>NC_067487.1:47454520-48677020 GCF_947179515.1 Apodemus sylvaticus
TTATTTTGAAGAAATAAAAGCACCATAAACCCTGAGGCCTTGCGAGTTGGGTGAGATTTTACACAAGTGTTCAAAGCTATTATTGCCTCTTACAGAACTTGGTACTCTGTATTTACTTTCAGCCATGGAATGTCCTAGAAATAATTGAAATGTCCACATCCTATAACTAAGTGCAGTTTCTAATTCTCACTTGGCTGCCTGTGTAAGTCCTGAGCAAATCTATGGACTTCTTTTCCCAATACACGAATAATCGCAAGTGATTGTCATATCTGATTTACCTAGTATCTTGTTAAGCAGCTAAAAGTAAATATTGGAAATTGTCACCTGCTTAAGTTTGAACAGGTGTTTGTGTAAAGGATGGATGCAAATCATCTTAAGGTTGATTGCCTCAAAGCAGGGTACTGCCTGCCCAATCACACTGGCTTTCTTACATCTCATAGTACTTGGTTTTCGGTAAATTTTCATCACTAATTATCCCAGATTAATTGTGCAAATGTATCAATAGAGTATATACAACAAGGTGACAATGATTAAAAGACCCCAATAAACAAAATTCCTGATATCAGAGATGCTATAGGAAGATGGCTTGCTGAGGCACAAGATGGAAATAAAACTAATTAAGTCAGTTAGTGGGGGAAGGGCAACCATTCACACATTTTTCTAACAGAGCATTAGAACCATCATAGGGACACCTTATGTAGTCCCTTAGCTTAGCTTATCTGTAGTCCCAAGACACTGAGGTATGTGTGAAAGACTCTCTTTCAATCTGGTCAGTCTTTCCCAAGATAAATTTTTTGACCAGCATCAAGACCAAGATGACCTCTGAGATTCAGCTCACAGTTACCTAGAAGTGCCAAGGAGCTGTTGTGAACTTCCAGAACTTAGCTGTAAGTTGTCCCCAAACTAAGGTTGTCCCCCAAAGTGCATATGTCAGAGGACTGAACCCCAATGTGACAGTGTTGAGGGAGCAACACCTTTAAGAGGTCACTGCTTGGGCTGGAGAGATGGCTCAGCAGTTAAGAGCACTGGCTGCTCTTTAAAGTCCTGTGTTCAATTCCCAGCAACCACATGTGGTTCACAACCAGCTATAATGGGATCTGATGCCCTCTTCTGCCATGCAGGCATACATGCAAATAGAACACTCATACACCTAAATAAATAAATCTTTTTAGAAAGAGGTCACTGCTTAGTTCAGGGTAATTGGTCCATGAACAAGGCTGCCTCCTCCTCCTCCTCCTCCTCCTCCTCCTCCTCCTCCTCCTCCTCACTCTTCAGATGGCTACTTACCTGAGACCTCTCCCCTTCCCACTCCTACTGTGATGCCCCTAGCCTTAAAGGCCCTTTAAGGCGGAATTTCTTTCTTCACTAGAGCCGGCAGATGCTGGCATTGAGCTCTTAGACCTCCCAAACTGTGATAGCACTGATCACAAACCCATCTTCTGGCTGCTGCAGCGTCACAGACCCAGACAAGGCCTTTGGAGGCAGCCTGGAACACAGACATCAATATGACTTTAGGCTGCACCACAGACATGCACTTCTGCACAGCCTTCAGTGGTAACGTGGGCCATGGACATCAACGTTAAATAAACATTTTAAGTTGCCAGCCTCAGGTGTTTCACTGCAGTGTGGGAAATTAAATTCAGGGTGCTTGTGCTCTTCATTGTGAGCTGCAGAGATGAAGGAGTGAGAGAAGAGGGGAGGGGAAAGGAGAGGAGAGGGGAAAGGAGAGAGAAGTAGTTTGAAGAGATGCAAAGTATCCTAAGAGGAAGGCGTCTGCAGCCTGGGTTACCATCAAAGGCCATTCTGAAGCCCATGGCCTGCACTACCAACTGAGGCCATCCACAGCAATGTGAGTGGCCTGCACTGCCTCCTGAGGCCATGGTCACGTCCAGGTCTGTTTTGCTACTGAGGTCCATGTCTGAGTCCCATGACCTTCCTGCAGCCAGGGTCTGTGTTGATGTCTGTGGCCCACGTTACCCCTGAAGGCCATGCAGAAGTACATGTCTGTGGTGCAGAGGAATGTCGTATTGATGTCTGTGTTCCAAGCTGCCTCCAAGGACCTGGTCTGGGTCTGTGACCCCACAGCAGCCAGGAGATGGGTTTGTGGTCAGTGCTGTCACCAGTGGAAACTCAGTATCCATGCGCCCTATGACTGTGAAGAGCCAGGAGGTTTTCCTGTGATATTGCTGACTGCAGATACACGATTGAGGGGGAGGGACATGGAAGGCATCTGTAACAAACCTTCTCTCTCCCTCCCCTAACCCTCCCCTCCTGTTCCCCTCCCCTTCCCCTCCCTCCCCCTCCCCCTCCCCTTCCCCTTCTTCCTCTTCTCTCTCTCTCTCTCTCTCTCTCTCTCTCACACACACACACACACACACACACACACACACACACAACACACACACACACCAAGTAACAGCATAGACAGGAAGCCACCAAAGAGACCTGTTAAAAAATGTGACTGAGGTGCTGAAGAGTAGCTGTTCACTATTGATGTCTTCTGGGGGTGGGGGGCAGAGGGGAAGGACTCAGCTCTACTTAAAAGGCAGGCCACTGAGAGTTTGACCATGTTCTGTTAAGTATATAAATAATACAAATTGGACTTTGGTTTCTTTTTTCTTATTTTTATTTTTACTTTGGGGGGAGGGGAGTGTCACGAGGGTTAGGGGATGGACATGGAAGGACTGGGAAGTGACTGTGATCAGGGTGCATGACATGAAATTCCCAGAGAATCCATTAAAATGTTATATTGAGAGAGAGAGAGAGAGAGAGAGAGAGAGAGAGAGCTGATGGTGGCGGTACAGGCCTGTGACCCCAGCACTCAAGAAGCAGAGGCAGGAAGATCCCAAGTTCAAGACTAACTTGGGCTACCACTAGGAGACCAATCTCAAAAAAACAAAAGGTAACAGGAAATTTTTTTTAAAAGGAAGATTATAAGTGACGTATAACCCTAAAATTTCCCCCTACTGTAGCAAGCACTAGTGAGGCTTCTGGAAAAGCATACGTGCTATGCACAGTCTGATAACAGCGTTGCATAAGTCAAGGTCACCATCCTGACGTGGGTCCCGTGGCTGTGTAAAACATATTTCACTGTTTTGGAAAATAACATTTAGGAAGGGAGGAGCATGAGGCCCAAAATGTTACTCTGAAAAATCCTAGGCTTATATTTTTCAAAACCCACTTTAATTATGATTCCTTAGCATCTAAACCTCCCTTCTAACCCATCACATCAGAAAACATTTATTGTAAGGAAAATACATGGGACTCTGCCTATGGGCTCACAGGAAGGGCAACTGTAAAGGAGGCTGGGAGCTCAGAGACCCCTCTGCTTCTCTACTTACTCTAAGTTGGAAATCACTTAAAATTTTAAAAAATGGGGGACTGGAGATATGGCTCAGTGGTTAAGAGCACTAACTACTCTTAGGAGGACCTGGGTTCAATTCCAAGCATCCATATGTCAGCTCCCAACTGTCTGTAACTCAAGTCCCAGGTGATCTGACACCCTCACACAGACATACATGCAGGTAAAATGCTACATAAACATAAATAAAAATATGTTTTAAAAAATTAAAACATAGCTGGGCGGTGGTGGCGCATGCCTGTAATCCCAGCATTCTGGGAGGCAGAGGCAGGCAGATTTCTGAGTTCGAGGCCAGCCTGGTCTACAAAATGAGTTCCAGGACAGCTAGGGCTATACAGAGAAACCCTGTCTCGAAAAAAAACCAAATTCAAAAAAAAAAAAAAAAACCTAAAACACAAATAAACATAAACATTAAAAACAGACATACAAAGCAATGAAACAGAATATAACTATCCAGTAATAAACGCACACAGCTACAGCTAGCTAACTTCCAACAAAACTGTCTACAACATCAACTGGAAAAAAAGAGACTTGTCAACAAACGATGCTGAGAAATGTCCACGTGTTAAAGAACTACATCCGTATTTCTCACCCTCTACAGGAACTCAAAATAATCAAAGCCCTGACTGCAAGTCCTAGGAATCTGAAGCTGCTAGAGGAAGATGTAGAGTTACACACAGTACTCCCAAGGCCCTTCTGAGAGGGATTCCAGCAGCACGGGAAATAATCCCAAGAACTGACAAAACACCAGAACGGAGAGAAAAACTATAGAATGTGGAGGGGAAGGGTCCTATGTGAACTATTCACCAAACAGGGATCAATATCTCAAATATATAAAGAACTATGAACACTGAATAGTAATTTAAAAAAAAATCCAAAGATGTGGGCTGAACGAGATGGAGAAAGCAGAAAATACAGATGCCAATAAATATTTGAGGCAACAATTGACTTCTTTCGCTGTCAACAAAATCATCACATCAGGCAAAATAAGCCAGAGCCAGAAAGACAGATAGGACATTTGTTTCAGCAGATACAGAATCTGGATCTCTGGATCTCTCTTTTTATCTCTCTCTCTCTCTCTCTCTCTCTCTCTCTCTCTCTTTCTCTCTGTCTCTGTCTCTCGCTCTTGCTTTCTCGTGTGTACACATCTGTGCGTGTGCATTCACGTGTGTGCATGTATGATGAAGAAGGTAGGGACCACAGGAGGGAGGGAGGAGATCACGGATGGGGAAGCAGGCAGGAGTCATGTGATATGAAAGCAGAACCCGGGATTATTTGCAGGAAGGAATCCAGTAACAGAAGGAGGTGGGAGATGTGTGGAGGACGAATAAAAACAGGACCCAGCAACATGCCGATGCAAACACCATAATGAAACCCATCACTTTGGGTTTTCATTTATTACAATTAAAATGTAACTAAAACTGGGTGTGGCCTTTAGCCCTGGCACTCATCTGGGTAGGAGGCAGAGAAAAGTGGAACTGTGTTAGTTCAGGCCAGCCTCATCTACAAAGGGAGTTCCAGGCTGGCCAGGGCTACTTCAAAAATAATTTTTTTAAAAACTGCATAGCTTAATAAGTCCTTCCCTAACATGCAAGGAAGGCCTTGGCCTCCATCACAGAGAGGAAGAGTTAAGGCAGCAATGTAACTCTTCAGCTAGCTACCCCTAATGAATTCATTCAGGATAATCCCAAGGTCTTCTCAAGGTCTAGAGAGGACCAGCCAAGCCTCCACTCAGAGCCCACCCTTGAGTTCACTCAGCCCCAGTCCCACCAGCACCCTTACTGTCCACCAAGCCAGCGAGTGCAAATCCTCCTCCCTCTGCCTAGTGTACTCTTCACCCAGACATGCACAACGTCCACTCTCGAGTGTCCTCCTGTCTCTGCTGACATTGTCTCTTGTTGTGATTTGATGGCAATACTAGGAATCAAAGCCCTGACCCCATGCTTGCCAGACAAACACTGCACAAACTGATCCATATCAGATATTACCTTATTAGAGGGATCTTTTCTGACCAAAGCACCTCATCTAAAACCGCACCCTCCCAGTCTTCCCCACATCACCATCTGCTGTGGACTCTATACTTATGCCTCCCCCCAAATTCCTCCGTTTAAGTAAGTCTTAGTTCCCAGTGTGATTGTATTTGGAGATTGGGAGGAGAGGACGGCAGTGTACAGCATCAGTAATGGGGTTAGGGCCCTTCTAAGGGAAGACTGGAACCTCCCGGCCCTGTGATTTTCCCAGTAAGGAAGTGATGATCTATACACAACAAAAGGGAGCCTACGGAGCTACAACCATGATCTTGGACTTTCAGACCCTGAACTGTGAAATCAACATCGGCTGCTCCCGCTCCCTGCCTGTCCTGTTCTGCAGTCCGAGCTGAAGCCTTCTCCCACCCTTCTTCATTTCCTTCCTAGCACCTGAACTGTTCGAAGTCTGTGTATCTCTGCCCAGGGAAGAAATTACATATTCTACGCTTTGATTGTTTTCTTAGACTCTGAGATAACAAGATTCCCATCAGTTTTCAATAAATGTGTTGTTAGAAGACTAGTTTTTACATTCTACTGTTAACTAATGGTAAGTTGGCCGAATGAAGGATAATTGGCCTTGGTGACGTATGTGTGTGTGTGTGTGTCTGTGTGTGTGTGTGTGTACATATACATATACATACACACACACAGATACACACAGACACACACAGACACACACACACACACACATATATATATATGAAGGAAGAAGACAGGAAGTTAAAATAGGTGAGGAGTAGGTGGACCTCAACAGAGAGTTAGGGAGGGATAGAAAATGAATCTGATCAAAATACATTGTATAAATATGAATTTCTAAAAATGATAACATATTTTTTAAAAAAAATAAATAGCAGGAAATAGAGCTGCTGATCACTAGCATGGCAGTTACAGAACTGTTAATGAAAGGTAATAGCAGTATGATTATTTAAAATCTAAGCACAAGATACAAAAGAAACCTACAAATACTTTTGTAGTTTGTGGCCACTGAAGGTAATTCATTATGAGAATCAGAGAGCAGGAGAGCCATTGTTTATTGTGACAGGTATAAAAGGTCTTTTTTATTTTGGAGTTTGTTTTCTTTGATCTTGACCTGTGGTAACTGTATATTTGAGCCTATGAGGGGTGAGAATCTGAACAACCCATTTTTTCAGTCCATTTGTTAGGCAAAATATGAGGAAATGTAGTGTATTTTATCAATTTTTTTTGTTTCTAAATGGCTATTTAAGTACAGATAACAGTACACACGACAAACTGGAGGAGCGGGTCCTGCCGCCTAACCAGCCCCCCTGCCACCTGATCTGTCCACTCAGACTGAAGAGCCAGCTATGCACTGTGTGTGTTGCAATCCATCTGGAGGCCTGCCCCGCCGAGCCCCAGCAGGAAGAACCCTCAGCATGTGGAGACTGAGAGAAATCACATAGGACCTCTGCCATTTGTGTGATTTCAGAACAGAGTGTGGGGAGGGGAGGGAAGCACAGACACTAGGAAGAGGAGAATCAGGGAAAGTCACTCAATTTTGCTTAGAAGATCTAGCCATGTAATGAGAAATATGGTTGGTGAATGGCCCACTTTGCACAGTACACATCACTTGCTTAAAACAACCAGCCTTTCTTCTTCTTCTTCTTCTTCTTCTTCTTCTTCTTCTTCTTCTTCTTCTTCTTCTTCTTCTTCTTCTTCTTCTTCTTCTTCTTCAAACTGAGCATTCCCAGTTCAGTTTCTTTCTTTCTTTTTTTTAAGATTTTATTATATGTAAGTACACTGTTGCTGTCTTCAGACACACCAGAAAAGGGTGTCAGATCTCATTACAGGTGGTTGTGAGCCACCATGTGGTTGCTGGGATTTGAACTCAGGACCTTCTGAAGAGCAGTCCGTGCTCTTAACTGCTGAGCCATCTCTCCAGCCCCCCAGCTTTTCTTCTTAACTAAGTGGGTTTGGAGGTAGCTCTGTTTGCGCTGATAAAGCTGAATGGATGGAGACATTGCCATAAATCTTTTAAAAAGAATTTTATTTATGTTACTCTGTGACCTGTGTGTGCTTGTGTGTGCCTGTGTGTGCCTGTGTGTGCCTGTGTGTGCCTGTGTGTGTGTGCCTCTGTGTGTGTGTGTGTGTGTGTGTGTGCCTGGTTGTGCCTGTGTATGTGCCTCTGTGTGTGTGTGTGCCTGGTTGTGCCTGTGTATGTGCCTCTGTGTGTATGTGAGTGCCTGTGTATGCTTGTGTGTGCCTGTGTGTGTATGTGTGTGTGTGCCTGGGTGTGCCTGTGTATGTGCCTCTGTGTGTATGTGAGTGCCTGTGTATGCTTGTGTGTGCCTGTGTGTGCCTGTGTGTGCCTGTGTATGTGCCTGTGTGTGTGTGTGCACGCATATGTGTGTGCCTGTGTGTGCTTGTGTGTGCCTGTGTGTGTGCTGTGTTGTGTGTCCTGTGTGTGTACCTATATGTGTGCCTGTGTACGTGTGTGTGTGTGTGTGTGTGTGTGTGTGTGTGTGTCGCCCAGGAATATACAGATGCCCATGAAAACCAGAAAAGGATGCAGATAACCACATCCTCCAGCAGACTGAGCTTCCCGTACTGAGCCATTGAAATGGATGCTGGGTACTGAAGTCCAAGCTTTCTCCAAAAGCAGCAAGCACACAAAGGAACTCTTAACAAAATTATAAGATAATTATTTCAAACAAATGTTTTTAGCACCTGTCCTGTATCAGCATTTGCCTAATTGTGTGGCTTTGCCTGGTTTTGTTTCTTTGTTTTTCAAGACAGAGTTCTCTGCTTAGCTTTGGCTGTCCTGGAACTCATTTTCTAGACCAGGCTGGCCTGGAACTTGGAGATCTGCCCGCCTCTGTCTCCCTGGTGCTGGGATGACCACTGCATCCTAGTGTGGACCGGTTCCACAGCTGCCAGACTGTTTTGTAGCCGCCAGCAGCTACATGTAAACTGGGTTACCTGTTGAGAGAATTTTGGGGTCATAGGGAAGAGCGGCGAAAAGAAAGTACGGCTAAGTCAATGTTCACTGATCAAAGCCCTAAACTTTAATGGCGCCGGACCTTTTAACAGTTCGGGCAAACCCTTCCCCCCAGACTCCAGGCTGAGTTCCGGTGGAAGTTGTCTAGCTTCTCTTGGAGGTCTTCGTCTTGACTGCTCCGGCAGCTGGGTGGGTCACCTGTTTAATTCAGGAATCCCTATACCAGGAAGAACAATGAACTTAACCTTTACTACGTGCACTCCACCCTAGGTGGAGCAGGATCCTGGCTAACTGGGAGAAGTTAACCTTGACCAAAGTCAAACTCTGACCAAGTGCAAGACTGCCCCAATATGGCTCTGTACATGTCCTCCCTTTTTTTATTAATTTGAACACGAGGAGGTAGAAAACAAGTGGATAAATATCCTTCATAAGAAGGCGGGCCTTAACCAGGAGGGGAAGCATTGACCGTAATTCCTCTTAAATATTGTATAACGTCTTTTTCAGAGGAGGGGTAATAGGCTCCCTTATTATTTTAAGGACAGCCTCTCGACGTTAACCCCTATGCAATTAGGTGTACTTCCTGGGGACTCAGAAGCAGAAATTCACCTCCCCATGCAGTGCTTTGCCTCGCACGTCTCGCTGGTACCCATGTTTGTTCAAAAACAAACACACATAGATCTGAGTTCTATGTGGCTCCCTCTTTGGAGATCCACTTGTGTAAGTTTTGAAGCCAGGGGGGTCTGCAAGTGTCTTTAACAGACATGTAATCTCTCCATCCAGGTGAGCCTGGGTGGAGACAGCCAGTCTGCTTAACAGACAAGGTCAAGAGTTAAAGGTGGAATAGGATTAACTTGTCCCAGAAGTATCCAATTCAGTTGTAAATTAACAACTTTAAGGACCCAAGGCTTGGCCTCTGAGGTGGGAGAGGTAGCCTTGTGAATCAAGAATTAAGCTGTTACTTCTCAGGAAAAGTGGAGACTATATGTTAAATTAACACAGCTGGCTGAAGATTGTTAGCCATCTTCAAAATTGGAATCTTCAAAATTGGAATTATTTCTAGACCAGTCTATGGTTGAGTCAGCTGAGCACAATAAGGAGAAGGGTCATTTTAACTCTTCTAATTAATTTTTCCTAAGCTAGCATAACAGTCTCCATGTTCTGCCCCACAAAGTCTAAAAGCTTGAAGCTAGGCAATTTATCTAACCTGGGACATTTAACAATTGAGGTAAGTCAAGAACATATATCCAATATAGCTCTTATGTTACCATGGTCTGGGCATTCAGCAAGCACACAGTCAGCATATCTTCTGCAGCATTCTGTGGAAAAAACAGAGGACATGCCTTCTCCCCCAATATTAAATCAGGATCATGGCATATGTTAGTAAGTGAATTCCTTCATTTCACCTAGACATCAATATGCCTAATTACAAGATGTCATATACATTTAGCAAGGAGTTTCTTGGCATCTAAATTTTAAAATTTTCTTAAAAACATGCAAGCATAATATAAATGATATGTACAGGGACACGATTTCCCCTCTCTTCTTTCTTCCAAGAAGATATTGTTTTATTAATTTAAGTTGGAACACAAAGTATAAACCATAACATAGGCAATAACTATGTAATTATATAAAATATAGTTGCTTTTTCTGTTAGAGCAGTTGCAACTAGACAGCCTAAAAATGAATCATTAGTCACATGTACATATTTTTTTTTTATCTTTTAAATTAGAAATATGAATATCATTATCTGTAATAACTAAGTCCTCTAGGATTAACACCATTACGTGGTAGAGGTAGAAATTGAGGACATCAAGAACAAATCTTTATAATTTGATGTGCACAAAATATAAAATTATTTCAAATACCTAAAGGACAGTCATTTAGAGAACATATCCTTTGTTCTTAGAAATTTGAATCACATTTGTATAAACTGTAGAAATTAAGAATTAGCAGTATTAAAAATGGACCAATTTTAAGCAATTATAAACCATGAGCTATGTATATCTACTATTATTAAAAGCTTGACCTTTAACATCTTAAAAATAGCTGCTATAGCACCCAATTCAGGTATCTGTGTTGAAGCAGGGAGAAACTTAAAGGAATAAACATGTGATCTGATAGTACAAATTATCTTTTGGATAACAATTATTAATTTTGCCTAAAAATGCTTGCCATGTAATAGACCAACCATTAATAATAAATTTGATTGTTGCTTGAAGCAAGGAACAAACGTTTCCTACCTAGAAAACAGAGGTTTAAGACCTTCTGTGGCAAGCTTAAAATGAGGTAAATAAGATAAAGCCAATTAATATATCTTAACAACCTTTGAAAGCCATTTACCTAAAAATTCTAAAAGTCTATAGGAGCAAGGGCCTGTAACAAACATTCTATGAACATTATACACTGAAAATTTTAAGATCTTAACTTCTAGTATTGAAACAGAGACAAAACACTTTTTCTCACAAGACATAAGGCTGTTAGCCATTCCTTGAGGCAAAACTTTCTAATGAAATTGTTTTGTTGTCTCTTTAAAATTAGAAGCAAATGCTTTTATAATTATCAGAATGTAAAGCAAAAAACCAACCCTTTAAATTTACAATAATTTTATAGGGAGTAGACAGGCCAAATGTTAATGCTTTTATAGCCTCCTTGACCTTTCATAGATTTGAACTGCATTTTAACCCACACCTGGATAAGTCAAAAACCTTTTTTTTTTTTTTTAAAGCCAAACACTCCCTATGTGGGGCCGGTAAGGCAGAAACAATTTCTCCAAACTTCCTCACTAGCTTCCCCTGAGGCAGCTCTAAGCTTTGCATTAACTCAAATGTAAATTTTTTTATCTGCCCTAGGATCCACCTTGAGTCCTTGGCAAGGACATTGTATGAGATTCCTCAAATGTAAATATCTTCTAATCTGAGCCTTTTATCTAAGACCAGACCCAAACCTACAAGGACAATTTAAGGATTAAACAAAAGAAGCCTGTAATTTCATGGTCAAAGGAACCTACTTGATATCAAATACATTTCTACAGAGATATCCTTTTTAATCTTGGAGGGTTAAATTTTGCTCCTACCATTGTAGCCTATAAACTTGTGGAAAAGAGGCAATGGGCCTCTAAAACCCATAGCTGTATCACTCTCAAAATTATCTTAATTACAAAATGTTAATTACGAGCCTGCAAACTGAAAACTGTAGCCAATGACACACTGATTTTTATTGTAACTCAATGTTTTCTTGCAATATTAGAGCACAATTGTAATTTTGGAAGCAAATCTCAATTTTAAACAATCTATTTTCTTTAAAATTAATGGCAAACACATATTTACAGCACAAGGTTTGTATGCCAGTTCTTATGTTCAAGTGTATAACAGTGTAACTTATTAAAGAGACAATATTTTAGATCTTAATCTTCATTAAGTCTAATCTCCAGGCCAAGATTCACATGAAACACCATGCCAATTTAGGAGCGTCCCAAAGGCCTGTATTTCCTGGATTGCGTCATGCCACGTGGTGTTCAAAATGGCGACTACCCTAAACTACCAGCCTTAATCGTCATGCCACGTGTTCAAAATGGCGACTACCCTAAACTACCAGCCTTAACCTAACTTTTGTTAATAACATTATACCTTTTAAATCATGTGCAGTGACTTAAGCCAATACTCTATAGTCAAGACATGCAAAATATACCTTTAAATCCAATTATAAACAAGAACAAAGCATGAGTGGCGTTAGGCCACGTGTAGTTAGTTAAGATAGCTCTAACACTGAATCACCAGTTTTAAACTAACCTTTTCTTAATAACACTATACCTTTTACATAATAACCAATTAATTTATAACTCTTTAGTCAAGAAATGTAAAGCCTTATATCATTAAAACCAATTAGAAACAAGTATAAAGCGACTACATGAATTTCACAAGCCAAACCAAAGTCTTCCCAAATCTCGAGGTTTCTGGGCTTTAAGAGCGGCTTTTTCCCCAGCCATGTTTGCCTCTTGAGTGAGCTGCGCTGTCGCGGCGTGGCTTTGAATCAATCCCCACACAAACTGTGGCTAGCTCAAGAGGTTGCCAGCAGATGAAATCTTTACCAATTTTCCTTTTTAACATGAAACAGTCATTCACACAAAAACACAGAGAGGACATAAACATACACATAGACAGTCGGTGCACCGGGACAAACACGGAAAGATACACAGAAAGTTAAGCGTGCTTGTTAAGCAATTGCATCCATTTTCCTCTTTAAACAGCTCTTAGAAGCTGTGGACATATGCCTATTTTTAAAAACCCCTTTCTTTTCGCCGAAATCAGCTCTTACGAGCTTTGGGCAAATGCCTACCAAATTCCTTCCCCATATTTCCCTATCTTATCAACCCAAGCAGTCCTGCGCTGGGTCCACGCAGTATGCTTGAAAAACTGTATCCATTCCTTGCACTCACAACCATAGACACGAATTCACTAGCGCTAGTTTTGCCCTCTATGTTGCTTACCGTGCGGACACCATTAATTTTCACCTTTTTCTGCGAAGCTTCGCTGGATAGGGCTACCTCAAGAAATTCTCTCGTGCCAGGTCTTCCCACGTTCAGGCGCCACTATGTAGCCGCCAGCAGCTACATGTAAACTGGGTTACCTGTTGAGAGAATTTTGGGGTCATAGGGAAGAGAAGCGAAAAGAACGTACGGCCAAGTCAATGTTCACTGATCAAAGCCCTAAACTTTAATGGCGCCGGACCTTTTAACAGTTCGGGCAAACCCTTCCCCCCAGACTCCAGGCTGAGTTCCGGTGGAAGTTGTCTAGCTTCTCTTGGAGGTCTTCGTCTTGACTGCTCCGGCAGCTGGGTGGGTCACCTGTTTAATTCAGGAATCCCTATACCAGGAAGAACAATGAACTTAACCTTTACTACGTGCACTCCACCCTAGGTGGAGCAGGATCCTGGCTAACTGGGAGAAGTTAACCTTGACCAAAGTCAAACTCTGACCAAGTGCAAGACTGCCCCAATATGGCTCTGTACACTGTTTCAGGGGTTTTGGTGCTGGTGGTGTTTTTCCAACTGAAATAACATTGTCCGGTAGTTAGCACAGTTAGGTAGGTGTACTCTGAGACAGCAGGGGATTGGGCGATGTGCAGAAACGCCCAGATACCAGAGTTCTGAACCCAGAACCCTTAAATGACTGTGATTGGATGATTCCTCTCTAGTGGAAAAAAAACACATCATTCCTTCAGTCTGTTTTCTCTTCTTACAAATCTAAACTACTTTATGAGGTTTTTTTTTAAGGCTAAAACAGCCAAATATGTGAGCACCTGTAATCCCACTTGGGAGATGGAACCAGAAGGAACCAGAAGCAATCATGATAACAAGTGTGAGGCCAGCCTGGGCCATGTGCCTCCTGTACAGGTCTCAAACAAATCAAAGCTCTAGGAAATAAATACTTCCAAGTTTGACTGTGTGCTTAGCTGCAGGTGTGCGTGTGTATACACACGATTTCACCATGAAAAGGTGAGCAGTCTACAGTGTTTAGGAGCAGAATTTTTCATTGCACAGGTATCAAGACACGTCGATTTCTGGGGGGAAAAGTTTCAGAGTGGGATTTGCTTGCAGAAAATTCTGGAAACCAGAGGTGGGAAACATTTCTAGCTATTCCCATCCGCTTCCCTCTGGGCACAGGGCAGTGTTTTAGGGGAAACCACATCCCTGATCAGCTGGGGACCCAGCGGAATTTGTAACCACCATTGACTGTCCGAATGGTGAAGGCTTTGCCCTGGGGAAAGGCCAGAGTGCGGATGGTGCAGTGGCTGCGGATGGGCGTGCTGAAGGAGCCGCCCGCCTCCTCCAGCTCACTGTGACTCAGATTCACCGAGCTGGCGCTGCAGTCGGTGCGCAGCCCTCGGAAGACGCCATGGAGGTTCCTGGAGCCGCAGTCCTTGCTGTCTGGCTCCGGCTGCAGGCGGGGCCGCTTGGGGTCGCGGTTCTGCAGGGCTTCCTCGCAGCGCTGGGAGATGTCCCTGAGGATGGCGTCCACTTCCGCACAACCCTGCCCTGCTTGCCCCGCGGCACAGAACAGCTCCTCCAGGCTCCTTTTCGTCGTTGCCTTGACCTGGAAGGGCTCGGCCGGGGACTGCGTGATCATCAGCTTCTGTGAAAGATGAGGAAGAGCCCTGGAGCCTGGGGGACTCCCCTGGAGCCGCGCTGGAAAAAAAAGAGTCAGGTGCGCCCTACACAAGGGACACCCAGGGACCCCAACACAGGCTCACTGTCACAATTCCGACCGTGTCCCGCGCGCCGGTCCACTTACGTCCAGCACTGAGGCCAGGTGCCGGGTCCGGCTGGCGAGTTCTTTGAGCTGCACGTTCCTCTCCCTGAGCGAGGCTATCTCCTCCTGCTTCTGTGTCAGCGTCACGTGCAGCTGCAGTAGGAGATCCAACATCAGACAGAAGCCACCGGTGCTGAGTTTACTCTTCAGGAATTAACTCAGACCCTGACTCATCAGGTCTCATCAGGACAGAGGACCCACGAGTTTTTATTAGCCTGACAGTAGCCAATTATTTGAACTTTTTTTTGTTGTTTGTTTGTTTTTGTTTTTGTTTTTCCGAGACAGGGTTTCTCTGTGTGGCCCTGGCTGTCCTGGAACTCACTTTGTAGACCAGGCTGACTTCGAACTCAGAAATCTGCCTGCCTCTGCCTCCCAAGTGCTGGAATTAAAGGTGTGTGCCGCCGCCGCCGCCGCCGCCGCCACCGCTGCCGCCGCTGCCCCGCCACCACCACCAGGCTTGACTTTTTTTTTAAGGAAGTACTTCAATAAACTGTATTTCAATTATACTTAAATGTGTTGTTAGGTAGTAGTCAAGAGTACTGATTTGGTCAACAGGCCCTCTGAAAGTCAACCATCCTATGTCTGCGTTTATTCATCTATAAAATGGGGCTAGCTTGTGTTATATCAACTGAAAGAAAAAAGTAAATTGATAAACACATAATCAGACACATAAATGCCTGTCCATAAATATTGTTAGTAGTATTACCAATTGGTGGGATTTGAGAGCAGTGGTGTACACCTGTAATCTCAGCACTAGGGGAAACTGAGGCAGGAGGATCAAAGTCCTAGGCAAGCCTGTGTGTGCTACACAGTTAAGTGCAGGAAATAGACAGGATTGCAGCTCAGGTGATAGAGTACTTAGGCACAAAGCCCTGGTTTAGCTCTCCAGTACCACATAAACCACAAATGGCAATGCGGGGTCTCAGGAGTTCAAAGTCACCCTCTGCTACATAGGGAGTTAGAGGCCAGCCTGGGCTACATGAGACCTTATCTTGAAGAGAAAAGAAAATAAAACAGAGACAAAGAAGAATCGGGACTCTATCATCTCAGTTTAACAAGTTCTGAACCAGGTTGGGCCACATAGCAGTACCAGCTATGAGAACCACTGGGTCCACAGAAGCACACATCCCAGCCATTACAACTCCCAACTTCTGCTCTATACCAGACCCTATCTCTGTCCCCAAATCCCCAGCCACTGGTGTCCCTACTTGGTTATTCTCTATGAGAGCAGTTCCCAGCGCCCTCTGGTTCTGGTCAGCCACCTCCCTCCAGTACTGCTCCGTTGGTGGTGGCGGCAGGTCTGTAGTGCAAGGCGGCGGCGGCGGGGGCAGCGGTGGAGACCCCAAGGCAGGTGGGTCCAGCGATGGGGAGAGGCAGGACCGGAAAGGCGAAACATCACAAGGAGAAAAGGGAAAGTCACCGTCGGTCAGGGGAGGCGACATCAGAGAGGAGGAATCTAGGAGAAAGCAAGAGCTGGATTGGCTGCCCCCAGATCGTGCCCAGCTGGCATAGTGCCGCAGGGGCAAATGCCACCCAGACAGTCTGGTTTGTAAGGTTTTCTTCTTAAGATTTTTTTTTTTTTATGAGTACACTGTGGCTGTCTTCAGACACACCAGAAGAGGGCACCAGATCCCTTTACAGATGGTTGTGAGCCACCATGTGGTTGCTGGGAATTGTACTCAGGACCTCTGGAAGAGCAGTCGAGGCTTTTAACTGCTGGGCCATCTCTCCAGCCCATGAGTTTTCTTTATAAGGCAAAAATCCATGATCCTCGGTCTTTCTTGCTGTCTTGTTGCTAGGCTCTGAGAGCTCTATCCACCTGCTGAGCCAACCTGAAGGAAAGCAGGCAAACCTGCTGGGGCATAGGAAGCATTCAAGTGTTGCTCCTTTGTAAACCCTTTCATTTGACTTAACGTCCCATCCTCACAGTACAGGGGCCTTAGTCCTAGACCCCACACTGAAATCCACAGAAGCACCAAAGACCAAGTGATGTTACTTCCCCACGGAAGGGAGAAGATCTCCTCAGTTATGGGTCTGACTCTCTGGTGTCGTCCTGTCTGCCATGTAACTGCAAAGGGGACTGCACTTGCCTGCAATGAGTTCATCCACCGCATCTCTGAAATTCTGCAGGTTGAAGTCTTCCTCAGTTTGCAAGGAAGGGTTCTAAAACAAACCAGGGGTGTGAGCCAGTCAACACTGAATCTAGGCTTCAGAGAACAATTCTGGACAGACAGACATCCTGAGAGGTCATAATGCTAGTCTGCACACACTCTGCCTCACAACCAGAAAACTCAAGTTTCGTCTGACCCATACAACAGTAGGTGTGCCTTGGGTTGCCAAGTGGGTTAGGCTGCAGCCTGTGAGTTCTGCTTCTGCAAGTCTCAATGCCCTGGGTGCAGCAGTCTATCCTCTGGCTGTGCCAACGCAGTTGGGTTTTGGAGAGCTGATCTGAGCTTCCCCATAAGCAAGTCATCACAGACTCCTTCTGATATTCTGTGCACCTACAGAACTGCTACTCCATCTTAAACCATTCCCCTTCCTATCCCTCACCTCTCTAATGGCAGAGGGAGATGGCATCAATACCAGATCAGGCACAAAGGTTCCAGAGGCTAGGGGTTTAAAACCCCACCCTTAAAGGGAAGGGAAGGGTGGGCTGTGAGTAAAGGGGCCAGAGATAGTCTAAAAAGGACATCTGCTCACAGGGCTTCAGCAGCTACGGTGTCTAGTTTGTTTGTGTGTTTTGTTTTCAAGGTCTTTAAAAGTTGGAGGTGACTTTTTACCTATGGTGGGACACACCTCCATATTGCCTGGCCAGGGTTCCCAGGTTCCTGAGAGAATAAAATGGTAATAAATAAATAAATAAATAAATAAATAAAATAAAGCCGGGTGGTGGTGGTGGTGGTGCACGCCTTTAATCCCAGCACTTGGGAGGCAGAGGCAGGTGGATTTCTGAGTTCAAGGCCAGCCTGGACTACAGAGCGAGTTCCAGGACAGCCAGGGCTACACAGAGAAACCCTGTCTCGGGAAAAAATAAATAAATAAATAAATAAATAAATAAATAAATAAATAAATGGCACTTTCCAAATTCCCTTAAGAGATGGACATTTCAAGTCAACAACATTTTCTCTTTAACATAACCTCTCAATTAATATTCCCACCAGTGTGGATAGGAGGCAGGGCCCACAGAATGCTTCCTCTACTACTGAGAGGGAATCAGAAGCTTGGAGAAGATAAACTGCCAACACCCAGTGGCCAGCCTGGCAAGCCAGCGTTTGGTCCACTCCCCTCTCCTGCCTCCCTCACTGTCTTTTTAGGGATCCCTGGCTTCCTTGGAGGCCAGTGTCAGAAAGGGAAACATGAATCTCTAGGACCACGGTGAGAGGGGATCTATCCCAGACACCTACCATAAACGTTTACTGAATCCACTATTGATTCTTTTATTTTTAAAGATTTAATTTATTATATGTGAGTACGCTGTAGCTGTCTTCAGACACTCCAGAAGAGGCCGTCAGATTTCATCTTGTTACAGTTGGTTCTGAGCCACCATGTGGTCGCTGGGATTTGAACGCAGGACCTTCAGAAGAGCAGTCCGTGCTCTTAACTGCTGAGCCATCTCTCCAGACCCCATTATTGATTCTTATCTTTGTGTTAATCATTTTGTTCTCCTGAACGCTCTCCTTTGCTAGTCATATGTTTGGGGGAAGCAAAACTTACCCTGATTCTAACCCCATCTGGCCCTATTCTCATAGTAGCGTACTCCCTCCTGGAAGACCAAGGCCAGATGACCTCAGCACCTGCTGGACACTGAGGACTCTGGGTAGTCGCTCCCACCACTTGCCTTAAGAGTCTACTCCTGGACAACACCTGTTCGGAATCACCCTGAGCTCTCCCCAAGGTTGTAAAAGCCCCGGAGAAGAGTCCTTAGAAATGTTACTCAAAGAACACCTCGCGGTGCTCACGAATTCTGCAGAGTCCTTCTGTACGGGGTCTGTCCCAATGGATTTTATGGTCCCAGCACTTGTTGTTAAGAAATGGGAAGTACCTCTTCCTGTGACTTATCCTTTACCTGGATAAGACTACCTGGCCTTCTGGACACTTCATGTCCCACAAAGAAGCATCAAGTCCCTGGCTTCTAAGGCACCAGGGCCGAGAGGTGCCTCTGGCTAGGATGTGTCAGTGATTGGAAAGATGTGGAAACTGGATGAGTTAAGATGACATATTTAGAGGGAAAGGGAGGGGCGAGTCTCTCTTCTCCAAGACGGCAAGAGACTAGAATTTTGTAAAGAGCAGAGTAAGATTTTTTTTTAAGCGAACAGATGCCCAATGCCCTCTGAAGATGGACCGTTTTCCATTAGCTTGTTTACAGAGTCCTTTGTCCTTTTCCCCTAGTGTCTTCCATACGTCTTTAGTACCCACGAAATACAAATGGTTCCCGAGGAGCTGGAAGCGGGAGGGGGGGGGGGGGACAAACAAAACAGTTATTCTGTGAGTTTATGCCCACTCACACAGTTCCTTAGCCGGCCAACTTCGAATTGCCTTGTTAAAAGTTAGCCAGACCAGCTCTGGAAACGAGATCTTAATAACATACTAAAAGGGAGGAAGAAATTGGGATCTGGGAGGCTTGACTCCCTGCACTCTGCTCAATGCACCTGTGCTCCCAGTCCAAGACCTTTGAGGAAATAAACCCATCAGTTTTCTGCTTGAGTCGGTAGTTGGCTAGGATCCACGCAAGGGAAAGAGTACCTGCGATGCGGAAGAATCACCACTAGGAGGCGCTTCGGTTCCGAGTAGCGAGGTGCAGTCTGCGAGGTCCTGCAGGTCTATGGTGGTGAGAGCTGCGCGGGGAGATCGGGAGACAGGCACCCAGCGAACCCTAAGCCTCTGCCAGGTCGCCGCCAGGACCCTCAATGGAGACCTCGGAACCAGTGGGAGAGGGGCTGCGAACCCGGTGCGCCGCACCCACCCGGCATGGATAATCAGGTGTGCAGGTGCCTCGGGGCTCACCTGGCAGCGGGGCGAGCTCTGTGTCCTGAGGGTCCTCGTACACCGACACTGGGCTGCCGCCACCGCATCCTGAGAAGGACTTCCACGTAGGAACGAACTAGCCGGGCACAGAAACGGGGAATGCAGGTCAGCGGAGGCGCGGGACTGGCAGACTCTCCCAGAGCCAGGACCACAACGAGCATCCCCCACCTTCCTCTCCGGCTTCCCGGGCTTGCCGAGGGTCCGCCGCGACAGGTCGAGCATCCTGTTGGGGCAGATGCTGTCGAAGGCCCGGCGTCCGGCTGCGCTGCCCTCGCACGCTTGCATCCTGGGATGAAGACCCACACCCGGGGCCGCTGCACCTGTTGATGCCTGGGGCTGGCGCGGGGAAGGAGCCGGGAGGGAGGGCCTGGACGCCAAGGGCTGTGCGGGAGGGGAGGCTCGCGCCTGAGCGCCAGAGGTGGCGCCTTCAGCCCGGGACAATCTGCGCGCGGGCGGAGGCGTTAACCAACCTGGCAAGCCGGCTTCCCCCCCGGGAGCTGTGAGCGCGGGGCCCGGGCCCGCCAGCGCCCTTTGGCGCCGCGGCATCTTGGCCGCGCCAGGCGAAAGGGGGGCGGGGATGGGAGAGAGAGGGCAGATGCCACCGGTCCCTAGCCTTCCAGTTTACCAACCTCAGGGATGAGAAAAGTTAACAATTTTCTGATTTTTCTTCCCACTTTTCAGAAAAGACATACAGTAAATGTGGAGTAACAGTGGCCAGACTCCCGGAATTTGCCCAACAGGTTCTAGTAGGGAAATAAAGGGCTCTCCCAGGTCAGCCTCCAGATTATAAAAAGCGCCCTTAAATCTGAGCAGTATTTTGGATTTTGACGTATGGATTTCATTCGATCCCTCATTCTTGCCGACTGACAAAGCTCTGCTCTTGTAGCTTTCCCGGAAATGGCCGTGCCTGAGCACATCTTTTTTTTTTTTTTTTTTTTTTAAGGATCAAGAAAAGTGACAGTACTGAAGCAGAGTACTGAAGCCAGTTCGAAACTAGCTTGAGCTACATACTGGCTCATGGGCCGACTTGCGCTCAAAGAATGTCTCAGGGAGAAAAAAAAAACAAAGAAAAAGAAAGGGGGGGAGGACATTTACTCTGGTTTCTGAAAATCCCTGCTGCAGACATTTGTAAATTCTGGTGGCTTCACCGACTATTTGGCTGTCTTGTTTATAGCTGGCCTCTCTCTCCTACACACCCCAACTCCATCACCCCATGCGCAGTCACACAGGTGTCTTCAAATCAGTCAGTCCTCTCCCTGGAAGAAGCATCATCCAGAATTTGAGTCTACTAGAAAGAGACATCTTTCAGATTAGAGCATCTTTGGGTGAGGGGACCTTTTGGGGGACCACCCAGATCAGGTCAATGTGAACAAGCATCTGAAAGAGGAATTTGTGTGCCTTTCTACTGGGCACCTTGCTCGTGCCGTATATCTAGTAATATGAGTGAAAGACCTTTTTATTTGCACCTACTAGCTGAGTTAAGAATCAATATATTCCCAGCAGTGGTGGGTAATGGGTGAATAGACTTAGAGACATCTATTTACAAGAACTGAATTGAAGTGCAGATCTAAGCCTGTGAGGTTGTGTTACATGTGTGCCTGTGAGGTTGTGTTAAGTGTGTGGGGGGGGGGGGTGAGAAGGATGAGAAGGATTCTCACATGGCTTCCATGTGAGAATGCACAAGGATGGAGATTAGACCCCAGCAGACCACTGTGCCTTTAAGAAAAGCACCCACCTCAGCAGGGTTGTGAAGGTGAGTATGTATGTAATGTGCGTACAGTAGCTGGTGCTTAGACAAATTGGTTTTCTTCTTCTTCCTCCTTCTTCCCCTCCATCTTCCTCCTACTGTTCTTTCTTCTTCTTCCTCTTCTTTCTCCTTCTCCTATTTTAAAGCAGCCTTTCCAGCTAAACCTCCAGCTTCCCACAGCCTGCGCCTGGGTCTGTTCCCTAGTTCTGGAAAATTTAGGAGACAGGCATGGACGTGTCAGAGAAGGTTGGACTGTTAAGACACTAGTGAAGATAAACCCCAAAACTGCTTCTTTTTCCAAGAGCCAGACCTCAAGGGTCCCCTTGTCACAGAGGACCCCAGATAGGGGTCCTCACCCTCACACACACACCCTTCACCATCATAGAAAAGTGTCCCAGTCCCAAGGAGAGAGCTCTAGGCAGCTTAGCATCTATATCCAGAGAGGAGAGAGGTCCAGTCTCTGGAAGGACCCAAAAGCTCTAAACATCTGAGTTGACTTATTCCCCATGCACCCTGACATACTAAATGCAGAACTGGCACAAACTGGGATTTCTTACCTAAAATGGAAAATTTCAAGCATCCGTATACAAAATTCTTTGAGGGGGGAAAAAAAACCACTGAACCTCGTGTCCACTCTAATTAGGTTTGGTTTGGTTTTCCTTCATAACCTCTCTCCTCCCCTCACCGTGAAGGCTAGGTTATTGCTTCTGGAGGGTTCTGTTAGGATCTGTGCTTGGGATGGGGGCATGTGACTTTGGTGTAGCCACACTGCAATCCTAAGCATGCCATTGTCCCATCTTTAGAGATAAGTGGGCCTAAGATCTCCACAGCTGCTCCTGTAACCCCCACCACAGAAACAAATCTCTTTTAAACGTAGCCCCTCCCCCACGCACAGAGG
The DNA here is from genome assembly GCF_947179515.1 of Apodemus sylvaticus. Taxonomy (NCBI): domain Eukaryota; kingdom Metazoa; phylum Chordata; class Mammalia; order Rodentia; family Muridae; genus Apodemus; species Apodemus sylvaticus. Next base: position 47,476,842 of record NC_067487.1, read on the forward strand.
TCCACTGTAGTGAAGTTGAAGAACTTGCTGCAGATGGAGCTGAGGGGCAGAGCCTACAGCTGACTAATGACGATGAACCTAAAGACCCTGTGACAACTGCAGCACCACAGCAGCCAGGATGCTGCTTGATCCTCAACCAGGTTTCCCATCTATAAAGTGAGTCCTGAGCAAGGCTTAGAAGCAAAGACAAAGCTGAATGGAGTTCAGGGGCGCTCAGTGGAGAATGAGGCGCTTTTCGAGGAAGGAGGGCATTGCATTAGGAGACTTTCCAAAAACATAATGGGAAACTTCGCAATGTGGCTGAGGGGAAGACTCGTGGATGGTGGATGGCGTTGCCTCCAAGTCCCGTGTCCCAGTGTCAGCCTCTGGAAAGTGGAACAAGGGTGCCCCGTAGTAGCATCAGTGAAGAGTAACCGTCACACACACAGGATATGTTGCAAGTAGTATAATATTTATTGCTGTCATACCTTAGTTACCCTGGGCTCATTCTGCAGTATAAACTGAACCGTGTAACTGCAGGCTGCAACAGCTATAACAATACAATAAACTTTCCAGCATTTCTTGTGTTGTACCAGGGATCGTCTCTTGCTTTGCCCACTGCTAGCATGGCTGCCTGGTCCCCAAAGCTTCCCAACTGCATATCAACGAGTGCAGCCACTGCCTTTCCAGACAGCACAGACTATGACTTCTGTCTCATTCTCTTTGGGCCACTGGTGTGGGGGAAGGGGGAAGGAGGCGGTTAAGATATGGACAAGCAACCTTGGCTTGTCTGCTTACTGGAACAGTGGCATTTAAGATCTTGCGAGATTGTTTTCACAGAGCTAACTACAAAGTAAAATTGTGGGAGCAAGGAAGAGCCTCCGAAATTGGCAACTGATTTCTCCTGGCAAAGGCAGGCACGCCAACAGCAGCATTTAGACAAGCCAGAATTGTCACCCTGCTCGTGTGTACTGCAAAATAAATAAAGATTCCGTTATTGTACACTATTTACAGGCAGGAGACCTCAACTTCTCTTTGGATCAGTACTGCATATTCTCCTGAAGGCACGGAGCAGGGGCCAGGGAATTTAAAAAGAGCTCAAAGGGTGTGCTTTTTATTTCCAACTCTGGGGCAGGCTGCACCTCTCCCAGATCTGGGGAGGCAGCATGTGGGTCAGGGAGCTACTGTTGATGGACACGAGCTTCTGCAGCTTGCCCAAGCAGTCTTGCAGTGTCGCCTCCGGGTGCTCTCCTAGGCGAAGGTCCATGAGGTGCCGGTGCCGCAGCATTCGATCGGCCAGCGCCAGGCTGCAGATGGCTAGCAGGGAGGGTGTGTAGGTGGTGAACGCGTAGTCGGTCAGGCTCAGCTCTGCCACTCCCCGGGCCAGGGTTTGAGCCTCCAAAGCTTCGGTGACCTCAGCCTGCCCGGCCTCCATGCGCGAGTGAGTGAAGTGCTCCAGGAAGAAGTTGATCGTGGGCGCGCCCAGGCTGAAGTGCAGCTTGTGGAGTACGATGCACTCCAGGTTACACAGCTGCTGCCGGGAGAAAGCGCCGCCGCACAGGGCCAGGAGCTGTTTCATGCGAGGTGGGTGCACCTCTACCTGCAACACAGAGTGTGCTCAAGTTCCCGTCTGGTGGGTTCCCGGGTCCCAAACCCACCCAGCCTTAAATCCGGGAGAAAACTGTACTCTACATTCCTTTCCACTCTATATTCCTTCCACTCCCCACGATTCCACCCCTAAACCGCACAGGGCTGCTAGCTAATCCACCTTCTCTTTCTACAGCCCAACTTTAAAAAGTGTGTGTGTGTGTGTAATTTCAAAAGCATCTTTTCCAGAGACAAGTGCCACAAATCTTTGGACAGGCGGCCAGCTACAGCCTACCTCCTTGCAGTCTGAAAGGATTGTTCTTGGGGGGGAAGGGGACGAAGTTAGGGCTCTGACATGGCTATGACATGTAATCTTCAAAAGCATCTGCCCAGAAGAGTCAAGCAACCCAACCCTAAACCATGCCCGAGTGGAGGAGAGGCTGGCTGCAGTCACACCCCGCCCTTTCGTCTGGTGGGGGTACCTGCTTGCAAGCGATGAGCAGACAGGTCACCCCGAGCAGCTGGAAGCAGTCTGCAGCTACGGGGGTCGTGAGGAGAAAACGGTCCAGAGTATTCACGGTCAGACACAGCGACTCGAAAGAGAGGCCGAACTGGCGGTGAACTTGCAGAAGCCAGCTGAGCAGCTTACAGCGGGACTCGGCAGTCACCTGGCCGGGAGCGAGAGGGGAAGCGTACTGAAGCACCCGGCCAAGCCAGTCCGGAGAGGTAAAGAGGAAAACAGCTAAATGACCGAAAAGTAGGAAACACGTGGGGATACCGGCCTGGCTTAAACCAGGAGTTCCGGAACCCCCGGGAACGTTTGTGCTTGCGCCTGGTACTGTGCACAGCGCCTTAGGCACTTTACCGGGTCTAAACCTCTCAGCAAGTCAAAGGGAATATAAGGGGTAGGGGCAGGGGGGTTGTTGTTGGTTTTGTTTTTTAAACAGAAGTGCAAGCTAATTTAGGAGTTCGTGATCTAACGTAGATGCTGTCAAACTGCATTATAATAAAAAACTCCCCAACCCAACCCCCATAACAGAGTTCTGATATCCTCCTCTCCACCCACAACTTTTCTCCATCTAAATAGGTCAGTAGCCCAATCCTTTTGCTCCTACTGGTGGCAGATAATGGGCTGCAACGACCAGGGTGCTGCGAAGGGCAGCCAGCAGCCAGGGAGAGAGCGAGCTAGCCCGCGAGGGGCTAACTCTTGCCAGCGCCTCACTTGTGGCTGGCGCGCCAGCGACTCCCGGGGATGGAAAAGGCTCTCCTGCGCCTTTCGGAAGTCGTAGCAGCTCTGGCCGTATTCTCGGAAGGTCTGGAGATCTAGCGCTGTCAAGGGCTGGGCAGGGCTGAGTAGGAAGCTGCAGTCCCGCGCCGCAGACACTGCTGGGCTGTCGGCGCCGTCCGAGCTGGAGCTGGGGGACTCGAAAAGGTCACAGACGCCCGAGTCTCCCGGGAGCGAACACGCGTTCAGCGGCCGCAGCGGCTCCTTCCTCCGGAGGCGCGGGCGTCTGCTCTTCTTCACTGGGGCGCGGAGGTTCTGATGGTTGTCTCGCCTCCCGGTTCCCGCGGCGGGGCTGGCCGGGCTGGCAGGGCAAGGGGTCACCATGTTACAATCGGGTAGCCACCCTAGCGTCCACAACGCCCGGAGCGTCGGAGCGAGGGCTGCGAGGAAGATCGGAGCCCTCTGCTGGCTCAGCTCTAAGTACCCCGGCCTGTGCCTTCCCTCCCACCACTCCCCCGGCCTCTCACTGGCTGAGCCCTGAGCGGCCCTCGGGCCGCGCTTGTCCCGAGGTAGAGCCACTCCCCTCGCGTGCGAGCAACGCGTGGCCCCCGCGGTGGCGCAGGGGAAGGAGGCGTTGCAACTCCCGCCTCTCACCCGCCTTCAGCTGCGGGCTCCTTGCGTCCGTCGTCACCCTGGCAACCGCAGCCCGGGTCCCGGCGCCAGCTGCGCGCGCTCGTTGGAAGAGCCTGAAGATCGCTGGCCACCTAGGTGAGCCGTGGGCCGGCTTGAACGGTTCAGCTGCCCCCCCTCCGGAAAAAAGGGAAAGGCTGCTCCGGGGAATCTGAACCTTGGTTAGATTGTCTGGCCTGGTGTGATCATCTTTTATGCCAACCCTCAGCCTGGTGGGTCCGCCTCTGACTTCCGGAGACCAAGATCAGACTAGGTTTCCTTCCGTGGCACATAAAAGGACTGGGAACTCATTTACGACTATTTCATTCCGCTGGCCTAGGGGAGCAGAGTTTTGGCACGTCACTAACGTCTGTTAAGCATGTGGAAGCCCGTCCAGTCAGACAGGTATTTGCGACCCCAAAACGTAGGAAACTACCTCAAACGACCGTCGCACACGTCCATTGCCCTCTGGATACTCTGCCCGCATTTTTCATCCCAAGCCAAACACAGCGAGACTGCAGCTGTTTAAGGACTTAACTTCACAGGTGGCATTTCTTTGGAATTGCTCACAGCGTGTTCTGCTTTGGGTCATTAGCTCCTAACCCTCTGCCTTTCTAGGTTACTCTTTGCGCCCTGGGGAAGATGGAGGGGGAATCAAAGGAATCCTCAGAGGTGGGGGTGGGGCGCAGAGCCAAGAGACACCCTCTCTATTCTCAACCGGTTTACTCCAAACTCCCGGCCCTGATCTAAGCTGGAGTCCTTCCCTACCCTGAATCCTCAAGAGAGATTCTAACACCTTAGAAGACCTGGGTGTACAAAGGGCTCTAACTGACTGCGCTTGTAATCATTTCTCCAGAGGCAAGAAAGCCTAGATACCCCCCAGCCCGAACTTTACAGAAGCACTCCAATGGATGAGCTGTTAAGGTACTGTGGAATCTGCACACGTGGCCGTCCTCACTTATTCCAAAGAAAGCTGGAAATGTTGTTAGTCCACGTGCAAATTCCTGCCCCTTGAAACTTGCGGGAGAAGCAGGTGAGGGGGAAGGGCTGGGTTTCGGATTCTCGCCTCCGTTTCTAGGCCAATGCAGCTTTGGTCTCCCGGTTTAAACTGCAGCACCTGTGTGAAACCGGCTCGCTGAGAATCGCCTGAGAAGAGTTTTCGCCTTGCAAGCGCCTGGCTCTCGGTCTCCTCTCAGACTGCCGATGGGTCACATCGTGGGGAGATCAGCCGAATCCACAGAAAGGGGGCCACATGTCAGACCTCTTCCTAGAAGGGTTTTCTGGGCGAGGCGGAAGGATCCAGGAACTCTCTGATTCTGCCTACTGGTCCAGCTGGAAAGAGCACAAAGTACCTCACCGGTAGGGGAAGGGCCGAGTGCTCAGAATTAATGATCATGTTCAGCAAGACGATATTCAGTCTCTGTTGATTCATCTGTAAAAGGATATTACTTGCCTTGGGAGTCAAGTAAAATCGATGAGAAATCTGGAACACCCCCCCCCCACACACACACACACATTAATTTCTTTATTCACTTTACATCCTGATCGAAGCTACCTGCTCCCAGTTACCACCTCACATAGCCCCTCCCCCTCCCTCTCTCCCTCTCCTCTGAGAAAGGGGCAGACCCCTCTCTGAGTACAAACCCGCCCCACACACCAAGTCACTGCAGCACTGGGCATATGCTCTCCCACTGACGCCAGACAGGGCAGCCCAGTTAGGGGAACAGGATCCACAAGCAAACAGAGTCAGGGACGGCTCCCGTTCCAGTTTTGGGGGGACCCTCATGAAGAGAAAGCCCTTTTAAAATGCAAAATAGTGGGGGTCCTCTTGAACCTGATCCAAAGGAGTCAAGAATGTTGTTATGCTGGGGGAAATTGAAGACATCAGTCCATCTGCGTGTGGTAAGGCTCTGAAGGCTCCCCATGCTGAAAACACTTGCCTTTCCCAAGGATTTTGTCTGTACTTAGAGTCAACCCCAACAGACCCTGCCTGAGTTTCCGCTTGGCGGATCTATCCCTTGTGGGCAGAGTGCCTGCTGTGTGGCCTGCTGTGTGGCCTGCTGTGTCTAACCTGCAAGGAGCTGGCATTATCTGGTGGGATAAACAAAGAGCCATTTGTCATTCTTAAGGGTGATAATTTAAAAAAAAAAAAATCAATGGTTTTAAAGATGGGGGAGGGGACCAAGATATCAATTTAAATTCAAATGTCAGATAGACAGCAAATGCATTTCTCATAAGGATGTCACAAAAATTGTATGAGACATCTCTATGAGAGAAAAATGTTTATCTGAAATCCAAACACTACCCGAAACACTATACTATATGGAACAACAAGCTATTTTTTTTTAAAACAGACTTATTTAATGTATGTATATGAATACATTGTAGCTGTGTTTAGACACACCAGAAAAGGGCAACTGGTCCCATTACAAATGGTCATGAGCCACCATGTGGTTGCTGGGAATTGAACTCAGGACCTCTGGAAGAGCTGCAGTCAGTGCTCTTAACCACCTTAGCCATCTCTCCAACCCCCAACGGACTCGTCTTTATCTGACATTCAAATTCAGCGGGGCATTTGTTGGGCGCCCTGCCCAACACAGCAGGATCACAACAGGATCAGCCGGTGGGGGTGGGGAGGTAGGCAGAAGAGGGCTGGACAAGAGTATTCTAAATAGAAAGGAACATCTACAGATGTGAATAAGGGCCTGTCTAATGAAGAACAGCCTTTGCAGAAGAGGGGAAAGAAGACGCCGGAAGGTTATAGCTAATAATTACGGAAAGGGTAAGTGGCGAATACTTTATTCTCTGCGTATATTATACTCCTTCAGGCTTATAACTCCACGGTGCTATTCTTATAGATGAGGCTGACAGAGGTCAAGACTGAGGCCATAGGTAGTAAAATGCACAACTGAGACTCAAGTTTAGCCTTACTTCTCCATAAACACTGTACTGCTTTGTGTATGTGTGTGGGGGGTGTATATGCTCAGCCAGGGGGGTGGGAGGGAAGGGGAAAGGGGTGGCACTGTTAGAGGATGTGGAGTGGGTGTGGCCTTGTTGGAATAGGTGTGTCACTATGGGTGTGGGCTTTAAGATCCTCTTCCCAGCTGCCTGGAAGTCAGTCTTCCACTAGCAGCTTCAGATGAAGATGTAGACCTCTCAGCTCCTCCTGCACCATGGCTGCCTGCATGCTGCCTTGATGATAACGGACTGAATCTCTGAACCTGTAAGCCAGCACCAATTAAATGTCGTCCTTATAAGAGTTGCCTTGGTCATGGTATCTGTTCACAGCAGTAAAACCCTAACTAAGACAGAAGTCTAGGTTTTTAAAATAAAATATATTATCACAATTTTTTAATGTTTTTTTAAATGTGATTTCTAGAAACTTTGAAATTACATACATGGAGGTCGGTGAGGTGGCTCAACAGGTAAAGATGCCTTAGAGCCTGAGCTTAGTCTGGGACACGTATAAAGATGGAAGGAGAGAAGCCACTACACAAAGCCGTCCTTCACCGTTCACATGCACATGCCACAGCATGTGAGTATCCCCACACACATACACATCATGTGCATACAATCAATTAAATTACACTTATGTCTCTGTATAGCATTGTTTATAACGTTAAACCCAGACTGAGACTACATACAGATGGTGGAGAGGGCACAGAGAGACATGGAACCCACTGAAGAGGCTGCTAAAATAATTCAGGTGGACGGCGGCGGCGGCGGCGGCGGCGGCGGCGGCGGCAGCAGCAGCAGCAGCACAGGCCTTTAATCTCAGCACTCAGCCACAGGCCTTTAATCTCAGCACTCAGAAGCAGAGGCAAGTGGATCTCTGTGAGGTTAAGGCTTCACCTACAGAGGGAGTTCCGGACAACCAGGGCTACACAGAGAAACACTGTCTTGAAAAAACGAAGATGTATGTATGTATGTATGTATAGATAGATAGATGGATAGATGGATGGATGGATAGATGGATGGATGGATGGATGGATGGATGGATGGACGGACAGACAGACGGACAGACGGACGGACGGACGGATGGATGGATGGATAATCCAGGTGAAAGCAGTTGGAGGGATAGAGTCTTGGACCAGCACGAGCCTTGGAGAAGCAGTGAGAACTGGAGAGAGTCCAGATATATTGACGATGCCAGCAGGTTTTGTATAAAGCTGTAGTCTGGGAACAAAGGATCATCCCAGTTTTCTGGCCTGAGAAACAGAATTCATTGCCATTAGCTGAGGTGAGAAAGGCTCAGCAGGGAAGCTTATATGAAGATAAGGATTGTGTGTGTGCCCGCCAGTCTGGTGAGGCCTGTCTGTCAAGAACGCACATGGGGAAGATGAACAGGTATTTGGAGGCTGGGGGCTCAACAGTGAGGTGGGTCTTGGGAAGAGAATTTGTGTGTTGATGAATGAAGGTAAATAGCGCCATCAACACGGGACAGCAGATTCTGCTGTGCCTGAATCTTTCTGGATGCGGTTGTAGATGGGACATGTAAGGTGACACGCCTACATATCCCATGATTTGTTGCTCTACCTTCTAAAATTTTCTACCCTGGACCCTCACTGAGAAACTGGTGTCACTTACTCAATATTTATAGTATTTTTCTATCTGGCCCAATTCCAGGGCTTCTCATTTGCTCTGTGAAAGGTCTTTAAGATCAATTTGTTTGTTAATATCTCTGGAACTGGGGACCAGTTTTTCTTATCAAATCCTCATGGATTAAAGCTGGATTTCAAGGCAATAGAAACAACAGAAAACCTACAAACTCATGGAAACTTACCAACTCACTACTGAATGCCCACTGGGTCAAGGCAGAAAGAAAGAAATTAAACTTCTTAGAATTCAATGAAACCTGAATGCACAGGACACCGGACTTCTGGGACACAAGGAAAGCAGTGGTAAGAGGAAAGTTGACAGCGCTAAGTGCCTTCATAAAGAAATTAAGAGTTCTCATGCTAGCAACTTAACACACCTGAAAGCTCTAGAACAAAGAGAAGCAAACACCCACAAGAGTAAACAGGAGGAAATAATCACTCAGGGCTGAAATCTATAAAATAGAAACAAAGAGAATGATACAAAGAATCAATGAAACAAAGAATTGTTTCTTTGAGAAAAATCCACAAGATAGACAAACCCCATAGTCCTAACTAAAAGAGAATATCCAAATTAACAAAATCAGAGACGAGACACAGACAATCCAAAGAATCGTTTGCTCATACTTTAAAACCCTGTACTCTACTAAATTGAAAAAAATCTAAAAAAAAAAAAGAACAAATTTCTTGACAGATGTCAGGAGCCATCTAGGAAAGGCTAAGGCCAGCAGGGGATGGTCTGCCTTTTTGCGTGGCCTAAAATGGGTGTGCTCTGAGAGGCAGGGTCCCAAGAGGCTTTATCTCAGGATTGTTTCTAGCAGCTGATAAGCCTTTCCTGTCACATAGCCTACAGATTCCCAGGCTATTGAGCAGATTTTTTTTTTTTTTTTTTTTTTTTGCAGATCAACATAAAGAGGAACTTTCATGAATTAACACTGTTTAGATGAATCAATGATTTTGTAGAATTCCTGATTTAATTCAAATACTCTTAGGAAGAAAGTTTTAGGAGATGGTTTCAGTTTAGGCAAGGCCATGCGAAAACTGTTGCTTTGAACTTCTATTTAATAAGCTTACAGTATGCAACCCTACTTTGAACTTATTACTGATAACCTTTCTGAAACTCCCCGTTTTGTGTAACATTTTATCTGTGAAGTAATTTTCTGAAGAACTTTTTCTTTTTTTCTCTTTTTGGTTTTTCGAGACAGCCAGAGTTTGTGTAGCCCTGGCTGTCCTGGAATTCATTCTGTAGACCAGGCTGGCCTCAAACTCACAAATTAACCTGCCTTTGTCTCCCAAGTGCTGGGATTAAAGACGTGTGCCACCACTGCCTGGCTTCTGAAGAACGTTTGTCTAAGAAGGTATAAAAAGGCCAGAGAGAAGAAATAAAGTGGTGACTTGGGGGCTCTGCCTCATCCATCCATCCATCCATCCATTCATCCGTCCATCCATCCATTCATCCATCCATTCATCCATCCATCCATCCATCCATTCATCCATCCATCTATCCATCCATCCATCTATACATCCATCCATCCATCCATCCATTCATCCATCCATCCATCCATCCATCCATCCATCCATCTATACATCCATCCATCCATCCATTCATCCATCCATCCATTCATCCATCCATCCATCCATCCATCCATCCATCCATCCATTCATCCATCCATCCATCCATCCATTCATCCATCCATCCATTCATCCATCCATCCATCCATCCATCCATTCATCCATCCATCCATCCATCCATTCATCCATCCATCCATCCATCCATTCATCCATCCATCCATCTATCCATCCATCCATTCATCCATCCATCCATCTATCCATCCATCCATCCATCCATCCATTCATCCATCCATCCATCTATCCATCCATCCATCCATTCATCCATCCATCCATCTATCCATCCATCCATCCATTCATCCATCCATCCATCTATCCATCCATTCATCCATCCATCCATCCATCCATCTATACATCCATCCATCCATCTATCTATCCATCCATCCATCCATCCATCCATCCATCCATCCAAATGTATGGGTACAGCCATTTCCTACTTCAACCAGTACGTATGTGTCCATATGAGTGACGTCTTTCCTTTCCTTTTTCTCTCTGGTTCAAAAAGAGTTAACAAGCCCTCTGGCCTAGTAAGGGCTTCTGGCTAACTTGCCAAAGAAAGGAGCATTAGAAATAAATCTGTTTACTTAATTTCCTCACTGCTAAACATCATGTGTTAACCAACAGATATTAGCGCTTAATAAAGCACAATAAAGAGTAAATAAAGTTAAGTTTCCCCAGAACTTAATGAAGCACAGAACAGTTAAGAGTTAAGTTTTTTAGCACGGAACAGTAAGAAAGAATAACTTTTCCCAGCACTTATTTAAGCATAAAGAAGAGTTAAAGAGTAATAAAGTCTAATAGCGCAGAGAGTTATAAATTTAATAAAGCACAGAGAAGCCAGCAGATTTTAGCCACTGAATAAACAAGAAAGTGTTATATTTCTAGAAGTCATAGCTTCTAGCATCCAGAGAGAGTTAAAAGGCTGGAGATCATCAGTTTTTGGCCCTCATCCATTGTTGTGTCCCACTTCAGGTCCAAACCTAAAAAGGCTGGGCAGGCCCATGGCAGATAGATGCCATTTACCCAAGTTATATCAAGATCAGATAAACAATTTAAATAGACCTATAACCCCTAAGGAAATAGAAGCTGTGCTGGCTGGTTTTGTGAGTTCACTTGACACAGACTGGAGTTATCACAAAGGAGCTTCAGTTGAGGAAATGGCTCTATGAGATCCAGCTGTAAGGCATTTTCTCAATTAGTGATTAAGGGGGAGGGCCCCTTGTGGGTGGTGTCATCCCTGGGCTGGTAGTTCTGGGTTCTATAAGAAAACAAGTTGAGCAAGCCAGGAGAAGCAATACAGTAACATCCCTCCATGGCCTCTGCATCAGCTCCTGCTTCCTGGCCTGCTTGAGTTCCAGTCCTGACCTCCTTTGGTGATGAACAGTAATGTGGACGTGTAAGCTGAATAAACCCTTTCCTCCCCAACTTGCTTCTTGGTCATGATGTTTGTGCAGGAATAGAAACCCTGACTAAGACAGAAGCAATCATAAAAAGGTCTTCCAACTAAAAACAGACCAGGGCCAGTCGATCTTAGCACAAAATTCTACCAGACTTTCAAAGAAGAGCTAATAACACTATTCCTCAAGTTATTCCACAAAAATAGAAACAGAAAGGAACATTGCCAGATTCACTTTATGACACCAGTCACCCTGATACCTAAACCAGTCTTCCTCGTGAACATTGATGCAATAAAATAGTTGCAGGTACACTTTGTAAAGGAAACAAGGGAACATTTGATTAATAAGAAGGAGCCAAAGATTTGGGGGGATTTCCCCCTCCAGCTTAGGACTTCAGCTTAGGATAATGTTCTGCCCTCCCCTTACCCCAGATCAAGGGTGGGGGTTAACATGGGGACATGACATTTGTTTGCACCTTCTTTTGGCAAACAAAGCCAGTGAACTGTCAGCAACCTTAGACCAACTTTGTTGGGCCCTTAGGAAATCTTTAAGCTCAGTTTGATGCCACTGAAAATTATATTTACTTATGAATCTTTTCTTCTACAGCGCTTAAGCTCCAAATCTGAATGGTATTTAAAGTACTTAAAGTCAGACAAGTTTTGCTGGTATTTGGTAAATAAAGGGCAGGGTTATAGGGCTGGTTTTTTTTTTCCCCATCAGCCCGTTTTCTTAATCCAGACATTTGACTTCCACATCTCAAGGTCCACCTGGGGAAAAGGGCTCTCTGTTACCGCCTGCCTGGTGTCTTGCCAATTCCCTAGTTCAGAAAGAGTTCAGTACACACTCAAGGGCACGGCTTCCCTTCATGGGTAGATGTGTTCTTTCTCCCACCCACCTGTGGCGATCTGTTGGGCACAGGCCGTACAGAACAACGGCTCAAAGCTCTGGCTTCCAAGCTGAAGTGCTTGGGCACAAGCCGAAGCCACCAGCTCTGACCCTTCAGCAAATTACACAGTCTCACCGGCCTTCAGGTCCCTTTGTGGTTGATGAAAGGGTGGTATCCAGAAGGCCCTGAGACTGTGGGCGATTTAATAGGATGCCATCTGCTTCCAGAGTGTGCACCCGGATCAGTGTCTGCCACGGGTGTCTATGTGGGTGTCTAGCAAAGGAATAATGTCTGTGTCTTTTTGCTGCTAAAGATGCATCATGGTAAATATTTAACATCAGTGGGGGAGTTTCTACCCCACCTTAGATCATTCAGTTTCCAGATAAAATATACACAATCTTTATATTTATAATAAGCCTTAAGATCACTAGAGGTGGGGAGAGATCAATCTCCTATGTTATTTTGTCTGCTTCCCTGTCGATAACCCTGAGATCTGACTTGCCGTGTTCCCTGGGCTGCCCCCCTCATGGCCGGTTCTCACAATCCCATACCCCATGATGTCTTCCTCTCTCTGCACCTTCTTTCTCTTCTCCCTCATGGTCCTTCCTCAGATCCAAACCCAGGAACTGATGCTGTGCCTACCCCTCTTCTGCCCAGCTATAGGATATAGGATATAGGCATATTTATCCAACCAGTAGTTTTTTGTTTGTTTGTTTGGGTTTTTGTTTGGTTTGGTTTGGTTTTTCAAGACAGGGTTTCTCTGTGTAGTCCTGGATGTCCTGGAACTCACTCTGTAGACCAGGCTGGCCTCGAACTCAGAATTAAGGAGCAAGGTTACATAGCATCACTTGGTGTACAAGGGTTTACTTGTCTCTGGGAGCAACCAGACCTGGGGGGGCCAGGATTTAGCGTTGTAATATATTACAACAGACAAAACCTTAAGAAGAGTGGCAGAGAAAAGTACTTTTTCTTTTTCTTTTTTTTCAGTTTGGGGGTGGGGTGTTTGTTTTTTTCTGGTCTGTTCTTGGGATGTCTAAGCTTGGTTGTCAACTTGACTGCACCTGTAGTTAACTAAAACCCAAGCAGCTGGGCACGCACACCTGTGAGCACTTTTCTTGACTATTTGAGGTTGGAAGACCCACCCTGAACCTGGTCCACCTCTTCTGGGGGCGGCTCACGTAAAGGGACGCAGAAGAAGGAATTGCATGTATTTCTCCTGCTTGCTCTCACCCTCACTGGCAAGTTCATCAGGATCCTGTCCCTGAGCCGATGCTAGACCTGCTTCTTCAGGATTCCAGCCTAGAATCAGCAGGTCTCTAGGGCTTTCCTGCAACTCCAGCAGCAGAGATACCCAGTTTTGTGAACTGAACAACTATCAGCAGGAGATGTCATTATCATTATCAGACTACTTAGACCCCAGCCTGTAAGCCACTCTAACAAATCCCTTTATATACATATGCATGTACATGTATTTATATATTCATGTATGTACATGGATATGTAAATTAAATATGATGTATTTCATATATATATATATATTCCCCTCATCAGTTCTGTTCCTTTAGACATCATGGACAAATACAAAATAGCAGGAGTTTAGAACCTCAAACCTGTCCCTGTGGACATGCTTCCTCCAGAAATAAAGCCATACCGACTAATCTTCTCCAAGCAGCCACCAGGTCAATTTCTAATCTATAAACTCAACTGGCAGCTATATTGTTAGTAACATGTAGAATATAAGCTTAAGAGAAAGTTGTGAAAATGATTTCCACCAATGTAACATATTTAGGTATTATTTTCTCTAATGACGTGGATTCACTCTAATACATCTGGGCATCCTCTCTCCCTAAAATGTCCATATGGTAACATGCTGGCTTCGGATAGCAATCATGGTGGTCATCATCCTCATCTGTCAGAGAATCAGCTGGTCTTCAACATCTGCTCTGAGCTTGGCCCAATTGTTTCTTATTAATATTATTTATTATGCATTCTGATTCTAAAAGTAGGGCCTGTTTCTGGCCATAGAATTTGAAAAAAGGCTCATAATGTATAAAGAATTTTATTACTACAATCTTAAAGTAAGAAGCCTAGCCTTTTAGTATGTGGTCTCTACTAAGCTGTAGAGTGTGTCTTAAAGGGCTTTGAGAATGCTTGAAATAACAGAAAGCACCAAACCAGACTTACCAAACCAGGTAGACCTGGCCATATGGCAGAAGGTAGTGCCAGGATTAGCCTGGTTAAGCTTAGAGTAGACAGGAGACTGCCCAAGCAAAAAGCCTAACCTTTAAAATATTAATAAACCTCTGTGTCATTATTTATATCACTGTCTGAGGTAGTCCTGCTATATCATTTAGTCCAACTATAAGATTCCCCATAAATCTTTAACAATCTCAACATCGTTCAAACGTCCAAAGTCTCTTCTGAGATTCAAGGCAATCTCTTAACTTTGACCACCCTAAAGTCGAAAAAGCAAATTACTTGCGACATACAATGGTGTAGGCGATACATTCCCATTTCAAAAGGAAAAAACAGAGGCATGGTGAAGCAATACTGGACTGCCATTATGCTCTGTCACAGGCATAAAGCAATGGCGCTGGCTGGTAATGGTCTGAAACCGTCAAAACTGTGAGGCAGAGGAAACGTCCTCCCTTTAAACCGCCTCTGTTTGGTGTTTTGCTGTGCTATTACTTGCATGCATGTGTGTGTAAGTCTGTGAGTACCAGTGCACCTTTGTAGGTCAGAGGAGAACTTTGTGGAGTCAGCTCTCTCCTGCTGCCTTTCTGAGTTCTGGGACTGAACCGAGCTCATCAGCTTGGTAGAAAAGCACGTCACCCCCTCAGCTGTTTTGCTGGTCCTAGTTTTGTTATTTGAAATGGGTCTTGCCATATTGCTGAGAGACCTGTTTGATCCCTGGGACCCACATGGTGGAAAGGGAGGGGTCTGACTTTCACAAGAGCACCAGGGAATGCACCCCTGCTACCCACAAGATAATTAAGTGTAAAAACAAAAATGATAGTGTGGAGTTCTACAATATTTCAACCTCAACAATGTCTCTCCTCTCCCCTTTGGTAGGTCAGAGTATATATCTGGTCTCTCTATATATCTGTCACCTGGAGTCAAAGGCTAATATGATAACCCTAGATCAAATGTGAGTTAGCGCTTCACTTATCAGAGGGAAAAAAGATTTCAGAGACTTAAGTTTGGTACTGAATGACTGCCACTTATAACTAGCGTGTTTGTCCTCTGATGAGTTGTCTTGTTTCTTGGCTGCTTTTTTCCTCATTTATTAAAATGGTGTCATTAACACTCACCTAACTCATAGGTTGTTGTGATATGCACATGAATTCAGGCAACATTTGGAACACTCCTGACATACAAACTCCAAGCACTACACGCAGGACTCGGGTTCCTTTGCTTCTGTGTGTCCCACGTCCCATGCCCCATGTCGCTAGCTTTTTATGCTGAGTTGCTTAGTGGTACAAGCCAGAGACTCCAAACTACAGTTACACTGGATTCTTTGCTCTCAATACCTTTGCCCTAATGCCACTACACGCCTAAAACTAGAGAAGCTACCAAGTACTATGCTTACTTCGCTCTGCACATAAGGTGAGAGTTATAGTGCCCTTACTCATTCACCAATGAACACTAAAACTATACCTATTGTAAGACTCAATCATGTTAGGCTCCTATCTTAATCATTTATTTCGATAAGACTTCTACATTTAATCTAAAGAGAAATGTACTTGAAGTTCATCAATTTGGTGTCAGGAAATGAGGTAAGTCCCTCTAAGTAATGCAAATAGAGTTTCAAAGATAAGTGAGAAGGAAACACTGAAGACACAGCCATCCCGAGGCTACCGTCTGTCAGTGCACAAATGCACACGAACAGCCTTCCTCAGTGGCTCAAGGGAAGCCGCCATTGCCAAACCAATGACCTGTTCAGTCCCTAAACCCATTGAAGGGGGCTTAAAGAGAGAGAATGGGGGATTTAGAGAATGTGGCACAGCGGGGTGGGGAAGGGGGTGCCCAGGCGGGCCCATGTCCAAGCACCCCTTCCCCATAAGGGACCACACGCACACAGGCGTGGTATAGAATAGAGTTTCTTCAGGGCAGAGAATGGGAGTTAGTGGTATAGTAGAAGTAGAGAAAGGCAGAGAGAGAGAGAGAGAGAGAGAGAGAGAGAGAGAGAGAGAGAGAGAGAGAGAGAGAGAGAGGGAGAGAGAGAGAAGAGAAGAGAAGAGAAGAGAAGAGAAGAGAAGAGAAGAGAAGAGAAGAGAAGAAGAGAAGAGATAAGTGGAGGCCAGCCATGACCACATGGAGAGAGGGGGAGGGGAGGAGAGCCCAAGAGGGGCAGAGAGGTGAGAGTGCCAAGAGTGATGAGAGAGAGAGAGAGAGAGAGAAAGAGAGAGAGAGAGAGAGAGAGAGAGAGGAGGGACAAGTAGTCCCTTTTATAGTGGGCCAGGTCTATGGGCAGGGCAGGGAAGTATGGGGTGGAGCTTAGACAGAATACTAACACCCACTATTACTGAAGGAGAGAACCAGCTTCCACAAGCTGACCTTTACATCCATACTGTGGCACGTGCATTTGCACAATCCCCCTGACCCCACACATTTAAAACAAAAAGGTTCAAATGGGGAATGAGAATCTGTAAGGATCTAGCTTAAAGCAGACAGTTTTAAGGTAGACTAGCTTAAGGTAGTGTCAGTCATTCCAGCCTACCGGCTGGCAGCATATACTCATGTTTTCTGAGCATTACTGAAGTAAGTGGCATCTATAACCAGGGCCTTGGTTTAGGCTGGCGTTTTGGATAGCAAGCACTAAGTGCTTCCTGAGGTTTTCTTTTTGTTGTTGTTTTTCAAGACCGAGTCTCACTATGCAGCTCTGGCTACATGTGGACCAGGCTATCCTGGAGCTCACAGAGATATGCTGGCCTCTGCCTCCCAAACGTGCCTGGCCCAACGGCTTCTGCCTCATGATATTGAATAATAACTGGTTTTGGAGATTACCTTCTTGTCAGGTAATGGGATGTCAACTTGACACAAGCTGGAGTTATCTGAGTAAAGGGACCCACGATTGAGAAAATGCTTCCCTAAGACTGATGTGTTGAGAAGCTTGTGGGGCATTTTCATAATCAGCGATCAATGTGGAGGGGACAGCGCATTGTGGGCGGTGACACTCCTGGGCAAGTGCTCCTGGGTGCTGTAAGAAAGCAGACTAAGTAAGCCACGAGGAACAGGCCAGTAAGCAGCACCCCTCCATGGCCTCTGCATCAGCTCCTGCCTGCCACTACTTCCCTCTGTGACGGAGTGTCCCGTGGACGTGTAAGCTGAATAAACAACAAGCTGCTTTTGTTGTTTTTTTCATAGTGACAGAAACCCTAACTGAGAAATAGGAGAAAATTCTAAATTTACTCTCTACATATGAAGGCTCGTTACTGGATGAGACAATACACAGGATACACAGGAATCAAAAAGCACTGAGTTTCAGGCAGCACATACTGGTCTTGGCCAGTGACACAAAGATGTGACAAAAATATGATTATCAAAGAATTTATTGTAAATGTCATGGCAAGAACATAGAGCATCATCATCATTATAAAGGAGCTAGAAAAGTCCATGTTGGAAGAATGTGCTGTCTCCCTCCCGGCCATCCTCAGGTTAACGGCTAGTACCGACATGTCAGGTAATGGAATACTTAATGTGATAGCCGAGCTTCACATATCTCAGGACTATATCTTTGTTGTAACTTTAGAAGCAGATAGCCATGGGTTCCAGTATCAATTATTCTCTGTTTTTATCAATTCTGTAATGATCTGTAGAATCTTGTCATCTGAGGGAATGAAAAATAAATATATCAAAATGCCTATAAGCACTGTAACACTAGCTAATTTTCTAATACACATATGTACAAACAAGAGGTATATTTCATCACAAGCCTTTCTTAAATTAGAATGCAAACCAACACCAGTAATGTACACTATGATACCCAAGATGTCCAGAAAAGTCAAATGTGTTGCCCTGTAAGAGTTATGCTAATGATTACGGTTATCTTATGCCTCCTTCAAAAAGTTAATGCTTTGTAAAAAGAAGTTCACAATTGAGTATTTATAGGCAAAGGCCCAAAATAATGAGATATAAATGTTTTGTTTGTTTTTTTTTTTTTTTCTATTTTTTTTTTCTTTTTTACCCAGGTTTTGTTATGTAGTCCATACTGGGCTGGAACTCATGATCCCCCTGCCTCAGCTTCCCAAGTGCTAGGATTATAGACGTACACTCTGAAGCCTAGCCTATTATTTCTATAACCAGCTCTTTAGAAATTCCTCCAAGAAGTTCCTCATTTGTTTCCACTGAGCTGACTACACTGGAGGCTTTAGTTGCTTTTTCCTGTTTTGCAGTGTGACAGGATTTTCACCAAATGGGCAAAGGTGGCAATGATTTTATTCCAGGCTTGGCCCAAGGAAACAAACATTCTAAAAGGGAAGCGCTCTCAGAGAGGTGTCAAGGGGAAGTGACAAGGTTATCTATACAAGAGGATCAAACACCAGCTGAATGAATAAATAGAGAGGTGAGGTTACATGCTAGGGTGGGCTTATTAACAGCTACTCCTGTCTAAACAGCTCTGCAACCGTGACTTCCTGTGACTCTCACGGCCACCTTCTCAGAAGAGCAGCATTGAAGGAAGGAAGGATTAAGGAGAGGTGGGAGGGGAGGAGGCTCTTGGCAGGGGAACTGTGCTTATCTAAAGTTAGTTGAATTTGAAGTAGAGAAAACTAGAAACAGGGGTAACTTTAGACACTTCTGTGTGACTGGCTATCACAATCTGTCTTCATACTAAAGCCCTCCTTCCCAAGTCAAAATAAGCATCAAATGCACAGATAATTCTTTTTAAAAAATATATTTTTAAAATGACCTACTTATTTTTGTTTTATGTGCATTGTGTTTGCCAGCATGTATGTCTATGTGAGTGTGCCAGCTGCCCTGGAACTGGAGTTAACAGACAGTGGTGAGCTGCCATTTTCATGCTGGGAATTGAACCCAGGTCCTCTGGAAGAGCAGCCAGTGCTCTTAACCACTGAGCCATCTCCCAATCCCCAGATAATTCTTAATATTATTAAAGCAGGAAAGCCACACTTCAGTGCTTACGAAGCAACTGCATGGAATGACTATAGCACCAACTAGAAAGCACTAGTTCTAAAATTTGTCTCCAAACCACTGGCTTACAGAAACTACAGCTTTCAAGGAACATGTTAAATCAAAGTCTGAGGATGCGCCCAACTAAATCCTAAGGCTCGGACATCTTAGGCATTTATTACAATAGTTATGCATTTAAAAAGGCCAACAGTAGGAAAGGAGAAATAGCAACAGACAAAATCAACACAAGTCTCTTTGGAGAAATTAGTGTGCCTAGAACAGGCATTGTTGAGCACTGTGCTATTCCCACATCTGTGGACTGGTGATGTGCTCGCTTAGGGAGGAGCTGGACAATGCTCCTGACAAACCATGTGTTTATTTCAGGTTTCTGTAGGAGGCTAAAGCACTTTCTATACCAGCTACTAGTTGTGCATTTGTGCGAAACGTATGGAAGAGAAAACAGCCATGATAAGCCAGTGAGTAGCAAAACGTATGCTGCTTTCATTTTTTCTGTGAAGTGGACAGTTTAGAAATAAAGTTAAGAAGACCAGGGGTCTGGAGAGATGGCTCAGTGGTTAAGAGCACTGGCTGTTCTTCCAGAGGACCTGGGTTCAATTCCCAGCAACCGCATGTCAACTCACCACTGTCTGTAACTCTAGCTCCAGGAATTCTGACTCCTTCAGAAAGATACACATGCAGGCAAAATGTCAAGGCACAAATATAAATAGATTTTGTCAAAAATAAGATTTTATTGATAATTACATTAAAAGTATGGTTTCAGTGTGCCACAGGGCATTCCAATGTTAAAATCACAATTTCTAGACTCAGTCTCTCAGATTTTAATTTTTACTTTTTATTTTTAAACACACTAATATGGGCTGAAGAGTTGGCTCCGCGGTTAAGAGCACTGACTGCTCTTCCAAAAGAGCCGGGTTCAATTCCCAGCAACCACACGGTGGCTCACAACTGTCAGTAACTCCTGTTCCAGGGATCTGACAGCCTCATAGAGTCATACATTCAGATAAAATACCAATGCACATAAAATAAGAATACAACACACTAATACCTTATATACTTATTATTCTCCATCCATCCATATACAAGTATGTGATCTTCTAAGTGTATTCTAATGTACAAATATATGCCTCTTTTTTTTTAACCCAAAACACAATAAAACACTTACTTTCAAGGGACATCTTTGGATTTTCAAGTTTTTTTCTTAAAACAGAATCAATGAGAACTCTCAGCTGCTTAAAAATGACAGCTATCTTTACTGGGGCCTGTTGAGAGGACACATCGGACAGAGTTGGTCAGGGCATTTGCATGTTTACATAAAGCAGTCTAAACATGTGTACCTTACAGTTTAATCCACTTATGACACCAGTATTGTTACCATAAAATGCGACAGGGCACGTGAGAGAAAATGACCTGTTAACCACAGGAGCTCAGCTACAGACTCTTGATTCCCAGGAAATCTGCTATCTCTTACCACAATAAACAACTTATTTCAATCATTCTTTGTTTCTCTTTGTACGTGACACTGAGTCAAGACTAAAAAGTTCTGAGGAAATGTTGGGGGGTAGGCCGGGGGCGGGGTGGGGGGTGGAGAGTAGTTTGAAACAGGGTCTCACTATGTAGCCCTGGCTGGCCAGGAGTTCACTATGTAGACCAGGCTGGCCTTGAATGTAGAGCTATTTCTGCCTCTGCCTCTCTGCCTCTTGGGTGCTGGGATTAAAAGTGTGAGCTACCACACTTGCTGGGAGGAAACATTTTTTAACATTTTATTGAGGGATAATGTATAAGTCCCCAAAATGCATTCATTTTAAGTGCTCAATTTCAATGATTTTTGGTAAATTTGTAGAGTTTTTACCAATTATCACTACAACCCAATTATGAGACCATCTCTACCACTCCAACTTACTTGCATGAACCAAATACATTTTTTTAAAAATACACAATTCACTTCTGTGGTTCTAGACACACAGCTATCATAACCAGTATGTATGAGAACTGCTTTGCAGCTGTCGATGTTGGCAGGGCTACAGAGGAGAATAAAAAGCTTACTTCTGCAAATAAGCATAGTCTGGCTTACCTGGTCCAGAGAAGAGTCTTTCATGTCTTAAAAACTATGAATCTGTTTGGTTTTTATGGAAGGGCTGATTGAATGCGGCGAGAAAGCATGCATCTGTGGAAAAACTACTAACCAACCCCAGGCCTGCCTCCTCCAGAAGGAAGGGCTGATCCCGCGCCCCCTCCCCCCCACCCTCCCCCTACAGTGTCACAATGAAGCTATCTGGGATATTCCAGAGAACACTGCTGTCAAAATGCCTGGTACACGGCAATTATAATGATTATTAATAAATATGTTCTGTGATAGTAACATGATTTTCAAATTATAAAAAAAACCATATACTTAATATGAAGTTTTCTATGGTAAACCACACAGGAAAAGATTATGTGAACTTTAGTTAAAACTTTAAAGTCTTCCTCAATGATACTGGGATTTGAATGTTTTTTAAAATCATTTGGACTGTTTACCTGAAAATAGATCCAACCGTCCACAGACAGAAGCCGCTCTCGGTGCTGGACTTCAATGTCACCTCCAAAAAGCAACACTGGAAAGGGGGTTATGAGGGTCGTTTCTCTCAGATAGACTCTGGCATACCTCACCTACAAAAGACAAAGTGGGGGCAAACAACCTCATAGTCTGACAATACAAAAAGCTCATTAGCTATTTCTTATGTATTTTCTTAACAAATTTAATAGAAAATATATACATTTACATAACCACATTACTCTACCCAACATGCCCCTTATTTAGAAATGGAACACACACCTTCTTCTTCCTTCTGACAACCACTTTAGTGACATACTCTTGCAACAGACAGGTTATTAACGGAAGCCCCCCTGCTGTAACTGTCTGAGTTCCAAGCGGAAGGGCATAGCCACAGAGAAACCTTACTATCTTTCTTTTATTTAGTAGGAGAGAAATTGAAATTGTTTGTGTTCTGCTTGAGCAAGTGCGACAGATTTCAAATGTGAGCAGAAGTAACAGCTGTACTTGAGAAACAGAGAATGCCCCCGCGACCCCGGGAAGGCGGCTACGGCCGCAAGCAGGGACTTGAGGATGAGCGGGCGGTTCACCTTCTCCTGGAACAGGAGCCACCCGTGGGTTTGTAGATCGCGGTTTACTGAGGACGGGTGCACTTGTGCTTTGCCTTGGGCCGTCTCCACCATGCAGGCCAGCTTTTCGGTCACATCCACTGACTTGGTACACATGATCTTCCCCACGCTGTCGTACAGCCCAGCAGTGAGCACGGCTTTAAGAAGGGCGATGTCCTGAAAAGACAGCGCCTGCGGGCCTGTCCGTCCTTCCCAGCTGGTCGAAGATGAAAATCCCGCTGCTTTCACCAGCTTCATCAATTCCTGCTTCACGTCCTAGATTGTATGTTAAAATGAGACGTAATCGATTAGAGAAATTACCAAACAACTTTGAGACGTATGGTGCTGTCTCCTATAAAAATAGATGGGATGCAAAGTACCATTTAGATGAGTACAGGAAAAAGCTTGAGTAGAGAAAAGATCTGGGTGAAGGATTGGTCAGCTGTGTTCAGCATCCTAGGACGGTGATGTCATAAAATATACGCGTCTCTGAGAGCTGTGAACACTGGCCTGAACGTATTTCACACTCCACACTGACTTCGCCACTGCCCTTCTTTACATTTTGATTTTGATTTGTTTTTAGTCATTCTTTAGTCAGTGGAGATACATTAGGAAACATTACAAGGAAATCTGATAGCCATGACACGCACCTTCTGACAAAAAGCCCACTAACTTCATCACTCAGTGAAGCCGCAGCTTAAAACGCTTTGCACCTTTCCCAAGAGTACAAATCAGCGGAAGCCCCAGGAAGGCCTGAGGACAGAGGACCGCAGGTGGCGCTTACACTGGATAGCCTTCAGGTTTGGTCTGCAGCTCAGACTATTCCAGAGGAGGAGAGACCAAACAGCTGCCCTGAGCACCGAACTGGCCTAGATCCCTAGCTCAGGGCTGTGGAGATGGCTGGGGAAAGAAGCTGGTGGGAGGTCATCTGGAGGTGGGGACAATTAAAGGGCGACAACGGAGAAAGGGCTGATCAAAGAGATAGCCACCTCTGGGCCAACGAACTGGGATGTCCTCAGATGGCTCAGAAGTGGCTATGTCCAGAATTCAAGAAACCCTACTGAACAATTAAACTGATTTCTTAAAAAAAAAAAAATCACAAATAGGGAAAAAAAAGTTGATTATAGATTAAGAAACTTAATGGAGCAATCACTTGTAATGAGTAAATCTTGTGTGGATCATGATTCAAATTCGGTATGAAAACAAAATTATTAAATGACTAGGGATATTTAAGAGCTATAATTTGATGATATTATGGTCTGTTTGTTTTAATGGCGTGATATGGTGTCAAAAAAAAGGGTCCTATACTTTAGAGATCTGTAATTATCTAATCTCTGCATTTATTTAAAATACAGTCAGCAGGGCACATGGTAAAGAAAGGGGACCAAGCACAGAGCACTGCTGATCACACGTGGCTCATGGATGCGGGGAGATGGGTGAACTGGAGTTCCTGGCCGCATTCCATGTACTTTCTGCTATTCCTGACATCCTGCATAATTAAGCAACATAATAATCGAGTACCAGAGTTGGAAAGAACCCTAGATAATGCCCTTTGAGTTATTTATTAAAAAAACTAGGCTGGGCAGTGGTGGCGCACGCCTGTAATCCCAGCACTCTGGGAGGCAGAGGCAGGCGGAGTTCTGAGTTCGAGGCCAGCCTGGTCTACAGAGTGAGTTCCAGGACAGCCAGGGCTACACAGAGAAACCCTGTCTTGAAAAGCCAAAAAGAATCACCTCTAGTGTCAGCAGCGACGTTCTGTTGAGGAAGTTCCTCTGGCAATATGAGATCTCAGAGCGGAAGCCTCCTTCCTGCCGCGCTTTCTTCCACCTGGATGAACGCGCCAGAGGATAAAGGTCACCACGGCTCCTTTCCAGCCGCCTCCTCAGGGGGAGTAACCCAAGGAAGGCTTAATACAATTATAAGCTGTTAAGAAGGGGCCTCGTTTACTGTAGCTGCTACATTTATATAATTTCCAATTGAAGTATTTTTAAGTATAACAAATTGTTGAATTGCTTCAGATTTGAGAACTGTACATCTATAATAACAAGTATGTTGTTAAATGAATCTGATAAAATCATGTCCTGACAAATTAAAAACACTATGAATATATATAAATGTTAGAGCACAGTTTGAATGACAAAGATACATTTTTTTTTTTTAAAAGTCAGCTTTCTCCAGTCACCGACTTATCGATAGCAACCGGGTTACTTCTTTACCCTAGATATGCATTGTAGATCGTGAGGTGGTCTGAATCGGCCACAGCCAAAGATGACTTTGCAAGGTCTGCTTCATCCTTTCGGCCAATTGGTGTGATGAAAGGAGACTTCTCTGTCATCACGGCTGCCAGGGTTGCCTGCCCATAAATATCATTTATCACTAAAGAAGTATATACCCAAAGTTGTTTAAAAAATAAACAATAAAACAATTACAATCAAGTTACCTATTTCCTATTTTCAATGCATTTAACATTGCTAACTTACAACTTCGTAACTTTTAGCTCAGTTCCTTTCATGGAATTCAAAAAACCTTGTTTACTTTTAGAACATCTCTGTGATTTAAGAAAGTATAGTATCAGAGTCAGGGAAAAAAAAACTGAAAACGTCCAGGTAATTATAGTCTGCTATTTAGTTATATAGCCAATCTCAAAATTATAGCACAGTACTTTAGATTTCTGGATTGTTAACTCTCATCAGCTACAGTGCCTTCCAAATATTAATTTGTGCCCTTTCACATTTCTAAGGACACAGCTAAAAGCCACCATAGTTGAGAAGGGGGTCTGTCACCAAACACTGATTGTGCAGTGCCTGGGTGTTGGGGTTCTCAGTTGCTATAATGTGTAAGATAAATTAGTGCTCACTACAAATTAAACAACAGCAACGCAACAGCAGCAGCAGCAGCAGCAGAGTTTCGGTTGGTGTGGAGGCTCAGTGGGAGGCTCCGTACTTAGCCAGCACGCCTGAGGCCTGGGGGCAATCCTCGCATCACTTTCAAAATGCACTGACTAATAAGGAGACTACACAACCATCTACTTGTTGCAAGGTTTCAGACAAACTACACTACGAATGGTACTTTCTGAACTTACCAAGTTCTGGAAATCATCCTGATCCCCCTAAACCCCTAGCCCCTAACCCCTGCTTTGTTACTGCTGCCCTGAAACACTGCTCCCCAACCCGCCCCGGGAACCCCAGGCAAACCCTCTGCTGAGCCACCCCAGCCCCACATTACTTCTCATACTAGAGAAGTGTGGATCCCATTTTCTGTGAACAGCCTTGATCTGTGCTCAAAACCAGCACTTAATAACGCTGTAAAGGCACTGGAAGGCCACGTGCCCAGAGACTGAGAGGCACACAGCTTCTGTCTGAAGTAAACTGAGAACACACACTCTGAGAATTACTGAAAGAGAATTCGGATAAAGGAAGTTTTCATCCTATTCTAAAGCATGTTGTGTCAACAACTTCCCATAAATATTACATATTTAACTAAATGCATGTTTCAGCTGAGCTACTTGATAGTAACAACCTAGGCAAGCCAAATTCATATAACTGTTTTTCTCTATATGTAAATAGAGAAATAGGTTTTTAAGTATATTACTATAAAAAGTTAAATATATTTGAAAATTCTCAACGGACATTTGGGTCACCTATGTTTTAATGATAGCACAGACACTGTGTTTTGTTAAGAAATTAAAGTTTAAACTTGTTTCCATCCGTTAATAATTTCCCAAACCGCACCTGAAGTGAAGTCAGAGTCTTACTTACCACTGGCTCGAGACAGCCAAATATGGCTCCAAACACAAGCATCTTGCCGATTTTGACGTTGACAGGCAGTGCGGCAAGGTGCTGGCCCAGCGGGGTCAGTTTGGGTGCCGTTGGTTCACAGGCCCCAATTTTTCGGAGTAAATTCATTGCATTGCTGATTACTTGAAGCTGAGGAGGATCTAAGGCTTTGGAGAGGAAGTCTTCAGGAGAGCCCAGGTCACATTTCTGCAGTGTGAGGGAGACCGGAAGGAATCAGAGGATGCTACCCTGGGACTGAAGTAGGACTTTAACAGAAACTTGGGCAAAGAGGCAAATGTATAAAGCCACCCTACGAGGTGCATGTCATGGTGGAGTCTCTGTGGATAAGTTTCTTCAGTACTGAGTTTTATTGTTAAAAATCTAAGAATCAAGAGTAACTTGCAGTCCAGGAAGCCGTTGGCCCAGGTGACGCTCTCTGTCAACAGGCTGACATTGGGCTGGGGGGAGCCTTTGTTTTGGGGAGCTGTGTTGGATGTGGGGGGCTGTGGGGGATGCTCAGCTGCATCTCTTATTCTACACACTAGCATAGAGCCCCTGCTCAGTTAGGACAGTCAGAAATGTGGAGATGATGCCCCAGTCCCTCAGCAGGCAGGGCTGCCCAATGAGACGGCTGACCCGGGTATATGGCTGTTTCTAACACCCATCTCTACTACATAGGAGCTACATCAAGACCAAACCACAGTGCAGACAATAAGCATACAGTACTTAAAAACAGAGGTTAAAAACACTCAGGTTGTCAGAATTTTCCTAACAGTGAGAAAATACCACCACCACCACCACCACCACCCACCCACCCACCCACCCACCATCATCACCACCACCACCACCCACCCACCCACCCACCCACCATCACCACCCACCACCACCACCCCGCCTCATGTGTGGTCCTTTGGGATTACCATAATGTGAAGACACAGCTCCTCCAGAGGAACACGAAGGATTTCAGGGACAGAATAGTCCAGAAAACCTTCAAATCTGAAAAGAGTAATAAATCATGAGTAGTAGCACTCGTGTCCTGCGTGCGTGCGTGCTGTGAGTGAGTGCGTGCGTGTGTGCGTGCTGTGAGTGTCAGCACTGTGCCTACCTTTCTCTTGTGTAGAGCCGAAAGCAGAAGCCATCCCGGACCCTCCCAGCTCTGCCCTGGCGCTGCAGGGCGCTAGCCTTACTGACGAAGGTCTCCACCAGAGAGCTCATCTGGCTGCTTTCATGGTACCTAAAGACATGTTTCAGGAGACAATATGTGAACAACTGTTTTCCAGAAAACCCAGAAAAGTTGGAAACACTGAACGTACTACCATTGTGAACAAACATCTCTTTTTTTGGGGGTGGGGGGGGTTGGGTCAGGGAGTTCAAGACAGGGTCTCTCTCTATGTAGTCCTGCCTGTCCAGGAACTCACTATGTAGATGAAGCTGGCCTTGAACTCATAGAAATCCACCTGCCTTTTCCTCCTGAGAGCAGGGATTAAGGTTGTGATTAACGCTTGTGGCTGACAAACATTTCTGATTAAATGATTTTGTAAAGTGCCTATTCATACTGGTAAATGAAAACCATTTGCTACAAAAGAAAATGATTGCTTAACTCATCTTTTCTCAAACTAATCTGATTGAAGCACCTTTTTGTTTTAGTTAATACCTACTAATCAAACAAGGTGTGCAGATTGAGAAGCACTACTTGCCAACATCACAGTTCAAAGCACCGCTCACAGGATACATCTACAGCTAGAAAATGTTTCCTCTAAAGATCAGCCACTTCTTTTAGAGTTGATTTTCTTTCTTTCTTTCTTTCTTTCTTTCTTTCTTTCTTTCTTTCTTTCTTTCTTTCTTTCTTTCTTTCTTTCTTTCTTATTTGTTTATTATATGTAAGTACACTGTAGGTGTCTTACGGATGGTTATGAGCCACCATGTGGTTGCTGGGATCTGAACTCAGGACCTTCAGAAGAGCAGCTGGTGCTCTTAACCGCTGAGCCATCTCTCCAGCCCCTAGAGCTGATTTTCTAATACATTGCTGTGGTTTTCTGATATTGGGGACTGTATACAGACTACAATTAGCTAAAGGTGCCATCTACTGTTTACATAACACACCACTTTACTCCTTAATTTTCCATGAAAATTGTCAATTTTAACGTGTTTATCTGAAATATTTTCCATGTAAATCTTTAATTTTATCATAAAGTGTTTTTACTTCCCTTTACTTCCCTTTTCAATAAAGAAAGAAAGAAAGAAAGAAAGAAAGAAAGAAAGAAAGAAAGAAAGAAAGAAAGAATTATAAAAAAATAACAACCCTAAGACAGAGTAGAGACATTTTATGGAAGCTTTGGTTAAGGCATCTGCTATGTTCTGGTTACTATATAAGGCATTTACAATTATGAAACTTAATTTTCTTTATTAGTACACAAGGACCAAATGATTGGGAGGGTTTTTTTTTTCCCCCAGATCAGAGATTTAAGTTCAGTTCTCCAAAGTCCATTCTATCATAATTCCATACATAATGCTTGTGTTAAACAATTTATTTAGGGCTGGAGAGATGGCTCAGCAGTTAAGAGCACTGACTGCTCTTCCAGAGGTCCTGAGTTCAATTCCCAGAAACCACATGGTGGCTCACAACCATCTATAGTAGGATCTGATGCCCTCTTCTGGTGTGTCTGAAGACAGCTACAATGTACTCATATAAATAAAATAAATAAATCTTTAAAAAAAAAATCAACTTATTTAATAAGCAAAAAATTTCACTTACATTGTAAAATTCTGCCCAAACAACACTTTCAAGTGTTGGTATACTGACATTATTGTTGGTAAAATCCAAGGTATGAAATTCTGAAATTCTGAAATTTACTCTCAGATATTTTAAATTCATCTACACTTTTGCTAAGCCTATTTGCTTTGGGCAGAATTCTGACCTTTAGGATCTGGATTTCTTTAACAGGATTCTGTAATTTCTCCAATAAAATTCAATGATACAAATTTCCACTGTGAGAAAGTTAAACTTACTTATTTTCTTTTGTTCTTCCCGTGTCAATGACAAACACAACATCAGGAATAGTGATCCCAGTCTCTGCAATGTTTGTTGCTAAAACAATCTGCAAATCAACAAGAATACAAAGTATTTTGTCAGCTCTGGACACTGTATTCTGAAAATTTCTTTAGACAGAATTGATGAGTTGAAAGGTGAATTTTAAGACACCAGTAGAGTGGTGGACTTAAGAAAGCCACTTCCCCACCTCCTGTGGCCCGACAGGGCTCCAGTGGAGGGAGGGGACACCAACCCACGCACAGAACCTATGACCTACAACTTGTCCTGTGGATGAGACGTGCAGGGATAAACACTACACTATTCATGGTGCTTGCAGACAGGAGCCCAGCAGAGCTGTCATCTGAGGCTCATCCAGCAGCCGATGGAAACAGATGCCGAGAGCCACAGCAAACAACAGGCAGAGCTTGGGGAGTCTTGTAGAAGAGTCAGGGGAAGGAATGGGGGAGCTGGGGGGAGGACAACATAAGAAGACCAACAGAGTAAACTAGCCTGGGGCCATGGCAGCTCACAGAGACTGAGCCACCGACCAAAGAGTGAGCACAGGCTGGACCGAGGCCCCTGCACATCTGTAGCACACATGCAGCTTGGTCTTCATGTGGGTTCCCTAACAATTGTAGCAGGGTCTATCTCTGACTCTGTTGCCTGCCTTTGGATCCCTTTCCCCTAGCTGGGCTACCTTGTCTAGCCTCTGAGGGAGAAGATGTACTTAATCCTGCTGTGACCAGGTGTGCTAAGGCAGGTTGGTGTCCTTCAAGGTTTCCCCTTCTCTGAGGAGAGGAGAGAGGAGGTGGAGAGAGGTATGTGAGAGTGTGGGTCTGGGAGGAGGAGGAAGAGGGGACTGTGATCAGGATGTTAAAATGAATAAATAAATGAATGGAAAAAAAAGACACTTTCGATTTTAGTCCCCAAATTTCAACTGTTTTGTTGCATAATTTTAATTTGCTTTACAGTTTTATCAGCTTAGTTTAATGAGGTTGTTAGATTTAAAAATTATTTAATTTCACTTTTAATTATGTGTATGCATGTGTGTCTGTATTTGAAGATGTTCACCCGAGTTTCAGTGCCTAAGCAGGTCAATTCTGCTCCCTCTGGAGCTGGACTTCCAGATTCTGAGCTACCTGCTGTGGCTTGGCTGCCGGGAAGTAACCTTGAGTCTGCAACAGCAGTAGCGTGTTGGTGTTGTGCTACAGACTTCAGTCACAGGTATTTGAACCTGTTTCAGGTTAGGGTGTGGCCCAGCCCTTAGTGCACACCTTTAATCCCTCTGGCTAGAATACAAACTCACCTTTAGTACACATCTTTAATCCCAAACAAGGCAAGGTTAGTTTGTAGAAGGAAGCACCCGCGTTTGAAAGTGATGTCTAACTGAGTGTTAGACAAATTGACAAACCAGAAAAAGGGTTGACAGACTAGGATCTGCCAAACTCTCATGAGAAGAGAGGAGAGGGAAGCGACTTAAGGGAGAGCAGACAGTGCAGGAGGAAGCGAGTCCAGCACAGGACACAGTAGAGCAGGGCAGCAGGGCTGAGAGGGAGAGTGGAACAGCTCAGAGGGAGGAGGCGGAGGCAGCTTTACCAGAAGAGTATTACAGAGACAGAGGAAGAGAGAGCAAGCTAGACACAGGGAAAGACAGAACACGCGGGAGAACGAGAAGGAGCCAGAAGATTAGAACAGATTGTAGACTTAGTTTGAGGGCAAACAGAGCAATTCAAAGGCCAAGAGATACTTTCTTAGGAAAAAGTAATCTTTTTTCCCCCTTTTATACTCTTTATACTGTTCTGGAGTTCGTTCTATAGACCATGCTGGACTTGAACTCACAGAGATCTGTCTGCCTCTGTCTCCTGAGTGCAGGGATTAAAGGTGTGCACCACCACTACCCGGCCATTTTTTTTCCTTTTAAAAAGCAATACACATACCACATTTTACAACTGCCACTCTCCTCAAATGTCTAGTCTATTTATTAGCACATAATGTAAATATTAAGATGTCTGAACTAAAAACTTATTTTTAAAAGACTTTTTTTTTTTAATATGTGTATACCTGTGCACATGTGACGTGAGTTGAAGAGGCCCAAGAAGGCTAAAGGCTTTGAAGGATCTCCTGAAACTGGAGTTACAGGTAGTTGTGAGCGGCCAGTGTGGGTGCTGAGAACCACACTGTGGTCATACACTCTTAGCCACTGACCATCCCTCCAGCCCCGAATGCCTGACATTTAGTATTAGGTCCACTTTGCTCATATTGAGCTGCAGGACGCTTGACGTTGGTCATGGATCCAGCACCAACTCATTTCGTGAAATAGTCTCAGACCACACACGTTTGCGACCCCGTTTACCTTCCTGACCCCTGGCGGGGGGAGCACGAAAGCTGCAGCCTGATCCTGAGTCGAGAGAACAGAATGCAGAGCTATGACTTGATATCTGAAAGTCAAAATCAAAGGTCTCAGCAAGAGGCTCTCTTTAGAAGACACTGCAGGGAATAACGGAAGTTATTTGCATATAGAAAGCAACTTTTAATATTTGATTATGAAAAACTTAAACAGAATTTCACAGACTAGTCTAATAAGGCCCCACCTGCCAGAGGAGGGGAAATTCAACATGAACAAGTAAGAGGCTGCAGATCCCTCTTCTGAAATGCCTGGGACTGTAAGTGTTCCAGATTCTGAATTTTGGATTGTTTGATTAGGTAAGCTTATTATGTGAAATATGAGGGTAATTATTTTTTTAAAGTTCTGATAAGATGATAAACACAACAAGAATAATAAACTATTATAGAACAGATTATTGTCTGTTTAAATACATGGGGTTCCTAAGTTGCAAAACTTTAATGGCTTTTGGAAGACTCAGTGAGTCCAGGAGTTATAATTAACCACAGGATTCTCGGCTCAGATTAAAAACAAACAAACAACAAATGTAGATACTGTACCTACAAATTTTCACTAGATAAAAATGAACAAACCAAAAATCTCCATGAACAATTGTAGAGATTTAAAACCAGTGTGTTTAGGTGTTTTGCCTGTGCGTATCTCTGTGCACAGTGTGTAATGTAGTTCCTGTGGAGGGCAGAAGAGGGTGTCAGGCCCTTGGATCTGGAGTTACAGACAGGTGTTAGCTGTCAGGCCGGTGCTGCCACCTGAACCTGAGTCCTTTGGAGGACAGTCAGTGCTCCTGCCTCTGGGCCATCCAGCCAGCCCTACTACAGACAATGTTTTTTAAAAGGGGAGAGCGTGAACACAGTCCCCCACTACCACAAATTATCCGGTCAAGTTTCCCCGCATTTGGGGAAAGCAGGGGTCGGCACATCTGGAGTGCAATGGATAAGCCTCGCCCTGGAAAAACCACCTTCGTGATCATGGCATCTCCCCTGCCAGCTACGTATACCACAATTTTAACTGAAGTTGAAAAGCCTGAAGATTCTGATCCCCTCCAGTTTTAAAATTACAAAGAATTTAATGAAGATTTGTAGTTACCGCTCAGAATAAAATCTTCTGTCATTTGATAGGAGGTCATACAACTGTTGAATGTGAGCAAGGCCAGGTAAGAAGATCAGTACTGCTCCTTCAATATTTCTGAACTGAGGACTTTTGTCTGAAAATTTAAAAGATAAAACATTCAAAATAAGACAGGAAACAGCATGTAAAACAATCCATGCCTCTGGCTGATAAAAGTATTTTATTAAAACAAATAGAAAGATACCTAAGTATACAAGAAGTTCCAAAATGAGGTCCAGGTTGATTTTATGAGGGTTCATATAGAGAATTGCATGCTGAGTACGGTTACTGTACTTCTGGTAGAATGGATTTAATTCCGTACTTGCTCCACTC
This sequence comes from Apodemus sylvaticus, assembly GCF_947179515.1. Taxonomy (NCBI): domain Eukaryota; kingdom Metazoa; phylum Chordata; class Mammalia; order Rodentia; family Muridae; genus Apodemus; species Apodemus sylvaticus. The sequence continues at coordinate 47,509,750 of NC_067487.1, forward strand.
TGAACTGGGATGTATTCCTAAAAGAAAACCCAACCAGAGAAAGCGGAAGAAAATAAAATGTATTCTGGGCTGTAGCTGTGGCTCAGTGGGAGAGCATTTGCAATTAGCATGTGTGAGAGGTCCTGGGTTCAATTCCCACAACTGCAAACACCTCAAAATCATGAAAACCAAAACCGAACTGCATTTTTATAAGAGAAACAACAGGGTGCTATCTTTAAGTTCTTTTTATTGTTGCCATTATTGCTAAAATACAGTGGAAGTATAATCAATTAATTATGCTTGAAACAGGTGCTTGCAGTGCCGCCTCAGCTAGCCGGGAGCTCACAGACTCAAGGATTCCTCACTGCCCAGCCCTGAGCCGCTACGCCCACTTCATCGTAGAAACTGAACGAAGCATGTGGAGTCTCACCATTCTCCTACACTTTCACTTATGAACAGCAAAAGCCTATATTTATTTTTCCATGTTCATATGGAAATAATCATAGACAAGCACACTGCACTCATACGTGCATCTTTCTGAAGCAGTTAAAGAGCGTTCAGGCGAACGAGTCTGTGACAGCTTTAGTCAAAGTAGTTAACTTACCCCTGTTCATTCTTGCTACACTCTACCGTGGCTACCAAGTTCTCTTCAACTCGTCTGAAATACCCTTCTAAGCCTTTCTTCAGTTTTTAATTTTTATCTTTGGGGTTTTAGAGAAAACCTGTAGATTATATTTTTGCTTATCTATTTAATTTGAAGATAGACCGATTTTTTGTTTCTGGCAGTTTGTGTTCCCACACACAACACAAATCAAGCACCACAGAGAGTGTTGGGGCTTCTGTGTTGTAATTTTGCAATTACAAAATTGCCACTATCACCCTAGCAAAAACAGTTTGGCTCCTGCCAAGACACAGGCTTCTAAAGAAACCAGAAGCAAAGATTCTGAGCTAAGTATCTCCTGAGTCACAGCAGAAAATCAATCACTAGGAAGGCATTTCTCAGTCATGAGTCACTGCTATAGAGTGACAATTAAAATATCACAAATTAAGGACTAAAGTCTAAGAAACCAGATTAAAAATAGCCTTTAAAATTTGCTTATGCTCACAACTGTTAACGAGATTCACAGTGCTTGCCACATGACTGTAAACCCAGAGGCAGGCCGTACTCTGGATAGTTAGTTACTGTGTCTTTCAGGACTGTAGGCCGGAGGCAGGCTGTACTCTGGATAGTTACTAGGCAGCCATGCTCTGGATAGTTCCTGTGTCTCTCAGGGCTGCAGGGTATCTACTTCTTACCTGATACTTTTTGACTCCCCCAGCTGTACTTGTAACATTGATGGTAATTTCTTCCTCCTCCTCCAGAAACTTCTGACAATACTCAGAGTCTTTCTCCAGTACGAAGCCTGTTTCTTCTACTATGTCTTCAAGATGAAAAACCTGCAGATAAGGCAAATAATGGGCTCAGTCACTCCAGCAAACGCCAAAACCAGAGCTCAGAGAGCATTGGCTTGCCAATGTCGCTAGGCTACGTTAGGGTGAGGAGAAGTTATTTCTGTCAGTATAGCTGGGATTGGGAAACTTAATTACTATAAAATTAATTTTGCTAAAGGCTTACAGAAACTACACTTTAGTATGGTTTTAAAAGAAAAAGGTTAGAAGAGGAGACTGGTTGGAAGCAGAGTAGCTTCCTGCAGGTGCCACCTTTAATCTAAACATGACTTTATGTGGAAATCTCACTTCCAGAGGTATGTCATCAGCACCTGGATCACACTTCCCCATCCTTCTCACCCTCAGGCAAGCACCAGGTCCTACCTAAGAACTAGTTCTGGGATTAAAATAAAGTGCCAATGTTCTGGGAAACTGATATGACTGTTTTCTGCCTACACACACATACATACACACACACACACACACACACACAGGAACATGCACACACACTAGAGCTAAAGTAAATTTACCTCAACAGGGTAACTTCTTCCTGAAATTCTGAGAATAGGACAGTGTGTGAAGTATGTGGAGAACTTGTCGCTGTCCACAGTGGCGCTCATCAGAATCAAGTGTAGGTCAGAACGTTTCTGCAAAATTTCCTTCAGGATAACGAGCAGGAAATCTGACTGGACACTTCTCTCGTGGACCTAATGGGAAGCCAACATGAAAGCAATGACAGACAGGTAGAGTCTGAGAACAAATAATCTTGGGGCTTCAATCTACTCACACTTAACATTTGGATATAGTCAGGACCTGTGGGCTGATGAAGCCGGATATTCAAATAAGGCTTATCTTCAGAACGACAACTACAGTTATTCTCTTAGGACTGAAGTCAACGATAAGAATTAGCATATAAATAACAGAAGCAAGGCTCTGCACTGGGAGGCTTTGGATCATTCATACGTAGCTGACAAGATCAGAGTATCTCCCAAATTTCACTTAGAGGTAAGCCTGACCTCAAACTCTGTTATTCATGCAAAAGCACATTAGCACATTATTAGTACCACAGAAAACAGCTGGTCGGTCTATCTACTAAGCAGAAAAGATGAGTTGAGCAGTAGGAGGCTGGCTAGGTCTTTATCACCGTCCAGAAAAAGGGTTTTCCTGCCCTTCTGACACATGCATTAAAGGCAGGGCTCTACACAGATGTTGTGAGGGCGCTAAGCTTGCTGCAGGGTAGAGACAATGTATGCTGCCAGAATGCACCAAGTGTTTGCTACACCTCTGTCTGTGCTCTAACCCTCTGTACTCTTACATCTTTCCGGAAGTACATCAAGATAATAAGAACTTTCACAGTCTGCTTGGAAGGCAGACAATGCTGATGAAGCATTCAAGTCGCAGGATCGATTCCCTGGATTCACCTTTTGACCTGGCCACTTACAGTATGACTTTGGGAAAGTTATATAAATATCGTTGGGTCTATTTATTCCTCCATACAAATGAAGAAAGTGTCATGGAGCTATGTCACAATCAAATGGCATGGTGCAAAGTCCAGAGGACACAGCCTGACGACAGTGAGGACCTGGCTGTGGCATATGCTGCCTATTAAAAAGCAATGAAGACAGAGGCACTGCTGTATATACTGTAGAACTTGCTGAAAGCTGATGTATGAGTCTGAGTGGTGTCTGAGTGGTGTCTGAGTGGTGACCCAGACAGAGAGAAGCAGGATGAGAAAGGGAAGAGAAAGCAGTTAAGTCAAGGGACAGATGCATGCATCAAGTCAAGATGAGTGCATAAAGCCATGGGTTCAATTCCTGGTACCCGAAATAAACAAACAAGGGCAGGGAGAGATAGCTCAGTGGTTAACAGCACTGGCTGCTCTTGCACACCAGCACCAACATGTAACTAGTTCCAGGGGATCTGATGCCCTCTTCTGGCCAAGTGCTAGCTATCTCTTCTTGAAAAGAAAAATACTAGCAAATTAGTTTACTAGAGTAGGCTGGTAAACATCTCAAACTGTCATAACGTAAAACTCAGGGCATAATTCAAGTGTGTACTGAAATTTGATTTGCACCAAAGGATATTTAGAGAAAACAAATGCATGCTGATGATTCCTTGTGTTCTGTGAAAGAGTTAGCTGGTCCTGAAACATCTCAGTGTGGTGGCTGAGAAGCAGACACTGGCGGAGAGGAAGGCGGTGTCAGAGTGCCTGGGTCTGAGCCTCTAGCTACACAACTGGACCCCCATGTACCTCAATCTCTTCAACTGTAAAATAAAAACATACATGGCACTGCGATGCTGAACGGATTAGATGACCATGAGCTTGTGTCTGTGTGATGCTTTGAGCAGCAGCACGCTTACAGCAAGAGGAAATAGTACTTACCCAGCAAATCCATTAACACAAGGCATTTGCTAGACGCAGCTAAATCATTAGATGGTTGGCATGTAACAAGCATAGTATTGGCCACTGTCACCAGCCACATCGGTTTAATAAAAACATGCCTAGAATGTATCTGAACATAATTATAAATCCTCCTTACCTCATCAACAATGACATGAGACACGTCAGTCAGAAGACCATCTTCCTGAAGCTTTCTTAGCAAAACGCCAGTTGTACAGTACAGCAGCCTGGTAGATTCACTAGCTCGAGATTCCATCCGGATCTGATAGCCACATAAAGAATTCTGCAGGGGGAACAGAGGAGCCTTAAGCTCTCACAAGTGGACTGGCAAATGACCTGCAAAGATGCAGCCCAGGAGCCCATGGTGGTGCTCCACGCAGCAGTCCAGGCAGATCTGCTCATGCACTTTATTACCAGGAGTCTACTTCAAGCTGGACTTGGTGGCTCACACCTGTAATTCTAGCACTCAGGAGGCTGAGGCAGGAGTACCGTTATGAGTTCAAGGTCAGCCTGGTTACACAGTGGATTCCAAGCTGGCTTGGGCTACAGTATGAACTCCTACCCCAGAAGGTCAAATTTCTATGGCTTTCAATTGTGCGAAGCTATAAGAGTTGTTTTGATAACTTTAAATTTTGTATCTTATTTAGTGTGCCCAAGTGTAGGCTTATGCAAACTATGGTGCACATGTGGAGACAGGAGGATGACTGTTCTCTTTGGCCATCCTATAGGATCTGGAGTCAACTAAAGTCATCAGGCCTGTGCACAGGCTGCCTCTACCTTCCCAGCCATCTCCACAGCCATCATTTATTCTTCCTTTTTGAACAATCTAATATTCTTAACTACCTTGCTCTCTTTTTCTGTTCACTGAAAAGAATGGAACCCCTTAGGGACACATTCCACAGAAAAGACTCAGAGGCAGTATGCCATGTGATCTATATCAAAGTCAAATCTGAATTATCTGTAGTCTTTGGATGGCAAGCAGTAACATATTTGAACATTCGGTTATCGGAACTAGTGCACTGGGCAGCTCCAAGAGCAAAGCAGAGCCCGGCACTGCTCAGGCCGGCGGAGGGAGACAAGCCTTACCCTTCCTCCGGGTCCACTTTCACAGCCCAGCTCCTCGGACACCCTGGTGGCTAAGCTCACTGCTGAGATTCTCCGGGGCTGGGTGCAGACGATGTTACATTTCCTCGCTCCACACTCATTAAGAAGCAGATCTTCCAGCAGGAAGTGTGGGACCTGGGTGCTCTTGCCACTGCCCGTCTCACCTGCCACCACCACGACCCGGTGCCTCTTGAGAGTTTCCACAATCGAGTCCCGGTGTCTGAACACAGGCAACTGCTGTCTTTCCTTCAGGAGTCTCTGATACTTGGGTGTGCTCTGTAGCCTCCTGAAGAGGTTCCTCACAGGCTCTAGGTCTTCTGCATTTGTCGGCTCCAAGGACGGGGCAGAAAGCTCTTCATCTGAAACCAAGTTTTCCCAAGATTCCTCAGGCCCCTCAGAGCTCTCTTGCTTATTTTCAGGATGCTGCTGCTGCTGCTGCTGCTGTAGTTGCTGCTGCTGTTTCACCTTACTCAAAAGCTTGGCAATAAAAAGATCCCGCGGTTTATTGGTTTCCATTTTATTGAGTTCTTCCTTTTTCTTTTCTTCATCGCTCCACTCCAACCAAACATCCCGGTACGTGGGAGGGAGTAACTGATGGACAGACTGAAAGGGGAGCAGCGGCCATGTTAGACTGCGCCAACGGATCTCAGAACTCAGTACACGAGAATCTAGGGGAGCTGACTGTCTCTTAAAATGTAGCTGTATCCTTAAACTCTTAAGTTGTTAATAGAAGAGATATGTGCATAGGCTGTCAATTCATAAATGGCGCACCATCGTCAGGTTTCTTGACTCAATGGCTGTGTGACTGGGTAGGAGTAAGGTATGGCTCTGGTTTCTGTCTCTGCATTTAAGAATAGCTAACAGAGTACCTGTGAAGTGACTATGTTTAGAGCACGGTAAAGTATGGCATGAAGGTGTAATGAGTGTTCCTGCAGGGCTAGGACATTCTGTGTAGATGAACCAGAGCATCTGGAAACACACAGCTCCCCCTTCCCGTGAGATCTGGCCGTGGTACAGTGCGGTAAGTGAAAGCATTTTAAAAGGACGACACCAAAGGGACCTTCAGTTATTCTACTCAGCTGCTACCAAAGAACAGTCCTCTCTGTGGCAACAACAGTCACTTTTACCAAGCACATATAGCTTAGAATACTTTACTTGGGCAAAATTAAAGAAATAAGACATGAACTTTGGCAGAACCTGGAAAAGAGCAAATGTTTGGACTCCTACTTAGCGTATAACTTCTTGTGGTGGTTTGAATGACAAGAGCCCCACAGGATCATGTTTGAAGGCTTGGTCCCCAGTTCGTGGAACTATTTGGAAAGATGAGGAGGTGTGGCCTTGTTGGAGGAAGTATGCTAATGGGAGTGGGCTTTCAATTTTCAAAAGTCCACACCAGGTCCCGTGTCTGTCTCTGTCTGTCTATCTGTCTGTCTGTCTCTCTCTCTGCCTGCTGACTGCTCTCAGCTACAGCTCCAACACCCAGCCTGTCTGCTTCTTGCCATTATGATCATGTACTGACTCTCTGAAACTATAAGTGAGCCCCTAACTGAATGCCTTTTTTGTTTTTAAATAAAAGTAGCCATGGTCAAGGTGCCTCTTCCCACGGTCTTGGCAGTCAAGCAACCCTTCCCATGAAGACAGAGAAACACATTTATTATAAAAAGGAAATGCTGGCAATCTAAAATTTAAAGAGAGCATAGTGCTCTCTCAGAGGGTGCCTTCCTTCTGTAGGACTTTACTCTTTCTTTAAACTCTAAGCACATAGTTGATATAACCTAAAATTGAAAACTGGAACCACCTGTCTATATTTTTAGCATGAAAGACTGAGTTTTATGGGACAATCTCGTTGTAGGGCAAGCATCGATTACCCAAAATCCTTGGAACTACAAGTTTCAAATTTTAGACTTAGAGACTCTGGCACATACACAGTGGAGTACACTGGGCAGACTTTGCCCACACACAAACTCTGTTTGCTTTATATATGCCTACCACATAAGACCTGAAAGTAATCTTGCTCAATGCTTTCAATAATTTCATTTGCAAAAGCAAACTTCTCGGTGCAGAATTCTCTCCATGGCACCACGTCTGCGCTGAAGGACTTGGGTTTTAGAGCTACAGAGTTTTCCATCAGGGGTGCACCACTTGCGTGTGCAAGTGTGGAAGCACCAAGGCCTAAAGAAGCTCACCTGCCCTTTCACTAGCCGATAAAGGGCTAGTGTGGCTCCCAGGTGCTGAGCTTGCATGCCATCCTCTGTTAAGATTGTAGGACATACAACAAGCACATCATCTTCAGACTTGACGACCCTTACCCTAAAAAGAAGCATGAAAATAACAATAAAACCATTTAAAAAAAACAATAAAAAAATTGATGCGGTCAGATCAAAAAGTCAGCAATCTACTAACATCAAACATAAGCTTACAATTACTAAGTATTCTATGGGAGGCACTGCATTAGACAATGCACCTACTTGATCCATGTTTTGCTTCTGAGGTAAGGGCTCCCTCTACAGGCCAGGCTAGCTTTGAACTCACCGGCCTGAAACCCACCGGTGCCTCAGTCTCCTATGTGCTAGGATTACAAGCATGAACCAGCAAGCCTGACATTCCTAAATGTTTACACAATTTACAAGAAACAAAAGGACTTTCACTTCATAGTTTTCTAAAAGTTCATTAGTTAACCAGAAAAACATACCTACATTTCCAGTATCTACCTACTGGAACCTTCTCAAAGGAAGGATTTGGACTCTTGGGAAGATTCTTCCTGACCCAATCGATAAGAAATTGTTTGGGAGACTTTCCAGTCCAGCTTCGAGCAGTGTAGTCAAAGTTTCTTACATCATGAGGGTCTTTCTTTTTACCTTAAATGGAAGGCAGAGACTTGTTCTTTAAAAATGGTAACAGCAATACAAATTCTCTGTGGAGTGATGAGTGCACTCTCCCTTTTAGGAGCAGCATTTCTGAAGAGAACAGGTGAAGAAGGACCAGACCGAGGCTCCCTCTTCTCTAGGCGGGTGATCCTCTTCATGGATTGAAGCACAGAACATCCCAAAGCTTTCATTGCTGCTGCTTCTAGTGTGAGACAGTGTCTCACACGGCCCAGGGAAATTCGAGCCTTGCTTGGCAGCCAAGGATGATCTTGAACTCCTGACCTCCTTGTCTCCTTCCCATACCCGGCTCACCTTATGCATGGTCATATTTACTGAATGACAATATTTGGCAGGATGCCCTCCACACAGTTACTGGAAAAGGTATGTCAGATACCATTTCTCTGCTTAACACAGCCATCAAAACTCCCTTCAATGGCTTCCTGGTATATCTAAAACTAAGTACTCATTCCTGGTAAGGGCCCTAAAGGGCTTCTGGGGTCCACCCCTACCTATCATGCTGTTCCTCCCCCACGGTGTGATTACACTGGTCCTCAGGCAATTCTTTAAATGTTCAAAGTGTGCTTGCCCCAATAGCTGCCAGCCTTGTGGTTAGAAACCAATCACAATTTCAAATTGTCAGTTATACTAGTCACATCTTAAGTATGCAATATTCATGTCAAATAACTCTGATGTAGTACGTCTCAATTACAGAAAAATCTATCCAAGAGTGATGCTATAAACTCACTTTACCGAAAGACTTCTAACTTATTATCTCTCTTCTTTGGAGTTTTTTTTTCTCCCACCAATTTGCCACTAGGCTAACATCTGATCATTTGTCAGGCTATCTGGTTATCCTCAGAACTAATTACAAAGAAAGTAGTCCCAGCTCAAATTAGAGCTCTCTACTCCATTATTATTATTAAAATTATATCTGCATGTGTGTGTCTGTGTGGGTGTGGATATATGCATATGAGCACAGATGCCCACAAGATGGTGTCAGATCCCTGGCCCCCAGAGTGGGTGCTGGGAACTGAACTCAGGCCCCCTACAAGAGCAGATGTGCTTGTAACTGCTGAGTCACAGCTCCAGCCCTGCTCTATTATGAAAATTCAGTATTCTCTGAAAGCACAAGTGACGATTTAAAAATCTGTGCTCACATTCCATACTTAGATTACACAAATAAAAGAAAGTGGGTTATTTGTTCCCATAACTCCTTTTATTTGTACAATAATGATTCAATAAGTATTACTGAATGAGTGAATAATTTTTAAAAGTCTATCATTTAATATAGGTGTGGGCTGTCATATAATCTGATAAACATGCAAAGACTACAATTAGTAAGTGCAGCAATCCACGGAAATGCAGGCTTGCTCACATCTCGGGGTCACGGAGGACTTAGGGCGTCAGGGAACAGTATTGTTTGAGTTGTGCCTTGGCACTAGGGGTAGCAAGCTAAGCAAGGGAATGGAACTGTGCAACAAGTTGTAAGGACTCAAGTGGCTAGAACACAGGAAAACAAAGTGGAAAGATACGAGCGAATCCAAATGCCAAAGCTCTCAAAAGCAATGAAAGGCTTTGGGCTTGTAACTGATGTCACTAAAGGTGTTTCCCCAGGGAAGCTGGGACACAGTGACTACAGTGACTATAGAACACCTGCCTGAGTGTATAAGACCTGGGTTAGATCTCCAAGATCAAAAACCATAGAAGCAACAAATAAAGAAGGTTTAAGCAGAGAACTTGCATTTACATAAACTCTCATTTATAATTTCCAGGAAGACACTGTCCTAAGACACTGTCCTAGTTAGCTTTCTGTTGTTAAGAAGCACTCTGAATAAAAACATTTTTCTTTCTTTTTTAGGTTTTTCAAGACAGGATTTCTCTGTGTAGCCCTGGCTGTCCTGGAACTCACTCTGAGGCCAGGCTCACCTCAAACTCAGAAATCTGCCTGTCTCTGCCTCCCAAGTGCTGAGATTAAAGGCGTGCGCTACCACTGCCCGGTGATTAAAAACATTTGGGAAGGAAGGGTTATTTGGCTTCCCAGCTCACAGACCATCACTGAGAGAAGTCAGGGCAGGCATCTTCTCTCATCCCAGGAAGCACAGCAGAAAGCCTGGAGGACGCTGCCTGCTGGCTCACCTCTGGCTCATGCTGAGCTAGCTTTCTTACACAGCCACGACCACCAGCCAGAGAACGGCGCCCTCATGGTGGGCCGGGCCCTCCGGAATCAGTCATCAATGAAGAGAGCCCTTCACAGACATGCCAAAAGACCAGCCTAATAAAGACAAGACTGCCTTTGCAGGGACCAGAATGAGAGCTCACTGTGGTTAAGGGCATATCCTGCTCTTGCAGAGGACCTGTGTTTGGTTCCCAGAACCCATGAGGGGCAGCTTCCAGCTGCTTCTAACTCCACTCTAGAGTACCCAACAGCTTTTTGGTCTCCTCGGCACTCCTGTCCACAAACAAACCCACACACATGATTCTAGGCAGTGTCAAGTTGACAGTTAAAATTTAGCCGTCAAGTTTGGAGAATGAACCAGAGAGATGGACTTGGCTAATGTCTCTGCAAAGGCAAACTGATACCAGGGAGTCATCATATTGTCATCGCTTAAAAGAAAACCCCATGAAAGCACAATTCTGTCAGCTGACAGGATTTGCCAAAATGCAACTCAACGTCCTGTTCCCCCAATTTTACCTTTTTCTTCTTCAGTAGCAGCTGCAGATTTTTCAAATAAATTAAAGTTTAGAGCACTTTCACCTTCTGTAGCTAGAGGAGGCTTTTTCCTCTCATTTTGTTGATATGAAATCTTTATGTCCGGGTTGAACACTGGATGGTCTTCTAAAGTCTCCATTTCTATCAAGAAAAAAATGTTTATTTTTATATATTGCTTTTCATGCTTTGTATTTTGCAAATACAGTTTAAAATCATGTCTTCTTTTTCTTTTATAACTAGCTACTTAATAATTCTTACTTGGAATCTATGCTAGACACGAAGTACAATTTATTAACTTGCATAATGTATTCCAAAAAGAATTAGCAATTATAGACTAAAAAATATAAACACTTTCGTTAGAAAAAACGTACACATAAGATCCATTTGCATTTCTTTCTTGAATGGAAATAGCATTTACATTATAAATCTAGGATCAGCAAACGGTGACCTACACAGCCAAATCTGGCCTACTGCCTTCTCTGTATCCTCTGTGAGTTAGCACCGTTTACAGTTTACAATTATTAAAAAAAATAAATAAATAAATAAATAAAAAAGAGGTGCCAGGGCGAAAGCCAGTGGCTAAAGAGATCTGCCCTCTGATCCCCAGTGCCCATGTGACTGGTGGCTGCCAACAGTTTACATCTGCCACCTAGAGCTAGGGAGAGGTGCGTGGAGCAGGCGGGTCACAAGGCCTGTTGCCAGTCAGTCTACATAAAACAAAAGCCAGCTCTAGATTTTTCAGATCATGTCTCAAAAATTAAGTTTCATCTGGGCACTGTGGTACACGCCTTTAATCCCAGCACTTGGGAGACACAGGCAGGCGGGTCTCTGTGAGTTTGAGGCTGCCTGGTTTACATAGTTTCAGGACAGCTAAAGCTACACAGAGAGACTCCATCTCAAAACAAAACAAAACAAAAAAAAACAACAACAACACCTCTACCACTACTACCACCAAACCCCACCAAAACCCCAAACACAAAAAAGACACTGTCAGTTGGCTTCCATATGTGCACACAAGGGCGATGCATTGTCACACATGAGACCAGTCACATATACAAAAAAGGTTATTTAGTGACCTGAAAATTATATGAAATATATATATATATATATGTATATATATATATATATATATTAACGCAATCCTTCATTTATTTAAACCAATATGGGTCCTTTATGTTGAAATACTTGGTAGGCTGTAGCAGAGACCGTAAAGTCCAGGAAATCAACAGCATTTGGCTTGCTACCTTAGAAAGTTAACCAGCCTGAAGTCTACACTGCTAGGAAAGTACAGACACAGTGCTAGGATTCTCCAGGTAAACATGCGGAAAGGTTTTTACCTCTCTGAAACTTTCGTATTTTCTCTTGAGCCTCTTTTTGGCCTTGCTTGTTTTTTTCTAGTTTGCAGGCAGCCGCTCTCTCCTTTGCGTCCGTAAGTCTGGCTGCAAGGCTCAAGTACCGTTGGTTCTTTTCCAAGTAAAACGATGAAAACAAAATAAAAAACAAAGTCTAAGAACAGTTTATGTGGGACCACTACACTACATTGTGCCAAAGCCTATGATCCTTAGACCTAACACATCTACTTCTAGAACTTTCCAGAGAGAAATAAAACAGGACACATAAGCGGGTGGAGGAGACTCAGAAAACCCAGGCTCTAATTCCACCGAGCAAAGAGTTCAGCTCCGTGGATCAGCAGCTCCCGGTTAATAAAGGGAAGGGTTAATATGTGGAAGAAAGGCACGCCCGGGTGTGTTTGTGCGCGCGCTGCGGAATATAATGGTTATCTCCACAGCAGAACACCTCAGCTACCTGTTCTGGGGCTGTTCTGTGTGTACGCCAAAGTGGAGTAACAACTGGAGGCCGACTCTGCCCCAAACCTACCCATTTATTCCAACCCTTCCCACTTTCCTCTGTGGGATGCGATACGACCATCCCTCCATTTTGTTTTTCTCTTCGGTGCTGTGTAATACATTCATGTCATTGTGTAGGCTGCCCAGACCACAGCCCAGTTAGCTTTATATGCTGCAGAAGTGGGGTACTACACATAGTAACTGCCCAAGTCAGTCTCCAGCAGCCCCCAGAAAACACTACTTGCCATCTCTATGAGTCTGACTAGTCTAGGTACCTAATGTATGTGAAGTTATACAGGATTTGATTTTCATGACTGGCTTAATGTACTAGCATAAGGTCCTCAAGCTCCATCAGTTATCCTGTGTGCCAGGAATTCCCTTCCGTCTTTACACACTCTACTTTCTGACTTGTCCTTTGCCTGACACAAGATTGCATCTACATTTTACTATTACTATGAACATAAGGTACAGATACATTTTCCCAGACCCTGACTTAAGTCTTTGAAGTATATACTCAGAAGGGCAACTGTTGGGTCACATGGTGTGATGACTAATCCTGACTGCCGTTGGACAACATCTGGAAACAACCAAACCCAAATTGCTATGAAGAATTTTCTTTCTTTCTTTTTAAATTGCATTATCTTTACAAATGATTTATTTTGCTTTTATGTGCGTTTGTGTTTTGCCTGCACGTGTCTGAGTGAGGGTGTCAGATCCCCTGCAACTGCAATTACAGACATCTACGAGCTGCCATGAAGGTGCTGGGAACTGAAGCCAGGTGCTTTGGAAGAGCATTAAGTGCTCTGACCGCTGAGCCCCATGAGGGATTTTCTTAATCAGATTATTTAAAGGAAGACTGGCTTCCCCTAAATCTGGGCATACGGTGGCAGCCCACATAAAAGGGCATGGAGGAAGGAAGCTTCGCCTTTGCCTGCTCAGCCTCACTCTTGCAGGCAGATCTGTCTACCCTGAGGCTGTGCCCAGGACTCAGTGGAGCTCCTTCGGGATTCTACCAGACTGGAAATCAGCAGCTCCTCAGGAATCCTCCCAGACTTGGGCTCCAGATTGGAACTGCAAAACCATGCAGCCTTGGAAGTGAACAATCAGTAGATTCTCAGCCTTTCTGTTGGGAAACTGCCACTGTTGGGCTTCCAGGACCATATGCAGTAAGCTAGCTTAATAGATCCCCCTTTACACACACACACACACACACACACACACACACACACACACACACACACACACACCCTTCTCACATACATTCCAATCCACACAGATACACCCACACAGACACACCCACACCCTTCTCACACACATTCCAACGCCCCCCCCCCCACACACATACACTCATTTTATCAGATAGGTTCCTTCCCACCGAGGTTGCACTTACACACCCCTCCACCAGTCACCAGGCCCCTCCACACTCTAGCAGTTCTGTGTGCTTTGGATGCAGCTACCCCAAAGAGCCAGAAGGCATCTTGCATTATCCTGGAAATTAATGATGTAGAATATCTTTCCATGGTTTATTAGCCACTTGTGTAATTTCTTTGAAGAAATGTTCCTTAGCCTTCAGACTACTCAATACTGCAAACCCCTGCAAACACTACTCAACTTGACCAAAAGCATCAAGTTCTTTTTGCAATCACCTGCCTTTAAGCTTGTACTGGCTTTTATCATTCAGTTGTCAAATACATTTTCTGGCAAGAAAGATCTTCTAGTTTCAAGTGAACCTAGCTGTTTCCTCCCACATGGCAGTACTCAGCCATGCCCTTTATCCCCGTGTGCCCACATATCTGTTACACCCAAGGGTGCCAGTGTTCACATTATTTTTACTACTCTGAACCACATTCTTTGCCCATCTGAACTCTTGTGTCCCTTAAATTTCACTCCTTTAAAGTTCTGGGCCAATGCTCCAATCAGAACAGTGCCTTCTCTGAATCACAGAGTAGATTTATATTGCCCTACACAAAGTTTTTGTTTGTTTTTCTTACTCAAGGTGACTTTATTGCTTGTGCACACAACAGCATTGGCACCACTGGAGCAGAGGCTAGGGACGACTCCTATTTCCAATTGGGTGGGAGCACCCGCTTAGTCTTATAGTATTGAGCCAACCAGGGAATTCTGCTCGCTATCAGAATCTGGCGAAATTTAGCATCCTTATCCTTTCTGTTCCTCTCAAGGTGCTTTCGGACAGCAACTGCTTTCTTAATCAAATGGTAGAGATCTTCAGGGAGATCAAGGACAAGGCCTTTGGACTTAAGGATTCTCAACATTTTATTTCCAGTCACAAAAGGGACCTGGGACACACCATGTGAGTCACTCAGAATCACACCTATCTGAGAGGGAGTCAGGCCTTTCTCGGCCAGTTTGTAAATCTGTTCCTTCAAGTCTCGTCAGGTGTCAACTTCAGCCATGTGGGGACACCACCGGCAGTAGGGCAGCACCAGCTGGGACAGGCCCTTCCCGGGAGCGGGCATGCGACCCATGGTGGCAGAGGTCTGGCGGCAAAGAGTCCTACACAAAGTTATGTATGTATGTGATTCTACTACAGGCTCATAATAGAAACGCTGTCTGTACAGACTATAGAGGAAGTTTCTGCTGTTTCTCACCACTCTAGTTCTAAACATTTAAGTTTTGTATATCTTTTCAAATATAGTATAAGTATTTTTTCTTTACACAAATGGGTCTATCATATAAACTTGCTATTTTGTGTAACTTCTACCACAATTTCCTTATTCATTTGGCTAGGACGGACAGGTTTACTATTAACAATTGCATATAGACTTTATTTTTCTTAAGTCAGTATCTGTATATAAATGGTTAGGCCGTTGGCCCTTTGCCCCTCCGTGGCTTCTGCTTCAATGCCCACCTGCAGGTTCCTGCCCGGCTTGAGTTCCTGCCTTGAGTTTCCTCCATGAGATTGTAAACTGGAATAAGCCGTTCCTGCTAAGATGGTTTTGGTCATGGAGTTTACCACGTAGTAGAAGTCAAACTAAGAGGAGACGTTAGCTAGTGAGCAGATGCTTACCCTTCCCCTGAGAACTGGAGGGACAGTGAACGTGTGTTTAACTTTATGACAGGAAGTCAGCAGACCCCACTACACTCCACACCCTCCCTTAGCCCTGGTACTACAGATCTTTAAATTTTGGTCATATCTCATGATAGTTTTCTATTTTCATGACTAGTCACTTTGAATTATTTTAACACATTCATTGGCCACTCGCATTATTTTTCTGAGGTATCCACTTTTAATAAGTTCTTCATATAATTACAGACACTTTTCTGTCTGCTGCATTTTCTGCTTATAACTTGATGTTTTTACTGCTAATGTATGGAATTTTTTTTGGGGGGGGGGGCTCAAGACAGGGTTTCTCTGCATAACCCTGGCTATCCTGGAACTCACTCTGTAGACCAGACTGACCTCAAACTCAGAAATCTGCCTGCCTCTGCCTCCCAAGTGCTGAGATTAAAGGCATGCACCACCACCCACTGGCTAATGTATGGACTCTTAAATGTGTCCCAAAGGCCCATATGCTAAAAAGGCTTAATCAGTAGTCTCTGGTGGTAGAGCTGCAGAGGATGGGATGTTAGACATTATATAAACAAGAGTGTGCCCTTAAAGGGAACATTGAGACTCCAGTCTCTCTGCCTCCATCCACCATAAGGTGAGCGCCTCTTCTCCTTGTCATTATATTACCCGCCTTACTACAGGCCCTGAAGCAATGCAGCTGAATAAACCCTCTGAAGCTGGGAGCCAAGATAAGCAGTTTAATTGGCTTAAAGCTGACACCTTTGCAATTCTGTCAGTGGTAGAAACCTGGCTAACACATTCAGCCTCAAGTGTTTATTTTATCTTCAGATATCTACTTTCTTTCCTGACTATTGGCTTCTTCTGTATGGGAAAATGCTTTGCCTTTGTGCTGTTGCTCAAAGAATTTAACATACTATTTACCTATAACAGTCATGTTAAGACATTTCATTATCTCTTTAAACATGGGAGAAATGTAATTAACGCTTGCTGGTTACTATGTGCCAACTTTTTACCCGAATGTTATTCTGTTACTTTTAACTTCATTTCCAACAGTTATTTCTTCAATTTACAAGTGAAAAAAACAAAGAGGAGGCAGGTTAGACCTTGCGCAGGTAACGGTAGGATGCTGGAGCCCGACCCAGAGCTCTACTCACGGGGTCAAACCTGGCTTCGTCTTCTAAGCCTTTCGAGTCCTCGCTCTGTTCCTCTTCGTTCTGTTGCTCAGCATATCTCAAAATCCACTCTTTCATATTTACCTCCATGGGTTTTTCTTCCTTTTTTGGCTAAAAAGAGAAAACAAATATCTGAAAGATTGAGTCAGAAAAAAATACTAAAACTATTAAGCTCTTCTTTTCTAAGTTCATCACAGTACAGAACAGCAGACGTAAACATGGCGAAAGTTACCAGGCAGTGGTGGTGCACGCCTTTAATCCTAGCCCTGGAGAAACAGAGACAGGCATCTCTGAGTTCCAGGACAGCCACTATTATACAGAAAAATGCTGCCTTGAAAAACATACAAATAAAACAAAACAACAACAAAAGGCAAAATTATATTATCTGCTATGTAGCAAAGGACAAACTAAACATTCTAAAAGAGTGTGAATTTTCAAAAGCCAAAGATATGTTTACTCTGTTGCTTACAATCCCACCCCAGGGAGGTTGAGGAAGGAGGACTGTGAGCCTTAGGTCAGCCTGGGACACATAGCTGGTCCCCACTGCATACTAAGTAAATAAACTAGAAAAGTGTGTCTGCCTTTATGTTTCTACTCAAAGTTTATTACTTTATAGAATAAAGAGGAATTAAAGTAGCACCCTTGAAAACTGGTGTTGTTGCTGAAAACAATGTTTTTTGGTTTGTTTGTTTTTTTTTTATTATATAGGGATGATGCCTTCCCAAACATTTGATAATATGTAGAGTTCTTAAGAGAAACGCCTAGTGAACTACACATCCCAGGGCCCCTGTGGTCATGTCCTCCTGTCATTCTCTTACACAGAGATCTTGGGCTTGGCCATGTGACTTGCTTCAACCAATATGACACTACCAAGCATAATTATAGCAGAGACTTACTAAGGATGTGTACATACAGGCTTGTTAACCTTGAAAAATAGATGGACTTCCATACACGTAGGACCTACATTTGTGGATTCAACCCATCTCAGATACTGAATATTTAGGATAAAGTTGTATTAATCCGACATTTTTCTTGCTATGAATTTCCAAACAATACAGTGTAACAATTACATATGTAGCACTCACATTATTCTCAGGATTATAAATAATCTAGATGACTTGAAGCATACGAAAGGATATGCAGAGACAACGTGCCAAATACTGTGCTAGCTTATTTGACCACTACTTGTGAGCAAACCAAGCCAATCATAAGGAGAGAGCAAACCAAGCCAATCAGGTGGAGGGACCATATAGGAAAAGGGATGACTGGTCAGTCTCCCGGAGAAGCATTAGTCACACAGTGAGGAGATATTCTGAACGTCCCTACACACTCTTTCTAGAACACGCAAACTCTCAGCTGACCCTAGTCCAGACCACAGAAGCATGGAAAACAAGGAACCTGATTGAAGTCACTACCTACTGGGGTCATTTGAAATAGGAGAGACAGACAGTAATAGAACAGGCTGGAAACCCATTCAAATATTTTAAGAAGTAAAAATGCTATTTAAACCTAATATTTACATTCTTATGAACTATATGTGCCTTATGCTGATCTTTTTTAGTTTGCCCTTTTTTCCTCCTCTTTCCTTCCTTCCTTCCTTCCTTCCTTCCTTCCTTCCTTCCTTCCTTCCTTCCTTCCTTCCTTCCTATCTGAATGGGAAAATGGCCCCATAGGTTAATACAGTTGCATGCTTGGCCACAGGGAGTGTCACCATTAGGAAGTATGGCCTTGTTGGAGTTACATGTAACTTTGTTGGAGGAAGTGTGCCACTGGAGGTGGGCTTTGAGGTTTCAGAAGCTCAAGACAGGTCCAGTGTCACTCTCTCCTCTTGCTGCCTGCAGATCCAGATGTAGAACTCTCTGCTTCTTACCTAGTACCATGTCTGCCTGTATGCCGCCATGACAGTGATGGACTAAACCTCTGAACCTGTATACCAGGACCAGTTAAACGGTTTCCATTATAAGGCTTAGCATGGTCACAGTGTCTCTTCACAACAACAAAACCCCTAATACACGCTCTCTGCCTTTGTTGAGACAGGGTCTCAGAGCCATGCTAGCCTTACTGTGGGGATCCTCCTGCCTTTGCCTTACAAATGACAGAATTATATATGCAGATTCCAGCCCCCAAATTTTTTAATGTGTGTGTGCACATGTGTGTGTTGGTGCCTGTGGATATCAGAAGAAGCTATCAGATTCTCTGGTACTGAAGTTACAGGTAGTTGTGAACTACCTGATACAGATGCTGGGCACAGAACTCAGGTCCTCTAAAAAACTGCAAATCTTCTTAACCACTGAGCCATCTCTCCAACAGCTTAAATAATCATTTCTTAAATTACCTTAATTTTAGGGTCTTCTTGTCTTTTGGTTTTCGTCTGCAGTGGAGGTGAAAGGGTAGCTTGTATTTGTACAGACTGGAACTTTGGCCTACTTTTAGGTTGCTGCTCTTCAAATTCTTGACTGAATCCTTCAGGAAGTGCATCTTAAAACAAAATGTGTTGAAGATAAATATGTATATGTTATATCAACCACAGGCATACTTAAGCACATACACAAGCCCTGGCAAGATCTAGAGCATCTAATTCCATTCAACCCTTATCTCCTAGGAGAAATCAGATTTTACACATCAAACTAGAAGTATGCGCACTCATCAGAGGACAGCTAGCTCACTTCTAGTTGATATTTATTTTACCTCATTAGTCAAACTTCTAAATTTTCTTTAAAAAGAGGTTAACTTATCTTACTTGACTTTGTGGCTGTATCTACCATTAATTACAAAAGCTTTCTGCACTTTAGGTCCTTACCAAGGGTTACAACCACATCCTTCTGCTGAGTTATTATTTATGCAAAGGCAGTCATAATTTTAAACCAAAAATCCAGGAGACATAGCCTGTTTTAGAAAGGGAAATAATTAATGACAATACTGTTTACCATCTGAAAGATTTAAGCAGAGCCAATCCAAGGCAGAATGAAGGTCACCTCCATGCAAGAGTGTATTGGTCATAGCATCTTCAATATCCTTAGTCTTAAAGGAAAATGCTTGTAAAGCCATGTATAAATCCTACCAAAGAGAAATATAAGTTACATTTGCTAATTTGATCCGTTTGCAAATTCCTAATCTCATTTTCTCATTCATTTTAAACCAGAAATGGGAACAGTATAATTTCAAAAACATTTTTTGTGGAGTGCTGGGGAGTACTTTTTTGTAACCTGCTTAAGACCCTGGTCTCAATCCCTAGCACCCCCAAATGAGAGAGAAAGAGAAAGGAAGAGAAGAAGGCTGGGAAAATAGGGAAATCCCACCTCAGTTAAAACTTAAATGTGCTCATTATATAAAGAATTTGGGAACCACAGTTTTTTTTTTTTTCCTAGTTTGCTTTTTGTTTTTATTTATTTATTTATTTATTTATTTATTTATTGAGACAGAATCTCTCTATTATGCAGCTCTGGTTATCCTGGAAGTTACTAAGTAGACAAGGTTGGTGTCAAACTCAGTGATCCACTTGCCTCTGTCTCCCCAGTGCTAGAATTAAAGGTGTTACTAGATTACCAGCAGATTACTAGAAACTTCCTTATCCAGTCTTTCCTTAATTTCTCACAAAATCTCAAGATGTTTGATTTATGTCTACTAGTATTAGTAGAAATGAACTTTTCCTTAATAATTTTATAAGTTACTAGGCAGTGGTAGCTTATACCTTGCCTTTTATCATCCCAGCACTCAGTGCGCAGAGACAGGTGGATCTCTGCAAATTAGAGACCAGTCTGGTCTATAGAATGAGTTTCATGACAGCCAAGGCTAAACAGAGGAACCCTGTCTTGACCCCCGCCCCATATATGTGTATGTGTACACACTTTTAATAGTTATACAATATATCTTTGGGCAGATATATCATAATTTAAGTACACATTTTTCTATATGTGAATGTTTAGAATTTTCTTCTTTAATGTTTTAGCAAACATCTCTCTGCATAAAACATTTAAATGTACTTCTATAGCATAATATTTAAAAAGCTGAACAGAACTGGTTTCAAATTCAGACTCTGCTTATTCTGATATTTACTAACTTTATACTTTAATCTACCATTTTTCCAAGTCTCAAGTCTTTCATTTGGAAAGATCAATTGCATCTGCCTTGTGGGAGTATCCCGTCAGAGCACGTAAGCAAACTGCAAGGCAGAGTGTAACATACAGGCAGTCAGTGACGGAGCTCAGAGTATAACTCACAGTGGACGCCTTATCTCAGAGTGTGCACATGACCAATCCTCTCCTTGTGCTTGCTGTTAGAACCCACCTACCTGGGATCCCAATAAAAGGTTCAAGAGTTCACTTTTATCCCACATTTAGAGCTGCCTCTAAACTATCCCCAATAAATGCACAAGATCCTAGATCTAACGCCCACCTCTGGACGGCAGGAACAATAGCCCAGTGAAGCGCGGGTGGGGCCAGGTACACTAGCTCAGGGATTAAGGTGGCGGGAGAAATACCTGCAGCTTCTTAGCAGACAGTCTTCCGGAAATCGCTCCCCTGCCATTGTTCTGTTTTTTGTGCTCATTGATCACACTGATAATTCTTTGCTCTAGTTTATTGTTAATCACCACCTGGTGGGGTTGAGAACGGTTATTAGAAACTAAATTATAGAAAACACATGTGCAAATCATATAGTTTTTCTGTTTTTGTTTTATTCCTCCCAACTAGTCCCAGGTTTTTAGCTAGAAGAAGATACAGTAATTAGTTGCCTTTTTTTTTTTATTTTTTTGGCTTACCGGGCATTTGGCTACATTGCTACCACATATGTAAGGAGAGATGGGACATGGAAACCACACAAAGCAAGGGAACAAACCCATCTTATAAAAGCCTCTGAGATCACTTCTGTGCAGCCAGGGCAAAGAGGACCGGGCCCCCGCCTTGTCCAGTTAGGATCCTTAGGGTCAGAACTCGGAGGTTCTGCCTTAGGGAACACAGCCCAAGCACACAGCCTCTGGATACTATGCTAACAAAGGACATGCCAAGGTAAAGTCACAACCGTCTACCAAGTGGCACAGGTCACACACTTGTTTGGCTCCCACTTAGTTTCCTAGTTTTTCAACTAGCCATTTATCTTCTATTGTTTAACTACTTTCAACTGAAAAGTACACAAGTGTTTTGCAGACAAAAAATAACTTCCCTTTGTTACTTATGTTGCGTGAGCCTACAAACACACTTCAGGAATTTAGTTGAGTCCAGGAGGGTACATGAACAGAAAGCTGAAATCCAGCATGGCAGTGCTCTCAGAAAGTGGATTAAATGCACCAAGGAAATAAATTGTAAATTACGTACTATCACGTGGACCGAAGGAACCTTTATCCAGACTTTTCAATTTTTTCTCAAGTTCTTAGAAGCTCTCAACATGTGTTTGACTTACATCTACTTAGTAGCTAGAGGATCATCTCTAAAAAATTTAAATACCCTATAATTTTCATTTTACTCGAGATTTATTCATTTATTCACTTATCTGTGTGTGTGAGGTGTATGTCACACACATGCGGGGACTTGCAGAGACCAGAAGGCGGCACTGGACCGACTGACACTGGAGTCACAGGCAGCTGTGAGCTGCTTCGTGTGAGTGTTAGGAGACACCCTGGGTTCTCTGCAAGAGCAGCAAGTCCTCTTAGCTGCTGACAAGCCTGTGTTTTACCTTCATGAGAATATTTCCTGAAACGAAGCAAAACCTTGCTTACTCACTTTCAAAACAGATTTGTCCAGATTTGCAGAGCCACCGGAATCATTTGCAGAATTAAAACTATAAATTTTTGGACCTGTATATAACAGACAACAAATGGGAAATTTAATGATTAGTATTCACTGTACCATTTTAATTTTTTCTCTAAAGGTGGCTAAATAGTAAATCTCTGACTTTAGCTCCTTCCCCTTAACTTTACCAAAGAACTTAAGATCTCAAAAATATTTACTCAAGGCCCCCCAAAAATATTTTACAAATTAGCAGTCTTCAAGGGGGATTAGTTTTTACCTACTTTTGATGTCAAATGCCTTCATCTTCATATTTCTTAATCAGATATTGTTTTTTTTTTTTGGTTTTTACTTTTTTTGTTTTTTTTTTTTTTTTGTTTTTTTTTTGAGACAGGGTTTCTCTGTGTAGCTCTGGCTGTCCTGGAATTCCCTCTGTAGACCAGGCTGGCCTCGAACTCAGAAATCTACCTGCCTCTGCCTCCCCAGTGCTGGGATTAAAGGTGTGCCCCACCACTGCCACAGCCACCACTGCTGTCACCTCCAGTTAGGATGTTCTTATTGTTGACATTTACCTAGACTTCTTCGGAGGTTTCCAAAAGACTCTTGCCCCCAAATGGGATGCTGAATGGAAAGACAGGTGGGTGAGAGGAGTCATCTTTTCACCTCGGCCTCAGTCCAGGGCGCTGTACTAGCTTCTGAGGACTGTCATAATAAGTCACACACTTGATGGTTGCATTCTAGGCAAGTCTGTCCCTTCAGTTTCATTAGTCCAAAATCAAGGTGTGTGTGCCCCATGTCTGGGATTTAAGCCATAATCCATCCTATTTTTAAATTGAGGATTTCATACTTGTATACAATGAGATGTGATCTTGTACACACTCCCATTTTGGTCCTCCAACTCCTCTATCTCCCTGAACATGTTCCCCTCTAAATTTCACATTTTCTTGTTGTTTTGATAACACACTGTGGTGGTTTGGATGAGAAATGTCCCCCATGGGCTCACATATTTGAACACTTATTTCTCAGATGGTGGTATGGTGTGGGGGAAATTATGGAATCTTTAGGATAGGGCCACTTGCTCAAGGAAGTAGATAGCTGGGGAGCTTTCAGGTTTTATAGTCTCGGCTGTCTTCCTGTTCTTTCTCTTTGCTTCCCATGGTCATGAAGATATGAACAGTCAGCTTCCTGCCCCTAGCTCCACACTTTCCCTGCCTGGGCCACGCTCTCCCACCATGACACAACAATGTGAACGGCGAGCACATGGAGGGAGAGGACAGCTTGCAGGAGCCGGTGAGCTCCTTCTACTTCCTGGGGTCTGATGATCAAATTCAGGTTTGGCAGCCAATGCTTTTACCTGCTGAGCCATCCTGCCAGTCCCTGAGAAAGGTTTTCACAAAATGGGTCAGGATAACCTTTAACTCATATTTAGTTCAGGTTGGCCTGGAACTTGTAAGCCCCTTGCCTCAGGAAATACAGGCTTCCACCAACAGGTCCAGCTAATGACTCCTGTACTCTTAAAAATTATGGAGGAATCAGTTTTTTCTTACTTATTATTGACATGGATTATAACTATTGAGTTATCATTGTACAAATTAAAAAGTCACTAGTCATTAAAAATAAGACTGTATGTTCATGTAAACAAAACTTTAGCAAAACAGATTTCCCCAAACAAAACATATTTTTGAAAATCTCTTTGTTCTTGGTGCTGTGGCTTGGATACACATGGATTTACATAACGAATCTTACACAGCTGAAGCCTTAATCTGCTTGGACAGTCACTACAAACTACTAAACCCTACTGAGTGAAGTCAGGCAGTGGTGGTGCATACCTTTAATCCCAGCTCTCAGGAGGCAGAGATTAGAGGCAGAGATTCAAGGCCAGCCTGGTCTACAGAGCTTGGTCCATAATCACTTCCATATGGTTTAATTCTTTTTAGAGCCTGTTTCTTTTATATAATGTTGTTTTTCATACCCACCAATGGTGCTAATGTCCCCCTTATCACTAAGGCAGCTGAGCTTGCGCTGACTTTCCTTTGATCAGCCAAGAGATCCAAACAGGGACTCTTGTGGGAAACATCTAATACCTCGCCTCATGGCACTCATCTGCCCGGCAGTAACAAAAGCAACTAATTACCAGGGTTATGTGAACAGAAGGCACAGGGTGCTGAGAGGGAGTGAAGAGAGGCAGTCAGGGTGTCAGGACCACAGCAAGGGCACAGGCCAAGCAAGGGAACATGCCCGCATCAGAGATCGTGCCTAATCATTTACCATGCAAAGCACTTAAGAGTCTCTCCACTGTGTAACACACCACCAGGCCTCAGTTCCCAGGCCGTGCCACACATTTTGTTGTGAGGAGTGGTGGTAGTGGTGGTGGTGCTTCTAGTTTCTTCTGCTTCAGTATTGTCCCCAGGGATTCCAATAGCTGCTTGCTTCATCTCCGCTTAAATGTTTTATATGCAGAGCCATCCCTACTCCAAACCAAAACACAAGTCTCATCCCATTCCATTTTTTTTGTTTGTTTGGATTTTTTGGTGGTTTTTTTTTTTTTTTTTTTTTTGGCTTTTCTCTGTGTTTCTCTGCATAGCCCTGGCTGTCCTGGAACTCACTCTGTAGACCAGGCTGTCCTTGAACTCAGAAATCTGCCTGCCTCTGCCTCCCAAGTGCTGGGATTAAAGGCATGCGCAGCCACCAGCGCCCGGCATCCCATTCCATTTTTAACAAGTCACTATTTTCTGTCTCTCCCAAAATATTGTTTGGTAAATTGTGCAAATTTGGAAGATCTTGCCCCTTTTGATTTACTGGTTTTAATAACTCTTTTGACTTCTTGTCGTTTATCCAAAGATTTTTTTTGAATAAAAAAACAGCATTAGACTATTTACTTCAGAGATGTTAATACATATCCTATTATATACTATATATGCATACATATATACTATGTATTTTACATGATAGATTATAGATTATAATATATTATTATACATATTATACTATAATTTTGTAGGCCATATACAATGTATAATTTCTCTTGTAAGGGAAGACTTGACTATCAAAAGGATTAACATAAATAGTTATGACACATGAACTATGGTGGTCAGGAAGAATTAAGAAAAAAGAACTGTTATCTGAAATGAGTGGTATAGGGTTTTAGTTGATGGTTTTAGGGACAGATGATATTCCATTCAAAGGAAAAAAGACACAATGAGGCAGAGAGCCACGTTCCTTTTGGAATTAAGAAGATCAGATTTACAACAGCTGAAAAGAGATTAGAGAAGACCCAGACTTCTCTGCTAGCTGAATGGTTTGGATTTTCATGTGGTCAGTAAGGATGCAATGGAAGACCGTGGAAGTGATCGTCAAAGCGGTCATTTGGAAGGATCAATTTGTTGTCACACTGGACTGACTGGAGGAGAGAAGAACAAAGCTCTGGAGACCCACTAAGAGGCTCTGTTGGTACTTCATGTGGACACCTAAACAAGACTGTGAAAAACACAAGAAAAGCCATAGGGGATGTTAAGATCATACAGGGCTTGGTCATAGATGAACGCAAACAGAAGCATCAAAGTTACTTGAAGGTCCAGTGAGATGGCCCAGGTTATACAGAGGCTTGCTGTGAAGCCTGACAACCAGAGTTTGATCCCCAGAGTGCACATGGTAGAGAGAACTGACTCTGAGGACTCATTCTCTTCCATGTACTCGTGTATGTGCACCATACTCAGAATAAGTACATGTTAAAACTACTTCGATCTGGAATAAACAGGACACACACACACAGAGGGAGAGGGAGAGGGAAAGAGAGAGGGAGAGAGGGAGGGAGGGAGGAAGGGAGGAAGAGAGGGAGAGGGGGAGAGAGACGGTATAAGAAAAGGTTGAAATGGTTGTCTTGAGCTTGGAAACGAAGCCAGTATATGAACTGTTAATTCAGAAGTCATCTACAAGACTGAATGTCATTGACAATACAATGGCAAAGAAAGAAGTCATGGCATTAGGGAACTCTTCTGCAAGGGCTGTAAAAAAGAACTACATTGTCCAGGACAAACACCGTGAAAAAGTTAACATCTTAGAACTGGCTGGAGGAAAGGGAAGACAAATACTACAACAAATAACTGACGTCAGAAACTTGAATTCAACAGAGGTAGGAAAAGAAAAAGATCATGGTCTGCAGCAAGACTGCTGTAGAATACGCAGGGGGAATGTGTTGTATCAGAAACTACAAGTCTAATAATTTGCATTTACAAAGGATTACTTTCTAGGAGTAAGTGTGTGCTACTAGCTTATTTCTCCAGTCTCATACTTTCCCTCCTCTGTCCACAATGATGCTCCAAGCTCTCTCTCTCTCTCTCTCTCTCTCTCTCTCTCTCTCTCTCTCTCTCTCTCTCTCTCTCTCTCTCGTATGGTTTTTGAGACAGGGTTTCTCTGTATATCCCTGGCTGTCCTGGAACTCACTCTGTAGACCAGGCTGGCCTCGAACTCAGAAATCTTGCCTCTGCCTCCCAAGAGCTGAGATTAAGCAGGCTTAAAGGCCTGCACCAAACTCCTCCTTAACTCAAGATTTTTGGAATGTTATTTCTACCACACTTTACAGAATTAACTTCTAGACAGTCTCTCTGTTTTCAGCTCTACTGTCACTTTTCATGATTCCTCACCATAAAACAAAAACAAAAATACCCTGCTAAGCTCTCTCTCTCTCTCTCTCTCTCTCTCTCTCTGAAGCTTAACAACTATAAAGCATGCCTGTTTGTGTGATTAGTAAATTAGATTCTTAAGCTGCCCTGGGGGTGAGGTTTCTATTTTATCGCCTTATTATCACCAGATACTTTGTATTTGAGTATCAATAAACACATATGTTTGTAAGTCTTTGTTGACATAGCACAAAGGGAACTGCAAGCAGACAGAGCAAACAGAACAAAACAGCACACACTTTTCATGTTTTTGAAACCAGTGGAAACAATGGTCGGAACTAATAACCTTCAAGTTATCAAATTAATCGGCGGGGTAAAGCAAAAATGTAAGGCTTTGGCAAGAAGCATAGGAATTTTAAGGTAAATTACTTCAGTGTCCAAAGTGTAAAGTGCTGTTATTCTTAGGAAACACTGACTTTTCTGAAACATACGAGAGTACTGCATAAATGCTGAAGAAGACGTGACGAACTGACAGAATATAGAGCTGTATCGAGCCAGAAGCGCTTAACAACTCTCTGAACTAGCCGAGTAGCTGTGCTGACAGCTCCGAGTGGATTCCTGCTGAACAACAGCAGATGCTATGACTTTGTTCTTAGAAGAAGAAAAAGTGAGTTAGAATGGTGATACCATGCTGTAACAGAGTTACTTTCGTAACTTTAATGGCCAAAGGCCCTTAGACTGATCTACAAGGCCACTCCACCAACAGCTAGCTGCTCAGGTGTGGAAGATGACTGAGTTTGGATCTCATGAGCACGGCTGTTGTTAGTCTTTGCTAGACAAGAAGCAGGGTCTGAGGGCAGAATGCTGGGCACTGGGCCAGGGCATACCTTGCTTGACTCGGGGTTCCCGGGCGCCGGTGGGGACGGCGGGCGCCGGCCTGGCCACCGGCTTCTTGCTCTGGGCTTCCCCAACAGCTCCGGCCTCTGCACTTTTGGCTCTGGAAGCAGACACCGCAGCCCGCATCGCCGCAGCTCCTGGCGCCTTGTGTTTCTTATTTTTGCCGCCCATGTTTCAGCTGCAGGAGAGTACTCTACCAGATCCAGATCCCGGCTGCCGTACAGCAGAAGCCGGAGAGCTCTTCACGTTTGCCGGCTCCCACGCCTCCACCCAGCCTCCTCCATCCGGGCTTCACGGCTGGGGCTCCGGTTTAATTGGCCCGTTTCATCAGACTCCGCCTCTTAACTCCCGGGATCGAGCGGCATGTCTGCTGCCGTGCTCCACTCGTCGCTAGGTTGTTAGTCATTGAACTGCCAGACTCGCAGTGGTTGAAACAGAAAAGGGGGCAAGCCCCAGACTAGAAGGAGAAAAGTTATGCAGGTCTTACGATTTGCTCACTTTTGACTCCCGCGGGCCACCGTAGAGCCCCTATTTGGCGTCACTGTAGGTACGGTCGCGGGGCCTCTTGGGTAGGAGGGAGATTCGGTCTCAGAGTTCCGAAAGATGGCGGACGCTTTCGGGGATGAGCTTTTCAGCGTTTTCGAGGATGATTCGACCACTGCAGCAGGAACCAAGAAAGACAAAGAAAAGGAGAAAGAGAAATGGAAGGGACCACCAGGGTCTGCAGACAAGGCCGGGTAAGGAAGATTTCCCAGCTGTTTTTTTTTTCCTTCTTGTTTTTGGTGCCAATGAAGGAAACACGACTCAGACGAGGAGCACAGCAAGTGTTTGAATGGAGTCAAGAGGCAAAGGAGATTGAGAAAAAAAGTTGGAGAGAGAGAAAACGTTGATTTTTTTTGGGGGGGGGGGCGCCGTACGGTCTTGGTGTTCATGCTTGTCCGCAACAGCGTGAGTTCCTGCCGCTACACTTCCTTACGCCACGCTTTCACTGTAACCCTAGCTTAGCAGGCCTGGTGCGGTTTGACTTGGGAGGCGGGGCTTGTCACCCACAAAACCTCTCACGTAGTCTTTTAAAAAATTAGGAACTAGTTGAGCCAAGGGTGAAGACGTGTAGGAGAGTGTTTTTAAACCTCGAAGGCAAATGGCTACAGAAGGAAGAGATTTAATCTCCAAGTTGTAGTTTTACCAAAAAATAAATAAATAAATGGTCAGATTCAGGATCTTGCCATGTCAGTTGGGCAGTCCTCGAACTCGATATCCTCTTATTTCAGTTCATTAGTGATGGAGTGCTCTAGGACACTCGGTCAAACTACTTTTCTCTCCCGTTAGCGTTTCACACTTGATAATTACTTCAGTCCGTTATTACATTAGTATTTGCAAAGTAATGGGTTTAAAAAAAGCTATTTCTTTCTGCTTCTTACCTGGAATCCAGCCATTAAACAAATAAATATTCATTCCTCTAGAGCTAAGGACGTGGCCAGTGGATAAGACAGCTTTCTGTGCGAGATTGAGGGTCTAGTTTCGAATCCCTAGTACCCACATAAAAAGTTAGACATAGTTGTGTGAGCACTGTGACCCCAGCACAGTGGGGCACAGAGACAAGAATTGTTAGGCTGGCTGACTGCTAACCTAGCCTCTTGGTTATTTAAGTGAGAACCCCTGTCTCAGGGGAGTAATGTAGGATGGTGGAAGTCCTCTGGCCTCCACTGTGTGCTCAAGTGTAGGCACCACACAAAAGAAGATGCAAAATTTCCTCCTATTGTCAGTTACCTTCAGTTCTCAACTTGAGGAATCACCTTCACCACACTGACCTGTGGACAAGTCTCTAGAGCATTTTCTTAATTGCTAACTTATGTGGGAGGGCACAGAGCACAATAGCATGTACTGGGCAGGTGATTCGCACTGAATGATGGAGCTGCAGAAACCTGTGAGCAGCACGTCTCTGTGGTCCCGGCTTCAGTCTCTGCCTCCAAGTTCTTGCTTTAGCTACCCCCCCCAACCCCCTACCCTCCCACCCCCGATAATGGATTGTAAACACATAAGCTGAATTTAGGCCTTTCCTGTCCAAATTGGTTGTAGTCAGTGTTTATTACAGCAACAGAAAGCGCACTAGAACTTTCATTAGTTGTTCATTTTTACCTTGAAATACAGTTCATAAAAAAAAGGCAAGGTTTTTTGTTTGTTTTGTTTTAGGTTTTTTTTGGGGGGGGGGGGGTTGGTTTTTTCAAGGCAGGGTTTCTCTGTATAGCTCTGGCTGTCCTGGAACTCGCTCTGTAGACCAGGCTGGCCTGGAACTTGGAAATCCGCCTGCCACTGCCTCCCAGAGTGCTGGGATTACAGGCGTGTGTCACCACCGCCCGACCAAAAGGCAAGTTTAATGTTTGCTTTGCCTATCAGTTTGTTTTGCTATGTAGCCATTATTGGCCTTTTCTTCATAGAGATATGCCTGGAATTAAAAGTGTGCACCACCACACCTGGCTGCTTCCCCGTGTTAGGGAGAGGAGTTGTGCACACCTCCTTCCCCTCCCTCCTGCCCTGTGTTTCTCATTGGGTAAATGAAGCACTCTAAACCACAGCACAATTCAGTGCCCACTCAACTCTGAGGTTCCTTTGTAATGTCATCCCAGGCTATCTGCCTTCTCCATCTCTTGGAGCAGTTTCCATTTTCTTGAATTTGCTTAAATTCAGCTTTTAAATTCCACCTAGTACCATATATGGGTTTTTTGTTTTGGCCTTGTTTTTACTCAGTATCTTCACGGTTTGTTCTTATAACGTGTCAACAGTTTTTCTTTTATTGCTGAGGATTGTGTTCATATTTACATTATGTATCATATTTATGTTTTTACCTTTTAATGATCATATCGTGTCCATTTTTAATTGTGTGTGTGTGTATGTTTGTGTGTGAGTGAAGTGGGCACATCTTGCCTCTGTACATGAGGAAGTCAGGAGACAGATTTTCGTTCTATCTTGCTTTATGACAAGATCTCTGAGTGTGAGCTGTAGCTCTGTATGAGTTGTCTAGTCTGTGTCTTCACGTACACCTGGGGTCGCAGGTGGGAATCACCACATCTGGGTGTCTTTAATTTCTTGTTTTTACATTGGGAGGGGTTATCAGAGTCAGGTTCTCGGCTTGTGTGGCAAGCACTTTTGGCTGAGCCTTGTTTCTGTCACTCTGCTCTTTGAGCTTCCAGCCTTAAGCCGGTGAGAGCTCTGCAAGCAAGTTCTTGTGAATCTGGTTTTTATGCGTAAGATTTACTTATGTGTAAGAATGTTGTATCTGCATGGATGCATGTATGTGTACCATGTATGTGCCTGTTGTGTCCCAGGGAACTAGTTACCAGTGATTATGAGCCACCATATGGGTGCTAGAAATCAAACCTGGATCCTCTGCAAGAGCAACAAATGCTTTTAAGGGCTGGACTCTCTCTCCAACCACCCACCCCCCCCCCCCAGTCTCTATGGAGAACTACCTCATCAGCCTCTGTACCTCATATGCTCTCTAGTATAAAGTTGTCTATATTCACTACCATAGAGTTAAAATAAGCTGTATTTCTAAATAGTCTCCCGTTTCTTACAGTGGCATGTGTCATTTAGTGCTTAAAGTCCTCATTGCTATTTGATTCCATTGCTTCTAGGTCTTCACTACAAATTGCTTGGAGAGTTTTTCTCTGAAAAAATAAAATCTATATACTACTGATGTAGTTAGTATACAGGATTAATACAGGATTTTAGCAACTTCAATTATAAATGCCATGTTTTGCACTAAATCATTCTTCACAATTACATAATAGTCTTATTTGACATGTAATGGTTTTACCATAAGGGGAATGTTTAATGCCTGTGATCCCAGCACTTGAAGTTTGGGGCAGGAAGATTGCCTTGAGTCTAAGGCTGCAATGTGGGACCTGTCTCAAGAAGATGAGATAAAGAGGCTAAGGAAATGGCTTAGTTGGAAGATTGATTACCAGGAGGAGCTGAGTTCATATCCGTAGGCTCCATGCGAAAAGCTAGCAGAGCAGTGCATGTCTGTAATCCCAGCACAGGAGGATTCTAGGCTTGCCTGCCAGCCAGAGTGACTGAACCAAGTTCAGTTCAGTCAGAGGCCCAGGCTGGAAAAAATTAGGTGGAAGGTGATTTGAGAAAAACAAAGGTTGTTGACTACTAGTTTTTATATGCACATGTGCATGTGTACCATTGGACACATGAATACATACACACGCTAAGTTATGTTAATATGTAGTCTTACTGCCATTTTGAAGTGAATAAATACGTTTAAAACTTTGGTTTTATACCTAATGTACTAATATAAGTAAATATTAATCATATAAACAATTCTAACCTCCCTAGATACTAGTTATGCATGTGATATACATATATATGTGCATACACGCGTACACACACAAAAACACACAATACATCTTTTTTTAATGAACATATTTGGGACTAACAAATTGGCTCAAGCTGATACAGGTGTGCTTGTTGCCAAACCTGAGTTCCATTCCTTGGAATATACATGGTGGAAGAAAGAAGAGACTTGTGAAGATTGACTGACCCCTGACCTCCCGCATGCATGTGCCCCTACTGGAGCTCAATTGCTTGCTTACATTTTAGTAATTTTATATCCTGTAACAATAGCAGGAGATAAATTTCTCATTTCATTTTATAGAAGCTGTCCATCCATTTACTTTTTGATTTATGAGAGTGTTTCTACATAGTCCTGGCTGGCCTCAAACTCACAGAGATGTGCCTGTGAATACTGAGATCAAAGGCATGTATGAGGCAACATGCCTCTCTGCTTATCTTATTTAAGTTTGTAAAACTTTATGTGCGCGGGTGTTTCTCTTTCATTTATGTCTGTGCACCACTTACCAGCATAGTGCTGTCAGAAGCCAGAAGGTGGCACTGGATCCCCAGGGACTGGAGTTACAAGAGTTGTGAGCTGCCATGTGGGTGCTGGGAACTGAACCTGGGTCTTTTGGAAGAGCTTCCAGTGCTGCTCTAACTGCTGAGTCATCTCCCTAACCCGGTTTTGCTTATTTTTGGCCTTTGCACCTAAATTTAAAATTTGCATAGAGTTTTTTTTCCAGTGGGGGTAAAAATTTGATTGAGTTAACTACAGATAGTTAAGCTATAAAGCTATATAAGCACCACGTAGTGTCACTACTTTGGATTTTCTTTTTAAGATTTATTTATTATATATGTAAGTACACTGTAGCTGCCTTCAGACATTCCAGAAGAGGGGGTTAGATCTCATTCTGGATGGTTGTGAGCCACCATGTGGTTGCTGGGAATTGAATTCAGGACCTTTGGAAGAGCAGTCAGTGCTTGTAACTGTTGAGCCATCTCCAGCCCCCTTGGTTTACTACTTTGGAGTTTTTGCTTTCTTTCATGGTGTCTTTTTTAAAACAGGTTCTCACTGTGCAGCCTAGGTTGCCCTTGAATTTACATCCTGCTTTAGCCTTTTGTGATTTCTGCGGTTCACCATGCCTGGCTTTGATTCTAACCAGACAATTGTTTTTTCTTCCAATTAGCAGTATCATACTGTTAGAGAAAGCTGTAAAGGTTTACAAACAGTCTTCATGTAAATTTTAACTGTTTAAGAACAACGAACTTAACATTTTTCATTAAGGAAAAAAATTGTAGTAGGACTTTTAGAATCTTAAAGCAACACATCCAAAATACAATATATATATATATATATTTATATATATATATATATATGGATCATACTCAGCTTTACTGATTATGACTTTAGAGGATCTGAGAGTTGACAGGTTTGATTTATGAAGGTCATTTATTTAAAAGATGACTTTGCTAAGTATGTATAATATATTAAGTAATACGAGGTTATTTTAAATTTGGAACTGATAATGTGGAGTTTTTTCTAAACTTGCTTTTTTCAGGAAACGACTAGATACCAAATTACAATCAGAATCAGCCATTGGTGGGAAAAACAAGAGAGATCTGGATGTTGAAGGCACAGATGAACCTATTTTTGGCAAGAAGCCCAGGATAGAAGACTCAATTAATGAGGATTTAAGGTAGGTAGTATTTATATAGCCATAAAGTTAGTTACTCTTAATTTGATAGATGCGTGGCATTTAAAAAAGTGTGTTATTTTATAATTTTATAAGCATGAAATATAGAATGGCTGTTTAAATATAGATAATTAGAAGTCAGAAAGGATTCATCTTTTGATATTTTAAAATCCAATTTTGGGAAAATATTTGAAGACTTGTTTTCTTAGGAGAAAAAAGATATTGTTTCTTTACATATAGCTGTCTAATGATGAAGAGTAACAATGACCCAGTGGGAGTACTAAGTGTTACTCTTCATCATTTAATCGTCACATGACGATTAGAGATTAGGTTCTCATTGCTATAAGAAGTACCATGGCTAGGATGCTAAAATCTGTCTTTGATAAGGGAGACCCATGGATGTCTCTGAATAAAGATTTTCTGATATTTATATTTCTTAATTTTAAAGTTGGAACTTTTATTCCTGAAACCAATATTTTAGGTTGATCTGGTTGCCACTGTGGTAGTGCTGTTTACAATTTTCATTTTCCTTCACTGGTTTAGGCCTTTCTAGCTACTAAATATCTATTTATTATAAATGTTGATACAGATGTAACAAAAAACCGTGAGATGGTGTCATTTGCCCACAGTAGTGCAGTAAGTTGCAAAATAATTGTAATTTAAGAATTCTTATTACCTATTGTTGGAACTTTTGCATTTTTACTAAAAATATATTTATTGTCTTAAAGTAAATATCACAAATATAATATAAAATAATGAGTCTTGTATAAAAATACACCTAGTTTATAGTTTTGTTCTCACAGAGTTCAGAGATCCTAGTTCTGCATAGTCTAGGATCAGCTGAATAGCTCTGTAAATTATAGCAACATCTGAATTTGCTTAGTTTATACCTTAAATCAGCCTTGTGTTTTGAGGTAGTGACAGTACTTCGAAGATGTAGTTTTTATCCAAAATAGAGGACATATGATGACGTAATATGTAATAGTTTTGTTATAAATATATAACAAAAGATGATATTAGCATTTTGAGTTTTCAGCTCACTTAAGTCACATGACTTCTCTGAATAATAGTTAAATATTTTGGATTTAGAGTATTATAGTTGGGCAGCTAGGCTTTTGATCTGATTGTTGAAAATCATTCATGTCACCTTACTCACTTCTTTTAGCTTGGCAGACCTGATGCCCAGAGTCAAGGTGCAGTCAGTTGAAACGGTTGAAGGCTGTACACATGAGGTAAGTACAGGTGGCCTATAGTAGTTAGCATCCACATGCTGGTGTTCTCTGTGCTGCTTCATGTGACGAGCGGCAGACCATTTAGCACTGAAGGCCTGGAACCAAGTCATTTCTGTGGGAGGCATGTCATGTGGTAGAAGAGCTATATTGCTCTGTGAAAGTCCTGGGTTCAAATGCTGACACAGCATTTCTCCAAACTATAATCTTGGGTAAATTTTCTAACCTCTTTGAACATTGTCTATTTATTTAATTTGGAAATTTAGAGCAATGAGATTTACCTCCATGGGACAATTGTAAAGATTATATTAAAAAAATAGGGAAGTTATTGAGCACAAACTTTTAAAGTTACCTACACTCTTTCTGCGGTTTACCTATTAGTCATGTTCCATAACTGACAGATTGCTACTAGATTATGACCACTGATGGCTTATAGTATCCAATTAGAGGTGAGAATGTATGCACATAGGATAGAGTGAAATTATACATTTTATTCTACTAAACCTTTTATCATTACAATGAAACTTTATATCAGGCTGGACCTGCAAGATAACTCAATGGATAAAGGAGCTTGGTGTGCAAACTAGGTACCTGAGTTCAGTCTCTGGATGCAGGGTAGGAGGAGAGCTCACCAGATCACTGTACTGAGGCATACGTGCCTTCTTATGGTAATAAATAGAATATTAAAAGTATTCTTGCCAGGCGCTGGTGGTGCATGTCTTTAATCCTAGCACTTAGGAAGTGGAGACAAGCATATATTTGAATTCAAAGTCTGGTCACCAGAACAAGTTCCAGGACAGCCAGGGTAACACAGAGAAATCCTGTCTGCAAACAAATGAACAAGCAAACACACGCTCTGTTAAATGAGTGGAGAAAAATTCTAGATTAATAAAAATGGCATTTGTGTGGATTTACACCATGGAACTTTAAACTAGAACCTTACTAGTTCTAAGTTTGTTTTTCTGCTCAAAGTCTCTTTTTTGAGAAATGGTACTGTGTGAGATAGAATGGCTAGTTGATAGATAACTTTCAGTACTTTAGACCCTGGCCAGTGCTCTGTCTTACAATCCAGAGATCGTAATGAGCTTACTGATTATTCTTAATATTGTTAAAGGCTTTTAACATCCATTTAATTTTTATTGAAGTTTTACTTTTAGAAATTAAAGTTTTTTTCTAATTTCTTTGTGTTTCTTAAAGTGACCTTGTGGACTATTTATATACCAAGTAGTTAAATTCTTACATAGTTAGAAGCAAGCATTCTGATATTAATACTTATACTTGGGAATCTGGTAATAGGGAATATTGCTTTATTTCATGTACTTTTTTGTTTTATCGATGTTCTCCCATTTTGTATGTTTTCTGGTTTTTTTTTTTGAGCACCATTATTGTATGTTTATTAGGTATGGGAAAGATAATAACCATGATAGGTTGTAGATCTATCTTAGATTTTAATGAACAGTTTCTACAGGAAAATAATGGTGTATGTATTTAATTATATTGCCACTAGGGCAGCGCTAAGAAGTTTTTTGAATGTTGTACCTAACTTTTTCCCTTGTTCTCGTAGGCAGATGATTTTCTAGTATGTAAGTCTAACGTGTTGATCATTTTTATTCTCTAAACCATCACTATGTTTGGAGTCTGGAATTTTAATGGTCAGATCTTGTTTTCTCCTTGAATTTTGATATCAGGTCGCTCTTCCTGCAGATGAGGATTATATACCACTTAAACCTCGAGTTGGGAAGGCAGCAAAGGTCTGTATTATACTCTTCGGGAAGTTTTGTGAGATTCTGAAATAGAAAACATTTCAAATGAAATTTTTAAATGTACTTGTTTGTGTGCTGGGAAGAAATCTGTAAAGTAACAGTGAAAGTCTTTAAAAGTTAGAAGAATGAGGCTTATTTCTTTAAAGAAAGGAAGCTGGGGAAGCAAGCATGAATTCTAAGTCTAAGAAAGTATTTCTCTGCCTTTGCTGAGTAATACTAGGAATTTAACTTGTCAGAACCTCAGAGATTCATCTAGGAAAGGAAGTTATACATGCACCTATTTTATGGGATTATGAAGATTTATGATATGTGGGAAATGTGTTGTATAGTAATTATTATTTTCATTACTAATTTAAGTATAACCACTAATAGAATGTAATGCCAAAGTTAAACAGCAGATTAAGGCCTTTACTGTCTTTAAACTTAACTTTTCTAGTCCTCTTCCCTACTAAGTGGGAGTGGAATCCTAAAGGAATCCTAGACTGCTGTGGAAAGAGTCGTTCTTGTTAAGTGTGCATTAGGTAGCTCAGCATTCTCATGTGTCTGTTAACTTGCTTTTATAGGAATACCCATTCATTCTTGATGCTTTCCAAAGAGAAGCCATTCAATGTGTCGATAATAATCAGTCCGTGTTAGTATCTGCCCATA
This sequence comes from Apodemus sylvaticus, assembly GCF_947179515.1. Lineage (NCBI taxonomy): Eukaryota > Metazoa > Chordata > Mammalia > Rodentia > Muridae > Apodemus > Apodemus sylvaticus. The sequence goes on from NC_067487.1 coordinate 47,547,206, forward strand.
CATCCGCAGGAAAAACTGTGTGTGCTGAGTAAGTAACTGTCTTTTCAAATGAAATAGTCAAATCACTTAAGTTATTTTAGTATTGAGAGTTTCCATTGCTTTATTCTGCAGATAAGGATGGTTTTGCTTGCACTTACCTATTTTAGGTAACCTTTAGTTTCTTTTTTTCTTGCCTTCATTAATATGTTGAGGAATTTCAGTACAGTGTTTTAATAGATGTCATCAAGAGCTGTTCTTCCTTTGGTCCCATTATTTGGGAAAATATTTTTTTTTATTATTAAACATGATGTTACTTGCGGATTTTTCATGAATGTCTTTCTATCAAGAATGACTCCTGTTACAGTTAGTTTCTTTCTCATTCTTCATGTCTGCACGAATTTATAGACTCCAATCTTTTTACTTAAAAAGTTTGAAATGCATTGAAATGATGTGGGTTTCCTTTGTTTGATTTGGATATGAACTTTGCCTTTTCCTGGAGTGTAATGAAATGTTTCAATGGGTATCCAGTGAATCATCCTGAGATAAGTTCCATTTGGCCATGATGTGTAATTGTATTAATGTTGTTGGGTTGATAAATTGACATTTTGTTAAGAAATATCACATCTTCATTTCTGAGATGCATTGGGTTTTTTGCTTATTATTAACTAATGTCCTTTTCTGGCTTTGTATCAGGCTGATGTGTGATTTTATTTCCCCTTAATCTAGCTGGAAGGGGTGGGGTCTTTTATTATGTTGAACTGTCAAAATCCAGGTTTTGGTCTCCTTGGCTTTTCTTTGTTTTCTTTTCATTGGTTTATACTTTTCTCTCTTGTTCTAGCTTCTTAAGAAAGAAGATGAAGTAATTGTTTTGAGACCTTTCTTTTTCTAACAAGCATTTAAAGTTTATGTCTAGATTTTTTTTAAAGCTTTTGTGTTATTTGTTTGTTTTATGTGCATTTGTGTTTTGCATGCATGCCTGTCATGTCTGTTAGATCCCCTGGAATGGGAATTATAGTTGTGAGCTGCCATGTGGGTGCTGGAATTGAACCTGGGTTTTCTGGAAGAGCAGCCAGTGCTCCTAACCGCTGAGCCATCTCTCCAGCCCAAGATTATTTTTGCTGTTAGTAAAATGTCTTACTGTTTTTAAATGACATATCTTAATATAATAAAACATTACTACGTGTTGATGCTTATCTATACTACTATTTCTATCTATAGAAATAGTTCTTGAGATATTTATTTCAGTACATGTCTCTTGATAAGAAACTGCTTTAACAGTGTAAAAAACACTTCCTTTCAGTGTTAAATTTTTATTTTTTTTAAAGATTTATTTTTGATCTGTATAACTTTTAACTGGAAACTGTTCTCATTCTTACTTTCTTTGTATGTGATATACTGTTTCTCTTTGGCTGCTTATAAGACTGTCTTTATCATTGATTTTTTTAAGCAGTTTATTTTGGTCTATTTTCATTTACACACATGTTGATGTATCTTGTGTTTGTATGCTGTGTGTGTGGGTGCCTGTAGATGCCAGGAGATATTGGATCCTTTGGAACTAGAGTTACAGGTAGTTGTGAACCACATGTTGGGGCTGGGGATTGAGCATGAGTCCTCTGGAAGAGCATCAAGAGCTCTTCGCCACCCTGCCATCTCCCTGGCTCCCCAGACAGTGTCTTTGTGCTATACTTTGTTTTTTATATGTTTCCACACTGTGCATTCTGGCTGGCTTGTTCTCAGCTTTCACATTAAGGATTCTGGTACTTAAGTTACGCCATCAGAGCCGGGCGGTGGTGGCGCACACCTGTAATCCCAGCACTCTGGGAGGCAGAGGCAGGCGGATTTCTGAGTTCAAGGCCAGCCTGGTCTACAGAGTGAGTTCCAGGACAGTCAGGACTATACAGAGAAACCCTGTCTCGAAAAAACCAAATCCAAAAAAAAAAAAAAAAAAAGTTACGCCATCAGTGCATGCTTTATTTTTCCTGCTTTTTATTCTGCATAGTTTTTATTTCTAGTAGTACTGGGATCAAACCCAGGGTTTTGTGGACTCTAGGCAAGTGCTCCACTCGAGCTTCGCGACATCCCTCACCCTGCAATCCATACAGAGGTTTCAATTGCTTATATGTTGATAGTTGCCATTTTCCTGTTGAGAGTGCCTGTTTGTGGAACTGTGGTCCTATTTCTTTTTAATTCTTAGAACATAGCTTCCTATATTTTGAGGGATGCTGTTCTACTAGCTGCTCTTTGTATAGCTACTTTCAAGCTGGTTTCTGCCAATTTCAACCTTTGGGCCCACTGATTCAATGCCTTATGTCTGTTTTCCCCTAAGTACAGATCATATTTTCCTGTTTCCTATTCCTTTTTGTTGTTAAGAAGTCAGTATTTTAGATCATCTAACATCTCTATAGTCACTTTTTCATATATCTTTCACTGTTACTATTTGATCATGTTTGGTCAATTCTTAATTTTATGACATTTCTTTTCATTTTTTTTAATTCTGATGTGATAAGCATACTTTGGGTAGGAACTGCATCTTTTAAAAAGCCTCTGCTATAATGTTTCTCTTAAATCTTAATTTCATGGTCTGTATTTAAATACTAAACTGAGTTTTTAAAACAAAACAATACTACTGTATTGAATTCCATTAATATTTAAAAAAGAACTTTTTGATAAATGGAACCTATCGTAATTTCAAGCAAAGATATGATTTGTTAAATATTACATATATTTGTTAAATATTACATGAAGGAAAAGAGTACATATTGGATTAACTCATTTATGAAACTGGAAGAAAAACACACCCAATTTCTGGTTCTCTTATTACTTGTAGTCCGTGTATATATATATATAAATGTAAGGACAGAAGTGATGGACTTTTAGATGCCTATCAGTAGAATCAAGGGCTTCTCTAGCAAAAAATGGGTATCTGCTGACAAACTAGTTGTAGTGAAATGACTAAAGTTAAAATGTCCTTGTTCATTTAATAGTCTAAATGCTTCATTTCAGATAAATCATGATTATAGTGTAATAGTTTATTTATAGTAAACATTACAAATGAATGTACAGAAAACTTAAAAGTCATACTTACTGCTTTTATATTTTTAGGTATGCTATTGCATTGGCTTTAAGAGAAAAACAGCGTGTAATATTTACCAGCCCAATTAAGGCTCTAAGTAATCAGAAATACCGTGAAATGTATGAAGAATTTCAAGATGTCGGACTGATGACTGGAGATGTTACTATTAATCCCACAGCATCTTGTCTGGTTATGACTACAGAGGTAATTTATTTTGTGCCTCATCTAAACTTTTTAGTTTAGTCAGTGTATATCCAAACACTGGATGATTTATAGCGTGATGTTTTTGGTTTTGGTTTTCAGATAAAATGTAATAAACATTTGTGACTAGAATTGTTTGAAAAGGGCATAATTATTATAAAGTACCTTAGCAACATTAAATATATCTCTAAGTTAATAATGTTTGTTACTTTCCAATACAGTATACCTTAAAAAGCATTTTAATAGTTTATTATTACTATTATGACTTTTAAAAATACTTAATTTTTTTTCTTATATATAGTTTCAAGGATTTGAATACATAGTTTCATAGAAGTAGTGACTCTTTGATTCATGTGACTTTCTTTCCCCCTTTAGTTCTTGGGTATTTATTACAGTAAGATTATTACAGTAGCCCACTTAAAAATATATTCATTTTTATACTTAGCTTTTCCTAATCATTATTAAGTTTTGCATGTAGCATGATGGTATTGGCATGATGATCTTTACTGACCTTGATACTTTAAAAAAAATAGTTTGTGTGTATATATATTTTACTGCATGGTGTGGATGAAACAGACTTGCCACCGAGTGTGTCAAGGACCAAGGTGTGTGTCAAGGGCAGAGGTGTGTGTCAAGGGCAGAGGTGTGTGTCAAGGGCAGAGGTGTGTGTCAAGGGCAGAGGAGAACTTTGTGCAGTTAGCTTCCTCCCTCCATCCTGCCTTTGAGTTGGGGGCTTAAATGTAGTTCCCATTAGGCTGTCTCAACAGTGCCCTTAATTGGACCTTATATATAGTATTTTTTCATTTTCATTCATAATAGCACAAATTTGCTTCTAGTTTGGACAGTACCTAAAAGGGATGGCTCACTTTTTAGAGTTCATTTTCTTTAACTCTTTAAAGACAATGATTACAGTGTATCCATTGTGAAGCAGAAACATAGACACTGTAAAGATCCAGCATCTTGGTAAGATAAGTACCTTTCATGTCCTAAAGTGATAACCTTGGAAAGATGTTGCACAGAAAGGCTTCCTATTTCAAAAAAGAATAGAAATGATAATAGTATCTTTGTAAGTATCTAATCATATGTAAGGAAGAGTCAAAGATAGGCATAAGATATCAAAAAAAAAAGTCTGTGTTAAAAAATAGTATTTGACTAATTAGTTGATGTTATATTGAAGTCCTGCTCAATCTGTTTTCCCCTTTTAGATTTTGAGAAGTATGCTGTATAGAGGCTCTGAAGTTATGCGAGAAGTTGCTTGGGTTATATTTGATGAAATTCATTACATGAGAGATTCAGGTATATTTCATGGTGTTAAGATAAATATCATGCATGTTTGTTTAAAATGCCATTAATAATTTTGAGTAAGAATTTTTGGATTGATTTTTCAGTTTTTTATGTGCCTAGAATTATAGTAAACTATTACATATTCAAGTTTTGGACAACCTGATAAAATATCCCAGTATGATTTAAAGTTTCATTCCTTAAGTAGGAATACTCTTTTGTGTAAAATTACACACATTCAAGTAAAGCAAATGAATTTAAAAAGTAGCATGCTTTTAAAGAGAGCTCACTAAGCTAGGTGTGGTGCATGCCTATAAAACCAGCACTTGGGAAACAGACGGAGATGGAGAGGCAGAGATAGGAAGAAATAGATCAATAGTAGTCTAGGTTACACAGCAAGGCCTTGCCCTCTTCCCCGAAGTAACAAGCTTAGTAATTATCATCATCAGTCATCATCATCATTATTATATTATTATTACTATTACTTTTTTCATTGGTCTTTTGAGACAGGGTTTCTCCGTGTATCCTTGACTGTCCTGAAACTCCTTCTGTAGACCAGGCTGGTCTCAAACTCACAGAGATCTCCTGGGTCTGCCCTCCATAGTGCTAGGATTCGAGGCATGAACCACCATTGCCTGGGTCTCAGTAATTATTTAATGTAAAAGTATAGACCTTCTGGTTTACAATGGTATGTTAGTCATTTTTAGGTTAATTTAGTTTTATAAACCCATAAACATCTATTTGTAAAAAAAAAAGCAAGTAAAACAGAACTGCCTTAACTAATATCTCTTCAAAAATAAATGTGGTTGCAATTTTGGATATACCAGGAAATTTAACATTTAAAAGCTAATGTTTAATATGTACACACCTAAAGTAAGATTGGGTTTTTATTTAAAGAACTCAATTAGACTGTATCAGTGTTTCTCAACTTTGCTAATGCTGAAACCTTTTAATAGAGTTACTGATGATATGGTAAACCCTAACTATATATCATTTCATTGCTACTTCATAACTAATTTTGCTAGTGTTAGGAGTTACAATGTAAATATAACTATTATTTGCAACCCCAAAGGGGTCGTGACCCACAGGATGAGAACTACTGATCTGTGTGTTCATGATACACAGATAATATAAATAATGTAGATAAATAATGTAAGAAAAACAACACTTTTACCTTTGCCAAATTCCTACAGATACTTGTGAGCATATTTTCTGTTTGCTTTAAAAACTGTGAGTCCTAGGCCAGCTAGTAGGTTAAGGCTCTTACCCTAATACTGGCAGTCTGAGTCCATTCTCAGGATCCAAGTGCTAGGATTAGACAACTGATTCTTAGAGTTATCTTCTAACCTCCAAACAGTCGCCACGGCACATGCATGCACACAGACACACGCAGACACACACCGACACACAAACACAGCACTGAGTACTGAATACTGCAATCACCTTACTCAGATCTTGTGATAAGCAAACTTAAATGTGATTAAAAGAAGTTAGATATGATATCATGAAAGTTCTAAGAAAAAGTTGATTATTAAAATAAATATTCAGATGCAAAGAGAAAAGAATAACATGGAACAAAGATATATATTCAAAACTTTGTAACTATAAAAGACCCAATAAGTATTTTCAAGTCATTGATGATAATAAGCTATGAAAATACTTTTTAAAGTATGTATTACAAAACAAGTAATGATTCTTACTAATTTCGAGGCACAGTTAATGTTTCTTAATTAGAGATAGGATAGGATATTTTAAAAGAGCTACACCCATTTTGAAACTACTGTTCATCAGATCCGTCTTTCATTTCCAGAAGTCTATTCTGTGGAATAGTAATAGCATGACTTGTAGATGTGCTGCTGTAGTGTCCTAGGCACCATTAACCTCTGCTTCTCTAAGGGAAGTGGAAATACTGTCTGCTGCCTTGGCACGGGGTGGGGTTCCTGTATGTTAATCGGAAGGCTACAGTGTGGAACTACTTTTTCAGAGTCCATTCTGCATGTGGTGGCTTACTCTTGTATCTACTCCTTAGAGTCATGAACAGAAGTAGGTTTCAGTATGGATCTGTGGCCAAATATATGCTTGTGTAAAGTAGTTTGCATATTCACTTAGTAAGCTTGTGAGAAAGTAATTTTAGATACTATGACATAGCTAACACTAAATTCCAAACTATATTTTTGTTTCTTAGAGCGTGGTGTAGTATGGGAAGAAACTATTATTTTGCTTCCAGACAATGTTCACTATGTCTTCCTTTCGGCTACTATTCCAAATGCTCGGCAGTTTGCTGAATGGATTTGCCACCTACATAAACAGGTGCTTTTGTACACTTTTTACATCTTCATTATTTAAAACTGTTGCTGCTTGGACTTGCCATCTTCTTACAGATTTTCCTTATGCTCTTGAGGATAAAGAAGGCAGTTGAATGTGAATCTACTTCTAAAATCAAGCAGCTTATCAAATTGAGTAGACTGTCTAGAGACGTTCATTTCCAAGTTCCAGCTCCAGTCTAGTATTGCTAAGCCTCTATGAGTTGGGCTTTGGACTCTCTAAAGTTGCAACGTTAGTCCTGACGATGTACCAAGTGTGGAGATAATGTCCACTTGCTCTGACGGTGAGCACCAAGTACACTGGAGAGCTCTTCTAAGGAATGCCAGGAGAGCCTACTCACCCTGGAGCTCTCATGACAATGCGTTCACACGTCGTATTCTTTGTTTCTCCTTTGCATTTCTAGTGTAACTTGGATGTCGGTGTAAGACTGCATTCCACAAATGCTTGCTCATGAGTGCTGGACAGGACATTGGTTTCATTTTTCTGCCCTTGTTTCACAGTTCCCCTCATGACCTTACTTATATATGTGATATCCAGTCTCCTCCTCCTCTGTTGCTTCAGTAAGATAAAAGCTGAGCGAATCTTTTCGTGGAGCTAGATTTCTGCTGTTTTAAAATACCCCTGTGCTACAAGAGTTTTGTTTTGTTTTGACATATCGGGGATGCCTGGTGTCAGCACACAGCCCTCTGTAGTGGCAGCAGTGTCTGTTACTACAGTACTCACTCTAGGATGGGTACTGGGTGACCGAGTTCAGACCATACACGTGGCCCTGGTTAGGGGACTGGTAAAGTAGGCGTCAGATCAGGGTAGGAATTAGTACGCCTATTTTTCCCCGTTTTTCACTTGCCTAGCTTTTAAACTTGTTTGAAAGTGTTAAATTCTTGTTAATTATTTATGCCAATTTTATTTCCTCAAATTTTATTTTTGTTGAGTAGATCAAATATACAGTTTGCCTTGAAATACAATTCTCTCTAATTCTTTACTTTTACAGCCCTGTCATGTAATTTATACTGATTATCGACCTACTCCATTGCAACACTACATATTTCCAGCAGGGGGAGATGGCCTTCACCTTGTGGTTGATGAAAATGTAAGAGAATAATTCACATGTCTGTGTAATGTCATCTTTTATATGTTGCTTTTCCTGAATTTTGAACTGGAGAAAAATATTAACCACCCCATACATACTCTTTCTCTGTCGTGTTCTTATTCATTCTCTCTCTCTCTCCCTCCCCCCCTCTCTCTTTGGTCTCAAATACTTTTACTCTTTAAGAATTCTTATTTAAATAGTATCTGATGATGCTGTGATAGTGCTCACCTGCAATCTTGGCTCTTGGGAAGCTCAGATAAATTAAATGTTCCCAGGAGTTTGAGGTCAACTTAGTGAGATGATGATTTAAAATCAAATTATACTTGAGACTCTCATGTTACCCCTGAATTTACTTTCTTCCATTCGCAGTACTTGAAATGCCTGGAGAACAAGGGCTCGGATATGCCAGATAATTTATGTCTTATTCCCAGTTTCAATTCTCCTTTAACAGATTTTATTATCACAGATCACTTAAGTGGCCTTTGTTAAAATTCTTGTTGCATTAAAGTTTGTGTTTTGGGACTGGAGAGATGGCTTAGTGGTTAAGAGCACTGATTGCTCTTCCAAAGAGTTCCTGAGTTCAATTTCCAGCAACCATATGATGGCTCACCACCATCTGTAATGGGATCTGATGCCCTCTTCTGGTGTGTCTGAAGACAGTGACACTGTACTCACATACATAAAATTTTTTTGTTCTTTGGAGAAACTTTATGTTTAAGAAATGTTTAAATTGCCAGGCAGTAGTGGCGCACGCCTTTAATCCCAGCACTTGGGAGGCAGAGGCAGGCTGATTTCTGAGTTCGAGGTCAGCCTGGTCTACAAAGTGAGTTCCAGGACAGCCAGGGCTATACAGAGAAACCCTGTCTTGAAAAAAAAAAAAAAAAAGGAAAAGAAAAGTTTAAATTAAATTATGGTTAAGTATTTGCGAGTCACTATGTGTTCCAGGCACTGAACCCAGCCCCTCTGTAAGAGCATACATACTTTTAACCACTGAACCATTTCTCTAGCCTTGATTAGCTGTTTGCAAAGTTACATAGAAAAATATATGATTCTAGGGTGACTTCAGAGAAGATAATTTTAACACTGCAATGCAAGTACTTCGGGATGCAGGTGATTTGGCCAAAGGAGACCAGAAGGGACGGAAAGGAGGAACCAAAGGTAATTCGGAATTTAGCTTTTAGACAGAAGTTTACCTGTTTGAATATCTATATTACTTGTTTGTCTTTTATTTGATGTTGTTTCAGGAAGCTTTGTAAAGATATAGGTGATATATAACAAATGCAGATGAATAAAGGGCGATCTGTTTTTCTTACATGGCATTAATTTAAATATAATCTATGTAGTTTATAGTTTACCAACTTAAAGTGGGTAATTAGTGTGTTCAGGTATATTTACATGATTGCACAACTATTGCCATAGTCAGCTTTAAATTTCCCTATAATTTCCATGCCATGAAATTCATTATTTTAAAATGCAATATGATAATTTCTAATAGATTCATAGAACTGTGCAACTGTTCCTACTACTCAATTCTGAGGAAATTTCCTCTGCCTCCTCTCCAGGCCACGTGCATTAGCGCTCATTCCTCACCATTTTCCTTTTACACCATAGACTTAGCTATCTTTTTAAATTGGTCTCTTTTTCTGCCTCCATAGATTTGACTTTTCTGGATGTCTCATAAAAATAGAACCATGTGGTCTTTGGTAGCTGACTCCTTTGAATGACATGAAAGTCATACAGCTATATTCTGTGTCAGTATTTCACTCTGAGTGTATTCGTTCAACTAAAATTGTGTCATGAGAATATACAGTATTTGAGTAGATATGGAGTTGTTTCTATATTTTTTTTTGTCAATTATGCCTAATAGTGCTGTAAACATTTTGCTTGTACTACAAGTTTTTGTAGAAAATCTGTGTTTTCTTTTTTCTGGGTATATCCCTAGGAGGATTGATGAGTCATGGGAAAATTAACCCTTTGATTACTGCCAAAGTAATCACACCAAAGTAGTTACACCATTTGGCATTTTTCATGCTGTTCTTCCGAGGAGTTTTTGAGAACCATCTTCCTCCACTTCTAGAATGATACTTAGTTGTGTCTATTTGATTATAATCTTAGTAAAAGTGAAGTAGTATTTCAGCATGTTCCTCATCTGTGTCTGCCTGTGGTCACTGATGTTAATCAATCCTCTTACTATATACTTTGGCATCATCATAATCCTTTGTCTACTTAAAAATTTTTTAAAAATTTGTTTTAAAATTTCTATTACATGTGTGCTTATCTATATGTACTTGTGCCTTTGGAGGCCAAAACAGGGCATTGGGTCCCTTGGAGCTGCAGTTCGTGAGCCACTTGTCATGAGTGCTGGGATTCCCTCTCTGGTCCTCGGGATTAACAAGGCTCTTAACTGCTGAGCCATTTCTTCAGCACCCCATTGTCGTACTGTAAATTGGGTTGCCTTTGTGGAGTTTTTAAAGTTCTTACATTCCCGGTAAACCTATATCGAATAGATAACTTGAGGGCTTTTTAATATTGTAGTAAACTGGGGATGGTTTCTTTTACTTATTGCTCATGTCTGTTAAAAGCAGAGTTCTTCATGCTGGTGAAATCTAGTTTCACTCTCTGTCATAATGCTTCTGCTCTGAATGTCAGAGTCAACCATGCTTGGAAGGTCTCCTTCTTGTTTTTTGTTGTAGGATTCTCTTAAATTGTACTTTACAGTTTTATTTAGGTCTGTTCTCCGTTTTCAGTTAATTTAGGGTGTGATTTATTCACCCTTTTTAGGTCCATCAAATGTATTCAAGATTGTGAAGATGATTATGGAAAGAAATTTCCAACCTGTAATTATCTTCAGTTTTAGTAAGAAGGACTGTGAAGCGTATGCCCTCCAGATGACCAAATTAGATTTCAACACAGGTACTGATACTTCTACGTGATCTTAATGGAGTAGCTACATTAGTTTAAAGTTTTCAGTAATATATCTACTGTATGTTAATAGCGTATGTAATTTGCTTATAATCATAATCGTTTGATTATAATCTCATAGTTTCTTCACCCTCCATCTCTCCCTGGACCTGGTGTATGATGGACAAGCACTGTACCCCTCACTTCAGCTCAGTCCCTCGCCCTCTCCTATTTTATTGGAAGATATAAGTGCATACATATCTCTATATTTAAAAAGCCAGGGAACATCACTGAGAACCATTACAGTCATACTTTCTTGTACTTCTTACTATCAACTTAGTAATTCTGCATCTGTCTCTCATTCAGTAAGGGTAAGTCTCTTGGTTAGAATAATTTTTTTTAATATTTTTATTTTCTATATTCTTTGTTTACATTCCAAATGATTTCCCCTTTCCCGGATCCCCCCTCCCCATATGTCCCATAAACCTTCTTTTCTCCATCCCTTCTCCAATCACCTCCCTCCTTTTTCACTGTCCTTATATTCCCTTCCAATGCTAGATCAATCCTTTCCAGGATCAGGATCCTCTCCATACTTCTTCATGGGAGTCATTTGTTATGCAATTTGTGCCTTGGGTATTCAGGGCTTCTGGGCTAATTAATATCCACTTATCAGAGATTGCATTTCATGTGTATTCTTTTGTGATTGGGTTACCTCGATTAGGATGATATTTTCCAGATCAAACCATTTGCCTAAAAATTTTGTGAATTCATTGTTTCTAATTGCTGAGTAGTATTCCATTGTGTAAATATACCACATTTTCTGTATCCATTCCTCCTTTGAGGGGCATCTGGGTTCTTTCCAGCTTCTGGCTATTATAAATAAGGCTGCTATGAACATAATGGAGCATGTGTCTTTATTGCATACCGGGGAATCCTTTGGGTATATGCCCAGGAGAGGTATAGCAGGGTCCTCTGGAAGCCTCATGTCCAGTTTTCTGAGGAACCTCCAGACTGATTTCCACAGTGGTTGTTCCATCTTACAACCCCACCAGCAGTGGAGGAGTGTTCCTCTTTCTCCACATCCTCGCCAACACCTGCTGTCTCCTGAGTTTTTGACCTTAGCCATTCTGACTGGTGTAAGGTGAAATCTCAGGGTCGTTTTGATCTAGAATAATTTTATTGAAAGTACTGTTCTTTATTCTTGCAGTAATCTAAACCCACTCTTTGCCTCAAGTATGCTGAATTTCTCAAAAGGTTCAGCAAGTGTATGTTCACTGTTAATATATCTCACTTAAAGTTATACAGCTGGGAAGTGGCATAACCAAGCCCAGACTACCAGCTTAATTTTGCCTATTGTATGTGTAATCCAAATAATAAATAATAAATCTTGAGTAACCCAAAATTAATTTTAGTTGTATCGTGGTGTGGAGATGCAGGCCTGTAAACCTTAGCAGTTGGGATGCTGAAACAGTAAAGACCTGGACAGGAGGCCGACCGGGCAACATCGGGGACAGTCTCCAAACAAACGCAAAAACTTAGTTATCAGAGTTTCTTTATGTACTTTAGTCTTTTCCATGGGTAAAAATGAGATGACAGATAAATTGCTTTGCTTATAACTTTCAGTATTATAATTACCAGTTGTGAATATTCTTAAGTACTCAGGGTTATGTATGATTAATATATCAAATAATTTCTGAGGATCTATTACTTGGTTGACACAGTAAAGAAAGTCACTAACAATATGTGCTTTGGATGTGTTAGTCTAGAGTTAAGTGCATTGCTCTACTGCACAAAGTCTCCGCAACCTTGGAGCAGTGCCGGCTGGTGAGAACCTGCGATGTTAGAATGGAGGTTGCCCTCAGTCACTTTTGTGTAATTATTGTCATTGCAGCCTAGCTGGCCTGGAATTCACGGTAGCACTCCTGCTTCAACCTCTTAATATTGCTAACTGATTTTTTTTTTTAACTTTTTCATGGATTAAGACTGCTAGATGTGTTTCAAGGACAGTAAGAGGTTGCTTAAAAAAATACCAATTCTTTACTGTGACTTTTGTGGGGAAACTCTGGTAATTAAGGTCAAAGTGTACAATTGACTGGATAGCCTTGTGAGCTCAGCATGTAAAGGAGGACGCCCTTCCGTGGCAGGGCTACACACACACATCGTGTGTCTGCCTGCACAATATCATGTAGCCTTACTTAGATGACTTCCTTTCTCCCAATAAGAAACCATTCTGCCAGCACCTGAGATTCCTGAAGTGCTGAGGCTTTTCAGTTCCTATACTCCAACCAATGACCTTTGCCCTTCCAGGATGGTCCTACTCCCAGTCCCCCAAAGTATGTACGCCTAGAGTCATACAAGCCCAGGTAAAGGTGGTCTGCTCCCTGCATGGTCCCAGTGTTGTTGTTCACCATACAGACTCACAGCTTCTGAACGCCCCTCCCCGTTAGTCTCTGCGCCCTTTGCCCTGGTGGACTGACAGTTCAGCTGATGGATTGGGGCAGAGAGGGCCACTGCTTTTTATAATGTGTGAGGCTTAGGACCACTGATTCATTTTAATATTTGTGTGCCGTTGAATTTTTTCTCATAGATGAAGAAAAGAAGATGGTTGAAGAAGTTTTCAATAATGCAATTGACTGCTTGTCTGATGAAGATAAAAAACTCCCTCAGGTGGGTGACTTACATGAGTAAGTAAAGATTTTAGCAGGGAGCAGATAGTAACTCATTTTCTTTTTTATTTTTTTTCTTTCTTTTTTTGGGGTGTTTTGGATTTGGTTTTTTCAAGACAGGGTTTCTCTGTATAGCCCTGGCTGTCGTGGAACTCACTCTGTAGACCAGGCTGGCCTCGAAATTAGGAATCCCCCTGCCTCTGCCTCCTAGAGTGCTGGGATTACAGGCGTGCGCCACCACCGCCCGGCTACTCATTTTCATTTTATTGCATTGTGGCAACATCTGTTGGCCTATGCGCCCAGACAACACCTTTATATATGTTTCAAATCATTGAAAAGGTGCCAAGTAAAATTTGCTGTTGGAAGGAATTTTTCTTTAAGAACATACATAGCATAGTCTAGAAACTACTTTTTATATTCCTGTATAACAAAAATTTTAGTGTTGGTTTTAAGTCATTAAATTTCTCAGTTTATGAGAATACTGAATAAGAGAATGTACCTAATGAAAATTAATCTGTACTTTAATAAATAAACATCTCCTTTGCTTTAATGTCTTTCGTGTTTTTCCTTTCACTGTTGGAATTGACTGGGCATCTAAAATACTCTAGGACTTGGGAGCCGAGCCCAGGGGTTTTGACTTCACTAGTCTAGTTTTCATCTTAGTTGGAAGAATCTTTTAAAACCTCCCTGTATGACTAGGCTATGCATCCAGAGTACAATACTTTTTGGCTAAGATAGTGTGAAAGTTAGACTGGGGGAGGGGAACTGTGGAGGTCCTCGTGTGCTCAGAGGAGGGTATGTGGATTGTAGAGTATTTAGCTTGCCCCACACAACAGCAGCCTGTTTCTTGGCATTTTAATATGGCGTCTTATCTTAGAGAAGTTTAAAATAATTTTCCTTCCAGGTGCATGGTGGGTATTAAATGGCTGCTCCATAATGGCTGCATGCATTTTATCCTAGACCTTGCCGGCATGGAGCCTGGCCACAGTAGTGAGGGTGTACTCTTCAGCCGGTCTTTGATTTTACAGAAAGTGCGGTTTACAGTTTAATGTTCCGTGGTTAGAGTTTAATTGCTGGTATCTTTTGAGTTATTGAGAGACGTATTTAATAATCATAGGTTTACTGCCCTCCGCAGTGCTCCTGCCTTGGCTTCTGAACATGTGGGACTGTAAGTGTAAGCCTCACTTTACATTTTACACTTTACAGACAATCTCTGCCGTCACAGCTCAGACGTTTGTGCAGGAGATAAAGTTATGTTTAAAACTTAGATGCAGTAAAATATATTTAAATATGTTACCATATTAATGTTAAAGCCAGGCTATAGTGTGTTTCAATTTAATATGTAAGAATATAGGTTGGATTTTGCTTTTATTCTGGAGAGGTTTTTAAGAATAATTTACTTAAATACAAATGTTTTCTTTTTTAGTTACATATTTTTTTCAGGTTTAACATTTTAAATTCTTTTTCCTTATAACATAAGTATTATTCCAAAATTACAGGTTGAACATGTTCTTCCACTTCTGAAACGGGGGATTGGTATTCACCATGGTGGTTTACTTCCTATTTTGAAAGAAACTATAGAAATTCTCTTTTCTGAAGGATTGATAAAGGTATTGTCTTGGGTTTGTTTTTTTTTTAATTTTTTTTTATGTCTCAAAATTGTGTTGTCAGAGCAGTGTGAAAGTTCTAGTGAGCATTGTCTATAGGCCAGTTTGCGTGTGTTTGCTTTTACAGTGCTGGAGGCTACAGCCAGGGACTTACTGTGTTTGATGGTGACTCTATCACCCAGTCCCTGTTGGCACATTTTTGGGAGCTTGTCTTGTTCTGTTGCTTCTTTTTCTGTCTTGTGTATTTTTTTTTTTTTTAAATGGTTATATGTAAGTATACTGTTACTGTCTTCAGACACACCAGAAGAGGGCCGAAGATCTTGTTTCGGATGGTTGTGAGCCAACATGTGGTTGCTGGGATTTGAACTCAGAACCTTCGGAGAGCAGTCAAGGGCTCTTAACCGTTGCATCAGTCCTTACTCTGAGCCCAGGCTATTCTCCAACAGCAGCCCTTCTGCTTTACTTGTTTTATGCTGAGATTATGGGTGGAAGCCATGCCTTGCTTGTTTGTGATTTATTTTTCTTTTCCTAAAAAATTAGTTTGTATAGAATGCCTTAGGAAGGTTGCATGGAGTAGTACTTCAGGTAATGAACTTGACCTTTCATACTATGCCATATCAGTATTATGACTTGGAAGAATAAGTAGGAAAGTTATTTAGTGTCTTATGTAAGTGGCATCACCTGACTGTAGTATAGTTTTGTAGAATGTGCTGTTTAATTAGTAGACATGGAGTTGACTAGATAACTGGTCTACCTACAGCCACGATTAAGAGCGTTACTTTAGATAAGAATTGTGTTTTATGCTTAGGAAGGGGAATATTTTAGGATATTGAACTCAGGGAGTCTACTTTGATCAGTTTTTTAGAAACTGATGTGCCTATATCTAGAAATGGAAAACAACTGCAGAGCATAATCATTTCCATGTGTTTTATTCTAAGAGGCCTCAGCTTTAGGAAGAATATTTAAAAGAAAAACTTTGGTGCTTTAATGAGTGTTAGTCAGTATTTATACCCAGATCCTAGTAAGTCCTTGTTGATGTTCTATAGATGATAAATTTTGCTTGGCTAAGTGATTATTGGACCAATTTTCAAGAGTATGAGTGATAATTGAAGGTTGTTGAATTCAAGAAAAGTAGTTGTAAATAAAATAAAAGGTGAAAGTTTATCTTGCCCCATTATTTCCTAGAAATGTTCACTAGCATATATTCAGATATTATGTGACTTTTTGGCAAAGAAAAAAAAACCTGTTCTTTTGGCTTATGTATGGTTCATTTTCTAATGACTGGTGTTCTTTTGAGTTGATGAAGTGTTTTTTTTTCTGTTGATGAATATTTAATACTTCTTTTTTTTTTAAAGATTATTTTATTTATATGAATACATTGTAGCTGTCAGACACACAAAAGAGGGGATTGGATCCCATTATGGATGGCTATGAGCCACCATGTGGTTGCTGGGAATTGAACTCAGGAATTCTGGAAGAGCAGTCAGTGCTCTTAACCGCTGAGCTATCTCTCCATCCCCTATTTAATATTTTATTGACATATAACTTTGTATGCCCAAACCAACTATATTTTGTTGATAAAATCTTATAATTTTAGAATTCATTAGTCCCTGAGTCTGTGCCCTGGAACCCAACTGTGAAGTGATCTTTATAACTGCTTCATTATCAGTAAAAAGCCAGGAAAATTGGCTGCATTTGGGAAGATATTCTGCTGGCTCATCCTTGGTCATTAGTTCAGATGTGTTCTTGCCAATGGCTTGAACTGGGATGTAAACAAGACTAATTTTCCTGAATTAATAAGTTTGACAAATATAAAGAAAAATATTAATAGTTATATCTACAAAATACTGTAATAAATCCAGAATTCATCTTATTTTTATAGAACCTCATTAAAGAACTAAGTTTACAAATTATGCTAATTTTATTAACACTTGAAAATTACTTAAGTTTTTACTTTAAAATCCATTAATTAATTATATAATCGCTTATTTCTTTAGGCCTTATTTGCCACAGAGACTTTTGCTATGGGAATTAACATGCCAGCTAGAACTGTTTTATTTACAAATGCCCGTAAATATGATGGGAAGGATTTTAGATGGGTAAGTAATTATTTGTATTTTAAAATAGTAAATTTGTATTTAAAATAGTAACTAATCTTTATTTTATCTCACATGATTTTGACTCATATCTTTGAGAATTTTAGCTCCAAATGTTTAATAACTTCAAATGTAAGTGGAGTTTTCCTAATTTGAATATCTAGTGTATATCAATGAGCTCTAGGCCATACACGGCTACATGGGAGACCCCACTGCAAACACAAAAGTCATTCCAGCTTGATGTCTGTCTGCTCTGTGCAATACTGTAGGAGAGATACAGCATAAGAACAGGTGACAGGCCTGGCTGCAGAGGTGGTGGTTCAGCATTTGGAGTGCTGCCTGCTGTTGAGTCCTCAGCACCCACACGAGCTAGCATCCCTTCCAGTTCCAGCCATCTGACACCACTCGTAACTTGTGAGGGCACTGTAATATATGCACATGGTGCACAGACAGGCAGCAGGTAAAATGCACAAACAAGCACATAAGCCTTTTTTTTTTTCATTTTAAAGAGCAGAAGTCCACGGAGAAGTCTTAAAAGAGAAGAGAGTCCTTAAAGTAGACAACTGGGGAGGAGTCTTGTCAGGTCGCCAGTGGAGCCTAGGTGGGCATGAGAAAGCACACGGCGAAGCACTGTCATGTGACGAGGTCACGTGAGCACAGGCTGATCCCAAGATTCACTGTCTGCCATTTGGAAGGAATTAGCTCTTTACCTAAACTTTTCTCTTGAAATTAGTGATTTTTTATTTCAGCTTAGTGAAGTTTCCTACAATAATATCAGACTCCTAAAAAATAATGATGATAAATTTAAGGGCAAAGCATAATTTTTTTTTCCATTAGCAAATTACCTTTATTTTTAAACTGCTTACATGCCAGTAGTAATTGCAAAATAAATGAGTAATTCTTTCAAGAATCAACAATAGTGTTAAGCCAGTATATCACAGGTACCTACAGACTTGAACCCCAAATCAAATTGCTTTCTCCCCTGTCATTTCTGAATACTGTCATCCATGCCTGGAAATGTATGAAATCTTTGAAGGAATAGTGAGCTTCCGGTGCTTTAAAACAGGTTTTCAACCTGGGGGCCAAGTGATCCTACCCCAGGGGTCACCTAAGACCATCTGAAAAATACAAATACTTATATTATGAATCATAACAGTAGCAAAATTACAGTTGTGATGTAACAAAATACATTTATGGTTGGAGGTCACCACAACATGAGGAACTGTATTAAAGGGTCACAGTGTTAGGAAGATAGAGAACCTGCTTTAAAAACCTTCATTCAGCAGTGTGTAGATCTGATTCTCAGTACTGCTCTAAAAGACCCAAATTCTTTAAAATATTTACCTTTTCTTCTCCTTCCTGACACTTTCCCTAAAGACCCATTTTCTTGAGGGAACTACCAAAATCCTTTATGTACAAAAACCAGAGATGACGCCCTTGAGCTCAGCATCCGGTGATGTTGCAGAACCTTTGTGAGCCAGTAGCTGTGCATGTAGACCTTGAAACTCAGTTACTTTACATGATCTGCCTGTGGTTCTGTACCTATGTTTGCTTGCTCTAGTGACTACTGATAATGCTTGTAGACCTAGACCATGTACAAGTTATTTTTACAGCTCTGTATACATGCCAAGCAAGCCCTCATCCTAGTAGCCCCAGCACACACTTGAAAAGAATTTCTTAAAGATGCACTACAAAAATGCTTTTAGAGTCTGATTTTATTGGGCTACTTTTTTAAATGTCTTGATCTTATCTATAGTCTTTTGTTCTTTTTTCTGGCTTCTTCCTTATCCCTGGGCTATCAGTAGTGTGTCTTTTTGTAACAATGCTTCTTAACTCTTCCTCAGTCAAAAGTTTAGAAAAGAAAAACCAGTAAACACTCAGACTTCCATCAGAGGAGGAAAAGTACACAGGCACATGTAGAGATGATGGTGGCTTGCTCAGGTAGTTTGGTGCTGCCACATCCTAACGATGCTTCTGCACCTGCCCCTGTTGGGGTCACATGGCTGTCTCTCCACTAGGTCAGTCCTGGTGACAGTGAGTCTGCCAGCCCCTCGAGAGCTGGACTCTTCTCCAGCAAGGGCCACTTTCATGGTAATTTAATTTTGAAGATTCAGAAGCTATTCTGGTCAAATCAGAAGTTACAGTTGTTGGATTTGCTTTGTAGTTAACATTCTTAAGTTTTGATTTTTTTTCATAATATCTAACTGAAAGGTATTTTGTATGCCTTTAGCTGGTATTTCCTGGTAACTGGTAACTGTAACTGGTAACTATCTATCAAAAGTCGACAGTTGTTGTTTTCATGCAGAGTTAAGTCAGTTGAGAACTAAACTTTAAGTTTCATAAGATTCTCACAAACTTTTCATCTTTGTTTCCCAAAAGTTCATGTTTTAAATGATATCTTGAAATGTGTAAATTATTTGTAAAATCAGGATATATTTTTTAAGAGGATTTTCTCCTAAACTTGAGAATGTCATATTCAGATTTCCTCTGGTGAGTACATCCAGATGTCTGGTCGTGCAGGAAGGAGGGGGATGGACGACAGAGGAATTGTCATTCTCATGGTGGATGAGAAGATGAGCCCAACGATTGGAAAGCAACTGCTTAAGGTAAGAGGCTGTCCTTCTATCAGGGATTGCAGGAACGCATGTCGGTGACTTGTAGAAGTTAGGTCTGGTTCTTCCTGCTAGCCCTGTGCTCTCAGAAATAGGACTCAGACTGAAAGTATATTTACCTTGGCCATATAGCTGGGCTCTTCTCACACTAGATCATAATTGAAAATAACCCATTTATTCTAATCTACATTCTACCATGTGGCTGATTGCTGTGCTCAGGTACTATGCATCTTTTCACATCTTCCCCAGACAATTTTCACTTTGCACTCTCCCAGAATCCTTTCTGCCTCCTGGATGCCACCTCCTATTTCCTGCCTAAGCTTAGGCCATCAGACTTATTGACAGGTGCCACATCCATACAGACATAAGATACTCTCTACAGTAATGACTTTAAGCTAGTTATATTAGCTCATATACCTTTCAAGATGAGTTGAGAGTCTATAGCTATCTGGGCCTAGGGAGTTAGAAGAGGCTGATCATGTGTATGGTTTTACCTAATAGGCAGCTCATGTAGTGGGAATGGCTGGATAGTCTCCAGAAAGGGCAGAAGGACAGACTTTGCCTCCAGATTTAGAGTACTCTGTACTGTCCCTCTTTTGGGACAATAGCTCTTACCAAGAGAATGGGAAGTAGAGCAATGCCTGATGCCAGTACTTTGGGTGACACTGTTTTGGCTGAAGAAGTAGATAGCCCAAAACATCAACTTATTCATTACCTTTAGTTCACCATCTTCAATTACAAATATCCTAATCATAGCCCTATGGATTCCGGATGGAGATTACGGCTTGGCAAACATCTTTACCTGCTGAGCTAGCTAGCTGGCACTCATTCTGCTGCCTCTGAGTTTTGAATAATCTGGGATTTTTGTTTGTCTGATTAAACAGCTGAGTCTAATGAGGTCTAGTCACCTTCAAACTTGCTATGAAGCTCTTAGGCTAGCTTTGAACTTGTCCTGGCCCTCTTGTCTCCATCTCTAGAGTACTAGACTAAATCAGGTGTGTGCTAGCATAGCTAGCCTTTAGAGAACTTCTCAAGGAAGCTGGTTTTGGTTGCTTTTTATCTATTTTATGAGGAGAAAATTTGGTTTAAAGTATGTGATTGATTTTAGTATCTATGTAGGACATTTACTTGTCATATCTTGTTCTTAAGCAAAGTCATGAATCATAATGGAATTATATTTAGGAGTAGTTAGGTTGGTAACAGTAGCAGGTCATAGTTTGATGAACCATTTATGAACATGATAGCACTCATGACAGAAATACTAATGTAAAGTGCACTGGGGAAGCCATGTATAGTAGTTGACTTAAAGAAGTAGTGAGGCAGAAGTAACTCCTAAATTGGAACTTAGTCGCTTTCGTTGCTGTGTTAGTCTTAAAGGAGCACAGTCTTTTCCATGAATTTGGACTTTCCAGGTTCATCTGTTTTGGGGCCTTATTTTTAAATGAAATAGATAAAATCAGAGTTTAGAAACATCATCATTGCGCCCCCCCCCCAGCAGATAGCTCCTTTTTCTTTTTGAGTCTTTAGAAACACTTTCATCTAAAACTCGAGTAAAAGTTCTACTCTCAGTACAAATACGTCTGCATACATTTATGATTCTGAAGTCTCAGTAGTTGGCCCCTGACTAGTCTAACAGCGTTTACTATGCAATTTATTATGCCATTTAGAGCTGTGTGGCTTGAATGGTAACACCTGCATCTCAGTGAACATTTTCCCCCAGATCTAATCTTTCACTCTTCTTCTGATGTGAAAATCTGGCAGGCTCCCTAAGGAGAGAAGGATAAGAAGCAATGCCTTGTAAGCCAGACTAGAAGTAGACTAGAAGTAGAGAGTTCACTAAGAAAGGAGAGAGCACTCCCAAGGGTGGAGGTGGGTTAGCGAGCTGAGGAAACAATTTAAAAATGTGATGATTCCCTTGTACAGCCACATTCACACTTGCAAAGTATTTAAATAAAGAAAAATTCTTCTGAAGAGCCACTGCTAAAAGGTGTGAGCTTAGATATTGGGGCAGTATTTTGGATGAAAACCAAATTGGTGTAAGCTAATAGTTTTGTACAGTAAAAAAAAAAAATCTACAACAAAATTTATTGTGTTTAGTGGCAAATATTTTTAGTGTCCAGTCATTAACCTGTCTCTTCTTTGGTGACAACCACACTTTGGAGGTGAAAAGTAATTACCAAAGCATAGAGACAGTAAGATCTATAACTGGGAAGCCACATTAGCAGCTTCACGGCACATATTTCCAGCGTGTTGTTTTTATCCAGCTCTCACTCTGAAATGTTATCCACTGGTCACTACAGGCTAGGCTAGGCTGCAATCACTAACCTGACCTTAGTAGCTTTAGGTTTACGTTTCTGACCACAAGTTGTTAGGACAGATCCTGCTCAGCATTCTTAAAAGCACCAGCCAGATGGAGCATTGGCAGTCACTGTGTCAGGAAAGGGAGCATAGCCCTTTCTACCAATAATTAAACATATCAGAAAGTGACAGACATCTCATTTTCTCCCACAATTGATCGCACCCACTTGGAGACCAATAAAGCAATCCTTTCTTGTGCTTGGAAGGAAAGAGAGCTAAGCATATTTTGTGGTCTTTGAACCCTATATCTCTGGGGTTTTTGTTGTTTTGTTTTTGTAGATAGGGTTTCTCTGTGTAGTCTTGACTGTTTTGGTTCTCTCTCTGTAGACTAGGGTGACCCTGAGCTTCCTGCCTCTGACTCCCTAGTGCTAGGATTAAAGGCATGCACCACAACTGTCTGGGATTTTATTCATGCTATATTCTTAAAGACAGTAATCATTTTATCACTTTGATCCAAGAAAAGTATTTGTATATCCTTGTATTTGCTAGTATAGGTAAATTATTAAGCATGTTAAAGGTCTTCTGTAAATGTTTTAGAAATGTGCAAAATTGTCATGCTTTTTCTTTTAGGGATCAGCTGATCCTCTGAATAGTGCTTTCCATCTGACCTATAACATGGTTTTGAACTTATTAAGAGTAGAAGAAATTAATCCTGAGTACATGCTTGAAAAATCCTTCTACCAGTTTCAGCATTATAGAGCAATTCCAGGAGTTGTAGAAAGTAAGTATAAAATTCTCTTTCTTTAACTACTCAGCAACAAAGTGACTGTCTTGTTAGTGGTTTGATCACTGTTTTTTGTTTGTTTTTGTTTTTTGTCTAATAAAGCAAATCTTGGCCATTAAGTTAAAAAATGTAGAACTGTAGTCTGGCCTTTATGAACTGGAACATTCAAAATAAACGTAGACAGTTCTGACAAAATAGTGTTTTCCTAGTGCTTAAACCTTCGTGTAATTTTTTTTAAAATATATATTTTATGTCTTTAAATAATCATGTAACAAAAAGTTCAATATAAAATTTGATTTGTAAAATGATGTCTCACAAGAATAATCCTATAACAGGCTAGGAAGATGGTTCAGTCAGTAAACTGTCTGCTGAGTATGTGTGAGTCTTGAGTTCACATCCTGCATACATATTTTGTTTTTTGTTTTAAATTTGTGTGGTGTCGTATTAGTAGGCTACATGGTCACAACCCTGGTACTGATGGAATAAGAGACAGGTGGATCCCTAATGTTCACTGCCCAGCAAGTCTAACTAATTGGTAAACTCTATTCACTAAGAATCTATGTTTTTAAAAATGAAGTGGAAAGCTGGAGAGATGGCTCAGCAGTTAAAAGCTGTTCTTTCAGATGTCCTGAGTTCAGTTCTCAGCAACCACATGGTGGTTCACAACCATTTGTAATAGGATCCAATTGCCCTCTTCTGTTGTGTCTGAAGACAGCTATAGTGTACTCATAGAAATAAAATAAATAAGTTAAAAAAAAAACAAAACTTTAAAACATAAAGTGGAGAGCTATAGAGGAAGACATATCTACCTCTGACTTTGAAACACATGCCCACACAAAGAATGCTATAACCTGTGAATCATTAAGAAAATTTGGGTTTGTATTGAGCAATTTCCAATATCTAACTCTTAATATACAGAGAGACAGCTGGACAGCCACAGCTACAGCTTTATAGTTTTTGCATCTTGTTTTCCTAGTGTCCACTTTTACAAAATATTTTAATGACTTCTGTTTGTCTTAGTGTCCTTCTGTAGATTTTTTTAATTTTGTAGGTGTGAGGTAAATGTGTGGGTGCAGGCATGTGAAAGCTGGAACTTCGAGCTGAGTATCTTCCTCTGTGTTCTACGCCTTCCTGGTTTTCTGGTGTGTGTATCTGTTTGTACATATGTGCATATGTGGAGGCCAGAAGTGGCCATCAGGTATCCTCTTAGCACTTTGCCTCATTCCCTTGAGACGGTCTTTCACTGAACCTGGAACACTACTTTTTGCTATGTTGGTGGTCATCTTGCCCTACTGATGTTCCTGTTTCTTTCCCATGTCAAGGGTTGTAGGCATGAGTGGCCACACCTAGTTTTATGTGGATGCTAGGTCATTATGCTTGTAGAGCCCTCCACTGCTTCTTCATTTCTTTCCTCACTGCTTTATTTTGGGAATAGGCCACACGTGTCCTGGCGTACATCTGCACATCAGAGGACAACTTTCAGGAGTTAATTTTTACCCCCATTGTGTGGGTCCACCACGTGGGGAATTGAAGTTCAGTACAGCAGAATTAGTAGCACATATCTTTATCTGCTGAGTCATCTTCCTGTCTCTACCTTATTTTTCAAACAAGATTTGTCTGTTTAAGCTACCCTGGCCAACCAACAAGTCCCCAGGATCCACCCTGTAACACTGGAGTCACAGAAGTGCCTGCATGGGTACCCGAGATTTAAATTGAGGTCTTCATGTTTATATAACAAGCATTTAGCCTCTGACCTGTCTCTCCCTTTCTATAAACTGTCAATTGTCTTTTTCTGATAATCTACTTCTATTATGTGTGCTGTGACAGTACTCTAGTTGCTAGTGAATTAAATTCACTTTCTGTAAGTAGTGAAGTGGTTCATTTAAAAGTGACCAGGAATACAAAAGATCAGCAGGTGTAAGGAACAAAATAGTCTGTGCAAATGCTAAGATGATAAAATGGCTGATAGTGTAGCTGCAGTATTATCCTTCTTGGTTACTGTGTTATGATGTCAGCTAAGAATATCTATATGGTGTTTCAATTAGTCTCTAAGAAAGATTTGTGGGCTATGCATACTAATGTTTCTTTTTCTTTAATTCTCAAAATGATGAAGCATTCGGTTTAAACAGAAAGAGTTTAGTATTAACCCAAAGTGGAGGGTGGGGGAACCTGGGCAGTGGTGGGCAGGTGTTCACTTGGGAGGCAGAGGCAGGGGGATCGCTGAGTTCAGGCCAGCCTGGTCTACAGAGTGTGTTCTAGGACAGCCAGGGCTACACAGAGAAACCCTGTCTTGAAAAACCAACAAAAGAAAGGAAGGGAAGGAAAGGAAAAGAGGAGTCCACAATAAAGTCACACTAGAAAACTCAGTACAGACAGCAGAAGCACAGATCTCTTCACATTTGCCAGTGACTTCTTAGCTATGATACCGAAAATATAAACAAATACCTATATGAATCAATTAGATTTCAACAAAAGTAAAAACTTGTTTTTGAAACTATGGAGTAGGTAGAAATAGGGTAAATATTTGAAAACACTCTAATAAAAAGTCTAGATCTGGAATGTGTAATGAACTCTTAGGACTCAACAAAAGATAATTCCGTTTAAAAATGGACAAATGGGCTAGGCATGTGCAAGGCCCTGGGATCATTTACTTAAAAATAAGTAAATAAGTAAATAAACTAAGAACAAACCATATACAAATAGCTAAAGTACATTAATAGGATGTTGCAAATCATTGCTAAGAAGTACAATTCAAAACTATTTTACATACTTACTGGATCAGTACCTTTTTTTTTTAACAAAAGATAAACAATAAAATGGTATGTTACTGTAGAAATTTGTTACAAAGCTCTTTACCTTTGATGGAGACTTGCCACATGACCCAGCAACACCACTCATGGCTGAGTTAAAATGCATTCAAACCAAGGCTTTTCACAAATATTTGTAATAGGACCGTGGACAAATAGCTGAAGAGTAAAAGTGATTGCACATCCATGAACTGTAAATGTTTATATTTGTATAAAATTCTGTAGTAGCAACTATATAATAACTGTATAATAGCAACAAGTGTGCGAGGTGTGTTTACTACAGAGACAACAGTTGACACTAGACTGATCATAATGGGGTGCTGTAGGAAGGGACCTCACACTAGACAAAGGGCATTCAGGGGCAGAATTGCAGGTTAGCACAGAGGTGATGCTAGCCCTTAATAGAAGACGTAGATGAGACACAGTCCTTCTCAGACCATTTCAGTAGCTGCCTGGGTCTGTACATTCAGAGTAGAAAAATTATCTTGAATTTAATTTATGTGAGGTGTGTAGCAGTTTTGATAGCATTGTGACCTGTGCTTTATTTATAGAGGTAAAGAACTCAGAAGAGCAGTATAATAAAATAGTAATTCCCAATGAAGAAAATGTGGTCATCTATTACAAGATTAGACAGCAACTTGCCAAACTGGGAAAAGAGATTGAAGAATATATTCATAAACCAAAATACTGCTTACCCTTTCTCCAACCAGGTCGTTTGGTAAAGGTATGCTGTGGCTCTGTATCAAATGTTTGTATATTACAGATGTTAGACTTGCTTATGCTAGTAAAGTGCTTCCTGCTACCGGAGGCGCTCAGGATCGTCATCTCACCCGTTTCACATGGAGAAGGCTTTAGTCAGCACATCTCGGCTGTCTGATTAGGAAAGGCTATCTAAAAATGAGCCTGTTTTTAAGTCTCAAATCAGTAGATATAAAATACTTAATATTCTCAGAACAAATAGTGTTCTGTTTGGCATGTTTGCCTCCTGAGAGATTCCTGGGAACTGATAAAATCTAGTATTGGTTGTTTCTTGTTTTGCTTTTGTTTTACTGTAAAATTAATTCACTGCCTTATGATCTTTTAAACACATTAGGGAAATTTTAAAGTCTAATTAGTCTGTAATGTAGATATAGAAGGCTCTAATTTCACTTTGGATCTAAATAAGAGTCTGCTTGTTTTGTCTGCTTGTTTTATTCTCAGGTGAAAAATGAAGGCGATGATTTTGGCTGGGGAGTAGTAGTGAACTTCTCAAAAAAGTCAAACGTCAAGGTAAGCCTCTGCCCTGAGAAACTTGGGATTTGCTAACAACAGACTCTGACTTCGTGAGACCACGTTTTTCTTTCTTTTTCCTTCATTTCCAGTTTTGAGTATTGGAAAAAAAAATCAATTTCTGCTTTTGGATTAAAGAATATGTTAGAAATATGTAGAAAATTAAAGAAGACAATCATTTATTAAGGTTCTTTTATAATAAAGGGAATTTCAGCAGATATATATGTTAGTAATTTGGAATAATTGTTGTCTATGAAATAGATTATCTTGTTAGTTTATTAGATGAGTGACTGTTGTTGAAATAGGTTAGCTATGTGCCTATTAATATTAGTGTTTATTTTAGTTGCAATGGGCACTACTTGTTAGCTATGTGCCTATTATTAGTGTTAGTGTTTATTTTAGTTGCAGTGGGCACTACTTGTTAGGCTAGTAAGTAGTCTAGGCCATGATAGTCTGTGTTCCCACGTCTGGTTTTATCTTTAAAATGGAGAGTTTGCTTTTAAAATGATTTATCTTCTCTTTTCCAACTAAGTATGGGGTCATTGAGAATTTAAGTTAGCTTTGAAATACAGGAACATTGTAGCGTTGAAGTTAAGCTCTTTGGCTTGTGGTAGATGATCTTTCCTTTGCTTCATGATCTCTGTATGGTCAGCACGCCCCCCCCCCTTCCTCAATTAAATTATTTTTATTAGCAATCAGTAAGTAATAGGACTACTTTTAAAGTATTATTAAACTCTTGTTTAGAAGACAGTAGTAAGCAGATAACAGAAATATAAAACAATATAACTACTGTATAAATATTCTGTCCAATGTCCACCACTATTTGACCTTTCATGTTTCTGGAATAGCATGAGAACTGGGCTTTGGATGTGTCCATGGTCATTCTGGATGGTGGTAGCCCCGTGTCCTAGGGGGACCCTTGGGCGGTCATTGGGGCCTGGGCCAAGAACTACTATGATTTAGTCTCAGTATCCCAGTGCTTCGTCTCCACCACAGGTAACTAGGAGAAGCATGAGAATTGCTAATGTCCTTCCGCTCTAGAAAAATGATCCCTCCACAGAGAGCCACAAGGAGGAGGGCTCTCCTGTAGTTTGGACCTTGCATTGACATTTCTGTCACACTGAGCTGGGAAGAGGTATGAAGGGAGCTAGTAGTATTGACTGAGACAACACAATTATTTGCTGTTGTTAAGGATTGTTAGTAATTTTCTTGACTGGGTGTTTCTTTGATGTAGTCCTCTAAAATGGCTGTCTTTTTCATAGCCTCCTTCCTGTACTGCCATGCCGCCATTGTCAGGACTGAAGGAAGAAAAAAATTATAGCTAATCTAGTTTTATCTTTAAATCCTCAGTACACAAAGTTCTAAAAATATTATTTGCCTCTGTTAATCTTTAGCCCATATATAAAAGTAGTATACTAATTATTGAGAGTTCTGAGCAAAGATAGAATGAAGACTTTAGTGGAACATAATTTCTGTTTTACTTGATAGTCTCAATCTGTATGTCTTCTTCTGATGACTAAAACTATAAAATACATTTTATTGCTTTTGAAATATTACCTACTTAATATATACACTAATTTTTGTGCCCTTTACTTAATTGTGTGTGTATATGTGTGCACACACTTTTTGCATTATTATGCATAGAATATGTGTGTGCTTACACTCACATGCCACTACATGTACGTGGAAGTCAGTGGACAGCTTTTGGGAGTTGGTCCTTTTCCTTCCGCTCCGGGTCCTCAAGATGGAACTCAGGTCTTTAAACTTGCTGTCAGACACCTTACCCCAGGAGCCATTTTCCTGTCCCACTCATAGTTTTAGCAGATTATTTTTCTGGGTATGCTGTGTGCTCTCATACTTTGTAATTAATCCATGCTTCAGATTGTAGACTACATTCTACTTAGAAGTATTTGTTTTCCATTTTGAAAATACAAGAGTCTCAGGAGAAATTGATAGTTGGTTTTAACTGTTTGCCTAGGCTATTGTGTATAATACTTATTTAATAACCAGGCTGTGTGCATATTAGAGAGAGGCTTTCAAAGTAAAAAAGATTTTGCTTTGTCTAACCAAACTGAAAAATACTTTGGAACTTTTTTTTTTTAAATAATATCCATGATGAGGAAACGCTAATTTTCCTTCTTGACTGTGAATCCTGGAAATGAAGTTTGCCTTTTTTACAAACATGGATCTAGTGATCATGCTTACGATTTGTATTTCAAAATATATGTTACTTTGTTAAGGTATTGGTAGTTAGTTTCAGAGATAAATTATAGATATTTTATTATTGTAATTGATGTCATCTTTTTAAAAAATGTTCTGGGTAGAGCCCAACAATCATGTCTTATTCCTTCCAAAGAACTTTCCTTTTAATTAGTTTATGTAAAAAAAAAATCTTTCAAATACTTTATTAAAAATGAGAAGAAATTCCTTACTAAAACCAAAAACATTGATCACAGAAGATAGGATTACACCACATGTAGTGACTTAGTGCAGCAATCTTAGTCCTTGGAAGGCAAGCGGATTGTCAGACATTGAAGGCCGCCAGCATTGGAAACGATGATTGCTGGGAAGGGAGAAGCCAGTCTGTTCCCCTACAGTGCTACTGAGTGTGTCACCCACATTCAGGGTAGCAGTCGGCCAACACAAAACCCTCCAAGGTGTGTTTTTACTCATTTCTGTTTTACTGGATATTTGTTAGAGAGACAGACAAACACACACACACACACACACACACACACACACACACACGGGGGGGGGGGGGAAGGAGGGAGAGAATATGAATATGAAGTTAGAATCAGGGAGGTAGAGTTAGAGGGGAAAGAAAATGGTCAAAATAATATTGTATGAAAAAGCCCGTTGTTATTTGGTGAATAAATAGTTCAAGACCAGCTGAACTACAGAGCAAGGCCTAGTCTCAAAACAACGTAAAACCAGTCAAATATGATTGTGTGTGAGAATGTTAGGTGATGTTATTTTAGAGAATATGAAAGAACTAAAATCACATGCTGCAAAATCACATGGAACCATGTGAGCATTAGAGAGTATTTTGTATATTGCTTGATAGGGGTAGAAATACATTTAGGTTGTTCCCCCCCCCACCCCCCCCAGACAGGGTTTCTCTGTATAGCCATGGCTGTCCTGGAACTCACTCTGTAGACCAGGCTGGCCTCGAACTCAGAAATCCGCCTGCCTCTGCCTCCCAGAGTGCTGGGATTACAGGCGTGCGCCACCACCACCCGGCTTTAGATTTAGTTTTTGAGAGTACTGATTTTGTTGCTTTTTGAATTTTGGTGTAATTTTATTACTACTCATTCAGAACTTGATATTTGATATCACAGGTGATCATGGTCATGATTTTAAGTTAGAATTAATAAGCAGCTTTACTTTACCTCAATTAGACCACTCTGAAGGATATAGAGACAACGTTTTATGAAGCAAACATTTACTGGGCTGCATGTGTAGTCATGTATGTTCTGAGAAAATTAGCCCTGTGTGCACACAGAGTTAATGCACTTCTCTTTATTCTGCTTTTCTAGCCCAATTCAGGGGAACTGGATCCCTTGTATGTGGTGGAAGTACTCCTGCGCTGTAGCAAGGAAAGCCTGAAAAACTCAGCCACTGAGGCAGCAAAGCCAGCAAAACCGGATGAGAAAGGAGAGATGCAGGTCCGTGCTGCCCTGTCCATCCTCGGATCTCTTCCTGACCAGCATCATATGTGGTCATGGTGAACATGCATATGGCCATGCCTTCTCAATTAGATGGTTCAAGATACACACTGAAATTATCTCAAGTCCCAGTCGGGTGGTTGTAAGAGCTGTTTAGTTTTTCTTTACCAAATTTCAACCAGGGAGACAGTGACAGAGATCTGAATAATTGCACACAGATTTGAGTCTTGCTGGATGTGTTGCCTTCTCATTCCAGTCTGTCTGGAGCTTGCCTGTTCCTTCCTGGACCCTAACCTTCTTACACAGGCGCATTCCTGTGCAGTGCTATTGCTTAGTATGTGTTTAAAACATGCCTAGTAACTAGAACACAAACATCACTAAGCCGGACTCTAGCAGAGGGCTCTTCTGTTTAATGTACCGTTCGTGTGACTCTTTAACGTTTGCAGTCCACTAAGAGTCGGGCTTTGTTATATGAGTAGCTGGTCTACAGGATTGCTTCTGCCCGTGACATGCTGTGAGTGCTGCTTGCTTTGATGGATGCAGATTTGGAAATGTGGAATTTAATTGTGTGTTATGTTTGTAGGTTGTTCCAGTTTTGGTGCATCTCCTGTCTGCCATCAGCACTGTTAGGCTCTATATTCCAAAAGACCTTCGACCTGTGGACAACAGACAGAGTGTCTTAAAATCCATACAGGTATGTATGTCCATTTAGAACCTAGATATAAATTGTATACAAGTAGGGTTTATCTAGAGATGACTGAACTGCTTTTAAATATATTTCAGAAAAAACTATAAACACATTATAATTTGTCACAGTAGAACTTCACATTGATAATGTTCTGAGTACAGCAGTGTTTCTTATTGAGGGAGACTCATGAAACTGCACCAGTAATCATCACTGTGCTGTGATAGATAGGATATTTTTATTCATATTATAAACATGAAAAGGTTGGCTAAAACTGTTGAATAGCATTTACTATGCCATACTGGACAGAGACTGTTCTCTGGAAGAAAACAATGGTAAATAGATTGCTTTCATTTTGGAGTAGGAATCTTTTAAAAGATTGCTTTATTTCCTCTGAGTATTTTCCCTGCATGTATGCACACATGCCTGCAGCCTATGTCACAGGAGAGGGTTGGATACCCTGGAAGTGGAGGGCTGGATGGTTGGTTGTGAGGCATCATGTGGCACTAGGAATTGAACCTGGGTCCTAAGCAGCAAATGCTCTTAACTGCTGAACTGTCTCTCTAGCCCTTAGGGTACAGATCAAGTCTCTGTAGGCTTCCTAAAATTAGTGCTTCTCTTGAGAATTCTTAAAAATGTTTATGGAGATGATACGTGCTATTCTAAAAAAATACTCCTAATATACTAATGATAGTGTACACTAGCAATACTTTAGAAGGGAAATTAAATGCACTGCTCCATTAAATTTTTTTCTAATTATTCAAAATAATACCATAACTGATAGATACTTGTCTATTTTTCAGTTAGTACAAATACAGAAGTTGTCTGGGGAAAATGATTAATTTTGTTCTTTAGGAAAAAGTCACCATTTTTGTTTATTTGTTTGTTTAAACTTTAAATCAGAATGATTTTTTCCTGAGGTGAATTGCCCCCTACCTAGCTTGATTTACTTGCTGAAACATCCTGCTCTAGCCATGTTCGGGTCAGAGGTTAACATCCTATTCTAGCCATGTTCGGGTCAGAGGTTAACATCCTGCTCTAGCCGTGTTCGGGTCAGAGGTTAACATCCTGTTCTAGCCGCGTTCGGGTCAGAGGTTAACATCCTGCTCTAGTCGGGTTCGGGTCAGAGGTTAACATCCTGCTCTAGCCGTGTTTGGGTCAGAGGTTAACATCCTGCTCTAGCCGTGTTCGGGTCAGAGGTTAACATCATGCTCTAGCCGTGTTCGGGTCAGAGGTTAAGCTCAGCAGGAGCTTCACTGAGTCTCAGGTTTGTCTACACACATCAGACAAGCTGGGTTCCCCTTGATCTCGTCAGTCACCTGTTCAAAGACGGAAAGAGTTGCTGACTTGGGGTTTTACCGCTGTGAATGGACACCATGATCAAGGCAACGGAAGTTAGCTTTACAGAGCAACACCAGTCTATCATTGAGGATGGAAGAGTGGGCATCACTATGAAAATTGCAGAAAACAACCTGGTTCTCATCACTGCCCAGAATGCCCTTCAGTGGGCCCTTCAATGCCTGCTTTACCGCCTTCTTGATGTCATCATACTTGGCAGCTTTCCCTGGCAGCGTGTCAGGTCCGCAGTGGGCACATTGCAGGCAGGGACACACCGGGACATCCAGTGAGCTTCCCAATCCGTTTGGAATGGCCTTCCCCCAGTTTTGGCAGTAGCAGTGTGTGCAGTGATAATACAAGCTGTGCCGTCCCACAGCTTTCCAGAGGGGCCATCCAGTCTTCTGAATGGCAGTGATGGCATGACACCCACGTTGTCATCGTTGACCTTGGCCATGGGCTCTAAGCAGTTGATGTCAGAAGATGTTGCTGACAAGTGAATTGCCATACTGGGTGGTTTGTGCCCATCACATACATTGGGGCATCAGCAAAGCGGGTGGAAATGGTGACAACTCTTTTTGCGCCACCCTTCAAGTAGGTCCTGGCCCACAGTATAATTAATAATGAAGGCACCAGCATCACCTGATTTGATGTTATCAGAATGCTGTTCCTGGAAGATAGAGCTAGGCTCCATGTTGATGACAAGTTTCCCATTCTCAGGCCTTAACTGTGCCATGGAATATAGGTAGGACTGGAACATGTAGACCATGTGATTGAGGTCACTAGAGGGTCATTGGTAGCAACAGTACCCATTTTGCCCAAACTGAAGGCAACCCCAGTTATAGCAGAGTTGAAGGCTGTCAGTATGGCAAATTATTTTACCTCAGCCATCACTGTCCTGTCTTGGGGATGACGCTAGCACTGCAGAAGATGATGCTGCTGTCTCTGATCCAGAGAAGACCAGAGAGCTGATTTTACTCTCTGAGCTTCTTTTTCTGAGATAAGACCTCATTGTGTTGTCCAAGTTGGTCTAGTAATCACTGCGCATCTGCATCCCAAGTTGCTAGGACTACAGATGCACACTGCCTTACTCAATTAATCCACACGACTCCCTTTACCATGCTTAGGGTAGAACCCAGGGCTAGTACTTGCTGAGTCTGGCCTCACTGTTCGGATTCTGTCTGAATTTTAGAGTACCCAACACCAACTTCTTCTATTGGATGGAAAACCAGCCCATGGGCCATGCCTTCTCTGAACTCAGGATCTTATCATGTAATCATGTAACAAAAGTTAGCAAAAGGAGTCTTTTGGAAAAGTTTGATTTCTGACTCAGTAGTGCCCTGGCTAGAAATGCTCAAATCATGTAAACATTGAAGATAGTTACATTAGGTGGCAAGATGTTACACCAACTTAAGCATACAGTAATAGTTTTATTAGTAAGTCATGACACACCCAAAACAAATGGGTTATGCTATGCAGTGATAGATATATTAGAAGATTATAATATATTCAGTTGGCATTAAGTTTTAGCATAGCAATTGAAAAGGAATTTTCAGGCTGTAATGATATTTATAGTTCAGAACTCAGGAGGTTGAAGCAGGAGGATGCCAAGTTGTGTAACCTGTGCAGCAAAGTAAGACCCTGGTTTATCCTGCCTTACTTCCCTCCAAAGTGAAATTTCCGAAAATAAATGCCATGGAAAATTGATCTCCAGCTATGGGAAAATTATATGTAGAGTCCTTTTTGTGGCCATAGACATAGTAAAAACAAACACAAAAGGAAGGTGGTTTAGTTTGATCTTATGAATGAGTTTTGTGTATTTTATTTCAGGAAGTTCAAAAGCGCTTTCCTGATGGTGTTCCTCTGTTAGATCCTATCGATGATATGGGCATTCAAGATCAAGGTCTGAAAAAAGTCATTCAGAAAGTCGAGGCTTTTGAGCATCGAATGTACTCACATCCACTTCACAATGATCCTAATTTGGAAACTGTTTATACACTTTGTGAAAAAAAGGCACAGGTATGGTAGAAACAAATTATTTTAAAGCTTCTTTATTTTTCTTCCACGTGTGTAAGTTTTACCTGTATGTGTGTGTACCACATGCATGCATGCCTGGTGCTGGAGCAGGCTTGAAGAGGGCTGAGGGTCCCCTAGAAGTGGAGTCATGGTTGGTTGGTTGTAAGGTTCCGTGTGTGCAGGAGCAAGTCCCTATCACCAAGCCAGCTCTCCAGTTCCCGGAAATAGGATTTATAGTAGGGTTCTGTGTACTTCATTAAACATGTTACTTTCTTCACCTGTCTTTATTTTCTGAAGTGCAAATGTCTAGCTGTCTTTTAGATTAACTACAAGTGCCGGAGCCTGACAGTCATTGCTAGTAAGTCAGGATTCGCCAAGAGGCCTAGTGCAGCAGAGTGCAGTGGAGATTCCGGGTAGCTCACGTGTGCACCATTGTTAGGAGCCACATGAAGGGGAGGGGGGGTTAATAAATAATAGGTTTGTTTCAGTCAGTTGCCTGCAGTGTTGTTTGTTACACTACAGAACAGTCTTACACACTGGGCTCTTTTCTAACTTAAGTTGTATGTCTCCAGCGTTTGGCTCTGTTTATGTAGGCATTTCAGCCAAAGAAATCATAGAACGTTTTTTATCTGATAGGCCTGAAAGTCGTGCAAGTTCACAAACATGAAATTAAATGCACTGCTCCATTAAATTTTTTTCTAATTATTCAAAATAATACCAAAACTGATAGATACTTGTTTATTTTTCAGTTGGTACAAATACCGAAGTTGTCTAGGGAAAATGATTAATTTTGTTCTTTAGGAAAAAGTCACCATTTCTGTTTGGTTTATTTGTTTGTTTAAACTTTAAATCAGAATGATTTTTTCCTGAGGTGAATTGCCCCCTACCTGGCTTGATTCACTTGCTGAAACAACCTGCTCTAGCCATGTTTGGGTCAGAGGTTAACATCCTGCTCTAGCCATGTTTGGGTCAGAGGTTAACATCCTGCTCTTTCTCATGAAATCTAGCATAGAAATCAACATTATGATAGTTCATCGTTTCATAGCAATAGATAGATATTACTCGGGACTACTCAGGAACTCCATGTAATATTGTGTCTCATTTTTGTCACTAGTAAAACGCAGGTTTGATATTGTTACCTTTTGGAATTGCTTTAGATTTTCTTTTATTAAATGACGATTTGGGCCGGGGATTGGATTTAATTTTTGTGTGTGTGGGGGGGGCGGGGAGGGGGGTTGGATTTGGTTTTTTCGAGACAGGGTTTCTCTGTGTAGCCCTAGCTGTCCTGGAACTCACTCTGTAGACCAGGCTGGCCTTGAACTCAGAAATCTGCCTGCCTCTGCCTCCCAGAGTACAGGCGTGCGCCACCACCGCCCGGCTGGGGATTGGATTTAAGACGATGCTCCTGGACACTACCCTGTGCTCTTCTGCTGAGCTCCGCCCACCTCACTGAGGAGCACAGTGAGTGATGGGACTCTGAGTCGGGCACACCAGTAACCTGAGTAGACATAATGTTCATCACCTTTATCATTTTCCTTCATTGTGCCTTAATGTTTAACAGCATACAAAGCTTCAGAGTTTCAAATTCTATCTTTTTTAATTCCTAAACATTTCTTTGTGCTTTTTTTTCTGAATTTAAATCGTCCATTTCAGAATATGATTGCTTTCTTGTTCTTATAGAACCATTCTCTTGCCATTGTTAAAAAGTAATATTTACTGATTATCTGATTTAAAAACACATTCATTTAAACCTAAACGTACATTTATTTTAGTTATTTGTTTCTGCTTATTAAATAATAGGTAATTTTGTGTTTTCCACATATTTAACATTTCAGCTAGTGTTTGAGAACTTTTCAGGTATATCCTTCCTCTCTCAACTCCGCACATACACACACAGTTTGAAATTTTAATGAAGGAGGATATGACAAGACGACTTTACTAAACTACTTTTCTGTGGGGGGGTTGTTGTTTATCCCACATCACACTGTTCAGTTTATTGTTAAACTGTTTTTACTTTTATATGCCCTAGATTGCAATAGATATTAAGTCTGCAAAGAGAGAACTGAAGAAAGCAAGAACTGTTTTGCAAATGGATGAACTCAAATGTCGCAAGCGGGTTCTAAGACGGCTGGGCTTTGCTACGTCTTCTGACGTCATAGAGATGAAAGGACGGGTGGCTTGTGAAATAAGCAGGTAAAATGTCCTTCTGCAGGGACTTTAAATTACAGTCTATAATTCACATGGACAACACTTGTTAGAAAACTGCTGCTAAGAAGGTTTTATCATGC
This sequence comes from Apodemus sylvaticus, assembly GCF_947179515.1. Lineage (NCBI taxonomy): Eukaryota > Metazoa > Chordata > Mammalia > Rodentia > Muridae > Apodemus > Apodemus sylvaticus. Next base: position 47,584,184 of record NC_067487.1, read on the forward strand.
TTCCATTTTAAGTACATTTGGACCATGAAGTTGAGAAGTCTCGTGGATCCTAGTAATTGCCTTAGGCATTTCTAGTAGCCTAGAGCTAGATTTCCTAAGAAACACGTTTTCTTGTGTGTTGAGACTCTGTATATAATTTGTATTCATTATATTATAGTTTATATATATCCTCTTGTAGTCTTTTTATACTTTGAAAATATTCTGCCTTGACACTTAACTCTAAAGGCCACATAATTCATTCTCGTGTGTGTGTGTGTGTGTGTGTGTGTGTGTGTGTGTGTGTGTATGGAGGAACACAAGAGAGTGAGCAAGTTTTGTTCAAGTTAGGGGTAAGCGTAAGATACCACAATGGCATAGGTCTAGGTTGCAGTTTAAATTTGGAAATACAGAGTCAGCTCTATTTTGCATCCACAGAATATTCTTAGATGTAAGTAATGCAGACATGACTCATGTATGTGTGAAGTTTAGGGCTCTCGAACACTGGGTGTTGGTTTCCGTGGGGTTTCCTAGGACTTACACCTCCTGGGTTCTAAAGGACAGCTGTAGTTTTCTAAGTTAGCAGTTCAGGAATGGTTTGGTCACATGGTTGTGGCTCAGGATTCCCAGCACACATCAACTCCACCCCACGCATGGGCCCTGGTTACAATGAGATAGTCATTAAGGAAAACCCTAGCAGACTATAAAGTGAGCAGTATTTGAATAGTATCCCCCCACACACACTTGCCCCATTCTCCCCTTCTCTCCCTTCCTCCCTCTCTGGGTGGGCCAGTTTGGCCATCTCCGTAGCCTGGCCAACTCAGAGTAGTGACTTACTCACATGGAGGCTCTGGACTCTAGAGTGAGGTGGAAGTTGGTTTCTGATGGTTTTTGTAATCTAGATTAGAGATTCTACTACAGTAAAATCAATTTTGTGATTACATTTGAGTCACAAATGCTCCTAGAGTCAAAGAGAAAGCACAATTCCATCTCTTGATAGGAAAGAAGCACAACCCCCTTCTGTGACTAAAGTGCTCTGTGCCTCACTGTTCTGTGTGGCCATTAGCTGTGTGTGGTGATTTAACACTTGAAATGGTTACACAAGACTAGAGAACTGATTTTTTAAAATGCATATTGTTTAAATCGAAGTTGCCACATATACAGGGGGTAGACTTTATGGTAATGCAGTTGTAGATGATACAGAAAAGAAAATGGTTTCTTCTTTTCCAATCCATCTTTTAAAATCCATCAGTTGTTTTCCCATCATGACGAGTTGTTCCTGCCTCAGAAGCTAGCCTGACTCTTCCATTTGAGAGTCCTAGGCTGGTGGCCCCTGAGCAGCAGTGTTCTTCCTGACGGTGGGTGTATGCATGGAGCCATCATTCTCAGTGCATGTCCTGAGTCACAGACCTGGGATGGCTTGGTGTTGCTGTTTATCGGTGTCAGCACTAGGGACAGAGAAGCGACTGAGCCGCCAACTACGTGCCCCTCATGGTTACACATGGCACAATGCTGGATTCCCCAGCCAGAGAAACTAAGAACCCAGAAGTTTAGGTCTAAGCTTCCTTTTAAATACTCACATAAATTATGCGTTAGTTGGCTGGCATGCAGATAGAGCTCAGCTTAGGTCCCAGTTTACCTTTATAGGCCCAGACCTCATTTTTTACTTTGAAATTATAGTGATAAAGATTAACAATTTGCATCTTTATTCTTTCATGAATAAAATATTCTTAAATATTCAGAAAATGTTCTCTTTGTTATGAGTAAATATTCTAATAATTACTGTACAAAACTAATAAATCCTTAGTAATAGAGAATAATCCATGAGATTCTTAACCAACTTAAAAACAAAAGAAATATTCAAGGGAACAAAAATAGAAATATAAGATTCTTATTCATTAAATGTTGAAGGGAAAGAAACTATTTTGTGGTAAGACCCTGAAGCATCTTATTTTCTGAAAATATTACTAGTAACAGATTTTCATGGTTTTGACTTAATATCAAAGTTTCCATAATTATTCGTATGTAGTTGAAAAGAAGATTAAAAAAAAAAAAAACAAACAGAAACCATTGCTGAGTAATTAGTAATCATAGCAAATGCCTTATCTTGTAATGCAAATCCAGATGTGAAGGTGACGCCTAGTTACACGATCATGGATGGCCTCATTAACATATTGTCCTCATGATGCAGATGAGGGGCCCAGAATAGGGAGCCAGCACTGTCGAGTCCTGGACCCTCTGATGAGTTTCTTGTCCGTCCAGATGGACTGAGCTCTGGAGCAAGAGCTCTTCCAGATTCAGTGCCCGCTGAGAAGCAGTGCCCACTGAGGAGCAGTGCTCCGTCTGTCCATCCGTCCGTCAATCCGTTCAGGGTTTCAGGCCTGGGCCACACTCAACTCACAGCATCAGATCAAGAACAGCTGAAGTACAGAATGAGTCTTAGGGTGCATGCTAGTTTTAATTCTAATAACATTTTTTCTATTTTGTTATTAAACACAGAATTCTCATCACATTCTAAGTGACTAGAAGTTAAAAAAATAAGAGTTCTTTGTGCCAACAAAACAAGCATTAAGAAATGGTTACTTGAATGGATATGTGCATTTGGATATTGTAAAGTGTCTGTTTAATGTCTGCTATTTGCACATTGACAAATAGATTATTTCCGTAAAACTCTTGGTCATACCTATAGACCTTTCCTCATGATTAGATAACTACGTGTTAAAGATTCGTGTTTGTATTGTGACTTGTGAAATTTGCTCTCTTTGTAGTGCTGATGAGCTCCTTCTAACAGAGATGATGTTTAATGGGCTTTTCAATGACCTTTCTTCAGAGCAGGCAACCGCACTGTTAAGCTGCTTTGTGTTTCAAGAGAATGTGAGTTAACGTAGTGTGTTTTATTTACTCCTACATCAGTTTGATTAAATCATATAATGGATATTTATTAACAATAAGACTTATTTTCATGTTTATATGCCATATGATTAATCCAAAAGAATATACTAAAAATTTTGATATGATAGATGATATGTTTAACACTAACTTCTATTTTGAAATGTTTCTAAAACCACTCCCATTTTTTCTGTAATTTTAAAGGAATTTTAAATAGTACATAAATCTTTCAAATGTGAAAATCAGTATCACAAAACTTGATTAAGCACCCAGTATTGCCAGGGCGCTAGGCCCTGGAGATGCAGCAGAAACTCTTGTTCCCGTGACTCATGAGTAGGAGACAAGAAGTTGAACAGCTGGGCGGGAATAGCTGATGCTTCAGGGCCTTGCTTTAGTGAGTAGGAATAAAACAGGCCTCCCCAGTGTGACATTTCAGTTGATGCCCAGATGAAAATGAAGAAGCGAATGCATACATTCAGAGAGCGCCACTTGTGCTCAGATCAGGACCGGTGCCTCCCACCCGTGCTGACCTGAAGATAGAGATGTGGTCAGCAGCGTGCTCTCGGGATGCTGCCAACAGCATTTCTTAACATTCATTCCGTATAGTTTTTCCTGGTCACCAGTCCTGTCGATAAGCTTTTGTTTTCACAAGAATAACATGGAGTGCAGTGTATGATGTCGTATGCAATGTGTTTACACACACATCCACTGAATTGAAACTAAGTCCTGCATACTAATGCAGATGCTAATTCCAGCTGATCTGTAGCTGCCCTTTAAAATACTAGCCTTTCAGCCAGACCCAGTAGTTCACATGCAGTCACAGGAAATGGAAGCTGAGACAAGAATCTCAGGGAATGTGCAGGACAGCTAGCCTGGCCGACACAGTGACAAGGACGCTGTTGCTAACAAGGCAGGGCCATGAGGACCTGCATGACACTTAAAGGACATCTTCTAGCATTTGTGCTTGTGCGGCATGCGGGCAGGGACACACACACACACACACGGTTATTTTAAATCCTCACAGTCCTGAAAATACTTTTTTTATGGTCATGCCATTTTTTTTTATCCTGATACATATTTTCTCCTTTAACAGAGAAGGAACCCAACACAGAAGTCACGTAGCTTTCTTTAAATAGTTATAGTAATAGATTAAATTGTTGTCTAAGTTAGACATTCACAAATTCTACTACTGAAAAAAACTATATTAAAAGTATTGAAAGTCAGACAGGCACAGTACATAAGCTTTTATAATTCTGACATGCAAGAGGCAGAGGCAGGTGAATTTCTGAGTTCAAGGCCAGCCTGACCTGTGTAGCAAAAACAAAAAAAAAATGTATTAAGTCCAATCAAATTTTGAATTATTATGTATTTGATTGATATTGAGAAATGTAATATTAGGGACAGTATTTAAGTATTCATCCTACATTTTCACTTTCTACAAACCTTCCTAGTAGCTGTACTCATGAATAAACTGTGATTAAACTGTTGATGGCAACTGCACTACTATTTATAGCATTGTTTCTATCTCTGTCCCATTTGTATTCACAGAAATGTCCCAAATAGCACACTTTGCAAGATTAGCAATGTAGTATTTTCTTCTGAAATGTGATAATTATGAGAATAGTGATTTCGTGTATGAAAACCGATATTTGATTAGAAATCCCAAATGATAATGATTGAAATCTTGTAATTTGGTGTGAATGCATAAACTATTTCAGCAAGCAAATAGTACTTTAAGCTTGAATTTTCATATTTCATTTTCTTTCTCCTTATCATAGTCTAGTGAGATGCCCAAATTAACAGAGCAGTTAGCTGGACCACTCCGACAGATGCAGGTAAGCTAGTTACTCTGAAAGATTCCCAACTCACAGGCTAATTATGCCGCTGCCTCCTTCCACAGAGTAAATTAAATGTATTTGCTCTCAGTTGTGTCTTTTGATTATATTTTATTAACTTTCTTGATATTCAGCCTAGTAACTAAGTATATACTTTATTGTTATAATATATGGGCTCTGTAAATGTAGATTTAAAACTAATATGAGTTAGGCATATTGAGTTTCTATTATTTTCTTCCTTAGTATCAGCCATGTTAATTTTTTGTTATTTCATTTATTTTTATCTTATGCATGTGTACAGTTATTTTGCCTGCATGTATGTCTACACCACATTTCAGTGCCCATGGAGGCCAGAAGAGAGTGTCACATATGGGTCTCCTTGACCTGGGACTGAAGATGGTTTTTAGCCACTGTTCTCCTACTGGGTTGCACCCAGGTGTTCTAGAAAAGCAGTCAGTGCTCTTAACCATTGAGTCATCTCTCCAGCCACCTCTTCTTCAATATGAAAATGTAACATTTAGTTCTAGTATTTATTGGCTTTATTTTTTAAGAAGAAATTTTAAATATTTAGTTTATTTTCTAATTCTATGTATATGGGGTGGTGTGTGGGTGTGAGTGCAGGTATCCACAGGGGCCACAGGGGGGCGTCGGATTCCCTGCAGCTGCAGTGAGTTGAGGTGGTTGGAGCCATCTGATGTGCTTCTGGAAACCCAGCTCGAGTCTCGGGAAAACAAAACGCTCTTAACTGCGGTGCCACCTGTAGCCCTTTGTTTCTCTTTTGAAACAGTTTCATATAGTTATATGGCTTTCTGATGTTGTTCAAGAAACAGTTTGGTTAGGTGCTGCTGTTGGGGTTGGGTAAGTGTAGTGAGTTGTAGGATTTGTAGTAAATATGTGATTAGCACAGAGGTTAGCATCCATGTTCCAGCATTGGGATTGATACCTCCCTGGGAAGGCGTGGCTGTGGCATGACTTGCCTGCATGAGTCTGTGCGTGCTTAGAAGCGCAGGATATCCAACTCACAGAGACAGTACTGAGTATCTATCTCTCCTAAAAGAAAAGTGATTTTGTAGAATCTTGGTTTGATAACCTAGAGAAGCAGCAATATGGGAGATATTCAGTAAAGAATCTTAATTCTGTCCTTTATTCTTAAAAGGAATGTGCTAAAAGGATTGCAAAAGTTTCAGCAGAGGCAAAGCTGGAAATCGATGAAGAAACTTACCTCAGCTCATTCAAGCCTCACCTGATGGATGTGGTGTATACCTGGGCGACAGGGGCCACATTTGCCCATATCTGCAAAATGACAGACGTCTTTGAAGGTAAGGCTGTGGTCATCTCACTCTGTATGAAGTGAGGGCTTTACCAGTCAGCTGTGGTGGCAGTGTCATCTGAAGCTTCATCCCTTCAACCCTACCATTCTATATGTCCTCTCTGCCCACAAAAAACTGCTGCTCAGAGAATGAGGTCTTCAATAGTTCACAGTAGGTAGCAACAACTGAGTCTGAAGGAAGGAAACATGTCAGATTGGTGAGCTTCCCTCCCACACGGGCCCTGGGTCGGTGCACAGAGGGCTTGTGCCCTGAAGTAATAGTAATTATATCAATGCTCCTTGGCTACATGAGTAACAGACTTACTGCCATGTGTGTTCACGTGTATGCAATGTGTGCATCTCCAGGAAGCCACAGTGACAATAGCAGTGCAAAGCAGAGGGGCATTTTGCTTATTTTAAAGTAGTAATTAAGAAGCAGACAGTAGCCAGGTATGCAGCATGCAGCTGTAATCCTAGCACTCGGGGCAGAGAAAGGTAGCTCTCTTGTTAGTTCACCGATAGTCTGGTCTACAGAACGAGTTCCAGCCATGAGGGCTACATAGTGAGACCCTATCTTGAGAGTTGGAGGGGAGCAAAAGATAGGATTTATTGTTTTGTTTTGTTGTTTTCTGGGTATTTTTTTGTTTTTTGTTTTGTTTTTTGGTTGGTTGGTTCTTTGTTTTAAATACTGGGGCTTGGAAAATGTGGTTTCATGAGTGTGATACTTGGGGGATAACCTGAGTTTTTCTCCTCAGCACTCATATAAAGAGTTAGGCGCAGCAGCAGCAGCACATGCCAGTGGCCCAGGTGAGCTCCAGGCCTCAGCGAATGAGGTGGAGATCAACTGAGGACAGCAGCCCTCGGCCCTGCTTCCATTTGTATAACAACACCCCATCACCTACCTTCCCTCCACCACGCAGCACAGCAGGGAGGTGTGGGATGTCTTATGCAAGGAAAAGGGTTATGTTCAGATCAATTTGAGGAACTTGTAAAACATAAGATACTTTGTCTCCTTGAAAAATGGATAGAATATTATTTTCTCAAGCTAAATTTTAAGTGACTATACTAGCTAATGCTTAGGGTATCGGTGCACCTGCTCAGGTAGATATGTTAGGACTATACATGGGCTAACCCACCGCATCTGACTCCCCTCTTACCTGTGTGTGGGATGAAAAAGGAGTTGCTGTCTGCTCAGCCTTTGGCATCAGGAGATCCTTATGTTGAAGGATCCTGTCTGTGGAAGCTCTGTCCTTCTTCTGCCTGTTTAGGATGTTGAGGAAAATACTATGTGGTGCCTGTTCTTCCAGTGGTGTTTGTAGGGTAGTTTTACCCTTTCCTACGACAGGATACTCAGTGTTGGAAAGGAATTTTTCAGTATGTGACTAATAATAGTATATTTTACTAATCTGTATTATTTGTGTTTAAACAGTGGAACAAATTTAGTGCTAGATAACTTGGTAACCAGTTTTTAGTTGTTGAGTAATTCTGAGGCTCACCTAGGGACCAAGTCCTATGCCAAACACAGTGCAGGCAATGTCTCTGCCTTCAGGAAGGAGCTGGCATAAGTTGATCTTGGTGAGTTATAAGATATATATGAAGTCCTAACCTTAGACCAAACTAGATATAATTAGTAAGGGTGTGGACCTCAATGATGTAGACAGAAACACTCTGAGGAAATTGTTTTCTGTCCTTATGAGAATGATTCTGATTTGTTCCTCCAGTAAGGCTGTACATATGAAAATGATCAAAGCATTTGGTTCCAAGTATTCATAACAGGTAAATCAATTGTGTACACCCATACCTTAGCAGTTTTTATTGCAGGAACTTGTTGATTCATGTTACAGAATGGATGAGTCTTAAACATAATGTTGGAAGGGGCTGATGATTCCATTCATGAGAAAGCTACAGTAGGCAGCTCTGTAGAGGTAGGAAGCTAATGAATGGTTGCCGTAGCTTGGATGTGATGACTTTAATAAGAACAGGATTTGGGGGAGGGCATTAAAATATTCAAAGTTAGAGAGTGGTGAAAGTTACACGGTGGTGAATAGACCCAACCCCCTGAGTTGTGTAGGGTCTATTCATCAATTCTTTAGTATAGATTTTCCCTAAGCATTGAAAAGACAGCGCTTGCAAATTGTATAAGCAGAGATGCTTAGAAGAGTGGATTTAATCTAGCATATTTATACTTAAAAAAGAAAACACAATGACTAGCAAAAGTTTAATTTCTTGGAGGGTCAGATGAAAAGATATCACCACTAGTTAATGCCAATCAGATAGTGTGGGGTGAGGTGCGTGTCTGATCGGCATTAACTAGTGGTGTTAATGAGGCTTGCCTTACACCTCCTCTGGCTGGTTCTAACTGATGGGGCAGATGCTGCCAGTGAGGCAAGTCTTGAACTACTAGAACGACTGCAGTAGGTTCAAAGATGCTAGATGACTCCCTGCTCAGCAGTAGACTCCCTAAACCCATGGGAGCAGCCTCTGCTGCAGGAGCTGTGGACAGTGGATGTCTGTGTGTACATGATGATGCTTCGGAGACACTGGGCAGGAACCAGAGCCGATGGCCGTGCGGCCTGTCCTTGGAGCCTCGTTCTCCTCACTGCTCTCTTGTTGAAGCTGTCTCGACTCAATTTCCCACAAACGACTTACAGTGTGTGAGTACCCTGACCTGACTCAGTTTTCTTGGTTTAGTTCTTACATGTTGTCTGAATTTACCTAGAATGCTGTGGTTCCTGATAACTGGAATAATCTGATTTAAGGTCACTACCTACATTTATAGAAATAGTACCACCAACATTAGAGTGTGTGTGTTCCTTGATACTCAGTTGAAGTCTTTCAAAACAAGAGAGAGTGAGTACCTCATGTTTGATGCCTATGTATCAGGAGACTGACAGATTGGTTTCAATTCTATATTGCCTGTGAACCAGTTCCGCCTTTCCAGAGGGCTGTGCCATTACCTAATTTAAATTTTGGCTAACTTCATGCTTATTACCTCTTCTATCCCACCGCCTTGGATGTAGACGCTTGTATACGTGAGTTTCTTCTTTTCCTCTGAGGAAGTGGTGTCCCCAGCACTCCTGGAATCTGAGGCCAGCAACAGGAGAGCCCACACAGATGGGTTCCCTTTGTGCTATGGACTTCCATGAGTACTTGACACCCTAGTCCATTAGTGCTTACGATAGCCCCATCAGGTGGGGCCTCTTCTGTCTTTCTACATTACATAGCTGAAGATCCTGTAGGTTAATGAAGGAAATATGGAAAGGTAACTTTCTTGGTAGAGTGTGTAAAAGCTGGGGCCTTGCACAGTCTAAGGCACTTTGCAGGCAAGCTACATTTCCAGCCCTTCTAAGGTTTTGCATTTTAAGCAGGGCCTTGCTGTGCAGGTCTGGCTGGTCTCACCTTCCAGTAGCTGAGATTATCCTGTAGTGCTGTGCACTATACTACTGAGCTGCAGTACCTATAGTTCCCGCATCGTATCTCAGTGATCATAGCATACTGACAGCAGCATCTAGCTAGAACAGCATTGTTTTGTTTAGTTTTTGTAGCTATGGCCCAATTTTAAAAATTGAGAGTAGCTTTCATGTATTTGAATTAAAGTGTTAACCATCTCTCAAAGTGGAGTGCATATAACACTAGCACTTGGAGCTGAGGTAGAAACGGGTGTAGCTTTGTCTTCACACGTGCTTGCTTCCTGTTTTTAGCTGTCTCACCACAGGCAGATGTTGTTAGATAGGTGCCTCGGACCACAGCACCCTGACACTCATCCCATCCATCCTTCTTTGTTCATTTCATCACTTCCTCAGTGATTGGGGGGCAACAATGACAGGCTTCTAGCTTATCACAGCTCTAAGATTGCTCTCGGACTGAGCCCCAAGGTTGAAAGGGAATCCTCTGCTGTAAAGGAAAGCCAGTAGACATTCCTCCCGTTCAGACTTGTCTGGGGCATCCCAACAAGTCAGAACACCCCCTTCATGGGCAGGGTCTAACAGTTTTACTCTGGGTGGATTATAACTCACTACATAGTGCAGGCTTAAAACTCACTACGGTCCATCCGCCTCCGTCTCCTGAATGCTGAGATTAAAGACACACAGCTCTTGATACTGCGTCGCTGATCTCTTGGTGTTAGCTGACCTGTGTAAAGGCGCTCACCACCTCTGTGTCAGCAGTAGCGGTGCTGGGACTGGCCAGTGTTTCCTACTTGGAAAGAGTCTTCTATGACTGCTGTTACAAATACTAGAAACAGCAAATCTATTTGTTTTTCGGGTTTTTCCAAGTTTTGACAATAGTTTCTTAGGGTCATGAGTTCCTCACTGAGAGGAAGTGTAGGTGGAGATGACTTACCACATCCCCCCTCTCTGGAGGCCTGCGGTGGGGGAAAGGAACGTTCTCCCAACTTTCCATCTGAGCCCTTCAGGTGCTTCCCCTTTTCTAGTCTCAATGATAGATGAGGAAGCAGCTGGGACTCGTCTTCCCTCTTCCTCATATGTCATCATTGGCGTCTAGTGACCACTGTCCTCAGACTGCATGGCATGGCTAAAATGAACTCCCTCATCCATCCACCTCAGCAACTCTCCTGGGGAGAAAGTCTCTGGCTTCCTTTACCACTTCCTTAAGAGGCACAGTTCCCAGCGTCACTGCTCTCCTTGTGCATCTGCTTCAACTCCAGGCCAGCCGCCCCTCAGCCCAGCCTCCCCTCAGCCCTGCCTCCCCTCAGCCCTGCCTCCCCTCAGCCCTGCCTCCCATCCTCAGCCCAGCCTCCCATCCTCAGCCCAGCCTCCCATCCTCAGCCCTGTCTCCCCTCAGCCCTGCCTCCCATCCTCAGCCCTGCCTCCCCTCAGCCCTGCCTCCCATCCTCAGCCCAGCCTCCCATCCTCAGCCCTGCCTCCCATCCTCAGCCCTGCCTCCCCTCAGCCCTGCCTCCCATCCTCAGCCCTGCCTCCCATCCTCAGCCCAGCCTCCCATCCTCAGCCCAGCCTCCCCTCAGCCCAGCCTCCCATCCTCAGCCCAGCCTCCCATCCTCAGCCCTGTCTCCCCTCAGCCCTGCCTCCCATCCTCAGCCCTGCCTCCCATCCTCAGCCCTGTCTCCCCTCAACCCAGCCTCCCATCCTCAGCCCTGCCTCCCCTCAGCCCAGCCTCCCATCCTCAGCCCTGCCTCCCCTCAGCCCAGCCTCCCCTCAGCCCTGCCTCCCATCCTCAGCCCTGCCTCCCATCCTCAGCCCTGCCTCCCCTCAGCCCAGCCTCCCATCCTCAGCCCTGCCTCACCTCAGCCCTGCCTCCCCTCAGCCCTGCCTCCCATCCTCAGCCCTGCCTCACCTCAGCCCTGCTTCAGAAGGAGCAAAGCCAGCAGTCATCTTCGGGCCCAGCTCATCACCTGTGCACCTTTACTTTTCCTCTTCAGTTCACAATCTCTGCTGTTCTGACTCCCGGGCTCATCTTCAAGTCTTTGTCCTCCTCCCAAATCCACATGATAGTATCCAGATATGCTAACAAGCTTTGGGAAAGTCTAAGTGAAGTACTCGTAGATAGTACTGATAACTTACTACTCTTCCTAGGAAGGTTTGACAAATTCTGTGATCATAGAATTTAGCTCTTGGGTCCTCAGTGGTTAAGAGGACATCCTGCTCCTGTAGGTCCCTCGTTTGATTCCCAGCACCACACGGGAGCTTGTAACTACCTCTAACTCCAGCTCTAGGGAAATCTGACGCATACTTGTGAGTTCCTTGGGCTCCTGTATGTGTGTATGTGCATCCAATCACTTCCTCCCCTGACAAAATGCACATACTGTTTCTACTGTTCTAGCACATAAGCCTCCTGACTTTTATTTTTTATTTCTTTTAGATTTGTTTTGTCTATATAAATATGTGTCTGGTACCTGTGCAGAAGTGGGCAACGTACACACACACACACACAAAATCACACTCTTAACCTAATTTTTAATGTTTGTGTTTATGGAATATGGAATGTCCCTGTCCTGGCATTTTACAGCTTAAACGTGAAATAATACACTATAGTCTCATATATTTGGTCCCCAGCTATGTGGCTCTTTTGTGAGGTTGTACGACCTCTGACGGATGGAGGAAGTGGGAGCAGAGGGGATTCAGTTTGGCCCTCCTCCCTGGCCTCTCTCCCACCACCTGATCCACCTAGATGGGGGTCGAGCTTGTGGGGAAGGAGGAAACCCTGAGTCAATGTGTAGTGTTGGCATGGGCATAGCCATATCGTGAATGCCCCAGACTCAAGGAAACGGCAAAGCTGCCTTCCCCAGGCGAGGCTCAGGGATGATATAGCCTTCCTCTGGCTCAGTCAAGTACACGTGTTTACAGATGGTCGGCCAGTGTGTGAAGAAGAAAAAAAAAATCCTAGCAACCACAGCTTCCTCCTCTTGGAAGACTGTAACCTGAGGCTATTCCCCTAAAGACTGCCCACCTCCTTGTACTGTATATAATAACACACTGCGTTTCTAGATTACATAGCAGGTGTCTTCCATCAGAGAGAGCACAGCGCACTCCAGAGTTTCTGTCTCCCTTCAGATTCTGTCTTCTTCATTCCCGTGTTGCCTCAATCAGGTTCTCAGGACCAAAGTCAGGACATGGCGCATGCTCCTTGTATGTCACCCTACTGTGACTGTGTAACACCCGACTGTGACTTCCCTGGCGCATGCTCCTTATATAACACCCTACTGTGACGTCCCATGATGACTGCTAAGCCATAGCCAGAATAAATCTTTTACCACAGTAGTGGGAACTAACTAATCTATAGTTTACTACTTTTATTTTTGGCTTTTGACTCATTTAATAAACTTTCTCACCAACAGCCAAATAACTTCACAAAAACTGTATAGTAGAAGTAGACTGTCATTGTCTTCTTTCAAGTTAGACAAATCCAGAAGAGGAAGAAATCCTCATTTTAAATGATATTTAGTGGTATTTACAGATGCTCAGTAGAAGAGTTCCTGTGGAAGGCTCTGGGATTTGAATCCAGTACCATTTGGACATAGGGTCTCACTGTGTAGCCTTAGCTGGCCTGGACTTGTTATGTAGACTACGCTGGCCTTAAGCTCACAGAGCTCCTTCAGTGCAAAGACTAAAGCTATGCTCCATCACACCTGGCGTCCTGGTTTTAGTCTGCTTTGAGTTTGTATCTCAGTCATTTATCCTAGGGCCACACTGGAACATAATCTGGAGGGTGAACTATCCCAGTGTTATGAGGAGTCAGAATGTGGCCACCTTTCCTAAAGCTTGCACCTAAGATGAGTGTACCTAATGCAGTCCAGACATTATAGGGAAGTCCCCTGAGTTGTAATTCAATCCATCACTCTTAGAGAAAGGAGCCTAGGTCCCTCTTTATACAAGTCTTAACAATAGCACTGTCTACAGCTTCAGCTTTGATAGATACTTATTTTCAAGTTGCAATCCACAGGAAAAAGTTGTTTCCTCTCTTGTTACTTCTAAGAACACACTGTAAAAGAACAAACAAAATGGTGCCGGGCTCTGGTGGCACAGGCCTTTAATCCCAGCACTTGGGAGGTAGAGGCAGGCAGATTTCTGAGTTTGAGGTCAGCCTGGTCTACAAAGTGAGTTCCAGGACAGCCAGGGCTACACAGAGAAACCCTGTCTCAAAAAAACCAAAAAAAAAAAAAAAAAAAAAAAAATTGTGGAAAGAAGCTCATAGCCCTGTTCTCACAGGTATGCTTGTGGCTGTCCAGAATCCTGAGTGGGGCCCACGCCCCCCCCCACACACACACACAGAAGCTGGACTCTTAGGCTTTTGTGTACTGTCTCATGGACTTGCTGCCTGACAGAGACGTCCTGATCCTTACAGGCCCAGTGAGCTCAAGTCTGTCTCTTTTCTAAAGCTGGGGAATTTACCTGCCTCTAAAAACACATCACTACATCCTTAGAATATGTCCTTTACAGCCATTAATCAGAGGTGGGGGTTAATTAAACCTTTTCTGCAACCGCCAGTCACGTGCTCTGTAAATGCTTAGCAAATGTTTTATCCTCCTGGTTGTATTCACAAGAAACTCCTTACTTCCTTTTCTGTCCAGGCAGTATAATTCGTTGTATGAGGCGCCTGGAAGAGCTGCTTCGGCAGATGTGCCAAGCAGCGAAAGCCATTGGAAACACAGAGCTGGAGAACAAGTTTGCTGAAGGTCAGTGTCTAGCACCTGCTAGGGAATATAGACAGAGCTGAGCCTCGGACTTGTGACACAATTTAGGACACTGTGAGGTATCTTTGGCTGGACTATCACAGAGGGTCATCTAGTAATGTATACATTAAAAGTTGAAGGTTTATATGGGACAGTTTTAGGGTTTTGTTTTATATATTAGATTCGCACTTCCACATATTGACTTCTGTGTGTCCAGCACTATTCTAAGAACTGTAAAAATGAACATAAAAGTGCAAGTAGGAGAGCTTGTCCTGTAATGCGAGGGAGACACATGTCAGTGGTCACTAAGTCTGCAGGAGACGGAGAGTAGGCCCAAAGGCCTCCACAGAGAGGGCCTTCAGGGCCTTCCATGTATGCTCAGAATGTCTGAGCAACAACAGGAAACAGCTAAGTGTGGTTGGAAACGAAGTGGTCAAGTCTGTAGAGTATGGAGGAGGACGCCGGCAGAGAGGTAAGGCGGGGTGAAGTGTGAAGAGGAGCGGAGCTAGAAGTGTGCTGTCACAAATAGCTCTCCTCTCCACTGGGATCCTGGGCCAGACAAGACAGATGATCAGTCCACATGCTGGCGATTTCTAACTTAAGTATTTCACCGTCTTACATTCCACATTGGGTGACTAGATTCTGTTGATAGAGGCAGCCATGTAAACAGTATAAAAATAAAATGTGTGCTTGTCCTGTTTTAATATAAAAGCTTCCCTTGTCTTGTGATAGGAAGATAACTGCATGATCTGGATCACCTACTTATGACAACTTAGGTCCTTTCTAGAGTCATTTCTAATAGCCTTAGCCAGTCACAGTGTAGTTGACAGAGAAAGGACCTGCTCTCTCAGGGTCTTCAGGTGGCTCTGAATGAACTCTTTTAAGCTAACAGGCTTATATATTCAAGGTGGTTCTCTTACCAGTTTAGTCAGGTTGAGCCATAAAACCATAGTTTGAGAAAGTTACAATGCTTTACGGTCTTGAAAGTTTAAACGTTACTTTCTTTTCCCTTAGGAATTACCAAAATCAAGAGGGATATTGTATTTGCTGCCAGCCTCTACTTATAGAGTTCAGTGTTATTCACCACCTGTCTGATTGCAGTTGACTACACATGCTTACAAGTGTTCAAGTGGTTCTCCCAACTCAAGAGAATGATTCACAAGTATTTTATTATATTTAAGTCAAATATTCTGAGAAGGCATGTAACATACACATTTGTACATAGCATCTTTCAATAAAAAATGTACAGGTGGGGCAGTGTTTTAGTGGAAGGCTTAAACTTTTTTAAATTGAACTATTAGATATTCATTGTGTTAAAAGTAACTATATACACAGATGAAGTGGGCATCCAAGAGGTATAGCAGCAGTCCTTTAATGAACGGCCTGGACACAGGACGAGATCTGCATCTTCCTGCCTTCTGCCTCCAGCGAGAAGTTCCCCCGAAGCTGGCCAGCTCCCGGCACCCTTCAGGGCTCATGATTGCTTGAGTAGCTCTGTGCGGTGGTGGTTTCGTGTAGAGTTGTATGGGAGTCCTCCTCTTTCCTCTCTTTGTGAGAATGTGTGTCCTTGAAGAAATCCGATACGTATAAAGCCTGTGCAAAACAGGGTGGTACATTTAATGGTATGATTTACACAAGCTTAAAGCCAGATACAAAATTTCAGGAACCAATTAGGAATATAAAAACATGACTGGCTAGGCTGGTTGTAGTGGTGCCTTTAATCCCAACACTGAAGAGAACAGTGGGTCTCTGGAGCTAATCACTGTCTCAAACAAAAATATTGTCAAGAAAATTCTTCAAAATGCTTTGGTTAAATAGCTTCAATCAACATTTAAAAATAATTCATTAAGTGAATTGTCAATTCATGAAAAAAGGAAATTGTTTACTACAACCATAGGCTTTAGCAGTAAGAACACTAAAAAGTTTGCAGCACTGACAAAGCATTACCCAGTGTTTGCCTGCCTGACCTATCCTTTTATGAACAGAATCAGGGAGCCACAGTCTCTGCCTTGTCGGGTGTCTTACGGAGGTTTACCCAAATGCTTATAGCAGTGTCAGCATTCCGGCTGCAGCTC
This sequence comes from Apodemus sylvaticus, assembly GCF_947179515.1. Classification (NCBI taxonomy): domain Eukaryota; kingdom Metazoa; phylum Chordata; class Mammalia; order Rodentia; family Muridae; genus Apodemus; species Apodemus sylvaticus. The sequence continues at coordinate 47,600,417 of NC_067487.1, forward strand.
TGATACTTACGACTAATATCGCAACAGCAGCTCCTTGAATTAGTCCAACTAACACGTCACTCCAGTGGTGTTTGTAATCAGACACTCGAGAAAGGCCCACATATATGGATAAAGCAATAAGCCCAAACTGTAGTGTGGGTCGTAAGAGTCTTGCCCAGTCTCCCTTCATCCTGGCTTGAAGATAAAGCTAATAGGAAAAGGGAGATGGGAGAGAGAATACTTGATTTAAGAAGCCAGTTGAAAACTCGAATATCACCTAACATACCTCTAAAGTGTTGACAGATTATCAATATATTTACATATGAAATAAAACTTTAGGCAAGCACTTTTAAAGCAACACCCCTCCCCCCAGCCCCTAACAGTATTGCGCCAGTAACTTGTATTTAGAAGAAGGTATTACCTATTCAGCTATTCCATGCCCTTCAAATTTTAAAGTAGGGTTTTACTGTTTGTGATCAGACAGGATTTCAAGGTAGTGAAAAAAAATCTGTGTTAAAATTCTGATAGTGTCTAGTGTTGTCATTTGTTCCTAGACTTGGAATAACCTGCTAGGATTTAGACACGGGTTTGCCCTTGCCCTGGGCCAGGCTCCCCATTCCCTACCTAGCTTATCTAAGGACTGTTTGCTTAGCTCACTAGTTTACCAAAGAGCTCTGCAATCCTCACACAGCAGCACCTGAGACTAAGTGAATGATCTATGTAAGTAAATATAATACTCTGCCCAAATAAGTAGTGTGGATTAGAGTGTACTCAGGGTCCAGGAAAGAGATCTGCACTTCCCCAACCCTGCTACCCTCTTCCATAATGAGTGTATCCCTGTCCACTGTCTGGCACATAAAAACCTGAACATTTTGATGTAGAAGGAAATCTTCAGTGAATATTATTTTAAAGAACAAAACAACCATGCTGCTTTTAGTCATTTTATAATAGGTATAATCCTTGCACTCAGGAGGATGGAAAGTTCCAGGCTATCTAGGACAGAGACCATATGTCATGCCTCCCCACAAACACCTTACCACCCCTAAAAATAAAAATGTAATTATCAGCATTAAAAAACCTTCAGGCTAAGAAGGATAGCTCAGTGTGCTGACAAGTTCATATCAACAAGCTAGAGTTGGAGAGGAGGGAACCTTAATTGAGACAATAACTCCATAAGGTTGGGCTAGGGCAAGCCCTTGGGCATTTCCTTAGTGATCAGTGAGGGAAGACAGAGTCTGTTGAGGGTGGTGCCATTCCTGAGCAGGTGGTCCTGGGTTCTATAAGAATCGTAGAAGCATAAGCCAACTAAACCCTTTCCTTGCCATGTTGTTCTGGCCATGGTGGTGTTATGGGAAGTATGAGGACAGTGGATTCCTAGCACTATAAAGAATCATGCACTATGATTTGGTTGTAATCCAAGTGCTGGGACAAAGAGACAGGAGAGGCGGGCCCTTGGCCAGCCAGTTAGCCTTATGGATAGACTCTTGGCCATGAGAGACCCTGGCTCAAAAGTGGAGGACAACATTCCGGAGGACACCAGAAGTTGTCCTCTACCTCTGCATGCACAAGGACATTTACATAATTTTTTTTTTCGAAGACAGGGTTTCCCTGTATAGCCCTAGCTGTCCTGGAATTCACTCTGTAGACTAGGCTGGCCTCAAACTCAGAAATCTGCTTGCCTCTGCCTCCCAAGTGCTGGGATTAAAGACATGCACCACCACTGCCCAGCAGCTACATAAAAATAATTACATATACATAAATCTGTCCAGTAATTTATGAATGCCTGCAATACTGTTTATTTACAAGGCATAGCACATGCATGGTATAAATATGTAGTTATAAAATGTCATTCCAGTTTAACTTCTACGCTAGGCTAAGTGTTCTACTGGTTCTCTATAGAACCCTACTTTTTTTTTTTAAGAATTTTATCTCAAATATTACTTCCACATCAATTATGAAGTTCATTTTAAAGATAAGTTTCTGGGCTGGAGAGAAGGCTTCTCGGTTAAGAGCACTGACTGCCCTTCCAGAGGTCCTGAGTTCAATTCCCAGCAACTACGTGGTGGCTCACAAACAACCATCCCTAATGGGAACTGATGCCCTAGTGTGTATGTCTGAAGGCAGCAACAGTGTACTCACATGTACAAAATAAATCTTTAAAAAAATAAAGATAAGCTTCTAGACTACACCTGAAGCTAAGTTCTGAGTACTGTAAACAACAAATTCAACTGTATGAAACAGGTTTTTCCTTTTTCAGTTGCTAGAAATATCTAAGAATTACAAATATTTACAAATAAAGATGCTGTAGGGAGAATTTTATCCATCTCTGCTGGGAGGGTGGGCACTCAACAGATTCATTTTGATAAATCTGACAAGAGGAGTACTCAAGATAGGGCTGGAAAATCCCTCTAGCAATATTTTCCTTTCAAAGAAGGAAGCCTGTAGGCATGTTATGTAGTATTTTTACAAAATGTTATTCCCCAGCTGGCAAAGGAAAGAACACTGACTGTGGAGCAGCGTCAGTCAGGTCCTTTTGTCACTCCTCCACCCACGCAGGCATTTTCCCTTACAAAGACATGGTCTCGACCCCAGAAATCATTTCACTGGGTTGGGAGTGAGACAGCAGTGTCTCTTGGTTGTGGTTCTACATTAGTAACTTTAATAGCCACAGTAATCATCATAAAAGGAACACCAGAGCCTGGCATTCTGTCATACTCACAGGGACACTCTAGAACTTGTATGAGATGTGAATTCCCAGGAGATGGTTCAGAATGAAGGAGACCAAAAAAACTAAACCAACCAAACAAAAACCAATTTACTACCCTGGACATTACTCCCTCCCTGAGTTTTCATCCAGGTACAAACCTCAGAAGGCTATGATAATCGATGCCGGCCATCTCAGTCTCTCACAAGGAAACTGCCATGAGGTATTTCTCTTTCCTTCCCATCTAGCTCAGTGGTTCTCAATCTTCCTCTGCTAAGACCCTTTAATACCATTCCCCCATGCAGTGGTGAGCTCCAACCATGAAGATCCCAGCAAGGGAAGTAGCAGCCCAGCCCGGCTTTAGAAACCAGGTAGGAAGGAATTGGCCTTAGCAGTCAACCAGGATCCTCTAGAAATGCTCCAGGTCAATGACCTTAGTGCAAGTGCTCCAGGTTCAGGTTTAGTGTCTAAGAAAACAGTTGTGAACTTCCTGCTCACTACAGGGCCGCGTGTCCGCTGAGCTGGGGTTAGGGAAAAGACAAGCCCCTGCCGACTTATCTGGGACACCACAGGTTGTACAGGCAACTTCTTACTCTCTGGGAGTGGACTTGACTAACCAGGTTACACCTAGAGATGGTGGAACAACCTGGCGAATTCCCCTGAGCAAAAGTGCAGATGCTTCCAAGTTCAAGATGACAGCACAACACCACGACTGCTGGCTTTTTAAGCATTTGAGACAATTTGGGCATTTCCCCCATGTTGGAATCACCAAGAAATGTACCCTCACACCCTAACACCCATAGAGGCAGGAGTGGGAGATAAGGCCTTTGGCGGGATAATTAGGTCATGGAGGCAGAGCCTTCATAAAGGGGACCCAGGGGTTCCCATACTATTTGCATTATGTAAGGCTACATACAGCAAGTCAGGCAGAGAGAGAGTCCTACTAGAACCTGACTCACACAGAACTGTCAAAAACACATTGCTGCTCCTAAGTTATCTGGTCTATGGTAATAGATTACAGCACCTAAACACCTATCCTAAGTTAGGGTATTGCCAGTCCACACTAAAATTTCTGAAATTATATTTAGTTTCCATTAAATGATATAATACCACACCCGGAAATAGACTGTTGAGCAAAACACTTGCTGCTTGTTTATTTCTGTTTGCCCAATGGCTGACCTTGTTAACATTGTTATAGTCTCAGATTCCTCCTCTTACCATTTTAAACTGGAGTCAAGGGGTCAGTTGTTTGGGGGCTGAGGACGCTCAGGGGTACTTGACTGGTATGTGTATGTAGTAAAGGCTGGTATAATCTCTAACACTATAAAAGGGGGGAGCTATTTTTAGAATGGAAAGAAAAAAATTTAAAGTCTAAATATTTGACCTTTTACTGAAAAATCCCCAGGGCCAGAACATCACTAACAGCCTAGTCAACACAAATACACACCCAATAAGCTATATAGATGGTTTTACCTATATTTAAGAATGAATCTGGCAGAGAGTAGAATATAAAGCAGGCTTCTCTGGGCATCTCTACCATTCGTGGAGACCCTAATTCACATTGTCTTTGAGTCGTGAATCCATCGCCTGCTCAGTGCTTCTCCACAGTTTCAAAAGATCTTCAAGAAACGTAATGCTAAGTGGTCCAGTAACCACAAGACTCAAGGAAGGTGCCAGGAAGGGTCAAATAGGCAGGGACTGTACCTTGGGGGGGGGGGTATGCATGTGCTGACACCTGGGAGGGAACACACTCGTGATAGGGAGGGAAAAAGGTGTGGTGGGCTTTGTTCCAGGCCATGAGGTAAGCCTCAGCAGGATGGAGCCACGAAAACAAACACTGATGCATTTCATTCGCCCTCGAGAGGCACTCTGACAGTCACAAAATGTGCAATCTCTGGAGCATCACAAAGCAAGTGTGAAGCAGCTCTGCCCTGAGTTCCCTCCAGCACTGGCACTGAGCTCAGGTCTGGGCTCCCTGCCAGGGCACAACAATAGTCAAAGGACAGGCTGTAGGAGAAATTTTTAACTAGAAGTTAATTTCTAAGTGTCAGTAATCTTTAGGCTTAAAATAACTGTATCTCCACCCAAACCTGGGACTGACCTATAATGTCAAGATGCCCAGAGAAATGAGATGAGTCACTGCCTCAGGAATGTGGGAGAGGAGAGGCTGTGCTGTGTATAAATAGGAAAGCCAGGAGCCGCTGTTTGTGCAGGGCTCCGCTCAGAGCTGGGCCTCTACGCCAATCAAGTAAAAATCTCTACTGTGTCAAGACCGTGAAACATCATGATTCCTCCAGAAATAACTTGGTTTATAAGGAACCTATCTAGACTTCTCTCTTTTTGTTATGTGCACATGTGAGTTTAAGAATGTGGGGAGATATGCATATATATGTGTATGTATATGAAAGTATGTATGTATTCATATACCATAATGAGGCCAGAAGTCTCTGTTGGGTGTCTTCCCCTGCTGCGTTCCACTCATGTTTTATTTCGTGTGTGTGGGTGTTTTGCCCCCATGTATGCCTCTGTACCGTGTGCATGCCTGGTGCCCTTGCAGGCCTTTATGGGATGCTGAGTCTCCTGGGACTAGAGTTACAAACAATTTGAGCCACCATGTAGGTGATGGGAATCAGACCCTGGCAGGGGATCTGCAAAGCTCACAGACCTTAGCAGGCCCTACCAAGGCCTCTACCCTTTACCTCTAAAGCAGTAATCACTTCACATTTTCCACATGGAAATTATAAGAAAGAGTTAAAAGTGTAAAATACAAAGCACTGATAGTATCTAAAACAGATGCCCAGGTTCATCTGAAGGACACAGACACTGATGCTCTCTCAGATCATGAAAACACCCAGACCCAATAAGGTCTGACCCAACCCTGCCAAAGGCAGGCAGCGCAGCCCACAGCTGCAGCCCACAGCCGACTGTGGATAGAGTCCCACAGGTGCTCGTGCTCGCCCCGCCCCCTCCCCTCCCCTCCCCTCCATGTCCTAGTCAGAATACAAAACACATGTTGGTTCCTTGGAACAAGTGCTAATTTTTCCTGATAAGAGAGTGTTAGAATGGTGTTTGCTCTTAACTACTCTGAACTGACACACCTCCATGGCAGAGCTATACAAAGGCTTGAGTGTGTCTTCGAAAGAAGCTCTAGATCCCGCTGAGTCTGCAGCCTGTCACTTTCTCACCAAATCACACTGCTGTCAGAGGAAAGCCTTGCAATTTTTAGAATGCTGGAGCCAAAAATCACCTAGTAATGGCTTGAGGTTGTAGCCCTGAATGTTCTATGACATCTGCAATTTTTACACTGTTTTTTCAAGTAAACATTTAAAGTTTATTATTGAATTTTCTGCATCCACTCAACATTGCACTCAGACTGCCTTCCAAAAGCTGACACTGTTCTGGGACGCACCCTCTGCCCGGTGCTAGGTGCCGGTGGCCCTGTGCCCAACCACAGTGGAGTTTTTCTAACTTTTAAATATTAAATATGACCAAAGGGGAGAGGGACAAGAATCTGCAAATTTACATACATTACAACTATGTAAAAATTTATTTACAAAGAAAATTAACACAGGACCATCAAGATGGCTCAGGTGAAAACACTTGGTAAAAACACTTGCCACCAAGCTGACCAACCTGGCCTTGATTCCATGACCCATGTGGAGGTGGGTCATGCTGTGCTCTGCCTTCCAGAAGCGCGCGCGCGCACACACACACACACACACACACACACACACACACACAGAAGTAGATATAATAATAAATTTTAGCTGATCTGTGTGAACAAAGTTCTCCCTACAGATGCTGGGAATACACCACAGAGGTATGTGTATAATTTCATAATTTCATAAGTAACTAAGTACAAGAAGAATGTGATAAAATATAAAACCTGACCTTTAAAGGCTTCTAGGATGTGTACTGTCCCCATCTTACATACTCAGCTTGGGTTTAGGAGCAGTGTGGTATCCATCTTTTCTAATTCCTCCATGCCAACTTGGAACATGCCAAGTGCTGATGTACAGGCTAGCTCTCACAGCTGGGCTGATGCACAGGCTAGCTCTCACAGCTGGGCCAGAACTGTGCAAAGTCTTTGGGAAATGTTTCCGAAAATGAAGACAACACACCTGCTCCAACAGTAGCCACGACTGCCTGCACTTCCATCACTGAGTGTCTCCTCACAGGGCAGAGAGGAAGAAGAAAGCCACAGAGCTGCTGGGCCTCCCACCCAAGGGCACACAGGGACAGATCAGCTCCTGAGCTGGAGCAAAATTTCTGCCTGTTTAGTTCTGCTATATGTCACAGGGGAGGGAGCCCGCCTGTGCCCTGCGGCCAGCCCTGCAGCCATGCCCGCCCGTGCCTGCCCCCTGCCGGCAGGAAGGACTTACTGCCATAAACAGCATGCTGTACATAGAGAATGAGGAGTGGCCTGAGTAGAAGGACAACCTAGGAGAAAAGAGGAACAGAGTTAGCTTTTCCTCCCAGAAGCCCAGCCTTCCCCTTTATCTCTTTCTTTTTGGTGCTCCTGATCAACCCACCTGTGCACCCTTGGCAAGAGTTCTACCCCTGAGCCACACTGTTCTTGGCTTTGAAATCTCCTTGGCTCCAGAGATCAAAAGTAGAAAGAGATGCAAAAGGAAATAATCACCAGTAAGAAACTAAAGAAAACCTCAAAAGCAACACCACCATTGTGAGTTAGGAGGCTCAGTGTTAAATGCCACGGGGGCTGGAGAGAGGGCTCAGCAGTTAAGAGCACTCTCAGAGGGCCCAGGTTCAATTCCCAGCACCCACAGGTAAGGCTCATAAAGGTCTGTAAATCCAGTTCCAAGTCATCCCACACCTTCCTCCGGCCTCTGTGGGCGCCGGGACTGAGTTCTGCTCTCCTGCACAGGGGAGGCTGAGACCAGCGGATCTCTGGGGCTCATGGGCCAGTCAGCCTCACCGAGTCACTTCAGCATACTCCAGAGAGACACTGGCTCAAAAACTACAGTGCAGAGTAACTGACCATACACAGTGCTGACCCCTGGCCTCTACGTGCATACACACAAACGTCACATGGAGTAAAAAAGGACTTTAAAGTTTATATTTCTGTACTTCAAGGAGTATCAGTAAGAGATAAAAACCAAGCAACCGATTTGGAGAAAATGTTTTAAAACATGTCACAAAAAGAGCCTTTAATAGCGTAAGTAACGCTTACAACCCAGTAGAACATGGAGCCATTTCTTTATAAAGACGAGAGTGGAGCAGAGATTTCCAGATGGCAGACACCAAAGCCACACGCAGATGCCCAGCAGCACCACTTACGGGCAAAACACAAAGGGGAGCCCTGAGATACAGCAAACCTGCAGCTGGCGAACACAGGGGAAACTAGTGAGGAGGACCTGACTAAGGACAACTCACGGTGCAGAAGAATGCTAACAGACAGCCTCTGTGAGCCCTGGTGGCCTCCCACGGCTGTAGCATCACTGTCACATGCTGCCTACTCAGCGTTTCTACTCCTAGGTACTCATTCACGCAAAATATAAGCATACTGCATGTACACAAATGTTCTAACAGCCTTTATCTTAATTTACTTTTATTTTTTAAGACAGGGTCACTGTAAAGCCCTGCCTGGCCTGGAACTCACTCTGAAGACCAGCTGGCTTCAACTCCCAGAGATCCACCTGCCCCTGCCCCTGCCCCTGCGCCTCTGCCTCCCTCTCTGCCTCTCTGCCTCTCTGCCTCTCTGCCTCTCTGCCCCTGCCTCTGCCTCCCAAGAGCTTGGATTAATGGTGTGCACCACTGAATGTCCAGCTGAAGCCTCACTTTTTATGGCCCCAAGTTAGAAACAGCCTAAATATAAATCAGCATTCAGTCGACTGGATTAACAATCTGTAATAATCGCCTAGAAACATGGACAAATCATGAAACCGACATGTAAGTAAGAGAAGGTAGATACATCAGCGTTCTCACTGAATGATCTCACACACAATGTCCTAGAAGGACTAGTGGACTAGTAAGGACTTTAAGGACAGGAAGTTGACCCAAGGGCTGCTGAAGGGTGTGGACTGACACAGGCTCATGCAAACCTAATGCAGGGAAAATATTCAAAACCGTGATTTAGGATGGACAGATTTCCTGTTTGTAGATTATGTATTAGTGAAGCTATTGTGCAGACTGTTAACTTACAACGGTATTTCAGTACAGTTCAAAGCAACACTGGTTGAATAGAAGCAGCGTGGGCCCACCGAGCCACATCTCAGCCCTTGAGCCAGCATCTTTAAAAAAAAGTTTACTAACCTTGAAGTGGTCCAGATTCACCTTATAATCTCATACATCATAATAAAACATTTCAATAAAATGCCTCTTGACTCAACAGTAGACTAAGGATCAAGAATTGGGGTGATGGGTGCTCCAGGACTCCACCCATTCCTGGTGCCTCACGACCGCATTCATTCCTCTGCTTGTCCTAGCTTCTCCTTTCAACATGGTAGTCAGCTCCTCTTCCAGTCCCCAAACCCTGTGGCCAAGGTGCACGCACTGCTCAAAGCCACACGCGCGAGGGTTAGAGAGCACACACTCACCTGCCTTCCCTGACTTTGTCTCCATTCCCTTGGCATATGAAGTTCTCAATATAACCATCACTGCAGTTGATTTTTGACCAGTCTGGGTTACAGACAGCCAAGAAGTGCGGCCGCAATCTGCCTATAGAATACTTGGCGATGTCAGTCAGGGACTGACTAGCTGCAGCTCCAAACAGAAAGGCTCCGATGGCTTTGTAAATAGTGGCTATATAGTGATTGCTGACAAAGGAATTCGAATGCAAGACATTAAAGTAAACAGACAGAGTTTCTCCAATAATAATCTGAAAAAGAGAGAAAAGCAGGTTGTTAAAACAACAAGTGGGCATTTTAAACAAACAAAATCAGCCGCTAAGCTGTAAATGATCTTTTACAAACTTCCCCCTTTAAAACTGTCAATTTAGGACATCTGATTGTAGAGAAAGGAAAAGCTCCAGGTGAGCCTTAGGCACTGCTGGTCCACAGCTAAGCCAACAGCAGGGCGAGGCCTACAGAAGTCACAGCCCCTGGCTCCCTTCTTATAGTCAAATAAATTGAGCTTCATCGATCGATCCCAAAAGACAACTGGGGCTCATTCTAAGAACACAAACTCCCCAAAGAAAACCTTCCTCATATAACCATGGTTCAATTCTATCGGTTCCATTTTCCTCAAGCATTCCTTTGAGTCAAAGACATCCATCATATTAAAAGGCGTAAAGTCATTCTAGGGAGAAAATATACAGGATCACAGCGTGGATCCACGTCTGAGGATTAAGGGCAGGACTGCAACCACCCAGGTTTCCTCGTTCTGCTTCCCAGAAGGCTCAGGGACAGCTGGACTCCTTCAGAGAGTCCTACTAAAACCAAACTGATACCTGGGACTCCTCCTTCCCTGGGGATGAGGGGGGTGACATTTCAGGGGACCTACCCCTATTTTCAATGCTTTATAGAAATGGAGTTATAATGTATATAAAATATATATTAAAAAGTCTTCCAAAGCATGCTGTGGACTGCTACCTTGGTCAGTCAATCAACACCCCCCTTCTCTCTCTCTCTCTCTCTCTCTCTCTCTCTCTCTCTCTCTCTCTCTCTCTCTCTCTCTCTCTGTGTGTGTGTGTGTGTGTGTGTGTGGTGAGCACAACTTCATAGGTTCACCCACCAACCTCCTGAGAACTCCAAATACTGAATGAAACATTATGAATCCCAGCATTTACCGGTTAAATGAGCCAAGAGGTTGCACTCTCTGGGCCGGCAATCTACATACACACGTAGGAACAGTGAGCTCTCGCTAACCCATGGGGAGGAGGAAGGAGGGGGCTATACAGGCACGCTTCCCTTGAGACATCTACTGTTTTTCTAGCTCACTTTCCAGTTTTACAAACACGTCCACTCAGGGAAGGGCTGTATGCAGAACCAGCCTTGCCATAGGTGAAATAAAGGAATCTGCCTCTTAACGGAATCTCAAGGATCTGCTGCCTACCAGCAGTTCTTCCTCAGGTCTGGCTCAGTAGCTCCTAGAGCCCCTAGTCAGTCTTAAACTTTCCCAATTAGACTATGAATTCTGCAAAGCAGAGTGATTTCTTAACTTTTTCAACTGAAAGCTAAAATTAACACAGGAACCTAAAACAGGAGGTGTCAATGAACTTTAACTGAAAGGCATTGCTGGGATAAAGTCAAAATCCCGTCAACACATTACACCACACAGCAGTGTCCATGTCAGTGAATCCGTGAAACCCTTTCTGGAGGCTGGGTCACAGGACAAGGGAAGTGGATTTGGGTTCATCACACCTGCACTACTTTACTAAGGGTCAGCCTTACGAACAGCCACTGCCTGGTTTTAAAGGCTATATTGCCTCTTTGGGTCATTAAGGGAGTTCTGGTCATTGCCGAGGGGCTGCTAGTGAGAAGGGTTCTCTAGCAGATTACGGAGTTCCTGTTGGTGGTGGGAGACAGACCACGTGCATTAACGTCAGCTTGGCAGCAGGAACCTCCACACCTCAGAACTCAGCTGCTCCGGAGTGAGGGCACAGTGCCTCACACCCAGGGCCAGCTGTAGGCTCTCAGGCCATGCTCCTGCCTCTGACAGAACCAGCTTTCTCATTTGCAGAGCACCAGCTGACCCACACAGTGGCATACATAAACTAAAACCTGTATGGGGTGCTGGGCGCGCTAATGTTGGCAGGGGCTTACCTTTTAAAGTTACATGCTCTCTTCTTTGAGAGGAACAGCCAGAAGAAATTCTAAGTAAGTTTTTATTAGATCTGCATATGACAGTCATATTCCTCAACTCATTTAATACTTTGTCCTGCCCTTTGGTCTATTATTCCTTGTTCCTAATCTTTGGTCAAGTCTACACCTAGCAAACTGTGGAATTACTTCTACAACTCAAAATACTTCATGTTTCATTTACTAACAACAGTAAAGAGATGATACATTATTAATACTCTAAAAACAACGTCTTGGGGACTGAAGCAGAATCCTTATGAAGGTGACAATTTTCTACACGCTGCTCCCCCGCACCCCCACGGGCTCACAGCATTCTCTCTCCAGCTCCGGTATGTCTCCACCAAAGACTATGCCAAACAGCCTCTCTACAACGCTCTTCCACTCAGGGCCCGCGAGCCCGGAAGAAGTCTGGAATCACTGGCATCTCCACATCTCCCACCTCTTCCGAGCAGGCCTCCTTGCTGCCTCTCCTTTAGCCTCCTGAGTCTCTCTCGATAGCCAGAGCTGAGCTAACGGAGTGGACAGATTTTTATTAACCCCATTTATGGACACTGCTCATGACCATCCCCTCTGTACTGAAATCCTGCCTTGTCTCTGGGTTCTCACAGACTTTATCACCAGTCTAATTATAGATCATCTGCTGGCTATGCCAAAGGTTTGGTGCAAAGTCTGAATCAATACAGGTTTTAAATGATTTACTTCCTCCCCTCCTCCAATTTACTTCTAAATAAGTGAAATTCACTATATACAACTCTGATTAAGGAGTGCCTGGATCAAACTGAATTAATAAGTAAACTAGAATTACTTTAAATTAGTACATGAAGCTGCTGTCCTAAGTAAAATTTGTTTCTGCTGATACTAATTAAAAAATAGTTGCTGATAGGAGTTTTATATGTGTTTACTTTGGAAAAGGGTACATGCACACACAAAAGGGTGTGTGTGTGTGTGTGTAGACATACACACTGAGGTCAGAGAACACCCTGCAGGAGTCAGTTCTCTCCTTTCCCACGGTGTCCCAGGGACTGAGCCTAGGTCCCCTTGGCACCTGGCACCCTTCCCTGATGAGCTGTCTCACCTGTCCGTTTAACACATCTCTTACTGCACCTTTAAAACTGGATACTTGAGGATCTTGGTTCATATTAATTCACTTGTCATTTTACTAAATGTAAAGATAATGCTGGAAATTTCTTAATTTTTATTTATATATGTCACAGGTGCCCACAGAGGCCAGAGGAGGGTGTCAAATTCTCTGAGGCTGAAGGTATGGGTCGTTGTAAGCCACTAACATGGGAACTGAACTTGGATACTCTGGAAGACCAGTAACCACTGAGTCCTCTCTCCAGGGAAATATTTTCTACTTTCTCCTCTCCCTCCCCACCTCTCTCTCTCTCTCTCTCTCTCTCTCTCTCTCTCTCTCTCTCTCTCTCAGCTCCAGATTAAGAAAGCATCAGAGCACTGTTTTCCTTTTGGACTGTTGTGTTGGCTCCTGGATGCCCCACGGGCCTGCAAACCCTCACTGCACAGCACAGGCCCCTGCTGCACCACTGCCCTTCACTCTAGTGGGTCCTCCAATGTCACCTGACAGAGCAGAGCAGAGAGGACAGTACATCCAGTGCTTTAAATGAATCTTGTCCAACATCAGCTACTATTTGAAACAATAAGACCCCTTCTTAAACTTGTTTTTCGTTTGTCTTAAAATGTTTATTTTGGTTTATACTGTGTTCTCTCTCTGGTGTGTGTGTGTGTGTGTGTGTGCTAATGTACTTTCATTAAGTGACTAATGATGTCAGGTCTAAACCCAGGACAAATGCTGAGGTACCTACATACCACATCAAAGGGACACTGTCCACTAGCCTCTCATCATCACCAGTACCCGTCATAGAGACATCTTGTCTGAAAGACCCAACCCCCATCTGAAACTCCTTACTCCAGGGGCTGAGCTGGACCCTTCCCCAGCTTTTCATCCCTATATAACCCAGCCATTTTGGCTCCACCTGGCTCACTCTTTGGTCTCCTGGTTTGCTCCTGGCTTCTTGGCTTCAGGATTCTCTCTCTTCCTCTTTCATTCTCCCCTTTCATGGCCTGACTCAGTCTGGATCATTCCAGATGCCTCTGCCTCTGCTCTCCCTTAGATCTACAACACAGACCCCAACCACTTAGGAGCAGTCATGTCCTCCTTTTATTTCCTTTTTCATTCGAATACAATATACTTTGATCGTATGAACTCCTACTCCTCGCAGACTACCCCTTTGCATGTGCATGTTTGTTTTATGAGCTATAGTCTCATTAAGAAGTCTAAGCTGGTCTTGAACTTAACAATCCTCCTGCATCAGTTTCCTGAGTTCTGGGTGTATAGTCATGCAGCACCAGGCTCAGGGAACAATCATGACTTCACGGCTACTCAGGAGGCTGAGACAGAGTGCCTGAGCCCAGGAGCTCATGCGCAGGCTAGCGAACACACAGACCCTGCCTCTAACCGATGACTTCCTTCTACAGAGCACAATGGGCTGTTTTCCTTAACAGTCAAAGCTCAGTGTAGAGATCTAGACAGACTAAAGGAACCCCTGCGCTCTTACTCCTCTGCTGCCGTAGGGCAGTCACCTATATTACTGCACTGCTCCCCTCACCAGGTCCTGGGAATGGTCCCGGGTCAGCAGCTAGGACAGCAGCGTGCCAGCCTCCAGGACAGCCCACAAAGATGCTAAGACTGAAAGAGCAGCATCCTGCCTTTCGGAATCTCAGTGTTATGAAATACACATTTATACAGTAAAAGGTTTCTTTTCATTAGTTACCATAAATTATGAATCAATTACTTTTCCTTACTAGTCAGATACTGTGATGTTTTTAATATTTCCAAATTAATTAAATGTTAATTTAACATTAACTCTAAAGTTGACAAGGTAGAAAAAAATTAGCACAAAATTTACATATACCAAGTATATGTATAAAATATACATTTTTTTTACTCTTTTGACCTTATTTATTAAAATAGCTCCATAAAATAAGCCTTCCATTAAAGTTTTTTTTTAAATCCTGAGGGATATACATTCAATCATCAATAATAAATCACCATCACAAGAGTAAGGCGCATGTTCAAAAGTTATAAACTTGGAAAAGCAGGTTTAACTTACAACGAGAATACAGAATGGAATCATTATTCCACCTAATAAGGCATAAGGTATGGTGTCTTCTTTGTAAGGGTACTTGATGGACTCATCATTACAGAACATTCCTCGCTGGAAGGGGGTATGCCTTGAAGTAAGAATTGCAAAAGGCAATCCAGCTAGCAAAAGGGAATAAATAAAAATATCGTTAAAAATTATCAAAACTGATCAGCGGCAGCAACCATCCCGAAGACCTTAAAGATGCAACTGCTTTGGATGTAGGTGAGAGCACATGGAAAAGGGAAGGCGGAAGGCGGGTGCATGCAGCGGGAGTTAGAAGGGGGCGGTGTAGGTAAATGTGGTCTCTTCTCCAGGAAACAACGCTTCCGAGTTCTGCCAGCCACTCTAACACAGGCATCTCCAAACTGTGCTCCTGCCCAAGTACAGCAGTAGTGGGAAGTCGCTCTCAGACATCTGCCACCACCAGGTTTCCAGCACTTTCCTGACCTTCTGTCATGGGCTATGTTTCTGAAGAAAACATTTCAACATTCCCCATTTTATGCCTTTATCAAAAGGTTATGACAGTGTCTAAATAAACTATTCGTTCCTTTCCATTACTCAGAGGATACTACTCAGAGCTGCCTTGGATGGACCCTGACGTTGAATCAACTTTCTTAAGTCAAACATAAAACCTCCCAACACACACTTGCTTTATCATTAATGTTTTCTGTGAAGATTGTGCCTTAAAATGTGTAAACTTTGTCTACATGTAAATTTCAAGAATTCAGTTTGTGTCATTAAAGTTACATTTATTAGTTACAGCTTTCTGCTTTATAAATAGAAATGTAGTCCGGCAGAAACCCTCAGCAAGTCCACTTCTAGACTGGTCCACAGACGAAGGCTCTTCTCCCTTTGGGGTCCCATTCTGCACACGGTATCTGCCGCCTGTGCGCTGAGCTAGCCCGTCCCAAGCAGTTCATCAGGTGCTTCCTCTCCATGAAGCTCCAGCCCTGCCCTCTGCTACTGTTTATCACGGTATCGATTCTGTCCAAACTACAAGGGTCAAAAGGAGCAAATAACAACCGCATTTCTGTCGTCGCTAGCTCTCCTGTATCTCTCCACCTTCATAGACACTGAATCATGAATCAAAGTACAGTTCTTTATGTGAGCCGATCTGCCAGTGATAGCTGTCAACTCTTGAAAAATCTTTCAAGTGCTGCAGGATTCCTAAAGCCTTGCTTCTGATAACGAGCTGGCTCTGCTGCCCTGCCCTTTCACTGCACGCCTGCCTCCCTTTGAGTTCAGATGCTTCTGACTCACAGCATGCTTGCAATTAGGGCGATGCGATGAAACGCCCAAGCCTTTGCTATGTATGCCATATAGCACAACTTCAGGAGACTTCCATGACTTTTCACACATGTCAGCATATAATTAATGCACATAATGCAGCGTTAAATACACACGGCTTAGTTTCCGGTTGTTGCCTGTCCCACACAGTAACTGAACACTTAACCTTCAACCAATTACAATATTCCAACTGGATGGACATTAACTCACATTAACAAAGAACTATTATTCCTACGGTTCACCTTATTTGCAAGAACTGTGCACACAACACTGTAAACTTCTACTGTCTACACAGCACATTTCTGACTGGCTATATTTTTTTCACTAATTATTGCTACTTTCTGCACTAACATGTTTAGTACAAAAGTTACACATAAATCATTAGCACTCAAAACACTTTAGATTCTGTGTCTTTAGTATAAGGAAAACTTTGTATTGACAGTCTCAAATATACTGGAAAATATTCATATACACATCCATTAATAATAAGGCTTTTCTCCTTTGGCCATGCCACATAAAATCATCCTAAGTGAGGTAACCCGATCACAAAAGAACACACATGGAATACAGTCACTGATAAGTGGATATTAGCTCAGAAACTCTGAATACCCAAGACACAATTCACATATCAAATGACTCCCAAGAAGAAGGAAGGAGAGGTCCCGGATCCTGAAAAGGCTTGTTCCAGCATTGTAGGGGATTACCAGGACAGAGAAGTAGGAGGGGGTTGATAGGAGAATGGGCGGAGGGAAGAGGGCTTAGGGAACTTATGGGGAGGGAGGAACCGGGAAAGGGAAAATCCTTTGGAATGTAAACAAAGAATATAGAAATTAAAAAATTATAATTAAAAAAAGAAATTGCTCTTAAATTTACAGGAAAAAAGTTTGTATTTCTCAAGGTGGATGAAAAAGTTTACAAGTGGCCCATTTTAAAATACAGGAATGCATAAGTGGATAAACACTGACTACGCTGTATACATCACCCTCTGTGCTATCGGGGTCCAAGGCGGAGTAAAGCGCACTACATAAGCACCCAGAGAAGGAAAGTCATGCAGCACTCTGTGCCCAGTCAGTGAGTTGTTTAGAATGTGATTCCCAGTAGAAGAATGGTGTAGGAGAAAAACCATAACGGGTGATTTCCACAGCTACAAAGCGGAAAGAAAATGTGCACCAGGGATGTGATATGAAAAGCAACCACAGAGTAATGGCGGTATTAAAAGGATGAGCAAAGAAAACTCAGTGAGAGAGCTGGGGTGAGCTTCTGGCGGGCCAGGAAGGAGAAGCATGAGGTATTCATCCGAAGAAAGGAGTGTCAGCTGGGGAAGAGCCCCAGTTGCCATGGGTTTTAATTGCCAGTCTTCATTGAGGAGAAAGACTAGAAACCAGTCTAAGAGTTTGGAAGGCCTCAGGAATGCTTTAAGTTAGTAATACCCAATCCCAGTCACCATCACAGAAACATCACAGTTTCATTAAACTCAGTACAGGTCAACCAGAGGTGTTCACCGACCCACTTAAGACTTAAAAGGATGAGCTTATTCAGATGCTTCTGGAAACTCTCAGAAATACAAGACTGACTCCATCTGGGCTGGCACGCAAGCACCGGCCCACAAACAAAGAAGCCAAGGACAAAGCCCATTTACAGAGCAAGAGAGACTAGCCTGACCCTTCCCAGTGCAGAATGGAAAGGTAGCTTTGGTTCCCCCGGGGGCCAGAAGGCCTCAATGGTCCCACTATCTCAGGCTGCTCAGTACCTTGTATCTGTTTCAACAAACAAGTTTTACCTAAGCTAATGAGAAAACAGTTTTCTATTCTTTGCAAAAAACCTTAATCTAACCTATCAACAGGGACAGCACAAAGGTTGCTTTTAAGTTGTTTTTTGTTGTTGTTGTTGTTGTTATTAATCTACAGTGTGGGGAACACTTCCAATTCAAATGGAACTGGGAAAGGGGGAAAGCTGTTAGAATGTAAACAAAGAATATAGAAAATAAATAAAAAACAAATCATTGTTTGCATTTCTAATTATTTCCTTAGAACATTTTTATATAACATTAAGGCATATAAACATTAACATCTTGGCCAATTATTTCCCCCCAAATATAACTGTATAGCACTAACTTACTCTACTATCCACGATACACAAGTATGGAAAACTGGATCTTTTCAATGGACAGCTGATGCTATCCTTGATATGTCTGACAGCCAAGGCACAGATGAAAGGGTTGTTTTCACTGCCGTCAGTTCAAATCAAACATCCTTTTACTCTTATCAGTAAAACTGAATCTCTCTCTTTTTTTTAAAATCTCTTTAATAATTTCTCAAATGACTATACATGCCAATGTTTTTCTTAATACTTTAGAAATTAAAGTCAATTTTAATTTCCCTCCTATTTTTAATTTATTTTTTGTGTGTGTATGTGTGTGTGCGCTTCCTTATCTGTATGTACATCTTATGCATGCATAGGCCCACGAAGGGCAGGGAGGCCATCAGCTGCTCCCCAAATTGAAATTACAGGTAGTCATGAGCCACCCAGTGTAGGTGCTGGGAACCCACCCCAATCCTCTGCAAGGGCAGCAAGTGCTCCTAGCCACAAAGTCCTCCACCGATTTCCTCACCTATTTCAAATAACCTTAAAGTGTAACACGTATCATAAAGTCCATCTATTCTAAATTTGCCATTCCAGCAATCCTTACACTATAGTCTGAGAACACCGTCATGCCCTGGAGACATTCATGAGCTAGTGTGCAGTCAGTTCACACTCCTTGATATAACCTAGAACAGCCACAGACCTGCTTTTGGGCATATCATAGAAATTGAATTAGACAACACGTGGTAGTTTCTTTTTCTTTTCTTTTTCTTTTTCTTTTTTTTTTTTTTTTTTTAAGATTTTTATTTTATCTTTGAGTTCACTGTAGCTGTCTTCAGACACACCAGAAGAGGGCATTGGGTTCCATTACAGATGGTCATGAGCCACCATTTGGTTACTGGGAATTGAACTTAGGATTTCTGGAAGAGCATCAGTGCTCTTAACCGCTGAACCATCTTTCCAGCTCCACAATGAACCTTTTTAAAACTCAAGTTCTCTGAATAGTACTTAACTCATCCGTGAAATAAGACAGCTTTCTGTTTCTAATAGTGAATATCTTTAATGATTTGAAAAACTATGACATGATAACTTATAACTTCTATAAGCTTGACAGAAAAAAATTTCTCCTTCCTCCACCAGAGATAGGTAAAGATAGCTAAAAATGTCAACGTTTTTAACTGTCTCTTGTATACATACTCAGGATCTTGGAACCATAAGAGAAATACTTATGAACTGTTTCAGTTAGAAAAATTCAGTAACATTGAGAAAGTGGTTTCAAAGTCTCTTATATGAAAAAAATTCAGCTGGGCAGTGGTGGCACATACCTATAATCCCAGCAATCAGGAGACAAGGTGCTGAATCTCTGAGTTCAAGGCCAGCCTGATCTTCAGAGTGAGTCCCAGGACAGCAGGGCTACACCGAGAAACCCTGTCTCAAAACAAACAAACAAAAAAACCAGAAACAAACAACTAACTAACCAAACAACCAAACACAAAAACCTTTTCCAACATAAGGGAAACACAAATGCCTCCAACAAGTTACTGTTTAAAGGTTATCAACACATAATCTATATAGACACAGAATCTATACTGCTGCACAGATATTCTAGCCCTATTTTATACAGTATGACTATGGTCATATCATATCATATCTGGAGTTAGAGAAATCCAGAGCCTACTGCATGTCATTCAAGGGTACATTGCCTCAGAGCTAACCAAAGCAAGCACTGATATCAAGGGCCTAGAGCTCTGCTTAAGGTCAAGGGAAGAACTACCTCAAAAGTCCAGAAGACGAAATGACCCCATTGGAAGATCACTGAACAGCAGATGGTTTCCACTGAGCAGAGAGGAGGTGGCCACTTGCAAAATATTTCAACAGTCACAATCTCAATGTATGCATAGGGGTGCATGAAGGCTATAAGCCCAAAGAACCCACAGTATAGGGAAGACTGTAAAATAATGGATCAATTGTTATTTCTGCCACCCAACTGTCACCTTGGGATTACCAGATATGTGATAGATGGATGTATTTAGTTAGGGTTTCATTGCTGTGAAGAGACATCATGACCAAGGTAATTCTTCTAAAGAAAAACATTTAATTGGGGCTGGTTTACAGTTTTAGAGGTTCAGTCCATTACATCATGGCGGGAAGCATGGCAGCATGCAGGCAGACATGGTGCTGGAGGAGCTGAGAGTTCTACATCTTGATCTAAAGGCAACTAGGAGAGAGACTGGCTTCTGCAGGCAGCCAGGAGGCGGCTCTCTCTTCCACACTGGGTTGAGCTTGAGTATACGAACTCAAAGCCCACCCCCACAGTGACACATATCCTCCAACAAGGTCACACATCCAAATAGTGCCACTCCCTGGGCCAAGCATATTCAAACCACCACATTCCACTCCCTCGCCTCCACAGGCTTGTTGGAACATACAAGTCTGTGGAGGCCATATCTAGCCCTAACAAAAAGCAAAATCATAAAGCAGATCATATACTTCCAGTATATTATGGCACAGGATATACATTACCGTTCCAAAACATCATAGTGAAGAAATATTGGACAAAGGCAAGACCAAAAACCAGCTGGGCAAACTCCAAACTCTGCATCTCCAAATCCTTTCATCTTTGTTGACTGCAACACAACTCTTTCCATTCCTTGGCAGTATCTCACAGCTCTGGCATATCTAACATCTTGGGGTATCCAAGGCAACGTCAACTTCATGTTTCTTGTTCCAGTATCTGGGAGCCCAGATCTTCTGGGCTCCTCCACAGGGCTTGGCTCGTTTCTTCAGCTCTGCCGTCTGCAGCACTCTAGGCCATGACCGACTCCACTCCACTGCTGCTCGTCCTGGCAGTCATCCCCTGGGGCTGACCCTCCAATACTGTGGGGTCTGATGCTGCAACTAGGTGTCACCAATAGCCTCTCACAGGCTCTCTTCATGGTCCCAAGCCTCAGCTCCTTTGCATGACCCCTTCAGTCCTGGGTCATCAACTGCAGCCGGGGCTGCACCTTCAACCATGGCCTTTCCTGGACTCTCACAGTGCCAAGCCTCAGCTGCTCTTCATGACCCCTTCATGCCTTCAAAACCAGTAGCACCTGGGTGATTCTTACACATTACCAAGTCCAGCTACAGCATGAGATATAATCTATGGAGGCTGGAGGTGGAATGTGATGGTTTGAATAGGAATGGTAAAGTGGAAATTTCTGGTTAAAAAGTTGTGTCATGTGATGTTTTTCTGAAAACAGACACTTGAGAGGGTATGTGGCATTTAGAAAGAATATACATGAAACCCCACAAACAATGGGAGGGCGCTCTTGCATTACATTCTCCTTCTTTGTTGGTCTTCACTCATAGAGACGTGCCAAGAACTCGTGGTACTCAGTCCACTTCCACTGCTGGATCGAGTCGCCACTATTTGTGTTTGGTGTTTGCTATTGGACCAGACTCCTGGTGTCCTGACAAAGAAGAGTGGAATCACCCCAAAGAACTACTTCTAAACAGAGCTACAACCCTCTTTTCCTACTAACCTTCCTCCCCTACCTTTGGTTGATAGGCTAGAAGGGAGGTTGGAGTGTTTAAGAACCCTAAACAAAGTAGATTTTTTAAAATCTGAGCTTAGAGATGGCTGGCCCCCATAAGCTCACATATTTGAATGTTTTGTCATTAGAGAGTGGAGCTACTTGACAGGGATTAGTAGAGCTGGCCTTTTTGGAGTAGGTGTGGTCTTCTTGGAAGAAGTGTGTCACTAGGGGTGGGCTTTGAGGTTTCAAATGCTCAAGCCAGACCTATTCTCATTCATTCTCTCTCTCTCTCTCTCTCTCTCTCTCTCTCTCTCTCTCTCTCTCTCTCTCTCTCTCTCTCTCTCTCTCTCTCTCTCTCTCTCTCTCCTGCCTTCAGCTAAGAAAAGTCTTAGCTACCATGGCTGCCTGCATGCCACCATGCTCCACGCCATAAGAATAATGGAAGAAACCTCTGAGACTGTAAGCCAGCCCCGAATGTTTTAGAATCATGGCTAAGAGAAGTGCAAATTGTTGATTAGTTTAATTTCTTTTACTAAATCTTAAAGACCTTGGTAGCAATTTAATTCTAAATACATTTAACTCAAATTCAGTATGCAGACCAAAAGACTGAGGAATTCCACCCCTGTCTTAGAAATTCCAGACATCTAAATGTTACTTTTGTCAGCATTAGAGCACATATCATTATGTGCTCTAATGCTAACAATGCTCACAAAGCTAAAAATGCATCAGAGAGTGTCTTAATGTCCTGAGGAAATCATCTTTAATTATGAAGCAATCATCCAAGGGTCAGCTCAACAATGACCTGAGTTCCCTTTTTATATGCTCATTAATTAGGAGTCAGGGAAGTCAGACTGTGCTCAACTTATGGATTTAAGCTGAACTAGCCAAGAGGATTTCCTGGTGGATCTGGTATAAATATATGAAAGAGTAGCAAGAACGGGAAGCGAGTTGATCAAGTCAGTTAAAACTACATTAACTGAGAACGGAAGCCCTGGGCATGGAACCGGGGAAGGTGGCGCATCTGCTAGAGCTGTCTATAGTAGACAGTAGTGAGATATCTGCAGTGGAGGGGAGAAGTCAAGCTAAGGGATTAACCTGACACAAGCTCTGTTAAAGCCATGAAACCTAGTGAGCCCACGAGGGGAGCAGGACAGAGGAGAAACGAGCCCAGTGGTCCCTAGAACAGCAAATGAAATCTCCACAGAAGAGAAAGAAAAGGGGGCAGTGGTGTGAAAGCACAGGAGAGCTTGCCTGTTACTTTTGTTTGTTTCTGTCTGGGGTTTTGTTTTTTAAGAAAGGGTCTCTGTATAGCCCTGGTGGCCCAGGAACTCGCTCTGTTGCCCAGGCAGATCTGTGATCCATCTGCCTCTGCCTCCCAGGTGCTGGGATTAAAAGCATTTACTACCACAGCCAGGCCAAATAAATTCTTTTTATACAGAAAGAAAAAGAGATGGAGGCCTGCACAGATCTGGTAAGAAGGAACTAAATTTGGACAAATAAAAAAAAAAACCAGGGAATATGTTTCACAATTCTAGAACAGCAACTGTAGAAAGATCATAGAGTATCAAATCAATACAAAACTTAATTCCACTTCTATATACTTGTGATGGGCAATTAGAAACCAAGGTTTTTACTTATATAAAAATATCAAAAAAAAAAAATCCGCATTGACATGCTTGGCCATTCCAAAACTCCCAGATAGTCTACTGATAACTCAGCGGACCTGCCCATGACTTCTGCTCATCCACCCAGGAGAGAGGAACTGCTCTCACTCTCACTACAGGAAAGCTATTATTAAAAAGATCGCTCACCGTCGCAGCTTCCTACCTACCTTGTAAGCAGTGACTGAGCTTCTCCTCCAAAAGCATGCCATGCCCTGAGCTTATGTTGACTGATCCTAAATCACAAACCAATACAAACTATTGGAAATGTGGGTTTGTAATACTGTAAAACTTGCCATTCTTAAGACCCAATAAATGCAATAGCTTGACATTATTAACAAAGTGTACTGATGTGGGGCTTTTGTTTGTTTAAAATTATTCAAACATGGTGCCAACAGGAATTTGGCCACCATCTAAGTAGTCGTGGGGCAAGTGGACTGTGCCACCAGACAGAACTGGTGTGGTTGAGCAGGCTCAAACCCTGGGGAATCTCAGAATTGAGAACAGCAGGTATAGAGCCAGCTCCCTGCCAACCTACCTGATCTGGGACATATAACTACAACACTCAGCTGAGATGACCGTGACAATCGGCTACATAGCATAAAAACCTGGGTTTTCCATGTTAATAAAGTATCTAGATAGGCCTCGAGTGTTTAGCCAATGAGCTTCCCTTCCTCGGCATTCCTTCCTGCAAAAGGTATTAATCCTTGGTTCACCCTAAGTAAGCTGTATGAAGTCACATCTGCCACCAGATAACAAGCAAGGATGTCTCCTTTATCAAGCATCGTCTTGGGGGAGGCCCTAGTTGTAGAGAGCTGCACCCAAATGTTCCTGACAAGGCTGGGAAAGGCCTTCTCTCTTCCAGCCCCTCCATTTACTCCTCCGCACTCACTCAGAACCAAACCAGATCCTGCCCCCTCCAGGGCTCAGCCATCCCCTCCTTTCCAGGCACACAGACACCCCCAGGGGAAGCACGGACCCAAGGACCGCCCCCCCATACCCATCGGTACCCCAGCAGCATGTACACAGGAGACCAGGAACTATAGCATCCGTCTCGGACTCGGCTGTTTCTCACCCTGGGAAACACGGGCTGAGACCCTGTTGCAGACTGTGCTCTGCCTGCTCTGAGTGCTCGGCTGTGCTCTGCCCGCTCTGAGCAGCTGGCAGTGCTCGGGCGCCCCAGCAGCGAGGCAGGCACACAGCCCGCAGAGTGGTGGCTCCAGAGAGCTCGGTGTGCAACCCAAGCTATCAGTAGGTGTGGAAAATGCTGAAGCCTTTCATGATGGGGGGTGGGGTGGGGACACTACTGACACAGAAAGATCTACAAAAGCACTGTGCTCCACATCTTCTCAGGACTTAAGACAACCTGTGCTCTAGTCACAAAGGGTAATCTCACATAAGTGAGTCCTCACTGAACTTTTAGTCATAGTCCTTCTGAACTAAAAAGGATTTGGAGATTTTCAATTTGTTAAAGGAAACAACAAATTACAGCTAAGGAAGATAGATGGTCACGCTTGGCAGCAAGCGCCTTCACCTGCCGGGCCTGCTCAGCCTGTCCACGTTCTTCCAGAACAGTCGACACCCAAACTCAACTGGGGATCATTTCATGGCAAACAAACGTTAGAGAGCAGGTGATAGGACCACCACGAACTCCACCCCGTTTGCCGTAGCCAGTCACCCCATTTGCTTCTCCAGCTGCTCTGTCTGGTTATGAGGTGCTGCTGTAGACCCTGACTGAGGTGTTGCTTAAGGCGTGTGAGGCGTGATCATGTGATATTGACTACACTCAAGAAGTCTGGCTGGCTCCCAGAGCTTTCCATGGAGACTGTGGGTCTGGATTCGGAGAAAACCTTCACCGCAGATGCTTCTGACCTCAACCTCGGCCTTACTTCTCAGATATCAAAAAAGGTTTTAATGTATTAGAAGTCTATTGCATAACATTTGGATAGTAATGGCTTCTCGAATCAAGTGCACTAAATATCCCACAAACTTTTTTTCTTTCCAGTTTTTGAGACAGTCTGGCTTTAAATTCACATAAATCTATCTGCCTCTGCCTGTTGGTTGCTGAAATTAAAGGCAGGTGCCACCATTAAAGTGGCTGCACTTTTTTTTTTAATGGCACAATATTATAGTCCTCTGGGGCGGGGTTCAAATGTAAAAACACAAAACTATTGTTAAAAACTGAATTTCTAAGTACCACCATGTTTTTCAAATAACAAGTTTTAAGAAACAAAGGTATGTCCAGTTATTAAGCTGTCAACTACTCCTCTACTAGGTCCAGGAACTGTAGTTTAGAGGTAGAATGTTCGCATAAGCAGCATGATGCCTCTGATATAGGGTATGTCAGGGCAATAAAAGAGCCAACAGCTTGCACTCAAAATAAATACGACGTAAAGTCACTAAGTGGGCCAGCGAGATGGCCAAGTAGGTAAAGGCAGACTGCCAAGCCTGAAGACTAGCTCAATCCCTGACCCGAGGTGCAAGGGGAGAACCTACGCTCCCAAGTTGAGCCCTAAACTCCACAGGTGTGCTAGCATATGCACACAGCACACAAATTAAATGTAATGTTAATTTTTATTAGTTAACACATCATGCAAAACTCTAAAACATATGTGACATCTTATTAGGTAATCGTATCCCTAGAAATTAATAATCTTGAAGATAATATTTTGTAAAATTCATTATTTATTATGTAACGAAACAACAATGATTCTTTATCAAACTATCAACAAATTGAAATATATATTTTTAGCCAAGTTTACTGGGACACGCCTTTAATCCCAGCACTCGGAAGACAGAGGCAGGCCATCTCTGCGAGTTTGAGGCCAGCCTGCTCTACACAGTGAGTTCCAGGACAGCCAGGGCTACATAATGAGACCCTCTCTCAAACTCCACCCCAAATATATATATATATATAAATGTGTGTGTGTGTGTGTATGCATGTGTATACACACACACACTACTATTCAGTGTGTGTATCTATGTGTGTGTTGGTAGTGTGATAGGGAGAGATCCCAGGACTTTCCATGAGCCAGGCAGGTACCCTACCTGATTTTAAGCCTCACTACATTTTTTATAGCACATTTAAGTTCACTTAAAAACTGAGCAGAAAGTAAATGCTCCCATACACACCCTCTCTTCCTATCACCAGTCTAGTTCTCTTATCAACACCTTACACTGACCCAGCAGCACATTTGCTGTAACTGAAGAGGCAGTGTTAGTACACTGGTTGTAACTAAAGCCCATGCCTTACTTTAGGGCTAGTTCTTTATGCTACAGTTCCATGTGCACTGATGCACACATGGGGCCATGCGCCCCATCACAGTATCAAAGAGAACAGTTTCACTGCCCTGAAACCCTCTGCCTTAGGTTCCTTACATCCTCGCTCATCCACCTATCTTTGTAATCGTTCTATAGGCTTGCATTTCCATATCATGCCATATCATAGTTAATACCATAAAATACACAGCCTTTCAGATCGGTTTCCTGTACCTAGCAATATGCACTGAGGGTTCTTTCATGGGTCTTCACGGCTTGATGATATATTTCCTTGGATTCTGTTGTTTTGTTCTTGCAATACAGAGGACACAACCCAGGGCCTTGCCCATGCCTGCAGCTAGCACTGAGCTATATACGCTTGCTTCTAAGTGTCACCAGACATGAATATTTCATGCGTGGCATATGTCAATATCACAGTTCATTTTTCTACTCAACTACTGAAAGGTATCTTGCTTGTTTTAAATGTGGACAGTTGTGAATAAAAGTGCTACAGACATGAGTGTACAGCTTGCTTTGTTTTATTTTTTGTGAACAGAAGTTTTCAATTCGCTTGGGTGGGGGCACAACTGCTGTATCCTACAGACAGACCCCACACATTAAGTTCATAAGAAATTGCAGAAGTGTCTTCCAAAGTCGCTGTCCATTCTCTGCTGAAGCTGGCATTATGGTCTTGACTTCACTACATAGGGGCACACAGTAGACCCCAGTTTGAGTTGGCAGTGAGCATCCTTTCACAACTCCTTCACAATATGCCTATCTTCTCTAGTTGGGGTTTTCCTCCAGACCTCCAGTCCACTTTTAATTGGTTGCTTTCTCTCTAGCCTTCACTTTTTAGCTCCACCCCCACCCCACCCTCCTGCTTTGCAGCTCAGGCTGGCCTTGAACTGGAGGTCTTTAGCCTCCCATGCTCAGGATTCCAGGCTAATGGCCCCACCAGCTTGGGGTGTAGCTTTAATTGTGGCCCTTCATCGGGTTGGGAGAAGGCATTCCACACCTGCCCGTGCTATCACGGTCTTAACAGTGTCTTTCACAGAGCAGAACTTTTTAATTTTAATTCCGGCCAGTTTGCCAATCATCTGCTCATGGCTCTCCCTTGCTGTACCCAAGGGCAGATTTATTTTTAAGAACCAAAAATTTTTGCCTCAGCAGTCAGCTGGAGATATGAGACCCTGTCTTTAAAAATAACATTATTTTTAAAGCAAATATCACAAACTAGGACTATCACAATTTAGGACCTAAATTAAAAAAAATAAAAAGGTAAAGTTCATAGCTTCCTCAGCTATAGTTTTCAAAATAACATTAAAACAAATTAATGAATATTAATGAATTTGCCTTTGCTTCACCTTTTTCTACAGTGAAATAAGGAAGACTAGAATCTTCCATTGTCCTAGATAGCTTTATCTGTCAACTTGACACAGCCAAGAGTCATCTGAGAAGGGAGACAGCTGAGGGACTGGCCTGTGGGCGTGTCTGCAGGGGACTGGTGTAGGAGGCCCAGCCCGCTGCATGTGAGGCAGCCAGCACTCTTGCTCTCTATGCTTTCTGGGTTAAGACTTGCTAGTGTTCTACCTTGCCTCCCCTCAGGGATGCACTGGGAACGGGAGCTAACTAAACCCTCCTCCTCTAAGGTGCTTCTGGTTAGTGTTCTAACTCAGCACCGGAAAGACATCTAATGCACATGGGAACCAGTGTCCAGACACCTGGTGCCCACCAGGCTTGGGGTTCTTTTTGAAAATGTAAAAGAAAAAAATAAGTCACTTTTAAAATGTAAACTTTTTACCATTTAAATTCCTACTACTCATCAAATTTTATACAAGATGTGTGTGTATATGTGTGTGTGTGTGTGTGTGTGTAGTTATGTCAAACATGAATAATACATGTAAGTGAAAACAATGGCTTCTATATGAGATATTATGCATAAATTATTAAAACAAATCTGCCCTAGAAATTGTGAAGAACTCCTTTTACATTAGTTCATCAGCCATCAGCATACTAAGGCGCAGGAGCCAGCTATACACTGCTTTTTCTAGCTTGCCAAGTTTGTATTAAAATGGTTTTTCCAAATGAGTTCTAACAATACACTTACAAGAATTCATACCAAGAACTCAAAGGTTTATACCAAGTTTTCCCCACGACTTTAAAGAAAATACATACCTTAGTATTACTGTTCTTCATTTCAACTGCCTAGCATTTTGGTATTTACTGTAATCATTTATTTAAGAAATATTTGTTAAGTAAGGGCACAAAGCTGAATTTGCAGTATTCTCACAATGAAATAAAACCAATTGACCTAAACAGCACTGAAATGTTACTAGTTTTCATCAGGTAGAAGACCAATGTTTGTTGCTTTCTGTTTATCTACATTATAAGTTTTGTTCAATTCGTAAGTTATATTTTTGCAATTAAGTTTTAAGAAAAGATAAAAGGCACCAACTGCTGCAACTGCAGTTTACTTCCTGAGCTTCAAACAATACTGAGTAGATTCTACAGCTTGATCTGGCAACCGTCCCACACAGTGACAGCCACAGCAAACACCTCCGTCCAAATGCAGTGGACTGTTCATCGGTGACAGTCCTGCAAACTTCCCTTGACTGTTCACAATCCTGGGGCCTCAACTATATAAAGCTAGCTGTGGTGGCTCTTGCTTCTTAGG
Source organism: Apodemus sylvaticus (assembly GCF_947179515.1). Lineage (NCBI taxonomy): Eukaryota > Metazoa > Chordata > Mammalia > Rodentia > Muridae > Apodemus > Apodemus sylvaticus. Next base: position 47,629,503 of record NC_067487.1, read on the forward strand.
GAAAAGTAGCCCCTAAAACTAAATTCTTAATCCCATTTTTTCACCCCTTTTATTTTAAAATTGTTAAATCAAATTTGGATTTTAGGTATACAGAGGTATGTATGATAAGATAAATATATATTATAGAATATAAAATATATTAAAATTCAAGGTCATTAGTTGCTAGAATACTATTCTGAAGACTATTCAGGAAAAACAAAACTTACAATGATAAAAAAAAAAAAAATCACTCAGACTCATGAACTGCCAAAGCCAAAAGTTGCTTATTCAAACCCAGGAAGAAAAGCCAGCCAGGCCTGCTGCAGAGCGAGGCTGCTGAGCTGACTGGGGCAGAGCTGTAGACCTGCCTCAGACAGAGGACACAGAAGCCGCTAGCACACGCCAGGGCTAAGTCTCCGCCCTGCTCCTTTTCTTCTACTTCCAAGTCACATAAAGGACATGGTAAATAGGAGCAGGAAGACAGCAGACTCGGACTGCAGGCAGGTGGTGGCTGGGGCTCAGCTGTGAGAGAGCACAGCCAAGCAGAGTGGAGCCTCCGCTTCAGGCACATACTGAGAAGAGCTGGGCCAGCGGCTGCAAGCTGTTTTAAGTAGCACACGCCACTGTTCAACTGGAAAAATCATCATTCTCCAGGACGAGAGTGGATTCTTTCCTTCAGCAACTATTTTCCACAATGACACGAGTAAGGTAGGGCTTGAGTTTACCCCCACCCCAACGCCATCACTTCATCCAACCTCCAGCACAAACCCATCACTACCTGCTTATTATTTACTTACAGAGAAAATGGGTAAGCCAAGCCCCAATATGACGAGTATACTGGTTGTGACGGTACTGTCATGGTACGGGTACTTCACGCTGCTGTCAGTACAGAAAAAGCCTCTCTGAAATGGATATATTTGGCCCAAATTTACAATAGCCATAGGCATGGAAGCTGTTGGGGAAGGGAAAAAAACACATATGATTACATTCAATTCACTTCTTTAGGAAGGAGAGGGTATGGGACATAAATCTTAACTAAATTCAGGTCTTTCTGGAGAAAGACTGATGTTCTCAGACACCCAGCAGAAGGACCAATGAGATTATGTGGTGCCTGTGCATTCAAAATCTGATTCTCTCTCTTGCACTGACCTCTGATCTCAGGTACAATCAAAAAAGAAGCCACCAGGGAAGAGAACAAAATGGGTCCATGGAAAAATAAATCTGAGAATACACGCAAGTTCACTATTTTACATTCTATAATTAATTCCCATTTAACAGCTTAATATCTTAAATATATATAAGGAAAAAAAACAAACTAACATAAATGTAATGATAGCACCATAATATATGAAGGACAAAGAAGTAAAAATCTATTTCACATTAGAATGAAGTTCGGAAAAAAAAAAACCTTTAAGTTTTGATAAGAAAAGCAGAAAGGAACAAGCCCTTGTTCTTCAAGACAAAAAGAAAATTGTCTTTATTAGTCTCGGCAGGGCTCCGAAACCCCTCTACCACAGCACAGCGCTAAACTTTGCTTTGCCTGAGCCTCCCGAGTAGTGAGGTCTACAGGCGCACGCCATGCCACCCGGCTGGCAGTTTCTAAATACGTTCAAATTTACACTGATTCAGGCTTGGCTTCATACAAACACTGAAACATCCATTCGCTCATCATATACTCTACTAGGCGAAAGCAGGTACAGGAGACTCATTTGTGCAAAACTCATTCAAGATCTGGCTACTTTGTGTAAACAGAATGTACACTTGAGAGATTGTTTACAAAGAAATACCAACACAGACTTTTTTTTCAGGAAAGGGAAACAAAACTTCTGTACGTTGACTGTGATATAGTAATTCTATTAACTGTTATTAGTACACACACATCCAAAGGGAAATGAAGGCAGAGAAACACCATGAAAACAGAAACACGATTATTAAGACAGTATAAAAGGACCAATAGAAATTCAGAGATTAACACAAACTGAGGTAATCAGAAAAGAGCAATAAAGAAGAGGCAACGAACAGGTGAGTGCAGGCCCAGGAGGAGCAGGAGGAGCGGGAGGAGCAGGAGGAGCAGGAGGAGCAGGAGGAGCAGGAGCAAGGGCAGCCCCAGAGCTGTGGCAGCAAAGCAGAGGGACGGAGCAAGGGGTCCATCCGTCACAAGACCCTCTCCGCATTGCATGCCCACACAGGCCAAGCGCTGGAGGACACGGACAACTCCATCCTTATCTCTCTGCAACACACAGGCCTGGAACCCCCACTCTTCACGGCAGTTACTACTCATGTTTAAGGAAATGAAGAACGGTGCCGAAGCTTTAAGCAGGGGCAGCCAGCATCCTAACACCGGCTCCTCCTCCTGTACAGGTAGTAAAAGGACAGTGGCCATGAAGACAGGCTGGGGGCACTGGATCTGTCCATGTAAAAAATGCTTGTTCAGTTAAAATAAATACATCTGTTCTTAATGAGACCTCAGAGTTAGCGGACCATCTTTACTGCTAATCATCTCTGCATCATGTAAGTGTGAGGTTCTAATGACAGCATGAGAACTTCAAGTTGTGTTTATTAAAGGATTCTGGGTTACACTGGCCTAAAACAAATTTATCTTGTAGGACATAAAAATCTGTCTTCTTTCTGTCAAAGTCAGTAACATAGTAAAATAAGTATTTTAGACATTAACATTTAAAAAACTGAGCAAAAAGAAGGAAATATTTAATACAACTTTGAAATAATTCAGACACTTAGTGACAGTGTCAACTCCGAGAAGAGGATGCCAGGAATGCGTTTGAATATAGGAATGACCCCTTGAAGGCTGCTCACACTTGCAGAGGCGGACCTGACAGTACCACTGCAGAGTCTGGAGCCTGAAGATGGCCCCATGATAGAATCATAGGTTAGAAGGAGGAGCTCACTTGTGGTGAGCCCATGTTAGTTCAGTATTCAGGGGACTGCCTTTGGGTTCGTTTGTCACTCCCTAATGGGTGTCAGCCTTGTCTTCCCCTCCTCACATAGCCCTGGAAGCCCCAACCACATGGAACCACTGGGTTTTTGAAACCCTGTGAGTCACCAGATATCCTCGGCTGCCCCTCCCCTTCCTCGTCAAGGGATCAGCATTCCCTTACCTGCCCCATGGCACTGTGAACAACTACCCTGCTTTTGTACACATCTTTCAGGAACTCTAAAAGCAGAACTTACTATTACAGTTCACTTTGTATCAGGCACATAGTTGGAACTAAATAAAACCTTATTAAAGAGCTAAATAAGTAAAATTCAGGATACAGATGTGTAAGCATTTGAAATTATAACTTAGGATAAAACAGTTCTCAAAGAAAGCAAAAAGTCAAGACTAACAGAGCAAACAGCCAAGAACCAATAGTCTTCATAAAACCAAGAAAAGAGATGATAAAGGGGGTGGGGGTGGGGTGGAAATAGCGCATTATACTCCAGAGGGCAGGGAACTTGTCTGTCTTGTTGAGCAGCATGCTGGAAAATGAATGAACTCTAGGAAAGGACAACACTAGGAAAAGGGGACCTGTGGACATCCCTATGCACATAGAAACGGATCTCGCTACACATACCTGCGGTGTTGTGTAGTCCACCCTTCTATCAACCCTGAGTATACTACCATCTAATAATAATCTCTCTACCAACCCTGAGTATACTGCCATCTAATAATAATCTCTCTACCAACCCTGAGTATACTGTCATCTAATAATAATCTCTCTACCAACCCTAAGTATACTGCCATCTTCCCTAACAACCAATCAAATTAAAAGTAACACTGTTCTGCAATTCATATTGTGCCTAATGGTGGCTGCTCTAAGGACTGTATAAGGCTCCCCAGAGGGGTTGTGCTTGGTCGTTCTCTCCCCATGTGCAGGGACACCCCAGCATGCTGAATTAAATAAAATTCCTCTTGTTTTTGTATCGATTCATAATAATAAGAATAATAAGAATAACAATAATAACAATAATCTCTCAACTAACCCTGAGTATACTGCCATCAAATAATCTCTCTATAGTTTTACTCACAGTAAGCACTTCAAGGAATGTTGTTGGAATGAACAAGCAGGCAACAACCTCTGGAGCCCATAATAATCTTGTGTAACAACAAAAGTATAGCCTAAAAGGGTTTATATAAATTTCCTTTCTTAAAGGTGCAAGTTCAAGCAAACAACAAAAATCAGCATGCAGTCTGAAGCTCAGGAAAGGCCGGAGGTGTGGGACTCAGTGTCAGGGCACTTGCTGAGCGCACACACACTCACACACACACACACACACACACACACACACACACGAAGTCTTGGTTTAATTTCCAGCAACAATGCACACACATATGTGCATGCATACATACGCACACACCCAGGAAAGGGGGGTTGTGCAAGGGGAACACTTTCAACTCTAATCACTATTCTTTCTCAAGCTTGCTTTTCCAGTGACAACACAAACGGCTAATGAAGATGAACACACTGACCAGAACCATGTTAATTACTAAGGGGAACATCACTTACAAGTCCCAGAATCCTGAAGTCCTGCCTGGCATCACCCATAAACAGGTTCAGCTATGGCCACTCTAGAACCACTGCTCTCCCCAAGGCCCTCACCCTTTCCAAGGCCCCTCACCCTTTCCTCACTGAAAACAAAGTCAGAGACCCAACTGCCTCTTCTTAACTAACGCCAAAGCAGAATTCTACACTCTTGCAGAAAACAAATCTGACCTACAAATGAGACACTGAAGAATAAGACCTAACAAGGAAACACTTCAGATTCGGCGCCTATGTTCTTCAGAACTCTGAGACACCGTATTGTGACACACAGTGCATGATGGATAGTATGATGTGTACGTGACACATGGACCACACTTACACCTTCCACTCCTCCGTGAAATTTCCAATTCACTCTGCACATCTTCAAAGTTATCATGGAAACTCCATTCCTACACCTTTGCTCTAAGACTCTGAAAGTATTACATGGTGTAGTTTGAGTGTACATAAAATTCTATATACTATGAATAAAAAAGTATAAGTCTTATTATGGCCACTTCTTGAAGCAAAAACATAATTTTAGTTTTTAAAATTAATTCGGTGTGTAAGTGTTTTGCCTGCAGGTGTGTTATGTGCATCCCATGCATGCCTGCAGAGGTCAGAAGAGGGCATCGGATGCCCTGGAGTTGCAGATGGTTGTGAGTCACCATGTGGTTGCTGGGAATTAAAGCCAGGACCAAGTAAGAGCACCAAGTGCTGTTAACTACTGAGCGCCATTCGGTAGACTCTGAAGTACAAACATGTTTAAAAAACTAATTTGTTCTACACAGAAAGATTTACAGCACAGTTGTCTGTAGATATTTACTCAGTCTCAGCAAACAAATGAAACAACTAGATTACGTTACATGGTCCTGCTCATGCATTCCAAGAGAAACCAACTTTTATTGAACAACCATTATAGGCCATTAACCGTACTAATGCTCAAACACTGTAAACACGTTGTTTCATCTGCACAGAAGAACACAATTATATTTCAGATTTCCTACCACAGGATCTGTAAAAGTTAAAAGTAAAAAATTTAATCTGTATGGGTCAGATACAAAGAAATGTATTCACTACATTCAGCAAAATTATCTAAAATTCATTCTAAGTCATATACTTTCACTAGTACAAAACAAACATGTTTGTTTTTAAATACACATGGGAAAGCCTGAAAAAAATATAATCAACTTTTTCCCTTTTTAAAATTATTTTACTTATTTACATTCCAAATATCTCCCTTCCTGGTCCCCCTCCCTCTCCCCTTTGCCTCTGAGAGGGTGCTCCCCCACCCCACCTCCCCCTGCCCCCAGGATTGCCCTATCCTTGGGGTACCAAGTCTCTAAGGTGCATCCTCTCCCACTGAAGCCAGACAAGAAGTCCTCTGCAACATTATAATCAACTTTTCAGTTGGTATCTTCAGAGGCAGGACGCGATTAGGTAGAAGGCATTTCCTGCGGTACACACCTTCTGTATACACCGTCAAGTTTAGCTATTTCCTAACAAAAGAATAAGACCACATTTGAATTTTCTAAATGTTTTATCACAATACTTTGTTTCCTAAGATTATGTTTATAACTTACCTAAATCCTACTATGCTCTTCCTGGATTTCCCTTTCCAGTAATCATACATATAACTCTCCTGGAAAAGCCCCACCTCTAGTACAAATTGTTTAAAACCAGCCTGTCTTCATATTCTGTTTAAATCAGAACAATGCAGTAAATAGCAAGGGCCGGCTGCCGGGCTTGAATGAGGCCTCAGAGAAGAGTTACACTGAATGCCTGCCTCTAGGGCACTGGGTCTCGACCTTCCTTCCTCATGCTGAGACCCCTAATACCATTCATGTTGTTGTGACTTTCAACCTGAAAATTACCTCATTGCTGCTTCATAACTGTATTTTTGCTACGTTATGAACTGTGATGTAAATGTGGAACATGCAGGCCATCTGATATGTGACCCCTGTGAAATGGTCAACCGACCCCCACAGGCGTCACGATGGACACGCTGAGAGCTGCTGCCCTAGAGGTTTTCTCTCTTGCAGCTTTTGAGATCTACTGCATGATTACAACTGTAATAACTGTATCACCTAAAATCAATAAACCCAGGATGAAATGCTAGCTTATCCAGAAGCAGAAATAGCCTGGAGGCTCAGCAGGTTGGTAGCAGGGGTCACTTCTGTCAGCACTTCTTGAACAGTCAGCTCACAATGATGCGCAGCACAGCACTCAGGATTGTACAGGGCAGTACTGTCTTAATAATTTCAGCAAGAAGGAAGGAATGCTACTCTAGGGAATCAGACTTAACTGCATGGGCATGGGCTGAAGAGAGAAGAGCAAAGATCCAAGGCCAGCCTGGGCTGGACAGCAAGACTATCTCAAAACAATCACAAAATCTCCAAGTTATTGATCATTAATAAAATGTACTAATATAAGCCATCTTTAGTTTAATGAGAACCAAAAGAAAGAACAGTTCAGAGCAGTGTTAGTCAAGTGAATTTCTGAACAATCAAATAGCCACAAAAGGACAGCGAATACTTCACATGTGGCCAGTGTCACTTAAGTGTTCGCTTTTAATTGTAACTAATTTAGTTTTAATAATTATAATTAAAACTACTCCCATTTCATATACGAGGAGCATAGCAATTAATATAGTATTGGGCATCTCATACCACATTACTTAGGATATATAAAAGCTATGTGTATTGATATGTTTGAGCTATGTGTATTGGTTCATGCCTGTAATCTGACACCTATGAAAATGAGAAAGAGGAATGCCAGGCCAACCTGGGCTACAAGAACCTGGTTCAAAACAAACAAACAAACAAACAAACAAACAAAATCTTACAATTAATTACATATTAACATAAGCCAGTTTCAAAACGCTCAAAGCCAGTAATTAAACGCGTGTTTAATTAAACAAGTATCAATGCAGTAATTTTTTTTAGGAGCCCAGGAAAAAAAATACAAAACAGAAAGTTAATAGATTGAAAATGAGGTAGGTGTGTGAACATGTATGGGTGTGTGGTGCATTTACAGGTTTATAAAGTGGTTAGTTGAGATTTAGCTTTCAAAACTGCAGGTGGGGGAACAGGGATGGTGGTTAGGAGATAGAATGGACAAAGCTAAAGCAAATTATTTAAAAATTATCACTAATAGTATCTCTTAAAAGCATCAGAAACTCAGACACTCTCCCTGGGAGTCAGCTGTCGGGTGTGTAATGGGACAGGTAATCAGCATCCCGGGGAGGACATTAAGCAGGGAGGAGGACAAGATCTTAATTAACACAGCATGCCTCTTCACACCACACCTCACACCAGATGCCCTCTAAGAAAGGAGTCTCTGCCAGGGAAGAAGGAATGACTGTTTCCCTTGACCCCTCTTCAGTGCATAATCTGATGAGCTTGAGCAGCCCTGTGCACACACACAAACCCAAGTCCACTGTTGATTAGTCTGCTTGTGGAGGTGGTGACTCTCTCTCTCTCTGAGACCCTGGGACAGCTTACTCTACCACACAGGCTAAGTGGCCATCTTGATGCTTAAGTACTGTACTGAAACAATGGAAGGGAACTGTAAAAAATATTTTATTAAACAGACAGGAAGTTGCTTCACCATATGTAAATTCTGTAAATTTGACTGTGTGTAAGCATTTCTGCATTTTTCTAGTAGGTCCACAGTTTGTGAAGTGTATTTCCACACATCCTCTCATTTTCTCTTCTTCTGAAGGTAAGAAGTAAATTGTTGTTGTTGTTGTTGTATGGAGGCTAATTACTGTACTGTGTTATCTAAGTTGTTTTTAGAAAGTTCTATTCCTTCCCACCTTAAGAAATGTTAAGGTGTACAATTCAGTTTTTGACAAATTCAGTTTCTTACTTTCTTTCCAAACAGGTTACAGATTCTTTCCAGAGTCACATGAAGCAGCCTCCGACTGATCGACTGTTAAATGCTATTTCTGACTGTGTGTGGAGTTCAGAGGAAAACCTGCAGAGTTGATTCTCTCCTACTGTGTGGGTTCTAGTGCTCAACCTCAAGTCCTCAGACTTAGCAGCTGCCACCTTCACCCACTGGGCCATCTTGCTGGTCCTCAACATGTATTCTGGACCGTGGGAGAAGTTGGTAAAATCTGTACTTCAGAACAAAGAGTTAGTTCACTGAACAAGGCAGGCGTGAGGGGTCAGTATGACAGAGTCCTGGCTCAGCATGAGAGGGCAGCAGGCAAGGGGAAAGACCAAACCCCCCTCAGCTCCACAGGCACCTGCCTTCCGGTCACTGCCTCTCTGTGGTTAGCTTGATTCTACGTAAGAATCACTCCACACACCCCCATCTCCCGCTTCTCTCATTAGAACAAAGGAGAAAAAGCAAAGAAGGAAAAGAGTTTGTGTTTAAGTGATACTTACCAAAGAAGGTTGGGTTTTTTTGGGGGGGGGGGGGTTGTTATTTGTTTGCTTTTGCATTTTATAGGCTTGAGTCAGTAATTCCCAGCAATATCCTCAGCTTTGGAGCATTTTAGTTCGTTCACATACCTACAATCTTTTTAGGTATATATTTAAACAGCTTTAAAAAGAAACCCAGAGGTGGGGCTGAGGATGTGTTTCGTGGTAGATCATCTACCCACAGGGTCATAAGAGCACTATAGCAAAGCCAAAATTTTCCAAAGCTGTTGCAGTAGGGTACTTTATTATGTCCTCTCAGACTCTCCCTCTCTCTCTCTCTCTCTCTCTCACACACACACACACACACACACACACACACACAGTATGCTGAGGGGAGGCAGGGGAAGAGTGCTCACCTGTTTTTTCACACCTGCTGTTCCCTTCAGAAAAGCATGTGACAGGCCAACTGGCCAAGAACACTCATTCCTTCCACTCTCTATGCTAACAGCTGGTCTCTTTTTTTTTTCACACTAAGGTCACAGAGTCAGTAGCAAAATTTCCATGTGGCTTTCTGGATGCAAGAGGCAGGGAAATGACTAAGTGATATGTGATTATTTCTAGATTTCCTTCTCTGGGACACTTATCAGGGCAATCTATTTGTGATTTCTTTGATACTTAGAGCTATAATTTAATTGTGCCAGAGCCATTCTGTTTACAGAACTGGAATTGGAGTTGGGACACATTTTGAAAGGGACAGCAAAATTGTACTACAACATGTACACCAGAAGTGGGCAGCTTATCAGAAATGAATTATGCTGACTCAATAGACTACACACACCATGTAACTCCATTTATATGAATTGTGTGACATTCCATTTATACGGCATTCTAGCATGGAGACCAGTTCAGTGGTGACCACAGTGGTAGTGGGGGAAGTGCATTACAACAAAGTGTGAAAGAGTAATAAGCCAGTGACTTATGGAAAAACTGACCAACTCTGTATCCTGCCTCTGTAGTAACTACATTCTACACTGCCTAAACCTGGGCCTGGAGAGACTGCGTGTACAGACCGCTCTCGCAGAAGACCCAGGCTTGGTTCCCAGTACCTACATACATTCCCAGGACTTGTAATGCCAGTTCCAGAGGATCTGATGCCCCTCTGGCTCTCCTTGGGCACTTGTACACGATGGTACACATAAACTTATATACACACACAAATACACACACACACACACACACACACATAAATAAAAATAAAAATTTAAATTTTTTAAATCTAAGTTCATATATGCCAAAAGAGAGATTTACACTGCATAACAAAACAAATAAACAGAAAAGCCACTGCTGTTTGTTGAAGTTTCTTTTTTTTTTAAGATTTATTTATTATATATGTAAGTGCACTGTAACTGTCTTCAGACACCAGAAGAGGGCATCAGATCTCATTACGGATGGTTGTGAGCCACCATATGGTTGCTGGGATTTGAACGCAGGACCTTTGGAAAAGCAGTCAGTGCTCTTAACCGCTGAACATCTCTCCAGCCCCCACGCCCCAATTTTTTTTTTTTTTTTAATGAGTTGCCATGGTCAGGGTCTCTTTTTTTAGTTTTTTTGTTTTGTTTTTTTCAAGACAGGGTTTCTCTGTGTAGTGTGTAGCCCTGGCTGTTCTGGAACTCACTCTGTAGACCAGACTGGCATTGAACTCAGAAATCCACCTGCCTCTGCCTCCCAAGTGCTGGGATTAAAGGCGTGCGCCACCACTGACCTTTGCTGAAGTTTCATCTCATCTCCACATTTGCTATACCTGTACAACCCTACAGTGACTTCAGCCCTCCACCCAGCAGAGGTCTACTTGTCACGTGAGTGTCTACTCCAATGTTCCTGTAATCCTTGCTTCTGTGTAGCAGGTTGGAGTCCTGGAAAGGGCTAGGTAGTCAGATATGCCTGCAATGGTTTGCTTCTGGCAATCCCCAGAAACTACTTGAATGAGTATCAGCACATTTCTTTCCTAATTTCAGTTTCCACATCTAGTAAATGAGTAATATTTACCTATCACCCAGAAATGTTACAGATAAAAGCCCTGGCATATCAAGATTTATCTTTAAAAAATGCTTTATTCCCTAATCTTTCTCTTCTGGTCTCTTGCTATGATATGCAAGTCTATCTGAATGTTTAATTCAAGTATTATAATTATTTCTCTAAATAAAATGCCTCTGTAATCCTTGAATTCACAGAAGCTAGCAGATTCACTGTCTCATAGTCAACACTATCTAATCTGCTCTCCTGGTCTGATTTGATGTCAAGGAGTTACCAAGATGGAGAGAAGCTGACAGAATAGACCAGAGTATACTGAGATAGCAAAGGTTACCTGAAGATTCCAAAGTTCCTTCAAGGTTGCAGCAGAAACTGCAGGTAACCTAGATATTCAAATGTGGGCCTGTGAGGTGGCTCAGCAAGTAAAGCCTGCTGGAGGAGGACTGAACTAGCTCGCAAAAGCTGGTCTCTCACCTCCACATGTAAGCCAGGGCAGGCACCATACACACACACACACACACACACACACACACACACACACACACATGTGAGTCAGGGCAGTCACCATACACACAGAAGCACACATGTGAGCCAGGGCAGTCACCATACACACAGAGACACACATGTGAGCCAGGGCAGTCACCATACACACAGAGACACACATGTGAGCCAGGGCAGTCACCATACACACAGAAGCACACATGTGAGTCAGGGCAGTCACCATACACACAGAGGCACACATGTGAGTCAGGGCAGTCACCATACACACAGAGACACACATGTGAGCCAGGGCAGTCACCATACATACAGAGGCACACATGTGAGCCAGGGCAGTCACCATACACACAGAGACACACATGTGAGTCAGGGCAGTCACCATATACATATACACATATGTGAGCCAGGACAATCACCAGACATACATACACACACCTGTGAACCAGAGCAGACACACACACACACACACACACACACACACACACACACACGCACGCGCACGCGTACGCACACGCGCACACACACACACACACACACACACACGCACATGTGCACACACACACACATGCACACACGCACACGTGAGACAGGGCAGTCACTCATAAACATGCACACACAAATATGTATTTAAAAATACATAAAGTTTCTAAATGAGGGAAAAAGTGATGAGTCAGATACAATGACACATTACAGAACCATTAAAATGTTAAAGAAGACAAGCTGGGCACGAGGACACTCATTTATAATCCTAGCGCTTTGCAGACTGAGGCAGGAGGATTTCAAGTTTAAGCTAGCTCGGTTATTCAGTAAGTTCTAGACTAGCCTATGCTACATAAGGAGACCCTACCTCAAAAGTTTAAAAGAAAAATAAAACAGACAGGAAAAGACTACCTTCAATCACTCAATATAACCAGATGTGCTAGAGTGTATTACAGTCTGGTCTTAGGGCAGAACTAATGAGGCAGAACTGCTGTAGGAGTTTGTAGTCAGGGCAGCCAGCAGAGTTCAAAAAAACACAATAACATTAGTAGGCTGGAAGGAATGGACTGATGCTTAAAAGTGAGTTCTGGTCTATTAGGAGAACCAAAGTCCGGACCCCAGCACCCACTGTAGGAGGCTCAAATGGCTGTAATTCGAGCTCTAACGGATCTGTCACTCTCTTCAGCCTCCAGGAACACCTACATAAGTACACGCATTCACTTAAGTACACACACAGCAATAATGATAGTCATAATAATCTTTTTAAAATAATTTTTATTTTTATTTTTTATTATATTCAACACAACATATATTTTATATCAATCATGAAAATGATGGACATGTTATTAAATGAACATAAAAGAATAAAGTCTTTCTGTTTGTTTGTTTGTTTCGTTTTTAGTAGAGCTTAAAATCTTGGCTCTTACTATGGTACAATCCCAAAATAAGAACAATTTTTAGGGGCTGGAGAGATGGCTCAGTGGTTAAGAACACTGACTGCTTTTCCGAAGGTCCTGAGTTCAAATCCCAGCAACCACATGGTGGCTCACAGCCATCTGTAATGAGATTTGACGCCCTCTTCTGGAGTGTCTGAAGACAGTTACAGTGTACTTGCATATAATAAATAAATAAATCTTTAAAAAAAAGAACAATTTTTAGACAGTGGAGTTCATTGTGATAGGGCTGAAGGTACTTCAATGGCCCTCACATCACCAAAGGATTTCACCTCCATAGTATCTAAGCTAAGAGTTGACAGTTATGCTGCACCAAGGAATGAATTGTAGGCAATTATTTGGATACAGATTTCCTGCTATGATCAAAGCTATTTGACTTGATTGATTGTCATCATTCTCAGCACACAGGGAACAGGTTACATTCATTTAAGAGATGGTGTGTGTATTAGGATGGTGTATCCATGAAGTCATTCATCAACTGTTTCAATTAACAATGGTTCTGCTTGGAGGTTGGCACAGGCATTAGGTGAGGGTAAGATTCTAGTTCATTGGCTGTGATGAATTTGAAAAGCATACATCTCAAAAAAAAAGATTAACTTATAAGGTCACCATAATAATCTTGTTTAAGTAAAAAAAAAAAAAAAAGAAAGAAAGAAAGAAAAAATAAAAAGGAAAAAGAAACAGCTCAGCAGATAAGAGCCCTGGTCTTCGGAGGACCTTGGTTCAATTACCAGCACTCACATGGCAGCTCACAACACTGTAACTCCAGTTCTAAGAAATCTAGTGCCCTTTTCTGGCCTCAACAGGCAGTAGATGCACATGTGGCACACACACACACACACAAAACATTAAAAAGGTATTTAAAACATAAAATAAAAAACAAGATAATAGGCTAGGCAAAATGTCTCAGCAAATAAAGGCACTTGTCACATAAGCCAGACAACCCAGAACCTACACGGCAGGAGAGAACTGATCCCATTAAGATGTCTTCTGCTCTCTACATATACACGAGAGAACATACTCACCCCGCCCATGCACATATCATGCAGACAAATAATAACATTTCTCAAATTGTATTTATCTGTATGGATATTTTGTCATCACGTACATCTATGCATTAAGCGCATACCTGGTGCCTATTGGAGGCTAGAAGATGATGTCAGATCTCCTGGGTCTGCAGTTACAGATGGCTGTAACTGCATGTGGGTGCTGGGAATTAGAACTGTGTTGTATGGAAGAGTGGCCACTACCCTTAACCACTGAGTCATGAGTGTCTTTCCAGCCCCAGTATTTACAAAAAGAAGAGGAAGAGGAGGAGGAGGAGGAAGAATAGGAGGAAGAAGAACAGGAGGAGGAGGAGGAAGAGGAAAGGCTGGAAAAATAGCTCCGTGGCTAAGAACATTTGCCACTTTCCCAGAAGACGTGGATGCATTTCCCAGCACCCACATGGTGGTTCACAACTAGCTAGAACTCCAGTTCCGGAGAATCTAATGCCATCCTCCAGCTTTACTACCAGGCATGTAGTCATGTAGTGCACATACATACATATATACATGCACACATACATGCATGGATACATACATACAAACAAAATATTCCAACACATAAATCTTTTGTTGTTGTAGGTTTTTGGAGGCAGGGGATTGAAATAGGGTCTCTATACATATCCTGGGCTATCCTGGAGCTCACTACTTAGACCAGGCTGGCACTGAAGTCACATAGATCTGCCTGCCTCTATCTGTAAACTGCTGGGGTTAAAGGTGTACACCATCATGCTCCACTCAAAATCAATCACTTTTTAAAAGAAGAGTTACACGTGGTGGTACATGCTTGCTAGCCCATCTCTTGGGGCAGAAGGAAAAGGACTTCTGCAAACTGAAGGTCAGCTTTGATAGACTATGTGGCAAATTCCAAGCCAATTAAGACTATGTAAAGGACAGTATCAAAACAGACACATGGATATGAAAGCAACACAGGAAAGATCCACTGTCACCACAATGTTGAAAGGAGTATCCTTCTCTGGGTGGAGGCAGTGGGGTAACAATTATAACAAATTTTCTTTTGTGGTCTTTTTTGAGTTTATCTATTAAGTATGAATTGATTTTAGAAAATTTGGAAGTCTCAGAATATTTTAAAGAAAAAACTAACCTAGAACTTAACAATTGACAGCATTCCATATCATTCATGATTTAAATATGTAAATGGGGAACTAAGTAGATTGTACCAGTATTTATACAGTGAAGCATCATGAATTTCCAAAATCAAAAGAAAGAGAAGGGGAAAGACAAGGCGGCAATGTGAAAAGTAACGTAGAGCTGAAAGGTGACATGCCACTGGAAACTGCGCTCGCTGCATTGCCCAGGCTGACCCCAAACAGCAACCCTGCCTCAGCCTTTCACATCATAGGCATGTACCTCCACCGATGGCTTTAAAAGATATTTCTGTAGCCCAGACTGGCCTGGAGCTTACAGCAATCGACCTACTTTGTGCTTCTAAGTGCTGACCACACCCACCTGCGAAGGTCATTTTTGTATTTGGAAAATCTACTGCAGTTTCATAGGTACACTTCATCAAATACTAACTCCACACACTGTTTGACTTGTCAACAGCACCAAGCTTCAGAGGACAGTGCATAAGAGTTATCAGACAGAATGTTCTCCTTTGAAGCCAGCCTCCAGAGTCTGGTCTCTGGGTTCAAGATATGATCTATAGGATTTTGTCTATATATTAAGTTAAACTTGTAAACCAAAGAGTTATGTATTCACGAAGAACAGTTTGTTAAGTTACTTCTGTGAAAGAACTAACAGTAAGACGTGGCTCAGCAAGACCACCCTCAAAATCCCATGAACCAATGAAGCCTCCTTTACCAGCAGTAAGAGAAATCAGTTCTTCCATCAGCAGAAAGGCCTGTATTCCTATGAGTAACAAATGTTCACTACTATACCAAGTCTTTGATCAAGCTGACAACTTACAATGCTTGTGAAAATTCTAGAGTAGTCATCTACAGCGCGCGCACACACACACACACACACACACACACACACAAATGCCTCAGGAGTTGTGTAGGGTAGCAGTTGAGAGCACATCTGAAAATCTTTAAGGAGACTCCTTCATTAACCAAATTGACAGAAATCAGACTGACTTGATTCATCTTGGTGCTCAAAAAAATATGTGTAGAAAAATTTCGAGAATCTACAAATAATGCAGGTAGCTCAGGAAAATTTGCCTAGCACGCTAAGAGTCCAGCATTCAATGGTAGAAAGAATATAAACAATCAAAGGAGATCCAGACCTGGGACTTCACATCGAGACGCAATATAGTTTACATACCGCCACATTTTAAAAACGTCTTTCAAATCTTAAGAGCATGTACACAGAGTGTGTTTAGCCTGAAATTATGCCAAGTGGCAAAGGCCCAGAAACTAAAATAACATTTACTAACTTTAGTGTCTCAGAAATATAAAAACTCTCACTTTAGTAAGTTACCAAATTGGCATATCTAAATTAGTACACTGTTTACAACACACACACACACACACACACACTTTTTAAAATGTACACAAATATACTGAACAAGAAATTTTTACAATGTTTTTAAAAGTTATGATTATTATGGAAGTAAATCATATATCCAGTTTTCAAAAAAAATGTATATTTGACCTCAAGTTGTTTCATATAGAAGATAAGCTGACAAAGGAAGGACTCCTATGACTGCTATAAATTACTTTACGGCTAACAGTAAGCATTCAGTATTGCAACTATATAGTAAATACCTATAAGAACCAAGAAAAGAAGCATGTCTTGGAACAGGGCAGGCCTAAGAAAGAGGTTGCTTGTTTACAGACATTCTTGTTGAATCACAGCAAATCTGAAGCAGACAGTACTGAACCAACCAATGGTGTGATGAAGAAATGGTGTGTGAAGAAAATTGCACAGCACAATTCTGAAATTTTGAATCCCAGGCTCGAAATCGCAAATGCCTTCCATCAAACTTGCTAACAAGTTACCTTACAAAACCAACACAATGCAGCCATCATTTTTTGCTTTGAGACAAAGTCTCACTATGTAAAATAGCTTGCCCTCAAACTTGACTCCTAAGTGCCGGGATTTCAGGAATACACCACTTTGTCCAGCTTTCAATAAGTGATTTCTCAATAAGCTTCAAGTAAGTTATTTCTATGTAAGGGTCAACTATTTCTTTAGCATTGATCTAAAGTTATTTTCCTTTCTTTCTGCTGATTACTGTATCCCCTAAGTAAGATATCATAGCAAATTACAACAACCTATTATCTTCCACTTAGTGTTAACCTGTATCCTTAACTGTTCTTCCTCCCATCCTCCTCAAAAAGAAATGATCCTGTTACGCCTGACCTGTGGCACACATCCATAGTATCTGCAGCCTGAGCTGATGTGAGCCAATAAGATGCTTTGGCAGGTCAAGTTGCTTGCTGTGCAAGTCAAGATGACTTGAATTTGACCCCCAGAACCCAGAAAAAGGTAGGAGAAGTGACTCCACAGTGTTCTCCAACCCCCACGTGCATGCTATGGAATATGTCATGTGTGCCTTCTAACATACATGCTGCCCAGATATATGAATACACACAAATAAGAGGGAGGGAAGGAGACATGCAAACTGAGACAGGAAGATCAAGAGTTCCAGGTCAGCCTGAACTACATGGTGAAACTGTTTCAAAACTGAGGTAGAGGCTGATCTATCAGCATAAGCTTGAAAGTGTCTCAAGATTTGTGAACACTGGTCTACTCTGTCCATGCTGGAAACCTTCCTCACCTACCACACCTGCCCTTCTCATCACAACCGTGTGTGTGTGTGTGTGTGTGTGTGTGTGTGTGTCTGTGTGTGTGTGTGTCTGTGTGTGTGTCTGTGTGTGTGTCTGTGTGTGTGTGTTTCCACTTCCCCCAACCCCCACCTCAAGCTAAGGATTGAATCCAGGGCCTTGCACTTGCTAGGCAAGTGTTCTACGACTAAGCTAAATCCCCCACCCTGAAGTTGTTGGTTTCTCCTCCTCCTCCTCCTCTTTCCTTTCCTCCTCCTCCTCCTCTTTCCTTCTCCTCCTCTTCTTGCTAGGCAAGTGCTCTATGACTAAGCTAAATCCCCTATCCTCCTCATCCTCTTTTTTATTTGTTTGGGGCAAAGTTTCTCTGTATAGTCTGCCTTTGCCTCCTGAGTGCTGAGATTAAAGGCATACACCATGACCACCTGCCTTTTTTAAGATTAATTTATTTTATATGTATGAGTACACTGTAGCTGTCTTCAGACACACCAGAAGAAGGCATCAGATCCCATTACACATAGTTGTGAGCCACTATGTGGTTGCTGGAAATTGAACTCAGGACCTCTGGAAGAGCAGTCAGTACTCCTAACCACTGAGAAGTCTCACCAGTTTAATAAGCCTAAAGCCATTATCTCTTCTCCATTAACTTCCCTTGTCATCTGGTTCTCTCCTATTGCCCTACAGTTAAGAACTGTTTTTGGTATAGTATCCCTTACCTATCGCCTATACTGTCAATAAAATGGGTTCCTATAACCTCCCAAATTCCACTACCAAGTGCATTAGTCTCAGTACCATTATCTCAGCTTCAAAGCCTCCTAGTGATGTCCATAAGCCCTATCTTTCTAAATTCTAATCTATACTCTACTGAGCAGACACAAAGGACTTTTTGTTTCAGCTTGGTTTGGGCTTTTAACTCATGCGCATGCGAAACACCTATTGCACATTACATTCCCAGCCCAAAGCAATTATTTTAAAGCCTTACTATAAACTACCACAGCTCCCAATTTCCCTTCCTACGCTGCACTGGTTTGTTTTCTTCTCTAGTTGTGTGACCACTACTTAACACAGGGCCTGGCAAATAGTAAATAGGCACATATTTGTGGAAGAAACAAATGCCTAAAATGTAGTTGGTAACACCAGGCCACAGAATGAGAACTACATGCAGAGACAGAGACTCAGTTCTCTTTAGACAAAGTAACTCAAGCTGTGAACTTGAGATTCAAGCAGCTGCAGTGTCCCTACACTAAAAAAATATGTATCATAAAAGCAAGAATTCTGTAAAAGCTCAATATGCTAGGAAACTAAAAGAAAACGTTTTACATATTAATACAAGTAAAATATTATAACAAAGTTCTGTTAAAATTATAAGCATTCTGACTCTCATTTTAAGTAAATGTAGTTTTTATAGATACAATGCTGGCCCACTAAAATGTACCAATTTATACCCTTTATTGTAGAAAGTATTACCCTATTCCATCACTATCAGTAAAGCTTTGTCTCCTGTTTTTAACATTTTTATCGTATCTATGTGATATATTTGACAGCTCAAAATGTCTTCTGTGTTTTCATAATTTTACATGTTACTTGGATACTAACGGAGGTCCTGCCTTTCAGATCCAGGCTTTGGCTGCTGCTTTGGAATATTGCCGATGTCCTTAATGTTTGCTGCTGAGAGTCTCCCATGGTCCTGAGGCTGGCCTCCAGTTCCTAAGCTCAACAAGAGCCCCCATGCCCCGCTCCAGGATTTCATCCTCAATGGAAAGACTGTGGGTTTGAAACCAGGGCAACCATCATGAAGTTCTTCCAGAGATCTACCCCTTTCCCTAGTAAATTCGAAATATAAGTCTAATGAATTGGCTAACCTAAAGGAACAAATTTCTTACTTCAGGAAATCTGAATCACTATAAATACTACTCGAATCCAGAGGGCACTGAAAATCAGCCCTTTGGATCTGGCCCAGAGTGCCCAGGAACCGCAGAGTGCCCAGGAACCGCAGCTCTGTGTCCTTGCTCCTAGAGTGGGAAGGTGAAACCCAGGCTCTCACAGCGCCATTTAGGCTCTGGCCCCTGCCCTGACTTGTCACATCTCTGCAGGATCCACAGAAACTGGATGCTGGCATCTCCAGGACTGTGAGGATGGCAGAGATGCATTAGTTTCATTTCTTCATATGAAATTCCATCTGTTAGCAGCAGACTTTCGGCAACACTCAAGTCTAACATTCAAGTATTACCTCCCCTGACCACCGTCCTGCAGGTCTCAGACAGATTATAGTTTTAAAAGTGTCTCCTCAGTGTTATATCTTTGCTCCCACATTGTGACAAACATGCTGTATGAGACACAGATGGCAGTCCCCTGATATTCAGACTAGATTGGAACTGTGGCTTCTTTGTCCCAGTTCCCCCCACTGGTGTGAACTACTGCAGCAGATGACTGACTCTCCTTCTGCAATGTGCCTCATGTACCACTACGGCCCTGAGACAGGCGAGACAGGCAAGACCCTCATTATGATTTATGCATGACTAATGAAGCAGCTATGCCATTTTGGCCATGAAGATCCCAGAATCTGACTCCTAAATCAGTGGCTTTTCATATTTAATCACACTTTTAACTTTTTAAGTCTACATTCAATGTCAGCACTTGGAATGTCACACTTTTAATATACGTAGTCACCACTAGCTATAAAACCCCATTATCCACAACCTGATTAACAAGTTTTGATAACATCAAAGAAACCTTTTCTCCAAATGGGCTATTGGGTCGGATGTAGACAATATTTAGAAAGCAGCACACTTAATATTTGTATCTTATCTATGCCTTTGGAGAAAAAAAATTACAACGGATATCTCTTATCTGTGCCCCTGGGTGACTAAATCAAATTGGGATGCCATTTGTAAATGTTTTTCACTTAATGAAAATGTATGAATTTTAATTACATATAGTCATAGGCTTACTGCCGTTTCTGAGTTAGACTTATCCAGAACGCTAGGTGAGTGTCCCTGCCATGTGTGTTGTTTCCGTGAGCTCACACTGACCACAAGAAGTCAGACAGACAACTAGCAGCTTAGCCTGGCCGTCCCAACCTTTCAGTTAGCTCTTGACCAGCTTACATTGATTAGTCCTATTTCTCCTTTGCTGTTCTCTCTACCCATGTGCCTCCGAGAGTCACCTTGCCTGTCTGTGACCTGGGAGAATGAATACTGCTCACTAAGAAATATAAACGAGTGGACAATGAGGATCTGATTCCAGGAAGGAACAGATTAGAAATAATCCACACAAACCTGGTGCAGTAGCTCACCGCTGTAACCCCAGTACAACAGTACTCCGCAAGCAGAGGCAAGTAGATCTGGCAATCACAGACCATTTCAGCTACCTACTGAGTTTGAGGTCAATCTGGGATATACAAAACCCTATTTGAGAGAGAGAGAGAGAGAGAGAGAGAGAGAGAGAGAGAGAGAGAGAGAGGACAGCGGCGGCGGCGACAACGACATAGTAGTAGTAGTAGTAGTAGTAGTACTAGTAGTAGTAGTAGTGGAGGAGGAGAAGATGGAGAGAGGGAAGAGAAAATAAAAAGAAAAGAAACCTCCCATGGAAATCTAGGGATCAGGAACAGAAATGGGTCAACTAACTGAAAAGTATCTCTCTTCCCCACTCCCGGTTTATTTTATTTTTTTATTTATTTATTTTTTTCGAGACAGGATTTCTCTGTGTACAGTCTTGGGTGTCCTGAAACTTGATCTATAGACCAAGTTGGCCTCGAACTCAAACATCCATTTGCCTCTGCCTCCCCAGTGAGTCCTGGAGGTAAAGGCAGGGGCCACTGCCGCGCTCTGAAGAGCATTTCCTTGCAGCTGAAATTGTGCTTAGGGTTGTAGTTCACTAGTACAACCCTCACTTGATACACATGAAACCCTACCTGCATTAGATTCTCCCTAACCTCATCCATCCATCCTTCCCTCCCTCTCTCTGTATGAGAGAGAATGAAAATAAATTGTAATTAGAAGGGAGGGAGGGAGGGAGGGAGAGAGAGAGAGAATTGTCATTAGAATTACATTCAACAGTATTCCAAAAGAAAATTCACCAGCAAAGGAAGTCACATTTAAATACTATGTGCCAGTGATACAAAATTGGTTGATTAACTTAATAAGGATAATGATTAAAATTACAACACCGAGTGCCTACTGTAGGTCAAGACTGGGCTCAGCATGTCACAGCCATTTCCTCACACATTGTCTCATCTTATTTCACAGCACTACGAGGAAGAAACTGACAGCAGCATCTTTTTCCTCATTAGATGAGGAAATTCTGAAGGAGCTAGGGTGACCTGCCTAGTGTCACAGCAACCGACGGAGCTAGAATCTTGTAAGAATGGCTGACTCAAACATATTCTCAAGCCTTAGAAAAGAAGCTGACTCATTTATTCATTCATATGACAAACATCTGAATGCCTACCAGGTACCACATCCCTTCTAAGTAGCCATAATAACCTCATGCGTATGGACTGGTTTCCTGAATTTTCTACACGATCTATAACTCAGCACCACCAAACAGTAACGCTCCTGAAGCCTCCTATTACCTCTGCCACAGAGAGCAGTGGTCTAGGGAAGAGTATCTAAAGCCAGGCAGACTTGTGAATGAAACCTGTCTATTCTTACAGGGACTTTGTGCAGACCCGGAGGACAGAGACCTTGTGTCATTCACACTGACAAGCTCAGCGCAAGGATTACTAACTCATCATACAGTAACACCATAAATTCCATAATAAGCAAGAACTCTTTAGAACCCATTATTTGTTATTATTATTTATTATTTATTAATTTTATGGAGATTTATTATTCCAGTCATTCTTGCATTCCCAGTGGTAGGGCAGAAAATAAAGTCAGCACTACCCAATTTCACAGTTGTGTCATGGGACATGACTTTGTGTAACGTTTACCAAAAGCTAATCACAGGCCATCAATAAATAATGGCTTCTCCTCACCCTCCTCTCTAGCACTGCAGCAGCCTACCCACCTCTCCTGCTAGGGATGCAAATGAGCTTAAGCAGCCACCAGTTCATTAAAGACCTTCCCCACTGCCCTGGCCTAGATGACCTTTTCCTAGACACCTCACCCAGGAAAAGACTCTAGCAACATTTCCAAGAACTGACAGCACAGGACTAAACCACGAGCATCTAACTCGGTCTCTGTACCGCCTTACTCTAATCACTACACATGATTCACTGAAGCACAGGAAGGGCAAAGGCTCGCTCTTTCCTGTGAGAACTCAGAAGGAACGCCTCCAACAATAATGCTCTGAAGGAAAGGGCTACAGAATGCCACTCAGCAGGGCAAATTAGCGCCATCCTTCAATTACATCCCCACCAGTTACCTCACTGCTAACTCTTCATGGTCATTACAAGCTTGGATTGTGAAAATTAAAGTGCTTGTTTTAGACAGCAGACTCATGCCCAAAATATGCTAAGCAGACACTGACTCTGAAACCACACAGCCACACAGGACAAGGACAATCATAAAGCACCTGGGCCACCTATAGTAATATTTTTAGTAAGCTAAATAACACCCCCCCATTTCTTTACCTAGTCCACTCATTACAATATACCCGAAATGGGAACCAGTTAATCACTATGCAAAAGTTAGAATCCTCAAAAGTGCTCTTCCCATTCCTGACCCACACCGTTTACGGCTGGGCTGCTCTGGGTCAGTTTCTCAACCACCCTGTCGCTGACTTCTATCACTTACAAAAAGGAGATGGCTAAGCCAATCACCTGAGCGAGCTGCCGAGAAACTGCACAGCCCACACAGGCCCAGAAAGCACTAAATCAATATGTTACTATTTTCTAAACTGAAATGAATTGTGGGAAGAGGTTCATCTTCCTAGGATATATAGATTCAAGCAGAGGTGTGTGTGTGTGTGTGTGTGACCTTTTTTTTTTAATGGAAAACCTGTTTGTTTCATTAAACAAAAATAAATAAAATAAGTTACTTACAGAAACTTTCAAAGTCCAAAGATGCTGGCTTTGCTGTGAGGCTGTGATAGCTGGGAGAGCATCTCTAGTTCCCCAGCCTCCGCTGAGGACCACAGCCTTATCTCCACACACCCTGCTCCCTCCTAGAGAGATCTGCAACACTGGCTCAGCTCCTGCTCAGTGCCTGTCATGCCTGCAGCTGGCAACAGTAACACTTAGGGTTTTAAAGATAAAAGCCCCAAAGGAAAGGGTGTAAAATTAAAAAAATCGAAAACACTTTTGCCTTAAAGTTTAAGAGAAATTGCCCTAGTCATCCACTGCCATGATGAACTCCAAAATGCCACAGCAAGGCCAAAATTGACCAGAGGCCTCTTTTCTATTTTAAAATGCTCTCTCCTCCTTTAGGCCTCACCACCTGCTCTTCCCTATGATTACTTAATACCAGCCCCTACCTCCTCCTGGGCAATTTATTTTCATCTAGATGCATTATCTCCATTTCAAATATGCCCCAAAGCCTCAGATGTGTTCTCAAAGAGAAACAGATGTGTTTCTCTTTTAATTCTCCCATGGTCTTTACAAAACCCTGTCACATATTAGCACATACTCCTCACACGGGTGGGTGCCCTCAACTCTTAGCACTAGATTAAGCACTTAGTAAATTTAATGAAACATGATACAGACTCAAGTACTTTTCAAAACGTAATACTAGATTTAAACAACATAAAAACAATTTCAGGTTTAATATGTGTCAAAATATCTGTAAAACAGGGGTAAACCAGGTGCGGTATCACGTAACCAGGATCCCAGCACTTAGGAGGCAGAGGCAGGACAACTGGGAATCAAGGCCAGCTTGGGCTACATACACCTGGTGCATGAAACTGAAGGAAAAGTAGAGGAGGAAGGAAAAGGAATGAAAGAGAGAGAGGAGAAAGAACCAATGAGAGAAAGGGGGACTGAAGAGACTGCTCAGTTGGTGAAGGGCTTGAGGACCTGACTTCAATCTCAAGCGCCTATGTTTAAAATAAAACAAGACAGGCATAGTGGAGCAAGTTTGTAATCCCTGCACTGGGGAGGCAAAGACAGGCGATTCCTGGGGCTCACCAGACCCAGGTCCCACGAGAGACCTACCTCCAACACCAGGCTCTGAGGACCAACACCAAGGGTGACCCTGGCCTCCACATGCGCATGCATTACATGCACACAGAGACACTTCATACACACACACACACACAAAGATACACACACACACACACACACACACATCACTACAAACATACAGAATATATATGCTCATGAAAAAAGAAAGAAGAAAGGAGAGAGAGTGGGGGGGCACTGCACAACTGTTTCTTTGCTGCCTAATTATAGAGAGAAAATCAAATTATAGAATGCATATAAATGAGGTGGGGCAGGTCTCAAAGTCTTGTATTCGAGAGTTCATAGAGGGCTCAGGAGTTCAGGATCATCCTTTGCTACATAGATAGTTCAATGCTAACCTGGACTACATGAAATCCTGCCTCAAAAAAAGAAGAAAGGGATTTCTCTAATTTACATACTCATTTAAATTTTAACAAAAAATGTAAGTAGGTTATTATATATTATATAGACTTTATATACAAATATGAGTGTTCAATTACAGCTATTCAAAAAAAATCTTAGGAATCTTAACTTTTTTTAGACAAGCAGAGACCATTCTAAGACTTAAGCAGTAAAATAGTAAGGGTATAACTAATTTTCCTTTTCTTGAATAAGGTGAAACTTAGAACTTTTTTTGGGGGGGGGAGGGGGTTTGGATTTGGTTTTTTCGAGACAGGGTTTCTCTGTGTAGCCCTGGCTGTCCTGGAACTCACTCTGCTGTAGACCAGGCTGGCCTCGAACTCAGAAATCCACCCGCCTCTGCCTCCCAGAGTGCTGGGATTACAGGCATGCGCCACCATGAAATTTAGAACTTAACACTATACAGTAATTTAACTGTATACAGAAATTTAGGTGAAATTTAGAACTTAACACTGTATCCAGTAACGGTTTTCCATTTACTCAGTTACAAGGTGAGTAAACAGATCAGTTTCCACTTTGCCTGGAATTACTGCTGCAAATACATGGGTTTTACACATAACTGATAAAATATTAAATCTTGAAAGCATTCCATGTGCTCTCATGGGAAAGGAATTAAAGTCTGCATTTCTACCCCTAATACAAAACTAGGTAATATTACTTCTATTAATTATTGTGCTACAGGTGTAAGAACTACAGGGAATTATTTTACTCAATATACACAGTAAGTGCAAGGGATTTCTCTAATTTACATACTCATTTAAATTTTACAAAAAATGTAAGTAGGTTATTATATATTATACAGCTGAGGAAACAAGGGTACTCATAGGTTACATAGTTAATAAACTAAAGAGAGAGAATTTGAATTGAGAAATTGTTGGTCCAAAGTCCACTGCAAGAATGCACTATCTCTAATGAGCATTCTTGAAAACCCTATAGAATTTCAAGAGCAAGTCATTCCCAATTCTAGACTTCTTTCAGTTAAGGGAAAAATCAAAATTATGCCTGAGCCATCTAGAGTTTAAAAACCTGATGGTTAGAAGGAAAACAGCAGGAGAAAGAGAAGGAATTTGGGAGGAATGAACAACAGAAGGGATGTGGCTCGGGTGGCAGATTGTTCCTGGCATGCAGCAAGCCCTGGGTTTGAGCCCAGGCCCAGGCACTTCATAAAACCAGGCACCATGGTGCACCCTGAAAATGCCACTCAGGAGACACAGGCAGCAGGCTCAGCCGTTCTAGGTCACATTCAACTAGCAAAATCAAAGACAGCCTGGGTTACATGATGAATTACATGAAGCCCTCTTTAAAAAAAAAAAAAAAGTGAAAAAGGAGAACAAATGAACGAACAAGAACATTTTTAAAGGCTTTTTAAAGTTTCTTGCAACCACTAAACACAACCTCTGGAAAAGAAATACTGCTTTTGAAAAGAAAATAAAGCAAAATGGTACCTATCCAATCAATCCCTGATCAGCTTACTATGCAGACAGACTATACTTCAATCCTGCATGCTAGGGAAATGGCTCAGTCCATAAAAGTGCTTGCCATGTAAATCTGACAACCTGAGTTCAAGTCCCAGAACCTCTCATACACATGCATACACAAAAATAAGTTTTAAAAAGAATCTAAATTCCTTCCACAAAAATTCAAACTATATGCTATGCTAACTAGTCCGCCTGATCTGAGTGTCTGCTCATCTACGTTACCAGTATCTCTATCTCTTAGTAAATACCGACAACTTCATATTTAAATAGCAAAATCTCAATTTTTAAAATCACATGTTAGTTCCCCAAACATCTCAGATACTTTAGTAGAGCTCAGCTAAAAGTGACTCAATGAGAGTGGGATTAATAAGATCCATAACAGGTCTCTGAGTTTCCAGAAGGATGTAATTCAAAGAGAATATAAAAAAAGAATTCACAGTTCATAAAACATATACGGGGAAAGTTCTCTAAACATTTCCATAGTGGAGTCCAAGCCGGGCACAGTTAATGAAAGCCAACCCAAGTGCACGGAACCAACCAAGTGTGGGCACCAAAGAACAGCAGTTCCTCCAGTCCCTGCTTCTGTGCCACACTACCCACCCAACCCAAGAAAAAGCAGCACTAAGAACCTTAATCTGACACAAGAAGGCACAGCCTGACAAACAAAAATTCTCATCTTCTGAGATACTCTCCTTCTGTACTAGAAACAATGAGAAAGGTTAAAGAAATGAACCCAACAAACTTTCATCAGAAGCAAAAGAAATGTGCTTAATTGAAGGGAGAACCTATTCAGCTACCAGCAAATGTATGAAACTTTTAGAAGAAAAGGGAAGAAGGCACAAAAGTGCGTGAAACTGTGAAGCCAAACCATTTGCATGTTTGACTGTCTGTGAAGGCAACTCATCGTGGGGATTAGCAAAGGAATCACTCCTTAGAGATGTGTTAACAGGGGTAAAAGGATGTCAGCATTATGGTGAAGATATCAGACACCAGAAGTCAGGGAACAAGAAAGAAGATTTTATAACTGCCTACCATTGGGAGCCAATGTTTTTGTCATCAGATTTTATTCTATACTTACTGTGTTTTGGCATAATGGTGCTTGATTTGGATAACGATAAGGAAACCAGAATTCTCCTCCCAATAAGCCAACATGAGGTAGAAAGACAGAGACTTGGTGGTCAAGAGCACTTGCTCTTTTGGAGGATCCAGGCTTGGTTCCCAACACCCACACAGCAGCTCACATCTGTTCCAGAGATTATGATTCTATCTTGTGGACTCTGCAGGCATTACACACACAGCACACATAAACTCCAACTGGTGCTCTCTCTCTCTCTCTCTCTCTCTCTCTCTCTCTCTCTCTCTCTCACACACACACACACACACACACACACTAAATTAAGCAAACAAACCTTTAAAAAAGAAAAGTCCAACAATATCCCAAAGGCTCCCGTTGCATCTGCTATCAAAGACATTTAACTGGTGACTCATGCAAAAAGAAAAACTTGCTCAGTTCTGGATGGGACACAGATGGGTATCATCTGGAGGATCCTGGGCAAAACAACAAGAGCAAAACAAAAACAAACAAAAACAGCACACGCAAATGATATAGTCAAGAGAGGAAAAACTGGGGAGCCACTTTGAAAGCACAGGAGGATTTGGAGAGAGCAGTTAGAGATGGTGGTGTGTCCCTGATGTACTGATGTGGTGGCACCTGTCTTTACTCCCAGCACTTAGGAGTCAGAGGCAGGTAGATCTCTGAGTTCAAGGCCAGCCTGGTCCACATAGTAGGTTCCAGACTAGCCAAAACTATATGTCAAGACTCTACCTACAAATAAATAAGCAAGGAGGCAAATTAAAACAGAAATCAACAATAGGCCTGTCAAATCAAGGACTCAAAAAAAAAACCACAAAAAAGATTATTCTACTTCATCATTCTACATCAAGAAGCCAGCGTCAAGTCTAAGTCTAAGGTCTATGCAGCACAGACAGGTATTATAAAGTGATCACTACACAGCCAAATACAGACACACTAAAGGCATGTTTTGCCAGTTCCATCTATGTCCTAGCTATCACAGGACTACCTACAGACAAATCGTGAGCACAGATACTTGAGTCCCTATTCCCCAAGATCAAGTTGAAAATTGGGGAGAAAAAAATTATAAACGCAAAGCTAGGCAGCTTCTGGCATTTCCATATCTCTGAGAGTAAAATGATAAATCACGGCTCTACAATGGTACAGATCTAAGCTGTGGCCCTTCTCCTTGATCAAAGGGCACCATGCCTGCATTGGTACACTTAGCATGATGTAACATCTTGTTTGTTTCTCCTTCACTAGACTCTGAGCTTCTTTAGGGAAGGGACCGTCCTATTTACCTTGCCATCCCCAGCACTCAAAGTACAAAAGTCATCCCAGAGTGTGCACTGAATCAATTAATGGACTCTGCCTATTAACTGGTGGCTAAAATACAGAATGATCCTTAGTAATTAAACAGTAAGTTATATTCAGAACATAGTATAATATTGGGCTAAAATAGCCACTTTTATACCAACTCTATTATTGTTCTTTATAGAGTAGCTTTTCATGTGTTCAGGCGATTGTTTATAGACTTACCAACAGTTTTAGAACCACTGATCACAAGAACAAAAGCAAGACCGAGTGTGGTGGCACCTGTCTTTAATCCCAGCACTTAGGAGTCAGAGGCAGGTAGATCTCTGAGTTCAAGGCCAGCCTGGTCCACATAGTGGGTTCCAGGCTAGCCAAAACTACATGTCAAGACTCTACCTATAAATAAATAAGCAAGGAGGCAAATTAAAACAGAAATCAACAATAGGCATGTCAAATCAAGGACTCAAAAGAACCACAAAAAAGATTACTTCATTTCACAGGATCAAATACATATCATCTCTCAAATTTCTTTTCTCCAAGAGTTTACTACAAAAGGAGCTAATAATTTAGATATTGATGAATTAATGGAGATTATTTAGAAATAAACACACACACAAATACATATATACATAATGTTTAATGATCACTTCAAAAGACATCACCCTGGGTAAAAATTATAAAGTACTTGTGTAACAAAATCATGTTACATCATCATATTAAAATGGGTATACAGAATGATGTTGGAGTAGTCATTAACAGAATATGGAACATATTCACATTATAATTATGAATCACTTTCACATAACCTATATTTATGAAGTGCTTCATCATCTTTCTGCCAGTGTAGTCAACTTTTACCTGTGGATGCTCCACAGAAAAAGGGAAAAAGTTTAAGCCAGACTGAATGCTCCCTTGAAGCAAACAATTTTAGGCTGCCAATCTCTGTCAGTATGGCAAATAAATCCCACTCCTAGAAAGTTAAGTTTGCTTCTAAATCTGTCTTCTAAAAGTCAATCTTAAAAACATTCTGTATCAGTGTTCTTTCTCCCTTAGTGTTAATTGTGGGAGCTGATGTTGTTATATCTAATTACACTTTCATGTCTAATTAAAATAAGTAGGTTACTTTCTACTTAGGAAAAGGGAAATCTGGGCTATCTTGACAATACACTGAACTACTTTAAAAAAATTTCAGCAGCAACACAAGAAAAAAACAATAATAATAGATAATAATAATAATAATAAATAAACAGATAAAATAGCATTCAAGAAGATGGGGGTAGAGAGATGGCTCAAAGGTTAAGAGCACTTACTGTTCTTCCAAAGGACCTGGGTTCAATCCTCAGCACCCACACTGCAGCTTATAACTGTCTGTAACTCCAAAATCTAACATCCTCACACAGACATATATACAGACAAAACACTAATGCATGTAAAATAAAAATTATTAAAAAAGAAATGCTAATCTATAAAAAAAGATTCAAATGGTAAAGTATCTTTTTAAAAAGGCAAACCTAAAGTAATATAGAATCCCTCAAAAGAGCTTTTCTTCAAATCAGTAAGAACATCATAGCTGGCCGGGTATGGTGGTTCATGCCTGTATCTAACACTTTTGAGGTTGGGGGAATGGCAGAAGTTTAAATCTAGCCTGGGCTACACAGTAATCTCACCTGAGCTGCAGGGCCCATGTTTCAAAAACAAAACAAAAACAACAACAACAAAAAACCCAAGAGGTATGGGAAGACACAATGAATATTGACAATGCCTTAAGGAGAGCATACTCTGGAAACCGTGAGGCCAATTACATTACTATAAGATTACTCGGCGGTCAACAGGATGCGTCATGTTGCAAATATAGGCCACCCGCAAGAAAGCAGAATTCATAAAACTGCACTGCATATATATTTTCCCACTATACATGATATTTGTCAGTTTATTTGTTCAATAGAGATTCTAGGTTAACCTGAACCAACTATGTAGCCCAGAACAGCCTCTAACTCAGGAATCTTTCTCCTTTAACCATGTGAGTGATGGTATTAAAAGCATGAGACAGGACACCACGCCACCACATGAATTTTCCTCCAGCCCTGATATGAGGGTTGTGTCTAATCTTATTGTATCTTATTATGTCATGTTCAGTGGATATACCTGGGAGGCCTGCTCTTTACTGAGGGGAAACAGAAGTGGACCTGGGGGGAGGGGGACTGGGAGGAGTGGATGGGTGGACTGGGAGGAATGGGGGGAGGGGAAACTGTGGTCTGGTTTACTGAGAACTAAATTAATTAATTAATCAGAAGGTATAGATCTACTATATGGCTTCATATTAATAATATTAGCTGTGGCTCCCTATGGGTAGTATATATTGGTTCAGCCCTCCTAATCAGTGTTGGGTCCATAGGAAAACAACACCATAATTTAGCATGGTAGAGCATGCTGAGAGTCCCAGCACACTGGAGGCTGAGGAAGAGGGGGACAGAAGTTCCAAACCAGGCTGCACGGCAAGACCCTATATAGAAAGAAGAAAGAAGGAAAGGAGAGCGGGAAGAAGGGAAAGGAAAGAAGGCAGAAAAGAGAGAAAGGGAAAATATTTTATAAGCTAATAACTTAAACTAATATGCCCCAATATCTAAAAATATGTTTATATAGACTGTTCTTGGTTAGTGACCCGGGCTTTCCCTAGGTAGCCCAAGCTGAACTTGAACTAAATATTTTCCTACCTCTGCATCACAAGTGCCTGGGTTGCAAGTCACCACATCCTAAGGAATGTTCTAGGACTGAATCCCCTCATAGTGAATTCCTACAATTCACTATGAAACTATAAGGGATGCCGTGTCCTGGTAAATAAAGAAGTTGCACAGATTTAAAAAAAAAGAAAGAAAGAAAGAAAGAAAGAAAGAAAGAAAGAAAGAAAGAAAGAAAGAAAGAAAGAAAGAAAGAAAGAAAGAACTCTTTAAGAAAATGCATTTTTTAAAAAAAACAGGTACTGAAATTTTAACAATTTGACAAGATAATAGGCACCTTAATGGTCAGGCTGGAAGCGGGAAATAGTCTAGAACGGCTAGATTAAAGCTTGGGGAAATTTCCTATCTCTGAGAAGCCTTTATACTGATTTGTATCTAGGATGCAAAAGCCACTAGTCCAGTCGCCTTGAAAACTCGCCAGGACTACGCCAGGACTACGTCAATTACTTAAGCCAGAGTCCCACCCACCCAAGCCTCCAAGGGCTTACAACTAGGTACAAGTGCCTGACCCAACGGTTTACAAGTGACAGACATAGGCAAAAAAAAAAAAAAAAAAAAAAAAAAAAAAAAAAAAAAGAAAGAAAGAAAGAAAAGAAAAGAAAAGTGAAAGCCACCCCACCCATTGCCTATCCCTTGACCAGATGACCCTAGTTTGGAGGTTTGGGATATTTGTTTTTGTTTTTCCTGAAAAAAAAAATTAAAAATTAAAAAAAAAAACCCATCTGGAGACAAAAAGACCCCAGAACTGAAGTCTTCCATCAGGAAAATAACCTCAACTTTGCCGTAGCTAAAGAAATTAAAGAAGCTAAAGAAGCTCCTTGCCAGGTTGTCACAGGAGACAGGCACACCGAGGCAGGGCTGCGCTAGAAGCAAACAGGAGGACTCCTACGGGATGGGGGAAAGCAAGCTTCTTCAGACCTCAGTCAGGCAGAAACCTGGCCATCTTCATCCCTCTCGCAACCTGACAATTTACAACCTGACGGCGCCTTCTAATTAGGAATGTTCTAAACCTTTTATAGACGGAAAACTTTCAAGTGCTTCTCACAAGCTACGATAAGATGGGCACCGAAGCCTGCCTACTCATGGAGGGAAAAGTCCGAGTGTACCAAACCTCCCAGCTTCACTGCAGAACCTGATGCGCCAGGGACCAGGGTTCTCTGCACCGTGCAGAGGGAGGAGCCCACCCTCTGCCTGTTAGAGTGGGCCGGGAAACAGAGGGGAGCAGCACAGGCGAGAACAGAGGCCAAGCAGGGCTAGACTCAGCACACCGGCAGACAGGCAGGGAGAGCCCACGCTGGAGCCACAGTGCTGGATGCAGAAGCGGGGTCCCCCCCACCCCCGACCCCGGGCTGAGCAAGCGGCTCCCCGCAACTCTCTCCGCAGCTGCGGCGCACGCACGCGCGCGCACGCCCGCCCGCCCGCCGGGCACACCCACCCTACACCGGAGCGCGGCTCCGCGGCAAGTCCACCCCCCTCCCGCCCGGAAGACCCCCGGGCCGCGGCGCCTACGTACCCAGCAACACGCACACCACATCGAGGACCACGTACGGCAGCCGCGTCTTGTCGAACATGGTCACGGGCTGGACGATGTCACTACCTGGTGCGGGCGGCGGTTGGAACAGACCGCGGCGGTCCAGATACCCAATTCCCAGGAGCCCCGCCCTCGGGATGGCGGCAGCCCCAAGCGACTGTGCGCCTCCTAGACTGAAGGGAGTAGCGACCTGGGTAGTTTGGGCTCGGCCGCACTGCCACCGAGGGCAACCGTGCCCCGGACCTTCCCTTCACGGTCCCCGTACCGGGCCGGGACTCCGGGCCAGTTGCCGCCGCTCTGTCGCCTCAGACGCCTGCTCGCTCAATGCTGGCTAGCCGCGGCCAAACGCCCTCCGCTGCCCTGTGCCCTCTCCAACAGGCGGGGCGAGCGGACTCGAGCTTTAAGGATGAGGACCCGGAGGGGGGAGGGGGGACGAACACGGGCCGCGGCTCCTCCCGCCCCGGGCGCGCGGCTGGGGCCAGTGCGCGGTCTCGCCAGCTGAAGGAGCGCGGGGACGACAGTGGGCGGAGCCGGGGAAACCCCAGGCCAGCGCAGACAGCCAATCAGCGCCATCGACCCCGCCCGCCGACTTGCGGAGCCCGCCCTGAATCTGGAAGCTGGTTGAAGGGGCGGAGCAAATTGCAGGGATTGGGAGTCCTCTCTTAATTCCATTCAGCTCTTAGTGCTGCTAGGCAATGCTTCCTTTAAAGGAGAGCCAGACCCAGTACACCAGTCCACAGCTCCTGCTGCCCGCCATCCTTCTCCTCCCATGGGCTCTCCCTCCAAACTGTTTAAAAGAGGTACCTCTAAGCCCACTTCTGTGACGGGCCTGCACCTTGGCCTTCCTGTTGGTCCTAGCTGAGCCTCATTTTAGCAAGAATCCTTCTTGCCCTCTGATCATTCTTGATATTTTCATACTTAACATCTGAACTTATTTTAATACTTAATATCTGAACCCTCCCGCCATCGGTGTATATAAATCCGTGGTCTGCCCTTAGCAAGAGGATCCCTGCCATTAATGTCTTCTTAGTCATTTTCTGTTCACTCACAGAAAATTACTCCAGCTCAGTTTCCCCTAACTGCAAGTCATGGGTCCTACTGCAATACAGTTCATTTGGGAGGAGTTTGGGCACTTGTCCAATGGTAGAGCTCTGGCCTTAGCACAGAGGCCCCTTAGTTTTGACCTGTAGCACAGCATCAGCCATGCTCACACAGACAATAGTTAACAATGTCTTCCTAAGTACCAATGGTTCAATAGCGGCAGCCCCACTACCATTCCCCATTCCCAGGAGGCCTCCAGAACACATTTAGTAATCTCAGTTTCCTAATGCGTTAAAAAAAAAAAAGGATGTTCATAATCCCTGCTGTCTGTTCCAAGCAAGAGGAAGTGGTGGGACTCAGAGACGATAATGTGACAATTGCTTTATAAAGAGTTAAACCACCACTACAGATCTTAACAATAGATGGTTTCCTCCTTGCTCATAATTTTTTTTTTTTTGAGGCAGAGACTCCTTTAGGCCAGGCAGGCCTCACATTCTGCTATGTAGCAGAGAATGGCCTTAATGCCTGCCTCTACCTCCCAAGGCATTATAGGCATGAGCCTGCATCCCACCCCCAGCCCAAACCACAAAACATGCCTTCTGCTTTCTCAGGTATTTCCTGCAAAGCAGCCCCAAAAGACCAGTGCAAAGATGCTACTCTCGGGGAGTCAGATGTGTTTGCAAGTGCAACTATAAACCATAAAAATATGTATTTTCAAATTTTTTGTTTCAACTTATTTAAATAGTTCCTTAAAAGCTCTCAACAATTTACACTCAAAAAAGATGTGGCATTTTTTTATTCTGTTATTTTTCCTAACCTCCAGAGTTATGAGAACCCTAGGTAGGCTGGTGGTAATAAATTTTGAACACTTGTGACATGACTATTCATTTTTTAGCTTTTATCAAGCACATACTATGTGTCAGGTACAGTCTAGGCAAGATGTTATATCTAAACAACTTTGAGGTGAAGACGCTGGACAAGGTGGTAGCCATCTGTAGTTCCAACACTTAAGAGAGATGGCAGCGAGAGAATCAGTTCTTGGGCAACCTCCAATACATAGCAGGTTTATTGTTACACTAATGGGAAATCTCCTTTCAGATAACTACCATCTTAGTTTGGTTTCTCTTGCTGGTATAAAGACCATGAACAACTTTGGGGGGGGGGGAAGGGTTTATTTAAGCTTATGGTTGTAATCTCTCATGACAGGAAGTCAGGGCAGGAACTAAAGGCAGGAATTTTGAGGTAGGAACTGAAGCTGAGACCATGGAAAATCTGTTTACTGGCCTGTTCCCCATGGCTTGCTCCCTGGCTTTCTAATACCACCCAGGACCACTGGATTAGGAGTGGCATTACCCACGATGAGTTAGACCCTCCCAAATCATGAATCAGGAAAATGCCCTACTGATTCTATAGGTCAGTCTGATGAAGGCAGTTCTTCAATTGAGATGCTCTCTTCCCAGATTACTGTAGCTTGTGTCAAGTTGAAAACAAAAATAAAAACCAAATGAACAACCTTCCCAGGACAAGCGGGAACTAATAAATGAGCAGTATATGAATGAGCCATTGTTAAAAATGTTAGGAAACGGGGCTGGAGAGATGGCTCAGCGGTTAAGAGCACTGACTGTTCTTCCAGAGGTTCTGAGTTCAATTCCCAGCAACCACATGGTGGCTCACAACCATCTATAATGGGATCCAATGCACTCTTCTAGTGTGTGTCTGAAGACAGCTACAGTGTACTCAATATAAATAAAAATAAATTAAAAAAAATAAATAAATAAAAATGTTAGGAAACAGGGTGATATGAATTTAGAGTGTCACGTTCTGTCACCTGTCCATCGACAGTTTATCATTGACAAGAGAGAAAAGGTTACTTTTATAGAACAGACCAGGGGGTCTTCATATGAATTCAGGTGGTCAAACTTAGCCTCACTGAGTTTCAGACAAGACATTGGTTATGTTAGGTGACATAAAACACGATATACTGTGCATGCATCACCTATAAAGAACCGGTACCAAGAACCTTTTATCCAAGCATAACTGTCTATAATCCTAAAGTCTAGACTCCAGAGACGTGTTGGATGATGGAATAAGTCAACTGAAGCTATTAGAGATAGCAACCATATGAAGTTAGAAGAAACATCTACTTCTAAAGTGTTCCATTCAAATGTGAAATTTCAGGAGTGAGGGAAATGGCCAAGGTGGTAAAAGGCTTGTCATACAAACTTGAGGACCTGAGTTTCTATTCACAGTGCCAATGCAAAAATCTGGGCATAGCTAGCCAGACAGTAGTCAGACAGCACACACCTTTAATCCTAAGACTCAGGAGGCAGAGGCAGCTGTATCTCTGAGTTCAGGGTTAGCCTGGTCTACAGAGTAAGTTCCAGGACAGCCAGAAATGCACAAAGAAATCCTGTCTTGCAAAACAAAACAAAGCCAATTCTGAACATAGTGGTTGGTGAGCACCTGTAATCCCTTAATTGGGGAGGTAGGGACAGCAGGTTCCTGGAGCTCCCTAGCCGGCCAGCCGGCCTATCGTGAGCTGCAGGTTCAGTGAGAGACCTTGTCCAAAGGAAATAAACTAGAGAGGGATTGAGGAAGACAATTAAGGTTGGTTTCTGGCCTACATAAGCACAAGGGTGTTCATACAACACACACACACACACACACAAACAGGTAAACACTCAAAATATCTTATTAAATATCAGCACTCATTTCAAGGATAATTGGACTACATAGCAATACCTCAATTAAAAAGGAAAGAAAAAGAAGAAGAAGAAGCTGAGGAAGAAGAAAACCTGCCCCTTACTTTCCAGCACTGCAAAGCCAGAAGCAGAAGGGTTCTGAGTTCAAGGCCGTCTCTTGCAGCACAAGAGCCCCTGTACCTGAGTTTGAGCCCCAGAACGGAAAGTGGAAGGAGAACTGACTGCTAAAGCTGTCCTCTGACTTCCACACATGCACCAGGGCACAAGTGAACCTGTGCCCACATATTATATACACACAATAACAATAAGCACATTGTTTAACTTTTAATTAATCTATCCTGAAGATCACCTGTTTAAAGTATATAGTCCTGCCACTTTGAGGATGTGCTCAGAGTTGAATAACCGTGATCAATTTTAAGACATTTTGATCAGTCAAGAAAGAAACTTAAGAGCTATTAATGAGTGATCATTTCCAGTTTCTCTTCTCCCATCCTTGGGTCCTAGGCAATTACTTACCTACTTTTTGTATCTATATAATTGCCTATTCTGGTCTTTCTCTCCCCACCCCATCTGCCTATAATTGTTTAACCTTTGGTCAACATCTCCTCTTCTCTTTTCCCCAATCATGCCTCTGGTAACCACCATCCCAGATGGTCTTCCTCTGAGATCATCTTTAGATTCCATGCACGAGTGAGACCAGACATTCGTTTTTCTTCTGTGCTTGACTTATTTAAATACGTGTTCTCCGGGTTCCCATGTGTCACAAATTATAGGATTTCATTCTTTTAATAACTAGACTTTCTCCGTCTCTCTCTTGCTCTCAACTTACATATCTGTTGATCTCGTGTCTTGGTCAATGCAGATGGTGCTGATATAAATGTGGACACAATGTTGTCTCTTTGGTATACAAGTTTCATCTTCTTTGGACATACACCCAGTTGTGGGATTTTTGGATTTATGGGGTAATTTTATCCCTAGTGTTCTGGAGAAATTCCATGATGGTTATTTAGTTTACACCCCGCAGATAGTATATAAGAAATCTTGTATCACCATGTGTCTACTGGTGTGAATCT
The DNA here is from genome assembly GCF_947179515.1 of Apodemus sylvaticus. Classification (NCBI taxonomy): domain Eukaryota; kingdom Metazoa; phylum Chordata; class Mammalia; order Rodentia; family Muridae; genus Apodemus; species Apodemus sylvaticus. The sequence continues at coordinate 47,667,591 of NC_067487.1, forward strand.
TTTGTCTTTTCGATATTAACCATTCTAATAGGTGTGAGATTATTTGCCTTTCCCAGTGATTGAGTGACTCAAGCAACAGGTATTGATCTGACAATATATTGCCATCTCAGGACACGATTGTGGAGGGTCTGAAATGAGCAAGAGAGGACATTTTTCTCAAGTAGCCTGCCACCCACTTAGAAAGCCAGGCATACAGCTGAATGAATGCAGTATTGTACAGAAGTGTGCTGGTGTACAGCAGGCTCTCAGACTGGAGTGGGAGCCCTGGAGAGATGCCACAGAGAGGTGACTCTCGTCTGCTCTTCCCTGGCTCTCTACCACACCAACAGTGTGTTCTTGGGTAAGAAGGAAATACACAGTTGAGATTGTAACAGGCTCTCCCCAACTCAGAAGTCCTAGATAACAGCTTTAAACGCTAGGTTAGTAGCCAGATGTGGTGGCACACACCTCTAGTTTCAGCTCTAGGGAGGCAGTAGAAGGAGGATCTCTATGAGTTCAAGGCTAGCCTAGTCTATATAGTGAGTTCTAGTACATAGTGAGACCCTGTCTCAAAAAAAAAAAAAAACGCTACTAAATCAAAGTCTGTTCAAATATTTCAACTCCTTCCCTGTTATTTAAAATGATGTCTGTGCTGTGCTATATTCTATATTGGGAAAAGAAAGATGGTAAAATATTTTGTTTTGGAGTAGGTTTCACACCAGCATGAGGAGTTGGTTCCGGAGCAATGATGAGACAAAATAAATCAAACAATGTTGAAATGGCAGTGAAATTTATTTTTGTGACTTCATAAAACATCATTTACTAAATCTTTAAAGAAAACAGAAGAAACAGCAATATTTCAAAGTAATGATTTAATGGCTATAAGCAAGACAAAGCAATAGAACTGTGCTTCTTTTGCAGGCTGTAGACAATGAAATGCTTAGCTACAGTTTCCCATACAAACATGCAACAATATTCCTATGGAATAAACATCCTCACCAATAACTGAGGGCTGATAAACACACGCTAAGTTTGACCAAAGCAGAACTGAGACTTGGAGGTCATTCGTAGTTTAAAGGCAGTGAAATTTTACTAAAGAAAATTCAAGTCGTGACAGCACTAATAGCTCTTGCGGGGATGAGAGAAACTCGGCCCTAGGCTGCACCTGAATCCTCAGAGCCTCCCTTAAATGCTTAGGAAAGTTTGCTTTTGTTCTGTGGTTTTCCTCCCTGCAACTCAGACATTAAATGAAAACTAAGTATCACAGGCTTGGGAAGAATATTCCTGAAGACTCCTCTCCCCCACCCCCCATAAAACTAATTTTCTGTCTTCTGTTATTGCTAAACTTCAAAAAAGGAGTCTGTGTTAGTGTCTTAGCCTTGGCTGAGACAAAAGCATGTGACGAGAGGCAGCTTATAAGAAAAGAAGCTTGTTTCGGCTCACATCTTACCGTATCCCACCATGGCGGGCATAGATGGCGCCTCTGTGACAAAGCAGGCAGCACTGACTGCTGGCACCCACCCACTTCCTTTTTTTTTATTCTGCCCATGGAATGGAGCCACTCACGTTCAGAATGTGTCCTTCCTACTCAGTTACAAGCCTGCCCAAGGTGGATCTCTCAAGTATTCTAACACAGTCAAGTTGATCAGAGTCTACTATGTCCTGCACTTCTACTCTCTTTAAAACCCTTGATCTTACTTCCGTTCCTTTATTATGAATGCTAGGGTGTATTATTGGTAAGCCTCTCTCTATTATAACAGAGCTCCCCTTCTTCATTTTACAAAGTGTCTGTAGGGCAAGAACCAGTTCTCATATGTCTGTGCCTCCACAGAGCTGTGTCCTTCCCCCACCACCAAATGGACCGAAGCAAATAGAGTTTTTAGAATATTCATATAACATTGTAAAGCCAGCATAGCTAAAACTATAAATCACTGCTTCCATAGTGCCTGTATCCCCTAGAAGAAAGCCACACAAAATGGTATAGTGGAATCTTTGTATACTTATCATCAAAGCTGTTTGGTTCTTATTAATATTTTTATTATATAATATTTTATATAAATGTGGTGAAACATAATAAAATAAACAATCAGGAATCTATTACTTAACATAACGCTTAAATCCTTTGTGTATGTATAACAAGGTATTAATGACTAGCAAAATCAGGCTTCAATTTCCTGCCTCATGTGCTTGGATTACAGGTAGGACACCACTACGTTCAGCTAACACTTAAATCTTAACGATATCTTTGAATCCATGATATAGTCTATTTCTTGTTCCCTGGTTCAAAACCTATTACCTACTACTCTGAATTTTGTATCTTTCCTTGAATTATTTTTCTGTGTGACTTGGTGGTGGTGGTGGTGGTGGTGGTGGTGTGTGTGTGTGTGTGTGTGTTTATGTGCATGTGTTAGCTTTCTTAGTTTTTAGCTTTTACAATTTTTATGCCATGGAGCTGGAGAGATGACTCAGCAGCCTAGAATATTTATTACTCTTGCAGAAGACTCAGGCTTACTTCTCAGGATTCATATGGTGGCTTACAACCATTTGTAACTCCAGTTTCAAGGGATCGAACACCCTCTTCTGATCTCTGCAGCAGGCACCCAGCATGCATATAGTACATGCTAACAAAACATTTACACACACACACACACACACACACACACACACACACACCATCTGTTGGCTAGATAGGTCATGGACCCTAAGGGAGAATCTGCTACTGTCATCCTACTCAATGGATATTCATAGACCCGTGCATCTCACATCTCTCATTGTAAAGGTTCTATTTTCAGTAGACATTGATTAACATAGTAACCCAAGATTGGCCAAGAGACTTGTCAAATGCTCAGCCCTAAAGTGAACATATATACTGAACTCCGTCCCAAGACCCAGGGATCATTTTGGAAGACAGCGCAGAAAGACTTGCCTAAGGCCTGCAAGGAAATGCTATTCTCTGGACCCAGCAGGGAAGCTACACATATGTACTCGGAGCAGCTACAACAGTACATACCAAAACCTGTGCAAACACGAGCCAGACAAATCCTGGAGTGGAGTGTGGATGGGAGAGTTGGGCACAAAACCCCACCACAAGCTGTGGGTTATTGGCATTTATTAGCCTCTAGGATGAGAGAAACACTTTCCTTTAAGTGTGTAATCCCAGGAAAGTTCCAAACTCCAGTGAAGACCACATAACCAGAAATATTTGGGCAACACAAATTGGTCTTGAAGAAGAAGGAAAAGAAAAAGAGATATAAAGTTGAATGGCTAGGTTGGGTGTGACACAAGAAAGAGTTGAGGGAGAGGTGGATATCAACCAAAATCCATTGATTGAAACTCGCAAAGAACTGAAAAAAAAAAAATCTTTATGCTGAGTATGGTAGTACATGCGTTTAATCCCAGTGCTCAGGAGACAGGGGCAGACCAATCTCTGTGAGTTCAGGGCCAGCCTGGTCTACAAAACAAGTCCAGGACAGCCAGGAATACACAGAAAACTCCTGTCTTGTGAAACCAATCTTTAAAAATAAATAAATAAAAAAGCAAAAATAAATAAACCACAGCCTGCATTTAAGAATATCTAAGCTCAGTGAAAGGTTCTCTCTCTCTCTCTCTCTCTCTCTCTCTCTCTCTCACACACACACACACACACACACACACACACACACACACACACACCACTTATACCACAGGGAGTTTTCTACCCTTATTTTTTCCACTCAATTATAGTAGTTTTATTATTTATCATTTTTGCTTTTTGAGACAGGGTCTTATTATACACTCCAAACTGTTCTCACAAGAACTATATGGTTTAAGCAAACTGGACTTGGACTCACAGTCCTCTGGCATTGCTGGCGTTATAGACAGGCTTCACCACACCTGGTGTCACCTGTTACATCCCCATGGAGGATAATCTACTATTCTTCTAGTATGGTACCAAGGTTCATCTCTCTCTCTCTCTCTCTCTCTCTCTCTCTCTCTCTCTCTCTCTCTCTCTCCATCTCCTTCCTTCCTTCCAATATGTTGCTGTAAGCATACACACTCTCCTGTTGGCATTTCTAGCTATGGTTCTGCAGTGTTATGGCCACGCCCTTCTCCACAGAACAACCCAGACAGCATCCCTAACACTTTCCCCTTTCATCCTGGCCCCATGAGTACTGGAAAAGAGTCTGAACTCTGAAATCAGAGTGCGCTTGTCTTGGTGATTTAATGGTCATAAGGCACATTCCATAATGTAAGCTTGATTTGCATTTTATTGATCATTAGTATGATTTGGATATCTTTTCCTGAGTTTATTCAACAAAATTCTTCCTTTTCCATTGAGTCCCTGTTCATATCTTCTACCATTTTCTATTTAGTTACTTGTCTTATTCATATAAATTATAGGACTTAAATATATATATATATAATTCTCAATAACCATCCTTTGTGTGGTTCATTTTTTTCTCCTAAAATAGAGCTTATCATTTCAACTAACTAATACAGGTCTCATGAGTGTAATGGAAGCAGAAGTCCCCAGGCCTGGTTTCTTTTGGGGTTTTTCTGTTGCCAACTTCCATCCATTCTTTCCCATCTTCTTTGACAAATTCTAGAGTTACAGGGGGAAAGACCAGAGTTGTAATGTCACTGAGCCAACAAAACAATTAGCAATGAACTAACTTTAAATTTCTTATGTGAGAGAAAAAGGGGGAAAAAGAAGTCACTTTTAAACCTGGAAATGTCACCATCGATATAAGTATTCACCACAGATTCCCAGCCCTGACCTGTTTCTGAGAAGCTGCATCTACTGTCATTCCACACACCTTTTGCTTGTGCTGACTAAACTGGACCTCCCTGAAACCTGGAAGTGTGGATCAGAGGCTCTGCAGTGAACAGTATACCAACCTTATCTCAGAATTGCGTTATGTCTTCTCTGGGGTTCACTCCTTTTTGCTGTTTGTTTTTTCCCAGAGATTGACCTAGGACTTCATGATGGGGTGGGGGGGCGGTTGACGAGAGCTCTGCTGAGCCACTTCCTCAGCCTTGATCTTTTCACAGCTTCCAGACTTTTCAGATTTCCTAGGAAAAACAAAAGGAAGAGTTTATGCTTAAACCTGTCCATCAAAATGAAGAACTTAGATGAAATCCCCCTGGGAGGGCGGGGCATAAAAAGAAAGTAGATTCTTGGAATCAGAAGCACAGCCCTGTGGGTGGGTAACCTGGTTTTAGGAAGATATTCTCCTCCTAAGCCTTGCCTTAGGTTCAGGCTTGAAGAGCCTGAATTTATTCTAAGTATTGTTCTTAAGAAGATGATATTCTCTGGTTTTTTTTTTTTTTGTTTTATTTTTTTTTTTTATTGTATTCGGTGCTAGGTATTGAACCCAGGGTTTCCCTTGGTCAATGCTCTTCTCAGGGTTATCACGAGATGTGATTATATGCCTAGCCAATGTCTAATATATACAGCCACATTGTACAGTTTTCAAACAAAACAAAACAAAAAAGCCAAAGACTTCTTACCCATGACGTCTGCTTCCCTACCACCCACTCAACCCAATACCGACCATGGTTCCCTAATCCGCCGTAGGATGGGGTTAGTTTGACATGACCTATTCCAAGTAAATCCACACCTGGGCCTGGTCATCACCCACTTCCTTTCTCTACACGGCTCACCAACTACTTAGCAATCACTTTAAAGATATGACCAGAGACACGTAAGTTAATAATCCATAAAATAGCTATAATCTCAAAGACATCCCAAGCATATAGTGACATGGTAGATCACATACGGAGCATCCTTGAGCCCCTGGATTCATCCCTCCCAGCCTGAGGTCAGGGGAAAGAAGAAACTAATTTAGGGATGATCTCATTCCCACCTCCAAGTCTACACTGCTTCAGATATGAGAGCAAGATCTGCCCTTCTCTCATCTTCTGATTCTTTTGTGCTCTACTCTTGTGCGTGTGATTCGCTTGTTGTACGTATCCCTTCCCTGGTACCTAAGCTTTATTGGAAAGACTAGTGACCCATCACGTCCTAAGAAGAAAGCAGGCAGGCCTTTCTTAGCCCCAGAGTGTAGGTGAACAGTGAAGGGACACTTAATTTTTTTAATTAAATAAATGAGAAAAGGAAAATTGAAACAAGAGTTTAGGAGAAAGTCAAGCTGTGTCCCTACCCTTCTTGCTGTGACTCTAGCTCACCACATATACATAAATAAATAATAAACATAATATATGCATTTAACATAGACATAATAAATGCATTTATATATAAAATATATTTACCTACAAATCATATACACATACACATACATAATGTTTGTCTGGAGGTGGAGGTGAGACAACAGGTCAATCCTACCACTGTCCCTATAATTTTTTATATAAAAATAATTGTCTTTGATTGAATGGTTTTCAAAATTGCTCTGTCCACTTAGTGAATACACTATGAAAGTCTCGTGAATGGACATGCCTTCTGACCCCTGACTGGCCTTCTCAAGTCCCCTTGCTGGCTTTTATCTGAATGTAGACCGGGAACCATCAGAGCCTCTTAAAACTGAACCTCATTTAACTTTCCTTTGAAGTTTTTGTTTGCTTATTTGTTTTGTTTTGTTTTTCCAGACAGGATTTCTCCGTACTGACAACTCAGTATGTAGACCAGGCTGGCCTAAAACTCAGACCAGGCTCCTACAGGGATACTCAAACTTTGTGCACCAGAATTGATGAGGCCATTGGTTAATCTTGCCGTTGTATGACCTCATCCCAGAAATGATGACCCACATGTAGGAAGGAGCCCAACTGTTGTCGTTATGTCCAGCAAATTCCAAGAGAATGAATAATCTGTTCTTACCAGAATCTAAGAACCTCAGGTCTAAATGACCCGGCTGAGGAGTCAAGCTACTGGATATTTGTCCTCAAATACCCCTGGAAATTGACTTAAAATTGTGCACCAGTGTCCTTACTTTGTAAAATGGGGGATGATGACAAGTCCTTGTGTATTTGTTGTATTTAGTGAACTAACCTTGAGCACAGTGCAAAGTACATCCTAGGTACCCAGCAGATGTTGGACATTAGTAGTCCAAGATTCCCACAATTCCTAATCGGTACCTGGCTGATGGTGTACTCAGTTATCCTGAGACCTAAGGCTAGTGCTGGGGGACTTTGTGACTGCACGCTTAAGTCTGTGTTCATGCCTTTTACTGAAAACTTACTCCATAGCTCTCACCGGGTTCTCACAAGGGTCTCTGACACTATACTGAGCTGTAGAGGTTTGCTTGTCAAAATGTACCCTGGACCAGCAGCACTGTTGGAATTGGTGTATGTAAAAACACTTGACTTTTTTTTTTTTTTGAGAAACATCCTTGGATTGTTTCTAAACACACATGTGTGCAGGTGAGGCTTCTTAGAAATGCTGCCTGTCGGACCCCACCCCCAGGACCTACAGGATTGAACCTGCATTTTCAGTCGGATTCCAGGTGATTGCTCTGCACTCTTAACACTCAAGATGCAGGCATCCAGAAATCCCCCAAATTTCCACGATGGAAGAAAGCCTCACCCTGGAAATGCGGTTAAGGAAAAGCCTTAAGCAACTCTCAGCTTATCTTTGAAATTTTTATCAAAACCTATTGAGAAATAACAACAATATAAGGATGCTTGCTGCGGGCGGCCCTGAAAACTGGGGAATCTTCTAGAATTCCCACCCATTGCACAATCACATAGCACTTATGGGCTGCAAACAGAAGCGAGGCAAAAAGAGTGGCTGATTGTTCTCAAAGACTCTCTCTGTCTCTGTCGTCTCTCTCTGTCTCTGTCGTCTGTCTCTGTCGTCTCTCTCTGTCTCTGTCGTCTGTTTCTGTCGTCTCTCTCTGTCTCTGCCGTTTCTCTCTGTGTTTTTGCCTTGCTCTGTCTCCCAGCAGCTGAGTCTTCACCAGTCCTGCTCACTCAAGTAAGACAAAATGCTGGGGATGCTCCGGACTTATATTTAGCTATTGACACTCTAGAGGTCATTCATTTCACGAAGCATGATGAGTCAGTACCAGTTTGGTCAGTAGAGCAGACTGCAGCCAGCAAGTTCAAAGCAATGGCTCAACCACTGTTCTAACAGGTGCTTAAAAGTGCACACCATCTGACCTATTTCTTGGTAATTCTCATTCATTGAGTCTGGTCATTTTAAAGGTCAGTTGGGGATTATTTTTCTATTTAGGGAGGAAAACACTACCTCCCAAAGACAATCTACCATGTAAAGGCTGAACAAGAGGGAACAGTAGGATGTGGGGGAAGCAAGAACCCTTGTGTACTGTGGATGGAAATGCGAATGAGTTTAACCTGTAGGGAAATCTGTATGGAGTCTCCTTAAACACACAAACACTAGAAGCACCGTATAACTTATAACTCTTGGTTATGTGCCAGGAGTCAAAGTCTACATAGAGCAGAGATACCCACACACCCATGTTTACCGCTGCTCTGTTCACAACAGCCAAATTCTGGAATCAGCCTGGGGACCTGGGATGAGGAAGGTGTGATATAAATACATAATCAGGTTTTATTGCGTTATAAAGAATGAAATGACGTCATTTGCAAAAAAAAAATAATGAATGGAACTCTTTAGAGATCATCGTGTGAAGGGAGATAAACCTTACTCAGGAAGAGAAACAGCAGGCTTAGGGAATAGATCACTACCGGAGTACCTGCCTAGCACATAAACCTAACAGGTCCTAGCCCCCACGTAACACAGACAAGGCCGCATATCTTCTCTCTCATGCGGAATCTTTTCTTCACGTATTCAGTGAAACAGTCTCACTTTTTATCCTGGCTGGCAGGCAATTCACCATGCAGACAAGGCTAACCGTGAACTTAGAGCAATCCTCCTGCCTCTGCCTTCCAAATGCTGAGACTATAGATGTAAACCACTATGCTCAGCCCAAAATCTAAGTTAAAAAAAAAAGGAGACAATTAGGATTACTGTTACCTTCCAGATAGGAGTGGGGGTGGATACAGAAGGGGAAGTTGTGACAATATGACCAGTGTATATCACATGCATGCGTGGGAATGTCACAATGAAACCTATTATTTCGTACAAGTAATATATTCTAATGAGAATTAACTGTTTTTTAAAAAGATGGTTGCTTGTGGGCTATGATGCAATTCCTGACGATGCTAATCAGGAGACCTTGATCTGGGACTTCCGAGCCTAGACAGTAAGGAGTCTTTGCCGCTGAGATGTGCCAGCTTAAGACTTTTGGCTGCCCCAGCCCAGACAGCACAAAGAGAGATGAGGGCTGCCTCACCTCGAGGGAAATCAGCATGGAGTTTCCTTAAAAGCACTAAACCTAGAAGCACCGTATGACTTAATTGTACCCTTCCTGGGTGTGGTGTGAGCGGTCAAAGTTCACTTGCAGCTGAGGAGATTCCTGCACGCCCATGTTTACACCTTTCACCACAGCCAAGCTGTGGAATTAGCCTCCGGGACCCTCCGTCAAAGAAGTGTCTTTCCCATTCACAAAAAAAAAAAAAAAAAAAGCGGGGGGGAGGGGGGAGGGGGGAGGGGGGAGTCACCTCGCTTCATCCCCAGGCTTCAAGACCAGGAGTGTCTACCGCAGAAATAAGAAACGCATGTTCACCTGTACCCAGTCACCTTTGTTGACGTGTAGCTGCGATTCGCTTTCACCCTGCCTCTTATTAAATATGTGATAGGGCGTGTGAACGTGTTTTAAACTTCACGGTGGCAGAATAGTGAGAAATAACAGCAGACCGAGGGGAAGGGTAAGCACCAGCTTCATTTTGAGCCTGGGGGCATAGTTTCTGTGTGGGTGGTGCTGTGGCTGGAACCCCGAGTCTCACGCATGTTAGGCAAACGCTCTACCACGGAGCTACAGCCCCGGCCCATGTTGCTGGTAGGCAGCCTCTCCGCATTGCCTTTGTCCGCCACAGCAGGACTCACTTTTGCCTGTGACCCTATTGAAGAAAGCCAAAGTATGTTTATTATATGTGTAGCAGCTGGATTATGTTAAAAGGGAATGGAAAATCCTCGGCCTTGCAGAAGAAGAGGATACTCCCCGCGACTACAATGCTCTCACAGAGCAGGCCAATCTCACGGACTTCTGCTGCCCATGGAGAAAAGAATTAGACCTATGCTTGAAGCGGCAAGGAGTTTGACAGCCATAGATGATTAAGTCGCTTTACTGGTTACTCGCCACAGAAGATGAAAAGGGAACTTGAAGGTTAAAAAAACAAAACAAAACGGAAAGAGAAACCCTGTTAGAAAGAGGCAAGGAGAGAGTTCCTGTGCTCAGGCGTCAGGTTCCAAGTACCGCCCTCTCCTTCCTCCTATGCACCTTTGCAACAGAGACCTTTGAACTAGCTAGAAGCCTGGGTGCGTCTCTTCTTGGTGAAAATCTAACATGGGAGCCCCCAAATGCCTACTTTAATAATGTATTACATGTATTTGTATGTGTTTGTGTGTCTGCGCTTGCACATGTGTGCATGTGCGTGTGCCACAGCACGCATGTAGAGATCAGAGGTCCCTATGAGGGGGCTGCATATGGAACCCAGGTGGTCTGTCAGGCTTTCAAATGCTTTGCCCACTGAGCCATCTTGCCGGGCCCCCAACCACCTACTCTTTGAAAACATGGCGACATTTGTTACCTATGAAGGCATTTTTGTTACATGTAAATTATAAAGCATCTCAAACATCAAGGGACTCGATGTGCTCCCTAATATCTAAAGCATCTCCAGCACTGCTGAGGTTACTGAGTCTTCTTCTGTCATGTACCCTGCTCTACTGGTCAACCCCAGGGGGAGGGGCGCAGGGGCCTGCTATTCTGAATTTTATCCATATCGTTTTTCATCTCAAAGAGAAAATGCTGTGCTTTCATCATATAGTTATCCCTAGCCAATATTTTTTGAATTAATATTTTTTAAGAATTTATTTTTAATTATACATACATGTACGAGGATATGTGCATAGACTAAAAGAAAGTGTCAGATTTCTTGTGATCTGCCTCAGGTATGTACTGGAAATTGAACCCTGGTCCTTAGGAAGAACAGCCAATGTTCTTAACTACTGAGCCATCCCTTCAGTCACAATATGACTTAATCTTTATGAAAACAATGTCATAGTTCCTGGGGAGATGGCTCAGTGGATCAGATGTTTTCTGCGCAAGTGTGAGGTCTTGTTAATAAATAGTATCGCCCCTATGGCAAGATGAGAGACAGAACCCTGGGAAGCTAAGGGACCACTAGTCTGGTGTGTACAATGATGAACAGCAATAGAGACTCTGTCGCAAACAAGGTGGAAATTGAAGACTGTCACCACTAGTTATACCACATGTATGTGTGCGCACACACACACACACCAGAATCATACCACATACAATCATAAGAATTTACATCTCCATCATTATGCTAAAAGTACACTTTGTGCTGTTGCCTGCGGCAACATATCAGTCATTTTGACTGATGAATGGATTTCTGTCTGTGAAGACACTGCCCAGATTTAGCCGTTCACCTGTCGGTCGGTAGGAGTCTGGGTGGCTTCCTGGTTTGTTTTGCAGTTTGGAAAATGTGCACAGGAACATTACTGTTTATGCACATAGACACGAGTGTTTCTAGAGCAACCAAGGGAGTGGATTGCTAGCCAGCTGTGACAGACCCATAAGGAACTCTGTTCAAATAAGTTTGCCTCTTAATCCTCCATGCCTGTGTGACTGCTACCTTACATAGGAATCCAGGAAGTTGCAATTAGGTGAAGGATCTTGAGAGGGGAGATTGGCCTGAATCATCCAGATGGCCCTTAAATTGCAGTTGTAAGTGTGCTAGATAAGTGAGAGGCCAGGCAGCCATAATCTGAGCTGAAGAAAAGAAGATCCTCTGTGGCGATGGTTCTCAACCTTCCTAATGCTGTGACCTTTAATCCAGTTCTCATGTGTGACCCCCAACCACAAAATTAGTGTCATTGCTGCTTTATAACTGTGATTTTGCTACTGTTAGAAACAGTAATGTAAGAATCTGATCTGCAGGATATCCGATATCCCAAAGGCATCACGGCCCACATAGGTTGAGAACCGCTGCCTCATGGCATGGAGCAGGGGAGCTGGTTTTAGATTTTGGGTTTAGACTCTGATGTTGGGATATATTTATGTTTTATGACACTGAGCCCAGGACTGGAGAGAAAGCTCAGCAAGTGTACTGCTCTAACGGAGGACCCAGGTGTGGTTGCCAGCAGCCATGTTGGGTGGTTCACCTGTAACTCCAGCTAAAAGTGATCTGTCCTGAAGGACAGCCTCTTCAGGAGCGACATCTCACATGTGCACATCCCCCAAGCACATAATTAAAATAAATCCTTTTAAAAAGGTACTGAGATTGTGGCTAATTTCCTATGTCAGCTCTAGGGAAGGGATACAGATACATGGATGCTGGGCTTTAGAGGCTAATTCCAAGCTAACTACTTCAGCGGACATTGGTGAGCATGTGATCGAGATTTATCAATGTGGTATATCAAACTGTTAGCTCCAGTTCCAGGTTCTTGCGTAGCACGGTGGTGGGTATGCTGGGGAACTTGTTTGGAAGCCGTGTTTATGTGGCACTATAAAAGCATCTGGGGAAATTCATTAAAGATCTCTATGGAAGAATGTGGATGGAGACCGCAGGTCACCAATGACTAGCACTCTCCTCAAACTGTCCTGCAAGCTTGCCTGTGACAACTCAGTCTCTACCTAGGTGTGTTGCTCTTGTGCTGGTGAGCTTTTCTAAATATTATGGTCTTTGAGATTATAACATAGTCAATCACACCATTTCCCCCTTCCTTTTCTTCTCTCTAAACTCTGCTGTGAACTCCTCTTTGCTCTCTTTCAAAATCACGACCTCTTTGGTTAATTGTTGTGATGATTTGTGGTGTGTGTGTGTGTGTGTGGTGTGGTGTGTATTCCTAAACACCTAAGTCCAACCTGTCTAATGTTATTCATATGTATGTTTCCAAGGCTGACCAGGTGGTATTGGATAACCACTTGGTGGCTCCCCCCTGGGGAAGGCCATCTCTCCTGCTCTCTGCCTTCCTCAGTTACCTGCAGTCCTTTGTGCGGGGTTGAGGCCTCCTGGCTTCTCATCATTCACTTTGGCATGACTGTTGCTGTCATCCTTGTTCAGTTCCGGTTCAGGAAGTCACAGAAGTGAGACTTCATGGGTGTAGCTTCCGACAATCCCAGGAGACACAGTCTCACAGTGAACTCACCGCTCCTCTGGCTCTTAATAATCTTTCCACTCACTTCTCTGTAATGTTCCCTGAGCCTTAAGTGTGGAAGATGTGGTGCAGATATATTGACTAGGACTGGGCTGTATAATTCCATAATTTGTTTGCCTTGGTATACTTCATAACTCCCCCCTTGCCTAACTTCCGATAGCCTAAAAGTGCTATTGATGTCACTGATAGTGGCAACCCGTAACGACCAAAAGCATGACCTGGAGAAAAAGCTGTGTTTCTAACCTAAGATCAGAATGAAGACATACTCATTTTTCTATCACCGCTACTACAAATTGTGACCAAGCTAGTGCCTGGAGACAGCACAGATGTGTTCTCTTACAGCTGTGTAGGTCAGAAGTCCGTCATGTGTCAAGACACACCACTAAAATCAGGGTGTTGGCAGAACCACGTCCCTTCTACATGGTATCAGAAAAAGACAGTTTCTTTGCCTGCTCCAGCTTCTAAAGGTTCCTCACATTCCTCAGATCATGGCCACACCCTCTATCTTGACAGACAGCAACTGACGTCTCTTTGCGGCCACCTGTCCCTCTGACCACATCAGAAGATGCACTCCGAGAACTTTAAAAACACGTGATTTGTCATGTGGCTCTGTCACGTATTTTAGAATCATCTTTCTTGTGGTTTTAATTGAATCACAAATGCAAGGTCCCTTTTATAGTATAAATTAATATGTGAAGGCTATAGATGCCTGAGGAACATTTTTTTTATGACTAGCAATGAAAGATTGTATAAGGAGGGAAATACTGACATAGATACTATGTTTATATAGCTGCAAGCACTGGGGACAGAATGTGTGCCAGGCAGCTCTCAACCACAGTTAAGCCCACGGTGAACAACTGGGGATGAAAAGAGACTTATCTGGGTTTATGCTTTCTGTCCATGGTTACTTTGTTCCATTGGCTTTACGGTGAGGCAGGGCTTCACCTGGTCAAGCAAAGCTGTTCACCTCATGCCTGCCAGGAAGCAGGTGGAGAAGGACCAGGGTGCCAATGCCTCTCTCCAGGACATGTCTCTGCCTCTTCTCTTCCTCCCACATCCTTCCTGCCCTCTCATCAATCTCCCTCACTTCCTCCTGTTCTTCCCCTTCCTCTTCTTCCTCCTCGTCCTCCTCCTCCTCCTCCTCCTCGTCCTCCTGTTCTTCATCATCTTCATTGTCCTCCTCTTCTCTTCTTCCTCTTCCCCTCCCCCTCCTCCTCTTCTTCTTCCTTTTGGTTTTCCAGACAGGGTGTCTCTGTGTAGCCCTTGGCTATTCTGGAAATTGCTCTGTAGACCAGACTGACCTCAGACCGAGAGATCTGCCTGCTTCTGCCTCTGGTGTCCTGGGTTAAAGGTCTGAGTCACCACCACCACTTGGCCGTTTTTCTTCTACAAAGTTTAAAAAGAGCATTCCTCTCTTTTTTGGAGATGAGACCGGGTCTTGCTATGTAACTCTGACTAGCCTGGTGACACGGGAAAATTGGAGTGTTTTGATCACGACTGAGTCTTCCTCTGGTAGCTAGGATCCCTCAGACTCAGCCTTCACCAAAGCTGCCCTGAGTCTGGCTTTCAGGTTCTCGGCTCATAAATTGGAAGAATGAAATACCCTGACCAGTGTTGGTGAGTTTTAGAGAAAAGTTTATTATAGATTTATGGGTGGGAGCTTGAGAAGAAGACCTAGGGTGGGGGTCTCTGGAAATAGGATACCATGGGGCCTTTTAAAAAGATTTACAGCAGACACCTCAGTGAGGTAGGAGGCAGGGCTGAACTTTTTCTATAGGAACAGAGGGTGGTAAGGGCCAGTTCATGTTCAGAAAAGATGGGGCTGACGTGGACTCCAGCATGAGCATAGACAGCGAATGTGGGACATCTGGGATGGCTGACATTGGATGCCCAGGAAACTGAAAATAAAATATGATGTTGCTGTTATATAACATTCCGGTCAGAGTGCCGCTTTTGTGTAGATTTGATATAAAATTGGCCTTGGGGTCCGAGACATGAGCCCTTTGCTTCGCTTTACCAGCCGGCCAGTGTGTCTGTCTGGGCTGGCTTATGCATGGGTGCCTGCCTGTCTGTGGGGTGGTCGTTGGCAGGAGTGAATAAAGTTTCTCTTACCTGCCTGAGACTCCTTGAGTCGTTTTCAATCTCCCGGCCTCCCGTGACCCTTCTCCTTCCTTGGATGGAAGCTTTGACCTCAGAGTCTGTCAATCCCACTGGCTCACGTAGCTAGGTGTCCAGGTGTCCAGGTGTCCAGGTGCCTTCTCTTACGTTCAGTTACATAATGGTGAACAGCCTTTAGGCGAGGTGCTCTCTTAGGGATAAGGAGGAGGTGGAGCTGTGACCCTGTGCTGGCATTCCTTGCCTCCAGCAAGGTAATTATCAGAACTGCTGCTTCGGATCCCCTGCCCTAACTGAGCAGCTTCTATCTTCTGTCAGTCTTGGAGCTTGCTATGTAGAGCAGGCTGGACCCAAGCCCACAGAGAGCCTCCTGTTCTGTTTCTCAAGCACTGGGATTAAAGGTATGATACACCTTACCCAGCCCAGGCACAACCTAATTTTTCCCCCACAAGGTCTCACTATTATGAGATCCACTGCCCAAGCCTTCAAAACTGGACATTAGGGCTCATTCAAGATCTAGACCATAATGCCATATGAATGATCCTCTGTTCCTTAGGAGGTCCATGACTATAAAGGACAACAAGTTAATTTTTGTGTCAGCGTGATATAGGGTCTTGCCATGTAGCCTAGACTAGCCTGGAACTCTTGACCTTCCTGTTCTAGCCTCCAGAGTATGTGGATTACATCTACCCTGTATCCAACTACCGACAAAAGTTTTGTGCATTTGAAATGAAAATCAATGGGATTGTAAGGCTGCTGTTGAGTGTCAACAGGCTACCTTCGTATGGGCGCGACCAGAGTGTCTTTTCCTTCACCCAGGATAGCTTCTCAAATGGAGCCGTGCTGCATGGGGTGTTGGAGTCACCCATTCTCAGTTCTGTAAAGGTTTGCTCTCTGTGAATATGTTACAATGTGTTTACAGTTTCTTTTTTCCGGGAACTGGAGCTTCCCCCCTTGGGGCTACTGTGTTCTGGTATGGACAGGGTGTGTACATCTTGATCCCAAGAATGCACTTCTATGACTTACACTGGCATATAACATCACAGCATTACGAGGACAGGGTGTGCTTGGCTTCCTTGGACACGACCACACTATATTCCAGTGCACACATACTGTGTTATCCCCCCACGAGCAGCAGCAGAGTGAATATGTTACATTGACAGCTTTTCTCTGTTACCAACCTTTTCCATTAGGGAATTCTGAGAGACGAGCCATGTCTCTGTGGGTCTGGCTTGTATTCCCCTTACTGCACAGCACAGGCTGCCCCTGAACCCTGCTTGCCCTGCCTCAGCATCCTGTGAGCTGAGATACTCAGGTCTGCACCGTCACCTCTGGCTTATATCTTTACTTCATAGACCTGGCTTTCTAGTTTTAAAAATCTGATTTCATTCCATGAAGATTTAATTCGACTCAAGAAAATTGCAGAGTGTGGTGCCAGGGGCTGTGGCTTAGTAGTAACAGGGTTTGCCTAATATGTTTGAGGTCCTGGATTGATTCCTAATTTTATAAAATCTGTGTGCCAAACAATACAATTCGATAGTGTTGGGGTTGGGAAACTGCTTTCATTTCCTTCTTTTTTTTTGTAACAGAAATATTCATAGATAGGGTGAACAATAATTTCAAATTATTTCCTCTAAATCTAATCAAATGAATTCCTGATAGATGCTTATCAATAAGTTACTATATACTATTCACTCCAGCATATAGTGTGGCTATATACTATGGCTTCCAGAAGGCGTCATACCTCTGTAAGCTTTTGTCCTATGAGATGGTAATAAGCTTCTACACACATATGGAAATCAATCTCCCTCCTCTTTCTCCCTCCCTCCATCTTTCTCTCCCTTGCCTCCCTCTCCCTTTCTTTCTTTTTTTCCAAGGTCCCACACTATAGCTCAGGCTGTCCTAGAACTCACTATGTAGTCCAGGCTAGCCTCAAGCTTACTATCCTTTTGCATGAGTCTCTCTAGTACTGCAATTACAAGTATGATCTTAAAGTCTAGATTGCATAAGACAATTTGTTCCTAAGACACAAACCAGTGGCTCTATTCATGACTTCAGTCCTGCCTACCCTGTGCTTACCAAGCCATCCTGCCTTAAGACGGACTGGACCTGATTCTGAATCCTCGGGTTGTGTATCTAACAAGGAAAAGAATTATTAGAAAAGAGGGAATTTAGTGAAGGGAGTTGGTGGCATGGGTGATGGGGTAGCTAAGATATGGAAGTTTATGTTAAAACACTACAAATATGAGGTGCAGCTAGCAGGGAGGCATTTCCACCTTAGGCTGCAGGGGCAGCAGTGATGGGATAAAAACCAGGGGCCACTGGGAGCAAGAGTGATCATGGGTTTGTAAGATAGAAGCAGAAACCTCGACAAAGACACTGTTGTAGCCCAGTACCGGGCAGGGCACAGAAAAGGGAGGGGCTCCCCGCCTTCTCCCACTGCCTTCCTGACACATAACGGTGCCTCTTCTTGGCCAGTTTTCCTGGAAGCGGAGAAGGAAATGGCTTGCTGTGGTCAGCATCTCTGCTGCAGAGCAGGAAAAAGACTAAAGCATGCGCCTGAGAACAAACCCAGATGGCTTCAGGCCTGTCACACGCAACACTGCCCCGCAGCGCAGGCTTCCACGGTCTTCAGTTCACGGAAGCGGAGCTCTTCACATTGGACTACAGAAGGCCGCAAGTGCAGTTCCTGAGCCTTTATTTGGAAAAGGATTCTCTGTTTTCGTTTTTGATTATCCTGGATTTTATACCATAAACCTGTACACAAAACAAATGATAAAAACACTTCCAGGGTTTGAGAGTCCATTGTGACAGTTTGTTTGTGAAAGCAAGTCTTTGATCTAGGGGTAATCTGCATTCTTGGCTGAAGTGTAATCTAATGCAGCTTAAAGACACACATGTAAATGCTCATTGGTCTGCATGTTAACTCTACAGTTACTTGTCTTTGATGGTATAAAGGCATCGTTTGTCCTGGACCATTATATATGTAAATAACATGATGAGAAAGCAGGCCCCCCAAACAATGTGATCAGATACTGTTTTGGTTTCCTAGATTAACTGCTTTTTAAGTTTATTTATTTTATTTATTTTTGCAGATGCGAGGACTGAATATATACTAGGCAATCACTCTACCATTTAGAAATATTCAGTCTTTAAAAAATGTTTATTTCTTTATTTTAATACAGGTCTCATTAAGTTGCTGGGGCTGACTTTGAATTCACTCTTTGGTCCAGGCAAGCCTTGAATTTGTAATCTTCCTGCCTGAGCCTCTTGTATATCTACTAGGATTACAGGCCTGGGCTACCAGACTAAGAACCAAAGAAATGGTTTACCTAGAAACATTCTCTTGCCCTGGGAGACATATCCTCACTCCTCTTTACTATCTTTATTGGTTGATTGTGCTGTTGGGGGGCAACTCAAGCCCTGGTGCATACTTAACAGTGACTTCATCATGAACTGCCCTCAGGCCCTGTGACATGACAATACGATTTAGTTCCTTCACCCAACCCCCAGTGGAGAGACTTGAACCCAGGACTTCAAACATGCTAGGCACGTGCTCTACCACTGAACTGTGTCTCCAGCCCATGACGTTATCATTTTCTGAAACAAGACTTTCATGAAAGAACAGGCAAGGTGGTCTTCATACAGTACATTTATAGTTGTAGCATTCCAAAGGTTGAGGCAGATTCAAGGTCACTCACAAATTCAAGGTCATCCTGGCATTTATAATGAGACCTTGTCTCAAAAAGAAAAAAAAGAGAGGAAAAAAAAAAAAAGAAAACTTCACTGAAGTATATAACCTATGTTGTCTGCTGTCAGGAGATAATTTTGTGTTGTTTTGGAGGCACAGGTTCTCACATAGCCCAGGTTAGCCTTGAATTCACTGTAGAGATAAGGATAACTTTGAATTCTCAATTCTCCTACCTCTACTCCCTAAGTGGTGTGGGTCACATGACCAGTCCAGGATATCATTTTTTTCATCTTTGAAATATTGGTTTATTGCCTTAGCAAAATTATGGAACCCTTTGCCTCCCTTTATGCATTTTCACAAAAATTACTTACATAGTTTTTCTCCTTCATCAAGACGTTCTATACGCACATCATATTCCACCCAAGATATGGTTAAGGCCAGCTGCTAGCAGTGAAAACAGTGAGAGACTATTGTCTCCCATACAGTGTTGGTAAGATTAATTAGCATACGTTTCAGTGACTTGACTAGTTACATTTCTATGGTTTAGCATGAGCCCCTTGAAGGAAGACCATGTAACTATTAAACTGAATCTGCAGTATTATTATGGTACCATATAATATTATATTTATATTATATAAGAATCATATAACATTCCATGGAACTAGTGGGAAGACACAATTAAATATGATGTGACCATACTCACGTGAGATCATGCATGCTCACATATCAGATCTAGAAGCTCTGCTTCCCAGACAGGCACTCAAAGGCAAATATGTGGTTTACTACACCATTCATAACTGCAAAAAACTAGAAATAGCAAGTCTTTACTCCCAGTAGGGTTTATACTTTAAAAGGGATATAGTATCTTCATGCCATGAAATGCTGTGCAGTCATTTTGAAAGCAGAATCATTATACGTAGCTGAACTTGAAAGGATATTTGGTTGTGTTAGTGTGAATAAAATAAATTATAGAATAGAAGGTATAATATAAGCTGCTTGATAAAAAATGGAGTAAGTATATCGAATATGTAATAGGTATATAACTGCCACAGATACTTCTCTCAAGATAATGTATGTAATTGATTGCCATAGATAAGACTGCATCAATAATTAACTCTAGGATTCAGATTCCAGGAAATGTTTATCCTTTATTCATTTCTGTGTGTTCATTGTTTAGAGTGATCATGCTGGCTTAACGCATATTATAATATAACATAATTTATAATGAATATGATTATAACATACTAAAATATCAACACAGAGAAATAACTAGAGAGAAATACACTAATGCATGATTCCAACAGTTGTTTCTTGATCGTGGAATTGTGAAAGTTTTTTAAAAATTAATTATTACTTCAACAAGCTAGACTGTGCGTGTATCACACTTTATACCAAAAAAAGGAGACAAAGAAGGTGGAGCAGAAGGAGTGTCTCGGGGTCAACTGGGTAACTTAGATACCGAAACACATTCTCGAAGTTTCTCAGCCCTCCTTTGATTTTCTTCTTCTTTCACTCTTTCTGATCACCAGGAATGCATTTCAGAACGCCTGAACTACAATGGGGTGGATCAGGCTGCTTTAAAAGGCCAAATGACTTGGGTTGGGGGTGGAGCTTCAAGGCTCCTGTGGCAGATATATAACATGCTTTTGCTGGGGATTTCCACTGACTGCATGGCCACTACTGTGCTATTCATACACACCACTGACACTTAAAAATTCTTTTTAGGGATACTCACTCCTAAGGGTGCAGTTTCTCCTTTGGTTTGTAAGAAGTGTCAGCGCGTGGGACTGACGCCAGGCCGGAGCCCGTCGGAAGCGTTAGAGTCTCGGGGTGGTGTGTTCCCATCCCCATGGTATCAGCTCACTTCTTGGAAGTTCTCACTGCTTAGTTTTTCTCAGAAATGTAGACCATCCCATGAAAAAAAAATGCGGCCATTGATTCTCCACCTTAAGGGATTCCTTTCCTGATAAACTGTCTTGTGGGCAGACTTTACTATGCCCGGGCAAATATTTGCAGCAGATTTCTGATGCCCCAGAACTTGAACTGCACAGATCTCAATTAAAGGGTACCACTCCTTCCAGGACGTCTGTCTTCTCGGCATTTACTGCCCTCCTTGGATTTCCCTTCTGACTCAGGAAGAACAGGCATAAGATCCCAAGGGCTGCTATGTCAGTAACCGACACACCAGCAGGTGGGGTTTTCTTTGCAAAAAAGCAGAAAAAGACCAATCAGATTTATGATGCTATCTGCGCTTGAGTCACTGAGTAGCCGTATCACTCCCCATGGGGGTTTGCTGCTGGAAACCATCTTATTGATGGAAAATCACCGGATTGCTTCAGCTCCTCGAGTTGCATTTGTCATTGGGATGCCTCAAGGCTTTGTGGCAAGGGTTGCAGCTGGCATAAATAATGTTGTTTCGTGACCTTGAACCTTTCCAAGGGCCAAAGCCAGGAAAAGAAAGAAGAGTTGGTTCAAATGGCACAAACACAAAAATGTTACTTAAGTCTGTGACAATTTTTAGTCTCATCCGTGTATGTACAAAATAATTCCTTTTTTTTTTTTACCAAAAAAAAAAAATCTATTCAGCACTTGGGCACAAAGTACATGTCGTACCCAGGAAGTTCAAATGTCGATTATCATTATTAATATCCTTGGTTTCCTTGCTTGGTCATTGCCAAATAAAACAACCCATTAAGTAAAAGCTGATGCAGGAAAAAGGGCCAGGAGCAAAACTGTCCCAGACAGAAATGGGTGGCTCAGCGTTTCCATCTTCCCTAGAGAGGCTTTTCCAGGGACAAGAACCCAAGCTTGGATGGAGAAGGCTTCCACAGCGTGACATGCTCACAACTGGCTTTTTTTTTTTTTGACAGTCAAAAGGATCACCTAGATGTCCTTGTGTGTGACTGAGACAGAAAGAAGCAGCTCTGAAGAAAAAAATGAAAAGTGTCCACCACCCCCCCTCAACCCCCGAGGGGGGCAGGGATGCTACCAACGCAGAAGCCATCCTGTTTTGGCTCTGGTAAGACTCCTTGTGGGATCAGGTGTGGTTTCTTGCTGTTTTCTCTGGGGGCTTTTTTGCACAGAGTCCTCCTATCTTTGGAGACAGTTTTCAGTCAGTTCTGAGACAGGAGACTGGAGCAGGGATGCTTTAGTCTCCTAGGTATGCAGTTTTCAGCTAAAGTGGCCAAAGGAATGTTCCAACCAGGCATTTCCACCAATGAGGGAAGCTGAGGGATCCTTGTTATTTTTCGGAACTTCACAGAGCTGTGGAAGGAAGAAATGAGTACGCATATTCTCTGTCTGTCTGTCTGTCTGTCTGTCTCTGTCTCTCAATCCCCCTGACTTTCTCTCACTGCTTGGGATCAAACTTTAAGCACGTTAGGCAAGGGCTATGCTACTGAGCCACACCCCAAACACCTTTTCTTTTAAACACAAAACAGGAGCAAGACTGCAGCTGACACAGTCTGACATCCCCCACCCCCACTCAAAAATTAGTTTTAGCACCAAAACCTTTAAAATCCTTGGACTGGTTTAGAGAAGGAGTGTTTATATTGGGACCTGTATGCTAGTCCTGTGTGTGCTACACACACTAAGTGCCAGGCATCTGTCCTGTGGCCCCACCTCTAAGGAGGTGGGAAGAACAAATCATTCTGTTCGTGGTCTGGAATAACTTAAGACTCCAAAGAAACAGGCTTCAGTTCAACAGCCTAAAAATGCAGGAATCGGAAGGAGGTTTGCAGTGAGCCCAGGAATGCCCTTGACATTCAAACCACGCACTCCCATCCTACCAGATGGTAATTCTACTCCCTCCGTCCTGCCTATGCAAGTTCTGGCCAGTGTCAGAACTCAGCCAGTAGGCCTCAAAACCAGGGAGGATCTTATTTCTTGGAGATAAGCCTGAGACCTATTTGTACAGGGTTGATCTCGATTTTCTCATGTGACCACTACATTTGTTTAAATACACAACAAAAGAAGGTGTGGCTTGAAGTTTTACTTTTCTTGGATTCATGCCAGGGTGATTTAGCATTTATCCAGTGACCGGCCTCCATGTTGAAATGCTTTTTAAATGAGTCTGCTGGTCACTTCCCTGGAATGTTCCCTGGGTTCTCTTTATACTAGCATTTAAAAGGGATATTGAGCCAGCATGTGTGTGAGTTGACTCTAAGGAAATCTCAGGGCCACTGCCAAGGTATCACGAGGAGTACAGAAATGACAAAGGTTTTCTCCCTATGGCGGATGAGTTAGATCGCCTTTCATGTGGTAAAAAATAGTGGGCTAGACTTGTCAAAAAAGTATATATATATACTTACTTGAAAAAAAGTATTATATACATACTTGAAACAGAGTCTCAATATTATGTAGCTCTGGCTGTCCTACAACTCACTATGTAGATCAGGCTAGACTCCAATTCACAGAGATCCAACTGCCTCTGCCTAAGAGCCAGGATTAATGATGTTGCACATTTTAGGAATATTTAAGAGACAGAGTACATACATGCACATATACATACATACATACACAAACACAGACACATATGCACGCTGACAGAATAAATCTAGATTATTCCAGTGAAATTGATGTATCATCATCATCATTAGTATCAGTATTTCTATTTTTTAACACGGGTCTCATGTAGCCCAGGCTGGCTTGTGACTCCCTACATAGCCAAGAATGGCCTTGAACTTTCAATTCTTCTGTCTGCCTAGGATTACACGTATGTTCCACTACATGTGTTGTATGCAGAGCTAGGGATTGAATCCATAACTTCATGTGTGCTAGGCAAGTATTCCACCAACTGAGCTGTAAAAACAAAAGTCAAATTATATAGTCAGCACTTAGTGATTCCCTTCGTCTTAGCTCATGTTCTGTTGCTGTGACAGAACATCACCACCAAGGCAACTTTTAAAACAAAGTCTATGACCATCATGGTGGGGGAGCCTGGAGGAGGGCATCGTTGTAGCCTGAGCAGTAGCCAAGAGCTTACACCCTGATCTGAGGATGAGAAAGGGAGGACCAGGCCTACCGTGAACTTTTGAAACCTCAAGGCCCACCCCAGTGACACATACTCCCATAAGGCTGCTGCTCCTAGTTCTTTTTTTTTTTTTTTTTTTTTGTTTTTGTTTTTTTTCCAGACATGGTTTCTCTGTGTAGCCCTGGCTGTCCTGGAACTCACTCTGTAGACCAGGCCGGCCTCAAACTCAGAAATCTGCCTGCCTCTGCCTCCCAGAGTGCTGGGATTACAGGTGTATGCCATTACCGCCCTGCTTGCTCCTAGTTCTTATCAGTCTAACAACTAGAACTAAAAATTCAAATATATGAACCTATGGGAACCATTCTCATTCAAACTGCCACACCCTTCAAGACTAAATATACTCTTACCACACAATCCAGCAATTATGCCCCTGGGTAAATACCTACGAGTGAGCCTAATTGGTGCCCAGGATCAAACCCAGGGCCTTATCTACATGCAAGGCAAACAGTCTTACATTGGGCTATATTCTCACCCTGTTTACCTAAGAGAGATGAAAATATATGCCCACAGAGAACCCTGCACATGTAAGTCAATGGTAGCTCTCAGAGAGGCTAAAGCTGCAGGTAACCAACACATCTCCTGATAGTTAAATGGCTAAACTGACATATGTACAAACAATAAAATAAAACTCACCCTGAATATGAAACGAACTACAGAGGCATACGCAGAGGTAGAAGAGTTATGTATTTTCTTTTGCAGGGATGGCAATCAAACCCAGAGCCACAAACACATTAGGCAAGGGCTCCTTCAGCGAGTTCCATCCCCAGCCTGGAGACAGAAGATGGTAGATTCATATTGCCAAGTGAAAGAAGCTCATCTAAGAAGACTACACGGTTCTACTTCAGGTATATGACATCACAGAAAAGGCAATGACAATAAAAAATAAAAAGATGAGCGGTTGCCAGGAGTTCAGGGTGGAGATGACAGTTCATGAATCATAGGGATTCTTCAGGCCAGTGGAACAACCATTCTATACAATGCTGATGTGTATTTTGTTAACATCATAAAACTCTACAAAGAATGAACTTGGGCTGGGAAAATGACTTATCAAGCAGGTAAATGCACTTGCCACCAAGTTCAATGGCCTGAGTTCTATCCTGAATCATACAGGGGAAGGAGAAAAACAGCTCCTGAGAATTATACTTTGATATCCACATGTCTGCAGGGACGCACATGCTCCTATTGGCACAAGTGTACATGCACACAGAGAGCTGATAAATACTTCTTCATAAACTGTGGGCATTGGTTAACAGAAGTATATCAATATTAGTTCATCAATTATAAGACTAAGATAAAATATGAATGATCAGGGAGACAGAGGGAACAAAGAGGAGAAAGACGGAAAAGAGGAGTAGTCGATACTATGTGTTCAATGTATTAGCAAACCTAAAACTTCCAAAAAGTGAATAGTATTGATTGAATTTAAAACTTTTAGTTAATGTCCTACAAAGTAATAGTAATCTTTGGAATTTCCTTTTCCATCCAATATAAATTACTTACAAATATTCTACTTTACATATGCACCCATACACCATATGTCTAACTTTGTGGAGTAGGAGACCAATGTATTAAGTGGAAAGGTGAAGAAAAATTCCTGTAACTGAGGAGACACGGCTATGAGTGGGTGTCACAGACAATGTCAGCAAGACACTAAAACATCAGTATGTAGTCATCTTGTCATAATAATTGCTCCTCTTCCACTTAATTATACTGTAATGGGTCCTATTTGCTAGAGTAGAACTTTATATGCAATGTTGGGTAGTCTTGTAAATAAATTTCCGTGTTTTAAGTTCAATGCTGTGTCATCCAGAGTCCAGCCAGGAGACAAACAATAGCGATAATGTAAAGACTTGCTTGCCAAGTATCTAGAGCTAAAAAAACAAAAAGAGAACATTATGCTGTCATAGAACTAGTGATTTCAGGAAGACAATCTAATTGCCATTAGATCTGGAAAAATGATGAGAAAGATGCTGGTTATTTAGATGGAAGCACTGGGTATAGGGCAGGAAGGAATAAGAGGCAGCTGAGGCTCTTATTCCTCTCAGGGCTCAGGAGAGAGGGATAGAGCCAGATAGCACTGGTCTCACTCAGGGGTGCAGGGGTGGAGTTGGCTTGGAGAGATGGACAACATGCAAACTGGAATGCATTACTGTTACTGGAAGGATGTGCTACCACCAGGGTGGTGGGCTGATTCTGGTGACACAAAAAACAACTGGAAGGAGCAAGGTCTTGCTTACCAGCACTCCCGATTGGCAGGCAAAACCAGGGATCAAGCCAACAAAGAGGAAATGTGTCGCATTGAAAGCTGTAGAAGGGTGCATTTGAGACAAACATAATGACTATAACAGCCAGGATATGCCGTCCCTGGATGTTTATAATGGATATGTCTGTTGTGGACAAAAACATGTGTCTGGGGCAAGACAGACCTGGTCTCAGTCCTCAGCTTTTGGCTAAGAGCAGGTACAGACAGAAGAGGCTTTGTGTCTTAGTTTGCATATCTGTTAATGTGTAACTCAGGCAAATGGATTGCATTTCACTTCCTCAAAGTTCATTGCCTCAAATGATAAGAGGGGCAAGAATGGCAAAGGCACAAGGATTTTGTAAGCATCATAGTGAATCAAGGACGCCTAGCACCTCCTGCCTACATAGTCCCTGAGATTCCAGAGACTGAAGCAGGAGAATTACTTGGACCCAGGAGTTAGGGGTCAGCTGGGCAATGCACATCCTATCTCCTGAACAATAATAGGTAAATAAATAAATAATCTCTCATGGAAGAAGAGCTGGAATTTAAATGTAGGTGATGGCTTCAGAGTCTCTGCCTATTGACTGAAGCCATCTCTCATATTCACATTAATTAATTTAATTAATTAAGTAATTAAAATAATGACCACAAGTTTTAGAAACTACACTGTATACATATATAGAATTCTCAAAAATACATGGAAAATTATATTATATTACATTTTCTTGTTTGTTTATCTGGAGCTTGTTTTTTGAGACAGGATCTTGCTATGTAGTCCTGGCTGGCCCAAGGTAGGTTATGTAGACCAGGTTGGCCTCAGATTTGAAGTGATCCTTCTTCCTCAGCCTTCCAAGTGCTGGGATTATACATGTCTGGCTATTTCAATATTTATCTCAATAAAAATTTTCATTTAAAGAAATAATAATACAGTTTATCATTGGTGGTTATACCATGTACCTACTGTTGGCTGTAAGATGAGGGCACACCAGTTAAGAATAGAGTCACATCCACCTAGCATTTCATACTATGTTTCTGAAGATTCAGAAATGAATTGTTGGTGGTTTGATGACAATAGATTTAACTTTAAGAACATATATAAGAGGGTTGTAGTGATGGTTCAGAGGTTAAGAGCACTGGCTGCTCTTCCAGAGGATCCTGAGTTCAATTCCCAGCAACTATATGGTGACTACACACACACACACACACACACACACACACACACACTCCACCTCTGTCCCAATGATAATTTAACCACACAAAATTTAAAGAATCCGGGTAGAGAAAGGACTCAATACCTCACAAGGATTAAGGACTGAGTATGAGTCCCCAGAATCCATGCAAAGTCAGACATAGTAATATATACCTATAGCCCCAATGTTCCAAAGGGAAGATAGGAGTAGAGACAGAAAAATCCCCAAAACCTGTAAGCCAGGGCCTAGCTTATGAAGAGGTTGAGCAACAAGAGACATTACCTCAAAAAAGGTGCCTTTCACTGAGGCCTGACATGGGAAGTTGTTCTCTCATCTCCACAGGCAAGCCATGACACGCATGTGATTACAATCACACACAAGAATAAGCACACTACCCACAAAATTCAGTCTATCAATATGTAGATATATGACATTTTGGAAGACTTAGGACACCATCCAAAACTGTGAGTGCAAAGCTTGAAGCACCATGGACCACTCGATCTCTGTCCATGGAGCACTCAGTCTCTGTCCATGGAGCACTCAGTCTCTGTCCATGGAGCACTCAGTCTCTGTCCATGGAGCACTCAGTCTCTGTCCATGGAGCACTCGGTCTCTGTCCATGGAGCACTCAGTCTCTGTCCATGGAGCACTCGGTCTCTGTCCATGGAGCACTCGGTCTCTGTCCATGGAGCACTCAGTCTCTGTCCATGGAGCACTCAGTCCCTGTCCATGGAGCACTCAGTCTCTGTCCATGGAGCACTCAGTCTCTGTCCATGGAGCACTCGGTCTCTGTCCATGGACCACTCGATCTCTGTCCATGGAGCACTCAGTCTCTGTCCATGGAGCACTCAGTCTCTGTCCATGGAGCACTCAGTCTCTGTCCATGGAGCACTCAGTCTCTGTCCATGGAGCACTCAGTCTCCATTTTACTTCATTTACTGAAAGGGGGACGTGTCTGAAATAGACTCTAAGTTACCGAAAGAGGTCTTCTGGGGCCAAGTCACCCAGTGCCTTGCCTACATTCTCCACTTCAGCTTGTGTTTGGACAGTCAGTAAACTCAGCTTTAGTCCTCCTTGAGGATGCCAAGAGGAAGTGACATTTCAAAAAACTCAGCTGGTTCCACAGATAAGAGACTTAAAAAAAAAAAAAGCCTATGCCAAAAAAATCTTACCAAACAGCTTCAGGCAGCAATTAGAACCCATCTGTTTCCCCTTGAGCCTCATCCTTCCGTGGGTTTGTCCTTATGCAAGCATAGGGAATTTATTTGGTTTGGGGTCTCTTCCTGATATGGGCTGTGGTTGAAATAATCAGCTGTTTGGAAGAAGTTACCCACTTTTCAAAGACAAGCCTGTGATTGAAGATGCTTCTTAGATAATTCTTGCCCCACCCCACCCCACCCCCCTCTGTATCAGGCTCCCTGGTTCTGGAAGCGATTGAAAAGAGTAATAAAAAAATAGGGTTAGGTTTTATAATCAAATAGAAATAGAGCTATCCTGAGAATTCATCTCTCACCAAGCTGTGCCAGAGGGGACGGTACATCTGTGTTCTTAGGATTCTGTCTCCCTTCTTCCCCAGAAGCCAGAAGAAGTGGGGAACCCAGAAACCCTTTTCTTGGTGGCTTTGTCTTAGACCTCCTTCATCTTGTAGTCAACTGCAAATCTGTGATAAATCACGCCATCAAGCACCACATAATTTTATAGTCAACACAGAGCCAATCTATACTAACAGATGGCTGTTAACAAGGGGAATGCCTTGCGCATTCATTGGGCTGATGGAATTAGCAGCTTGTTTTGAACTTTAAAGGAGGACAGTCCTATATTGTGTTCTGAGCAGAGTGGGTGTTCCCGAAGGTCTTGCTTAATTATCTATAATCAGAAATGAGAAGAAAAAAAACTTCATAAGCAGCTATCTATGCCAGTTGGAATTTGGTGGAGGTACTTGGCTCAGCACACACACACACACACACACACACACACACACACACCTTTTCTAAAATACTTTCCCATTGTTGTTCTTGCTTTAATTAGAGCATCTCCTGCCTGTCCTGCAAGAACTATGAATACAGCTCCAAACTTTCCAAAACACCTTACAATTGTGGCCTCAGGTTGCAGCACTCAAAAAGACAATGGAATAGATTGATTCATGGAGGGGGGATGTCACAGGCGTGTCTGGGCTTCTTCCTTTCAGGCTCCCACAAGCTCTCCCTAGAACACGATGCCAAGGGTGTACAAAGGTCTGCCCTTGGCTACAAATAACTGTGCTATTCTAAGGACGCCCAGGCCTCTATAAGGCAATGGAGCCAGAGGATTTGTGAGTTGAATTTTAGAAAGTAGCAAGGAAGCTTCCAGTGGAGCACAGTGGGTCCAAATGAAATCAGAACTAGATGCTGGCCTCTACAAAGGGGAAGACGCTGACAGTAATCAGAAAGCCAGAGCCCACTGTACCACCCTCAGGACCAGAGCCTCGTGGAGGACTTCCTTGGCTCTGATCCAGCATGTCAGTTTCCCTTTCTGCTCCTCCTGTGCTGTGTTCTCAACAACGGCCCCAATGGGGGACAGAAGTCTGTGTATCCCCTATTTCCTAGGAAGCTAGTTGTAAAGCCAGGAGCCATCTTTACAGATGATAGAGAGAATTTTAATAACTAGGAAACTAGAGCAACATGATCCCAGGGAACCTTTCCTCTTCCTTTGCGATGATGGGACCCTGGGCCACGCCAGAGAATAAAGCTGGTTGGGTGGCTGTGGTTGTTTATCTCGAGGAAATGGTGTCAAGGCACTGGTTTCCTAATGGCCCTATTCTTTTGCTAATAGTATAATCACATTGCTATCATATACAGTAAACCCAGGAGGCTGACCAGAAACCCTCCCACCATTCCCCTTAAGGTCTTAGACAGTGTATCCGACCTATCACTTTCCTCTTCACACAATCTCTGGCATCTGTAGCGGTTAGCTTTCATGCTGCCAGCTTTGTCTCATTCCCCGTGTGCCCTTGGCCTTTTAAACACTGAGCTTGCTTCCTTCTGGAAACCTATCTTTCTGACGTCATTCCACCACACCCCTCCTCTGCTCAGAAGCCGTCAATGGCACCTGCCTGCACGCTGTGCTAGTAGATAGATAAAGGTCTAAATTAACCTGGCATCTGCAGGCTGTGAAAATCTGGCCCAGGGTTGTATTTCTACTCTTATCTTTTGACATAAATTATACATTCTTCCCGAATGAGTCCATTCAGTGGCCTGAAGACATTTGGCTCATTTCTATTTCCCTCACGTCCCAAAGTTTGTGACCCATGCCCGGAATGCCGTCCCTTCATTAATTTCCCTAGGTACAGCTCCCTCACCCCCATCCCAGCTAAATGTACTCAGCACTAAGGTAGGTCTGAAATGGGCAGTCTTACCTTTAGAGGTCTTCTTCCATAGATGTGTGTCAGGTTTTATATTTTCACATCATTATTTGAAATGTTGCTACATCATTATTTGAGTTGTGCTAGAGGATTAGGGAATCATCTGTGGTCAGTCATTAGCCTGTACCCACTGGGTGTATGTATTCTAGGATCTAATGTGCTCTACAGGATAAACGATACATATTATATACAATTTGGACTTTGTAAAAATGCTGACTTACACAATACCACTGATTGGAAAGAATGTAACAGACACCTTGTTCTTCAAAGTGAAGTTCACAGACCAGCAGCTGTGGTCACTCGGGACCTGTTAGCAACAGTGTTGGCCCACCCTCTCCGACTGATTAGGACCTGCATAGTGACAAGATTCTCAGGTGATCGGAGTGCACAGTGGGGACTGAGAAGTACCAGGACTAGCCCTACCTTGAGGTCGTGACAGGGAAGGAAGAAAGAGCCGATGAAGAACATTCTGAAACATGAGCCAGAGTTGTGTCATTTCTTTGCTGGAGATCCTTGAAGACAAAACAACAACAACAACAACAACAAAACAACAAAAAAAAACCATCACTTAATTCAGAGATTTGCTTTCACAGAGTGGTCAGGAGACTCAAAACAAGCAAATAAACATGAAAAAGTGATGTTTTTAATTATGAAAGGCTTACACATATGGTTAAGTCATTATTATTGGTATTTTCTGATTCATGCTTTCCTTAGGGTGTCAGAGCTGGTTTGTGGCAGAGCAGGGACCATGATAGTCTCCAGCCTTCTACTCCAGTCCATGGTGAGCGGGACTCCATCACCACAGACCCGGTCTTTGGCACTGCCAGAAAAGCTGGAAGAGTCTCTGGAGAAAGGAATTTAATATGTCCCAAGAGCCTTCAAATGTGTCAGTGCCCTGTGACCCGGTGCATTCTCCACTGAGCAATCACACCCATTGCAGATCGACTTATATTGAGTTAAGAATACCTACGAACAACCTGAATATCTAATAACTGGGAATGTTTACACAAATTATAGGAATTCATAAGCTAGTACATTATGCAACTGTTAAGTTTTTTCCTTAAAAAGAGTTTGTAAGGACAAGCAAGAAAAATGTTCAATGTAATGTTTAGCCAAAGAGGAAAAAAAAGAGAGAGATGGATCATAAAATTATATATAAAGTATGATCTCAACCCTGCTTTAAACAGTGTGTGGAGAAACGCCACAGGGAGACTTAGGAAAATGTTAACAGTATGTGTCTCTGGACAGCAATGCTTGTGGTGCTGTCCCTGTTTTGAAATGCTACTTGTCTGATTTTGTGCAGAGCTCAGGGGAAATGCCTTTAGAGAACCACAAACACGGCGGATCCGGGCGGGGGTGGCACATGCCTTTAATCCCAGCTCTCGGGGAAACAGAAGCAGGTGGATCTCTGTGAATTTGAGGCCAGCCTTGTGTAGAGAGTGAGTTCCAGGACAGCCATGGCTAAGAGAAAAAGAAAGCATGTGGTGTCTCTAGTCTATATAATGGAAGTGAAGTATGTGCTGGCCAGTAGCCATGGCTACTTTTAAAATCACTTGTCCTTTTATTATTTATTCGCATATTTATGTATTGAGACAAGCTCTTGCTCAATATCTGAGACAAGCCTCAGACACAGGGAAATGCTATCTTGGCCTCCTGCATGCTGGGAAGAGCCACAGTGCCAAGCAAAATAACTTATTCTGTTCTCCTCTCATGAACTGAGAAACACACACATACACACATACACACACACACATATACACACAGACACACACACACACAGTTTT
This sequence comes from Apodemus sylvaticus, assembly GCF_947179515.1. NCBI lineage: Eukaryota > Metazoa > Chordata > Mammalia > Rodentia > Muridae > Apodemus > Apodemus sylvaticus. The sequence goes on from NC_067487.1 coordinate 47,700,225, forward strand.
GTTCTCAGCCTTCAGACCCTATTTGTAACATTTGTGGGGCTAGAGTAAGCACGCAAATTATGGCCCACATAGCATCCATCTACACACATAGACATTAGAAATCATGCCAACCTGCCTGGAAAAGGAGTATTTCTTCTCTTCCTCCTCCTCCTTCACAAAGACACCTCAGAATGGCCTGGATATCTGGCTTCAAATCTGACATTATCCAAGCCCACAAAGGAGACCAGCCATGACCTTGAACATCCAGTTCTACTTCCAGGGACTATTGCACGTGTGCACATCTGGTCAGCTGTGTGCCTTGACAGGGAGGAGCCCACTGCCTCTTGTGCACTTGGAAGTTGTGCTGAGGAGGAACTGCTAACTCTCTGGAGGCTAGGTCCCAGGATCCAGGCTGTTCAGGAAGCAGGTGTAGGGACAGTCCTTATTTCTAGACACTTAGAGCAAGACCCAGAAGGGATGAGGTTGGCTCATTGGATGCCTGACCCTGTGGGGTACAGGCCAGCCCCTGTCTCCAGCTTACCGAGTTCATCACAACATGCTGGCTTTTCTTTTTCTTTTTGCATCTTCTGAAAAACAATTTGACAAGTTGTTGAGTGATCCTGATGGCAAGCTGCTATAAAGATTTCATTGTCAAGTTAACCTACCAATGCATATAAAACTGCACAGTGCTTTATATTTCCTTTCATGCAAACCAAAATCAAACCAAACAAATGACACACATATGCTTTGAGTTTGGTGTGGTAGAACAGCCCTGTAATCCCAGCACTCTGGGGCTGAAACAGGATAATCCTGAGTTTGGGGCTAGTCTAGGTTACATAGTGAGATCATGTCTAAAGAGGCAAACCATTAAAAAAATGGGATATATACATGCACATAAATATACACGCATACACACTCAAACACACTGAGACACATATACATACAAAAACACACGAACAACATGCACACATACATACACAAACACCCACAGACATACACAAATACACATACACACATTAAAGCACACAGACAGATATGTACACATACAACACACACATAAACAGATGCACATACACATACATAGACACATAGACACAAATACACATACACATATACATAAACATACAGACAGACATACACTCTCACACATGAATACACACATATACAAACACAAGCACACAATACACACTCATGCATATCTGAAATATTGATCAAATGCAGATTGGTTTTTTAGAAAAATCATCCTGGCTGATGTTCTTTCTCTACAATGCCTTGTTCCTTACCATGCCTGCACTGAGTGCTGGTGAGCTTTTTCTAAATGTTGCCAATCTGATAGGCAAAACATGACGTGTAATCTCTCTTTCTCTCTCTCTCTCTCTCTCTCTCTCTCTCTCTCTCTCTCTCTCGTAAACTGACAACTCATATCTTTTGCCCACAGATGCTCCTTTTCTTACTGACTTGTACAGGGAAATGAGATATATTTTACTGGCATTTTTCAGCTTCGAAATTTGCCTTTGGACATGGTTTGCAGCATTTTTTTAAAAAAATTTCTTTACTATTTTGTGTTTTGAGATAGGATTTCTGACTGGTCTTGAACTTATCATGATGATAAAGATGACCTTAACCTTCTGATCTTCCTGCTTCAACCTCCCAAGTGCTAGAGTCTTAGGAGTACATCACAAAGCCCAGTCCAGTGGTCCAGTGGTCCAGTGGTCCAGTAGTGCTGTGGATGGAATACAGGGATGCTTGTGCGGTAGCAAGCCCTCTACTACAGAGCTATATCCCCAGTATTTTAAAATCATGTTGTTAGTACCCTGAAGGCACACCCAAAATTGTTGCAAGTTGGAGGTCAGCCTGGGCTACACTGCAAGACTGAATCTCAGAAAACAATAGTCATTTTTTTTTCTGAATAAAACAACTTATGTGTGACTTATCTACAGACGTTAATGATGGCTGATGATTAATAAACCTATAGAGCTGTAAGGTTTGAAATAATCAGAAGATAAAGGTTTTGTTAGTAGAAACATGAATGCCAGATTATAGATCTGTTCAACTACTGGTGTGTGTGTGTGTGGGGGGGGGTTGTCTGAAATTCTATTCTTTGTTTGGTGGCTTTGAGGGTCCTGTTTCTGCTGGGTGGGAAATGCAAGTTGAATAATTTTGAGAAGGGTGTTGGGAGAAAGGCCAGTCTGATTGACTACTCACTGTGTGGGGTGTGGAGGAAGGAGATGTGGAAGTTTTGAGGTAAGTCTTGGAAGTCTGAGGACTGAAAGAAGTTTTAAGATCGTTTTTTTAGGAAGCTGATTTGTATGATAGCTAGTTGTCAGGAGAGCCGCAGTGGTAGCCGCACTTATAACCTGTACTTTGAAGTTGGACTCGGACCTATTTTTAAATGCTCTGGCAGGAGGCAAACCTCAAAGCAGGTGCTGACCCAGGCAGCCCAACACAGCCCAACACAGCTAGCTCTGCTTAGATCTACTGTGTGCGGCTCCCATGAGTGACTCCATGATATAGAAGGCACCCACACTGGGACACCAGCCATCTCTCTCTCTCTCTCTCTCTCTCTCTCTCTCTCTCTCTGTCTGTCTCTCTCTCTGTCTGTCTGTCTCTCTTTGTCTCTCTGTGTCTCTGTGTCTCTGTCTCTCTCTCTCTCTCAGCAGGAGTTAGCCGGGGAATTAGTGTCAGTGAGACAGCACAGGAGGCTTGCTGGAAACATCCAGAAACAGGAAGTAGGTGTCTTATCTGTCGAAAAGGGGACAAGGAAGCAGCTTGTAGTTTGTCCCAGGTCATGTGGCCTCAAGGGTAACTTGCCTCAGAAAGAAGCTGAGAGAGAGCGAGAGAGCAAGCGAGTGAGTGTGTGTGTGTGTGTGTGAGAGAGAGAGAGAGAGAGAGAGAGAGACTTAAAGGCACATTATCCACTCACGCTCCATTTCACTCCATCTCTAAACATTCTGTCTTAAAAGCCCAGGTAGCCTTATCTCTCAGTCCGTGGGAGTCAGTCTGCTACTTGCAGGTGAGAATACTCTGACACTAATTAAAGTTCAAAGAAGAGGGAATTCCCGTAAAGGGCTGAGATCTCAACCAACCCAGTCTGGACTGGGCTCATGCCAAGTGGACCGGGCCTTCTCTCAGTAGCCTCTCTCCCTCTGCATCCCTGTTGGTTCCTAAAGCCTCTGCATCCTTCCCTGCTGAGCCGCCCTCCCAGAGGCCCCCTCTGCTCTGGCTCTGCTTCAGGGCGGTTTAACTTCTGAAGCTGTTGGCTCTAGACAGATTTCCTTGAGCCCTGGCCGCTGAAGTTGAAGGTTTTTTCTCCGTAGAGCCTGTTTCTTTCCTAAACAGAGACCTTTTCAAATCCTTGCCTGGACTGATCTTTATGAGTCACAGATCACCATTATCTCTGCGATGGGTGCACGGTGACCAAAGGATCCTTCCGTTTTCCCCTCCTCAGGGTTGAGCCTACAGGCTAGGACAAAACCCAGGGCTTTGTGTGCTAGGCAAATACTCTACCAACTGACCTAAATCCCTACCAACTGAAATGTATTTAGTGTATATTGATTATACAAGTAACAGGTTCCATTATGACATTTTCATACGTGTTTGTAGTATATTTTGATCATCTCTTTCAATCTCCCCAGTGGTCTTGTTTCTCTTGTCTCCCCTCTGGTCCTCTTCTAACCTTCCTGCCTTTTGTGAGGGTGACCCATGCATTTCAGTGGCGCTGCTTACAGGAGTATGGACCCCTTACAGTGCTTTCCGGGTGTTTCTGACACACAGTCACACGTATCCAGACTGTTTGGAACACACTGAGTAGCCAAGGATGACCTTGAGCTCCTGACCTTCCTGCCTCTACTTCCTAAATGCCAACACGACCAGAGCAACCTGGTTCAATCCCCTCTCTCTTTTATTGTGCATTCATTGCTAGTACAAAGTATGGGCCTTCCTCCCCCCACCTTAATGTTACCATCTGTCCCTTTAAAATGTACAGTCCAGAGCTGGGGCTGTATCTCAGTGGAAAGTCACTTGATGCTGGTGCAAGGCTCCATGTTTGATCCCTTTGTTTGTTTGATTTAGTATACTTATAATTCGACTGAATCCTCCACACTTCCTATAATGTCAGGAGATTTGCATTGTTCCCAAAAGAACATTGTTCCCTGTAGCAGGCCTGCCCCCCCTCCCCGCCTCTCTCCTCCTCCCAGACTCTGGCAATCTGGTTTCTGTCTCTCTAAATTTGCCTGTTCTGAACATTTTCAAATAAATGAAGTTTTACAGCCCGTGGCTTGGTGTGTCTGGGTTCTTTCGCTCGGGCTGCTATTTCTCAAAGGTCAGCCAGTTGTAGCATGCATCAGTTTTTTGTTTTTTTTTTTTTTTTAATTCTTTTAAATGGTTCAACCGTATTCCAGCACACGGCTCCTTCGTAGTTTGTTCGTCAACGTTGAAAGACGTTTGGCTTGGTCCCACGTTGGACTGTGACGCTCGAGGATGCCGCTGTGAGGATGTGTATACCAGGTCTTGGGCTAATGCACATTTTCGATGCTCTCGTTATACCTAGGAGTAGTAGAAATTCCGGGCCGCGTGGAACCTCTGTTTAGCTTTTCGAGAAACTGTCAGAACCGATTGCCAAAGTGACCGAGGTATTTTCCATTCCCAGCAGCAACGGGCGTGGGCCGAGGCCTCCACATTGTAGTTTAAAAGTGAATGTGAGGAAAGTAATTTGAGGTGAACAAGAATTCGGATCAGGAATGAGCTCGCCAATCTGTCAATCACTGACGTCACTGATGCTCACAATGATGAGCGAGATCAACTTCCGATTGAATAACACAGGTCACCAAAGCCATCTGTAGTTTCAGAAAGCATTCAGACCCAGGGAGAGAAAAACTGCAGGACCTTTACAACGGGAAGCCACATAACACAGCTTCTGCCTAAGCCTAAGTCATTCCCTGCTGGGGCTCGGACACATCTGGGCCTGCTCAGGACACTGGGCTGCCAGACACTATTTTTTAAGAGAGACCAATGAGTTTGGGAGAGAGCAAATTCACTTAGTGGAAGAGAGACGGAAACAGAAATGCCTAAGGCTTCTGACAGACACTGGGTGTGTGGTGGCATCACCTCAATAATACATGTGTCATGGTTTCCAGAATGTCCGCCTCTGCTTGAAGGCACCACGTCAAGGTGGGGGTGATGGTGATGCTCCGTAGGGGGTGCTGACTGGGAATATTGGGGGTGGCCTTAAATCACCTTCAAACAACCGATGGGCAGTAAGGGACTGGGCAGCTGGCTTCGCTGCAGATGGAGGTGGTACCCATAGTAATCCTGAGCATTTCAGTAAACTAGGTGAGATTCTCCTGGGAGGCTCCCAGATGAGGCACCATTGGGGGGACAATAGTTCTCTATCAAGGGAAAGGGCTGGGGAACACACTGATGGTGACTGTGAATTAATAGGGATTTAACAGACAGTAATGTTTTTGGCTGGAAACAGAGTCTACTAATGAAATAGAATGAAAAACAACCAAGGAGCTGAGAGAAAAGCCAAATGAATTTGAACTGACTGCCTAAAAACACATTGTTCCTTTTGAGACGAATAGTGGGACTATAAAATCAAACCCTTTCCCATCTTCACAGTTTTTTTTTTTTTTTTTTTTTTTTTTTTTTTGTTATTGCTGCAGCTGACGCAATGTGGGGCGATCTCACAGCCTTTCCCACCATAGGTGGCTGGGCTGGTCTCCTAGCTAGGAACATTCCATTGCGTTGGGGCCTGACTTTCCCACAGTTTTCCTCCCATGAAGCCTGAGTTTAGAGATGAAAGCACTAAAGTCAATGGCAGGAAGAGCCAGCAGCTGGTACACCGTGCTACAACTTCAGTGTGATGCAAGCGTAGCCGAAACCAGGATGCTGGACAAACATGAACCCACAGCAGAACATCAACGAGGCCACCACACCCTGGAGTCCTCACCTCATGAGGATGCAAAGGAACCGCTCTGTGAGTCCCGCCTTTTCAGCCGTACAAAGCTGAGACCACGCCTTTATTTTTCTAATATGATGAAATATGATAAGTTCAGGCCAACACTCCTTTTTGAAGATTTCATGAGTTAGACATTCCCAGCAAAAGATACTTTTCAGACTTTTCATGAAGAAATGATGGATCTTGTCTGATAAATTCTTACTACACAAGAGAAACATTCAAAACAGCTTGGGTGTGGTCTCCTAGGCACACATCACCCAAAAGGGAATCTTATTCTTTCTAGGAGAGAAGGGATTGAGGCAACATTTTTGTATCATAGCCTTGTGTTGGTTTTGTTACTGTAACAAAAGGCCAGAGGTTGGATGCCTTATAAAGATAATAAATCCGGATGCTGGCATTGGCTCAGCTCTAGGGAGAGCTTTATGGTAGGTGACCTAGAAACGACCAGACTTGGAGCAGAAGTGAAACACCACAGGGCTGGAGACACTCCTTTCATAACAATTCTGTCTTTGGGGAACTAACCCCACTTCAGTTAGACAACATTGTAGAGCATGGAACCCCATGACCTCTGATTATCCTATAAGTCCAACCTCTTAAAGGTTCCGCATCCTCAGCAGGACCACACTAGAAGCCAAACTTCCATTACATGAGCCTATGGGGACTCATTCTTCAAATCATAGCACCTAAGATTCTGTTCGGGCCCCAACAATACTTTTAAAATGTTCTGGACTGGGGGGGGACTAGGATGGCACATAGATTTGTGGTTCCCCTCAAAAAAATCAAACAAGTTTTTGGTTGTGTGTGTGTTTGTGTATGTATGTGGGTGTGTGTGCATACATGTGTGTACAGGTGTGTGTGCATATGTATGAGAGTGTGTGGAGGCCAGAGATCAATATTGGGCATCTTTTTTAACAACTCTATTTTTCAGATGGGTCTATTTTTTATAATGTAGTCAAGGATGGCGTTGAACTCCTGATCCCCTCATCTCCACCTACCAGACCTGGCTTCCTCTGTTCAAATATACATTTTAGAGAAGAACTAAAGACTATGTACAAAAGAGATTAAGGAGGTAGGAAGGTGGTTCAGTTGGAAAAGTATTTGTCACGCTCAGGCCTGAGGCCCTGAGATTGGATTCCCCGAACTCAGATACAAAGTTGGGTATGGTGGAATGGATCTGTAATCGTATCACTGGGTAGCCAGAGACAGGAAGCTCCCTGCGCTCAGTGGCTAGGTGGTCTCATGGAGTGGGTAAAGTCCAGTCTCAGTGAGACACACTGTCTACAAATATGGAGAGTGCTAGAGAAAGAACTCGATATCGAACTTTGACCTACACACACACACACACACACACACACACACACACACACACACACGCACGCACATGCACACCCACAGACACACAGCCCAGAACATAGGGATTTGGAGTAGGGGAGACAGAAAGCATACGATCTGTTTGAATCCATTCTGCAGAAATTATGGTTTCCCAGGAGGAGCTGTCTCTTGGCTGAATCCTGCACATTAATCACAGTCAAGGCGAGCTCAGCTGCTGCTCCCTCTCACACCAGGATCTCATCCACTCCGACTCTTCCCAGACCTTGGCAACCTGTCACAGTTTCTTTGTTACTGAGCCACGTGGTACACAGTAAGTGGAGCTCAGCTTTGCTGGATCTAGAACCCCAGCCCCTGGCTGACCTCACGATACACCCTCGTGGATGGGGGACAAACTCGGGAGCCAGAGTGGATCGACGAAACTGTTGGCCTCTCCAGTATTTGGGAAGCTCTGTTTAGCACAGTAGGGACACAAAGGGGAATCAGGGAGAAGCGTCCTCGTCCTCGGCTGGCTCAGAAAGCCTGGTCACATTAGGACTCAGCCCCATGGTCTTTGGAAACTACGTGTCACAGATTGAGTCCAAAACCAGCCTTGACAGATTTCAGTTTTCATTCTGTACTCAGGCATTTTTAAGGCACTGGCGAGAGAGCTGCTAATATTTTCCACACGTCACAATGGAATAAAATCAGACACGGAGTAGACACAGGCAGAAGTTACTACAGATGGAGAAGATAAAATAGATGGAAATTAGCGGCGATGTGGGATCTTAAGATTTTTTGCATTCATTTTTATTTTTCAGTACACACACACACCCTCCCCTACCTGCTGAGCCACCTTGTCAACCCAATATCTGTGATCTTGATTTGTCTCAACCTGATGAAGCAATGTTTAATCCGTGAAGGCCCACATAGACCCCTGAGGTACCCACCTTCCTGTGAGCTTCTCCACCACCGAGGGTGGGGTGGGGAGGGGAGCAGGCGGATGATCCGCTCCCACTGGCTTCTGCCCCATATGGCCTAGCTATTGATCCTCCGGTGCTCCCCAAGCCTTGAACATCCTCAGGGCCCATGTGGCACAACTGGAGTTCTTTGCTTGTCACAGGACCTGGAATTTCGATGTTGCTGCCACACCTAGTTACCAGATGGTGTCACAGACAAAGTTTCCAGGTGGGCTCCAAGATGCAGGATGCTCCTGCTGTGGCTGCTTTGCTGCCTGGCTTTTTTTTTCCCTGTCCCTCTGTCCCCCAGCTGCTGTCAGACTACTCAGAACCATTCATTCCCTACTGTCCACACACCCACCTCAGGATCATGGGAGCATTCTAAACTTATTATTTTGAAATTTTCAAGCAGCAGACAAGAGGAAAGTGGTGCAGGGACAAGCCATGTGCATTTTATTTATGTTTGCTAATTTTTTAGCACTTTTTACACACACACAGACACACATACACATATAGAGACACAGACACACACAGAAATGCATACACACAGATAGGCACACACACATAGACACACACAGACACAGACACACAGAGACATAGACACACATAGAGACATAGGCACACACACAGAGACACAGGAACATACACAGACACAGGCACACAGAGACACAGAGACACACAGAGACGCAGACACAGAGAGACACACAGACACACAGACACACAGACACACAGAGATACAGACACATACACAGACACACAGAGACACACACACACACAGACACAGGCACATGCAAACACACAGATACACACACACACACAGACACACAGAGATACAGACACACACACACTGTACTGGCTGGTTTTGTGTGTCAACTTGACACAGGCTGGAGTTATCACAGAGAAAGGAGCTTCAGTTGGGGAAGTGCCTCCATGAGATCCAGCTGTGGGGCATTTTCTCAATTAGTGATCAAGTGGGGAGGGTCCCTTGTGGGTGGTACCATCTCTGGGCTGTATTCTTGGGTTCTATAAGAGATCAGGCTGAACAAGCCAGGGGAAGCAAGCCAGTAAGAAACATCCCTCCATGGCCTCTGCATCAGCTCCTGCTTCCTGACCTGCTTGAGTTCCAGTCCTGACTTCCTTTAGTGATGAACAGCAATGTGGAAGTGTAAGCTCAATAAACCTTTTCCTCCCCAACTTGCTTCTTGGTGATGATGTTTGTGCAGGAATAGAAACCCTGACTAAGACACACACAAACACACAGAGACACAGATACATACACATATACAGACACACACAAACAAACACACAGAGACACAGACACATACAGACACACAACACAAACACACACAGACCCACATAGAGACACAGACACACGAGACACACACAGACACACAGAGAAACAGAGACACAGACATACACACAAGGAGAGACACAGACACACACAGACACACACACACAGACACACACACAGACACACACACAGACACACACACAGACACACAGTCCTTTACAACTGCATCTGTGTTCAACCTAGGATCCAGTTAGGGGTAGTGAATTACCATTTTATTGTCTTCTGTTGTTGTTATCATCTATCTAGAACAGCTTTCTGGTTTTGGGTGAGGACTTCTTTTTGACATTGACTTTTTTTTTTTTTTTTTTTTTTTTTTAGGGAGGGAGATAGGCGAGGTCTCATTCTGTAGCTCAGGCTGACAGGGAACTCTCAATCCTCCTGCCTCAGCTCCTTAGATGGTTGTTATAGTGGCACCTCTAGCTTGCTCAACATCGGTGTTTATGAAGAGCTCGGGGCCAGCTACGAAACATGCTCAAGGGGATGTCTGACTGTCCCCAGGTCAGACGAAGGCTGAGCTTTTGGAATGACCTATTGCTGTGACGCTTTTTCAGCTGTGCCCAGTGCTCATTTTTATTCCTCTGCTTAGGAAACTTCCGCTGTCCTCATACCCTGACAGAAGGCAGGGCCCCACGGGTAGTTAGGGGACACAGCTGGGCTGCAGCCACGGACAACTCAATCTTCCAGACTAAGGGAATCCAGAACATTCTCTCGTATGTTTACTGTCCTGTGTGACAGTAGAACGCTGGGTTCTAAGCCCAAGCCGATGTGGTTAGGCCAAGGTGGATTCTGAAGATAAGGGAGAGACAGAGCCTCCACAGGAGCAACGGCTTAGTGACGTCAAATCCTCAGGAACTGCAAGACCTAACCTTCACCTGGGGACAGAGTTTCTAAACTGCAGCAGACACTCCCAGCGCAGTGCCCCAGGCAGGAGCCGGAAGGATGGGAGCAGGAGGAGCCTGGACGTCTGGCTGGGGTCACAGATCTGGCAGATAGCCATGCTCTGTGTGGGCAAGGATGTCAAGGTCTTCCTTGAAAAGGAAGTACCGGTATCACACGGTGAACAGATTAAAGTGAACCCTAGTCCAGAAGCCGTCACGGACCTGGAGACAGGAGAACAGAGCTCCCGCCAGGCAGGCAGGAAGTCTTTCCTGTTCTGGTCTCCTTATGACTAAACTCGGTGCTTGGTTCAGGGGAAATAGATCATTTTTTGCTTTAGAATGAGTGAACAGGGCTCAGGAGGTGATTCAGGGGACAGAGTTCTGGCCTAGAACACACGGAGCTCAGGGGTTGAGTCCCAGCTAGGCCTAAAGGGAGAGAGGGCAGCGGCACATCCTGGTGACCTCAGCACTTGAGAAACAGAGGCAGGAGGACCACAAGTTAAGGGCATTTTCAGCTACACAGTGAATCTGAGGCTAGCCTGGGCTACCGGAGATCTGATTTATTTGTTATTTTTTTAAAAAATAGAAATGAATATGATTTTCTATTAGCCAGGTTTAGTACGTATTCCAAGGTTTCCTGTTGTTGAGATGAACAACATCTGAGGGAAGACAGACAGACAGACAGAAAGTCAGACAGACACGAGAGAGAGAGAGAGAGAGAGAGAGAGAGAGAGAGAGAGAGGATATATGGGGCTGAGCGAGAGAAAGCTGTCGCATGTATTGTAATCAGGCTCAACCCACCAGCACCACAAATGTTTTTTCCTGATAAATGAACCAGTTTTCTGCTTGCAGAAACCCTTTTCCCAATTACACATTTTGTAGCAGGAGCAGGGCCACAAGGCTAGCCTTTCCCTCCACTGCCACACAGGCTGGGGAGAGAAAGAAAGACGTGGACATACTCAGAGCCAGAAAGCAGCACCCACGACTCACTCCTAAGCATCATAAAAGCTGGGAAGAAAGCCCCGAGTGGGACTCTCTCCAGGATATGTGGAAAGGAAGCCAGGATACTCTAATAAAAACAGGCTTGAACATAAAGGTTTGGCACATTCTGAAGCTGAGGAGGACCGTCAGGGTTAGTGGCAGAGCTGTGCCCTGACTGTGTCCAACATCTGGAGTGCTGGAAGCCTCCAGCAAGGTCCACCAGGCAGACCAGGAGGCCATGGAAGTTTCCTTACTGGCTAGAAGTACAGAGGTTGGGGGTGGGGTGGGCTGGGGTGGGCTGGGGGGGGGTGAGTCAGGTGGTTCCAAAGAAAGTATTTTTAGGTTGAGCAGAGTGCAATGGTATTACCATCTTCACATTTAGAGACGAATAAAAAAAGACACAAAGAAAGGAAGTGGGTTGTTCTGGGCCTTGGGTTAACTACAGCCCAGCGGTGCTTCCTTATATAGGTTTCGTGTCCTTAGGTTAAGCTTTCGAAAACCCGTGTTTTTTGTTGTTGTTGTTCTGTTTTGTTTTTTATTTATAGGCAAACAAACCCCAATTTTTCTAAATTCTCCCTAAAGATGATGCTGACCAGACCGTAATTTCTATGATCGCCAGGCCTGAAGCACGGCCTTTTGCCCTTCCTGTCTGAGCCCCTTAAAGAAACTAGGTTAGCTCTCCAGGCCAGTGATATTTCCTTCCTTCTGTCTTTCCTTGCCTTCCTGCCTCCCCCACCCTACCCCCGCTCCCTTCCTCCCCTCTATCTCGGTTTCCCCCAAACCCTCTTTCCCCTCTGGATCCCCTTCTAGCTTGTCTCTAAGCCCCGCCCCCTCTTGTCTCTAAGCCCCGCCTCCTCATGGCTCCAAGACCCGCCCCCTCATGGATGGCTCCAAGCCCTCCCAACCCGGCAGGCTGGAGGGTTCCAGTTTGTTCCCAGCCTGGCTGGAAGACAGCTGAGGATGCAGTCCGCTACGAAAGAACTGGCAGAGAGAGCAAACTACTGAGGTTCTCCTGGATGGATTTTGCCATCTGCAGCTGGCGCACATGACACTTCATACTTAGGAAAAGAAGCATGACATTGCTTTAGGATGTCGGGACCCCCATTTTACTCTGCTCTGAATGTCCTGTTACAGAACTAGTGCAAACAACAAAAAGTTAAAGGGAAACCCCGCCCTTGAACCATTTCCTCACGCATCTCCCTCCTGCTCCCGGGCTGCCTGGCAGGACCAAGGAGGGAAAATTCTTGTAGTTGCAGCCAAGAGGATGGTGGGGCCAGGTTTGGCAGCTGCAAAGGGCTGAGTAAATCTTGGAACACTGGGTCTGAGCGCCCTTAAGGAGGACCGAGGCCAACCTTCTCTTTCAACGGGGAAACCAAAGCCAGGCAGGTTCCTTGGTGTGTAGATAAAATTGTGTCTCCTGGTGTTTACATATCGAGGTCCTAAAGTCCTCAGAATCGAATGTTATTTAAAAATAGAGTCTTTAGAGAGGCAATTAAGTTCAACAAAGGTCATCAGGATGGGCCCAAATCCAGTACTAACTGGGGGCCTGTTAGGAAATGGAGACTTAAACTCAGAGATATATTATACACAGGGAGAGTCTGCCAGCCATGCACAGTCCTCAGAAACTACCCAAGCCTACCTACCAGCCGAAGTCTAGCCACCAGAATCAGGAAATAATAAGTTTCCATTGTGGAAGCCACACAGTTTGTAGTGTTCTGTAATAGCAACTCTAGCAAGCCGATAAACATAATATTACACAAGATACATAGATACATATCTCACTACAACGATTGGTCAAGTAAGACGGGGTCCCTGACTCCCCTCCTTCCAGGTATCCTGCCCCTAGTCTAGCTGCACATTACGTGATTGCAGGGAGCAAGGGTACTTTCAGGAGGGATAATTCTCTAAGAACGTGGAGATCAGCACCTCCATCTCCCAGGCTGGAATCTGCACGTGTGTGTAAGTAGAGGCAAGACTCCCACCTCCTCGGCTATTTATTTGTTTGATTTTTTTTTTTTTTTTTGAGACCTAGCCCTTGTCAGTCCTGGAGCTCTCCATGTAGACCAGGCTGGCTTCAAACTCGTGGAGATCCACCCAACTCGGCCTCAGCCATGCTAGGATTAAAGGCGTGTGCCACCAGGTGAGGCTCATCAGCTATAAATTATGCCTAATGAATTTGTTTTCATGGAGCCCAGGAAAGAAAGAGGCATTCTCTTTTTTTGTGATTGGCATGAGAGTTTTAGGACCTGTGTTAACTTTTTAAAGTTACCTGGGCCTTTCATTCTTTTCAGTCTGCTTGTTTAGTTTGAGACAGGATCCCTCGTCCCAGGATGGCCTTGTCCTTGTCCTTGTTCTGTCCTTGAGGGTTGCTTTGCCCCTCAGCTCTTCTTCTCCACCCCCACGTTGTGCGCCGGGGTTATAGGTATTGGTCACTACCCTGATCTTAGTATCTCTTCCAGTGAGAACATCCTCAGCTTAGCCACTCTCATCCTCTGCTGTGTCCACGGCTGTGTGTCTTATCTGTATGTCTCTTTTTTTTTAATCAAGTTAAAACTGTAAATAAGCCTGAATTTCAATTTTATGCATATACGCCTTTCACGCTACTTTTAACTGTCAACTTGACCCTGTAGACTCATCTGGGAAGAGAATCTTGAGGAGGAATTATCTAGATCAGGTTGACCTGTGTATGTGTGTGTGTGGGGGGGGGGGGGGGGTATCTCGATTGTCAGTTGATGTAGGAAGACTTAGCCCACTGTAGGCAGCACCAATCCCTAGGCTGAGGCCTGTACTGTATGAGTGTGAAGAAAGGCAGTCACACAGAGAGCTGGTAGCATGCCTGTGTTTGCTTCTCTTTATCTTGACTGTACATGTGACGTGGCCCCACTGTCCCAAGCTCCTGTGGGAGCTGTGAGGTCCCTGTAATAATGAACTGACACTTGGAGTTGCTCTGGAGAGTTTCCTCTTCTCTAAGTTGACTTTTTGGGGGGAGTATTTTATCACAGCAACAAAAAAAATAAGACTAGAATACACACCATGACAGTTTTATAGTTGGAGGAACATTTGCTTTGTTTTGTTTAAGACCAGGCTGGCCCTGTACTTGCTGACCTACCGCTGCTGCCTTCTGAGTGTTGGAATGACAGGTACGTGCCACCACACTCTGATGGAGGGACATTTATAAGGGATGGAGTGACATGGACCCCTGGAAATGATTCTTCCCAAGAGGGTGAAGTTCTGACTAGAAAGGCATTCAAACATGACCAGCAAGGGCAGTCACTACCATTAAAGCTGCCTCTGTTGCAATGTGAGATCTTCCTAAGGGCTTGAGGAAGGTCAGAAGGAGCAGATAAGTTGAGTGGGCGTTGTTTTCCTTCAGGAGTCTCAAGGCTAGGTGCATGAGAGTCTATGTCTGGAACAAGCCTGAGAATTTTCCAGAAAAATCCTGGTGGGCGGGGATAGAGCTGGGGACAGGCGCTGGGAACCCGGGGATAAGGATTATGGAGCTGGCCTTAGGAGAGCCTGCCGAAAGAACGCTACCTTCTATTATTTATTACCTCTATTCATTATTAGCATGAGGAAGCTGGTCACATTCTAGCTTAACAAAGGGCATGATAAGAGTGCCGGGGTCACAGAAGGAAAACTCATGTCGGTTTGTGATGAACAGTTTCCAGAGTTTAGAGTTTCATGATCTCTGCCACAAAAACGGGCACTGAAAAAATGGTTGGTAGCTTTTAGTTTTGCTAACTAAAAATGTTATTGAAAACTGGGCACTTGGGAGGCAGAGATAGGCAATCTCTGAGTTCAAGGCATCTACACAACAGCCAGGGCTACAGAAAAACCCTGTCTTGAAACAAACAAATAAACAACAGAAAAATGTTATTGAAGTAGAATCTAGGGCGATCATCCAGTTAACAAAGTGTTTGCCTTAAATGAACAAAGACCCGAGTTTGGTTCCTGGGACCTATACTGGAAGGATAGAACTTACGTCAGAAAGTTGACTTTTCACCTCTACATGTTGTGTAAGGTGAGGATGTGACTCCCTCCAAGGTCTGCCTGAAGGGAAGGTTTTTATTGTAGATATGAGGGAGGGTACAGCCAGAGGCATCTGGAAGAATCCAGAGCAGGGAGGGAAAGTAGTACATTGGACATGGCTAGCAAACTGAACCCTGACATGAGAGGAGGGGAGGTGTGTGTGTGTGCAAGAGAGAGAGAGGGAAAGAGAGGGAGGAGGAGGAAGAGGAAGAGGAGAAAAAGAAGGAAGACCAAGAAAGTCTCATCAAGAAAGAACACATGGGCAAGATGGTGGGTCTATATAGGAGTGAAGAAGTGGGGGGAGGGGAGCCCAGGAGCTGGAGAAGTTTAGGATAGGGGTTGACGTGAGCGGAACCAGGACACTCGGCTCTGCATCAGGTACTTGTGATGCCAAGAGAACCTGGAGGCCGGCCTACAGGCACCAGTTAACCACTCGCTGGAGTTTCTTCTGGACCTGACACATCTCAGGCCCAACATGTGCAGCTCCCTCACGTATACACAAATAGACCCTCCACCTTGTTCCAGGAAGAGTCTTGTTTCTCTTCAGAAAGACTAGGTGTGTTAGCCACAGTCAGTTCCCCATAGGCCATGTCACCCTCCCAAGAGAAGTGAAGTTCCTCCTTGCGTTAGGCCAGGCCTTCCAGAAACTGAGTCAGAGACAAGGACGGGACTCAAGCAGGTTCTAGGAAAGACATCCCAGCCTGGGAAGGAGGACAGCCCTCGTGAGGATGTACTAGTGTACCCCAGGCTATCCCTGGGGTAACTGGCACACTGGGGACCTGCAGAGCACCCTTGGTTAGTGTCACACCACTGGAATGCTACTCTGTGATTCTCCCATGTTCAGAGTTGTGTTCCCGAAGGCACCGGGCAGGCAGCATCCATCACCTGCTTTGCCCGAGCCATGGACGAAGCCTTGATAACAGCGAGTGCTCGGCACACCTGGGTGGGGTAGCCAGACATCTTCTCTATCCCTTTGTGCAGCCTCCCAGCCTTTGATCTGAAATTACTACCCCATCTGCTCCTGTAAGTATCTCTTTACCAATGCTCCCATAAATAACCCTACTTAAACATAATAAAGACACACACACACACACACACACACACCAATGTGGAACTTGAAAATAGGAGGGAGACTAGTTGGGAAGAGGAAGGGCAATCAGCAGGACTGGGGGAGGGGAGAGGGTAAAAGAACATGAGGGTGAAGATGACCTATATACATTATATATGGGAAAGAAAACACAACAAAACACAGTATTATAGATAATTAACATATGCTGATAAAAGTCAAACGGTCTCCGTATGAAGTTGGAGCTACCTTCAAATTCATCTCCTTGCTTCAGTCCCCTGAATGCTGGGGTTTGAGGTGTGCCTCACCACACCTGGTATTTCTTCTTGGGTGGCCAGAGTACTTCTAGCAATCTTTGCCTCAAAATATATAGGTGAGGTGTGCTGGCTGGGTTGGTGTGCCAACTTGACACAGGCTGGAGTTATCACAGAGAAATGCGATCTTCAGTTGGGGAAGTGCCTCCATGAGATCCAGCTGTGGGGCATTTTCTCAATTAGTGATCAAGTGGGGAGGGCCCCTTGTGGGTGGTACCACCTTTGGGCTGGTGCTCTTGGGTTCTATAAGAGAGCAGGCTGAGCAAGCCAGGGGAAGCAAGCCAGTAAGTAACATCCCTCCATGGCCTCTGCATCAGCTCCTGCTTCCTGACCTGCTTGAGTTCCAGTCCTGACTGCCTTTGGTGATGAACAGCAGTATGGAAGTGTAAGCTCAATAAACCGTTTCCTCCCCAACTTGCTTCTTGATCATGATGTTTGTGCAGGAATAGAAACCCTGGCTAAGACATGAGGTCACTGGCAGACAAGGTTGACAGTGCATGTGCTCTAAGCAAGCTTTCCCACCCTCACTGAGGAAGTTTACTCAGAGTCCTGGACCAGCAGAGGCAGCTAGGTCTCCTCTGCGTGCTTTGGCTGTGGCTGCCACAGCACTGTGTTTAGAATTCAGAGGCATAGGGAAGAGTAATTGATTCGAAGTTTCATCTGAAATGTCCCCCAGGTTTCTGGGTAGTCTGTGTGCTGCATTTTGTGAGGTTTCAGATACTCTGAGAGGTAGGGCCTTCCTGAAGCAAGTAGGTCATTTAGAGTTGTCCTTGAAGAGGAGATCTTTCCCTTGCCCTTTGCTGCCTGTTCAGCAGCTGTAGCCTCTGTCACACGCTTCCAAATGCCGTGTTCTGCCTGGATTGAGACTTCTGAAAACATGAGCTAAAATAAACCCAATCTCAAGTGTTTTGTCTACAGAGATGAAATGTTTAACACAGTTGGCTAGGTATCCGTCCATAAGGGGTTATGTCTTAGTCTGTTTCTGCTGCCGTTACAGCAAACCTGATACTGGGTAGTTTGTTTGCTTTTTAATGAACAGTTTTTTTTTTTTTAAATTTGAGCACTTAGCTCTGGCAGCTGAAAAGTCTACAACCAGGCAGTTGTGATAGGTAGGAGCCACATGGTGGGGGTGGGGGTGGGGACAGAAATGGGAGTGGAATTCAGGAAAGAGGCATCACACGACATGTTGTGGTGACAAACCATATCTGAATAACAGACCAAAAGATTCCACTGAAAAACTCTCAGGTAGAGAGAAATTTGTGTGATTGGATACTTGTGTGTGTGTGTGTGTGTGTGTGTGTGTGTGTGTGTGTGTGTGAAACTCAATTACAAATTTACATTCTTATCTTGCACACATGCATCATTTGTGAGAGTTAGGTCTCCCCCTCCTCCATGAGAGTCCCGGGATCCAACTTAGACAGGCGGACTTGGCAGGGGGCATCTTTACCCACCGAGCCATCTCTGGCCCTGTAAGGACAATTTTGCTTTGTTCCTTAGAGGCTGTAGGTGAGGAAGACACATGCCCAGTGTGCTCTGGTCGCAGGCTGCAGGGGGGAAATGTCAAGAATCTGTTCTCAATACAGAAGGTAAAACTCACTCTAGGAACGTTTACATGTTTAAAACCCTTGGACACTCCAAATAGCCAGTATCTGAACTGGAAAAGTATAAATGACCATGAGAGCTAAATCTCCAGATTCATAGGTGACACTGTAATGTGCCAGTGGATGGTCCCCAATTGTCACAGGCAGGGCTGCTTTGCAGGGCGGATTATATGACCTGCCTTCTTAACTTTCTCCTACTGTGCTTCTCCTCCTATCTTACACACACACACACACACACACACACACACACATACACACACACTCATACACACAGACTCACACAAGACACAGACACACACACACATACACACTACCTTATAGCCTCACATGCACACACACACACACACACACACAGAGAGAGACACTCACAGAGCACTTTCACACACAGAAATATACATACACACAGACACACACACTCATATACTCACAGAGAGATAACACTAACACACATATAAACATACAAAGGGCTTGGTCCCTATCTTATGCTACATATACTAATAATTTTCACATAAATTAATATATGGAGTGTTATGCAGCTTTTTAAAGGAATGGAGTTGTATTACCCAGCAACAAGTAAAGCGCTCCGGGGCATGCTACGGCCTATGTGAACTTAGAGTCTTTATCTATAAGATTAAAAACAAGCTCTACAATGACTCAGTGCAGCTAAAGGGGAGAGTGCACGCTCAGTCTGTGCAGTGCTCTGGATTTGATTACTATCACTGAAAGAAAAAAAAAACCCACAAGAATCTTTACAAACATCTGTCTGTCTTCCCGTCAGTCTGTCCGTCTGTCGGTCTGTCCATCCATCCATCCATTCATGTGTGCATATGTGTGGAGGTCAGACTAGAAGCTGGCTAGCTCTCTCCTTCCATGTGGACTCCAGTGATCCGATTCAGGCCACCAGCCTTGTTGGCATGCAGGCTGACTGAGGTGCCATCCTACTGGCTCCTAAGATTCTTTTTTAAATCTCAAGTCTATGAAAAGAGATACCTATCATGGAATCTATTGGATGTGGTGGTGCATGCCTGCAATCCCAGCACCTGGGAGGTAGAGGTGGGAAGATCAGGAGTTCAAAGTCACTCTGGGCTAGATAAGGAGCTTGAAGTCATCTTGGGCTACATGATAACCCTGTCTCAAACACCAAAAAATGCATCAGCCTTCTCTCCCAAGGAAACCCTGTGGATAAATATGTTTCAAAGGTTTACTAAGGAAAGTAATAACCAAGCATGCAAGTGTTAAAGCCAGGATTCTCTCGGTTAAGCAATGGAATGACCACTTGGGAAACTCTGTGTATAGTACCACATTGTGGAAATCTACCAGCAAGTATTCATTCCCTCAGTATTCTGTACAGACTGAACTCAGAGCATGTGGACGAGGCCTCCAGGATCCACCTAACCCAGTGACTGGAGTCCTGCTCAAATTGGCTCCCATCAGAGGGGCTTCCAAGTTTATACCAGTCAAAAGATTAAACAAACTAACAATGCTAGGAGTCTCCTGGGAGCAGGTGGAATAGACAGGATTTGATTTTTTTTTTAAAAAAAAAATAGAAATGATAACCAAGGGAAGAGGAAGTCTCATTTCACTTTGAATAACTTTCCATAGCATAACCACTGGAGAACACACAGTTCCGTGTTGTGTGAGTAGATAGAAAATTGGCTTTGGCTTTCTGGGCCACCAGCTTCCCCATGTGGGAAGCAGGTAGGAATGTTTGACTCAGCTTTCAGGGTCACTTTGGAGAAAGGTGACTATCAGAAGAGACTTGTGAATTCAGAGGCGAGCCTGGACTCACTGCCACGCCAACCTGGAGCCCACCCAGTCGCTTGGACGTGTTTGTAGCCAGAGGGCCTCTGACGCTCATTAGAGTCTGGAATTACTTCTTCCAGTGGCCTGGAAATTTCAAAGGAGAATGTCAGGAAATTTCAAAGGAAACTTCCAAATCTGCTAGCTCTCCCTCAGATAGTCACTCGGCTCCTTAACTTAAAACCGCTAGTCCAGGCTGAATTGCACACTGAGTCAAATCCTGTCTTTATCTTTGGGCAGTTCTTGCTGTTGTCAATGGGAGGACAGAAGAATGTGGCCCATTGTCCCACCAGATGCAAATCATGGTGCCGATTCAACAAAAAACATCTGTCTTCAACACAGGGAAAATCAGCAGAGACTTGAAGCCAGGCTAATGTTTTGTGATGTGGCACTGTTTGCTGAAATTCACATTGTGGTTTGTGATTAGTAAGGACAAGAAAAGTTGCAGAGAGGATTAACCAATAGTTGTTTTGAAAGATGAAAAGATTTTGAAAGGAATTTATTTGTATGACGTGCTTATACACACATGCCAAGTCCATCCAGCACCATCAATAATACAGAACACTTCCTCATCTGTGGCCACTGGGAATTATTTTATCAAAAGCATGGATGACTGACTCTTTCTGAACTATACACGTAGTTGAGCAATTGTAGTTAATAACCTTCTTTTGAGACAAGGTCTCACTATGTAGCCCTGGTTAGTCTCAAAGAGCCCAGGCTGATCTAAACTTGTGGCATTTCCCAGCCTTTCAAATGCTGGGATTACTGGTGGGAGACACTGCTCCTGGCAGGATAAATTAGATTTGTACTTCATGTAATAGAATAACACCTTAAGTTTATAATCTGCTGCGTTTTCAGGTCTTTGTGCCTTTCCCACTGCTTTGGTGGGACCCAAAGCTTTTGCTATATATTGCTCTAAGGTAGGGTATGAAACAGTTAACATGCGGAGAAGGAAACCGAGTTTATATGCCTAGCTTTGAGTTTTATAAACTTGGTTTTGATGGTCTAGAGCCAAATAAGGAGTGTATACCAGGCTCACTGTGCCCGAGTCAGCAGTGAGCACTATAATTGTATTCTTTGTTAATAACGGTTGTTAGACAATGGTTTTCCTTTGTTATTGTATAGCTGTTAGTCATTTGTACTTGCTCACTTGTGAACTCTGTTTTATTATATCCTTTTCTTGTTTATATACTGGAAAATCTTAGATCATTCCTTGTTTCCATGTTAATATCTCATACATATAGTTATAGCAATATTTTGTCTAAAACTTCTCTTGTAAAAAATTAGCTTCTGATTGTGTATGTGTGTGTGTGTATGTATGTATGTACGTATGTACATGCTGGGGATTATTAAACCAGTGCTTGTGCATGCTAGGACATGCGTGCACTATCTTTAAGCTACACTCCCAACCCTAGTTTCTATTTTTTCCTTTAATCCATAGAACTGAATATTGAATATTTTCATGTAGTCAAATGAATAGGTTTATTTCCCCCATGTGGCCTTTCCTCTAAAAGTTAAGATAGGCCCTGCTTACAGATAGAAACATACATTATTAATCTTTTGTTTGCAAATTGATTTTTATCCTTCCCCCTCTCCCCCGTGTGTGTATGTGGTGATTGTGTACATGAACATTTGTGCGTATGTGTGTAGACACGAGGGCAATATCCAGTGTCTTCTATTCTAACATCATTATTTATTATTAGTCATTATTATTGGTTTTAAATGCTTACTTAGCCTGGAGCTCCCAGCTGGGCAGCAGGCCCCTGGACCTGCTGCTGTCTCTGCCCTCAGCAATGGGATCCAGGTGCTCACTACCATCCCGGCTCCTGGAGACGAGCTCCAGTCTTCAGGCTTCTATATCTCTTCACAGTCGGAGTGGTGTCCTTGGTGCCTTCAACAAACTTTTTCTTCTAATCAGAAGTTTCATTCATTTGATCAGCAAATATTTTTTGAGTGGCCATTTATGCTTGACCAAGTGCAGATACTGGCGATAAAATAATCACCAAAAATACTTTAGAGTCGGACTGATGAGTGACCCACAACTGGGGACTGTAGTGAGATGGCTTAGCTGTTCTCGGTGCCAAGCCAAGTCGGTCAGGGTTGAGAGCCGAGACGCCCCTCCAAACCTTGCCTCCTTCTCAGGGAATTCCCTTGAGCTAACTTGATAAGAAACACAATTTCTGCTGCAGGCAAAATCTGATTAACTGTGCAGCGTTGTTCTTGCTCCACTAATAGGCAAAAAGTCACCAGAAACACAGGAAGCCAGAGGATTGTGTTCAAAATACTTAAAATAACAAAGTAATACATCTTCAGCATGATTTGGAATCAGGATTCAGAGGAACAAGGCTATTTGAGATAATTTGGCATTGGCTTTTGCACAATTAAAGGAAACCTTAAAGATTAGTAAATGGCAAAAATAAAAGAACCACCTCATTTGTAATCAATGTACAGTTGAAAACAGGAAGATAACATTTTTTTCAGTTCAGCAAATACTTTCAAAGAAAGGATTCAGATAAGCAGGTGTCCCTATACTGATGTTAGTAAAAATTAGTAAATCAGTATCATTTTCTTCCCTTACCTTGTTCTTTCTTACCAAGATTTTATTTATCTATTTATTGTTGCTGATTTTCCTCAAAGAACCAGCTCTCGATACTGTTGATTCTTTGTATAATTCTCTTTGTTTCTAATGGGTTGATTTTAGCCCTGAGTTTGATTACTTTTTGCTGTCTACTCCTCTTGGGTGTGTTTGCTTCTTTTTCTTTTTTAAATTGGATATTTTATTTACTTACCAAGATTTGAATTTGCCTTAGGCTGACCTGAACTTGCTGCATAGTCAAGAATGCCCTTGAACTTGTGACTTTCCTGCCATTCCCCAAAGGCTAACATTACAGGAGGGTGCTAGCATGTCTAGTCTATGGTACAGGATAAACCAAGAGCTTTGTGTGTGTGTGTGTGTGTGTGTGTGTGTGTGTGGTCTAGGCAAGCACACTAACAACTGAGCTACATCTTCAGTTTCTAATCAGCAGTGTAATTGTTATGAAGACAATTTGGGTATATTTATCAAAGTCCTTAATAAATAATACAGTCTTGGACTCATTAATTCTTTCTAGAATTTAATGTAAATGGAGATATGTGATAGTTTTTGATTTTAAAAGAACCTCATCAAAACAGCAAAGCTTGGGGGAAATGTTCAACAACTGGGGGCTGATTAAATGACAAAGCATTTGAAATCATTTCAAATACCAAATTCATGGGAAATAATAAAATAACAAAACAGGGCAGCAGAGATGGCTCACCAGTTAAAAGCACAGGCTGCCCTTCCAGACCACCATGGTTCAATTCCCAGCATCCACATGGCAGCTCATAATTGTCTGTAATGCCAGTTCTGGGCCCCCTTCTGGACTCCAAAGGCCCTAGACACACATATGGTGCACCAGCACACCTGTAGCAAATAATTTACAATGTAGGATCCAGACAAGTATGTGTCCCTATACTGATGCTATAAATATAAATTATAAGCTCCCATACACATAATACAAAATGTATTCTGTATACATAGTATATAAAACTAACAAAATTGTTACAGTAACAACATGTCACAGAAATCATGTTTGAATTCATTTTCCTTCTGAATGCCAAGATACTAACCCGATAGTGGAATTCTACTGCATTCTCTAGTCTCTCTCTCCTTTCCTTTCCTTCTTCCCTCCCTCCCTTCTTTCTTCTATTCCCTCCCTCCCTCCCTTCCCTCCCTCTCTCCCTTCCCTCCCTCCCTCCCTCTCTCCCTCCCTCCCTCCCTCTCTCCCTCCCTTCTTTTCTTCTTTCTTAATGACATAAGTGGTAGAATCTGCTCTGTTCATCTGGGGGAAACTCAAAACAGGTTCCAGGAGGAAGGAGGAGGGAGGAGAGGCTCAGAGCACCCCGAGAAAATCCAGCTGTTACTTGAGCTTGACTGATGGATGGATGGATGGATGGATGGATGGATGGGTGGATGGATGCTTCCTTTTGAAATGACTCTAAGGCCCAGCAGGGTGGTTGGCCCAGCGGGCAAGGATTGGCTACAGCTTTGCAAGGGTGTCGTTTCCTGCTGAGTCTGAGCCAGGGCTGATTCCTGTTCTGATCCCAGTGCTGGCTCAAGCAATAGTTCAGCCGTCAGCACTTCAGACAAGCTCTCACTGGTTCTGCCATCCCAGGAGATGCTGTGCACCCCACCCCCCAGCGTTGGGCTTGGATATTCATATGCCTTAGGGGACTACTAGATAATGGACAAGTGAAAAATTGCTTCCTGCTGTTATGGGTTATTAAGTTTTGCACTTACTGATTAATTCTGTCAGCTAAGAACGGTATCCAGAGACTCAAACACATCTGGATATTTCTTGGAAGCATTTATATTGCTTTGATGTATAATTAGCATTTAAATCATCGCAGAGGATCAGACCCAGAGCCTGGTGCATAGCAGGTGAGATACCTCCAGCCCTACTTAGTAGACTTTAAGCAGACTGGCTTTCATAAGTGGGTGACCCTTGGTGTTCTCACTCACTTCTGTCATATTAGTCACACACCTGCCCCTAACTACACTTTAGGCCCTGGAGGACAAGGGCTCACTCATGTGAGACCCATTGCAAGCACCTTGTATAAGGAGTTACATTCATTCTGGGGACACAAATGCCTGGATCAAGTGCTGGAGAATACAGGAAAGGCAACCTTAGGGTATCTGAGAGTCAGTTAAGAGGCTTTTCAAGGAACACTGTGAAAGGCGCGGGAGGAAAAGGCGGCCCAGGCCCTGAGCATTACCAGAAAAGCAGATGAAGTGAAGGAGCAAGGCTGGAGTGATGTTGGGTGGGCAGGAAAAAAAAGCAGGAGTTGGATAGCAAGTTGAAGAATGGAGACTTTATCCTCTAGGTTGGTCCTTCTACCCTGCAGTGGCAGATCTGGCTAAAAGGGTTTTGTAAAGCAGGCTGGAGGAAGAGGCCAGAAACACGTGTTAAGTGTTCAATCTATACTCAAGGTGGCTACAGAATTTGACGGTCACTCTTAGTATTGTTTCGAGACAGGGTCTCCTTCTATAGCAATCCTCCTTCCTTGGTCTTCCAAGTGGTGGGAGTGGGGGTATGAATGACATTGCCCAATTTATTGCTATCCTGTTTATTAACCAATAAACACTGATCTCGTAGGCAACTGGTCATGTAGTGAGACCTTCCCACCCCTTCTTCAAAAAACAAAACAAAAAACTCCTACCCAACCCATCCCCCAACAAAAAGCCACTGAAAGCACAATTATGGAAGTGTGTGTGTGTATGTGTGCATGCGCGTGTGTACACTCAAGCACAGTTATGTAGGTGGAGTTCAGAGAACAACGTTCAAGAGTCAGTGCTCTCCTTCCGCCATGGTGAGTCCCAGAGATCAGACTTAGCCACAAGCATCTTTACCCAGCGAGCCATCTCGCTGGCCCAGAATTTGTTTTGGGGACAGGGTCTCACTATGAAGCTTTGGTTGGCCTGGAACTTGATATGAAGACAAGGTTGGCCTCAAACTCAGAGATCCTAGGATCAAAGGCAAACATTACCATGCCTGGCAGAGTTTTTGCTACTAATATAAGAAAACACATCTATTGTTTTAAGTGATAACAAGCTAATCTTTTTTTTTTTAAAGAAAAAGCATTTATTTACATTTACCTCACAAACCAACACATTTCAACATTTTAGATATGACTAAATTTGACAATAAAAGGTACAACCAGAGGTAATGAGTGTTCATATTTGTTAAGCTCCAAGCTCCCTTCCCATGCAGGTCTAAACAAAGGTTTCAGACTTCACACATTTAGTTTTGACCTTACATATATTTTTCTGGCATTTGCTACACACTTGTGAAGTTATTTTGAATAGTAACAGAGTATTCCCCTTGGCCCTTAGGTTTATTTCCCCCATTAAAGCGGAAGGAGATGAGTGTGTACCAGGCCTTAGATAAAAGTACAGGGTGTAACGGATATCACAACCCATGGTCCTGCATCTCTAGAAAGTCTCCTGGGGTTGTTTATGGGTAACCTTTGCCCCATGCCCACCCTAGAAACAATTGCTTTACATTGCCTGGTTTTCTGCACCTGCGGTTCGTGACAGGCCATCTGAAGAGAAGCACCTGATGGTTTGTGTTTGGTACACCTCGCTGTGCTCACTCAGCATCCTTCTCAGGTTGATCTGGGTCACGCTGTGGCCATTTGTTCTTGAGCTGTCTTCTAATTGGTAGTTCTCTGTTTCAAAGCCCCTGCCTGCTTTCCCACTGTGGTGGTGGCAAGGATTTCATGGGGAGAGGCATAGTCAGTCTCAGGCTAAGCTGAGTTCTAGTAGCACTGGGAAAAGCGATACCATCTTTAGTTTCTAAAGGGAGGACAGTACATGTCTCTGGCATTGGCCTGGGCTCCGAGTACATATGGCACTGATGAGTAAGGTTATTTATTTGAATCAAATTTTAGTTACCTCTCATCAAAGAATGACATTTATTCCCTATTTATTTTCTAAAGCAGGTAATGCTTTGAAGTGTATCTTAGAAGATAGAAACATTCTTTACTGGTGTAGACAGAACATAAATAGATACATGTTACCTTACTTAAGTGTTGGTTTAGAAGTTGTTTTCCTACACCAAGAGCCCCTGTAAGTTTCTCATCCTTCAGATAAAGGGGAACTACCCTTTGCAAATTAGTATTTTTTTTTGAACAGGCTATCATCTCTGTAAAGATTAAAAAACAAAACAAGACAAAAAAACAAAACCTAGGTGTGGTGGCACAGATCTGCAATCCTAGCCCTCTGGAGACAGGCAGGAGGAGCGCCACAAATTTGAGGCCAGATAAGGTTATACAATCAAATTGTCTCACAACAACACAACACAAATAGTTAAAAAAAAAAAAAAGCAATAGCTTTTGAGACTTTTCCCCAGGCAGGAACACTCTAACTTGAAAAAGAAAGATACCCTATTTGGACCCCAAATTGACCGTTACTAGATTGGCACCTCATCTGGCCCTTCCTGAAATAAAAGCTCAGGTTTGGTAAAAGTAGCTCTTCAAGTCACAGAGAAACTCAGGCCCGGTGCCCATGACTCTTCCTCTAGTTTCTCACACTTCCTGGCTGTCCTGAATGGCCTGTGTATGATCCGCTCTTAAAGCTAACACAGCTGAATCAGGGTTCCTCATTTGTCTGCTTCTTCTCACGCTTCTTCCTATCTGAGGCTCCAGAGTCTGTGCTTTTCCTTAAAGGGGTAACACCAAACTGTGGAGGTGACAGCCAGCACAAAACCTGAACCTGTCCTTGTAACCAAAGGTCCTCAGCGGGGCGTGGTGGAGCCTCCCTGGGCTAGCTTTGGGGGGTGAAGGAAAGAGATGCAAAGTTCGGGTCATTGGCAACATAGTGTGTTCAAAGCCAGGAGAGCCTGCAAGAGTCTCAGTAACAGTAACAATGTATCCAAAGGTACTTGTCTTAAAAGGATTTATCTATTAGAAGGTGTGTGTACACATATTCCTATAAGTTTTCTTTGCTATGATTTATCTTGGACATCTCTTAGGAAAAAAGTTGTGACATAATAATAAAACAACGATGTGGTTCACCTGGTTCAGCCCATCCCAAATTTGCACAAACAATTAAGTGCTACAGTTAGCCCGGGATGTGGAAGAGTTTTACACTGAAGGACACAACTCCCTCCAGGAAGCCCCACTTAGCACATCTGGCTTCCACACTTAGCTCTTCCAATCCCCTGCCATAGTGCTCAACAGAGACAGAGCACAGAGGGGCAGGAGCCTGGCATTTCATGGCACATGAGGAAGGTGACTCTGCTGCTGGGTCAGAAGGGTGGACAAAGGATGCTCCTCCGTTGGGTCCACACCTTGCCTGTTCACCACAGGAGCTAAGCGCTTAACACAAGGTATTGAATGATCAATCTGGAACCTGTCTGACACTCCTCTCCCGACCCCAGGGTTGGGGATTAAACCTGGGACCTCATACTTTGGAGGCAAATGCTGTACCTCTAAGCTATGCCTCTAGCCCCCACATTATTTTGGGGGAGGAGCATATAAGAAAATCCTAGATAACAGAGTAGCATCTAATATTTTCTATTTAAGTGGAATCTTGACTAGTTAATCAAACAAACATATCCCAAGGCCTGCTATGACTGAACATGACTGGACTGATGGGGACTGAAGGGGGTGGGGAGGTGTCAGAGTGGTGCGGCTCAACCCTGCTCTGGGACCGTAAGGCACAGTCTGTGATACACACCATGCCATCTGAAACTTCTAAAACAGTCTTACTTTTTCAAAAACAGTTGGGAAATCAAGAAAAAAAAAATGATATTTGGTGGAGAAAAAAGTAATTTTACTTAAAGAAGCCAGAAAATTAGTGTTCTTTATTAGCATTAAAGGTTCTGGAAAGTTATGACTTTTCCAGGACTTTTGGCCAGAAACTAGGCAACACTTACCTAAAGTGCTACAGTCATGAAAAATGTTCTTAGAGGGAGAGAGCACACTGGTTTATAGGGCTAGCCCCCTTAGGTCCCCGTTAACATGATATATACCTTTCCAGAAGATCAGGACATTCATGTCAGGCCCCTTACAGCCTGACATGAGACACAGCCATAGTCACTTGAGAAATTCAGCCTTGCAAAGGATGGAACCCAGCTGCTTCTGCCAGTACCAGTGTTAGGAGGCAGTATTTCCTAGCCAAATTCCACTAACAAAATCCCAGAGATGTTTTTCTTTAAAATAATTCTGATTTTTTTTCTATAAAAAGACATAACATATCAGAGAATACTGTTTGGATTCTTAGGTGCCCATCAAAGCTGTTTTATAATATGTGTTTATACAATCTTACGTGATTGCCAGACTGCAAGTGGGGCCGGCCAGGTCAGTGTGTGTGGTGAGGGCTCCATTTCACTTTGTATCGGAGACTAGTAACACGCTATTGTCATGCACCAACAAGACTTGGATTTATTTGGGGGCATTTAAGTTAGTATGGAGATAAGTTAAACACAAAATCCAAATCACCATCAATTTCTAAAAAGCCACACACCAATACAGTGTCAGGAAAACATGCAGTATTAATACCCCTGGCTCCTAATACTGGGGTTCTGTGAGACATTGCTCATGTGCTTGTGCTTCTGAACACGTGGTCCACAGCTGGATTGGGGACCCATTGTCTGGGGAGGTTCTAGAGCGCTCAGGAAGTGAAGCAAGTCCCTGGGGGTGGACTGTGAGTTTATCCTCATACTGGACACTTGTACTCTTGTTCTCCTTTATGCAGATGAAATGTGATTGGCTAGCTCTGCTCTGGTGCCTGCTCCCATGCTTCCTGGGCATTCTGGACTCCCTCTTTGGAACTGTAAGTCAAAATAAACTCTTGCTTTTGGTCATAGTATTTTATCACAGTACCAGAAACAAAACAAAACACCATTACATCAATGAATGTAAACATTTGACATTTTGAATATTCATATTTAAAGAAATTAAAATTTTGGAACCTTTATAAATGTCTGTAGCACCCAGCGTATTACTAATTACATCCCATGTTAGGCAATTATGCTTTCTGCCCAAGAGCCACAGGAAATAAATATTCCAGGGTTCGTAAAGGAAGAATAACAGCAAAGAAGCAACTAAATGTCATAAAATACGTTTTAGAGGGAATCTGCAAATTTCAAAGAAGCAAATACATGTAACATATCTCTACCAGCTGGTGAGCCCAGGGAGTGGTCTGGGGGGAATAGCAGGGACATGGAAATGAGTCCCCTGCTTCTAAGGGGGGGGAGGGGCATGATTCTTGGCTGCTCCAGGGCTCAGTTCACTGCTCTGTGCACTTGGAGCACACCCTTTCTTCATTAGTTTAAAGAAAAGCTCCTCTAGGACATGCATGAGTCTTTAGCTTCTCCCAAGTCCTGAGCATCGGGGACTATTCCATTATTTAAACAGAATACTTGAGGGAATGATAATTAAAAACACACATCAAACATTTCAAGTAGAAGCAGAGAAGGAGAGCCCACAGCTGCAGTGAGTAGTGGGGCAGCATTTCTAAAACACATTTAATGTAAACGACAACATTTCCCTTTAAAACAGCCTCTTCCAGGGGTGCAGTGCCGAATCCCTCATTCCAAGCACATTCCTGGAGCGTGCTTGACGGCAATGCAATGACTTGACGCAATCGTCCACGTCCACAGGTGTAAGTAAATCTTACCTCTCTTTCTTCCCTTTCTAGCTTTAATATTAGCACATCTCAAGTTCATCCGCAGGACTTCGAAGAAGATCTCGCTAAACAGCTCACTTTCAATGTTAGTGTCTTCAGGTGTATTTTAAGCTCAGTCCGAAGGCCAGCCACAGCAGAGCAGGGAGGTGGTCAACGTTCAGAGATGAGAGCAGAGAGAGAGGGTGGGATCCTACCTCCCCATTCTCATAAGAGCCAGGACACACGCACTCATGCGTACAGTTCTCTGACTAATCCAAGTGACAAGCCAAGGGAGACTCGTGGGGACAAACAAAAAAATGAAAATGTAAGGAGACAAAGGCTTATCTATCAGGACACCAGGAGGAGGTCTAAATTGTTAAGTGTCCTTGAGAAAACAAAAAACAGCTGGGCAGTGGTGGCACATGCCTTTATTCCCAGCACTTGGGAGGCAGAGGCAGGTGGATTTCTGAGTTCGAGGCCAGCCTGGTCTATAGAGTGAGTTCCAGGACAGCCAGGGCTATACAGAGAAACCCTGTCTCGAAAAAACTAAAAAAAAAAAAAACAACAAAAAAACAAAACAAAACCCCCCAAAAAACCAACCAACCAAACAAACAAACAAACAACAACAACAACAACAAAAAAAAACAAACAGAAATCTGTATTATTTTTCTGTCTGGAGGGTAGCATCCCTTGCTGTGTTCCTTTTATCTTTTATCTATGAAATGGGCAAAACCACATCCAATTATCCTTGCTTGATAGAGTTCTTGTTAAAACACCCAAGAACTTCCTTGGGGAGATAAGAAGGAATGAAATGTTCTCTAAAGTTCTCAAAGACAAAAGAAAGTACTAGGAACGGAGCAAGACTGAGTCGGGGCACCTTTTACAACCCAGCTCGGACTCAGAAGCCTCTTAACAGAAGACACTGCAGTCCTGAAGCTGCAGAGTTTCTCAGCATGGGTTCCCGTGCAGCCGGTGCAGCCTGTGCAGCCCTATGTCTACGGCTGCTTCTGGGAGCCAGAGCCTTGGGGACTCGCTCCATGATAAATGGAACTAGGCTCAAAGTTTGGGATATTAGCTGAATACTACGGTTTGTAGAAATGAAATGACATAGCGTCTGAGACTGGTTTTTAAATATGTCAGTAGAAAAGAAAAAGCAGGAGGAAACAGGTGAAGCAAAGCCAGCTGATCCTATAATCACTGAACCCAGGGAGGGGTGTATAGGAGTTTTCCACATTATTCTATTTGTGCATTTGCCTGACAGTTTTCATAATGAGACTTTAGAAAGTGTTAGGAGTTACAGATCCTTAAAAACATAGACCATGCTTTAGTAGGACGTAAAGCTATGCTAAAAGAAATTAAAGCTGGTCTTAAATCTGAGGCTGCTTACTAGATTTACAAAAAACATTTTACCTGGGTTTTTTTTTTTTTTTTTTTTTTTTTTGTTGTTTTGTCTTTTAAGAACATGACACTGTCCTGGGAAGCTGAATCATGATACATTTTAAACAATTTCTTCAAAGTTAAACAGAAATCTAAATGCTTGTAGCTGTGGGTAGACCACAGAAGACAGGTAGATCTGGATTCTTGTTTAGCTTTTTGTTCAGAAGGACGATGGCAAGAGGGTTAACTCTAAGAATCTGGATTTCTTAATCATCTTGTCAGAAGCTTTTCTGGCGAGACCTAACTCTTTCCTCCCTGTTATAGGAACAGGTAGATGGTGTCGGCTCCTGGAGGTCACACCTGAACCAGGATGACTCTGGGTACACTGGACAGTCCTACCCTTCCCAGCTCTTCTCTTCTCTCCTGAAGAGCCTCACACGCCCACCTCCACCTGTGCTTCCTCCACGGGGCTTCAGGATAGTCCCTGCAGTCCTCAAGGTCAAGAAGCAAGGGCAATTGCTTTTGCTCAGGTGTGAGATCTGGCTTGGGAATTATAACCTCAATCTGAGCCACTGGGGCTGGATTTGAATTAAGAGTCAGATAGCAACAGACTGCACAAGTTGATCTGATGCCTAATTTCTTTTGGTTTCCTTTCTTTTTATCGTCTTGAGACCAGGCTTTATATAGCCAGGCTGGTTTCAAGCTGGCTATAACCAGCTTGTCCCCAGATCGAGTTTCAGGACAGCCAGGGATACAGAGAGAAAGCCTTTCTAAAAAGACTAAAACAAACAACCCATCCCCCCAAGAGACAAACTGGCCGTGAAACTAAGGATGACTTTGACCTCCGGGTCCTCTTCCTCCATCATCTAAGGGCTCACTGATAGACCAGCTATCCACTGGCTCTATTTACACACAGTTTGTAATGAACTGACACTATTTAAAGTTTTTTGTTCTTCAGATTAAGTATTGAGTTAGGAATTCATCCCATTAATAATGATGCCATGGAAACTTCTTTTAAAATGAGGTATTTGTTTTACTGTTGGAGACAGCAGAGGTTTGGGCAACCTAGAAATGGCCCAGCAAGTAAAGGGGCGGAAGAGCATTCATGGAAGCACACGCAGGGCCTGGCAGCACGCCCTGACCCAAGACCCCTGAGGTTCCTTGTTGTCGGTCATGAAACACGCCCACCTAACACAGAAAAATCCGTATGATTCCTCCCACATTTCTACTTGGATGCATGGGAATGAGGGTCACTGAGAAAATCATCCTTAATACTTCCTCCCTCCCAGCTTGAGTACAAAAATACTTATGAGAGACCATCATTTCCCTTGATTCCAATTATCTGAGAAGAACACTTAGAATTATAGCAATGACAGCATTTTCAAGTTCTTTTATGCAGAACCGTTGCCAAGGTTCAGAATACCACGAGAAATCTTGAGAAAACAGTTTTCACATGAAAAATTGAGCAATCAGGTTCGCCAGGCCCAAGACGATGATGATAATGTGAAATACCAACTTAGGCCACGTCAGACGCTCCTCTTGGTGCAGGGAGATTATATAGATGAGAGAAGGGTATATGAACACAAAGGCCAGGCCGCATGCCGCTCCAGAGTACCTGCAAAGTGAAGTCTGCTTACAGTCTCACTGCACTTCTGATGCTTTATAAGCAAGTAAATACAGTATGATTTAAACTGTTCGTGGTCTCATTTGGAAACAAAATTTGTCATTTGTTACTGACATATGAGATTAAAAATTGTTTCATTTAAATTAATACAATTATTTCTTCCTTGTATATTTACATGGTAAAGAGTTTTTTATTCATTCCTTAAATCTCAGAAACATCTGAAACAGGCTTTCATCTTGATCTTTTTGAGAAAGGATCTCATGAAGACCAAGCTGGCCTTGAACTTGGTATAGCTAAGGATGTTCTTGAACTTCTGGTTCTCCTGCCTCTGTTTCCTAAGTGGGGGAACTTAAAACACCTTATTGGTTCAGGAGGTGCTCAGCATGGAGTCCCAGGACCGAAGCTCTACCAAATGACCTACATCACTGGGCTCAATTTTTCACCTTTATTAAGTCATTCAGAGTTTGTGAGCATCTGTTTATGAATGAGAAAGGATGAATTTGTCTGTGGCATTCCGTGTAATTATAAAGGAAGACAAAAATCCTTAAATGAGTTTGTGACAGTGAAGTAGGCATTTCTCCATTTTCTCAAGGAATAGTTTAACGGGAACTTTAAAGTCCATTATATTCCACAGGCTCCACAGACATTCTCCCCACAGGCTCCACAGACCACTCTCCCCACAGGCTCCACAGACCACTCTCCCCACAGGCTCCACAGAACACTCTCCCACAGGCTCCACAGACATTCTCCCCACAGGCTCCACAGAACACTCTCGCCACAGGCCCCACAGACCACTCTCCCCACAGGCTCCACAGACATTCTCCCCACAGGCTCCACAGAACACTCTCCCCACAGGCTCCACAGAACACTCTCCCCACAGGCTCCACAGAACACTCTCCCCACAGGCCCCACAGAACACTCTCCCCACAGGCCCCACAGAACACTCTCCCCACAGGCTCCACAGACATTCTCCCCACAGGCTCCACAGACCACTCTCCCCACAGGCTCCACAGACATTCTCCCCACAGGCTCCACAGAACACTCTCCCCACAGGCCCCACAGACCACTCTCCCCACAGGCTCCACAGACATTCTCCCCACAGGCTCCACAGACCACTCTCCCCACAGGCTCCACAGACATTCTCCCCACAGGCTCCACAGAACACTCTCCCCACAGGCCCCACAGAACACTCTCCCACAGGCTCCACAGAACACTCTCCCCACAGGCTCCACAGAACATTCTCCCCACAGGCTCCACAGAACACTCTCCCCACAGGCTCCACAGAACATTCTCCCCACAGGCTCCACAGAACACTCTCCCCACAGGCTCCACAGAACACTCTCCCCACAGGCCCCACAGAACACTCTCCCCACAGGCTGCACAGACCACTCTCCCCACAGGCTCCACAGAACACTCTCCCCACAGGCTCCACAGAACACTCTCCCCACAGGCTCCACAGAACACTCTCCCCACAGGCCCCACAGAACACTCTCCCCACAGGCTCCACAGAACACTCTCCCCACAGGCCCCACAGAACACTCTCCCCACAGGCTCCACAGAACACTCTCCCCACAGGCTCCACAGAACATTCTCCCCACAGGCCCCACAGAACACTCTCCCCACAGGCTCCACAGACCACTCTCCCCACAGGCTCCACAGAACACTCTCCCCACAGGCTCCACAGAACATTCTCCCCACAGGCCCCACAGAACACTCTCCCCACAGGCCCCACAGAACATTCTCCCCTCAGGCTCCACAGAACACTCTCCCCACAGGCTCCACAGAACACTCTCCCCACAGGCCCCACAGAACACTCTCCCCACAGGCTCCACAAAACACTCTCCCCACAGGCTCCACAGAACATTCTCCCCACAGGCTCCACAGAACACTCTCCCCACAGGCTCCACAGAACACTCTCCCCACAGGCCCCACAGAACACTCTCCCCACAGGCTGCACAGACCACTCTCCCCACAGGCTGCACAGACCACTCTCCCCACAGGCTCCACAGAACACTCTCCCCACAGGCTCCACAGAACACTCTCCCCACAGGCCCCACAGAACACTCTCCCCACAGGCTCCACAGAACACTCTCCCCACAGGCCCCACAGAACACTCTCCCCACAGGCTCCACAGAACACTCTCCCCACAGGCTCCACAGAACATTCTCCCCACAGGCCCCACAGAACACTCTCCCCACAGGCTCCACAGACCACTCTCCCCACAGGCTCCACAGAACACTCTCCCCACAGGCTCCACAGAACATTCTCCCCACAGGCCCCACAGAACACTCTCCCCACAGGCCCCACAGAACACTCTCCCCACAGGCCCCACAGAACACTCTCCCCACAGGCTTCACAGAACACTTTCCCACAGGCTCCACAGAACACTCTCCCCACAGGCTCCACAGAACACTCTCCCCACAGGCTCCACAGAACACTCTCCCACAGGCTCCACAGAACACTCTCCCCACAGGCTCCACAGAACACTCTCCCCACAGGCCCCACAGAACACTCTCCCCACAGGCTCCACAGAACACTCTCCCCACAGGCCCCACAGAACACTCTCCCCACAGGCTGCACAGACCACTCTCCCCACAGGCTCCACAGAACACTCTCCCACAGGCTCCACAGAACACTCTCCCCACAGGCCCCACAGAACACTTCCCCACAGGCTCCACAGAACACTCTCCCCACAGGCCCCACAGAACACTCTCCCCACAGGCCCCACAGACATTCTCCCCACAGGCTCCACAGAACACTCTCTCCATGGGTGACACAGAACACTTGCTCCCACAGCCCCTTCTGTACCAGAGATCAGCAACAAAGAAATTTAATGAGCACCCTAACAAACACCAGAAAGTATACTTGAATACTACCAGTCTTAAACACTGACAGAAAATTCATTCAATTAAAAAACCAACAGCAACGATGATATCAGAGCACAATTCACAGAGGCATTACCTTATGATCCCTCCTATGTTTGGATAGAAACAGGCCATGGTCACTCCAGCTCCCACAATAAATAAGTTAAGAATCAGCACATGGAAAATGCTAGAAGACAGAAGAGAGTTTATATGAAAGAAAAGATAAAACAGGTAAGTTATAATCAGTTTTTAGGAAAATAAAGTTCGTTCTTAACCTCTTTAAAACAATTGTCTTTAATCTGCCAGCAAAACTGAAATACACTGCTCAGTGCTGGTAATGAGACAGTGAAATTGGCCTTTTATCTAATTATATTAAAAAGGCAAATTTTGTTAAATGCAAACTAGTAGTACGCACCAGAGTGCACATTCTATATACAATTTTATTTGGAATATCTTGAGAAAACAGATCCATGAAGAAACCCATTAAGGTACTTACAGAAAAATAAAATTGCACAAGAAAAACAAGTTACTTGACAGAACACAGAAAATTATTAAAAAATAATATTATTTATGTAGATAACAAAGAATTACCTAAACAATTTGGAAAGAAGATAGCTGAATTTGCACTAAACAAGGAAACCTGAAGAAAAACAGTGGAGGGTAGGAAGATATTGGGAAGAATATTGTCAATGTCTGAAAAAGTAAGGAAAATTATTTATGCTATAGGTGGCTAGCATATATCTTGATAAATGAGAGACAGTAGGTATCAAGATTTTATCATTCACCCAGAATTTCAATCTCCAACTTTCTGTACCTTTGTTGTTTTACTAAAAGAAAAAACTTTTGTTAATTTTCCAAAGTAGTGGCTGTTTCTCCAAGTGTGACAATGAATTCTGTTTCAGGAAGACTGTGAGGTAAATAATGTTCTCATAATAGTGCAAGGCATCATAGGATTTAAAAGCAACACACGAGGACAAAGGCATCTGTATTCTACGATAGAGTCCTCACTGCCAACACTTTCAAGAGAAAACAAAGCAAGAAAAAACTTTTATTAACTATGTCTGTGAGAGGGCTGGGGGATACAGCTCAGAGGACCACAGCTACCTAATATGCTCAAGGCCTGGGACTGATTTCTAGTACCCTTGGGGTTTAAGGAGCAAATCTTAGTTTATTGAATCTCATACTTGTGCTACATATCATTTTAATATTCTGTGTGTTCACATGGGAAGCAATCAGGGACATCTGTACATCCAAGGACATGGGTGTCTTGAGGAAAAACAGTTGTGCAGTGTAGCTGGACTGAACTATCCGACAGTTCCAACAAAATGCTACTTCTTGAAATGCAGCCCAAACAGCAGGCATCTTCACTTGGTGGTGAACTGACATTTCCTTTAAATGGATGTTGATGTGCTTTCATTTAAGGAAAACAACAGACAGTCTTTGTTCCTGACAGTAACAATTGAGTTTTCCATAAAGACAGGATTTCAGAGAACCTGGCATTTGCTACTTTGAGTTTGACAGTTTTCCAAAATTTAAAGACACTTTTAGGTGAAGTTGGTGGTGATATTAATGGATGTGAGTTTTAGTGGTGTATAAAGAAATGTGTGAGCATCTGAGAGACCTGCAAACAGGATGCCCTAAGTCATCAGGAGCAGGGAGGCGAAGAGCAAGGACACACAGTGGACTTTAAGGCAACAACATTTCTGATGACATAAGTGGAGTGGGAGCTACACTGTGTCACACTTCTTCAGGGGCACCAAAGATGCACATTTGCAATTACCTGACAAGGCTATAAGAGGTACTTCTCCTTTTCCAATTATACATCTACAGGAGGCTGAATTTTCTTCACATATTTAAATAAAATAAATAAAATAATGCTGAAACAGAAGCACCCAACTGTCAGCCAGGGCAGCAGACAGTAAAGGGTTCATAGCTGTGAGGCCATTGGGTTTCAGAATTAGTTATTTCTTGCATAGATATTATTCATGTTAACAGTTTTACTATAGTTTTTGAGTAGGCGTCAGGGTCTCAAGAGGGCTGTGTTTGTTTTCTAAGCTGGCCTCACACGTGAGTCTCCTGTGGGTGGGATTACAGGTGTGTGCCTCTGTGTTCCGACTTACTGACTTTTTAAAGGAATCAACGGATACCTTAAAATTATCAGGTTTAATTTTTACATTAAATATTGATAGATGTGTCTTTGGAAATGACTGCTCCTGGTAATCTTCAATAAAATGTCTCTCTTGAGTCCAAATGTCTGTGGAACATGCAACTGTAGGGAAAATGGCTGTGTGTGCTTGTCACAGGGACCTCTGGAAACACACTGATGCTCTGTGGACACTCCTCTTAGGTAAGGGTAACTACTGCAACAGATCTTATTCAAAGGGATGCACAACTCCATGCTCAGTAAGAAGCTAAAATTCTCAGCAAGTTAAACTTGTCTTAATTATGTAAGAAATTAAATTCATTCTATGTCTCACCTTCAACACTAAATACTGAGGATTTCTATGAAATGATACAGCTATTAGTAAACATACATGTATTAATATCCAATAATTAAAGGTATTGGCTCTTATTAGCACACACACCAACATAGATTCTAAGCACTATACACTTCTTAGCAAGGTACTCTTAAGAGCAGTTAAATCTTCACATAAATATAATAGACATCAGAGCTAAGTGACTCTCCTGGAAGGAATGGACATTAAGTTGTCCCAGGCAAGGGAGAGGCTTCTCTATTTAAAGCTCTTCTGGGAAACAGACATTGGGATCTATCCTTAGTAACCATTTTCATTAGGCAATTTTTTTATATAGCAAAAGGATCAGTCACACTTTCAACTGACTTGCTTGCACAGTCATTTGGTGCTTGGCACATCTTACTGGCCTAGAGAAGAACCCTTACCTAGGATAAATGTCACCGAAGATATGGCCCAAGAGCTGGACACGAGCCAAGTAGCCCAAGAGTGGGTATACCGTCATCATCTGGAACAGCAGGAATATCCTTGCAATGAAGGACAGGATGTCACTGCTAGGGAAGTTGTCTAAGAAGTTCTAATCCAAGAAAGACAATGAAGTCATGTCAAAAATCAACTCAGTACATTCAAATTTACAAACTTTTCTCCTTATTTTGCATAAAGGCAATCCCCAAATAGTAGTAGATGAACTGATGGCTGTCTACAAACTGCTTGTTAACTATTTGTCAAGAGGTGAGCACAGAAACCAAAATGGCATTATTTAGAAACTGATTTAAAAAATGACACTGGCATATTCTGTTTTATAAATGTTCTGGTCTGAAAATTACTCTACATTAGAATAATAAAGAAAACTTTGTTCTTCACAACAAGTATACCACGGAACACAGCTCTATAAATTTCAAATACAATAAGCAAATCTGTTCCTAATTTACTTAAATGGCAAATTAAATTCGATGGCACTGTATCTTTGCCATAGCTCTCTGGCTTTTCTTCCTTTGACACTGCAGTACTTTCAAAGAGTGTACATGGTGGGTGGGCATCTGTCACCTGTGCATAGTGGCATGCATCTGTCACCTGTGCATGGTGGGCCTGCATCTGTCACCTGTGCATGGTGAGTGTGCATCTGTCACCTGTCCATGGTGGGCGTGTACCTGTCACCTGTGCATGGTGGGCATGCATCTGTCACCTGTGCATGGTGGGCCTGCATCTGTCACCTGTGCATGGTGGGTGTGCATCTGTCACCTGTGCATGGTGGCATACATCTGTCACCTGTGCATGGTGGGTATGCATCTGTCACCTGTGCATGGTGGGTGTGCATCAGTCACCTGTGCATGGTGGCATGCATCTGTCACCTGGGTATGGTGGGTGTGCATCTGTCACCTGTGCATGGTGGGTGGGCATCTGTCACCTGTGCATTGTGAGTGTATATCTAATTCCTAGTGCCATCAGCTCTTGCAGTGTAGTTAATTGAGAATTACACTTTGAGAATACCACAAATATTCCTATTCCCTGGGGAGGAGGTTTATTTGGACTTAGGAATGGGGAAATTTTCTGCAAATGCTTGGCTGCCACAGAACTTCCACAAAGAGAACATTTCCAGCTGCCACACAGCAGCAGCCTCTGTCTCCTTGTAGAGTACACTATCAATGTTGCTGAAATACACCTTGTAACTAGATTGAAACACCACCACTGAACTCCTAGAGGGTTTCCTCTGACCAGAAAATCACTTGTGAAATGCTGTTTTTCACAAGAACTTCTTTAATATTGAAAATGTTACTATTTCTAAGTTTCACTATAACTTTTTGCTTAAGGATTTCTCTCTTCCTGGTTCTGACTTTCACTTTTTAATAGCTAAATTGTCTTTGTTTTACTCCTTGCTACCCAGTCCCTACACTGTACTTAAAGACCAATGAATTAAACTGGTTCATCCAGGATATTTCTGCAGCTAAGCTTTGGAAAAATCAGAGACCTCAGTGGAGGTTTTAGAAATCCATGGGAACAGCAGGAACATTGTCCATTCTAAGAGAAATACACATATGCGATAGCGGCTGCTTGAGCATTCCCACTGCAGAGTATGCAGAACCTTGCTCCAGAGTACATCTGAAAACACATGGAGCATGCACGTATTCTGTTACTCCAGGTAAAGCAAAGTAGAAGCCCGGAAAGGATGAGGAAGGTAGAGGTGCTATCCACACCCAGGCCTGACTGGCCTGGCTCCTGCTTTGTTCTTCCTGTTACATATACAAGTCACAGGGTTACATTTACATACACAGTGCCTTACCTGCTCAATACAATCTTTGGGTAGTGGAGGTGAAGGGAATGAGGCAAACACCAGGACCCCAATGTAGAGGTAAGTCAGGGTCACCAGCATGTACGCAATGCACAGGTCTCTCACCTGTGCGGAAACACAGAATACAATGCTCACTCAATGCAAAGAAGGCACAGCAAGTCTACTTAAGCAATGATGAGAGAAAAACCCAAAGTTATCTTTTTATTTTGCATGTGTTTGTATATGTTCTAATTTTCACAGAATGCAGTAAAACACACCCATACCCACACATATATAAAGCTGATTAAATTATTCTAATTTTTAGTTTTTAAAACTTGTCTGGAGTATGTAGACTAAACTACTTGTTAGAAGACTTGGGAAGCTAATAAAACTGTGGTTTTAACATGACCGAAGTTCTAATTTAATTTCAAAAGGTAACATTTGTCAAATTAAATAAGCATAACAACAAAGGCAACAAGAAAGGATAAGCCGCCAGGCGGTGGTGGCGCACGCCTGTGATCCCAGCACTCTGGAGGCAGAGGCAGAGGCAGAGGCAGAGGCAGAGGCAGAGGCAGAGGCAGAGGCAGAGGCAGAGGCAGAGGCAGAGGCAGAGGCAGAGGCAGAGGCAGAGGCAGGCGGATTTCTGAGTTCAAGGTCAGCCTGGTCTACAGAGTGAGTTCCAGGACAGCCAGGGCTACACAGAGAAACCTGTCTCGAAAAAACAAAACAAAACAAAAAAAAGAAAGTATTTTAAAAATTCTTTTTTAGCAAATTAGCTTTTATCATCAATGTCTGCGTAGGCCACAGGAGTGGAGCATAGTAAAAGATATTTAATAAAGGACACTAGTTAAAGAGTAGACAAGTGAGCACGAAGGGCCAGCTTTATAAACTTAAATGCAAAACAAAAGGGCATTCTCAAAGCAGCTGTTCAAATAGCTGTCCAAAGCTATTACCGGAATCAGCAAACAAACACAGACTATTAAACCAAGCAGCCTGCTTTCTTCCACTGCTGCTCCCATCCTCCCAGTCCATGCAAAATAAAGAGCTCTAAGGGGCTGAAGGCAGCCAGCTGCTGGATGCAAGCAGAGCAGATTGTCTCCACCACTTAAGTTACAGCCAAACAACTCAACACAAAGAGACTGTAGCAACAGGCCTATTCATTTTAGATAGAAACAACTCAAAAGCTAGGAAAACAGATTAGGAAAAAATATTCGATGTGATTTTTGTTTGGTGGCATGGCAAGGACGTCTGACACTTGGAACTAGGGAGCATTTTGGAATTTTCTGGATGAGTCTTAAAATGGGCTGAAGCAGCAGCAGTGGTTTATAAACTTGAGATTCATAATCTGTTTGAGAAGCAAACAACAGCCTGTGAGAAACCTTAAGGTCAGTTCTAAACCGACAATACAGCCAGGGACTCCAGGCCTTTGGAGCGAGAGGCTTTTACGCAAATCGGTCTCAGGCCTTTCCAACCTCTGTGAGAGCTTACTGTTCAGGAGAGGGCTTCCAAGTCCTTCCTCCTTAGTTCAAGAAGTTCTTGCGCCCAGCTCAGGCAAGAATTCAGTTTCCCTTGCGGTTGTGATCCACTCTTGTGTGGGATAAACAAGAACATATCAAGGAATCCCACTTTCACAAAAAGTAGCTGGGTACAATGACATTTCAAGGCATTCCAGTCTCTACATACTCAAACTGGCTCAAGAATTAAGACAGCCTCCCTTAAAAATGATTTATTACTTTTATGTATATGTGTGCTTGTGGGTACATGTGACTGCTGGTGTCCCAGAATCCCCCTGGAGCTGAAGTGGATGCTGGGAATTAACCTCGGGCCCTCTGAGCAGTGCAAGCTTAACCAGGTGTCTAGCCCAATGAAGCCTCTTTAAGAAAAAACAAAACAAAACAAAAAACAACACAACTTGGGGATCTGGACCTGGGGAGATGGCTCAGTAGTTAAAGAGCTTGTTACATAAGCATGAAAACCACAGTTCCGATCTCCATAAACCCACATCAATGCCAACCCAAAGACTAAAGCTGATTGGCAAAGCTAGCCATGTCTGTGAGCTCGGAGACAG
Source organism: Apodemus sylvaticus (assembly GCF_947179515.1). Lineage (NCBI taxonomy): Eukaryota > Metazoa > Chordata > Mammalia > Rodentia > Muridae > Apodemus > Apodemus sylvaticus. The sequence continues at coordinate 47,743,312 of NC_067487.1, forward strand.
AGGGATTCTGCCTCAATGAAGCGGTGAGCGCAATCAAGGATGATTCCCAACTTCAATCTTGGGCTCCTCCACACGCTGAAACATGCAAAACACGGACCCACGCACACACGCACACACCCACCCATCCACGCATGAACTGGAACAAACAACAGACAAAACCTTGAACGGCAAAATCAGCTGTGTCAGAGAGACGAGGGAAGGGTGTCACTGATAATCCTAATGTATATATCACCTGAATCACTTTAGTCTGACTGCCTGTAAAACAAGTACCTTAGTGAAATCTCAGGAGCCGTGAATGGTAATTCTAAGGCTACAGTGCCAGCACTTCCTCTAAAACCGTGTTCCCTCCACTTCTCTCTTCTCAGGGTAAGGCCATACTTGTTCTAACTGCCATTTGCTTTCATTATAAAAACAATCCACTTAGAGGAGTTATTACTATTATTTTTAATGTATGCACATGCCTGTGTCTGTGTGTCAGTATACATGCATAGGAGTGCATGTATCCACAGAGGCAAGAAGAGGGCGTTGGATTTTTTGGAGCTTAGGTTACAAGAAGTTGTATAAGAGTTGCCCACCGTGGTGCTGGGAACTGAACTTGGGCTCCCTGCAAAAACAGCTCACACACTTAAAGGCTGAGTCACTGCTTTAGTTCCTAAAATAATCAATATTTTGAAAAAAGTTCTCAAGTGGAAAGATGTCCCTTGACATTAAAAAAAAGCCAAGCTTAATATTAATAGTTCTTTAATCAACTTTTTTTCTCCAAATAGATGCATACCACTGGACTAAGAGACCCTGGAGACAAGACTGTCTTTTTTTATATTATACTTCCAATACCCAGGACAATACTGGACATAGCAGGAACTTGTTGGAGAAACTGCAGGCATGAGATGGCAGCCAGCCTTCCTGGCACACTGAGCTTTTCTAAATAAGAAGCACAGTACACCATGCCCCAGAAGTCAGAACACTGCATTCTCAAGTAGCCTGAGTAGCTGGGAGCTGGTCTGTGACTGAGTCTGCACACTCTCTGTCTCCTTCATTGTGTGTGTGCGTGGGTCTGTGTTTTGCATGTTTCAGCATGTGGAGGAGCCCAAGATTGAAGTTGGGAATCATCCTTGATTGCGCTTACTGCTTCATTGAGGCAGAATCCCTCTGTCTCCGAGCTCACAGACATGGCTAGCTTTGCCAATCAGCTTTAGTCTTTGGGTTGGCATTGATGTGGGTTTATGGAGATCAGAACTCTGGTTTTCATGCTTATGTAACAAGCTCTTTAACTACTGGTGGAATGAGCGTCCACGGCCCACACTGAGGTAATGTGCTAAGGAAGGACTCTTAAGTCGTGGTCAATAGACTTCTATTATAGAAGTGGCTGCTCACATGCAACAAAGCAGATGCTGCTCCGTGCAACTGTTTCTAGACTGGTTCTTCTCCGTGCCCTTTACCCACCCACGGGCACTGCAGTCTTGCTGGGGGATGTCCTGGTAACAATGGCAGGTAAGAATATATCTGCCAGCATCTACACTAAGCCCCAGCAGGCCATTTTATCTGATCCCCATAAAAACCTTTCAATACAGCTGTGGCCCATTTCTTTACAGATGAGTTCAACTAAGCACAGAAGTCACAAGAACGTGCTCATAGCTATATAGTGAACAGTTTGGTGATGCTAATATTCTAATCTCCAAACGAGGTCTTTCTGGTACCAAACTGTGCACTTAGCTAGAATGATGATGAGTTTACTAGTTTCTAGGTATTTAAGCCATATTCAATAATTAAAAAGAGAGGCAAAAAGGAATAACAAAGAACATAACAGGAAAGCATCACTAGAGATATAAGAAAAACACCAAGGCCTGTGAGGACAGCCCCGTTTCATGTACTCAGCACACATTAAGAGCAACTCAGAAGTTGTGTGTGTGTCTTTATGAGGAAATACTGAGGAGCAGAAATGATGCTGTCATGATAAGATAGCCGAGGCTCAGTGACCGAGGGCTCGTGCTGCCCATGGAGAGCATGCGCATACTGAGGGCTTGCTATTCTTTGAGACCATCTCCGTACTAGGCCAAAAATACAGATTCCTAAAACCCCCTCTCCTGGAAGAGTGGAGGGAGAGGTATCTTCTGGCAAACTAGGGACACTGAGGTGAGTTGCTCTCAGCAACTGGGGGGCAGAGAAAGGAGAGTCTGGGGTTCAGTCACCTTTAGCTACACAGGGAGTCTGAGGGCACCCTGCGTTACACTGAGACACTGTTCTAGAGTGGGGTGGGGGAAGGAGGCGCCAAGCAAACAGTATGTTTAAAAAGAGACAGAGGGGGTGATATTAGACTGTCAGGGGGCCTGCACAGTCCGGTACCCCCATCTCCTTCACATGGAAGCAATGACTGGAAGACCAAGGAACTATAGGCAGGTAGATTGTGACTCCAAAAGAGGAGTAGATTTACAGTAAGATGAAAAGTCTGTTTGTCAAACACTGTTCCATGTACTTACTGCTCATAGTGAAAATACTACCCAGTACAGCACTCACTAAGAAAAATGACAACCACACAGATCCACCCTGAACTTTTATATAAAAACTTCTGATGTGTAGCCAAGTATCTACAGACTCAGTCAAGAAAAAAAGGATGGCACATGAGACAGAAGATATCTCAAACCACTTTAGAGATCAAAGCCGGGCAACAGCTCCATAAACACAACCAGACTCAGCAGCTATGGGAGGGGAATTCATACCCGCGTGGACTATGTATTTTGATGGTAAGTTCATTTTCAACCCCCTATGTTTTCCTGGTCAAGTATGCTTTAAGAAATAGAAATGATATATGGTTGAGAAACACATACACAAAGTTACATTTAGTGACAAAAGTCAGCAAGGGAAGTCAAACTTGGACACCCAGGCCCCCTCTCTCCTGTGCTCTGGCAGCTGCTGAGGGTTTTACCACTCTTCACAAGTGCCAGGGAGGGCAGGGCCAGGTCCAGCTGTGGGGACACTGGAGGGAACGACCTGGCTTTCTAGTTTCAAATGCTTTCATGACTCTCACATTTTCTGACTTTAAGCCTAAGGAAATTTTGTAATCACACTATTAACTGGACAGTTTTTAGTCACATTATTTAGGGAAAGCTCTTGAAAAGTATAATCTTAAAGCTCTTAAAAGTATAATTAAGCAAGTCAATATAGTGTCCACTTTGATTTATGCCAATATAAAAGCCAATTTTGGTATAATCAAGATACTATATATTTGCATAAATTTAGAGTGGTCAGAAGGCTACTGGCACACAGTACTTCATAAATGTTAATTTTTCTGAGTAGTAATTAACATTTTAAGAAGTTCGAATGAAGTACAAATGGTTTATAAAAAAAAAGTTAAACTAGGGCCAGAGGATGGCTCAGCAGGTAAAGGCACTTGTAGCAGGTCAGGACCTGAGGTCAGTCCCCGGGACCCATGTGACAGAAGGAGCAAACTGATTCCCCCAAACCGTTCTCTGATTTCTACATGTACACAGAACACTGTACACACAAAATAAGACTGTAGAAAACTAAAAAAACAAAAACAAAACACAAAAAATTTACACTTTTAAAGTTAGACCACCACTTCATACTATAGTTTTAATTAAGACAGTAAAAAGAAGACAAATCCATTCAAACACTGGCATTTAAGTCTTTTTTTTTTTTTTTTTAAATATTTTGTTAGTCACCTAATATACTAGTTTACAGAGCCCCCTCTGACCAACTCAGCAGCAGAAGCTGCCATGCATCCAGCATTCTAGTTTGCTCTGTGTATGTGCTGTGGGCTCTTAACCTCATGTCTCACAGGTGCTGAGCAGGTGCATTCCCCTGACCTGCACCTGCAGCCCCTGGCCTGTCCACAGGTGCTGAGCAGGTGCACTCCCCCTGACCTGCACCTGCAGCCCCTGGACTGTCCACAGGTGCTGAGCAGGTGAGCTCCCCCTGACCTGCACCTGCAGCCCCTGGACTGTCCACAGGTGCTGAGCAGGTGAGCTCCCCCTGACCTGCAGCCCCTGGACTGTCCACAGGTGCTGAGCAGGTGAGCTCCCCCTGACCTGCACCTGCAGCCCCTGGACTGTCCACAGGTGCTGAGCAGGTGAGCTCCCCCTGACCTGCACCTGCAGCCCCTGGACTGTCCACAGGTGCTGAGCAGGTGAGCTCCCCCTGACCTGCACCTGCAGCCCCTGGACTGTCCACAGGTGCTGAGCAGGTGAGCTCCCCGACCTGCACCTGCAGCCCCTGGACTGTCCACAGGTGCTGAGCAGGTGAGCTCCCCCTGACCTGCACCTGCAGCCCCTGGACTGTCCACAGGTGCTGAGCAGGTGAGCTCCCCGACCTGCACCTGCAGCCCCTGGACTGTCCACAGGTGCTGAGAAGGTGAGCTCCCCCTGGCCTGCACCTGCAGCCCCTGGACTGTCCACAGGTGCTGAGAAGGTGAGCTCCCCCTGGCCTGCACCTGCAGCCCCTGGACTGTCCACAGGTGCTGAGCAGGTGCACTCCCCCTGACCTGCACCTGCAGCCCCTGGATTGTCCACAGGTGCTGAGCAGGTGAGCTCCCCCTGACCTGCACCTGCAGGCCCTGGATTGTCCACAGGTGCTGAGCAGGTGAGCTTCCCCTGACCTGCAGCCCCTGGACTGTTTTAGTGAGACAGAGAGAGTTCCTCAGCCCAGGAAGTGAACCAAGGCACCCATGTCTCTCTCCAGTTCTCAGCTTCCCACAATGACACATGTACCCTTCCAAAAAAACAGGCCTAACCTTCTAGAAAAGCAATTCTACTTGAGATCTTTGGGAGAAAAAGTTAAACCCTGACAGTCCACATCTGGCAGTGCAGCATAAAAGTCACTGTGCAGCCAGATGCTGTGAATATCCATCACAGTGACAGAAATTATGATGGTTGTGCAATCTTTGACAATTTTTGTTAGAGCATTAAATTTTCAGTATTTGCTACAAATGGAGAAGGAAATGAAAGAAATATTAGCACTGTAATTTAACACATGACAACAGAGAGCCTGGGGATGTAGCTAAGAGGTATAGAACTTTCCCACATGCACAGGGCCCTAGGTTCAATACCCAACATTGCAATAAATAAGCAAACAAAATTAATTAGAAGCAATGAACATTATAATGTTTTGTTTTTTAACTTAATAGTAGTTTGAACTAAACTTTCTTTTCTCCAACCTGGTTTTAAACGATAAGGTCTCTCGTAGCCCAGATTCACTGGCCTGAAACTCACTGGTTAGCTAAGGATGACCTTGAACTCCTGACCCTCCTGCCTCCACCTCCCAGGTGGTGGATTGAAGGCGCGAGGCGCAAGGCTGGGCTAATGCTCACCTCCTTAGTGAAGTGTCAGCTCTGCTGGGTTCCTAGCGTTCCATCTTTGAGCGTTCCACACTGTGAACAGTCTCTAAGAACTCTTTTAATGTGAAGTTCTCTGACAGTGTCACTGTCACTGCTGCTGGCACATCTCTCTTCTTGTCTTGAAAACCAGTCTCTAAATTTACTTTCCCTAGACACATCCAATGGATGTGTACCTGGACTCTCTCAAATGGAAGCAGTCTCAACATTTCTATAACCAGCTATTATTTTTATAACTCCACTTATGTCTGCTGAAAATTCATTTTATCATTGCCATTTTTGATTGTTGCATTTCACCTTTGTACGAGAACTCCTTTCAGTTGTCAGTTTTATAAACTATCACATCTACTGCTGAAGGGGTAACATGACCATCGTTCTGTACCCTGTGAGTGACATGCTAGTGACCAAATGTTGGCTGACACTGAGGACAGTAGTGCCCTGTCACTAATCATGCTGTGCACTTGTTATCTACACACTGGTCTGGGAACTGAGTAGTGAGCATTATTCTATTCAAGGTTCAAATCCTGGGCTAACTAAAATTTGTGTCACATTTGGACTCATATAATCCGATCCCCAGTAACTAAATTTGTGCATGTAGGGAACCATGCAATGTGAGAATTGCCTGCAATTTAACTCATTAATCCTAGCATCCAGGAGACAGATCACAGTGAGTTCTAAGTCAGCCTGGTCTATACAGTGAGTTCCAGGCCAGGCAAGACTGCAGAATAAAACCTTGTCTAAAACAACAACATCACCACCCATAAAAAACAAAACAAAACACTTGGCTAGTAAACTACTTATAGTTTCTTGAAAAGCATGGTTTCACATAGCTCAGGCTGGCCGCAAACTCACTATGTAGTGGCGGGTGGCCTTGAACTGATTTTCCTGTTTAGCACTTGGAAGTAGAAGGTTAGGCTTTTGATTTCACAATTTTATTTTTAATGTAGTATTTACAGCTGTATATATCCCCCTAAATACAGCTGTAGGGACAATTCCATAGGTTTAGTATTCTGAATTTCATTCCTTAGTAACCTTCAAGAATTTTTAATTTTTTTTCTTGTGATTTTTCTTTGACTTGCTGGTGATATAGGAAGATGTTGGTTAACTTTCATATATTGGTAAATTCCTAACGGTCAGTTGTTAGTTTGTACTTTTACTTTGTTATGGCTAGAGAACATACTTGGCATAATTTCCCTTTGCACCTATCGACATGTGTTTTGTGACCTGGCACGTACCCTATCTTGGTAGGTGTTTCTGCGTATTTGAAAGGAATACACACTCTTCTACTGAGAAGACTTTTATAAATGTCGATTAGATCAAGTAGGTTCATGGTTCTGCTCATGCTTCCCACACTTGTGTCTATTTGTTCTACCAGTTACTAAGGAGGAGGGAAGAAAACTCCAATTATAACTGTGTGCTTGTCTTCTATACTTTGTTGTTACTTCATTTATCTTAAGTTTTAATTACACATTATTAATGTGGTGAGCGTGTGTGTGTGTGTGTGTGTGTGTGTGTGTGTGTGTGTGTAGGTCAGAAGACAGCGTTCCAGGTCATTTCTCTCTTGCTGCATGGCCCCCAAGGACTGGGCTCAGGCTGACAGGCTCTGTGGTAAGTGCCTTTGCCTGCTCTGTTACCCTGTAGGCCCACTCCATTCACTGAGTGAATATAGATTCAGTATTATCACATTTTATTTAACCCTTTCTTTCTCTCTTTCTTCTTTTCTCCTCCTTTCTTTTCTTTTTTCCAAAAGAATGATTGTATTTCAATGCATGTATTGTATTTTAATATCATGTATAACATGATATTAAAGTAAACAGAAAACAGATAGCCTTTCATCTGCAATACATGGTGTCTTGCTTACACTCGGTCACAAAGAAGCTTATAAAAACTAATAGACTTAACATAGTGAGAAAAAAGCAACACAAATGGAGAACATTGTGATCAAACAGTATCAACTAGAAAGTACTTCATTTGTAATATTACATTATCAGTAACTAAGAATAAATATACTGTTAACCAATATTTTTAAAAAATTAGTAAATGGCCAAATCTAAATCAAACATAGGATGAACTTATTCCTATTGGGCATTTTCTCAAATGTAAATTTTATGTATATCACCATGGTGCTTCCAAGCGAAGTCGTCCATAAAGATCACAGAATAATTGCTCAGCTTTGACTCTAGCCTTATCATTTGTGCTGCTAGTAACATAGACTTTTTACTTTCTCATATTCCTTATATTTCTTAGGTACTTTTTAATATACTTATTTCTTATATACTTTTTTAAGAAAAATATATTTCTTATATACTTTTTTATATTAAAAGTTTCTGCAAGCTGGTACAACCACTTTGGAAATCAGTCTGGCGGTTCCTCAGAAATCTAGGCACGACACTTCCAGAGGACCCTGCTATACCACTCCTGGGCGTATACTCAGAGGATTCCCCGGCATGCAATTAGGACACATGCTCTACTATGTTCATAGCAGCCCTATTTGTAATAGCCAGAAGCTGGAAAGAACCCAGGTGTCCCTCAACGGAGGAATGTGGAATATTTACACAATGGAGTACTATTCAGCCATTAGAAACAATGAATTCATGAAATTCTTAGACAAATGGATGGAGCTGGAGAACATCATACTAAGTGAGGCAACCCAGTCTCAAAAGATCATGGTATGCACTCACTAATAAATGGATATTAGCCTAGAAACTTGGAATACCCAAGACATAATCCACATATTAAATGATGTCCAAGAAGAATGGAGGAGTGGCCCCTAGTTCTGGAAAGACTCAGTGCAGCAGTATAGGGGAATACCAGAACAGGGAAGTGGGAAGGGGTGGATGGGGGAATAGGGGGAGGGAAGAGGGCTTATGGGACTTTTGGGGAGTGGGGAGCCAGAAAAGGGGAAATAATTTGAAATGTAAATAAAAATATATCGAATAAATAAATAAAAAGTTTCTTAAGGATATCATATAATTAATTTATTGTAGTGCTTGGAGCATTTATATTTAGTGTAATTTTCAATGTTTAAATCTATTAGCTTGCTATTTAGTTTCTTTTTCACATCTACTTTTTGTTCTTTTCTTGTCTTAGTATCTTCAATTTTTTTGTAATTATTATTGAGGTTTCTGACCTGCTGTCTGTTTTTGTAAGTAAGGCGTTTTTGGAACACAGATATTACCCATTTGTTTATTTATTGTCTGTGGCTGTTTTCATACTGCAACAGCAGGATTGGGCAGCTGCAACAAGAGCCTGCAAAGCCTAAAATACTTACCATCTAAAATTTTCATGTTTGATCAGTGATCTATAGTTTAAACTTAAAAATTCAGATGTTTAAGCAAATAGCATAATTTTACTCAGAACATAAAGTGCTTCAAACACGCAATAAAGTCTATGCTTAGGAAATACGGAGGCAGCTTCCGAGTTAGCTACTCACATTGTTTTCTTGGTTCTTGTTGTTTTTCAAAAGTGTGATGATACAGTTGTGAATAAAGAAGGCCAGAGTAAGCACCCCTGTCAGCTGTGGAAACTGAGCTCTTATCTCTAGGAGAAAAGACAAAAAGAAAATGTTAAAATGCTACATACAAAGTGTGTTTTATCAGCCACTGGAATCAGACCATTTATTATTATTATTATTATTAGCCCCAGGGAATAAGAATATTCAAGTGTTTATAAGCTCCCTCAAGGTGAACATTCTATGTGGTCAAACCCCTTAGAAGGAAAGGAGTAAAGGAGAGTGCATTCTGTGGCTTTCTCTCTGTCACCCAGAGCTGAGACCCCACAGTTAGGTTCAAATTCAGGGTCTGTCTATGAGTCCAAAATCTTTCTCTCTTCTAATACCCGAGCTTCTCAGAAAAGTCCCTCCAGAAATGGAATCACACAAAGATAAAAAGGCTACTCATGGGTTCTTGGGTGACAAATCTAAAATGCATTTCTTAAAAATAAAACTGGATAAACTAAGATATAGTTTTGCAGTGGGATGCAGTATTTAAAAATTGTGCTGTGGAAAGTTAATACCAGGACGAATGTCTTGGAGTCAAGCTTGGAGTCAGGAATGATTTTGCTTTTGTTGTTTGAAATACACATACACAGCTGTAGATTATGTACTCAAGAAAAGAAAGAAACATGGACAGAATCACTGTGGTTTTCCTTGGTTTATAGAATTTATTTTAAATTAACTGCCTAATTTTCTATAATAAATAGTTATTTAAAAATAATATTCTGTAAGTACTATCTGGAGGCAGGTAACAAGTATGTGACCAATCAGTTGATGTGGAATCAGGCTACAGTTTACATATACTGGCAGGAGCAGGCACAGCATGTGGTAGAGAACAATGTGCCTCCGGTCAGCTTGGTGCACAGAGCAGAGTAGAGAAAAGACCCTCTGACTCTTCACCACACTGACTTAGGAAGGGAAGGGAAGCCACTGAGAATCAGTCTCCAGCTCTAACACAAGCAGAAGGCAAGGGCAGTGCACGCAGATTGCTTCACTTCTGTTTGCTTGATTTGTCTTACTGCCTGAGCCTCCTGAGGTGCACACTCAGGTTACGGGCTGCGCCACCATGCCTGGCTTAGTCTGTTTTCTGTCGTAGTTCCTGTCTGTCACCTTTCACCTATATCTTTTATCCATGGATGCAATTCCTTTGTTAGATTAAAAAATGTTTTTTAGTAATCTTTTTACAATACCTTTTAATAAACTGAGATCACTTCTAGTTGACAACAGTTTTACACACCACACACACACAAACACACACACAATTACAAAAGCACCATTTTTGAAAATGATGACAAAATCATGTGCAGATAAACTTTTACTAATATGTTTAACAGAGAAATAACTGACAGACTCTTTAGCTAGAATCCAAAGTAAAACAGCTAAGTAGAAAAGAAAAATCACTATTCATGGTGGTTCATGCCTGTAATCCTAGCACTTGGGAGGCTGAGTCCGGTGCCTGTCTGGGCTACTTAGTAAATTCCAGATTTAGTCTGGGCTGGAGTGAGATCCTGTCTCAAAAGGCTACCCGCCCCAATAACATCTTCCTATACACATATAATAATAGGTTAGAAACTAAGAAAACAAATTAAACAATCCCATCTACATTAGCAAAACATAAATTTGGCCTATCAATCCTTTCCTTTCAATAAGCTAAATGCACATTCATGTACCTAGAAGTGTGACCATGGATGTGCAATATTCAGTGTGACCATGGAAGTACACCATGCAGACTTCCCTTTAAGTGAGACCCTAAGCAAGGAGATTGCTGGCTGATAGTTTGTCTGCTGCCCGTTCCTGCCCCGGTCATTCTTCCACTGGACAGCTACTAGCCAGGCCTGAAGTGCATTAGGTTTGGGCACATTTGTGTAACCCTCTATTCTAGAGGCAATAATTGCATGGAGGGTCACAGCGGGCTGGCCAGGACGTTCTGTCCAATCTGCTTCCATTCTGTCTCTTCCTTCCTACATCTTGACCATGCTTAGTCCTGCTCCTAACCCTTCAATCTTCCACAAGTGCTGCTCCAATGCGTCTCTTGCTCTTCCAAGCCCATTTTGGCACCTGCTTCCAGGCAAACCTAAACTGATCCGGTCGGTATTGAAAATGGTCTAAGAAACCGGGCAGTGAGAAGGGATCTGAGGACTGGCCCTCTCATTACTGTATTCATCTGTGCTGTGCTTTATGTTAGATCCTAAGATTCTTTTTTTGTTTTGAGATAGGATCTCATGTAGCCCAGGCTGACCCTAAACCCACTATACACTTGAGAATGACTTTGAACTACATGATTCTCCTGGATCTCCCTCTCTGGGACACATGCAGTTTTAGGAGGTACTGAGGATCAAACCCAAGGACTCTTGCACACTAGGCAAGTGCTAGGTGGACAGCGGTAGGCCAGCCGCAAACGGTGACAGTGTTCCACTGTGAGCAGGGTGAGTAACGGAGAGGAAGCGCCCCTGACCTCACCCTTTTTGGGGAGTATTCCATCACGACAGCCTCACTATAAATTCTGTTTTCAAGCAGAGAACTGTAGGACCATTCTTCCTTCTCTCTGATGCTCTTCTGAGGACATAAAAGCCTATCTCGCAAGTGTGGGAGGAGAGGGGGAGAAGGGCATGACTGGCCTTTAGAGTTATATTTAGCTTAAAAGGGAAGGCTGTTCACTCCAGCCCATCCTTTAAGGACTTCCTACCATTTTCTCAACAAGTATTCTTTTACTTGAGCCATTCAGATTTTCATGATTTCCTAAATGAGTCATATTACTTCAGGCCTTAACTGGGCACAGCATGGCCCTGAGAATCCTCCAACTTCCCATTTAGAGATCTCCTTTTAGCCACTAATAGATCCCTTGGGGATCCCTTCTCTGCCTCCTCTTGTATGTGCAATCTTTCTGTATTCAAGGATCCCTTGGGTGGTTTTTTTTTTTTTTTTATTACAATGGTTACTGCATCAAATGCCCTACTGCTCAACTGGTATCTCTTGGAGGACAGTGGGTCTCATTTTCTGTAACACTGGCATGTAGCAGAAACACTATTTTCAAAACAGAAGGACTCTCAGTCATGAATATGATCAAAATTCTACTTAAAACTATTTTAGAGCTGAGATCTACTAATTTTACTTTGACTGGTCTCAAAGAAATCAGCCTGTCTGTAATGCCTTGTAAAACTGGTCCTTTCCAAATTCCTTTTGCAATTAACAGACACAAATGCTTTTTGAATAACATTTTAAAAACTTGAGATTATTCATTGTTATTAAAATATAATTCATATGTTTTATTCATGTAAAGTATAAACATAAATGGTTTTTAGTATATCCATAGTATACTCAGAGTTATGTGATCACAACCACACTACTTTGTTCCTTTCTAATGCTGAAATAATATTCCACTGTATGGATACATTATACTTTATATACTGGTCAGGGACAGACATTGAAACATCCTATTTACCTGTGATCTATGACCATGGAGGGAAAGAAAGGGAAGAATAGGATTTGAAGGCTATCCTCAGGTACACAGTACATTAGGCCAGCCTAGGCTATATTAAGCCCTGTCTACCCTCCTTTCCCCCCCAGGGTGAGGGGGAGACACAATCAAACAAAGCTTGTTAAAGGTTAAACCACCTTGGGGGCATGGTTTAGTTACCAAAGGGCAATGCCAAGAATGAGGAAGGAACTGGGTTCCGCCCTCAGCAGCACATCAGGCACATGTGGTAGTTGGTGCTAACAGTCAACACAGGATCAGAGGGCTAAGTAATCATATTCTTAATTTAGATTTGAAAATCAAGTATTTATTTTTAATGATTATGATAGAATTCATAGTAAGCTGTGCATTGAGCTGTTTTTCTGGAGAAAAGTAACTTTTTTATTTTTTAGTCCCTTACTTAATACTAGTAATACTAGTTAATACTAGTTCCTCCTCAAACTCTATTCAAGCATTGCGAGCTCTCCCCTCTCGATCTATAGAAAACAGCAAACACGTTTGGACCCCGCCCTGGGCATCTGCCCACGTCTTGCAGTTTGCTCTGGCTTCCCGCACAGCATGTCCCTAGCTCTTCCTTCATTATGTCTCTTACATTTTAATGTGACTTAGGAAGAAGTAAAATAAACGCATTTATTTGGCCAATAATTCTTTCTTTACATCTTTGTTTTATTTTTTTGTGTAAGTGTGTTTATGTGAGTGTGGCAGTAGGCCACAACTTGAGGGAGCTGGGTCTCCCCTTGGAGTGTGTGTCTTGGGGATTGAACTCAGGGCATCAGGCCTGGCAGCAGGTGCCTTTACCCATTAAGTCAGCTCGCTGACTTTCAACGCTAATTTCTTATTAGCACTCAGTGTGTGCCAGGCAATACTATAGGATTTGGGAATACAACAGTAGGATAGTAGTTTAAAAAACAAAAATACCACTCCTTCTCTCAGTGTGTAATATTCCACTTTAAAGGAGACAAATATGGAAACAGAAGATGAATTTTCAGTACCAGAATTCAAGAACCCAAAACATTTAGAAAGATTTCTGGATAAGTTCTTGTACTGTAACTTTTGTTACTTGGTGACAGTTGGGAACAAAAATGGATTAGAGTAAGTTGGGGCCCCCAAGATTCCGACTCATTAAAATCAGGCATATTAACTGATACCACAGGTATCTATACACAAAATTTAGTGCTGGTAAGAGCTTTAAAGAAATGTCTCAAGGGCCTGGGGGTGGACAGGTAGTTGGAGATCTGAGAAGACAGGGCATTCACATGCTGGGGACAGCAAATGCCAGCATTCTGACATAGGGATGTGCTCGGCATTTTCACACAACAGCAAGAAAGCCATTGTGGGGTGAGTCGGAGGGAAGGCGGCAGGCGAGTGAGTGGGAAGCGCAGTCAGACCAGACTGGCTCTAAGGACCATGACAGACCCCGTGTCATTCTGAATGACCGGGAAATCATTAAAGATTCCTGTGGGTTGTGTTTTGTTGTTTTTGTATTAAGATGAGGCTTACTATGTCATTCAGGCTGGCCTTAAACTCCAGCTCCTTTAAGGTATGCACGGCCAAACTGGCTTGAGTTGTTTTACAAGTGTTACTCTAACTGCTGGGTGTAGGATAGTTTTCAGTGGAGAAGACAGACAATTAGTTAGGAGGACACTACTATAATCCAGGCAAGAGATTAATAGCTTGACATAGTTCCTTTTGGTTGAGATGCTAAGAAGTCAGATTATCCGCTGTTTTATAAGAATAAAACAGACACACTTTGCAGATGGATTGAGTGTGGCTGGAGAACAGTCAAAGACTAACTGGAAAACAAAGCTGGAGGAGCTGAGAGAAGGGCAAGGCTAGCAGGTTGCTTGACAGGGAGGGGCACTTAAACAGGTATTTAGTCTCGTCAGTTTGAGCTCGACATATCCACAGACAGGGACAGAGAAGGTGTGAGGTGGGCCCATGAGCATGGACTGCGTGGAGGATCTGGGCTGGAGATACAAAATTGGGACTGGTTAACCCCACACAGACAATATGTAGAGCCAGTTGACTGTGTGACATTATTTAGGGGATAAAAGTCTTTGAATGGCTAAGAAAGTAGAATAAGTGCTTAGGTTTTTCACCAACTACTACCCAAGAGCAAGGCCCATGCTTGCTTACTAAAAAACTGAGGCCTAGAAATAAGAACCCACGGCAAGCGAGAAGCTCACTGGGTAAAGGCACGGCTGCTGAAACTGACAGCCTGGGTTCCACACCCAGTGTACTGGCTTCTTTTATGTCAACTTGATACAACTAGAGTCATCAAAGATGAAGGAACCTCAGTTGAGAAATGCCCCCTTAAGATCCAGCTGTAAGGCATTTTCTTAACTAGTGATTAATCGCGGAGGACCCAGACCTCTGTGGGTGGGGCCATCCCTGGGAGGGTGGTCCTGGGTGCTGTAAGAAAGCAGGCTGAGCAAGCCCTGAAGAGCAAGCCAGTAAGCAGCACCCCTCCCTAGCCTCTGTATCAGCTCCTGTCATACTTGGAGTTCCTGTCCTGACTTCTTCTGATGAAGAACTGTGATATGGAAGTATAAGCAGAATAAACCCTCTCCTCCCCAACGTTTTGGTCATGATGTTTTGTTGCAGCAATAGAAACTCTGACTAGTGACCTCCACATAAAACCTGACACACTGAAACTAATCGAAAAGAAACTGGGGAAGATCCTGGAGGACATGGGCACAGGGGAAAAGTTCCTGAATAGAACACCAATAGCTTATGCTCTAAGATCAAGAATTGACAAATGGAACCTCATAAAACTACAAAGTTTCTGTAAGGCAAAGGACACCGTCAAAAGGACAAAACATCAACCAACAGACTGGGAAAGGATCTTCACCAACCCTAAATCCGACAGAAGGCTAATATCTTATACAAAGAACTCAAGAAAGTAGAACCCAGAGAAACAAATAACCCCATTAAAAAGTGAGGTACGGAGCTAAACAAAGAATTTTCACATGAAGAACTTCAGAGAGCTGAGAAACACCTTAAGAAATGTTCAGCATCATTAATCACTAGGGAAATGCAAATCAAAACAACCCTGAGATTTCACCTCACACCAGTCAGAATGGCTAAGGTCAAAAACTCAGGAGACAGCAGGTGTTGGCAAGGATGTGGAGAAAGAGGAACACTCCTCCACTGCTGGTGGGATTGCAAGATGATGCAACCACTTTGGAAATCAGTCTGGCGGTTCCTCAGAAAACTGGGCATGTCACTTCCTGAGGACCCTGTTATACCACTCCTGGGCATATACCCAGAGGATTCCTCAGCATGCAATAAGGATACATGCTCTACTATGTTCATAGCAGCCCTATTTGTAGTGGCCAGAAGCTGGAAAGAACCTAGGTGTCCTTCAACGGAGGAATGGATACAAAAAATGTGGTATATTTACACAATGGAGTACTATTCAGCCATTAGAAACAATGAATTCATGAAATTCTTAGACAAATGAATAGAGCTGGAGAACATCATACTAAGTGAGGTAACCCAGTCTCAAAAGATCAATCATGGTATGCACTCACTGATAAGTGGATATTAGCCTAGAAACTTTGAATACCCAGGACATAATCCACAAATTAAATGATGTCCAAAAAGAATGGAGGATTGGCCACTGGTTCTGGAAAGACTCAGTGTAAGAGTATAGGGGAATTCCAGAACAGGGAAATGCGAAGGGGTGGATGGAAGAACAGGGGGAGGGAAGAGGGCTTATGGGACTTGCGGGGAGTGGGGACCCAGAAAAGGGGAAATCATTTGAAATGTATATAAAAATATATCAATAAAAAAAAAAAAAGAAAAAGAAACTCTGACTAGGACACTCAGTAACCCACAGGTTGAAGAAGAAAACCAGTCTCAAAATTGTCCTGTGATGTCCACACATATGCTGTGGTATGTGAATAAAGAAATGAATGTAATAAATAATTGTAAAAGAAATAAGAATCCACAAAGTTCAATCAGAATTGCACAGTGCTGTGACTTCTCATGAGGACAGTAGAGGCTTACCCTCTCCAATGCTACCGTATTTAATTAGCCTTTCAGAAACACTTGTAACATTTCATGTCTCGGACAGTTCCTAATCACAGTGTAGTAATTTTAGGATCCTAACTCTGAAAGCATGCCTTGTTTAATCCTTGTTGTTTCCCCTTTGTACTACATAAAACTGGACAATGGAAACGAATGACTCACTATCTACTTACAAATTCCTTCTTTTCTGTTTCCCAGATGACTATTTTTTCCTTTCCCCAGTTAAAGATTTTTAGAAACATATTTATTTCATGTTTAGTATAATTATATTTATTTTATGTTTAGTATATGTTCATGTGAGTATATGTACCCACAGATGTAATTGTGTCTGTGTGACTATGGCCATGTGATATGGGTACAGGTACCTACAGGGGTAATTGTGTCTGTGTGAGTGGGTACAGGCACCCACAGAACACTGGTCCCTTGAAGTTGGAGTTACAAGTGGTAGTTGCAGGTACTGGAAACCAAATGTGAGTCCTCTGCAAGAGCAAAAAATATTCCTAATTGCTGCATCTTGTCTCTAGCTCCACTAGTTATTTTGAGTGTACTATCATTAGTAGAAACTTTCCTCACTATTGCTTAATAAATAACAATAGATGGGATATTAAAAAGCAATATCCTAGACTATTTTTGTCAATCAGTGGAAGAATTAAATACCGCCATTGTATTGTTTGTTTGTTTGTATTTTTGTAATAGGGTCTCTCTATTTTGTAGCTCTGGCTATCCTGGAACTCAGAGAGATCCAGCTGCCTCCTCCTCCCCAGTGATGGGACTAAAGGTGTGTGCCAACAACCTTGGAGAGAAGCATGCCCTATCAAGGCTCAGTATGTTGGAAAATCCAACTAATAAATGTTCTGAGAACAAGTAGCCATGATAACATAATCAACGATTTCCAATAATCACCTACTCAACACAGCTTGAAAACCTACAAAAGTCAAAATAAACAGACAGACAAACAAACAAACAAATAAACAACCACAACAGCAAAGAGGGAGACAGTTCCAAGCACAAATGTCAGGAAGTCCGGCCAGATTCTGAGCAGTGACTGGGATTGCAGATTGCTGGAGCTGATGGTGGGAGGACAGAAAGAATGCACACCAGTCTCTACACTAGAATTCGCTCACCATCAGCCTGCAAAATGCCTTTGAGAGTCATTTTCATTTCTTAATCTTTTTTCTCACTTAGTAACCATTCATTCATTTAATCATTATTTTATTGGTGCTTTTTTTTTTTTTAATGTCCTACATCTTTTACATTTGGGTGAACTAAAATGTCACATTATAATTAGGAGGAGAAATGGACAGGTACAAAATCCATTTAATAATCATAATCTTAACCTGAAAAACAATAAAATTACAAACAGAAAAATCCATAAGGAGAACAAGTTTTCTTTCTTTCTTTCTTTCTTTCTTTCTTTCTTTCTTTCTTTCTTTCTTTCTTTCTTTCTTTCTTTCTTTCTGTCTTTTCTCTTTTCCTTCCTTCCTTTCCTTTTTTCCCTCCCTCCCTCCCTCCCCTTCCTTCCTCCCTCCCCCCCCCTTTCTTTCTTTCTTTTGACAGGATCTTACTATGCGTACTATGTAGGCCTGGCTGGCCTGGAAATCAAAGTAAGGCCAGCTAGCCTCCATCATAGCGATCCTCTCCCTCTGCCTTGTGAGTACTGGGATTACAGGCATGTGCCAGCATGCCCAGCTATGAGCAATGATTTTTATGAGCAGTATTATCGACATGCATCATGATGTTCTAAGTCTCTGACATTCAAAGCCTGGCTTCCTTAGAAAGGTCTAGAGAATGAGCTTTTGTTTTTCAAGTGCACTATAAATTAAACAGACTTCAGTGTCTAGCTGAAAATAAAACCCTGGTTATCCTTAGCTGTCCGAAATACCAGCTGCCATCGCTTTCCTGAGGCACATCTCACTCCATGGCCCAGGCTGGCCTAGAACTCTGTCTCTGCCTCTCAAGTGCTGATAGTAGCAGTGAGGGCTACCACACATTATCCTTGTATTGCATGTTTTAGACTAACAGTCCATAGCAATTAACTTAAAGAACACTATCATTATGTAATGATTTCTTATTTTGACAAACTCACCTGGTACAAAATATTCTGTTGGCACAAACCAGTGAAATTCCAGATGGAATCCTAAGCGAATAGCCTTCAGGGTAACAATGAAAATCAAATAGAGGACAGATACTGTGCCTGTAAGGGACAAACCATTGATCAAATAGAGGACAGAAACTGTGCCTGTAAGGGACAAATGAGCAAGCCCAGAAAACATTCATTATCTTTGCATATCTTACAGACTACTTTAAAAATCTCGACTGGAGAAACTATCTTCATTGATTAATCCTATTTTTTAAAAGCCCAGTTAGATTCTAAAGACTTTAGCCTTGTGGGATATCAGAGAATGAAACAACAGGGGGAAGTTAGAGACACCAAGACTAGGCCGTCATGAGTCCCTCACTGAATGGGAACTGCTCAGTTACACTGGGAATCCACTGACAGCAACAAGCAAAGGCCACTACAAAATTGTCAGTTATACAAGAAAAACAAAACAAACAAAACAAAAAACTGGGAAACTAACCTCTTTTGTTTTTAGTGTTGAGAGATACCCAACATACCTGAAAAGTTTGCCAAGTTGATTTGAAATGATAAGAGAATTAAAAAAGAAAGAAAGAAAGAAAGAAAAATAGCAAGCATTTGAGAAAGGTGAATAGATGATGTAGCAGCTACACATGGCTCTGCTATACAGAATTTTTAATAGTGTAGCAATTCTGATCTTTTAATTTAACATGTTTTTGGCAGTACTGGGAATCAAACTCAGCCTTGTTGGTACCCACTAGGCACGTGCTCACCCAATGAGCTACAGCTCAAACTCCAGATTATTCCTCCTGAAAAAGTAGAAGCAGTCGTGGAGGACAATCAGCTGTTTCTGAATGCCCCGGGATGCGGCTGCTCTGAGGAAGTGGCAGTTGTAGGAGAAAGGGAAACCGTCAAGAAGGAGGACAACAGCAGACTGTCTTTAAGAAGTCTGCTTGGAAGCCTGAGGATGACGGTGTCTCACTGTGCAAACCCTCTAAGTTCAGGAGCTTGTGGAAGACTCGTTCTGCTGCAAAGTCGGAGCGAGTCAGGGAACCACAGCGAGCTGTATAAACTGAGGTGAGGGTTCAGAGATTAGCTGACTCAGAAAGATGATGACGCAGGCCCAGCTTATGGAACAGCTCGCTCTTGCGCTCCTGCTGGCTTCCATGCTGCTCTGAGGGAGAGTCAGAGGTCAGTCTTTACGCTTCCTTTCATGTCCTACAACCCAGCTACATTCTGGTTTTGTACATCCGTTCCTTGATATGATGGGTATTCTGATGACTGTACACTGCTAGCTGCCTGCTGGGAGAGCTTTAGAGAGGGGGTAAGATCCTGTAGACTGCGCGGGTCTAACGAGTCTTTATAATTTGTATCTCCATTTCTTTAGTTAATGTGATCTAAGCTTTCACCCGAGCTCTTTCTGTCAACTTAAATAGAGTTACAATATTCCTTTGGAGATTTCAGTCAAACAGGAGACACATACAGAGGTCTATTCCTTTTAGGAGACAACTGTGCGATGAAATCAAAACCCGAGGAAGAGCAAAGAGCAGAGTGAACTCAGAAGCCAACTAGGGCTGGAGCGCAGCAGTAGAGCATGCTGTCCAGCAGACACAGGGCTTGTTGTCTGTTTGCTTTTAAAGCATTGGGTTTCATCCCAAAGACTACATGGATGGATGGATGGATGGATGGATGGATGGATGGATGGATGGATGGATGGATGAGTAGACAGATGGGTGAGGAAAAAACTTAGGTACAGAACGATCTTCTATGTTTAAAATCAGATGATAATTCTTTGCAATGCCTGTTGCCCACCCCCTTGGTTCTCTCTGTAGCCAAGGACGGCCCTGAACTCCTGCCCTGAACTCCTGCTCCTCTGCCTTTGTCTCCTAAGGGCTAGAATGAGCGGCATGTGTCAACAGGTCTGCCTGTGTAATACTCTTAAATGGGAGCTATTTTGATATCTCCTTAGACTTTAGTCTATTTCCTCTAGCTGAATTCTCACAGGAAATAAGAGTTGTTCTAGAAGGTTAGATGGAAAACCTAGTAATTCCTATCAAGAAAACCAAACCAAACAACAAAACAAGGCAAAAGGAACCTGAAATGGTTGTGTCCATTTTTCTGTGCCAAACTTTAGAGAATCAAAGTATCATATGAATGAGCAAGTTAAGCAGTTATGAATAGCCAGGAAGGTAGCTGTCTCCCCACTGACAGGAAGTTCCACAAAGCAGCATCTTACCCAGGATATTAAATCTGGAGAAGAAGGAAGGAGACTTGAAGTTGAGCAGCGGCAAGAGCAGCCCTATGAGGTAGAAGGGCACTGTCTTGGACTTGTCCCACCACTTCTCAAACAGCTGCACTTCTGTGTCATTGTAGAACATCATGGAGCTGTTGTCAGGACGGCCCCCACTCCCAGCGCTTGGACAAATCACTGCAAAAGTAAGTGCGTGCCGCGTTAGAGATGAGAGCACAGGAGCTGGGGAACCCTGTGCCCAGGACCGGCACCTGCTCAGCTGTCAGCGGGAATGCAGGCTCCCTTCTTGGAAGTGTTGTACACGTACTTTAGGAATCTTTTTGTTTGGTTGGAACAGATTTTTGAGTTTTATTGAAATCTTACATGTACAAGAAATTGGAAATACAATCACATCAAAGAACAAATTGTCATGGCTTTGATGTTTAAGCCAAACAAATTCTGTAGGGCAGATTTCAAAAAGGCATGGTTTTAACCATAACAAAGTCCAAGAGCATTTAGAAAAGAAGAAAAATAACAAGCCTTGCTTGTATACACAATAGTGACTTCTTCAGCTGAATACAAATGGCAGCAAACTGCTAAAGAAGAAACAGTTACGGCAATTTTGTTTGAAGAATGTAGATCTAGAGCCAATTGGATCTTGACAGAATCGTTTTCAAGCCCTCACTGGTCTATTTCCACCATTGCCCATAAGCATCCTGATAAAATTCTTGGTTGTCTTTATTGTAACTATGGTTAGTCGCCAGGATTGTAACCAGGATAGTCGCCCCCTTGCTGAAGTGCTGCTGAGTGATGGGCTGGGAACCCAGGTCTGCTGGTTGTTGGTTGTTGGAATCAGGCTGGTTGTACCCATCTGCCTTCCTCTTGCCTCCTACATTGCCCCTTTGATTGTCCCGAGCTCCATGAGAACCACAGCCTCTCTGCTGTTGTGCAGGACCCCCTAGGCTGTCATCCCTTGAGCCTCTTGGTGGTCCCAAAGGTGACCCCCTCTGTGAATAGCCAGCTCTGCCTCTTGGAGGTGGTGCTCCCTGTCCCCTTGGTGGTAGTGGAGTACCTCATCCTCCCTCCTCCTCCTCTTCTTACTGCATAGCTACCATCATAGCCGTAGTAGGGATCTTCACAGCCTCCACAATAGTTGTGATAATCATAACCATAGTAATCATCATAGTAGTCTTCATAGCCATAATAATCTGGAGGGGCGCTTCACCCACCTCTCCCTCCATGACCTTGAACTCTCATTGGTGGTGGCATTCGGGAGGAGGTTGACAATCATCACCTTCATACGCAGTGCTTCTGGAGGCCTGTCTGGCAGCTTGGTGCTCTTTCCTTTTCTTGTCTGGTAGCTCAGCTAAGGCAATTTCAATTTCTTCCCCTTCTATTTCTTTTCCATTCACTTCATCCACAGCCTTGACTGCAGCTCCTCCATCTTCAAAATGAATGAATGCATAATCTTCCAACTTCTTCACTCTCTCCAGTTTTCCAAATTCAGAAAATGACTTTTCTAATGTTTCTTCAGTCACTGTAATAGCCAAGTTTCTCATAAATAAAACGTTTACCTTTGCCATGACTTCTGGATCCAGGTCGTCCATGGCGTCAGTCCACTCAACTACAGTTGCCCACACTGACTTTCCCACTCATGAGCCAGCGTCTGGCTTGTGATCCTCATAGTCAAGGAAGCAGAACCCCCGGCTCTTATTTTTGTTATTGTGTTGATATAGAAAATAACGCCCACCAAACCCTCTGTTACTTTACTGAACTATTCCAGAAGTTCTCTTTAGTTTTAGTCTTTGGAATAGATCCAACAAAAAGTTTGTTGATTATCACAGAAATGCACACTCTCACGTGTCTACCATGGTGGATCTCATAGCTGTCACACAGTTTAACTGCTTCCTGGGCAACTTCTTTCCACAGAAGGTGAGAAATGCTTAGCCTCTGTTCTGACCAGAAAGTGGATCCATCATGAGGTGTAAACCCCAGGTGGCACTAGTCTTCTCAAAAAGAAGCACCAACTCATCCTTATACAAGTCTCCTGGAATTTTACCTACGAAGACCTCTGTTCTAGTTCCAGGTCGCACACCCAATTAAACAGTGTCTGGTGGAGGAACACCATACTTCCTCTGCTCTGTGTTACATCCAAAGTCTAACCAGTCCTCTCAAGCAAGGCCTTGGTCTTTGCCTCATCTTTGTGGACTCCTGCACCTTGCTGCCTTGTTTCTCTCTTTGGCTGTAAGTCTTCATAACTCCACATAAAATGCACTTTTGTTCTGAACCAGAAATACATCACTCTCATTGAACTGCTGTAGTTCCTCCTTCATCAAATTCCCTGAGAGCATCAATTGCTCTTTCATCAAGCTCGACATAAGCTACCAACCTAAGACAGAGCTGAGGGCCAGCGGCCTGGTCTGTGAGAATCAGCTCAAGGAGCTCTGAAAATGACTAGAAATGGCGCCCACGATACCCTTCTACTTTAGGAATCTTTCACCCAAATAGTGAAAGGCAAGGGAATCTTTAAAAAGTTTTGAGGTAGCATGCACTTAAATTAGGAACAAGAGAAAGTTCCTTAGCCCCATTGCTAGACTGAAAATATTGGACTTATGGTATCTCAATAATACAAGAAATATGCAGAGAAATTGTTGCATTATTAGCCATACAAAGACTAAATAATGAGATTTTTCTCTTTAAAAATTATATTAGATCTATTATTTATATGTGTGCATGTTTGTCACAGGTCATGTGCAGAGGTCACAGGACACCTTGGCAGGGTCAATGCTTGCCTGTCACTGTACAGGTCTTGGGGCTCAACTCAGGCCATTAGGCTTGCTGCAAGGCTCTTCACCTACGGACCCATTTTACTGCCACGCCCTTTCCTTTTCTTAATAACAACAACAACAAAATGTGTGTGTTAGGGAACTGAAAGCAGAAATCCTCAATCAGTAGTGAAAAACTGAACAATCTGGAAAAGCTGAACAATTCAAAATAATTCTGCGGTTCACTCCATGGATAGCAGCCTAAGAGTCTAGATGGTACACTGAGAACTGGGGAGTCTGGAGAATGTATGCATCTCCTCTTTCTTTTTGCCCCCTTCCTTTCTTCTCTCTTAGCACCCATCCACCCACTTATCTATCTCCTATTGGATGTGCCACAGGGAATGTGTGTAGGTCAGAGGGTAGGTAACTTGAAGGAACAGTTCCTTATTCACCATGTAGGCCCACGGGGTCACACTCAGGTTGCCAGGCCTGTTGCCCTTGAGATGTCTCATTTTAAGGCTCTTTTTAATCTTTTCTTTTATGGAGCTGAGGATCAGACCCAGGCCTTCACTTGCCAGGCAGGTGCCCCACCAGGAAATCACCTCAACCATTTGTTTTTAATAGATACACCTATTCCGAAACATAACACCAATAATTTAACAGTGACTCAGTAACATAATAACATTTCTTCCCCCACCATTTACCTAAAATGGGGTGGTGGATTCTATTTTTAAGTCCTTTTGGGGGCAGGAATGGGGACAAGGAAACAAAGTGAATTCCAAGCTACTTACCAGGGTTGCTATCATTGGTGCTCAGTACAGTGTCTGTGTCATTAATGTGATGAATAAAATCTACAAGTTAAAGATAAACATATAGTTAAACAATGAACCACGCCAAATCCCATCACCATTTAAAGTCTTTTGTCTATAAAAGCAGTTATTTACCACATATAATATCACTGAGTACACTGATCCCAAACTGTTCCAGCATTACATATTTCACTTTTAGTATCTTTGCCCACAGGAAAGAAATGTCATTTGCTTCATAGTGCCATGTAGAAAACTTTTACATACTAACTTTACATAGGATTTTATATAAGATCTAAAAACAAACAAAACCTACTCCCAAGGCTGAATTGATGATAGTCAAAAGGTCTGGAAGGAAGATAATGTATACAATCTTCTCTTATACTGATTTATTGGGGTACAGCTACATTTTATGGTCTCAAGTACGTCAAAAAGGAAACCAACAACCATACCTGGCCAAGCCTATTCCTGAAGTCACTTAAAGTTCTCATGAGATACAGTAAACACTTTTAGAAAGCTAAGGCTGTATAATAATTATTGTGCTTGTAAGAACTGCAGAGTTACACGGGAGGAAGTTCTAAAGGATAGAGCCATGCAGGTGCCTAAGCACTTGTGCTGTTCTATACTGAACGAGTGATGGGTAAGCTGTGTGCTAAGTTGGATGATGTTGTTTGTTTAGTACAGGGTTATACTTAATACATAAGAAACAAACAAAACTACAGATTATACTGCTTGAATTAGAGTGTGAGGAGTATATCATAGAACATGCTTTCTCAATGGATGGGATATTGTTATCAAGGAGAAAAAGCCATTCCTGAAGGGAGGATAAAAAACTTACTTCTCATTATAAAGAAACATAATGTGGAGATATACTATTTATGAAAGGTTTCTGTGATATTAAAATTTCACCGAAACATCAATTGGAATAAAATGTCTAGAAAGTGTTCTCAAGGGGTAATAAGTATTTTAAAAGTGGGGAGTTAGAAAACCCTGTTTCCGACTATGGGAACAGAAGAACGTTGGCAGCTGTTACAGTTACGCGAGGAAAATGCAGGAAAATGATTCCTTCTTTGTTCTGTTTATTTTGTGCATGTCTGAATTTTTTATAACAAAAAGTTTGAGTCTTCTAATAAATCAAAAGTACATTTATAAAACCAAATTAAGGTATCATGGAAAAACTATTTCTAAAGTATGTAAGACTTTCAGCAAGAAAAATTTAAAAGACATTAAACAGAAACTTAAACTATGTTGTGATCACCGCTAGGAAAACTTAGTATCCTAGCACAGTTTCTTCACGCACCTATAAATGTAATGCAATTCTTATTAATCCTAAATCAATAGCCTAATGATGTTAATTATGGTATGTTGACTAAAAAATTCAATGTAATTTCAATCAAGATCTGATTATATTGTTATAGAATTTGACAAGTTGGTTGACTCTAAAATGTATATAAAAGACTTATGAACCTTAATGAAAAAAAAAAAACTAACTAAAAAAGACTAATTTGAAAGATTAAAAAAAAAAAAGACCTGCCTAGAATCACTACATAGAAAAGAATACAAGCTATTAAGATGTTTACAGCACAATGGTGGGTATATGGCTAGAATAAATCATCAGCCTTTGATGCCCAAAACCCAAGTGGAGGAAGGAGAAAACCTATTTCCAAAGTTCTCCTCTGACTTCCCACGTGTGCCCTGGCATGTGTGTACCCACCCATACATACATGGACACACACACACACACACACACACACACACACAATAAATAAATGCCGAAAAACGAAGCTTAAAATGAATATCTTCTATCCAAGTGAAAACCATTATAAAGAGTGCTTGCCTTGGGTGTTTAACACCCTCTTTAGGATTCTAGAGCTGAGATGAGTAGGTAACAGTTCTGTGGTACATAAATATTATTTAAAATTCATTATCTCCTGTTTTCTATTTTACCGTGTAATGTTTCAGTAAGTAAAACTGTTCACTGTTCAAATAACAAATTCTTCAGCAACACACACTAGTGAATTTCATAGACTTTTCTGTCCCAGTACTACAATTCTGTAGAAACATTTATACTAATTAGAACTTTTGGAGAAACGGCTCTTATAAAGGTTAGGGTAGCTGGG
Organism: Apodemus sylvaticus; assembly: GCF_947179515.1. NCBI lineage: Eukaryota > Metazoa > Chordata > Mammalia > Rodentia > Muridae > Apodemus > Apodemus sylvaticus. Next base: position 47,769,657 of record NC_067487.1, read on the forward strand.
GAGGTCATACACCCTGGGGTGGAAGCTACTGCTGCTGTTTGGTTAAAGGAGCAGGATGTGTCTGTTAAACCGCCCTCTACATAACTATGTGTATGTTAATGAAATAGTGCTGCCATCAGCTTTGGTCAGAGAAGCTTCTTTAGCAGTGGTCAGTGGTGAGTGCAGAGACTCAAACTGGCCAAAGCACAGAGAATAAATGACTGTTGACCGCCCAGCTATAAGTGGGACAGCTATGACACCCTCCCCATGCTCATGGAATAACCTGGAAGAGGAACCAACTCCCCTAAAAACAAAACAAAACAAAACAAAACAAAACAAAACAAACACACACACAAACCCAAAATCCCTTAGGAGACAAAAGAAGCCAGGGGCAGATGGCAAGCTAACTTCTGGGCATGATATGCTCTTGCACTGTGAGCGCACAGCAGCTCTAACTGTCTTCATAAGGCTGGGTTGTCAATATACTTCCAGCAGGCAGCCCCAGATGGGCAGGAAGAGATTGATGCCAGTGGTGCAGCCTCTGCTGACACAGGAGTGCGTCAGGAGACAACCTCTCACCCATGTTCCCGGAAGCAATGGGAGCAACCCCAAGGAAACTCACTGGGTGACAAGAAGAAAGGCATCAAAGTAGGAGGAGTCTAGCAGGGGAGAGGAAGGGAACCACAGGGAGCATGCGGGGAACAGGACAACATAACAGGAAGTGCATATGACTGAACAGGAAGTACATATAACTGAACAGGAAGTGCATATGATTGAAATGTGTTACGAAAATGTCAGAATGAAACCTGCTATTTATGGAAAAACTTCATGTTTATACACATGACACTTGGCAGAAGCACAGAAAAGCTCAATCAAGCACATTATCCAGGTTTTATAATACTTTACATATAAAAATGTGAGGCTAGAACTGAAATATTACAGTGATATTTAAGAGTAACTATGTTAAAGACTAGATTAATACTTACTAAAAATAAACTTTCCAGTATTAAAAAGAAAATTAGACATAAGCACCCAATAAACTATCATTGCTCCGATGAGAGACACCAGGGAGAAAAGGAGACTTGACCATTGCCCAAAGGAGCCAAAATAATGTTTGCAGACATCTGGATATTCCCATGTGGATGTGTCTGATGTACCTAGATAAAAATCAAAGAGAAAGAATGAGACTAGGTACTGTTATATATTTTACATTTATAATTTATTTTCCCCAATTAACTAAAATTATTTAGCAAAATATTGTGGCTACTTTACCAACAAATACAAGAACACATTATGAAAAAAAGCAATCAAAATATTATAAAATAAAATAAAATAGAAATGTGATCAGTGAAATAGTATAATCTGAGAAACAACTAGGATTCAAACTTTTTTTGTTTTTGTTTTTTGTTTTTTGTTTTTGTTTTTGTTTTTTCGAGACAGGGTTTCTCTGTATAGCCCTGGCTGTCCTGGAACTCACTCTGTAGACCAGGCTGGCCTCGAACTCAGAAATCCGCCTGCCTCTGCCTCCCAGAGTGCTGGGATTACAGGCGTGCGGGCCACCACCGCCCAGCGGATTCAAACTTTTTAATAACGAATTAGAGCATGTGATAACCAAGAGTAGGAAAACTAGAAAAAAATAGAACACACACTCTCTTTTTAGTTTTTCTGAGATAGTGTCTTGCTACACAGTCCATACTAATCCCAAACTCACAACAATCCTCATGCCTCAGTTTCCCAGATTTCTGGAATTGTAGGCATATGTCACCCCGTCATCAGTTCATTTAAAATACTACTTAACAGTTATACACTATTTACAACATGAGTGAACGCTGTCTTGAGTTATATTTTATGCTACAAGCCAATTTAAATTTTAGATAACTACATTAAGAATTTAAAAGTAAAGCTAGGCATGGAATTCAAACCTGCAATTCTAGATTTCCGGATGCTGAGGCAGGAAAATGCGAACTCAAGGCCACCCTGGGCTACAGAATGAGTTTCTGAACAGCCTGAAGAACATTAACATAACAAGACAAAACAACAGTAGAGACTATAGTTACAGGACTAAAGTCTAATATGAAAGGTTATCCTGTCTATGAACTGAAGAAACAGAAAAAGGGAAACAGGAAGTCTCAGAGAAGCCATTCAGACAGAGTGAGAAAGCAAGTCACAAGAACTTGTAAGGAAACTAACAGCAACATCATAAGAGAGTACTTAGTACAACTATAAAGGCACCAAGGGACTCATGGCTAACAGGGAAGAGAATACAAACGAACAATACAGTGAAAGAAAAGCATACCACTTTGCAAGCATAAGAAAACAAAACAAAACTTGGAACACAATATAACAACGCGCTTCAAAGAAGCCTATCATTAATGTTCAGCTGAAACCACTGGAAATTACTACAGCTTTTAGAAATAAATTGAAATTTAGTGATTGTCCTTCCTTCCTTCCTTTTCCTTCCTTCCTTCCTTCCTTCCTTCCTTCCTTCCTTCCTTCCTTCCTTCCTTCCTTCCTTCCTTCCTCCCTCCCTCCCTCCCTCCCTCCCTTACTTTTGAACTAGAGATTGAACTCAAATAGCTAAGCATGTGCTCTGCCCCTTAGTTATATATATCTCCCAGCCCACAATTTTTCCCTTTTAGGGGTCAAAAGTAATCCAAAAGAATACACAAGATATGTATAAATTATTTTTAGAAGGGTATCATTTAGAATAGCAAACAACAGAGGAAGGTATAAACATGCAACAGCACACAATCATTAATCAATTCAATAGAGCCGCAATGTACAACCTACAGTCATCCAACAAACCAGACAATGAACAAAGGTAATAATGGTGACCCTACATATAAAGTTCACTTAAAGAAAAAAGTGATGAAGTAGGAGACAAGATTGTAATAAAACTACTAAATGATAAAAGAACACAAAGACATGTGAATAAGAAAGAATAGAAATATTTAAGAATTTATGTAAAAAGAACACAAAGACATTTGCACAAGAAAGAACACAAAAATATTTGCATTTCTATGGTTGGATTATTGCAATAGCAATTTCTTTGTTTCAGTATTTTGGTAAGGGATAAGAACACAGATAGGTCTAACACAAGGTTATTTTGACTGCCCTCAGATTATAGTCACTTCATGACTAATCTTGTTTCCCAGGGGTGGGGGTGGAGAGAAAAGAGGTGTTCAATGTGACTGTCTGTGTGTATTATATGATTGTCTGTGTGTACTATATGGTAGTCTGTCTGTCTGTGTGTTTTATATGGCAGCATGTCTGTCTGTGTGTACTATATGGCAGAATGTTAGTAGGAGCAGTGAAGTACTAGTCTGACCCCCAAATCTTGTCCAATATATGTGTTTTTATGCTTCTACTTCAATAGCAATGTTCAACAGACATTGGGGTGTCTAGAATAAAAATAAACAACCACAAAGAAAGGAAAACCATTTTAGCCTATAAATGTCCTATCATCCTAGACTCTGAAGAATACAGACAAGCTTATTCATAGACACAGCACAGGAAAAGTCCTTATGAATGACAACCATCTCCTTGATTAGCAATTGTTTCATGAGTGTTTGGGTGGAGAGTTTCACTAACTTCTGCACGTGGTAGTCATGGACTTGTTTTCCCTGTAGATTACTTGGGGCATGGACTCCACCTTGGAGGCGTGTGCTCATTCAAATGTCCTCTTGATTACCTTGCCAGGATATTTCTGGTAACGACCTGTGATTTTGTGGTATATTTCTTTTAATGTTTTATATCTTCTGTATTGATCAGGAAAAATTGCAATTGCTAGTTTGTATGCGCAACCACCTACATTTTTTTAATGCAATCTGGAATATATTTTTGTATAAGGTATCATGCAGAGTTTTTCCACCCTCACCCCCAACTGATACTCAGTTTAGCAGACATCAAATATGACGTTAACCTCATAAACCTGAGATTTATGCTTCCTTTTCCAGTCTTATTTTATAAAGATTAAACATTTTTATTCCGTGTGTGTGGATGTTTCACCTGAATTTCTCTGTACCATGTGGTCCCTGAGGTCATAGCAAGGCATTTGATCCCTAAGAACTAGAGGTCAGACAGTCTTGAGATACCGTGTAGGCGCTGGGAACCCGACCTGGGTCCTCTAGAAGAGTGCCGAGAGCTTTTGAGCAGCAGCCATCTGCCTCTCTATGGCGTCCACTCTCATCTTCTCTCCCAAGGCCTTCTGCTTTGCTACAGCTGCGTTGTAGTGTGGTAGTGTGTCTCAATACCTGCTCCGTCTGATTCTTCTTTTCTTTTCCGCTCTAATTTTCCTGGCTCTGTGTGAAATGGGACTGAATTTATACATGTGGCTTTTTGTGGCTTGCCATATTGAATCTTCCAAACCACATGGCATGTTTTTCTTACTTGTGCAGATTTTATTCTTTGTGTTTAGGTAGTCTGTATTTTTTTCCATCAAGTGTGTTCTCTTGCTAAATTTTATCTAAGTCCTTTAGAGTTTACTGCTGTGGTGAATGGACTAATGTTCTCTGCACTGTGGGTCTAGCTGTTGATTCTTGATTTCATAGGCAGTTAACTTTCAGATTCTTATTAATTCTAATAGCACTAGTCAGCATTTTAATACATTCTTTTGCTGTAATTATTACTCTTTTCTGGTTTTTATATTAGCTCATCATTTTTTTGGTGTACTTGAGTAATCATGAACATTTCCTATGTCTTTGTAGTCATCTTACTCTTCTTCTTTTCCTCTTCTTCCCCCTCTTCTTCTTCCTCATTCTCCTCTTCTTCTTTGACCCAAATAGGAATAACTTTAGGCATTTTATCACTGTAGAGCTGCTGGTCCTGGTTTTGGGATAAAGAAACTGTAATTTGTGTAAGTTGTGCTTTCCTAGCGCTTTACTAAGATTAAAGGATGCTTAACACCAATGCCTTTTTTTTGCGAGGGTAGTCATGAATTGCTGTAACTGTGGACTTTACTTTTATTTTGTTAATGCAGTGAATTATGTTGGGCTTCTTAATAACAAAGCACCCTCTCCCCTCACTGGAATAAACACATTTTAAACACGGCATATTATTTTTCTACACTACTGATTCTATCAAATAATGTTTTGTAAGTTTGTTTTTGTTTCATTTTTTGTCCTGTCTGGCCTTGTACTAGGCTTGTGTTGACTTTGTAAACTGATGCAAGTTCATTCTGAATGGAAGACTTTAAGAAACGCAGGCATTACCTGCTCAGTAACAGTCTGAGTGAGTGAGTGCAGAGGAGGCTTTTCACTGAGACAGCCTGAAGTAAAATCCCCTACTCTCCATCTGTATAAAGAGCTCTTCCCATTTCAGTCAGCACCTAAACAGCAGAAACCAAAGGCTAAACAAACTCAACCAGGAACTTGAATGGCTTCAAAACAAGGCTTCTCCCAAGATCTCAAACAATAAGTGACAATAAACTCCCCAGCGACTGAGACTCTGCTTAACTGGAGAGAGGAACTGCTTAGACAGAAACAACTAGAGGCTGGTTTGCACTTGCTAATATGACTGAAGGAAAACCATGCCTGTCTAGGCCCTAAAAGGCACACGACCCTGCCCACACATATACTTTGCTTCTTCTTGTGAGTCAGACTTTCCTGTCCTTGACTGTCCTTTAATTCCTTGTGTAGCTGAGAATACTGACCTCCTGGTTCTCCTGTCTCTAACTCCCAGTTCTGAGACTGTGGGCATACACTACCATACTCAGTTGAATATGTGAAAGTGACCTAAAACGATGCTTCTGTATAGTAGCATATATATACATACATACACATACACACACATATACACATATACATACATTCCCAGCTGCTTGGGAGGACAAAGGTGTGAGAGGAAACAGAGATAAATTCTACTCATAAGATTGGAACCAACCTAAGCAATACAATAAGACTGCTTACAACCAGCAAACAAAACGATCAAATCTTTAGTCCCAGCACTTGGGGAGGCAAAGGCAGGTAGATCCCTGAGTCTACTGAGTGAGTTCCAGGACAGCCCAGGGCTACATAGAGAAACTCTGTCTTGAAAAACCAAAAGAAAAAAAAAAAAAAGAAGAGGAGGAAGAGGAAGAAGAGGAGGAGGAAGAGGAAGAAGAGGAGAGAAGAAAAGATTACCTTTCTGATTCCCTGATCCAGAATTTATACAGCTAAGTAGAGGTATAATGCATCTATACTCTAAGAATTGCTTATGCTTCATATTTTTCTATCGATACTTTATACTTTTAGGTCTGCTATGTAAAATCAAAACAAGTAAACAATAATTGATTAGGATCATAGAATGCTCAATAGTTCTGACAAAGGCTTTATTTAAAAGATACAACATTTGAGAGGGAGAGGCACTTGTCACCACGCCTGGGAACCGGAGTTCAATCTTCAGGACCCCCGTGGAGGGAGAAGTGCCTCCGTCATGCATCTGATCCCCACATGTACTCATGCAGAGACAATAAGATGGAACTGTTTTGTGACACTTTTATTGTCATCAGCCCTAATAGAAATGTCTTCTCCAAAGAATGCTCAGCTCTGAATTTCAGAGTGAGCCAGCTGGGGCCCGCAAGAGCTCAGGTTAGAGAGCTATGGTCAAAAGTTCAATCCCAGAGAACCTCACAGTAGAAGAAAACTGACACCCTCAAGCTGTCCTTTACCCTCCATGTGTGCACTGCAGCACATTCGCACGTGCGCACACATCACACACACAGTAAAAGGAGATGGCTGGCACATATATAGAATGTACACAGTAGGATCTGCTTTAATAGGAAAGTGTTATTAGTTCCCACAACAATCTGCCTCTACTTACTTATCATACTCCGTGATTTCACCACTCTATAGCAGCAGTAAAGTGTTAGAAGGCCCATCAGCACGATAACACACATTCCAGTAGTAAATCCAGCCTTTTAAAAATAAAAAGTTGGGTTCCTTTCATTATGTAAAAATAACTTCATATGCAATTACATTAATACCCTAAACAATTCTGACAAAAACATGGTAGTGGAAAAATAAAACAACCATCTGCTTTTTATTGAGATTTAAAGGATTTTATGTAAATAATAATATAGCACTCGTTTTCTTTTACAGCTATTATTGGACACAGAGTCCCATGGAAGGTAGGAAAGCACTGCTGCTTAACTACATCCCCAGCCCCAAACTTAAAAGATAAAGCAAACACTCTTCGTTACTTAATTAATTTATTTATCTGTTTGAGAGATATATGGAATATACACAAGCTGGCTTAAAATTTACTATGTAGCCCAAACCGGTCTTGAACTCAAGATCCTGGCACCTTAGCCTAAGCTTTAGGATTATAGGTATAGAAAAATTCTCAGGGGTTGAAGAGATGGCTCAGCAGTTATGGATGCATTCTGGCCTTTCAGAGCACTGACGCCTGGTTCACCGCACCCAAGTTGGGTGGCTCACAACTGCCTGCCACTCCAGCTCCAGGAGGATCCAACACTTCTGGCCCCCATGGGCACAGGTGGTTACATGCAAATACCCACGGCTCAGACTCACTCATATGCATAATTATACATAAAATAATAAATCTTAAGACATTTTCAGATAAAAGTATACTCAAAAATCATATTACCTGCTTTATGCCCCAAGGAATACTTAGTATAGATGTTCCCATCATGGTATTCCAAATCATAAAACTGAAAGAGTAATAGTAGTAACAATATGAGTCGGGCTCCTCAAGTATTTTAATTAAGACAGTTTCATTCACACAGTTTAATTCATGCTCCGAGAAGGAGTTTACTCACATAGTAACTAAGCTGGTGTTTTTGCCATAGCCTTCAGTGTAACTCTTAAGTTTATAGGCAGAGCCCAATGGACTATACACATAGCATTCCTCTGGAGCAGGAACTACATGGTCTGGAGCAATCTTGGGGAAAAGAAAAGAGAAACGTCAGAACCAGTGAACGAACAAAAAGCATGTTTTCTATTGATTAGAGAAACTGACTACACACACTTCTCAGATTTACATGAAGCCGGAACAGCTGGGAGATCTGGTTGGTGGGCTCCTCTGAGGAAAGTTGCCAGTGAGATTCCTGGCTATTACACATCTCCCTTCCTGTCTCAATGTGTGATCCCCCTGCCTCTGCTGCATGAGTGTTGAGATTATAAAAAGCTACCAGCATGAATATCTTTAAGACATATTTTAATCTATATTTCAAAGACTCGTAAACATTTAGCTTTATGCATCCATGATTATTTTTTAATATAGCAGCAGGTATAAAGTAGAAATACGTTATTTCTAACATCAAAGTACTTTTGCATTGATGAGAAAGAAGGAAGCCAATAATTAAAGAAATCTCCAAGGAGAAGGCTGTCCTCAATTGAGGAGCTTTTCAAGAACAAAGTGGTGTTTACCTAACTCTGAGGTGAAGATGGTCATATAAGAAACAGGCAGTGATCTCAAACTGAAGAACTGAGGTGCCAATGAACAGTAATTAAAGAAATGGCCTATAATTAATTTTTAAATGCTTTGGGTAAAAGATCCAGGTAAAAATGTAACTTAATCAATGGTCCAATGAAGGTTTTAGGAGCATAAGACAAGGAAGGATATCAACAAAAGGGGAGGGGGGGCACTGGAGGTCTACCAGATGGAGCAGAGAAGACTGAAGACATGTGCCTCTCAGACAATGGCTCACACTTTCTCCTGCATTTCTTCCTGTCTACACCTTCATATTAGGGATGGGGAAACCATCCTGTTTCTTGATGACACTCCGCCCATCTAGAAGTCCTTGAAGGCACAGAATCTGACCAGTGTGAACCAACGATCTCTTAATATTTAACACCTACATGTAAGTTTGCAACTTTGTTTCTTATTTGAGAATAAATTTAACAGCCTCAAACTGTCTCAAATTCCAGTTGGACACATGAAGCAATTAGATGAGATTAAGAGGCACACTAAAATTAAGTTCTCAACTCTTTGCCATGCTATCTCACTGGGTAAACAATGAGAACTAAATCAGCTAGGGAAGACTCAAGGAAGAGATGGCGTATGAGGCCTTAGTGGGAAAAAAATGACATAGGTTATGAGTACAGAAATGTCTTTTTTAATGCAACACAGTTAGTGATAACTTTTTAGGGAAGAAAACTCTGAATGCTATGCATGGTGTAGATTCAGAAACACCTAGTCCTAGAGACACAGATAAAAATACATATGAAAACTGTGTTTTTCCTTCTCTTTATTGACATTCCTCTATGATCTAGATGATATTTTCTTCTGCCATAAGTAAAGAAAAAATGCAAGACTACTCCCCAGCAAGAAGGAAAAACAGTATAACTGACCAAGCGAATGGGAAAAAACAAGACAACATCAAAACAAGTAAAATCAAAATTTGTAAGTAGCATGATTCACTAAGAGGTAGAAAATTCTAGTTGTGGTCTCACTCTGACCTACACCAAATGGAAGACTAAATCTATTCCATGAACACCTCACCTAGTCCTGAGCCCTGTGCTAGCCTCTGGGACTGGATTATGCATGGGAAGACTCGGAGGATGGGGAGGGAAGAGTGGTGGGTGCTTAGCAGGCATGGGAAGCAGGCGGGACCCCACTGTAGCAGTGGTGCAGGGCAGCGTTTTTTATCTGAACATTCTCATGACACGCAGGCCCCGGCTGACACCAACCATGCTTCGCTGGTTCCGACTAAGCCCTGCACAATGCCTTTCTGCTAAGCCCTGGGTGGCAGTGGTGCTGACGAGGCTCTCTGCAGGCGTGTGCGTGTAGTGGCAAGGACAGGATGCTGGCAGACAACTTTCACCCTTTCCAGCTTAGAATAACAATAATAGCATTTCTTCCATCAATGAAGAGGTTTTACTCTATGAACAGTGATTTATTGTTCTTCTCCAAAACATAGCTTTAGGGAAAGTGATTTGTGGATTTTGAGAAAATGTGTGTGGGTATTTATACAAATTCATTAGAAGTAGAGAGATCATATTAACCTGGGCGACTGGTTAGTTGTCTGTCTGTCTCAGTGCCAGTTAACAGAGGGTTACAACTCAGTGCACAATGTTGACTTAACTTCCAGGCAGTGCTGTTCATTCAGCTCCAGATGATATCTCTGAAGCCTGCTCCTAAAGGTATAGCCTCTGGAGAGTCTGAATCTGACCAGCACCTCAAACGTCCCAAGGACTTTCATAATTCTACCATGCACTGTGTTTTTCCTTCTCTTTATTGACATTCCTCTATAATCTAGATGATATTTTCTTCTGCCATGAGTAAAGAAAAAATTCAAGACTACTCCCCAGCAAGAAGGAAAAAGAGTATAACTGACAAAGTGAATGGGAAAAAACAAGACAACAACAAAACAAGTAAAATCAAAACTTGTAAGTAGCATGATTCACTAAGAGGTAGAAAATTCTGGTTGTGGTCATCACACATCATCACTACTAATGTAAAGGGCCCACAAGGCAGGTAAAAATAAAAAAAATTAAAACTACAAAAATTCATCCCACATAAAGCATTTCATAAGTCTTTTCTTGAGATCTTAGAGCTAAGTATGGTGGTTTGTGCTATAAGCCAAGGAGATAAGGCAGGAAGCTGGGGTTTAAGATCACTCTCGACACATGAGGTGCTATCTAAACAAGCAAGTTCAAAGCGGTCTCAATATTGACTTCACATAGCCATCATGGGGGCTGCCTCAGACAGCCATGGCCAGGTGGTACTTACTCCTCCTTGTGCCTATCTAGTGAAGGTCAGAGGCTGGCTCCTTTCTTCCTTTTGACTTCTAAGACCCGTTTTAACAGTATTTTTTAAGCTTTCAAATTTCTGAGTATCTCACATTTGATCACTGTTACAAGCAACAGATTACTTACACATTTTAAAAGTCTAAATTAATAAGACAGACTTCAGTTAGTCATGAGTCCATAAGCTATGACCCATAATGAAAATTTGGCCTTTATTGAATTTGTAGTCCTTTTCTAATAATCTCTTAAATGTTTATAAGACAAAACAATGAACTGTGGTAGAATGTGGTCTGCATAGGCTAATTTTTTGTTTTTAAAAGGACAATATCTAAACAGGAAACTACCAGGTTTCACAAGTATGAATATATTTGTTTCTTATTCCTATAAAAAGTGTATATAAATATTTTTCCTTTGTAGCTTCAAATTTAGGAATTCAAGAGTAGAATATTATGTTTTTAGTCAATATCTAAGCTGCTATTTAAAAAGCAATTTGTCTTCCTCAGAGCTTTTGGTATCTGAAATAAGAAAAAACCTAAAAATCAAAGCTTCAAGCTATTTTCAACAGAGAGTTCTAAATGTCTCTACTCCGGAGGAGATAAGAATGAACAAGCCCGAAACACACATTAACTACTATTGCTTTGCGTGTGTATGATGCTATCTTTAGACTACTCCAGTGAAAAGTTCAAGCCCTGGGAGTCGCCCTGGTTTTCGGTGTTTACTGTTCATTATGACTGAACTTTAGACAAGCAGCAGAGCTTTGCCTTACCAGGGCCTTGTCTGCGGGAGTGGTGAGCCGGCTGTAGTACTGTATCCGCTTGTTCATCGCAGCAGCATGGTCGCTGACCCTCTGAATGACATCATCCACACTGACGATGTTGGTAGGCTCTATATAGAAAGGCCTAAAGAAGGGAATGCATACTTGACAAAAAACCTTCAGGCAAAAGTTCTGGAAGTCAGCCATTGTAGAGAGTAAACTCTTGTCCTCCATGTGAAACGGGATGCACAAAGGCAAGGCGTTCACTTCTCACTTTTGGTGGGAAAAGAAAATGTCACAGAAGTATTATCCTACCTACAGAATACAGCACTTGTCTCATAATACTTTTAAACACACTTGAAGCTTAATGAATTTACCAACAGAGGAGAGATAGCAGAAAACGCTAAAGAAGTCATTAAAGAGAATTTTGGCAAAGGAAAACAAAATGTATCGGCTGTTGGTTTCAACAATTTAAGTTAGATAGAAACTGCTTTGATTAGTCTTTTAAAATACTCTGGCGCTAAATCAGAGAAATTTCAGACAAAACGTCCCTTTAGTGAAGACTCTCCACTCCTTCCTCTATAAGCCAAAGTTATTTCCTTTGATAAACAAAATTTCTATTTCTCAGCTCATGTCCTAATGACCAGTGATCTCAAGCACTTTCTTTGTGTGAGGATCCAAGTTGGATCAACTGGAACATGACAGCACTGGAGTGCTTCTCCCCCATGTACTTTTCTTGGATCTTGGTAACACACTCTAAGTTGTTTGTTTCCTCCCTGACACTGTCCTGATGAACGGCAGCTTCGAGCTTCCAATCAGCATCTCCAGTCAGCCCTTCAGTGTCTTCCTGAAACTCTGTCATTTGCTTTCTAAGTTTCCCATAATGAACACTCCTAACAGGGAAAGACGAGGCAGAATCGCACTGCTCTGCCAAGTCTCAGACTCTGAAGTAGGAAACAGCACTGTGACCCAAACTGTGGACACTATTCTTTCACATTATACATGGGTAAAAAAAATAATGGGAAACAAAGCAAAACAAACCCCGAAGAAATTGTATTTTCTGCTACTTTTCTAACAAACTCTGATACCTGAGAAATGGTAGTTAAGTTTAGTCTTCTAACTGACACACAGAACATTTGAGTTACTTGCTATTTATTCTCCATGACAACATTCAAATATAGTAGGTATTAACTAGTCAATTTAATGAATAGTAACAAAAGCATTTATAAAAGTAAATACATGGGCAGAGAGATCAACATAACATATCAAACATACTGGCAAATGCATTAAGGGCTATTAATAAATTATAAGGGAGATACAATAAAAATTAAGTGGGCCAGAGGCTGAACAATCACTACATATATATTTGGTAGCCTAATATAACCACCAATCTCTCTAAAGTGTAAAGATGTGATATATTATTTCTACTTCCACCGTGATAGTGATTCTTAAAGGCAATGTAAAAATACTGCTATCTGGGGGCTAGGGTGATGGTTCAGTTAATAAGGTGCCTGCTGCACAGGTGTGAGGAACTGAATTTAGATCTGCAGCATGCACAGGCAAGCAGAGACACATGCCTTTAACCCAGGTCTGGGGAGGAGCTAGAAACAGGGGAGCCCCACCCCCCCACACCCCCCACACCCCCGAGCTCGCTGGCTAGCCAATCTAGGCAAACTGATGAGCTCCAGGGTCAATGAGAAACCCTGTCTCAAAAGATAAGGTGGAGTGCAAGGGAGGAAGACATTTAACATTGACTTTTGACCTCCAAAACACACACACACACACACACACATATGCACACACACATATGCACACACACATACACACACACAAGCATCTCAGAGATACCATGTTAGGAAGTTCACACTCTATAGGATCTTCCTGCAGGATCAGTGCCACACAAAACTCAAGAATGCTAACTTAAGGCAGATACGTAGGCTACTAAAAAGGACTAATATTGATAGAAAGAGGTATAGATGTTCTTCTTGTAGCCGTTTGCTCTGGAATTCAATGGCATTAACATCCAGCCACTAGGTTGGTTTGAAGGTCTGCTGAAAAGCAGTCCGGGAAGTGTTAGATCTCGGCTCCTGCCTCTGGCTGGAGCGTTAACTGTACCAGTTTAGTTGGCTCGGGAACTCTGAGAACAGAATGGCTTTGAAAGCTTTTCTTTTCCAACCATTTTCATCGAGATGTTGAGTGCCTGTTCAAACAAATATTTTGGAATTTTTTCAAAATAGATTCTCTTTAAAAATATACAATTCAGCATATTTTTGGTGAATTATTAGAAACACATTTTAGAAAGTGAAACTATATTTCTAAAGTGAACTTTACTTGAAACACTTTAAAAATGAAGAGCACTACATAGAGGATAATGTTCAGGACAAAAGACTTGAAAGCTTTTATCTTTGGACTCTCTTTCAGTGGCGCTGCTTATCAGAGTCACTTGCCGTTTGACACACAGTTCAGCTGTACCCAATGAGATCAAAGCGGGCTTATCTGTCTCACCTTGTAAATACCTATGCTCATGCCAAAGCAAAAGAGTTTTAATTTGGAGCAAAATTTACAACATATTTTAAAATGTGATTCAATTCTAATATATTCATTTAATACACGCATAAACAGCGAAACCACACTCCTGCTAACACCTTTTTTTAGAGTCTACTCCTTAAATTCCTTAAAATCTTTTGGCTTTTCAATCTGTCTCCACCCTTCTACTGCCAAGCCTCGCTCCTGTGAGGTTTAGTAACTACTCGATGACTCATGGCAAGGCTCATACCCAGTATGGAAATCTTGATTTGAAACTGCCCAGTTACTGGCATCCCCGTGGAAGTTGAGGTGTTCTAACACCCTACAGACAGGTTGGGGTAATTTATTAAAACAAACAAACAAAAATAACAAGGCAATCAAGCATTCCAAAAAATGTTACACAGATACACTTTCAAATAATGAGCCACGGTACTTGCTTCTACATACTTGGTAAAACGCTTTGTCGACCAGACAGCTTTTCAGTACACAGGGCAGAAAAAGAAATTACTCAGCAACTGCACCTAGAAAGGCCTGCTGCTATGGCATGCTGGTGAGTGCTGGCCCCTGGTGTGTTTTTCACTTACTCTGAAACCATACACCATCATCTCTTTACAAATCCCGGTTCTACAACCCAGCGTGAAACACAGTTGCTAGGTAAGCTTCTCTACTTTGGTTAGTTTATTAGTAGTGATTTTCAAATTTATTATATGCATATTATTTACGTTCCAACCAAGTATCCTGCATATGTGTGAGACATTAAACCATGACTAGAACACAGAACCCCAAGGACGGTACAGTAACCTGCAGAGATATATAAATAAGTGACGCAGACCCAGAGGGAAGCGACCAAGTGTTCCCTGCAACACCAGGAGCAAGGCAAGTGGAAGGCCACGCGATGTGTGGGTCGGATGGGGGATGGGGTAAGGATGTAGAAGAGGGAACTACATCACCTGGCAGACACCGCTGAGGAAGTCAGGACATTAGAGGTAAGCTGACTCTTGGATATGGCCAAGAGGAGAAAAGAATGTTTCAAAGAATGGACGACTAGGGATGTAACACAGGCTCAGCACGTGCAAAGCCTTGGGTTCAATTCCTGTACACACACACACACACACACACACACACTACATGAGAGTGGAGGGAGAAGAGATTCAAAAAGAAATATGAGATGTATTTTAAAAACACACATTGGTCAGTATATGGAGATTTTCACATGCTGACACAGGATTTAATCCTAAAGCCATCTTGTCTGTTTCTTTGACTGATTACTTCTCAAATCTCTAATTTTTAAATGTAAAGGTACCCTAGAGTTCTCAGAACAGGAGCTCTCGCCTGTGGCCTTACTCCATTGGTGGGCTCGTTCAACTTGAATCCACACAGATACTGGCCGTCCTGAAGGTGTGCTGTCCAGACTGCAAGCCTGGCTTGTTTATCCAACTGTGCCCACTGGGCCTCCCTTAGCTCCTGTGTTGGACGTGAGCGCCCACGTCAGCCCCAGCGCTCCTCAGACACACACACCTTCTCCAGGACCTTCACCATTCACTTCAGCTCACACAAATCTGCAAAGACCGTTTAACTAGATTCCTGCACAGCTATTTGTCACCTCTTTTGGCCCTTTCTGAAGCTGTCCCTTTCTCAACATGGTCTTTGATGATCACGGTCATCACATCTAAGCTTCAACCCCTCTTCAACGCTCCTGCTATCCACCTCTGTAGATCTCCTTTGCAGCTACACTACCTAATATGATAGACAAATATTAATTTTTGGTCCCCTCTGGTGAAATGCTAGCTCTACAGGGGTAGGATTTGTTGTCATCATCGCTTTGGTCACTAGCACATTTATAGAGCCAATAACTGTATATTTGGCATGTTACAGCACCTGTACAAAATGTACTAAGTGGGGGTTGGTAGTTTATCTCAGTGGTAGTGTGCTTTTAAAATGTGGTAAGGGAATACAGAATAAACCTGTACTTTAAGAAAAATATGTGTGCACACTGTGTAGGTGTGAACATGGGTATGTATGACATATGTGCGTGGAGACCAGAAGTTGACATAAAAGGTCTTCTTCAGTCAGGCTCCATGGGATCCAAATGCAGGGTTTCATGCTTAAGTGCAAGCACTTTAGGGAATGAGCCATCTTTCCGGATCCAAGGGAAAATTATCTTGAAATAACTTTAGACTGCTACACAGAAATTGGAGAAGTATCAAATGTTGCACAAACTGAGCAGCAACACTAAACAGTTCCAAATATAATCTACTAGCTATGAACGCACCCAGAGTTTTCTCTTTGTTTCCTACTGCTCAGTGAGCCTTCCTACTGAAGCCTGTGATCCACTGGGTCCAGAAAGGCTCCGAGAGCTTCCTGCAGTGGTCAGAGATCCTCCCATGCAGCTAGCACAGCAGTTGGACAACTCTTCACTTTGGAGGACGGTCATTCAGTACACTAACTCTTCTTCCTCCATAGAAACATATGCTGCCTATTGAGGGCTCCCTCTGTATCAGTGTGTGTGTGAGAGAGAGGGGGTGGGTCTCTGTGTGTGTTTGGAGCACAGATAGGTGCTTGCATGTAAAGATTAAAATGAACACAGAGAGTATCAGGAATGCAGGAGGACACCGAAGAGTACAAAAGAAGAGAGCAGAGGTCAGGGGACTATATACTGATTGGATCCACATTAACAGTATTATACGAACAATACCAGTATTTTGAGCTTTAACAAACCTGGAATCTGGAGCAAAGTAGCTCATGCTTGCAATCTTAGTACTTAGGAGAATGTGGCAGAAAGATTGTTATGAGTTTGAGGCTAGCCTGAGTTATATAATGAGTTCCAGGCCAGCTCTACAGAGACTTGTCTAAAAAACTAACCAACAAGAACAAAAATTGTATGAAATACCAAAATATACAAATAGTATTTCAAGTACTAAGTGTAAAAGAAAATTACCAGCAAATTTCAACAATTCCACATAGTTGCTAGATGAGATTGAAATGAGTTTGAAATCTGCCTAAATAATTCTTACAATGTTATTTTAGAAAAGCATATTGAAGGCTTGCTATTTTAAAGTGAACTTTCACTATGCTGTTAGCATATACCACCCAATTTTTATCAGCATTGCTTATTTCTTATAATTAAAAGTTTCTGTGGTGTATGTTAACTTATAGGATATATGAAATAAAATGTAAGTAAGTAAACTTTCGCAAATGGATGAATGCATGGACACACAGTCCAATTTTTAGGATCGCTAGTGTTATTTTTCTTAAATTATGTATTTATTTATTTTACGTGTTTGAGTGTTTTGCCTGTATGTATGTCTGTGTACCACATGAGTGCCTGGTACCCATGGAGGCCAGAAAAGGGTGCTGGTTCCCCTAGGACTGAAATTTTGGACAGCTGTGAGAGGCCATGAGGACGCTAGGAATTGAACCTGGGTCCTCTGGAAGAGCAGCCAGTGCTCTTTAGCATCATGATCTCCTTCTAGCCCCACCTGTTACTTTTAGAAGAAAATCGTGATGAAGGAGCTGTAGAAAATGTGAATGCTAAGAAACACTTGGTTAAAGGTTATAAATTCCCCATTTTAGAATTCCAAACTGTTAACTTAGTTGCAAGTAAACATCTTCATCAAAAACATATGGCAAAGAACTTGAACTGAAAATTAATTCTCAGGCCCATATTATCCTAATTAAATACAGATCCTACTAGGAATGAATTTCAAAATTATTTTGATGCAATTCATGTTTCAAATTTTGGCTCTCAAAAATGTCATAGATGAATGTTTTAATTCTGCAATAGAGATGCAAGGATTCAGTGTTTATCTTCTTTTTCAGTATTTCATGGGAGAAGGGCAAGAGAGTCAGAGAAACACAAGAAATGTCACAACCAAGTTCAGATGATAGGTGTACCTGTAGGTAAACACCCACACGTGTCTTTGTGTTTCTCTTTGATAACAACAGTGATGCCCCGCTGCATTTCGGCTTGTGTTTAGAGAAGGTGATTCCACATAGGACATGGTGAGTGACAGTCCCCAACAGGAGAGCAGGAGCGTGGGAACTCCTTACCCACTATGTGTGAATGACAAAACAAATCAAAACAGTCTTAAATGCCCGCCGTGATTGCCAGGGGTATCAATGTAATATTCTGAAACCAAGTGCTTGTTTCAATTATAAATAAAGCGTAGGCTTCTGACATCAGGGCCATGACAATTGTTATTTTCCCTTCTACCCAAATCAACAAAAAAAATTCTCTGAGCATTAAATCTCCAGTCTTTGTAATCTCAATATTCCACAGTGGGGTGTATGTGGAAGGGAGGAGTCAGGGAATAAAAATATGATAGGCTATTGGCTACCATTTTAACTAAAATTTAACCAAATTTTAGCATTGACCTGAACTTTTCTTTCTTTAGAAACTTGACATATTGGAAGAATTGAGAACACACACACACACACACACACACACACACACACACACAGCGGGAGAGGCAGAGACAGAGATAGAGGAAAATATCTTGCTTTTAATTTCAATATATGGTACTTAAAATTGCCTTTAAAAATATGCTACCCTAGCTGGGCGGTGGTGGCACACACCTTTAATCCCAGCACTTGGGAGGCAGAGGCAGGCAGATTTCTGAGTTCAAGACCAGCCCTATGTAACTGTTGTGCAGCTCGGTCTTCATGTGGGACTCCTAACGGGAGCAGGAGCCGGAGCAGGGGAAGGGGAGCAGGAGCTGTATCTGACTCTGTTGCCAGCCTTTGGATCCCTGTCCCCTAACTGGGCTGCCTTGCCTAGACACAACAGGAGAAGATACACCCTACTGCAACTTGCTATGCTTAGGAGGGATTATATCCGGGAGGCCTCCATTTTTCTGAGCCTTGTCTGAGGACAAAAGGAGGATGGGAGGATGGCGGGGAGGAGAGATTAAGTGAGGAGAGGAGGGAAAGCTGTGATTGGGATGTAAAGTAAATTAATAAATTAATAAAAAGTATGCTGCCTAGTGTGGCCTTAAATGTCTAGTTTAGATAACTGCCACTTAACTAGTCTATTTTTGTCATTTTACTGTAATGATTCAGAAATGGAAAACCAAAACTCTGAACACTTTTTGACACATCGCTGGAGACAATGAGCCTCTTAATCAGCCTTTACTCACCTCTGAGGGATGTCCTGATTTTGCCTGCATGGCTGGCTGTGCACTGTATGTGTGCCTGGTGCACTTGGAGGCCAGAAGAGGCCATCAATGAGCTGCCAGTGGTGCTGACACTTGAACCTGGTTCCTCTCGAGGAACAAGAGCGCTGAGCCACCTCCCCAGCCTGTCCCCCTTTATCTTCCTCGGAACACCAGTGCTGCTGCCGATGGAAACTTACTAAGAGGTGAGGCCTGAGAAAAGGAATTAAGCCATGGGCTCCCGTCTCAGTGTCTCCAGGCCTTCATAACAGAGGCTTTGAACAGCATTTGGTTACCTTGCTCTTCAACCCTTCGGCCATGTGAAGACACAGCCCTGACAGGACGGAAGACTTAAGCCTTGGTTTTGGTCCTTCCTGTCTCCGTAACTGTGAGAAGACACACATATTCTCTTCACAGATTGCATACTGTGATAGGAGCAGAAAACAGACTGAGGCTCAAGAACCTTTCTTCTACATGTTAAACTGATTCCCAGGGCAGGAGAGATGACTTAATGGGAACAGCGCTTGCAGCCATGAGCACGAGGACCCACCTGAGTTTGGTTCCCAGCACCAGATGGAACACTGGTCTAGGCCTGTGACCTCAGCGCTCAGAGCAGCCTCAGTCACTCTCTGGCCAGCCAAGCTGACCTAACTGACAAGCTCAGGTTCAGTGAGAGACCCTGTCTCAAAACAAACAAACAACCAACAACAACAACAAAGGAGACAGGAAGACACTTGATCTAGACCTTTGGCCTCTACCTGGATGGTTACCTGAATACATGCAAACACCTATACATGTACAGAACACACAAACACACACACACACACACACACACACACACACACACGAATCATCATGATTCTTGAGAAAGAAGAAGAATTTTGATAACCAGTGACAACATTACACCACTGGCCATTTGGGTGTTGATGATGGCTGGCTGTATTTTCAACTCAGATGCTAAATATTACAGTAGCTTGATCCAAGACCATTGCTATGTGTGTGGCATAATGTCCTCCAGACCAGTTCCAGAATAACAGAAGACTGGCTAAAGCTAGAGTCCAGGGTGACACTCTACTGTCAAATGGGTACCCGTTAACTTTTACGTACAGCAGTGGTTCTTGACCTTCTAACACTGTGACCCTTTAACACAGTTCCTCATGTTGTAGTGATCCCTGTACTGGCTGGTTTTGTATGCCAACTTGACACAAGCTAGAGTTATCACAGAGAAAGGAGCCTCAGTTGAGGAAATGCCTCCATGAGATCCAGCTGTAAGGTATTCTTTCAATTGTGAACAAGGGGGAAGGCCCCTTGTGGGTGGTGCCATCCTTGGGCTGGTAGTCCTGGGTTTTATAAGAAAGCAAGCTGAGCAAGCCAGGGGAAGCAAGCCAGTAAGGAACATCCCTCCATGGCCTCTGCATCAGCTTCTGCCTCCAGGTCCCTGCCCTGTGTGAGTGCCAGTCCTGATTCCTTAGGTGATGAACAGCAATGTGCAAGTATAAGCCAAATAAACCCTTTCCTCCCCAACTTGCTTCTTGGTCATGGTATTTCATTGCAGCAATAGAAACTATGACTAAGACAACCCTTAACCATAAAATCATCTCATTGCTACTTCATAACTGTAATTTTACTACTGTTCTGAACTGTAATGTAAATATTTGATATGCAGGATATGTGATACGTGATCCCTGTGAAAGGGTCATTTGATCCTAAAGGACTGGGACCCACGAGTTGAGAAATGCTGATAAACAGCAAAGTTTTCTGACCCAAATACAAGATATATTTTAGAAAAAGAAAACAAATAGCGATAACAAATTTTTAAAAAATATATGCTGAAATAGGGAGTCTCACATACGCCTGGTGGGGGAGTATAGACCGGCATATTCTTCCCAGAAGGCAATTGTGCCTTGTGGTGTTAAGAACCTACATTATGTGTATATGCCTTACTTCGATAACCATACTCTGAGACTCTCTTAAAAGATTAAAAATATGACATAAATTATGTAGAAACCCCTTATGACTTAAGACTAATGACGTAAGACAGCCATCAAGGGCGAATGGAAAGGCTCAGCCAGGCAAAGCGCTGTGCAAGCGAGAACAGCACCGTGAGTTTGATCCTTTGGACCCGCATACATATGGAAAGGGAGACCTGACTCCTCTGCCCTCCATGTGCACAGCACAGCAGGGCACCCACGCGCGCACGCACGCACGCACACACACACACACACACACACACACACACACAATCACTAAAACTGTGAACAGTTTAATATGCAAACATGATAAAGTCTATGTTAAGATGATATTTAGAAATAATTCCTACTATAATCTGTCTTTCATGATTTCAAAGATTTCTTTCAGTCCTGGGGTGGAACTCAGCATTTGACACACCCCCAGCGTGTGTGCCTCACCAACCTTCCACAGCTACTAAGGACAATTAGCACTGTAAATAAATAACTATTTTTTTAACCTGGAATTTCACACATTTTTTTTTTTTGCCACAGTTTCTTTTGCTAGGGTTTATAACAGTGGAAATATTTTAAAAAGCAAGTATTTATTTTTATTTATGCACATCAATGCTTTGCCTATATGTATGCATGTATGTATGAATTTATGTATGCATGTGATCACATACTTATGCCTGGTACTCCTTGAGTTCAGAAGAGTGTTGGATGCCCTGGAACTGGAGTTGTAGATGGTTGTGAGCCACCATGTGGGTTCTGGGAGCTGAACCTGGGTCCTCTGCTGGAGCAGTAAGTGCTCTTAACTACTGAGCCATCCCTCCAGACCAACAGTTAAAAGCTTTGGCTTACCTTGTTAAAGGATTCTGTGTTGGAGGCTGGAGAAGTAGCTTACCAGTTCAGCACCGATGCCCTTCCAGAGGACTAGGGTTCACTTCTCAGCACCCTCATGGTAACTCGCAACCATGTGTAACTTTGGTTCCAGAGGCTCTGACCACCTCCTCTGGCTTCCATGGACCTCAGGCATGGACACTGCTGTATACACGCAGCCATGCACGCATACAAATAAATCTCTCCTAAAATAATTTAAGGTTTGCTTTTATAGTTTAAACTTTATGGAGAAGCTAGAGATTAATAAGAAGAGCAATGTTAATTATAATGCTCTGTGTGTGTCTGTATATGTGTGTACACGTGTCTGTGTGTGTTAATGTGTGTGTGCATATATGTGTCTGTATATATGTGTGCATGTGTCTGTGTGTGTTAAAGTGTGTATGCGTATATGTGTGTGTATGTGTCATGTGTATATATGATAGTATGTATGTGTGTGCACATGTGAGTGTATGCCTGTGTATGTGTGTCTGTATACATACATACATACATACATATATATATGTCTGTGTATATGGCATGTGTGTATGTGTGTGTATATATGTGTTAATGTATGTGCACATGTGTCTGTGTATGTGCCTGTGTGTATGCCTCTGTGTCTGTATACGTATACATGTGTTAAGGTATGTGTGGGTATGTGTGCATGTGTGTATATGTGAGTGTATCTATGTTTATGTGTGCATATGTGTGAGTGTGATGAGGATTGAGCCTGGGCTTTATGTACTTGAAGCAAAAACTCTACAAGTGAGCTGTATCTCCCAAAATGTTTTTACTGGAAACAAGTAAGGATGTAGAATGAAATTACAGTGACTATCCTAGTCCCTTCCCCCTTATTAACTTCTCCAGAAAGAAAGCAAGAGGGATTCTCATGGGTTATATCAGAATGAAGTACCTGGGACTGCTTATTTCAGAGGTCCTGGAGCCTCTCCTGGTAGGTCAGGAACCAGCAGCACAGACTCCATTGCCTGTTTCCAGTAAAATTGGATTTAAACACAGCAAGTTCATGTAATTGTAAACATTCTGTGCTACTTTCCACACTACAATAGCAAGGGTGAGGCCATTTTCTCACACAGCCAGAAAGATGGACGACTCCGCTCTTCGTGCAAGAAGCGTTACCTAGCCCTTGTCCTAAGCATGTATGCTGCCCCTCAGGGACTCAGAACTGTAGCAGAACTTCCTGCACGCCATCATCAGACTTATGTCAGGGAGCATGTATACAGAGATGCTCCCTGACGTCCCTATCCTTAGGGATGCTTGTCATCACACGCCCCTAGGCCTCATTCAGCTTAGACTCTTACAGCTTACAGAGTAGGCCAGCATAGCTCCCACCCCAAGCAGTTCTCAACCCGTGTGTCACAACCCCCTTGGAGGATATTGCAAATCAGCAAATCAGATATCCTGCAGATCAGATATTTACATTACGATTCATAATAGTAGCAAAGTTACAGTTATGAAGTAGCAACAAAATAACGTCACGGTTGGGGTAACCACAACCCAAGGAACTGTATTAAAGGCTCACAGCATTAGGCACATCTAGTAGGAGCTTAGTGTTTGCTGGAAAAAGGAAGGAATGGAGAAGGGGAAATGGGAAAGAAAAGCACAAAAGAGGACAAGAGAGGAAAATATAAAAGAGGAAGGCAGAGAAGAACAGACACCACAAATGGGACGACTTAGGGAAGCCATACTGCTGTGTGATCCAGTTCCACTTGACAAGGATCACGTACACTTTATATACAAAAAGCATCACAGAAAGGCAGCTCACAGGGATTGTGTTTCCTTATGCTTCCAGGTTTTAGTCTAAAACCTTTTGTATGATCCTCCTCCCAAACCTTTCTTAATAACAAAACAAAATAACAAAACAAAACAAAACAAGAAAGAGGAAGGAGAGGAGGAGGGAAGAAAATGAACACGATCCTACAGAAGCACGGGTGATTTTACGAAAGCCAGCTTATCGTTCTGTGTCTTGTTGGTAGCTCATCAGAAACGTCTTACATCGCGATACTGTACACACTATTGAGGAGATAGCTGCTGATGTGCTGGGGACAGTACTCAGTAGGACAGCATTTGTGTAGCATATACCAGGCTCTGGGTTCAATCCAAACACTGCCAACCTAACTAAATGAACTGGTAACATTTTGGTGCTGAGAAACTTGCACGAACATTTGCATTTTGGTTTTGATGCCTTTTGCTCTTTACATAAAACATAATTATAATCACACAAAGTATAATTTTCTAATTTTTTCTTTGTTCTTTTTTTTTCTTTTTTTCATTTCAATGTTTCTGCCAGTGTATCCGTGATGGACAGCAGAGAGACATGAGTTGGAGGGTTTGCCCAGTTGACAAGGCTGCTTTAGAATGCTGGTGGTTCTGTTCCTTTGACATTACGCACTTCTATAATAAGTGTTAATTCTCTATGACAACATGCTCTGATTCCTAGTGCTGAAGGTTCACTTCGGTGTATATAACTGAACACTCATCCATCTGTGTGTGTGTGTGTTTGTGTTTTAAATGGTTCTTAAAGAGCCTCCTTTGCAAGTCATCCATGGTGTCCTTAGGCATTTTATCTTTACTCAGTTGTTAAAGAATGGTGGCTTGTTTTTATGGTTTTTATATTTGTGTCTAATGCATATTTTAACATTATAGACGTAATGCATCATGTAGCTATAGTTCTATGGAAAAATCAATCTTGTAGGAGTTGTTTTTCAGATATTCAGTAAAAATTTTCTTTAAATTAAAAAAAAAAAACATATCTAGGGGAGAGAGAGAAGGAAAAAGGCACTGAAACCAAGAATTTGGGAGAATAAGAGGACTCCAAAGAGACTAGAAAAAAAACTTAATCTAATGAAGAAACAAAGTCACATATAAGGTGCCTCTAACACTGAGACCAAGAACTTTTTCCTTAAGCATTTGGAAAAAATATAGTTCTTTGAGGGACAAAAGTAAAAGAAGGTAGGAAAGTGCAGAGGAGTCGGGCCAAGGTGGGGGGAGGGAGCGGGAGGGAAAGGAGCGGGGAGACAGGAAAGATGGGTTTGACGGAGGGAGTAATACACTGCCCCAGCACAGTGACACCAGTGACAATCTAGGAGGTCCTCTCCCTCTATGACTGCTGGGGACAAGCTCTTCATCAGGTAATTCGCGGTGGCTTAGCACACTAGCCCTCCTGGGAAAATCAATTTCTTTTTCTTTATTTCCCCTTCCTCTTTTTAGGAAATTTAAGATCAAATTTAGGGCCTTGTATATGCTAAGAACAATGTCTCCCTGCCTGAATTTTTGACGTCTATATAATTCTGAACTATAAATCAACAATCACTTCTAACTGCACCATAAGCCAACATCTATTAAACATTTCACCTTGCCGCGGGACTCTGCATGAGTCTTCCTCTCTCCTAGAGTCACAAATACCCACCTATCAATGTAGGCTGCTCTACAGTGACAGCATTTGTGGGAGAAGAGAGAGAGAGAGGCTGCTTCACAGATACAGCCTGGCAGATACTCTACAGCAAGGCGCCATACTCTACCTTACATGCTCCCCCGGCACAGGGCGCTCTGCATTTGGAATATCCAGTTCTATCTTAGAGCTCTGTTGGAGCACTACCAACGTCCTCAGTGCCAATGTTGGGATTGTTAGGATTGAATGTTAGGATTTGGTATTTTGAGACTCTTTGGTGTTGAAATGGAAACAGCTGTACAAATTTAATAGATTACAGCTCCGATAGATCAGATTATTCTCCAGTCTAATGCCAAGCGGGCAACAGAGTCCTACAAGACCGGAACAGCCGAGTGCTGGTAGTGAACCTGTAGGAGAAAAGTGTGTGGGCAGAGCACGCCTGGGGCTCGAGGCCTGAGGGGGCTCCTGCCTTACTGTGTAACCCAGGCCTACAGAGAGCAGCAGGAAAGCCCTGAACTCTGGAAAAAGGAGAAGGGAAAACAAAGACACAGAGAGAAGGGGAAAGCTAGAAACAGTCCTGCCACAGGAGAGTGCTTGCGTAGCACACACAAGGCCGTGGGTTCAGTACCCAGAACTGGAAAGGAATCAACCGTTTCCTAACTAGGCAGGCAGGCTGGGGTGTGCATAGTCACAGAGCAGTGGGAAAGTCTGAAGCAACCCTGGACACCAGCTCCACTAGCAGTCTCCAACAGCCTGAAAAAAGCCTGTTAATTCCCAATAGAATGTATCGAATAGAACACAGGAGACTTCCAGACCTATCTGCTCTTCCATTTACATTTTTATTGATCATTCTACCCTAAAACAGGTGACAAAATAGCATCGGAGGGAGGCGTGCTGAAGAGAAAGGGGCTTTACTTTTATATAAAGCACCTAAGTGACTGACATGCCTATAGCATGCATCTTACAACGTCAGAGCTCTCCCTCTACCTGCTTCAGACTCTACTTCATAAAAATGATAGGCCTGCAATCCTTTAGTCTATGCCAGTTAAAAGTCTCATATCTGAACTAATTTAAGACTGCCACCTAGTGGAAGAGAGAAAAATAACACAAGCTAACCGCTGGCTAAGAAACATTCAAACATAGAATGTTGTTTCCCATCATCCTACAGCCAAAGTTTCCCAAGAGTAGGATGGTCCCTGACACCACGATCATGAACGCAAACTAGCTGGTGTGTATGGCACTATAAATTATGGAGATAAACACAGAGTTGGAGGGTGAGCCGACTGGTAAGAAGCACCCAGTTACACTACATACACATACAAGGGTGGCCAGAGCACAGTGACTCAGTGAACTGAAGCTTGCTACTAGTTGTCTACATTTTATTTACATGGAAAGTAGGAGAATCTATCTCTCAGAAGAAACAATGTTTCAAAGTACTCACATACTTGTTCTCATCTGACAGTCTCTGCTTTCTCCAGCAGAGACTATCCCCCAAGCAGAAGCAAGGACTGCTAAAATCTTACACGTGGTGGCTCTCCTTCATAAGTGCTTACCAGTTACGCCACGATTGAAAATAGCGCTTCCTTCCTTTCACAAGTTTCGTTATAGAAAATGTATTTCCATTTAATATACCCTGTTAGATTAAAATTTCACGGAACTGAACTCCTGCTAACTCATTGTAATGGAATGCACTTTAATGACCTATGCCATATTGTCACAGTGGCCAATTATTTATCACAGAACTTAGAAGCTTCAAGAAAACTCTAAGCATTCAGTCAGCATTTGTAAGTGCATACATTCAGTAATACTGGAATATACCAGTGAGAATTACAATTATCAATTTCTCTATTTCTTTTGATAGCCACTATTAACGATAACTTCATCAGGGATAAATATCACACTCCCAGTTTTAGCTACAAGAAAAACTGAAAAATCAAGTATCTGAACAATATCGCCAGAATCAGCTCACTGTAATCTTTATCTCCTTGGCAGGAAATAGCTGTAGCTCTTAGCATGACTAACATTCTGCTGATAGGAACCAGGTGGACACTGACTAGGTGCTGAGCACCTACTAACACTATGCCCCAGGCTCCCTTACCTCAGCTGTGCAGTTCCTCTCAGCCATCCAAGCCTTCCCCCAGACTCCATCTACACATATTGTATTGTCTATAACGTAGTGATTGACTTGACACGAATGGTGGCAGACTATAGATACTGCTCTGCATTTCACTTTTTTCTTGTAACAAAATAACTCGAAGAATTTTCCATTTTTATATATCATAAGGCCACCTCCTTTGTATTAGATGAAAAATATTCCATTGTATGGATATGCATGCCATAATTTAGTTTTTCAGTCCTGGAAGAAAACACATTTTAGTTGCTTTCAGTCTTAGCAACTTATACGACCCCGTGCATGCATTGTTTGACACAGTGTGTGTAGCAGTGAGATTGCTGATACACAGACACTTCAGAGTTGGCTGCTGGGATTTGGGTGTAGGATCACATGAAACTTGTGGGCTAAATTCTTTTTTTTTTTCTGGGTGCACATCTGTGTATGCACATGTGTGTATATGTATATGCGAGCACAAGTATGAAAAGGCCAGAGGTCAACATCAGGTATCTACTTGAACTGCTTCTCTCTCTCTCTCTCTCTCTCTCTCTCTCTCTCTCTCTCTCTCTCTCGACTCTCTCTCTCTCATTTATTTACTGGCATATTTATTTATTGAGATGGCTTGTTTATTTATTTGCTTATTTACTTAATGAGATGGTTTTCTCTATCATTTATTTACTGCACATTTATTTATTTATTGAGATGGTGTATTTATTTATTTACTTATTTGCCTATTTGTTTATTGAGACAGTCTCTCACTTAGCCTAGAGCTCATCAGTTTGGCTGGGCTAGCTAGCCAATGCTCTCCAGAAGCCATCTGTCCATGCCTTCCTAGTGTGGTGATTACAGATACGCACCGTAGCTCCTGGATTTTATATGGGTGCTGGGGCGCAAATTCAGGTGCTCAAGTTTATGTGACAAATACTTCACTGACAGAACCCCATGGATTAAAATGTTATTCTTCCTGCCTGGGGCAGACAATGAGTTCCTGTCATATCTTACTGATAATATACTTTTCTAATATATACATTTAAACATTTCTAAAGGAGGACACCTCACAATCTCTAACACCTAGTATCTGAATTACTGCTGGCCAGGTGGTGGTGTGACAGCTACTTTGGGTGGTGTGCTGACAAATAATTGCCACCCCGGGGGCCATCTCAGGCAAACACTGAAGAACCATTTCAGGAAGGAACAGCAACCATAAGTGAGAAGACCTCTCATGACACCATCTAGTAAGGCCAGGACAGTGCAAGGACGGGAACCTGCAAGCATCCTCAGTGCTACTGGAGAAAATCAAAGAAGGCTGCTTCATCAAAGTCACCCACTCTCTTTATGGCCAAAGGACAATTGTCTCCAAAGGAAGGACACACAACCTGTCTGATGACTAAATCAAAAAAGGACCCCAAACAGTCAGGTTTTCTAAGTGTGAGGTGTTAATACTGTCTTAGCCAATACACTTTGTTTCTATGATCAACTTCTATAGTTCCATAAGAGATAAATGAGAACTAACACATGGTCAAGAGTTCTTTCAGTGAAAACAAAGCAAACATTCCAAGTCCAGTATTTTTGTACATGTATAATACACACGGACACAGCATGCATGCGTGTGTGTTGTGTGTGAGGTTTTTTGAAATGATCTGTGTATGTGTATGGGCACTTTGTCTGCAAGAATGTCTGTGCACCATGTGCATGGCTCATGTTGATGGAGGACAGGAGGTGACAACTCTTCTGGGACTGGAATTACAGATGGTCGTGAGCCATCATGTATGTATGTGCTAGGAATCAAATCCAGGTCCTCTGGAAGAATAGCCAGTTTTCTTAACCACTGAGCTTTGTTCCATACCCTCTTTGTCTGTCTGTCTACCCATCCGTCTGACCGAATGACTTACCTACCTACTGATCATTCAAGACACGGTCTCAGTATATATCCCTAGCTCATCTGGAACTCATTCTAGACCACACTAGCCTCAAACCCAAGGAAATCTGCCTGTTTGCACCTCACAAGTGTTGGGATTAAAGGTATGTGCCACTGTGCCAAGCTTTGTATATTTTAAATGCAATTTACGACCAGTAGCATCTCAGAGCTGATGAAATATTCCAAATCCCATTTTATATCATTCAGGAGCATTTTAGGTTTTCTCACAGATTTTGCACATTCCTGTTAAAACTACTGTAGGTATATTTACATATTTTTCTACCTCATTTTCTCACCAGGAGGTTATTTAATTTTGCTTAATTCTTTTTATATTCTTTCTTTCATGTGAATCCTGGGGACTGAACTGAGTCAGGCTTAGTGTCAGGTGCCCACAAGTGTGTACATGCATTGAGGCGGGAGGAGGCAATTATCCTCTATCTTGTTTCTGAGAGGCAAGGTCTCTTTCTTAATCTGGAACTCATGTGGGGTTTTGTTTTGTTGTTGTTTTTTGTTTGGTTTGGTTTGTTTTTTATAGACTGGTAGCCAGCAAGCTGTGGTGATCCTCCTGTCTCTGCTCACTACAGCACTGTGTTTAAAGGTGAGCATGGGCCCACATCTAGTGCATGCGGTTGCTAGGATACAACCTTTGGTCCTCATGCTCACACAGCAAGCATCTACTTACTGCAGCATCTTCCTACCCAGTAACTATTTATTGAACTCATTTACTAGTACTTGTTTTTTTTTTTCTCTTGAGGTTTCCAGCTATAAACTGAAAGATTATTTAATCACAAATTATTTTAAATTATCTGCTGGCATTGAAATTCAGTGAAGGTAAAAGCCTATTCCTTTTCTATCTTTAGCATCAGATTACTTTGCATGAAGTGGGTAATCAAACAGGTGTCTGAGTCACTTACATAAATGCACCCTACTTGACAAAACCCAATCCTTTTCTTAACAGACATGTTTATCCCAAGACACAAAAATGTGTGAGGAAACAGGATTCATATCACCATAGGCATAGATCAGAGTATAAATCCTGTAAGAAAATGATTATTTCATTATCAAGTCTATTGATCTTTTGGGCTATAATGTATTACACCTTAATTGTTAGAAGCCCTAATTATGAACTAGACACATTAAGACCTTACCTTTTAGATCTCAGATCTGATGACTCAAACTGGATATTCATAGGTCCAGGACTTACTTCATGTTCTACCGCAGAGATAAGATACCTAGAGTCACTATCCACATTTGCCATTTTTTCCCAGATTCCAGGCGCTGGGGAAAGTCAGTCCTATATAAACCAGAAAAAGGTAATTTAGTTTAATCTTAAATTTTTTACTATTTTTTAATATATTTGCATGCAAACAAAATAGAGACGATGGGAATTTGCTGCTGGCGTCCGTTTAAAGATGGCTCACTGTTTCCCAGGCTGCCCCCAGCTCTTAAGCGAGCCTGGGACTAAAGCTGTCAGGACTTACATGAGGGCACATGATTGACATTCATCAGAAATATTACTTGAAATTTCTTATCTTTCAGCCTAAAGAGAAGTTAAGTGAGACAATTCATTTCCAGGACTATACAGATTCAGCTATTTGGACCCAACCCTGGAATAGAATATTTTAAAAATCTTTTGGAAAGCTTCAAAAAAGAGGGAATGAAATCAGGTAAGCTGGCAGCAAAGAAAAGGAACACCGAATGGCTGCAGGGAATGGCTGCTTTTCCCGAAGTTGAGCTGATGTCTTCAACGGAGACCAAGGTCCGCCTTAAGTAAAGACTGTAAGAGTTTGCCCTCAGAGAAGACACAAGAAGTAAACAGGCCTCACTCCCTCAGAAGGAGCTAAGTCTCCTCACACTGTAGCTAGTGGCTATCACATTAGGAGGCACGAAGATAAAGCACTTCAACTACACAAAGTTCAGAAGGTTTCAGGATGCCAACTTCTACAGTAATGCTTCTGGTCAAACATCTCTCCTGAATACACCTGCATAGTCAACTCGCTACTCAGCATCTTTACCTAGACAGAATTATACAACTCAAACTTAGCATGTTCCAACCTTGACTTTCTACATCAAAAACAAAAAAACCTAAACCCAAACCACATGCATACTGTTTTCCTACTTCAGCTGGTGTTCTCTTGGTCCTTCTGCTTGTCTCATCAGAGACTTCTCACACTCGGCATCTAATCCATTTCCCGGCTTTTCCTGCACTGAAATCCAGAAAGCACAGCATCTCCATTCCTTACTGTTACACCTGTCTTCTTGTTTTGAGAACATACTATCTTTTTTATCATTATTACTGATATATATCAAATTTTACTTTAAAATGCTTAGAAAGCATTGTATTCTCATCCTTGGGTACTCATAGTTTAACAAAAACTATTGGGAACAGGACTGTGGGGAGTTTAAAGGGAGAGTGTATAATGTTTTCTTCATCTATGGGCTCAGAATTTTTATTATATTAGAATTCTGGGAATCTCTCGTAGGCATTATGCTATAAACCAAATAGTACTCTACTGATATACTCTAGACTAGCTCACTTGTTGAAATACGCTTTGTTTTGCTTACTTTATTTTTATTGAAAAATCATCACTGGTACAATTAGAATTACCTAAAAGACCATATTTCAATAATAGCAGCATATGGAACCGAAGACAATTTCTCTAGTTCAGAAAAGACTGTAAAGAACTCAGCTATATCTCTTTCTTCAATCAGGTTCCCCAAACAATATCTAATGAAAATGGATAAAGAACTCCAACAGATGAGTGGAACTCTCTGCTATTATCTCAGCCCTACAGTTTATTCTACCACAAAGAGCTGTAGAGATATAGAGCAGAGCAATACAGAAGGAATTTGACATCATGCAATTAGTCAGTATAATTTGGGGGAGGATGTCTTTAACTGACATATCAAGGACAGAGATTAGCAAGACACTAAACATCTATAATGTATGAAACAACTTCCAGGAAATTATCCAGGTGGAAACAGCATCACTTCTGATGTGGAGAGAACACACTAGAGGGATAGTAGAGGGCTGTAACAGGGAAGACAGGAGATCTTATATGATACTGGCAGTGTTCTTCTTCAATCTAACTGTTGTGATAGGGATATTTGCTCTATAACTCTGTATGTGAATGTGTGTGTGCTTAATGCACTTTTGTGTATGTATATTTCACTCTACAATGCAAAGAACTATATAAAATGAAATAGATTGTGAGCTGTAAAAGCAATTGTTCTTATTCCTTACTGTGTAAGTTACTGCTGGAATTGTTATATGCAGAAAGATAAAAGGTGCAAGGGACCAATCACAGACTGTCAGGACCAAGTGATCCAAGTCTGAGCTGACCCTCTTCACCACTGCTGTGCCACATGTCCCTCTCTCTGTCAATATTAACACTTGAAATTTCTTATCTTTCAGCCTAAAGAGAAGTAAGTGAGACAATTCATTTCCCGGACTATACAGATTCAGTTACTTTCACCATCTCCTACTTCACGTTACTGTGACACTGAACAAGTATGTAGCATCTGTCCTGATTTGTTTAACAGAGCCTTAGGTTAACTTTTCTAACTCACTCTTTCCCTGCCCCCTCCCTCTCCTTCCTCTCCACCTCCCTCTTTCTCCCTAGAGATGAGTACAGGACACACAGTTGTTAGGTGAATACTCCTTTTTTTCTTTCTCTCTCTCTTTCTTTCCCTCTCTCCTACCCTGTTCTCCATCCACCTCTGTCTGTCTGCCTGCCTGCCTGCCCGCCCGCCCGCCCGCCCACCCACCCGCCTACCTGCCTGCCCACCTGCCTGTCAGTTGAGGTTCAGGATGTAAGCTGTAAGCTCTCAGCTCCATGTCTGCCTGCCACCATGCATCCTGCCACAATGACATTGTACTAACACTGCAATCAACTCCTGAACAATTAAGTACTTTCTATGATAAGAGATGCCTGGTTGCGGTGTCTCTTAACAACAACAGAACAGTAACTAAGACATTGCCTAAGTTAACAACTTTGGACTTGTCTAGTAGAAAGACTGTATTGTTATATATCACATGTTGATATGTTCCTTTCACAGCATTTTCTTTTCTTTTTTCTTTTTTTATTAAGTATCTTCTTCATTTACATTGCCAATGGTAAAACCTTTCCCAATTTTCCCCTCCCAAAAGCCCCCCTCCCCAAAGATTTCCTACCCCTCCTCCTACCCCCTGCCTCTATGTATATGCTCCTCTACCCGACACATTCCCCCCTCCCCCCTAGCACCTCACCCCATCTGTTTCCCTTTGTTGGGGCCTCTATTGAGCCTTTATGTTAGATGAATACTCTACTCCAAACTTATCCTGATTCTCTTACAATAATATTTATGGAAGGACTGAAAGGAAGTAAGGTTTTGTATCAGAAATCTGCCCTTCACCTACATGATTTAGCACTATCCACTTAACCTCCACACCACTACCTTCCTGCCTGCAAAATCAAAACAATCACACCCACCTCACCCGTTTACCTAAGGGCTAAAAATAGTGCTGCACGCATTAGAACTCTGTGCTGAGAAATGTTCAGTTGTATTATTTTTCATCACAATAAACAGATAAAAGTACTTTTTAATGCCACCTTTTGAATTGCTCCCTCTTAAATAAAAGACTTCCTTACTAATAAACACGTAGACAACTGCCATCAACATGCCACTGACTTTGTGACACAGATGCTAGCTAGTAAGCTGCTCTATTCCCCAAATCTGTGCGTTTTCTGTTCTGTTTCTTTCCCTTTCACTTCCCTCTTTGCTTCTGCTTTTCTGCCCAGTGCATAAGCCTGTCTGGGCCTTTGTGGTACTACTAAAGACGAGCAAATGCTCAAGAAATCCATTAGGCAGTGTCCTGGGAGAGTAACATTTCAAAGAGACTGGAAGGGAAAGAGAAATGACCTCAATGGCAGAGTACTTGCACATTATGTGAGAGGTCCCAGCACCACAGAGAGGGGAAAGAGGATGATAACTGTACCTGCTAGTTTTGTGTGTCAACTTGACACAGGCTGGAGTTATCACAGAGAAAGAAGCTTCAGTTGGGGAAGTACCTCCATGAGATCCAGCTGGGGGGCATTTTCTCAATTAGTGATCAAGGGGGGAGGGCCCCTTGTGGGTGGTACCACCTTTGGGCTGGTGTTCTTGGGTTCTATAAGAGAGCAGGCTGAGCAAGCCAGGAGAAGCAAGCCAGTAAGAAACATCCCTCCATGGCCTCTGCATCAGCTTCTGCTTCCTGCCCTGCTTGAGTTCCAGTCCTGACTTCCTTTAGTGATGAACTGCAATGTGGAAGTGTAAGCTCAATAAACCCTCTGCTCCCCAACTTGCTTCTTGGTCATGATGTTTGTACAGGAATAGAAACCCCGACTAAGACAAATTGGTACCAGCGTAGTGGGGTATTCCTGTGACAACCTGACCATGTTTTGGGGAGGACTGTGGAAGGACTTTGGAACTTTGAGCTAGAAAAGCCATTAGAATATTAAGAGCTCGGTGGAAAGTTCTGTAGGAGCTTGGAAGACAATGTTAAGAACAGTGCAAAAGATGGAGGCCTGGATTGTGAAATTTCAGAGGGAAGATTAAAGACTCTTACAGTGGCCATGTTTTGATTGTGAAGATTCTGTGGTTTTGGTTAGCTGGGGCTGAAGAATCAGCTGTGAGTAACAAGATACCAGAACCACTAAAGCAAACCTTTGTGTTACTAGGACTATTGATGCTGGTTAGCTGGAGCTAAGAAATTAGTGGTGATTAAGAAGAGACCAGCATCACTGAGATGAAATCTTCTTGGCAGTGTTTTCTGAGAGCACAGAGAGTGTGTTCCAGAGATAGCCACAGTTGTATTTTGTGCTGTGGCTGGACTTGGTACTGTGTAAGAGTCACCCAGATGGTACTGGTTTTGAAGGCATAAAGGGGTCATGAAGAGCAGCTGAGGCTCTTGGCACAGTGAGAGGCCACGGAAGGCCATTGGTGAAGGTGCAGCCTCAGTTGCAATTGATGGCCCAGGACTTGAAGGGGTCATGCTTAGGAGCAGAGGCTTGTCACCCTGAAGAGAGCCTATGAGAGGCTATTGGTGAAGCCTAATTACAGTGGAAGATAGCAGAGTTTTGGAGATGCCAGTACCATGCGATGACCACCAAGAACAGCAGCAGCGTGGAGTACAGGCAGCTGGAGCCTAGAAGACAAGCTGTGTGCTACAAAGGGCAGAGCTGAAGAAGTGACCCAAACCCTTGGAGGAGCCCAGAAGATCGTGAGTTGGATCCCAGACATTGAACCATTGGAGTATGAGTTTTGCTTTTGGTTGTGACTGTGCCCTGATATGTTTCCCTCTTGAAGGAAGAAAGTATTTTAGTGGAGCCCACCAGTTGAGAGACTTTGAATTTTTAAAGGATTTTGAATTTTAAAGATGTTGGACATTTTAAGGTGATTGAACTTTTAATATGTAAAGACTGTGGGACTTTTAAAGTAATTTAGATCTTGGGGATGAATAAGAAAGTAAGGGTTGAGGCTTAATAGTGATGTGTTTGTGTGTCAAGTTGACAAGGGGTCAATTGTACTGGATAGTTTTGTGTGTCAACTTGACACAGGCTGGAGTTATCACAGAGAAACGAGCTTCAGTTGGGGAAGTGCCTCCATGAGATCCAGCTGGGGGGCATTTTCTCAATTAGTGATCAAGTGGGGAGGGTCCCTTGTGGGTGGTACCACCTTTGGGCTGGTGGTGTTCTTGGGTTCTATAAGAAAGCAGGCTGAGCAAGCCAGGGGAAGCAAGCCAGTAAGAAACATCCCTCCATGGCCTCTGCATCAGCTCCTGCTTCCTGACCTGCTTGAGTTCCAGTCCTGACTTCCTTTAGTGATGAACTGCAATGTGGAAGTATAAGCTCAAACCCTTTGCTCCCCAACTTGCTTCTTGGTCATGATGTTTGTGCAGGAATAGAAACCCTGACTAAGACAATAACCAAAACTAGTGTCACCCCAAAGTATTTCACTTCCACATGCTACATGGATTAGAATGGAAGAAATTACTAAGACAGCCAAACCATTAAGTGACAGTAAATGTTAAACACAGTCATTCATTCAACAAGGGCTTACTGAGTCTCTACAATGTAAAGAGGTATTGGGGAAAATAGAAAATTAAGCCACATTTCCTACCATCAATAAGTTTAAAAATATAATTTGTAAAGCAGAGAAGAGTATTATCCCCTAAATCGCTTAAGAGCCAGCCCAGCTGCATGCAAACACAGCACTAATTTCCATTTCATTACTTCAGTTTTAGTTCATCTGTATACCAATCACTGGTTCTGCTTTTCTAAATCAGTTTAGCAAGACATCAGTGAAAGATTTTAGTCCAAGTTACATATTGTAAGAAGTGCTTCAATATCCAAGGATGTGCAAAAAACAAACCAAACAGGATTTATCCCAGGTTAAAAAGTGTTATCGATTGACTCTGAAACAGATTTATAGAGCAAGCACATTGCACACTTTCAAATGTGTAGCAAGAGTATTCTTTTGTGGTATTTCTCAATCTTCCTAATGCTGTGACCCTTCCTCGTGCCGTGCTGGCCCCCAGCTATAACATTATTTCATTGCTAGTTCTTCACTGTAATTTTGCTACTGTTATGAATCCTGATGTAAATATCTGATATGCAGGATACCAGGTTGAGACTCACAGGTTGAGGACCATTGCTTTAGTGTAAAGTACACATTGTTTGAAGGTAGTTGCTACTGGAATCCCATTTAAGATCGGAGCAACTGTGATAAACATTAATTTTACTAAAATAGTTAAAAAAGAAAAAATAAAAATTTGAAGTATTTATTTATTTATTCATAGGCAAGGGTTCACAAGGTAGACCTGTTGGTCTCATATTTGCTAAGCTGTACCCAGCATGATCAAACTGGTCTCAACACCTTCATCTACCTATTAAAACAGATAGTTCACTTGTTTGCCTTAAGTTTTAACTAAAAGCTTAAGATTCTAAGGCAAGACATGTAAGTTAAGAAGATGTGAGAAGAAAGGGGGCCCTAGTCTCTGGGTTTACTTAAACTCTCTTACCTGCTACAAGTCAAAGGTGCCAGCAAAATTAACAAAACTGTATTAGGGACAACCTACATAGAGGTAATATCATTTTTATAGAGATATTTCAAACGAGACCATTAGTGGACCATGCTTAAGGCCAAAATCACCTGAATGTGACTTTGTTCCTTTTCAAGATCTAAGCCTGTATTTTCCTGGGAATTTAACAAACAAGAATATAAACTTTCTTGAAACCATGCTGTAATTTTCCTTGTATATAATTACATGCACACACATATACACATGCATGCACATATAAAGTACACACATGTTGCTATGTTAAGAGACTTAAGCTCCACATTCCCAGAAAGCTCACACGTCACATACCAGGAATACCGTCTTTTCCCTGAGCACATGTTCTATTAACACCCATGCGTAAATATAGGTTTAACATCAATCACCAATAAATTAAATCTGCTTCACATTGGCTCTTCCTGAAATTCTTTTCTGCAGCCCACGCAAGGATTCCACCACATCTCAGTGGCAGTGTCTGAAGAGAATGCCTCGGGAGCTGTGCAGGTCAGCGTGGAACGCAGCTCCCAGTCACTTTAGTTTCTACACTAAAAGAGTTCTTCAGACTCTCTTGAAACATGAATGGCTCCAAAAGCAACTTAATGTTTTTTTTTTTTTTTAAATGAGTAAAACTATAAGATACTCTGCTATGTGATGAAGTTATGTTGATAAGGGAACAAGAGTT
Organism: Apodemus sylvaticus; assembly: GCF_947179515.1. Classification (NCBI taxonomy): domain Eukaryota; kingdom Metazoa; phylum Chordata; class Mammalia; order Rodentia; family Muridae; genus Apodemus; species Apodemus sylvaticus. The sequence goes on from NC_067487.1 coordinate 47,807,775, forward strand.
CTGTGACCCTAGATTAGACTGTAGAATGGTCTATCAATGGCAAAAAAGCTAAACACTCACACAACATCTCTTTGCCACAGTCTTAATGATATAATTTGGTGGGTGTTAAACCAACAAGATAATATAAATAGAAAGCCATGCTAATCAGGGAACATGAGTCCTTTTAACTCCCAGAGCTTACTTTAAGGATTGAAGGTTACTAAGAGGAGAAATTTAGGAAGATTCTTGGATTTCAGGTGGCCTTACTAAAATGAGACTAGGATTATGGAAAGATAAGGAACAGGAGAAGCTGAAGAGGGAAAAGAAATGGTCTTATACCACTTAGAACCACAGAGAAGAATGAAATCAAATCATGCTGGGACCCAGGGCTGGTTTCTCTATGTCACAACTGACACTAACCTACTTACAAAGTGAACCCTCACAATTCCATTGTTTCAATTAATGTAGAAGTACAAACTTGACTAATTCTAAAAATGGCTCTTTGAGGCAATGGGTAAAAATATTCCATAAACAATACATGTGAAACGTGTGAAATTAATCTGGGTCATACAATAGCATCAAAAGCTTATAAATGCGGTAAACATCTTGTAGGCTAGTCACTTTTGAGATTCTGCAATACCTTATATAATATTTTAAATCTTTCAGCTGAAAAAGGCATTTTAGAAATGGAAAGAACGATTTGCAAGGAAAACAGTACTCCCTCATCAAAAAGAATGGCATGAGGTGAGGGGTGGGGGAAAAGAGTAGCTTTGGCAAAATCCATTTGGAAAATCCAAAACCCTAAAGGGCTTCCTTTGAAATGGATACATTCGTTTGTATAAAACTGTGCCAACCACTGTTATTCTGTGCAATGGAGTTTTCACAGAGTATTTAGTATAAAGAGTACATTCTAAAGTAGAAAAAAATAAAAAGGTCGATCTTCATAGGATCATTAAACAGCCACAAAGAAAATAGTGCTAAAGGGAAAGAATTTATTCTAGCGAACCACTGCATGCCATTTTGGAGGAACCCCAGAGAAAATGATGCATCTGTCAGTAGAAAGGGCGTTGGAGATGGGGTTCCTGCTGTCTTACTGAAGGCTGCCTGCTGTCTAATGTTTTGCTTCATGCTGTTTAAACTGTTAAATTTTGGTAAATAACTATTACTGTTACATTAGAAGGGAGGGAGGGAATAGAAGGAAGGAATGAGGGAAACAAGTAGAATCTCAGAGAAGAATCTTGTCCTAGATCACATAGCTGACAGAGCCCCAGCCAGGACTGAATCCCATCGATGCAATGCCCAATGCCAGCCACTTCCTCCTCAATGGTACTCACCAGAAGGAAGAGCTTGAGCTCACACAAAGACCCAAGAAGATCTGAAAAGTCAGTTCTTCATCATCTAGATGGTGAATCAAAGACCATTAACAGCCAACATAGCAAATGGGACTTAACCTCTAAAACAGATGGGACCCACCGGGAGGGATGGAATTATGTCTTTGCATCCATTGTTAGAAATTAAGCACAATATCTGTTTTATTTGAGGCAAACTAGTTTAGCGACTCTGTTTCCTGATGCAAGTTTTGGTTTTGTTTTATTTTGTTTTGTCTGAAGGATTTTTCCCAAGTCAGCATCAGTCCTTTCAGGGACAGTTCAACCGGAGAAAGGGCCAGGTCCACAGGAGAGGAACAACCAATCTGCTTAAACAGTGGAAGAGGTGGGTGACTTCACTTCCCTGTGTGTAACCTACAACTGCAGGGTTGGTTCTTAAATATACTAAGAATATTCATAGGTTCAGAACGAGTAGGTTCTTTTAAGTTCTGAAGATACTTTAACTAGGGATTGAATACTACTAAAGTGGGAATGAGGGAACATTTAGGAAGATTCTTTAAGGTCAATCAGCCTTACCAAAAAGTGACTGATATTAGGGAAGATATGAGGAGCATTCAGGAACTTAAAGGCTCTGGGTTGGCTACAAATGCATCTATTTATTTTGAGAAATGTTGAGATGTGGCATAGTAAAACTAGTGATTTATTCCAAGGAGGCCAAAAGTTGATTTAAATAAAAGCTCATAAACGAGGAGTCCAAAGTTCCTATTGCCTCCTTTATCAAATAGTTAATAATTTTTAAGCAAATGAGCACAGAACTTGGTGGTTTCCAGTTGCCTCAGTCAATTAGCTCAGACTTCAGACTCCCCTGAAACATGAATGGCTCCAAAAGCAACTTAATGTTTTTTTTTTTTTTTAAATGAGTAAAACTAAAAGATACTATAGTATCTTATAAGATACTATAACATAAGATCTTATAACATAAGATACTATGTGATGAAGTATGTTGAGAAGAGAACAAGAGTTCTGTGACCCTAGGTTAGAGTGTAGAATGGTCTATCAATGGCAAAAATGCTAAGCACTCACACAACATCTCTTTGCCACGGTCTTAATAATTTGGTGGATGTTAAACAGTCAAGATAACATAAATAGAAATATCCAGTTCTAGTATCTTAATCTTCTATCTTTAAAACAAAGCCCTAAATTGAAGACTCTTAACCCATTGCTAGCTAAGTCATTAAGACTTTCTGACTGTTCCAAACTAGTTTTAGAGTACAGGGATACTGCACTATGCTTACCTCTAAGGCTTATTTGTTGAAGGTAATTATCAAGGCTGGAGAGATGACTCAGTGTTAGAGTCCTAAGCAGCCTTTAGGAGATGCTTAAATCACCAATGTGATTAGTAGGAATAGAGGGGCTGAGGTAGCAGCCCCACTTTGCCCTCTGTCTCTTTTACTTTGTGAGAATTTAGCAAGAAGGCGCCATCTGGCAGGTCCTTACCAAGCATCCAAATGAACTGCACCCTGACCTGGACTCTCTAGTCTTCAGAACTGTCAGATATAAACTTGTTGTTTATAAATTACATCATCTCAAGTATTTTATGAGAATACCATGAAAAGATAAAGGCCCGACCCAAAAGGAAGTTGAAGGCTTATATAATTTGTATGATATTGGGGTAAAAACATGTGAGTTAAAATGAATGTCAGGATTGAAATGGTGATGTTGCAAACACTGGGGATAAGAAATGAAAGGGCTTCCAGCAGGGTGTGAGATAACCAAGCCAAGTAGATAAGGACAGAGCTCTGGGGAAAACAACAGCTTTGGTCTTAGGAGGCTCCATCTGGCTCCCACAAAGTCCCTACCACCACCGGAGAACATACCCAATGTTGCCCTTCTGACTCTTCTTGCCTCAAATTGCAACATGGTAAGAATAGCTTCTAATAGCCCCACCGATTACATTCTGGCTCCTACAACTCTCTAAAGAGGATGGGGCTCTAAGTTAATCCATGACCTGCAATCATGACTTGGTATGTTAAAAGTCACAGAGGTACAGAAAGGAAAGTAAGACTGATTAATGTGTGGCTATAATTCAAGTTGACTCCAACCCCAGGCAGCAAGGAGCTGTGCTTGCCTGTGCTTGGTGGTAGCATTATGGAGAGAGACAGGGCTTGCTTGAAGTGTTCTCTGGTTATGACCTGAAGGTCCTAGGTCGCCTAACACCCTCCTTATAATTATCCATATGTGAATCTATAGGACCTGTGCTAAGACACTAGCATCAACTTGCAGAATACACTAGGTTGTGGTAACATAAATATTTCTATGGATATAAACATCTGAGTTTATGTTCTTTCTCAGAGGCTGATATTAGTTATTATCTGATACATTTATATATATTATAAAATTTAAGATACTTAATATTGTTTATTAGGCAAAGTGACTTTTTTCTGTAAAGGGGCAGAAAGAAATTATTTAAGCCATTGAGCATCTGGAATTATTCAGTTCTGCCTTTTAGTACGACAGATAGTATGAAAATGAGTATGCATGGCTGTATTCTAATAATACTTTATAAAAGGAAAATGGATGTTAACAGGTGATATTTGGTAAGAGTTTGTCCACCTCTGTAGTATAAAAGTAAGGGAATCATGTCATTTAAAAGAAGGCAGCCTGGTAGATTCAGTTATTGCATGTGCATCTCTTTTCTCTATAAATCTGCTAGAGTTTATTAACACACATATATTCCTTCTTTATGAAGAATGTACTGGTATGCTAATAGCTAAGAGCCATTACTCTACAATTCTGATGCTATAGGGTGGGGGAGGGGAGGCACATTTTTCTCTTCTGATTAACTAAGGCTACAAAGAATGTTAAAATCATGGGGCTGGAGAGATGGCTCAGTGGTAAAGAGCACTGACTGCCCTTCTGGAGGTCCTGAGTTCAAATCCCAGCAACCATATGGTGGCTTACAACCATCTGTAATGAGATTTAATGCCCTCTTCTGGAGTGTCTGAAAACAGCTACAGTGTACTCACATATAATAAATACCTTTTTAAAAAAAAAGGTTAAAATCTGACAGTTATAGACACAATGTAGTCTAGAAAGCACCAAAGCAATACTGTGATACCAAAGAACTTCTCCTTTTCCTAGACCAGCAACACTAGTTTTTCAGAAGTTGAGTTTTAGAAAAAAAAAAAAAAAACAACCAAAAACAACCAAACAAACAACCCCAAAACTATTAGCAAAGAACCAGAGTTTAAGTGTATTATAAAAACGCAGGCCTGCTAAGAAATTTAAACCTCTTATGATTGTTTTCCTTTCTATGACTATATAGATCTTTTATAAAAACACTATTCTGTTTTCATTTGTAATTCACATAAGCAGTACTGCCTTCCTGAGCTTGCTCCTGTTAAATATTTACAGTATTATGAAACTATAATAGAATAGCTTTATGTGTAAAACAGGTTCACATTAAAGAGTTTGGGAAGAAATCTAAAGCTGATTTTTTCTCAAAGCTCTAGTGAGCAAGACCTGGTATGCAAGGTAAATTTTACTTCCTTAGAGGTATAAAGATTATGCAACATCTCTGTTAAGTAGCTAGTTTTTCTTGTATGTGTGGTGTATGTGTATGCATATGTTTGTGGGTCTGCACACATTCATGTGGAAGCCAGAAACTGAAGTCAGGTATCTTCCCTCTACCTTGCTTTTTGAGACAGGCTTTCTCACTGGGCTGGAGCTCACCAATTCCAGAGGACTAGGTGGCCAGCAAGGCCCCAGGGCCTGCTATTCCTATCTCACTAGTGTTGGGCATCACTATGTGAACCATAACACCTGGTTTTGCTTTTTACAAAAATGCAAACACACACACACACACACACACACACACACACACACACACACACACGTGCACTGGATCCTCATGCTTGCAAGGTCAGCACTTCAGAGGCCAGCCATTTCTCTACCTCTGGGTTTCAGATTTGAAGTCTCACTATTTACTTATCTAAACTGGAGACTATCTGTTCACCTGCCTCGCCCTTCTAAATCCTGGGATTACAGATTTGCCCACGCCTATCTGGCAGTAGTTGTTTATAAGACATACAAGTTTCTCTTTAATTTACAAGTGTCATTTGACCTGCTGAAAAGTTTTGTTGAAAACAAATGACAAAACCTAAAATAGCGAACAAACAAAAGCTTTTGTCTGTCAAAGGATCCTTACAATTCGCTTTTGGACAAGTTGGCTAATAACTGACAGATGATAAGCGGATGCCTTCCATTCAGTAGGTCTTTTCCTGATTTGTAAACGAGGAGAAAGCATTTGACTAGTCGCCTCGAAGCTCCAGGATTGCAAGGCAGACAACACACCATTGCCACCCACAATTAGAGCAGTCACTCATGGGCTGGGGAAGTGCCTTGGTGAAAGAGCGACTTCATTGCCAAGCCCTGAGTTGGATCTCCAGCACCTGTACAAGCACAATGAGTCATACCCTTACCACCAGTGTGGTAGGATCATCAGAGGCTTCGGCTCGATTCCCCTCTCTAGATCTTTCTCATTCAAGGACCCTCTCCCTACAATTATCCCAACAGTCCTCTCGTCCCCGGCTTCGGGTGTTCATCTGCTGTAACCCTTCATGTCTTTTCCCAGAGGCTCCAGCAGACCCTGACTTTCTCAGCTCCCGCGGACTCCCCGCACTTGACCCACTCGAGGGACTTGCACCACTCTGGAGCAGAGTCCCTAGCCCGGGACTTGGCTCTCCAGGCATCCCAAAGACCCCTCCGTGCTCACAGCCCGTTGGCTGCAAGCTCAGCCCTTCCCTCCTCCCCTGGGTTCCCTCTTGGACTGTCCCAGAGTGAGTTTGCCAGGAGCGAGAACGTGTCTACCTTAGCAGGCCAATCCCTCAATCTCGGAAAACCAGAGCAGGAGGCGAAGACCCTTTCACAGACTTCTCAGTAGGCAGCCTCTTAGAGAATAGTCCCCTAAACAGGAAGAGGCAACGGCTTAGGCCGCGGGGCATGGCGGGGGATGGAGTCCTCGGAGAACAAAGTCAGCAGCCTCTGTAAAAGAGCCGCCATCTGGAACTACAACTCCCAGAGGGCTCTGCAGCGGCCAGCCATCCTCCCTAAGAGCCCCGCCCTCCAGATCCGGAGGCGGAGTCGCCGAGCAGGTGCACGAACTTCTAGCTGGCTGAGTCGTCTTCTTCGCCTGGACAAGTTGGAAAGAGAGAAAAAGTAGAGATACCTTGAGGAGTTTTACGGCATCTCAGGCCACGTGAGGACAAGTTGATGTGCCTGACGTCCCTGGCGACTTTTTTCTCAGGTTTTCCTGGCTCCTGTTATGTTCTTCGGTCACACCCTTGGACGCTGTAGATCCCGAGGGAAGCTGGAGTGCGGTGGGATCGGGGAGCTGTTAGCTTGCATTGATTTTTCCCTGTGGTCTTCTTGTTTGGTTTGGTTTGTGTTTGTTTTGATTTTGGTTTGTTATTCTAGAAGGTGTCTTTGTGTATCCTGTCTGTCCTGGAACTCATTCTGTAGACCGGTCTAGTGTCAAACTTCAAACTCAAAAGATCTGCCCGCTTCTGCCTCTGCCTCCTGCGTGTTGTTGGGATTAAAGGCGGATGCGACCAAATAAACATACAATGTACCTAAAGTACCAATGTATTTTGGTAATTAAGTCATCTCATGGTAAGATCCCTAAGACTGATACAGCATGTCCTAAACCAGGACTCTATAAAGAAAGTTAACATTCAAAAGCAATGTGCTGTAATGTGATCAAGACCCCAAGACCTAAACTTATCAAATAGTAATGAATTCCAAGAATTTTACATTTATCATTTTTAAAAAGTCCTTTAAAACTACATGCTTTACCTATTTTACCAATAATGAAACAGTCTGAGAAAAGTTGTGACATGGCAAGGCTAGAGAGACTTTCAAGTGGCAAAATATCTGGAATTCAAACCAAGGTATTCCAAACGAGGCTCTCAAAATCCTAAATATCTTCTCTGATACTGAGGGCTTAAAATTGCAAGTAGTAGTGAATGTTGCATTTAAGGAAGATACAAGTTATTTTATTAATAGTGTTCTTGTTCCAAAAGGCTTACAACTGAGTCTGGCTATACATCTGCATCTGCATTTGAAAACGAATGATACAAGATTTTGTGAGTCTCCCTGATAGGAAAATTATTTTTCAGAATTCCAGTCTGAGAAAACAGTTTTAATCAAGATTGGAAGGTGAAAAAGTAAATACGTACCTTACAGTTGCTGAAGAGAAACTTAAAGCAACAATAACAAAATTGGTGAATTTGGTAAGAAGACTCTGGTCAACTCCCACTTTTCAGGGAGTAGCGGCCTTAAAGATGGCAGTCTACATTCTTGATGAAGGTCACTGCCACTAAAGGGACCAAAAGAGACCTTAACTACTAATTGTTAAACCTAGTGTGTCCTTGAAGGTTTAGCCCAAAATTTTGCCTTGTTTTTATGGGCAAAACCTTGGTTTCATGGTTTCTTGGCTCCCAGGGCAGTGCTTGTCCAAATATTTGAACACATAGCCATAGCTACAGGTGCAAGGTCTCAGTTCAAGCAAGAAATAAACAGACTAGCCCTGTGCCAGGTTTCCCACTAAGAAATCCTTAATAATACATTCATGTACTATAGAATAAAATCTAAAAATTATTCAAGATACAGATAGATCAGCAATTGAGAACAAATTCTAAGACATGCTTAGTTTGAGTTTCTATTGCTGAAAAAAAAAAGCAAGTTGGGGAGGAAAGGGATTATTTGGCTTACACGTCTATATTAGTTTCATCATCAAAGGAAGTCAGAACAGGAACTCAAACAGGGTAGGAATCTAGAGGCAGCAGCTGATAAGCTAGAGGCCATGATGTGCTGCTTAGTGGCCTGCTCCCATGGCTTGCTTAGCCGGTTTTCTTACATAACCCAGGACCACCAGCCCAGGGATAATACCTCCCACAATGGGCTGGGCCTGCCTACATCAATCGCTAATAAAGAAAATGCCCTACATACAACACATACTAACATTTAATGATTAGGTAGAGAAGGAGGCCTCTAAAGAAAAGATTCAGAATGAATTGGTCATAGCAGTAGAAAAGAACAGCTAGGAAAAGCCAGGGAGGGGAGTACAATTTTTCATGATTGCTTTATTTTTATTTTTTTATTTATTTTTATTGTTTTAGTTACAGTCTCTGTATCTGACACTGACCCAGAACTTGCCCTGTGACCCAGGATGGCCTTGAACTTGTGATCCTTTTGCCACTTACATAGTGGTGGTGGTGGTGGTGGTGGTGGTGGTAGTAGTAGTAGTAGAACCTGAATCACCATGCCTAGTTTTTTTCATCTGTTTTAGTGCAAAGTTTTAGCTATATACAGATATAGGAGGTATGGTGAACCTCTGTTTCCATTACTCATAAAAAACAATCAATACAGAACCGAGTCTTATGTCCTCTATAACCACATCTTTGTATATCTAAAATATAAAGACTGCTTTAAAACATCATAATCTCCATATCATCATACCTAAAACATTAATATTCTCTTAACATTGTTTAGTATCTAGTCAGTTAATATATTTCCTGAAGCCGTGGAGATAACTCAGTAGGTAAAGTGCTTCCCCACAAAGCAGAGACTTGGATTTAGTCTCCACAGACCACATAATAAGAAAAAGCCAAGATTCATGATGTCTTCTGCTTGTAATCCCAATGCTGGAGATACAGAAACAGGTGGATCCCCAGGGCTCATGGGCTTGGTAATTTCCAGATCAATGAGAGACTTTGTCTCAGAAGGAGAGCCGAACGACTCCCAAGGAAGGACACCTGAGGATGTTTGAGGCTTCCATGCATATAAACATACACACATGCTCCCACATAAAAAAGCATGCCTTCACATACACACTCAAAATAAATATCTTAATTTTTCTTTTTGAGATAGGCTCTCACTATGTAACTCTATGTAACTGGCCTAGAACGGGCTCTATAGACCAGACTGGTCTCAAACTCATAGAGCTCTCCCTCCTGAGTGCTAGATTAAGGACATGTGCCACCATGCCTGGCCCAATTTCTTGTTCTGTGTTATAAACTTTATAGTTGGTAAGACTCTGGATCCACACATATTTGATTTGTCTCTTCTCTCCTGAGACATTTTTCCCAGTAACCTTTCCTGCATTTTTTTATTTTGTTGACTCTGCATCAGTGCTGAACCATAACATCTTCTGTTTCTTCTATTTGACACAAACTGGGAATTAAATCTAAAAGTTTGATTAAAGCTAAAGTTGAGTTTTGAAATCAAGCCTCTACATGTAGTGTTTTGCATTTCCCACTGTGATACATCAGGCAGCACATGGCTCTTGGAGGTCTTTGCTTTCTGATATAAAGTTGGCCTGGTGTGTTTAAATGTTGTCCTCTTTAAGGAGACAGCTAGGTAAGATCACACACCAGTTACCTGCCTTCCTACTGATGTACTAATTGATGTGTCTAGCCTAAGGCCCTAGGGTATCATGCATCCCGTAATAGCTTAGGTAAGGCCAAACACATTTGTAGATAACAGCATCAGGTCATAACGCCATAAGGTTGGACACCCCTGGCAGATTTCCATGCACCACGCTACTTTCAAAAGAGCTAAAGAAGTAAGGTAGGGAGGAAAAACCCATCCACAGTGTTCTGATTTTAGTGTAACAGGAAAAGACACGCTGAAAAGATGCTAAGGCCTCTCAAATAATTCCAAGCTTCATGGAGAATGAGGCCTCCACTTTGGGGATGGAGAAGAAATCAAATCCTGACCACAGCCTTGAAGCAATAAGAACATCACAGTGATCTCAGTTCTGTGTGGAACCCTATGCTCCGGTGGCCCTGTACCTGCAGATGCTGCTGATGGGCCTGTGGTAGATGCAGCCAAGGCTGCAGTTAGGAATCTTCCTGACAACTGCAGCTTTTAGAATGGAAAGCAAAAATCCACTTCCTGGGTGGCGAGGCATGAAAGCAAGGACACTGCCTTGCAGCTCAATGCTAGCCTTCGTGATCTGAGCAAGCATTGCTACCACCCATTCCCAACCTGTACAGTTGCAGTACAACTATCCTGGGTCAATATTCACAGATGGAGCTTAAGACCTTGACATATGTCACAGTTAGGTTCTGTACCATGATGGGCTTGTCTCAGTTTGCCTTACTGCCACAACACCGACTGTGGGCTCAGCGTTGTGACATTCAGAGCCACAGTTCTGGAATAGGAACCAGGGCTGGTCCCTCTGGTGATTCTTTCTATGTAGTTCATAACCAGAGACTATTGGCTTTGGAAGGCACATGGAGGCCTGTGCAGGCCCCGGACAGAGGTTTGTGTGGATAAACTACCCTTTATAAAAAGCTCCCTAATTGAGTCTGGAAAAACTGACCAGCTGAGGATTTAAGAAAAACCTAAGCTTGGATTGCCTCCTAGCATTGCCACAGGTAACCTGAATTTTGGTGACATCTAGTGTTAGAAATTATAGGCTGAAAAAATAAGTATGCTGTCTTCAATTTCTGAAAACAAAACCAAAACAAGCCATATTATGAAGACTGGAATAAATACCTAATCCCTTGCCCTCAAATGACATCATACATCAATAAGCACCAAGGATGTTTAAGGAACCATGACCTCATCTGATAGTAAAAATAAAATGCCAGAGATCCTTCCTGCTGCCATCTGCACCCAGGAGCTGGGGCTGTACCACAGCACTTTGTGCACAGGTCCTGCCAGGAGAGAGCTGCTCTCCCAGGAGTGCTCTCACTCCTGGGCTCAGAGGTGAGCATTCCACTTTCTCTCCAATAATTTTACAGAATGGGACCACCCAGGACCTCACAGGGCACAGGAACAGTGTAGCAGCTGGGACAGAATCCTCTCAGTCTCCATCTGCACCTGGGAGCTGTACACAGATGGTCTCCCAAGAGTGTTGGTCTCCCTCCCAAGAGTGCTGACACAAGCTCACAGGCCCACAGGAGGAACAAGCTCCAGCTAGAAACAGCAAGACCAACTTACACCAGAGATAATTGGATGGTGAAAGGTAAGCACAAGAACCGTACCAACAGAAACCAAGGCTACATGGCATCATCAGAACCCAGTTCTCCCACCACAGCAAGTCCTGGATATCCCAACACAACGGAAAAGCAGATTCGGATTAAAAAAACAATCACATCTCATGATGATGATGATAGAGGACTTTAAGAAGGACATAAATAACTCCCTTAAAGAAATACAGGAGAACATAGGTAAACAGGTAGAAGCCCTTAAAGAGGAAACACAAAAATCCCTTAAAGAATTACAGGAAAACATGACCAAAGAGGAATTGAACAAAACCATCCAGGATCTAAAAATAGAAGTAGAAACAACAAAGAAATCACAAGGGAGACAACTGTGGAGATAGAAAACCTTGGAAAGAGATCAGGAGTCATAGATGCAAGTATCACCAACAGAATACAAGAGAGAGTCTCAGATGCAGAAGATACCATAGAAAACACCCAACAGTCAAAGAAAATGTAAAATGCAAAAAGCTCCTAACCTAAAACATCCAGGAAATCTAGGATACAATGAGAAGACCAAATGTAAGGATAATAGGTGTAGAAGAGAGCAAAGATTCCCAGCTTTAAAGGCCCGTAAATATCTTCAACAAAATTATAGAAGAAAACTTCCCTAACCTAAAGAAAGGGATGCCCATGGAAATACAAGAAGCCTACAGAACTCCAAATAGATTGGACAAGAAAAGAAATTCCTCCCATCACATAATAATCAAAACACAAAATGCACAAAACAAAGAAAGAATATTAAAAGCAGTAAGGGAAAAAGGTCAAGTAACTTACAAAGGCAGACCTATCAGAATTACACCAGACTTCTCACCAGAGACTATAAAATCCAGAAGATTCTGGGCAGATGTCAAACAGACCCTAAGAGAACACAAATGCCAGCCCAGGGTACTTTCAATTACCATACCCAGCAAAACTTTCAATTACCATAAATGGAAAAACTCAAGTATTCAATGACAAAAACAAATTTACACAATATCGTTCCACAAATCCAGCCTTTCAAAGGATAATAAATGGAAAAGTCCAACACAAGGAGGGAAACTACACCCTAGAAAAGCAAGAAAATAATCTTCTTTTAACAAACCAAAAAGAAGATAGCCACATAAACGTAATTCCACCTCTAATGACAAAAATGGCAGGAAGCAACAATCACTTTTCCTTAATATCTCTTAATATCAATGGACTCATTTTCCCAATAACAAAACATAGACTAACAGACTGGATATGTAAACAGGACCCGACATTTGCTGCAAACAAGAAACCTACCTCAGTGACAAAGACAGATACTACCTCAAAGTAAAAGGCTGGAAAACAATTTTACAAGCAGATTAACACCCCCCCCCCATAAAAGCTGGAGTAGCCATTCTAATATCGAATAAAATCGACTTTCAACCTAAAGTTATCAAAAAAGATATTAAAGGACATTTCATACTCATCAAAGGAAAAATCTATAAAGAAGAACTCTCAATTCTGGACATCTATGCTCCAAATGCAAAGGTACCCACATAAAGGAAACTTTACCAAAGCTCAAAGCACACATTGCACCTCACACAATAATAGTGGGAGACTTCAACACCCCACTCTCATCCATGGACAGATCATGGAAACAAAAACAAAACAGAGGAACCATGAAACTAAGAGAAGTTATGAATCACATGGATCTAACAGATATCTATAGAACATTTTATTCTAAAACAAAAGACTATACATTCTTCTCAGCACCTCACAGTACTTTCTACAAAATTGACCATATAATCAGTCACAAAACAGGCCTCAATGGATATAAGAAGATTTAAATAACCCCATGCATCCTATCAGATCATCACGGACTAAGGTTGGTCTTCAATAACAGCAAAAACAATAGAAAGCCCACATACACATGGAAGCTGAACAACACCATACTCAATGATAATTTGGTCAAGGAATAAATAAATAAAGAAATTAAAGACTTTTTAGAATATACTGAAAATGAAGCTACAACATACAACAAACTTATGGGACACAATGAAAACAGTGCTAAGAGGAAAACTGATAGCTCTGAGTGCCTCCATAAGAAACTAGAGAGAGCATATACTAGCAGCTTGACAGCACATCTGAAAACTCTAAGAAGCAAATACACCAAAGAGGAATAGAAGGCATGAAATAATCAAACTCAGGGCTAAGATCAACCAAGTAGAAACAAAAAGAACTATACAAAGAATAAACCAAACCAGGAGCTGGTTCCTTGAGAGAATCAACAAAATAGATAACACTTAGCCAGACTAATCAGAAGACATAGAGACAGTATCCAGATTAACAAAATCAGAAATGAAAAGGGAAACATAACAACAGAAACTGAGGAAATTCAAAAAACCATCAGATCCAATTACAAAAGGCCATACTCAAAAAAACTGGGAAATCTAGATGAAATGGACAATTTTCTATACAGATACCAGGTAACAAAGTTAAATCAAGATCAGATAAACAATCTTAATGGTCCCATAACCCCTAATGACATAGAAGCAGTCATTAATAATCTTCCAGACCAAAAAAAGAGAAAGAAAAAAAGAAAAAAAAAAGCCCAGGACCAGATGGGTTTAGTGCAGAGTTCGACCAGACCTTCAAAGAAGACCTAATGCCTATACTCTTCAAATTAGTCCACAAAATAGAAACAGAAGGAACACTACCCAATTCATTCTATAAAGCCGCAATTACTCTGATATCTAAACCACACAAAGATGCAACAAAGAAGAACTTCAAACCAATTTCCCTTATGAATATTGATGCAAAAATACTCAATAAAATTCTTGCAAACCGAATCCAAGAACACATCAAAACAATCATCCATCATGATCAAATAGGCTTCATCCCAGGCATGTAGGGAAGGTTCCATATACGGAAATCCATCAACACAATTCACTGTATTAAAAAAAAATCTCAAAGAAAAAAAACATGATTATTTCATTAGATTCTAAGAACACATTTGACAAAATCCAGTACCCCTTCATGATGAAAGTTTTGGAAAGATCAGGAATTCAAGGTCCATACCTAAACATAGTAAACGCAAATTACAGCAAACTAGTAGCCAACATCAAACTAAATGGAGAGAAACTTTAAGCAATCCCACTGAAATTAGGGACTAGACAAGGCTGTTCACGCTCTTCAATATAGTACTTGAAGTCCTAGCCAGAGCAGTTAGACAACAAAAGGAGGTCAAAGGGATACAAATTGGAAAGGAAGAAGTCAAAATATCACTATCTGCAGGTGATATGATAGTATACTTAAGTGGCCCCAAAAATTCCACCAGAGAATTCCTAAAGCTGACAAACAACTTCAACAAAGTGCCTAGATATAAAATTAACTCAAACAAATCAGTGTCCTTCCTCTACTCAAAGGATAAAGAGGCTAAGAAAGAAATTAGGGAAATGATACCCTTCACAATAGTCACAAATAATATAAAATACCTTGGTGTGACTCTAACCAAGCAAGTGAAAGATCTGTATGACAAGAACTTCAAGTCTCTGAAGAAAGAAATTCAAGGATAACTCAGAAGATCTCCCATGCTCATAGACTGGCAGAATTAATATAGTAAAAATGCCCATCTTGTTGAAAGCAATCTACAGATTCAATGCAATCCCCATCAAAATTCCAACTCAATTCTTCATAGAGTTATAAGGAGCAATTTGCAAATTTATCTGGAGTAACGAAAAACCCAGGATAGTGAAAACTATCTCAACAACTAAAGAACTTCTGGGGAAATCACCATCCCTGACCTCAAGCTGTACTTCAGAGCAATCTTGGTATAAACTGCATGGTATTGGTACAGTGACAGGCAGGTACATCAGTGGAATAGAACTAAAGGCCCAGAAATGAACCCATATGCCTATGGTCACATGATTTTTGACAAAGGAGCTAAAATCACCCAGTGGAAAAAAGCATTTTCAACAAATGGTGCTGGTTCGACTGGCAGTTAGCCTGTAGAAGAATGCAAATTGATCCATTCTTATCTTCTTGTACAAAGCTCAAGTCCAAGTGGATCATGGACCTCCACAAAAAAAACAGATACACTGAAACTAATAGAAAAGAAGGTGGGGAGAAGTGTCCTCATGGACACAGGAAAATTTTCTGACTAGAACACCAATAGCTTACGCTCTAAGATCAAGAAATGACAAATGGGACCTCATAAAACTGCAAAGCTTCTGTAAGGCAAAGGACACTGTCAATAGGACAAAATGACAAAGAACAGATTGGGAAAAGATCTTTACCAATCCTACATCTGATAGAGGACTAATATCTAATATATACAAAATATCCAAGAAGTTAGACTCCAGAGAACCAAATAACCCTATTAAAAATTGGGTACAGAGCTAAACAAAGAAGCCTCAGCTGAGGAATATTGAATGACTGAGAAGCACCTAAAGAAATGCTCAATATCCTTAGTCATCAGGGAAATGCAAATCAAAACAACCCTGAGATTCTACCTTGAACTTGTCAGAATGGCTAAGATCAAAAAATCAGGTGACAGCAGATACTGGCGAAGATGTAGAGAAAGAGGAACACTCCTCTATTGCTGATGGGATTGAAAGCTGGTAGAAGCACTCTGGAAATCAGTTTGGCAGTTCCTCAGAGAATTGGACATAGTTCTACCTGAGGACCTAGCTATAACACTCCTGGGAATATACCCAGAAGATGCTCCAACATGTAATAAGGACACATATTATGTTCATGATAGCCTTATTTATAATAGCCAGAAGCTGGAAAGAACTCAGATTACCCTCAATAGAAGAATGGATACAGAAAATGTAGTACATTTACACAATGGAATACTACTCAGCTATTAAAAATAATTAATTCATGAAATTTTTAGACAAATGGAGGGAACTAGAAAATATCAGCCTGAGTGAGGTAACACAATCACAAAAGAACACACATGATATGCATTCACTGATAAGTGGATATCAGTCCCAAAGCTCGGAATATCCAAGATACAATTCATAGACCACATGAAACTGAAGAAGAAGGAAGACCAAAGTATAGATACATTGGTCTCTCTTAGAAGGGAGAACAAAATGTCCATGGGAGGAGATACAGAGACAAAGTGTGAAGCAGAGACTGAAGGAAAGGTCATCCAGAGACTCCCCCACCTGGGTTTCTATCCCATATACAGTTACCAAACCCAGATACTATTAGGGATGCTAACAAGTGCTTGCTGAGAGGAGCCTGATATAGCTGTCTCCTGAGAGGTTCTGCCAGTGCCTGACAAATACAGAGGGGGATGCTCTCAGCCAACCACTGGACTGAACATAGAGTCCCCAATGGAGGACCTAGAGAAAGGACCCAAGGAGCTGAAGGGGTTTGCTGCCCCATAGGAGGAATAACAATATGAATCAACCAGCACCCCCAGAGCTCCCAGGGACTAAACCACAAACCAAAGAGATGGCATGGAGGGAGCCATGGCTCCTGCCGCATATGGCCTTGTTAGACATCAGTGAGAGGAGAGACCCTTGGTCCTGTGAAGGCTCGATTCTCCAGTGTTGGGGAATGCCAGAACAGGACAGTGGGAGTGGGTGGGTTAGTGATCAGGGGGAGGGGGGAATGGGATAGGGGGTCTTTGGAGGGGAAATGAGGAAAAGGGATAACATTTGAAATGTAAATAGAGAAAGTAATAAAAATGAAAATAAAATAAAAAATAAAAGATTAAAAAAATAAATAAATAAAATGCCAGAAACTGTCCAGATAGTAACCAGTGTAGATGGATGCTCATAAGGGTATTGGTTACTTTTCTGTTGTTGTGATAAATACCAGGACTAAAGTCTGACTTATGGAAGAAGGAATTTATTATGGTTTGTGTTTTCAGAGCGATAAGCCTCCATTGTGGCATGGAATCATGGCAGAAAGCTACAGGAGTGCTGGGTGGGGCAGCAAGCTGAGACCCGCATCCTCAAAGCAGCAGAAAGTATGAGCTGGAGGTGGTGTGAGGCTATATAGTAGCAAAGGCCGCCCTGCTGATGGCCTGTCCCCAGCAAGAATGCATTCCCCAAGCCTCGCTGAGCAGTGCCACCAACAGGAACTAAACGTTCAAATACCTGGGTCAATGGGGAGCATTTCCCATTCAAACTTCCACAGATAAAATTGACTTGAGACCTGGAGGCCATTTTTAAAAAGTCGAAATCCTTGATAATGAAGATACACTAAACCAAATAAAAATGCATCGGGGAAGCATTGATAATAGAGTAAATCAGACAGGAGAGAGAATGAATGGATTCCAAGAAAGGCCATTTGAAATACACAGAGGAGAAAAAGAATTTAGGGGAAGAAATGTACTCATGGTAACTTTGCGACAACATTGAAAGGGTAAGTAGGTTAATGGGGATATGAAGGGGATTTGAGAACACCAATCGATGCAACTACTTTGTGATCAACCACAGTCAGGTTTCAGGTTCTGCAGTAAACTGAATCTCCAGTTTTCACATTATGTAGGTCCATCTCCATGAATCTGGCCTGGCCATATGACTTTCCGATAACCAATTATTTGAAGGTTGCAAATATAATTGTTTAACTTTTTATGTTAGAACTCAAGAAGCCTTGCAACTATTGCCCTGGTCTTTGGAGTTGTGTCCGAAACGTGTCTGTCCAGTTGAAATGCAACAACCTAACAGAGTCTGACTGAGATTGTCCAACAACCTTCAAAGCTTAAGCTACCCACCATCTCAGCCACCAGATGCCACAGTAAAGAAATCACCTTGGATGTTTAAACAAACTGGTGTTGGAGGTTGAGGATAAAGCTCAGTGGTACAGAGCTTGCCTGGCACACTAGGTTCAAACTCTGGAAATGCCAAAAAAAATAATGGATATTAAACTGTCAGACAATTCAAGATCTAGTTACCATTTGATTGTAATCATATGAGATGTCCTCCTGAGCCCTCTCAATCCATATTACCATGAGAGAGTTTTTTTTTTTTTGTAAGCCAACACATTTTGCAATAGTTAGTTATATAGTAATAGGTAACAAGAAGAGTCCTGTGAACTCTGGTCATGTAATTAAGATAGAGTTTTCCTATTGTACAGTTCCTATTTTCTCCTTACGTTTGGAAAAAATGTGCTAACATACCTTAGACACTTCTTGTTGTTCCCCCTGCCCTGCACCAATGCTGAATTCTCAGCTAGTAATGTTCTCTCCATTCAAAACCTTCAATATTGTAGTCTTTATTTTTTTAAAGTAATTATTACATTTATTTATTCTGGGGTGTGTGTGTGTGTAGGAGCTGGTGTGTCTGTGTGTGTGTGTCTATCTGTCTGTCTGTCTGTGTCGATGTATTTGTTCAATCAGAACATGCTGTGTGTGTGTGAGTGTGTGTGTGTGTGTGTGTGTGTGTGAGAGAGAGAGAGAGAGAGAGAGAGAGAGAGAGGTGGAGGGAAGGTGTGTGTGTGTGTGTGTGTGTGTCAGAGGACAAGATTTGGAAGTGAGTTCTTTCCTTCCCTTATCTGGATCTCAGGGATCAAATTCAAGTCCTCAGGTGGCCAAGTACATGTCACTGGTCTTTGCTTTATTATTATTTGTTTTTGAGTGTTATGTTACATAGGTTGACCTTGAATTAGCTATGCAATGAGCTCCGGATCTTCCTGCCTATGTCTTCCAGGTAATGGTCATAGGAATATGTCATGGGACCTAGCAGTGAACCTACCTGTTCACTCCAAAAGTGCATAGCAAAGAATATATGTTTAAAAACTATGTTTATTTTAAGAAGTTTGTCCACATTTTAAATGACAGTTCTGTTAAAGCGTATTGTGATTTGGCCTTTGTTAAATGTGACTTTTAAAAGCAACTTACCTTAATAGCCTGGGAGACTATAGTACTCACTAGAAAAATACTAGTATGTTTTTTGGTGCTGAAACAGAAAGGTGGTTCTAGAAATGAAAAGTTTAAAGCAAGTTTAAGCTGGAGTTCCTCATCTTTAAGTTCCTAACTGAGATATCTAGAATTTGTTCAAAAATTCAGAGATAGGAAAGCAATGGAAGTAAAAATAAAAACAAGAATCATGCTTTACATATATTTGATTGTTATCCCTTTGGTGGGTACTAGGAAAAAAAAACACTTATGGAATTTTCCTTCTGAAAGAGGTGAGCAGACAGAATGTGAATGTCTAGTTGATGTGCTCTTTAAATGCTGAACTGGCCGGTGCCCTCGGGGATGTAAACAGGTATACCACAAACCCAGGCCTTGGCAAACAAGTCAATTCTTCCTCCTGTTTTTCTTTTTACAGACTGGCTTTCTTGACAACTTCAAGATGGAGTCTCACCCTTGCCCTTTTTATGGAGAGGAAAAGCAACTATTAGTTGGTTTTAGAAGAGGAGTGGAGGGAAGTGGATTTCTAGGATAAGAGAGCACTTCTGATGTCTAGACTCAGAATACCCAAGCTCAGCACTGTGGGAGGTCAAGAGAAGGCCTGAAAGGCTGGAAGTGAAAGCATTTGTATGGCTCCTAGATTTTCCTCCCTTTGGTTTTCCCCAAGACAGGGTTTCTCGGTGTAGCCCTGACTATCCTGGAATTTGGTGTGTAGTACAGGCTGGCCTCAACCCAGAGATTTGCCTGCCTCTGCCTCCTAGAGTCCCAGATTTTTATTTTTATTTTTATTTTTTTTAAACTTTTGTATGAACACAATGGAATTGATGAGAGCTTGGGGACCCCCAGGAGAGAGACAGGATGTAGTGGGTGGCAGGCCCAGGGTCAGCCCACTCCCACAGGCCTAACAGGCCTCGGAGCCAAGAGGCCTCACTGCCTCGGCCTCGGCCTCATCAAAGGCAGAGAACGCACGGGCGGCCGTGGGGGCGGGAAGCCGCGCGCCGCGGGCGCTGATTGGCTGGCGGGCCCGGTCGCCTGGTGCTATTTGTTGTCGGGCCCCGCGCCCCTGACGCAGTCGGCGTCCCGGCATCCGCACGTGCAGCCGTTTAAGCCGCGTCGGCGGCCGCGAGGAGCCCAGGGAGCCCGGAGCGGAGAGGTGAGCGGGCTGGCGGCCTTCCTCTTGCTTCCAACCCTGGCACCGGACGCCCTAACCAGGCCCGGGGGCCTCCTGGGCGGACTTAGGCCGCAGGCTTAGCGCATGGGCCTGCGTGGGGCTTGAGGTCAGCCTCTCGGGCCTTCGCACTGCGGCCTGAGCTGCGTCTTCATGCTGGGTGGAGCGGGTGTGAAGACTTGAGGCCTGCAGGGGAGGGAGGCCCAGGGACCCTTCTGCTCAGCGCCAGGCGGCCATTTCTCGGAAGAAACGGTGTTTGTGGTGAGCGCCCCTCATCGGGGAGCTCTTTGCTGCCCTACATTGTCGTTGAAGGAATTGGGTGCCAACTCAGGCCATTTTCCCCTTCAGTCTCCAAGGCCTCAACATCCTGTCTCCCACGGAGGGGACGCAATGGGAAATACCTTGAATATTATCTCAGAAGCTACCCATCCACCCCGCACACACAGCAAGCCATTTGGGAATCCTTTCAGGCAGAACAAATAGATTTTGGGGCAGATTGCAACCCCTGGGAATGTGGGGATTGCTAGAATGATTCTCCTAGCCTATGAAAGATAAGAGTGCTGGCTCTAAAGATCACCCTTAGGCGTGAAAGTAAATGCTTGTGGGGGAAGTTAGTTTAGTAGTTGCAAGTAGTGTGGAGGGATATATATGTGTGTATATATATATATATATATATATATATATATATATATATATATATATATATATATATATATATATATGTTGATGGTGGTCAACCCCAGTTGCCTTGTGTTTCATTTACTATGTCTTTGACTGCAGCCCCATAATTGAAAGATAACAATTCTGATGTGCTCATGGTCAAAAGTACCTTTTCTTCTTTTTAAAAAAGGAACCTGAAGCTATCATGGGAGATGAAGATTGGGAGGCAGAAATCCTCAAACCTCACGTGTCTTCCTACGTTCCTGTATTTGAGAAGGTAATAAGCCTTACGGTATATAGAGTTGTTAAAAGTTGTGGATTATTTTTTTTTTACCAGTTAATAAACTGGAGAGGAAGTTCTAAATTTTTAGAGCCTGTTTCAGTGTTTATCTTGCATGTGATTTTTGTCTATTTTATGGGGAATGAGGAAGGTAGGCTAAACTTCAGATTGCATAACATACAGTAATTTGATGATACCAAGCAAAAGCTGAAGTGTTATCAATGTAATGCAGATCTCAATGATACAGGACTTACAGATGAACCCAAGTTTGTACAATTGTGTTTGAAAATCTTGACAGATAACTTGTGTATAGAAAAAAATTAAAAGTAATAATTTGATTTTGGGTGGTACTTTGAATTCTGAAAAGTAACTTTACATAAGGTGCTCAATGAGAATTTATTAGAGTATAAAATACTAGATTAGATTTTCTAAATGGCATTTGGGGAGTTAAAATTATAACTCAAAAAGGAGCATTGGGGGTTCATATTTTAATAGAATGTATTTTATAAGATACTGGTTTTTTGCAGAAGTTCCCTCACATTCAGAATTTCCATTTTATGTATATGTCAGTTCTGATTCTAAGTGATGTTCTTGTGGAAGCGCTTATTTTATACAAACATGAAATATTCAGTGTTTTGATTTAAGTGGAGTTGATTGATATGTGGGCTTTGAATTCAAATAACTCAAATAATACTCTGACTATAATATTCCTTGGCTTGGAACCTTTTTAGGTCTAGCACCTTTAATATATGTCATCTTTTAACAATCTCTTTGCATCATAAAAATAACAACATCTTTTGGGAGAGAGACGAATTACCTAAAAGTCTTTCTCTCTTGTTATATTTTTAGTATTCTTCAAAAAAAAAACTTAGGTAGTTTTAGTGATATTAATAACAATTTTGATTTTTTTAACTTCACTAATTATGAATTTATTAAAAATATTTTTACAGCAATATATTTTGTCAGAAGAATGTACTGCAATATGTGATTTTCTGTGGGCGTTTAAGATAATGGTAGCTTTTCATTTTTATATCATCATTTGTATCTATGGCTTGTTTAATTTGGAATTTTTTTCCCAAAAATGGGAATGTTGGTTCAGATGCTAAGAGGACATTTAATGGCTTGTTGTTACTTCTAGTTCTGAATAGAGTTATATAATAACAAATTTACTTCGCTGATGCAGACTCTGTTCTACTTGGTCTTTGTAAGGGATTTGTGTGATTCTTAAAGATTTTTTATTGTTACACTGTGGAGTGTATTTTGTATTTTTATTTTTACTGGATTTCTGAAGCTGGGTGGTAGTTAAAATTTCACACCTTTCTTACTCTTTCTCTTCCTTTCCCTTCCATATTCTCCCTCCCTTCCTCCCTCCCTCCCTCCCTCCCTCCCTTCCTCCCTCCCTCCCTCCCTCCCTCTATTCTCTTCTCCTGTCCAGTCCTTTAACCTCTAAATGCAGGTGTTAATGGGCTATCAAATTGGCAGGTTGTTAGGTCTTTGAAATGTACCTTTTTGGAATCTATACTTTCCAGTAACATAGCCAACTATATTCACATTGAGAAAACTAAATTGATAATTTCACCTTATGACTTAATATCATTGTATTGAGTCAGTTTATAGTAAGTTTCTTACATTTATCTTCAAATTTGACCCTATTGTTGGTTTTACCATTAGTGACTTGGCTTTGTTGACTTGAGTGAACATGATAGTTCATGGCCTTGTTGACCTTTTTGAGTGAAAAAGTGCAGACAAAGGCTAAGTATCATTTTTATGGAGGAAAATCTAGTCTTTTATTCAGGATTTTAAGACACTTTGATTTTATTGTTCTCATTGAATTTTCATTTCCATTTTGAATTTATTAGTGCTTTTGCTATAGTCTTGCACTAATACCACCTTAAACAGTATGTGTGAGTAATTTTAATGAGCATTCTTTAAGATATAATAACAATTTATGCTTATGTACTTAGAAAAATTAGTTTAGTGTTCTGCTTAGCTCTTAGTACTTACAAAATCTAGATTTGGAAGTGAATATGCCACTTAAGGATAGAATAAAAGGAGTGAAATTATGAAAGATTACTTAGCACTATAGTTCAGAAATCACAGTTGTTATACATTTGTATGTTGTTAGCTTGTTGGAATGAGTGTATTAGATACTCAGTTTGGTTACTGTGCAGTAGTGCTTTTAGTTAACTGGGAGAAATTGTAAATACTGATTTCTGTGTAAAGTCTGTTTGCCCTTTTGGGTACATTTTAGGATGGAAAAGCTCCTGAAACTAAAGTGAAAATAAATTGAGTTCATCTCTCCATAACTGATTTTATAAAGCAGTAGTAGCAGTAATAGTTGATAAGAAAATAGTAGATGATACCTCAGAGTTAACAGTAAGAATGCAGGCAACAGAAATATATTTATTCAAAGTTATTTGTAGCTACAGATAATCTTTATGGGTTAAATATTTGAAATTTCAGTATTGATGTGTTTGGGTGGCTTAAGAGACTAAAAACGGTTTGTAACTAGGTGTTCTAAAAGTAAATGAGTAACATGACCTGTGATTTATTCAACATATTTTTACTTAGTCCTGTATGCTATAAATAGTGTGGGACATGATACATGATAAAAGACTTCATATCCAAGGCATGGTATTGCAGGAGACAGAATAAGCACACTTGAGAACACACTAACTCTATAGAGAGAGCCATAAAAATGAGAAGTGTGAGTCTGTTGTGTTGAGGTGGGTTTAGATCAAGTGGACAGGAACAGCTCCCTGAAGGTTCTGACGAGTGATCTGAAGTAGTCTCAGCAGGACATTAGGAGCAAAGCCCAGGAGGGAACAAACAACATATTAGGGCATTAGGAAGGCAGGTAGGTCTATTATAGTTTCAGATAGCTGCTGTAACAAATCATCATACACCGGGCAATGTAAAACAACTTAATTTTTTTGTCATTATCCTTGAAGCCAGAGGTTAGAGATCAGGGTATCTGCACATCTGTCCTTCCTTTGGAGGTTCTAAGAGAGAATCTTTGCAGCTTCTAGTACCTGTTGCATGTAGACAATAATTGGTTTGTGTCACCCCCATCTGCTGCCACCTCTGTGTGTATGTCACCTCGTGTGTGTTCTCCCATTACTTCTCCCTTGACACCCAGGATGACAAATTAAGACTCAGCTGGATAATCTAGGATAAATATATCAGAATCTTTAATTATATTTTATTTCAAATAAGGTATTTATTAATTCCAAGGGTTAGGAGCATATATGGGACAGGGGCTCACCTCTAGGTGTTGGCAATTGATGGTTCTTAGGGGAGGGGGAGTCAGGTTTTTTTCCAGGGATGCAGTCCCTGAAAGTCTACTTGTCATCTGCTGGCTGTGCTCAGTAAAGAGACTTACTTAGTATAAGTGTTCAGGGGAGTTGTACAAATCATATAAGATGGTGCAGGGATAGAGGAGGAACTGAAGGGCAGGGAATGGGGATGGGATTTGATCAAAACACATTATATGCATGTATGAAATCCTCAAGCAACAACAAACACCCACTACAAATTCCAGGAGGAAAGGCTCAGGTCAGAATGTATGAGAAAAGACTAAATTTTAAAAAAGCATATCAGGTCAGAGGTGAGTGGAAGCTGGGCTGGGCAGAGCTTGAAGGAAGCGAGGGAGGGAGCAGCTGTGGGTAATGTTCTAAGGGCAGCAGAGACACCAGGCAACAGCTGGAGAGACTAGCAATGCGATTTAAGCTAACAAGAAGGGTTAAAGCATTTTCCTTTTAGAATAGTTTGAAAAAATCAACCTTAAAAACATGGATGAATTAGAGTAGTAGAACGGAATCCTAATCTTCAGTCATTTTTACCTGTTGTAAACACGTTTTTGCCTTGGAATTTGTAAGATAAACATGTATTAACTTTCATAGCTTGAGGAATCATGTAGTAGTAACATGTTCAGTTTTCTAGTCAGGAGTGTACCATTACCATTTATTGGTTTAGACACATTAAATCAGTAAGATTTTTACTGTTTTATTGGCAGTATCCTGTCTATTGATAGGGCTGGTTGGATCATTCTTGTTTTGGTATCTGGTAGCAATCAATTTGTGCTGTTTTATTATAGAAGTTTTCTAGGGAATTTCAGTGACATTATTGTGGATTTGCTCTTAATAAGAACTTTGGAAAATAAACGGTTCCTGAGCTACATAAAAGTTTAAAAGTTTTAGAAAAGTGTTGGCTGAAGATATGGGTGCACTCTCCATCACTGGCACTTACTTAAATGAACTGATCTGAAGGAAGATTATGACTTTGTAATGCAGTCAGTTGACTATGATACCTATAAGTTTAGTCATTTCATTTTTAAACTATTCTTGTTGGGTTCTAATATACATGAATTTCAGAGCTATAGTCTGAAAGTTTTTATTTAGAGGAAGCTTACACTGAAAGAAATAAAGGAATAGGCTAATGATGGAAGGACATTATAGATGCTTAAGTGAGAACAGTCACTCACATTGTCATAACACAGACTGTGAGAAATACTGGAAGGTTCCAAAGTTAACTTGGTATTATTCATTTTGTAACAAAAAATTGAATCTTTTAAGTCCACTGGTTAGTTTAATTTTGCCACAGTAATTTACATGTATCTATAGTAGTTTGTTTTAAAGACTGGAAACAGGAACAGTATTTGAGATCACTGAAGACAATCTTCAAGTTTAATTGAAATTAACCATGAATATTCTGACCCAGTAGCTGGTTACCATTCACCACGGCATTGGATTTGAAAAACAGCCCCTGAGCCCAACTTTAGAGAATACTCAGTTATCTACTGAAAACTGTATGGATTCTGTTTGCTGAGAAAACGCATTGAGAGATAGAATCTTAAAATGAAAGGATCTGAGTGGCGTCCTTGAAGGGAGACGGTAGTTTGTATAGGCTGGGAACACAAAGTAAAGGGGAGCATGGTGGCTGGTGCATTGACAAGGGGTTAAGCCAGGACCTTAGTACTGGGTCACCTGGTTTCAGGGTCCTTGAGTCAGCTTTCGCAGCCAGGTCCCCTCCTGGACTGTGGCTTGGAAGTTTAGAATGCTAAGGGAACAAGGGAGTGGGTGAGCTACATGGAGTCAGTGAGGTGGAGACAGCAGCACCTTGACCTGTGCGCCTTAGTTAGAGAACGGGACAGCAGCTCCCTCCCTCTTCACATCCTCTACTGGTTACAGACACACCTGAAACATCTGAAGAAGCAGGTAGAAGTTGACTTCCAGGCCTGGGAACATGACCCTGCCATCCAGGTGGGACTCGGGAAACTGTACCCTAACAAGTGGAATCATTAACCTATTTACAGTGGTAGTGCTTTAGAAACCATTTTTGAGATGGTCTTCATATGTAGCCCAAGCTGGCCTCAGTCTCATCATCTTCCTGAGTGTTAGTCATTCTTAGTCACAGTGAAAGTTTTTAAAATAAGTGTCTTTCCTTTGAGCTTGCCTTCTGATAATTTTGTCCTATATTCTACTTTACTCTGTAGCATTGGTGAATGTACTGTGAAACACTGAGCACTGCAAACAGTCTTGTGTATTGTCTTTCGTTTATTTACTTAATAGTGTATACTTGTCAGTATGAGTCAGCAAACATTTTATGTAAAGTACATAAAGTCTGCAAATGATTTAGACTTCTAAGTTTTAGTCTCAGCCACAGCTTGGCTATTTATATATATCTATTGGTATATTCATATTTTAATGAATTGCTGTAATCCAATAAAATTGTTTATAGAAATGGGTGGCTTACCAAATTTGTCTTATGGATGTAGTTTATTAATTTTAAGTGATAAATTTATGTTACACCTACAAATTAGGTTACTATGTCTTGAAATAACTAATGAGGATGCATCTGTTGGCCTAAAAATTCTCACTGTTTACTGTTGTTTTGCATGCAGTTATGTAGTAATCTCTATCATGCAGTGTTACAGTAATCTTTCTTTTCTTTCTTTCTTTTTTTTTGGGGGGGGGTTGAATTTGTTTTTTCGAGACAGGGTTTCCCTGTGTAGCCCTGGCTGTCCTGGAACTCAACTCTGTAGACCAGGCTGGCCTCCAATTCAGAAATCCATCTGTCTCTGCCTCCCAGAGTGCTGGGATTACAGGCATGCACCACCACCGCCCGGCCGTAATCTTTATTTATCATGAAGTCATATAATAATCTTTTTTTAGCTGCAATTTTGCTTTTCATAGTTTCAGTCAAAAATTACTGTCATATAAAAATATTAAATGGAAAATTTCAGAAGTAAATAGCTGATGTTTTAAATTTCATGTCATTCTGGGTAGCATGTTAAAACCTGCCATCATTCCCCTTTGTCTTGCCTAGAAAGCAAGTCATCCCTTTGTCTGGTGTATCTGTGTATGCACTAGCTGTCTGACATTATGGGTTTATGCCCACAGTCACCTAGATGGTTGATCCTCCTGATGTATTGTCAGAAGGTCACTACTAGTAGCTTGGTCTTAAAATGTTTCTGTAGTCTACCTTGCTTCATCTCATGTAGGCGGTATTAGATCATGTCACACCACAAGAGGAGTGAATAAATGTCAGGAAGATCTTAACACTGTAGTGCCATAATGGTTTTAATTATTCTCATAATTAAAACTGTGTAAAATTCATGAACCTTTTCATAGGCATATATGTATAAGAAAAGTATCTCATATATTTTGTGTGTATGAGAGATGAGATGAAGAGGGAGTGAGGCAGAGAGAGTGAGCGAGCGACAGTATATGCATGATTATCTACTACTCATGGTTTGAGGCACTGAGGGTCCTAGAGTGTATTTCTCATTAAAAGGAAGCAGTTCTGTAAGTTCCTGTGTATGAAATAGATGACATGCTCTTATTATTCAGAGTAGAAAACTTGGCCTTCTTTCTTACAGGATAAATATTCTTCTGGAGCAAATGGAGACACTTTTAACAGGACTTCAGCTTCATCGTCAGGTACGTGCTGTGGTCACATGGCTTTTCTGTTTAGGGTAAGAATTTTATACAATACTTAAGTAGACTGATAGATACAGAGTGTGTTTTTAAGTTTTTCTTATGAAGAGGATTCATTCTAATTTGTATATTTTATAATAGGGTAACGTAGCTAAAGAAGATACAGTGTTATAGACTATAGTATTTAATTTAGTGAGTTGCTGCAAAACTTTTTCCATCCTGAAGGTTACATGTTTGGCTTCAGGTTGATGAAGCATTGTCAAGTCTCCTGATAGAAGGAAGCAGGATATTATTAAAGCAGGTTCTAATTATGGTGAGATTATTAAAGAAGGTTCTAATTATGATGACTGGCCCCAAACCAGGGATTAAGCCAGACATGTCATACCATTAAGAGCATGAAATTTTTTTTATTTTTGGCACCAGAAAACTTAATGAACTGACGTTTCCAAGAGAATGAGAGTTAAGTTCAGAATAGTTTTAACCTATTCTGCTGCTCTGAACTCCTTTCTCTGTTCTATTTTCATATGGGCTGCCCCACCCTGCGTGTGTATACCTATACTCTCTAGAGTTAATGTATCTGCTAACATGGGAGGAAGGGTAGGAGTTGGGCCAAGAAATAAAATCATGGCAGTATTTTGTTTCATTGAAGCCTGAAACACACAAATGTGATTGCTGTTATGCAGGGAAAGATTTTTTTAAATTGTGGTAAAATGTACATAATAGTGACTATCTTTACCATTAATGTTTTTATTAGTTTGCATAATGTGTGTGTGTGTGCTATGGCATGTGTGTGGAGTTGGGTCTCTCTCCACCTTTAGGTGTTCTGGGAATCGGACTCTGGACAGTCAGGCCTGTACAGCAAGCCCTTCTACTTGCTGAGTCATCTTGCCGGCCCTGATCTTTGCCATTAAAAAGAAAAGATTTACTTATTATTTATGTGTATATGTGTTTTGCCGGCATGTGTATAAGTGCACCATATGTATGCCTGGTACCTGCAGAGGCCAAAAGAACATGATAGGTCCTTTGGATCTGGAATTAGAGATGGTTGTGAGCTACCTTGTGTGTGCAGGGAACTGAACCTGGCTCCTCTGTAGGAGCAGTAAGTGCTCTTAACTGCTGAGCAATTGCTCCAGCCCCAAGAGTCTTATTTTTTTATCTTCACTATTTTTAAGTATAGTTGACTGGCATTAAGCTCACTCACATTGCTACATTATCTACTCTCTACCTTGAGATTTTTTTTTCATCTTTGCAAACTGAAATTCTGTTCCTATTAAAATAATAGCTCCTCGCTCCTCCTGTCTCCAACCCCTGGCACATCCAGCAAGTTCAAGTTGCTGCCTATGCATTTGAATTACTGCTCACTTGAAGGAAGTCAGATGCAAGGGCTGGGGGCACATTCAGTTTTCAGTTTCTCCCATTAAAATTAGAGGATGAGGTAAAGCATTTTATAGTTGATGGAACTGTTGGCTCATTGGAACTTGGCCCAAAGTGAAGAAAAAAAAAAACCCATAAACAAAACAACTGTGCCAACGTAGTTTGTAGAATATGAGGGGAATTTGAAACTCAGTTGATTTAGTTACAGCAAATTTAATTCTTATGTCTCCTTTAAGTTCAAGGTAAGTTCATTGACAAAAGTTCATAAAAACCTTTTCTACTGTCAAGGAGCACTTTCATAAAAATTTAAATGTGTTGCTTTAATATATAACCAGGGTCTCAAGAGCCTGACTGAAACTAACAGAAAGCTAAGTTTGCTTCCTTCATATGAATGCTGAGATCTTTTAAACATAAAAAAGACAAATGTGTAAAAGTGTACTTGATAATGTAACCAGCCGAAACCTGGTTCTTTGTGGTATCAACAAAAAGCAGTTTCAGTAAAGGAATGAAGTAGGCCTGTATCATAAGAGAGCATAGTTATCTGTTGTCGTAGAATTTTAAAGAGTTAGATTGAAATAACCACACACTGAAAGCCACAATTATCTATGAATGCCGAGGCTAAGGGTGAGAAATAAAAGTGCTCCCCTTTTGGTTAACAAGTACTTTTTTTATAATTCTTTTCAATTTAAATTCTTTTAAAACCAATTTGAGCATTACATTTATCATGTGTTTAGGGTGGGGGCATGCATGCATGCTGCAACACAGGAGTGAAATGGAGAGGGGCAGGGAGGGGAGGGGGAGGGGAGGACAGCTGGCAGGAGTCAGGTTCTCTCCTTCCACCATGTGGATTCTGGGACTGGCACTCAGGCTGTCAGGTTTGGTGCAAGTACCCTTATAGATCCATTGAGTTGGTCCTATTTTATGATTGTAAGTGTAGCTTGTGGACCTAGAAAGTTATTTTCTTATTGCAGCACATTCTAGTCAAGTGAATGTAAACTAAAACTGATACCTACACAATTGTCAAAAATTTAAAAAGTTAGGAAGGAACTAAATTATCAAATTATCCAAAACGTTTGCCACCCACTGACAGTGACTGATTCTTTTTTTGATTTCTCTATATATTCTGACATAATAGTATCAAATTCCATTTGTATTGTATGGATGCATATTTACATATTTTTTGTTGTGGAGATACAGACTTGCTTGTCTTTGCTTGGCTGTCCTTGCCTTCTGTACCTTTTCATTCTGTTAAGCTATACTTAGAAACACGATTCACTTTTCAGTTAAGCTCTTGGTTGTTATCAGTTTTCTTCTTGTACTAGAGATGGAACCCAGGGCCTCATGCATTCCTAGCCCTATTTTAACTCTGTAATTTAATTTTGTTTTGAGAATATTTCAGTACATAGCTGGCCTTGAACTTACATTGTAGCTCAGACGGACTGTTCATGGATTTGTCACTCTTCTGCCTCAGCCTCCCGAGTAGCTTGGGTCTGTCACTTTTCTTGTTGGTTAATAAAATTTCTCTATTAAGTGTGTGGCACATTGAAAAGACTTTAAATTTGTATATTTGGATAAATATTTTTATTTGACTTGCTTTGAAATGTTATTTGCTTTAGAAATGGAAGATGGACCTTCTGGAAGAGATCATTTCATGAGAAGTGGATTTCCTTCTGGAA
Source organism: Apodemus sylvaticus (assembly GCF_947179515.1). Taxonomy (NCBI): domain Eukaryota; kingdom Metazoa; phylum Chordata; class Mammalia; order Rodentia; family Muridae; genus Apodemus; species Apodemus sylvaticus. The sequence continues at coordinate 47,839,052 of NC_067487.1, forward strand.
GAAATTTAGGAAACAGAGGTAAGTGTCATCTTTCTTTAAACATACCAACTGTTGAAATGGTATGGGGGCTTTGATTGGTTATTTGGTGCAAAGCTAAATCTTCTATAACTTAGTGGATGGAAGGTTTTGTTGGTATAATGAGTTAATTTTTGTGTTTTTGAGACAGTGTTTCTCTGTAGTTCTGGCTGTCCTATATAACTTGCTCTGTAGAACTAGGCTGGCCTTGAGCTCCCAGAGATCACCTGACTGCCTCCTGAATGCTAGGGTTAAAGGCATGTTCCCCTAGCAAGTTAATTTTTATTTAATGTCAGGGGTGTGGGAGTGTGGGGCAGAGAAACAAAGACAGTCATGCCCAACTAACTTTAAACTCTATATAATATAATCCATGCTGGCATTAAACACAGGCTACTCATATGTAATACAGTACCGACAAGTATTGAACTTGGGATCCTCCTGCCACAGCCTCCTAAGTGCTGGGAGTGGAGGCCTGGCCATCACACTAGGTAATGCCCAAGTACTTTATACTGTTTTACTTTCCTGGTATTATAAGACATAGTTAAGTGGACTAGACAGATTGGTCCCACAGATCACCTGCTGCTTAATTTCAAGTTTCTGTTTCTAGGAATTGCTGTGCGAAGAGGTTAGGGAAAAGGGCCTTGTTGAGTGTTAGCTTTCTTAACAAAAAGCAGTATGGGACATACTTCTGTTAGCTCATCAGTATTTAACTATTTACTTATTTTTGAGACAGGGTCTCTTGTATCTCAGACTGTCGCTTGAATCTGCTGTGTAGCTGAGGCTGGCCTTAAAATCCTTTTCTTCCTGCCTCTACCTCTCAAATGTTGGGTTTTAAAATTACATATTTTATTTTATTATTTTTTTTGAGACAGGGTTTCTCTGTGGAGCCCTGGCTGTCCTGGAACTCACTCTGTAGACCAGGCTGGCCTTGAACTCAGAAATCCACCTGCCTCTGCCTCCCAAGTGCTGGGATTAAAGGCGTGTACCACCACTGCCCCGGCTTAAAATTACATTTTTAAGCTGTCAAAACTTGTCGTGTACTGTAACTCCAGCACTTGGCAGGAGGATTTTGAGTTTAAGGCCATGCAAAACTCTTTCTCTAAATAAACTTGTGAACAAACAAAAAACTAGGAACACTTGGGTTTAGTAGTTACAGAACAAAATACCCTCATTTCCCCATAATTAATTTAGTTGATATTAAAGTGATAAAAACATTTTATGCTATGTTTTATTATAATGCAATAACATGGAACTAAAATTTCATGCTAACTTGAGGCTTTCTGAGTTGTTTGTTTTTCAAGATATAGCATAGCTAGGAATGTTTGGTAATTTAAAAATATCTAATACCATTTTTTCTCTTTGTGCTTCTTTTAATATATATATATTAACCTTTATTCTTTGTGAGTTTTACATCATTCACCCCAATCCTATTATCTCTCCATCTCTTCATATATTCCCTCTGCCTTTTCAACCTCTCCCCAAAGAAAATAGAAAAAAAAATACAAAATAAACAAAGCATAGAAAACATCTCATTGTGGAAGCTGTAGTGTGTCACAATGTTTCCCACAGTATACCCCTTCCCCCTCCCCCTCCCCCCCCCCCATACATCTTTACTTACAAATGTTCATTGCAGTGAGTCACTGGTCTGGTTTTGAGGCCTCTGACTTCTGTTACACCATCAATACTAGCTCCTTACCGGAACTCTTCTTGGGTACTCTTTTGTTGCCCTGTGTCGTGAGACTGCTGTAGCTCTGGATCAGCAGGGCTAGCCTTTCAGCACTCCAGCAGTTAATAGCTGAGAGTTTGGGAGTGGGCTTGGGTGGTAGCCAAGTTGGTCATCCTGCTAGCTTTCCGACGAACCACTAGGGGGAGCTCTTCAGCACTGCCCTGGGTTGCTCACCCAATACTGCTGCTGGAAAGGGGCTGGACCAGCTCTCCCACTCTCACACCCTAGGGCTGGCTCACTTGTGTCTTCACCATCAGGGCCAGCTCTACTGTGTTGCCCAGGTGGGTGCAGGGCCAGCGGCTCTTCCTAGTGCTGCAGCCAGTGAGGGCAGGCAGGGCCAGCTCTCCTGTTCTCATGGTCTTAGGGCGGACTGCCTCGGGTGCTGAGTTGGGGGAGAACATCTCTCTGTTGCTCTTTCCTGCACCACCTCACTGCAGGCAAGTAGCAGGGCCACTGTTGCTCACATCCCCAGGGGCCAGCTCCCCTGTGCCGCTCAGGGGAGGCTGACACTCACTCTTAAATTTATCTTTTGAAAAACTTGATTGACTTTTTCTATTGCTATCACAATTAAGGTATTTCATTTGACATTTGGAAAACCTAATTTCTTATTAATATATAAATACAAATTTGAATTTTATATTTGAGTATCTTGATACTAATTGTTAGCATGATTTTTAAATACTAATGTACATTTTTGGTTTTAAACGTTTACATATTAATATACATTGCTGATTTGGATCATATAATTGATTGTTTTTTATTTTATTTTGTTTTGTTTTCCCATTTTAAAGAATTTTACTTTATAGCCCTATCTGCCTTGGACTTGCTATGTAAACCACCTGGCTCTGAACTTGAATGGTCCTCTTGCCTCTCCTCATAAGTGCTAGGGTTATATGCATGTGCACCACACTGGTTATATCATGTTCACCACACTTATCTCACCATGTAAGTAAGATACAAGGTCCAAGGGTTTTGCTAGCTCCTACTGACAGTAGAAATATCTTTATATTATATTTAGGAGAGAATTAACAGTGTAATGATCTTTTCAAACTTTAAAGAGGCTATGTGATACATTTTGATGAAAGTTTCTAAATAATTAGAGTAGATAGAAGACTATACTTTCAGGGATCTTTGCTCTTCTAGTGCTGGGATTAAAGGCATGTGATGACATGCCTGGCCTCAATAGTACTTTTTCAATGAGAAAAGGGCCAGGGTAACAGATTTTGTCACGCTATTTTCATGTTTTAGGTTGAAATGCATGTCGATGTTTTAAAACTGGAACTCGGAGCTAGGTGTGGTAATGCACAGCTATATCCTAGCACTATGAAGGCTTGACAGCATGTGGGTTCAGAACTAGTCCAGAGCTGCACAGAAAGATCTGCCTCAGACAAAACCAAAAAAAAAAATCCCTTTTGGTTGAATGGCAATAACTTTAACAATTATCGTGGTACTATATATAATCTCAGAAGTTCTCTTCCTTATGGCTGACCTAGGATTTTATATAATTTAATCTTGGCAGTGTTTTTTGAACTTGTATAATTCAATGTATGTTAATGTGCTTTTGATTTGATTCTTAGAATTAAGATATAACATTGATTAGCTTTTTGCATCCTTTAAATGGTGGATAAATATCTTTAGGTTCTTGGATTACATACAATTCTTAAGATATGATGAAAATACTTGGTTGTTGGCATATGTAGTTAATACAGGCTTTTAGGAATTTCGAAGTTTTCCTTCAACAGCTCTAAACTGGAATGTTAGAGAGAAAGAGGTAAAACAGTTTATAGGGATCACAGAGAATGCTTTTTCATAATTGCAGTATATAGTAACAGTGCATGCTGATTTGGATGTCTCTTGTTCTTTTCTATTCCAGGAAGAGAAGGTAAGGTGTGTGTGTGTGTGTGTGTACACATGCGTGCATGCACACATACCCACACATATGCTCAAAATACACTGTATGAGATTCTCTTTAAGAATTAATGAAAATACTATAAACAAGAACCATCTGTTCTCCTTGTATTTCTGACCTTAAGATTATTTTTCTTTTTCTTTTTTCTTTCTTTTTTTTTCTTGAGATGAAGTTCTTGTAGTGTTGCCCTGGTTGGTTCCAATCTCTTGAGCTCAAGGAATTTTCCTACCTCAGTCTCCTATGTAGCTGGTTTGTCCTACCATGCCTAGCTAGTTCTTAACTTAGTGGTTGAGAAACACATGGACAGTTACTGAGAAGAGGTACAGAGAGTGGTATGCTGTTGGGAATGTGCAGGGCTATCCGTGATTAGAGAGGAGTCAGGTTTCTGAAGAATGAAGAATAGGAAAAGGAGGAAAGCAGGGATACCATGCCCAAAAGAACAGCATATAGAAAAAATTACTCGATGTTCACAACATGAAATGGAGTTATTTAGTGTGTTGGCAAGTTGACTCATTTGTTATATGAGTCTGATACCCTGAATTCAGTCCCCCAATTCCAGACTGGAAGAAGAATATAAACTGATAGCTATCTTCTGACCTTTGCATGTATGCTATGACACATACTCACATAGACCACATACATACACACACACCACCACCACCACCACATTAATCATCATCATCATCATCATCATCATCATCATCAAGGGTGGTGTCATATACCCTTAATCTTAGCACAGAGAAGTAGAGACAAGTGGATCTCTAAGTTCGAGGCCAGCCTGGTTTACCTAGTGAGTTTAAGGCCAGCCAGGGCTACATGGTGAGACTCTCAAAAATAGAACAAAAGTAGAGTGCTAGCAAGGTGGCTCGCAGATAAGGGTGCTTTCTGCTAAGCCCAACAACCTGAGCTTGATTGATGGTAGAAGGGTAGAGTTTACCCTGTGGTCTTCAAATGCATGCTCCTACAGAGCTCACACAGAAATAAGTGTAAAAAATGTTTTAAAAGTAAGAATCTTGGAAGTGACAGAGATATTAGAAAAATAAACAGAATAATAAAAATAATATAGTACAGAATTTTCAATAGTGAAGATTGGGCTGAATATAATGCTTTGTTCTGTTGAAGGGAGGGGAATTGAGTACAAAGGAATCATGAAGTGAATTCTTGATAGAAGGAAATGTAATGAGTTTTAAGTTTTCTATTTTCTTACCATCTGTAAAAGCCATCTAACCCTAAAGCTTCATTTTATCCCTATTTTTTGATATAATTTTGCATGTTAAGTTTAACTGTCTACATTTTTTCAGATATTGGCGAGTCTAGTAAAAGAGAGAATACATCTACAACTGGTGGCTTTGGAAGAGGAAAAGGTTTTGGAAACAGAGGTAATTATTTGTAATATTTTACAACCAAAATTTTAGTTGATTCCAAGGCTTCCAGTTTATATTTTAGAAAACAAAGCACAGAAAGTGTGTGCCATGTAGATATCATGAGGCTCGTAGACAATTGTTTCATATAGGTACAGTGTAAAGGCAGCAGTTGATGCTGCTCTGGGTATGTGCAGGGTTCCATTTGTCTTTTAAAGATTTTATTCTTACTGCCTGTGTGTGGGTGTGGGTGTTTGGGGGTTGCACATGTACTGCAGTGCATGTGTGGAGGACAGAGAACAATTTGCAACCATTGCTTCTCTCCTTCTTCCATGTGGACTCCCAGGATTAAAGTCAGATCAGACTTTCGCAGCAAGCACTCTAATCACTGTTACACCATCTTGCTGGCCCTCCATTTATTTGATTAAAAAAACAAACAAACAAACAAAAAACCCAGCACCCCTCTTGCTGTGGTATCATTGATTCACCTTATACACAAGGCTAAGTTCTTTTCTTCTTTACTACTTAGGGCTCCCAGTTCCCATGGAGACTCATTCTGTACCTCTGCATGGGAACATGTGCTCATCTGTAGCTGAGCAAAGGAAGACCAGTAATGTAGAAATGGGAGGTTCCCTAGTTAGAAACTCAACCCTGCCTCTTCCTGTCACAGGGATGAGGAAGAGCAAGCAGCGGAGAGTAGATAAGTCCTTTTCACACGCAGCTTTGACGATTGATATTTAAGTGAGGGTAATAATTTAAAACTTAGGCTTTTTGTAGAAATATTATTCTTTTTAGTGATTATGTGTACATTCTGAGAGGAAATACCTGCTAAAGGATTTTTTGGTCAATCGTACAATGAATACTTGGATATTTGCTTTTATATGAGAATTGTGTATTAAACTTCATTGTATTTTATTACTATGGAGACCCTTAAATTTGGTTAAAGCTGCAGATATTTCATGGCTTGAGATAACACACATATCATTTATAAATTGAACAACTGCCTAAGTAACTGGATGGTTCTTATATTAAACGAGCCCAATTGTAACTGAGTTTGTTATAATATAGTTTAGTTAATGGTTGATAGGCATTCCATATTGACATTTACTTTTAAGGCATGTGTCCCCAAGTATCTTTTCTGTGTGTATGAGGTAGAGTGGCTAGGGTATCTCACTATGCTTCCCAGGTGGGTATCTAATCCATGAACTCAAGTGATACATTATAATTAGCTTCCAGATACCTAGGGCTATAGCCATGCACCACTATGCCTAGTTCCTTGAGAATTTTTATGCTAAAGAACATTTTATTAAAAGTCAACAGTGCTTTGGAGACAGTTTTGTCACTGAATCCACTCATTGATTTGACCAGACTGCTTGGCCAGTCAGTCCCAGGATCCCCTTGGCCTTACTTCCGTAGTGCACGGATTATAGACACGCACCATGTGTATAACTTTTTCATAGCAGTGCTGGGGAATGAACTCAAGCTCCTTGTGCTTACGTGCCAGCCACTTTATCAATTGAGCTTCTCCTCAGCCCCAAATTTATTTTTGATATTTTGAATGGAAAGAAAATAATGGTTATAATGATAATGCTGTTGTCTTGCCTGTGCATATAAGGGGGAATATAGAATATTTGAAATAATATAAAATCTATTGAAATATTTTTAAATTTAAAAGAGTAGAGCTAATAATCTGATAGAGGCAGAAGTTCTAGTATTCTTTGAATTAGTTGTCTTCCTATGTCTGTGTATGTAGTTTATATAGAGAGTTTATCTATTATGTAGGGTCATCATAACTAGTTGTTCCTGAAAGACTCTTAAAACAGATTTTATTCATGTGTATATGCATGTTATATGTGTTTGTACACACATCCCATGGAGGTTAGTCATGGGTGTCAGATCCCTTGAAGCTGGACTTGCCAGCTTCCTGCGAGCCACCTGCGGGAGTAATCTGAGCCCTGGCCTGTGATGGAGCAGTGAGCACTTAACTGCCGAGCCAGTCCTCTGGTCCTGAAAAGTGTTTTTTTAAACTATAGAGATAAAAGAAATTCTTTCAGAAATTTGCAGTTTTCTTTCATATTTTGTATAGGTTTTTTAAATAACAAGTTTGAAGAAGGTGATAGCTCTGGTTTCTGGAAAGGTAAGTTGTATTTCTGTGGCAACTTTAAAAACTTAGAAGTACATACTAGAGAGACTCAGACTGGCAGTCTTACTCTGCTTCTAAGTTACATAATGCTTAGTTTCATGAAGCAGCTGTTAGAGACCTTAGGCAAGGGTGCAGATAAAGAATTTAGGCACCTTTAATTTGGTATTTTGGCCACCTGTCTTAGTACAACCTTTGAAAATTGTTACCTGTAGGAAAAAGGATAGGTAGTAGAAAAAGGAAGTGAGGGGTTAAACTCCACCACAGGGTAATTGTAGTTGCCAGCACACCTCATGACTGGGTTCAGTCTCCAGGACTCTGTGGCAGAAGGGGATGACTGATTCCGGAAAGTTGCTATCTGGTCTCCATGTGTGCCCTGTGGCATGCACAAGCCCGCCCCCCCCCCCCAAACTCATGCTTAAACTCAAATTTGTCTAAGAGGAAAATGATGAGAAAATGAGTCTCTGCTCAGAGTAAAAAAACGTGTCTAAGGTACCCAAGCTCTCGGGAAATATGATGAAAACAGAATGATGGTCTTAGAAGGTTTATTGAGTCTGATTGACAAAGTTTGTGGGGGTCTTGGAACTTGTACGTAGAGTGCATCTCTGTTGATTTTGATTTGGTTTTTGTTTGAAAACTGCTGACGTAGCGAATCTTCCTGACATTGAGTTGCAGAGTTTATTGGCTTCTCAGCCCTGGTTACCTGCTAGTTTAGTGATAACTAAAGCAAATGACTCACCCCTAGCCAGTGTTTGTTACTCTGTAGAATGGGGGCCATACATCTTATGGGCTAGCTATTTAGGCTGTCAGTAAAAGAACAGCATAATACTATTTGTGGTAAATATTTAAGAACTGTCATTTCTTAATTAGGTATTTGAAGTTTGATCTTGGATTGGAGCCCAGTGGTAGTCTAATATGCACAAGATCCTGGGTTCCATCCCCAGCATTTGGAAGAAAGAGGATAGGGGGCTTATTTTATAATATACTTTTATTCCCAAAATCAAAACAAAGACTAAACATAATCTCTAAAACTTTTAGAATTGAGATTCAGTAATTTGTTGCTTTTGAGACATGAGCTTGCACTGTAGCCCAGGATGGCCTTGAACTTGTGGTTCTCTTGCCTCAGCCTTCTGAGTGCAGTGCTGTGAGTATGAGCCACCACACCTGGTTTAGTATTGGATTATAGGGTATTAAGTAAGATAGTTTCTTCCAGTCATTGCTTTTAGCCTTGTCCCATTCAAAAGAAAACATAAAGGAGAATTAGTATTCAAGAGGAAAAAACTTTCAAAGATTTCTTTAGTTTTGAGCACTTTTGTTTTACCCTATTAATTTTTAACCTACTTACATAATAAGTACATAAACATAAAACATAATAAGGTTATATTATGTTTTTTCATTACTGTAATAATAAAAGCAACTTAAGGAAATTTGTTCCAAGAAGTCAGTAGTCTGTCATGGGGGGGGGGGGGGTGTGCATGGCAGAGGGAGCGTGACGTGGCTTGTTCTGCTACACACACAGTGAGAGAGAGATGGCAGAGAGGGATGGATGCTGATGGAGCCCAGCTCACCTTTCCTTTCCTTTTTATTCACTTCAGGACTCTAGCACATGGGGTAGTGAGAGCTGCATGCGGGGTGGGTGGATCTCCCCTCCCCTCCCCTTACCCTCCCCCCTTGGGATCAAAGAATAGCAGAGCATAAATCAAGTTTTCATTATGCTAAAGAGTACTTTCTCCAAAATGGATTTTTGGAGAATTTGTTTTTGTCTATTACTGTTTTTATTCTTAATTTCTCTCAAAGAAGAAAAATGACAATTATGGATCAAGTTCCTTCAGTCCCATAGTTGTGGACAAATCCAGGAACGGATTTAAGCTTACTGCAGCAGCTTCTGCTTGCAGCGCAGCTAGTGCTTTATGGCTCTGTGTCTCACTTGGTGTAGTGTAGTCATAAGGACCTGATATTTTGGAGTTGAATGCCTGAAATTTAAGGCCCAAATCATCCTCATGGTGGTTGTGTTGTCTTAAAAATGGTATTTAACTTTTTAAAATTGTTTTTCTGTTTATAAGATGAGGATTATAGCCACTGGACAAGGTTTTTCCAAGAGTTGAAGTTAGTACAGCAAAACAAAACTGGGTGTGATGGCTTATCTTCTAGTCCTAGCTCTGGGGACGGTAAGAGCATCAGGCCGAGCATGTGTCTCATCCCTCTAATCCCAGCACTTGGGAGGTAGAGGTAGGTGGATCCCCATTCATTCGAGACCAGCCTGGCCCACATAGAGAGTTCTAGGACAGTTTAGCCTATAAGAGAGACTCTGTCTTAAAGAACAAATTCAACAGAACAAAATAAATAAGAATGTCCTTGTGCCTAGGAGTTTAAGACCACCTGGGCAAATGTAGAGAGACTAGTCATATTATAGTCTAATCATATTGTAGTCAAATTATCATGTTAAGAAAAACTAATGAGTTGCAAGTATGCATATATAACAAACCAAGGATAACTTTTTATTTTAAACTTATTTCTAAAATGGTTAGATTCATAAGAAGTTAGAATACAGTGTAGAATTGGTTTTCATCCAAGTTTGCCTAATGCCATTATTCCATTTTATTTCTTAAAATGACAAAAAGACAAATATCCTAAACTGGTGTATAGGATATTTTTCTTAAAGCAGTATGTGTTAGTTCTCGTCAGTCTTGTTTCTAAAAGCACTTTCTTTCCCGATTCTCTTTCTTAAATCTTCTTTTCCAGAAAGTTGTGTTAGGTTGCTGCCCTGCCAGGGAGTGCTACCCCTCTGGGTACCCAGGCATCATTGCACCCGGGGCTGGACTGGAAGGAATGTTGCTGAGCTAGGCTTAGGTGGCTTAGTGGGCTTGGTCTGCATGGGTGCAGAAGAAATGGCCTTCTCCATAGATAGTTTTCAGTGAAACAGCCCTCTTTATTTGTGGGTAAATAAGGATTATATAAAACTTGGGGAGTGGATAGGGGTTTTTGGGGTGAGTCTATATCATTGACTGGGACTGAGGTACTGGAATGCTTCATTTGCCTGAAGAGGAAATCCACATGCTAGCTGGACATGCCGTTACAGGGAGAGGAAGCTAACCTGTACACCGGCCACCAGGCTTTGTGACTACCCTCAAGAATGGTGGTGGTGGGAGATGGAAGGCTTATGTGCACTGGGACATGCTGGCTCAGAGCAAGGAGCAAGCAGTCCTATCCCTGCCAGTCTCAGGACAAGAGTTTTGGGGTTTGGACAAGTCACTCTTACTCTGGATTGGCTCCTCCAGTTGCGTGATTTTCAGGTGCCACATTAGATGACTCATTTCCAGAATACATGTTGACTGCATCCAAGGGTCCTCATCCTCTCTCAGTCTATAAAGAGCAAATAAGCTACTTTTACAGTGATGTCAGTGACTGCAGATGCACAGTTGAGAAAGACATGGAAGGTTTCTATGACAACCCTTTACCTAAAGCCTTCCCACCACCCCTCCCCCAAAGTAGTAACAGCTTAGACAGGAAGCCATCAGAGAGAACTCTTAAATCCTGTGATAGGATGCTGGGATTTCATCCTCCACAGTGAACGACTTCCAGTAGGGATGCAGGAGGGAAGGTCTACACTCCATTTAGGGGCAGGGCCTTGAGAGCCTGACCATGCCCCAGTGACTATATAGATAACACAGATTGGACTTTATGTATGTATGTATGTATGTATGTATGTATGTATTTATTTTGCTGGGTAAAAAGGGTGTTAAGGAGGACAGGGAAGCTAATGTGATGCAAATGTAAATGGGTGTATGGTGTGAAATCCCCAAAGAACCAATAATATATTATTAAAAATATGCTGACTACCAAAGCTCCAAAAGTCAAGGAGGGGCCTTCAGCTAGGTATTGGGATAATGTTTTTAAAAAGTATAAAACAAATTAGACAGGTACTTTTGCGTAGGAGTTTAGATGATAGCCCGTAAGCTGTTTGGTCACTTGACTTTCTGTTTGTTTAAAGTCCTTGAATACTGGACATCAGTGACATGTGCTAGAGACCTTGAGGCTATCTCTGTATTCCAAAAAATAGGCTGTTTTAAAACTTCTGGAGAGCTTAGAGTTGTATTAATAATATAAACCGCTTAAAGTTTAAAAATTGCCCGTTCCTTGTTGTCACTCGTCACCAGGAGGATGAACTCTGGGAATGGAGCCTAGGCATTCCTTCCACCCGTTCACTCGTGTATCCATCAGTGTGGTCGTCGATCCTCATCCCACTGTTCAGGGAAGCCCCACAAGTATAGATGTACTGTTACAAAACAGAAAAGCCATTGAGTAATTGAGTTATTTAATTGGAAAAATGAGAAAAAAGGTCACATGGGTGTAAGAAAGTACTACTGTCTAGCATTGATAAGAATGGTAAATTACAGAAAGAGAAATTACATTTTAAATAAAACAGTCACGTGTCTCTAATAGCCTATGAATGCTTTTCTGAACCATTTGGTTGCTTGTGGATGTTTTTCTTTTTGTATTGTTTTGTCTAGCTTTGTAGTGAGCAAATAGTGGGTGCTCAGTCATTTACATTAAATATGGATAGATAGATTGTATAGGGATTTACTCTGATAGATAGACTGTATAGGGATTTACTCTGATAGACAGATAGACTGTATAGGGATTTACTCTGATAGACAGATAGACTGTATAGGGATTTACTCTGAGAAATTTTTTTTTGTTCCCAGTGAAATTATCTCAAGAATCAATGTTTATATTCAGCTTGAAAACTATCCTTGTTACAGTTCTGTTCTTAGCTCTTATGTCATTAACGTTACCTGGATGCTATTCTCATCTTACGTTTCTATTTAAGAGTCTAATAATGATTGTGAAGATAATCAGACTCGGAGCAGAGGGTTTTCCAAGCGAGGCGGTAAGGACAATGCCTTGAACAATTTGTTTATAAGGCAAAAATAAACTGACAAAACTGAATTTAGAAGAGCCAAAAGAAAAGTAATGAAAGCTTTAAGAAAAATGTGCTCCTAGCAACCGTTTATTGCTCCACTTCTTCAGTTCTGATGTCGTTGGAGATTTGTTTTTTCCCCAAGGATCTTAAGAATGCATCGTTTACAAAAGAGGGATTTTGGGTGTCTTGATAATCATGTAGATAACTGAGAATGTATTTGTCTCTGAAAAGGGTCATTGGACATTTGGAAGAGGCAAGAAATTGCAGTTTTTGTTCAGCTCTCATGATAATTCACTACCCTTTGTTAATTCTACCTATAACAAATGTGAGGTGACATGGTATAGTGATTATCACTCAGAGTTCATGAATATATAGGGAGACATGTTAAAACAGCAGCAGTAATACCTTCAGAAAAGAAAAAAGACAGGGAACTTAGGCTAGAATGAGCATTCATCTGTGATAGAGCTTTTCTGTTTGAACTCCAGGATGGTATGACTTTAATAGAGTTAGCCAACTGACTCAACAGCAGGCTCTTCTCTCTCTAGCAAACCTGTCTCTCAGTTTCATATTGAAGACAGTCTGCCTCCTAAGCCTTATCATTTTGCAAAGATGTGATAGTGGGGAAACATGGAATTAAGTACATCTTTTAGAATTGCTTGTTTAAAAAAAAAACAAAAACAAAAACAAAACAGTGCTCGTCCTCAAATGCAGGGCCTCTTGTGCCCCTGACTTCCACTCCTGAGCTGCATCCCCAGCCCTGCTTCTTTTTCCTGTTTCTTACAACCAGTTTTGTTTTTTGACACCAACTGTGTAGAAAGATTATTACATTTTAAATATCTTTGTGTTACCTTTAAGTCCGATTAATTTATATATCTTTTTCTTCCTTCCTTCTTTCTTTCCCTCCTTCCTTCTTTCTTTCCCTCCTTCCTTTCCTCTTCCTTTTCCTCCTCCTCCTCTTTTTTTTTAAAGGCCAGGTTTCTCTGTGCAGCCCTGGCTATCTTAGACTTCGCTCTGGAGACCAGGCTGGCCTCAAAATCACAGAGCTCTACCTGCCTCTGCCTCCCAAGTGCTGGGGTTAAAGGCATGCGCATGGCCAAAGTTGTTTTTAAGTAAAACTGAAGAATAATCAGAAAGAACAAAATAAAGTGTATGGTTTATTAATATTTAGACACATACATATGCTATAATTAAATAAAAAGAGGCCATGATTTTGAGAAGGAACAAGGACAAAGGTACACAGGAAAGATTGGAGTGAGGAAGGGGAATGGGAAAAATGATATAATTCAATTAAACAAAATTTAACCCCAACCCTCCATCCCATGGCCAAAGCATCTGCTGAAATACCAGATTCCAAAGAAACCAAGTTTTACACAGAAAGTATTTTTTGCCTTTTTGCATTTGGAAATAAATAATTGATCTTTAAAAAGCATTTTTCCAACTGTTCATGAATTAATTAGAACACTAAAGGAGAATAACAAAAAACTGGAAAAAAATTAAAGACAAAAAAACCACCATAAGGTGGTAGAATTAAAAATTCATGTATCAGTAATTGTAACATTGATAGATGTATTCATTGATGAATTGAAAAGATAAAGAATCATCCCAAACATAATTGATACAGAGATGAGAAACAATATAACTAGGAATGAACATAGTAAAAGGGAAAATTTGCAAATCCTACTATGTTTTAGTTCATTCCCCTTAGAAAGTAGGAATCAGCAAACCAGAAACCACTAAGAGCCAGCTAGCTAGCAAGCTTCATGTAACATTTCTGTTTGGAATCATAGATCCTAAAGTTATAAACTAGATGCTTTTTTGTCATACATTGAAATTACAATACAGACTGATCATTTAGTAAGACCAGAAGAAACTCAGAAATTATGCTATTGACTTTGTGTCATAGACAATTTCTCTTATTAAATAAAATACAAGAAAAAAGAAAAAACTGAATCAGCAATAGATATCTAACCTTTGTTTTGTGGTTTGAAAACTGATTTTTCTCAACTTATAGTCTATAGTCAAAATGTGAAGTATTTATTACCCAATAACAATAAAAGTTTATGATGTATGAGGTACAGCTAGTTTATTTGGGAGAAACTAGTAAGCTGAGTTCCTTAAGGAAGCCAAGACGGTATAAAGAAGATAATAGCTACAGGTAAACTGGAGCACGCGAGGCAGAGAACGGTTCCTCAGTAGACAAGGAGAGCCAAAGGAAAGAAACATGCAATGGCTTCTCTGTGGAATTTTTACACAGAGAATTTTTCCACAGTAGAATTTTACATGATTCATAAGTTTGTGTACATAGATGATAATAAGTGTAGGCCAATACCAAGTGCAGGGCAGTGTTGGTTGGATCAGTGAGGGAGAGAGGTGCTTGAGAGGAACAGGGCAAAAACAAACAACCCCCACCATGGGCACAGCTGTATTAGGAGCTTATTAATCTTAAGCTGAATGGAAGGTCCATTGGGCTTTATTATGTTTTGAATCTATGCGTTTGTTTTATATCTTATTTGATGATGTTTATGAAAATAGTTCCTGCCTAGAAAAAAAGAAGTTCAGGAGATTTAAAAAAAAAAAAGTGAGGAAGTTGGTAGACTTTTTTTAAATATAAATAATTTAGAATGATTAAATGGGAATTACAATTAAGGACAGATTGTAGATTGACAGATTAAGGACTTGGTTAGCTAATAGATATGTAAATTTGAATTTTCTTTGATTCATTTTTGGTGGTGCTGAGGATAAAGCACAGCTTCTGTCACATGCTAGGCAAGGATTTTGCAACTGAGCCCCATCTCCAGCCCATGGATGTACTTTTAATTAGTTCTGTCTTAAATCAGGATTTTAAAATATACATAATCTAATGTCAATTCAATATATATAGGATTTTGGACTTAGTAATCATTGTGTTATAAATATTAGCAAATACATAAACCAAATATTATTTTCTATGTAACTGGCATTTGGTTTGAAAGTGATCTACCTTTGCATTAAAGGAAATCACACTTAACTTGTCATTCGTAACAGGAAATGAGACTTTACGTGTACCCGATTCCTGTGGGTTTTTTTGTTTGTTTGTTTGTTTTTATATCTTATAGGGGGCAAGTAAAAGCTTGGATTTATTTAATCTGGTAGTACATAGTAGAAATCCAGCTCATGGTGTAGTTGTCACAACTTGCTTCTTTACTCAGTTTTGAGTCTTCTAGCAAGGTCTTTTTTGTCATAGCAATATCTATATCAGTAAAGAATAATAATTTATTGGTCAGTTGTGACTTTTAAAAAGTTAACTGTCAATTCTTTAATTAAGATTAAAGCCACTTGAAATGTACAAATGTTAAATTCCATTACCATGTCTCCAAGATCCCTTTGTTGTTGTTGTTATTTTGTG
This sequence comes from Apodemus sylvaticus, assembly GCF_947179515.1. Lineage (NCBI taxonomy): Eukaryota > Metazoa > Chordata > Mammalia > Rodentia > Muridae > Apodemus > Apodemus sylvaticus. The sequence continues at coordinate 47,854,512 of NC_067487.1, forward strand.
CTGTTCTTGTGTGTGTTTTGATTTAGGCTATCAAGATGGAAATGAATCAGAAGCTTCAGGGCCGTTCAGAAGAGGTGGAAGAGGTAGTTTCCGAGGTTGCCGTGGAGGATTTGGTCTAGGAAGACCAAGTTAGTAGTGGATTGTATAAGATGTGCTTCATTTGTTGGAAATTATTTTTAAAAACCCTAGTGTACAAAGTTGCTATTATATGAATATTTTAGTAGAGTAGCAGACACAAGTTACCACTCCATATCATGTATCATTATTTTCAGAAACATGGGTAACTGAATATTAAGTTGGAACACTTATCGTAGAAGTTTGTGTTACCAAGTCTTTATAAAGCATTATAGATTACTAAGTGTCTGGAGGCTGGGAACTGTGGCTGACCTTATAAATGAGTGGTCTAATAAATGGCTCTTCATACACTCTTTCACTGACATGGCTTTCTACTTTAAAGTCCCATAGATAATATTTTCTAGAAAGAAAGTATTAGTTTTCATAAGTCCCATAGAATAATGTGACTCTCAATTGTGACTTTGGAAACTAATGACATTGATAAATTTTCAATACTCATTAAATAAAGTTTAAAATTAAATATATTGGCCTTTATTTAAAAAAATCATACAGGCCTCTGAAGGGCAGGGCTGGTAGTATTGGATTGGCAGTGGTGGGAGCAGGGCTGATCGTGTTACATCATTGCGGGGGCAGGGATGATGGGTTTTTGGTGAACCGGAAGTGAGATGATGCAGTGTGGTCTCTACGCACAATAAAAGGCCCATTTGGGGGAGGTTACTTTTGTTTGGGGGATAACATTGACCCTAACTTAGTTATAAAATGACATTAATTTTTGAGGAAGTTATTTGTAATTCAAGTATATAATTTGTAGAGAAATCTTTTCTGTGATTCTTAAAAAATATATATTGTGATTCTTGTTAATACTATTTTATATATCTTTTACCATGCTTGGACATTTTGCTAAATGATTGTAAAATGTTGTTAAAAGTAACAGAATCAAATTCTGTTTCTTTCAAATAAAGATAGTGAATATGACCAAGATCAGGGGACACAGCGTGGTGGTGGCCTTTTTGGTTCTAGGAAACCAGCAGCAAGTGATTCAGGTGAGAAATGAAACTATTACTGAGCATTGATACTCATTTTTGTTTTTATGCTTTTAGCAAGATTTAAATATATATCAAGGGTAGCTCACAATTTCCCCCGACTGTTAGTTATGCAGGCAAAAGTATGCGTGTAGTTTTGCCTCCCTTAGAAAATTGGTGCATGGTAAATTAAGTTTCCTGAGTGGGCAGACAGTATGAGATTGGAGTAGATACTTTTAATGGGAAAAAGGAAAATAAGGTTTGCATTGTTTCAAAGAGAGTTTCTGAGGTATAGGAAAGTAATATGTATGATTTGAGATGAAATATAAAAAAATTACAAGTGAAAAATGCCTTAAAAGGGGTAAGATTTAAATGAATTCTACAAAACTTAAAAAAAATCAAAGGGACTAGGAATCCCATTGAATGACTATTGGATACAGTTCTCCTCGTGTATGGGAGGGGAAGGAGAGCCGGGAGGCATGTCTCCTCTAATGTGTTACAGTGCAATGTCTTACAGGCAATGGTGACACTTACCAAAGCAGAAGTGGAAGTGGCCGAGGTGAGCTCTTTCTTGACTTCTGTCAGCTTACATCAGCTTGCATTTATTGTAATCTAAGTCTGTTTTCTTTAGGATAACGGTAATTGTCATTGTTTCTACACACCTGATAACTATGAACTTTACATGGCCTGTTTGAGTTCCTTAATACATTTTCAGGTTATTTTCTTTCTGGCCTAGCAGTTCTGTTTTAAGACTCATAAATAATAGGAGCATTTGTAAACACATGCATGAGGATACTCACTGAGTCCTTTATATTAGGAAACCTGAAAATCACCTAAAATTCATCAATAAATGTTTAATACAACCACAAATGGGATATCATGCAGATATAAAATATTGAGATATTTATACAAATGATTAAAATACCCCTTTCCTTTCATAATCTACAAGTAAAGATAATAATAAATGTGACCTTTTTACTCTCAAAAAGGTTTTTCCCCAAAGCATAAATATTTAAGCATTATATGAAACTTAAAATACTTTGCAGATTAGTTATCAATAAAAGTTATTTGATTTTTGGTAAATTGTTAGCCTGAAAGCATTCAAAGTAGTGAAGCCCTGCCTTCTAATATTTTTCAATATTTAACAGAAAAGTTTGTTGAAATCCATTCAAATGAGATCATCCACAGATCTTTACAGCTTGTCTGAAGGAGGTGGGATATATTGAAGAGTTGTTGAGCCCATGGGGACTTTTGAAGTGTGATTGGCCATGAGTCAGTGAGGACAAAGGGATAAAGACAGGAGTTCAAAGGCGATCCATTTAAATGTCAAGTTGATAAGGGATAGGTAATATTGTCCTTGACAAGATCCATAATCACCTGGGAGCCAAGCTTGTGTGTAAGGGATTAGTTGAGGTGTGGAGACCCATGCTGAATGTGGGCAGTACAGCCCCACAGGCTGGGACACTAGGCTGAGCGAAAGCACAGGGAGCTCAGCACCAGCAGTCTGCTCTCCACTTCCCCACTGCTCACGCAGGGTCACCACCTCCTCAGACTCCTGCAGCCTTGGCTTCTTTGCCTAATGGACGGTACCTGAAACTAATTCCTGCCTCCTCCAGCAGTCTTGTCCCCTCAGTAAGAAAGGAACCAAGGTTCTGCATCCTTACTCTGGTCAGGTGGTTGCTAAACTAGCTTAGCTAACTTTTGAAAACTTGAAATTGGGAAAGATTTCCATTCTTTTAATTGAAAAGTAAATTATTGTGCCTTAATTATGTATATAATATATACAAGGTAGTATATGCTGAATACTGCCTTTTTCTGTAAGTGTCTTGGATTTTATGCTATATGCTAGGCAGAAGGTACAGAAGTTAACCAGCTTTCAAGTGAAAATTCTGGATGAGTCTCAGAAATGCTCTGGTAAATTCTTGTGTTGTCAAAACTCTAACACCATTTAGAGACAGCTGGGAAACTTGACTCATGTCCCTCCTTTCTTGGTTGAAGAAATGCTCCTTAGTAATTCACTTCAGCACATCATAGCTGTGATCATGGCCACAATCTGGGTGGCCCTCGCAGAATCACTGATGCTGAAGAATGGTCTTAGGTACTTCCCAACACAGTTTTAGTTTCTTTTAAATTATTTCCTCGCCAGGCGGTGGTGGCACACGCCTTTAATCCCAGCACTTGGGAGGCAGAGGCTGGCGGATTTCTGAGTTCGAGGCCAGCCTGGTCTACAGAGTGAGTTCCAGGACAGCCAGGGCTATACAGAGAAACCCTGTCTCGAAAAACAACAACAAAAACAAACCAAAATAAATAAATAAATAAATTCCTTGCTGACCCTGGAAAAGATCTCATAGCTTAAGAAAAGACAGTAGTACAGTAATCTACCATGTTGATCATTAAAAAAACCTTAAAATGGGTAAGACTCTCTCTCTCTCTCTCTCTCTCTCTCTCTCTCTCTCTCTCTCTCTCTCTCCCCCCCCCCTCTCTCTCCAAACCCAGAGACTTGTGCGCATTAAATTAATATTTAGCACTGCTATGTGCCTGCAGCCTCTGTCTCAAACACCCCTTCTAAGCAGTGACTTTAAAGATGCTTTCCATTTTAAGACTGTCCTCTTTGAAGACAGTCAGAGTGAAGATATGCACAGCTTTGTGTCATAATTGATTATCACTCTGAATTTCTTTAATAGGTGGTTACAAAGGTTTAAATGAAGAAGTAGTAACAGGCTCTGGAAAGAGTAAGTTTTATTTTGGAAAAAGTTTTTGATCTTTATAGTACTGTTATTTTATTCTCCAATTAACATTTACTTGTTTTGTCTTTGTTTCCCCCCCATTTTTTTTTAATCATTTTGGTTTTATCCCCTTTAAGATTCTTGGAAGTCAGAAGCTGAAGGAGGTGAAAGCAGTGATATTCAAGGTACACTGGCATTTGCATTATCTATTTGAATATGTGCTGCATTTCTCTAAAGTTAAAAATATTTAAAACTGTAGTTAAAACATTTGCACAATGAAAATCTGAATGATTTCAATAGTTATTTTCTATTTGTTTTTTGTTTGTTTTTGTTATTTTCTCTTGTTTGTACTTCTAGTTTGTAAATTATATTTTTATTTATATTCCAAGGTCCAAAAGTGACATATATACCCCCTCCTCCACCAGAGGATGAAGACTCCATCTTTGCACATTATCAGACAGGCATAAACTTTGATAAATATGACACCATACTTGTTGAAGTATCTGGACATGATGCACCACCAGCAATTTTGGTCAGTGTAGTATTTCTATATTGATATAAATATATGGTATGATGAAATTGCTATCGATATAAAAGTTACCTTTTCATGCCTAGGTTCCTTGATTGAAAATTGAGAGGCATTGCTTAGCATTTTCAGTAGGATTGCTGTATCAAAAGAGAGAGTTCTGGAATTCATCTCTACTCTGCAGACCATATTAAAAACTTTGGGTGAGGCTTATCCATTGCACTCCGGATGTGCTGACCCCTGCAATTTCCCCAAATGTGGGAAACTTGACTGCATAATTTCTGGTAGTGGGGGACTGCGTTCATGCTCTCCCCTGGAAAAATTAAAAAAACTAAAAAAGAAAAAAAAAACTTTGTTTAAACTTACTGAAAATACTGCTTTTTTCTAGGTACTCAAAATCTTCACATCCTAATTATGTGAGAAAAGTAGATCTTAGGATGTGGATTTTATGTGTATGGCTGTTTTGCCTGCATATATGTCTTTGCATTGCATGACTGACTGGTGGCTACGGACGCCAGAAGATGGCATCAGGGCCCCTAGAGTTGCAGTTACAGATGCTTGTAAGCCTGTATATGGATTCTGGGATTTGAACTCATCCTTTGGAAGAGCAGCCAGTGCTCTTAACTGCTGGGCTATTTCTTCAGCCATGGGAAGTGGATTTGTGTATGGAGAATAGCAGAAATCTTCTATTGCCTGTTAATAATTATCTTCACAGTATACCTTTGGTACTTAATCAGAGCTTTGTGTATCTTGTAGGGTTTAAGAGGGCAGACAAAGTATTTACAAGGAATGTTTATGAGAAATACTTTTACAGTGTCTTGAAAGTAAATTTTTATTTATTTATAGTGGGGTAAACTATGTAAAGTGGAATCAAAGTTCAAAGCTCACTTAAATGGGATATGTTTATGAAACGATGGGCATATGATGTATGCAGTTTATCATTTAATCGTTGACTTCTTTTCCTGTTTAGACTTTTGAAGAAGCTAATCTCTGTCAGACATTAAACAACAACATTGCTAAAGCTGGCTATACTAAGCTTACTCCTGTGCAGAAGTACAGCATTCCCATTGTATTAGCAGGACGAGATTTGATGGCTTGTGCTCAAACAGGGTCAGGGAAGACTGTAAGTAATCTTTCCCAATAGACTAGCCCTCTGTCAAAGTGTTTGTTGTTGGGTTTTGTTTGCTTTTTTTTTTTTTTTTACTTTGGTGTTTCCTAAGTAGCTTAAATTTCTTCTACTGGTTAGAAGAAGATCTGTAGATAATCTGAGCTTTCATAAATATTCATGGTCTTCTAATTTCTGGTTTTCTTGGTGTTTATGTTGTTACTGTCCAGGATACATAAATATGCTTATTTTCTTAAAAGACTAAGCTCTATGCATTGAGCTAGATTAATTTTATCAAACATGTTATGTTGTATAACATGACTATGAAGACCTAGTTACTCCGTGCAATAAGAGTTATGCTAAGTTCTTATCATAACTCTACCAGCAAGAATGAAGGGAGTCTTAAGGCTAAAAGGTAGAGCTAGTCTTTGGCAGGGACAGAATGCTGAGTTGTAAATCAATCAATTTAACTCCCAGGCAGCTTTCCTCTTGCCTATTCTGGCTCACATGATGCGGGATGGGATAACAGCCAGTCGCTTTAAAGAGCTGCAGGAGCCAGAGTGTATCATTGTAGCACCAACTCGAGAACTGATCAACCAAATTTATTTGGAAGCCAGAAAATTTTCTTTTGGGTAAGTATATCTAGAATGACTCTCCAAAAAAGTTCTTAGAGAGCTCTTTCAATTATTTGAGAGCTCTGTAATAATATACTCATGAAATTTTTAGTATAATTGAATGAACAGTATTTTCTTATAATCTTGTTTATAGACTATATTTTTAGAAGAAACAATTAGATAGCATATAAACAATAAGAAAATATTATAAATACTGGTGTTCAGTAGCTTGCCTTTTCTGATTGACCAAAGCCCTTTGCATGTGCTAGGTAGGTATTCTATCAGTAAGCTACACTCCTTTTAAAATTTTGAGATGGGATCTTACAAAGTTGCCAAGCCTAAGTACTCAAATTGAAATTCTCCCTTAGTTTCTCAAGTAGCCAGATTATAGGTATCTGGCATCATACTGGGCCTTTTTAGTAGTAAATTTTTTAAATATGTTATGTCTGCATTTATTTATGAATATTTGTGTGTGTGTAAATGTGTGCATGCACATGGTCTACGGAGATCAGAGGACAACTTGGAAGTGTCTGTTCTCTCTCCTTCTACTGTGTGGGTTCCAAAGACAAAATCCAGAACATCAGACTTAGAGGCAGAGGCTGAGCCATGTCACTGAGCCTTCTGGTAGTTATAAAGGCCCCTTTAAACTGGGATGGGGCGGCTGGAGAGATGACTGAGAGGTTAAGAGTACCTTCTGCTTTTAAATAACACCAAGGTTTGGTTCTCAGCACACAGGTGGTGGCTCACACTACCTCTAACTCCAGTTCTAGGGAGTCTAATTGCTTCTCTGACCTCCACTGGGACTGTACACATGTAGTCCACATATATAATGCAAGCATATACGCATACACATAAATACACATTTTTTAAAACTTTAAAAGGTTTACAAAATAACCTTGAATGTCCCTGGTAATTAGCTACATTTTGGTTTCACAGTGTAGAAGACTACTTTTGTACAATCAAATTTAATTTTAATAACTTCAGGTTTGTGTGTGTGTGTGTGTGTGTGTGTGCATTTTATTTTAAAGCATTTGATTTCTTTGGACTGTTGTAGGTAAAAGCATACTTAATGTCTTGCTGTGTAAAGATTTTATGTGGGATGGAGAAAGATAGATGGCTTGGTTGGTGAACGTGTCTCTTTTGGAACCCTGAGGATCTGAGTTTAGATCCCTGGTTGCCATGTAGAGCTGGTGCAGCAGTGTACATCTGTTAATCCCAGTGCTGGAGAGTCGGCTGCAGGGGCCGGGGTCCCAGGAGCTTGTTGGCAGCCAGCCTAGCTGAGCTGCTGAGCTTCAGGTGCAGCGAGAAATCCTGTCCCAAAACTAAGGGGAGTGTGACAGCAAAACACTTGACTTTGACCCTGGCTTCCAGACACAGAGGGTGGGGTCGGGAGGGAGGACGGAAGGGAAGGAGAGAGAGGCAGACACAGATTTATGGTTTTTAATTTTTATGAGATGAAGCTTTGCTTTTTCGTGTAGGCTGACTTTGAACTCGTAGCCAAAGTCATCATCCTGCCTTAGCCCCTCAGTAACTGGGACTATGAGTGTATGCCACCTAGGTTTTCTCTTTTAAGAATCTGTGTGTGGAGTGGCTTTTGTTACTGATGTTACACTAATGTACACTTTTATTACTCAAGTGAGAAGTTCAGTTTAAGTATATTCTTACCAACATTTGGTATTGTGTTATCTATTGATGCCTAACAAATCACTGTAGGATCTATTTGGTTATAACATTCAGTAGCGGGCCACACTTTGTAATGGTTAAGGATTGGGAGCAGCTGTGTTGTGTGGTTCTGGCGTGTAGTCTCTGATGAGATATTAGCCAAGTTTGAAGTAGTCCAGTGGTTTGATTGGACTGTGTCTTAGTCAGGGTTTCTGTTGCTATGATAAAAGACCATGAAAAAAAAGCAAGTTGGGGAGGAATGGGTTTATTCAGCTTCTACTTCCACAATACTTTTCATCACTGAAGGAAGTCAGGACAGGAACCCAAACAGGGCAGGAACCCGGAGGCAGGAGCTGATTCAGGGGCCATGGAGGCTGCTGCTTACTAGCTTGCTTCCCCCCCCCCCCCCAGCTTGCTTAGCCTGCTTCTTACAGACCTGGGTTCTATAAGAACTACTTGCCCAGGGATGACTCCACCCACAATGGGCTGGGCCCTCTCCCATTGATTACTAATTGAGAAAATGCCTAACGGCTGGCTCTCTCATGGAGGCATTTCTTCAGCAGAGGTTCCCTACTCTCTGATGACTCTAAAGTTGTGTCAAGTTGGCACAAAACCATGTAGTACAGATTGCCCATAATGATACTTAACTGTCATAGGGAATGGCAGGTGGTTCTCTAGATTAAGTTCTCAGTAAAAGAACAAATAGAAGGCTGCAGTAGTTGTCATAATCTCATAAATTGCCTCATAAATCATACACTGCCATCCTACTGTATTGTAGGAAGAATGTCATTAACTAGTCCACTTTCAAGACTGGTTATATAATTTGCCAGAACTTATATAAAATTAAAGTTTTGAACCCTTTGGCCTAAAGCTATTAAAGATTGCAAGGTAGTGTCAAGCCAAGCACCAAAGCCCTGTGGTGTAACTGTCTTTGGCTGCTTTGAGGGTTCTTCTTCTTCTACCCTTCTCCACGTTTCCACCCTTTCACCCTCTCACACTAGATAAGAGAAAAAAGAGAGGAAAGGAAAGAGATCAGTGAATGGATCAGGGTTCAGAAAGGGGGCAATGTTGGGGTTAGACGACTTCCTGCTAAATTAGGTGCATCAAATTCCTTGGGGCAAGTTTGATCTTCCATGTCACGATATGTAATTTCTTCTTCTTGTCTCTTCTTTGCTAACAACTACTTAACAAAAACCATGACCAAGAACAACCCAACAACCAACCAACAACTCAACCTCTTGGGGTCCTAGCATTTATATACCCTCCGAAAAGATCCTGGAATTCCAAATATCACACAATTGCAGAAACTATCTACAGCTGGCAAAATCAAACCTCCGCTGGAGTCTGAGACAAATGATAGTCAGCTGCTATGGACAGTCTGAAGCAGTGCCATATGTCACACCTGAGATTAGCAGGAAAACATAATATTTCTGTGTTTTTTAAAGAAACCAAAATTCCAAAATTTTCCTACACTTTGGAGTTTGAGACATTGTGTAACTGTATAGGTTGCACACCTTTGAAGCCAGCTCTGCCACACAAGTAGGAACCTTGTTTAAAACCTTTAAAAGATGAAACATTGGGGAGGGGCATTCAAGGTGTTGAGTCAGTACCATTAGGCTCTGGAGCCTCTCTTAGGGTCTGAGAGCCTCAGGGATGCTTCTCAAGGAGACACAGAAGCAGAAGATGAGCCTGTGGAGCATATCCAGGATAAAAAGGCAGGTCCTAGGGGAAGAAGCTTTTAAAACAGGTTTCCTGGAACTGGGTTGGGGTAAAGGTGGTATGGAGTGGAGAAATAGAACTCGTGACGCTGTAGCTATGGTGGCAACAGGGCAGGGGCGGCTCCTTGGGCTGCAGGGGCATCACCCAGCCTGCCATACCCTCTTGCTACCTGATAGGCCAGTGCTGCCACCCCACCTGCAGGCCCAGCATGGAGCATGGAGTCCCCTCTGCTGCTGCCTGCTTGCACTGCTCACCCTACTGGCAGGAGGAAAACTTGGGGTGAAGCCCTGCCTGCAGGCTGCAGACAGGATGGTTGTTCCAGGGTGCAGTATACAAGCTGGTGGGGTACAGCTGCCTTGGAGCTCTTATAGATTCTGTCCCTGAACATGCTCCCTGAACTGTCTCTGAACAAGAAGATATCTGAGATGAAGAATAGTTCGGTTTTTCTGCATTAAGTCTCCTGAAAGTCCATGCTGCTGTGGGAGGCCATGCCGGTGTCTGTGGTGTGCGTGGCTGCTGGATGCCATGCTAATGCTGTGATCCATGCTGCTCCTGCAGGCTGTATTGATGCCCATGGTTCATGTCGCTGCATGAGGCCGTGTTGTTCAAGGTCCATGCTGCCACTAGCTGCGATGGGCAAGGAAGCTTCTTTTGCAGTGGGAACAATGAGTGAAAACTCAAAACTAAGAATGAGAGACATTTAAAGCTTCTGTGACAACCATCTCTACCCTCCATAAAAGAAATTTCAGGCAGGAAGCTGTTGAAGAGAGTCCACTGTGATAAAGATGCTGAAGTGTGTATCTCTTCACAGTTGATGGCTTCTAGCAGGAGACTGTGCAGAACTCCTCAGTTTTCTTTAAGGGGCTGGCCACTGGGAGTTTGACCATGTTCTGAGTATATGGGCAACACAAATTGGACTTGGTATATTTAGGGGAAGGGAGAGGGGTAAGAGTGATGGTGGACCTGGGAGGAATGAGAAGCGGGTACATTGTATGGAATTTCCAAATAATTAATAAAATATTATATTAGGGAAAAAATGAAACATTGAATAGTTTGTCAATGCTTAAAATTACAGGAAATCTTCTGTTTTCTTATGCTCATTACCAAGTAGAAGTACTCTTTATTTTTTAAAGATTTATTTTATGTATATAAATCCACTGTAACTGTCTTCAGACACACTGGAAGAGGGCATCAGATCTTGTAACATTAATTTTTTTCAAACCTTATTTTTAATGATGGATCTTAAATGCTTTAACCTCCCTTTTAGCCCTCCACCCACTGGAGGTAGTGGGAAAGAAAGGTTATGGGGAGGTAGACCTGCTTAGAAAGGTTCTTTGGAGCAATTCTCACCTGTGCTGTCTGGAAATTGGCATTTCAGTTCACAGGTTAGCAGTGGCAGCTCGATCCACACATACATACTTCATGGATACTAGAGCAGTCTAATTAAGTAGGGTCGGGTTAGCAACAAGGGTGACAAGACCTACCAGAGAAGACAGGCCTCAGCCTTGGCACAAGTCAGCAGGCAGGATCAGGAAAAACATCAGGAAAAGCTCTCAGCTGAGCCTTTCTCAGCAAAGCAAAGATCAGCGAAGATGAGCGACCCACAAGCATTGCACGGCTAGCTTTATAAGCAAGCCTAGGTAAGCCTTTGTCACTGTCAGTCACATCCTATTTCTACCCCCGGACAGCACATGTTCCAGCACACGCGCATCTTTCTCAGCTGATATCATTCTGCAAGTCAGCAGAGTGGAAGTGGAAGAAACTGCAACACACCACCAGCAGTTTTTTGGTTTCTCTCTATAGTGTCCCAACAAATGCAGCTCAGCTATGCAGTGCGAGACAGACTAAAGCATGCGTGGTAGCAAAGAATCCATCACCTGTCCTTTTACGTGCTTGCATTAGCAAAACATCCTTTCTCCTGTTCCTGCGTCAGCTAAAGATTCCTTTATGAGTCTGCCTAGGTCTTTCACCTGTGTTCACTTCAGAAAAGGTTCCTTCTCATGTTTGCCCCCAAAAAACACCATCAAACAGACTTTCTAAAGAACCCTTAAGTTCCCACTTTGTATCCCCTTTCCGTTTAAGAATTGTCCTTTAACATTAACAATCTATACACAATAGAATCTATCACATTTTCAGTAAATGGCTTATGCACAGTAGTCAAACAATAGCCTAACAAAACAACCTTAAGTTTCTATCAATATACAATGAGCAAAAAGTCCTAAATATCTATCAAGATACAATAATTCAAACCAGATAGCTTAAATTTCTATTAGTATACAGTAATTAAAGAAAAAAACCTTAAATTTCTATTAATATAAAACAAAAAGCTTAAATTTCTGTCAATAAACAGTAATTAAAGAAAATTTCTATTATTTAATAAAATCTAAATTTCTATTAATATATAATAAAACAAAAAACTTAAATTTTAGTCTAAAACAACAAAAAGCTAGCTGTAGCATTTGCTGCCCTGTCTCTGTGTTGTCTGTCCAGTCTCTGTGTTGGCCATCTTGTTGTGATCTATTACTTGGGCTTGCCCTTTTGAAGTTGATTTGCATGCTTTTTAGGTGTGAGCAGAAATCAGGAATTGAGACAGTCTATGAATTGTTTGGGCTAATTGCTTTGTGAAGACATCCATGTCTCAAACGATAAGAGGTTTTCCTTGGTCAATCTGATTTTTTAAGTGTTGTTGCTATTTATTTTTCATTCCCTGTAGATACATAAACATAACCATGACCCCATCCTAAAACCATTGCAGGTCTCCATTTTAATGTCAACACATTCTGATAGTATATTGGTTGGCCTAGTTCCTCAGTTTTTCCGATAACCCAGGGTCTCGCAGCTGCTGCTGATCCTTTTTCACCAACATTAAGGAAATTGAGATTTAACAAAGCATTATTTATCTGTCCCTGGGTTTTTTTATTCTCCCTTTCTGTTTAATAAGCATCTCTTTTAAGGTACAGTTGGCTCTTTCTGTAATTGTTTGTCTTGTGGGATCATGTGATATACCAGTAACAGGATCCCATTCCACATGGTTACTAGCCAACCCGTGGTTGTTAGAAATTGAACTCAGGACCCCTGGGAGAGCATTCAGTACTCTTAACTGATGAGCCATCTCTCCAGCCCCAGTAGAACTACAATTTGAGTGCTTAGCTTTTCATGAATTATCCATTGGTAACCCACAGCTTATCCACTGTAATTTTAGTGATTTTTTTTTAGTGCTTATTGTTTATAAACCACTAGCCTTTTATTTTTATAAAATTTAAAATGATTATTAAAATCTTTAATGTCAGCCAGGTGGTGGTGGCACACACCTGTAATCCCAGCAGTCTGGGAGGCAGAGGCAGGCGGATTTCTGAGTTGGAGGCCAGCCTGGTCTACAGACTGAGTTCTAGGACAGCTAGGGCTATACAGAGAGAACCCTGTCATGGAAAAAAAAAGCCAAAATCCAAAAAAAAAAAATCTTTAATGTCAAACCTTATAGTTCTTTTGCAAAACTTAGGTATAATTGCTTAGATTAGTACCTATGTTGGTATTTTATTTTAAATTGAGTAAAAGAAGAGAGACATTTTCAAAAACAAAAAGCATGCTTGGTAAATTTAGATACTATCTGTACCCAAAGATGAATAGATAACATTTGGATGTTGGTATTGACCAGGAAGCTTCCTCCCTGCTTGCAGCTGTCATAGAACTAGAGAATAAGTAATTCCTTTGTATGAGTTGGTGACTGGGGAGGAAGGATTATGGTAGTACTTCAGACAGATTGAGCCTTTTCCTATTTGTTTGATTTGCTTTTTTGACATTATAAACTTTCCATTTTCAACAGAATTTAACATTTTTTAGGTAGCTGAATGATTTTTCTTTATGGGTATTGTTTAATAAAGTGACAAGTGAATACTTTCCAAATAACTAGAAAAGGACATTTCTCTTATCTACAGGACTTGTGTAAGAGCTGTTGTCGTGTATGGAGGAACCCAGTTTGGGCATTCAATCCGACAGATAGTACAGGGCTGTAATATACTGTGTGCTACTCCAGGGAGGCTCATGGATATCATAGGCAAAGAAAAGGTAAGCTGTAAGAAGCAGCGGGTTGTTAGCCTGATGGTCACTTTATAGGGAAAGGAAGGGGATGATGAGAGATGTAGCTCCTATGTTTTCGTTTTAGCAGGTGCTTTGAATTAATTTTTGTAATTGTCAAGATAATCTCACAGGGTATAACATTTTCTATATTATTCTTGGGGAAACAAAATGAGATTAACAATTTACTTAAAAAGTCTTTAGTTAGCTCTAGGCAATGAGTTAGGGGTAGAATTACAATCTGTATCTGATTTCAGTGATATTTTATTACATGGAAGAAAATACAGTGAGTATTTTTATATAGTTTCATATGTTTTGGTGAAATAGTTTTTTCTTAAGACACATTCTTTGGGACATCAATAACTTTGTTTTCTGTTAAAGTATGTGAATGGTAATAATGGGAGTTGTTAATTTTCTAAGTCTTTTAAGAAGAGATTTTATTTACTTGGGAATCTTATACCCAATTATTACATCTCCTATTCTTTAAGTTCATGTTAATGAACTGCAATTGATCATTTTGCATTCTATAAAGGAGGTACTTAGAACACTCAGTTGGTAAATGTACCTTTAAAATCATATTTATTAAAAGTAGCTAGAAAAACCAATGTCAGATTTTACTAACCATTGTTGTGATAGTATCAAAGTCACTTGTAGTTCCAGGATAGCCAGAGCTATATAGTAAGACCCAGTCTCAAAAAAGAAAAAAGTTAATCTATTTTCAGTATTTCATGGTATTAGATTTTATTTTCTTACATTAATGTTTGATTTTTATCATGATGTTATCAAAATTAGATGGTGTGAATCCATGCTATCTACTACAAGTTAACTATTAGCAATAGTTACTACATATATTTTAATATAAAATTTTAGTTTCATATTTATTCAGACTATATGTCTCAAACTTCATATGGCTAGTGCCTAATAGGTTAGATACTGGAGATAATAGAATATTCAAGTAATTATAGGAAGTTCTGATATAAAGTATTACTGTAGATATTTTAGGTTCTCTTAAACTTAATTTGTAACACATTTTATATATTAGTAAAAGTTTAGATCAGCTATATTATGATTATCTATGAAGAGACCAACAATTCTCATCATTATATGCCTTGATTTTCTCTGCATTAGATAGGTAAACACCATGACCAAAACCAACTTGGGTATCACAGTCTATCATTGAAGGAAATTAGGGCAGGAACTCTTATCTTAGCAGGAATTTGGAGGCAGGAAACTGAAGCAGAGGCCATGGAGGAATTTCGCTTCCTTATAGCAACCCAGGACTTCCAGACCATACACTTTGAGCTGGGCCCTCCCACATAAAGCATTAAGAAAATGCCCTACAGGCCAGTATAATGAAGGCATGGTTTTCAAGTGAAGTTTTCTTCCTAGATGATTCTAGCTTGTGTCAAGGTGACATACAGCTAGCCAGCATAACCCTGAAGAGTACTTTTAAACAGTTGAAATTGTGGAGCATATTTTAGCTTAATGTAAATTAGTATGTATGTTCTTCTGTTTTTGTCTTTGAAAATAACCTTAAAGATTGGCCTCAAACAAGTCAAGTACTTAGTTTTGGATGAAGCTGATCGAATGTTGGATATGGGTTTTGGACCAGAAATGAAGAAGTTAATTTCTTGTCCAGGAATGCCATCAAAGGAACAACGCCAAACCCTTTTATTCAGTGCAACTTTTCCAGAAGAAATCCAGAGGTAAATATTTTTTCTTCTCAAAAAAAAAAAGTGTGAATGGTAGTCTGTGCCTTTGGTCCCAGCTCTCAGGAGATAGAGAAATATGGATCTCTGTGTTCAAGACCAGGCAGGCTTACATAGTGAGCTCTGTCTCACAATTAATTTAGGAGTAGGCAAAATGCCTGTCATGCAAGTATAAAGATCTGAAGTTAACCCCTGCTGCTCATGCACAAAGTTGGCTTCTCACTCCAGTTCTCAGGAGGCAGACAGACCAATCACTGGCTAGCCAGGTTAGCTCCTGATAGGCAGACCCCAGATTCAGTAGAAAACCCTGTCTCAGAAAAGAAGGTTGACCTCTGACCTCCACATGCACAACCATAACACAATCATGCAGATGTGTGGCATGTGAGTACACTTGCATGCACACATACACAGAGTAACAGATATAGACCGAATGGAAGCAATGTGAATATTCTGGTTTTAGATACTGGCATTGCTGTTTAAAAAGAACTTCACACATGCAGTACAAAAGTAAGCATATGCTTTTAAGGTTTGCCACTTATCTTTTCATTTTATTCCTGACTTTGCATTATCGTTATAATCCCTCCTCTCCTCCCCTTTCTTCTCTCTCCACTTCTGGTGTGTGTGTGTGTGTGTGTGTGTGTGTGTGTGTGTGTGTGTGTAGCTGGGAATCAATAAGTGCTTACTGAAGTTATTCTCACTATGCTTTGTTTTTAATCCTAAATGTATAGAATTGGTCTTTTGTGGAAACTTCATAAACCAGTTATTGACATGTGCTTGGGAATCATCCTGTGTATCCTGTGTTTTGTAAATTCAGAGACAGGGATTACACATCCTTGTTGGGTAGCATCTTTTCTGCTAACGCGTCCCTTACTTGGCATGGGGAGCCTAAGCAGTCTACAGTGCCAATAGCCTAGATTCAGCAGAATTCTTGCTCTTTTGTTTGATGAAGCTGTTGTCTTTGAGGGCTAGGATCTGTTCCTCCCCATCTAAGAGGAAGATGATTTCCCACATTGTTGGCTACTGAGGGAGTGATGGTAGGCGGTGCACTCTGGCTTGTACACCATAAGAAGACCCATGTCTGCAGGACTAGCATGCTGTGCTGTGCTGCTTGGCATCCTCTGCTCATAAAGAGTTGCCTCCAAGGTGACCATGGGCTGTTCTCGTAGTTTTGGAGCTCATAGGCTGTACGCTGTGTGCTGTAGTCTGGGGATCCTGGGATATAGGGCTGCTTCTGTGATGCATAGTTGGTCCCTGGTCTCACAAACCGCGTGGGATCCTGTGCTACTGTGTCAGACTCCATGGGACCTTAGTTAGGCATGACATTGGCTGTTGATTTATTTTACTTATATGACCAAAACTTTTCAGAGAAAATCTGGAAGGTCCTTATTGTGGAAAAACTAAATCATAGAGCATTAGATAAATTTCTTAGTGGTACTAAAGGTAGTTGTTTCTTTTTCTAAAATTTAGTAGAAGATCTCTTGATTTTTAAATTATTGACATTTTGTTTCTAGTTTCATTTTTTTATTTTTAAAAAATGATTTGTTAATGATTGCATTGTATCTTAAATTTGAAATAAGAGTGACTTTATTCCTATCAGTGTTGATATGAAGTAGGCTTTAACCCAAGCAATTAGCAGATAATATTCATGCTGCTGTCTCTTTTCTGATTTTCTTCAAAACAGGAAAGTATTTTTATATTGGTCACTGAAAATGATTCATATATACTATTAATAGTAGAATTTGTAAATCTTTTATGAGTCACATTTATTAACCTTGAATATACATGATAAAAGATCTCTTGATTTTAAATTATTTATGTTTTGTTTTTAGGTTCATTTTTTTATTTTTAAAAATAATTAAAATTAATATATGCATACTATAATTATATCATTCCCCTCCTCTTCCTTTTAACTACTCCTGAACTCCACTCATTCTCTTTTGTTATTACTGTTAAGTACATATTATCTCCCCACCCCCAACCCCGCACACACAAGGTTAGTGCATGAGCATCATGGAGGGGAGTGTGATGGGTGGCAGGCAGGGGTTCTTGCTGGAGCATTAGCTAAGGGCTTATATCCTGATGTGTAAGGAGCAGACAGAGAGAGAGGGATGGGAGAGGGAGCCGATAGGGGGAGGGGAGGGAGGAGAGAGTGATTGATTGATCGATCGATCGATTGATTGATTGATTGAGAGATTGAGTCAAGTTGAGTCTGGGCCTGTTGTGGGCATTTTGAACCTCAAAGCCTACCCTAAGTAATGTACTTCCTCCAGTAAGGCCACATCTGTCCCAACAAGGCCCCTAAGGACCAAGCATCCAAACTTAGGAGCTTATGGGAGCCGTTCTCGTTC
Source organism: Apodemus sylvaticus (assembly GCF_947179515.1). Taxonomy (NCBI): domain Eukaryota; kingdom Metazoa; phylum Chordata; class Mammalia; order Rodentia; family Muridae; genus Apodemus; species Apodemus sylvaticus. Next base: position 47,872,092 of record NC_067487.1, read on the forward strand.
AAACCACCCCACAGAGGGACTACCTATTCTTTCCTCTTTTGACAGCTTGCATGGCCTTAGCACTGAAAGCTAGTCCTCAGGGAGGAGATTTCCAGGCCATATCTAGCTTGATTTCTCTCAACTCCCGTGCTTGAAGTTGAAGTCGTTGGCCATAGGAACTTAACTTCAGTTCTGGGAGACAACGAAGGGCAACAGTTTGCAGAAAACTGGATAGAACTGTTAAAATAATCCAGATGGAGAAAGACAAGCCTCTCATGTAGCCTCTTGTTAACTTGTAGTGTTTTGTGAGTTTCTGAGACCCCAGGGACTAACAACTGAGGAGGTTTGTCATACTAGATACTGGGGGTTTCCTTAGATAATCTATGGCTTTTGGGGAGAGCATTATCACCCCAAGTATTCACTGCCCACTTTTAAAGTTTTACCTGTTGCCCATTCTCTACTTACCTTTGTAACTTAATTTTTTATTTCTCTTAATGTGTGTGGTATATGTATGCATGTTGACGTCAGAGGACAGTATTTTTCTCTGTCGCTGTACATTTTGTGGTTTGAGACAGGTTCTCTCATTGAACCTGAAGCTCCTTCATTGGCCTAGGCTGGCTAGCCAGTGAGCTCTGGGGATCTGCCTGCCTCTACCACCAGGTCAGATTCACGCTGCTCTGACCAGGTTTTGATGTGGATGATGGGAGATCTGAACTCAGATCCTCAGGGTTTCCCCTAGAACTTAGAGCCAGGCTGGTAGCCAATAAACCCCAATAATGTCTTCTTTCTGTTTCCCACAGAGCCCTTTTTTTCTTGTTCAACTTTGGTCTTAACAAGCTTGCCTTGCTCCATCTGGATTATTTTAACAGTTCTATTCAGTTTTCTGCAAATGACATGATTTGAATTTTGTGATTGGTACTGTTATATTGTGTTATGTGACATTTGATAAATCAGCTGTTGATAGACACTTCAACAGCTGATTTATAAGGCTGATTCCTTATGTTTATGCAGTCTAGTGAATAGTTCAACACTAAACATGGGTGTTCCTGTATCTCTTTTGTATGCTGACTTCATTTCTTTCAGATAAATACCCAGGGGTGATCTAGTTGGATAACATGGTCGTTGTACTTTTTGAGAAGTGTGCACTCTTTTCCACAGTGGCTGCACTCTTTACATCTCATGAACAATAGACAGGTGGTCTTTTTCTCCACATTCTTTCCAGCACATATTGTTAGTTTTTTATAATATACTTTTGATGGCTAAAAATATTCTCATTTATATAGTTTATTAGCTACTTTCACTTTCCAGAAGTGCCTGTTCACATGCTCATATTCTGATTGAACTACTTGTTCTTTCAGTATTAAGATTTTAGGTTCTTTTAATTTCTGAGTATTGTTTTTGTCACACAAATAGCTAAAGAGTTTTCTCCTACTCTATATATTATCTCTTTGTTCTGTGCTGTGCAGCCTCTCTTTAATGCAATTACATTACCAGTTCTTGGGTTTGTTCCTTGGGACATTGGAGTCATATGTAGGAAGTCGTTGTACCAGAATCTTGACGTTAACTGTTTGCCTTTCTTGTAGTAGTTTCAGTGTGTTAGGTCTTGGTCAGCTGCGTAATTCCTGTACAAGGCGAGAGAGAGCTGCTCGTCTAGCTTCAGTGCAGGGCAAGCGCCCAGCCTGGTCTCCCAGCACCATTGTTGAGGCTCTTTTACCCTCAGTGGTTGATTGGTTGGTTTGTTGGGTTGGTTGGTTTTGTTGTTTTATTTTTAAGACAGGGTCTCACTATATTGCCCTGGCTTTCCTGAGACTCATTATATAGACCAAAGCTGACCTTAAAGGCACAGAGAATCACCTGGCTCTGCTGGTACCTTTCAGCGTGCCATTGATGCCTTTATTTAGATTCAGCTGTTATAGATGTATGCCTTTGCTTTTGGATTCTTAGTCCATTCTCTTGTGTGTCTCGTTTTTGCTGCCACCAGAAAGTTTTGTTACATTGTAGTGGATTTTTGAAATCAGTTTGAGAACCTCAAATCTTTCTGTCACTTATCTCTGCTATTGCTGTGGGGTAAATATATAGGCTGGCTTGTCAGAGCCCTGTTGGGTGATCATCTGGGAGTTTTCATGTATTAACTTCAAATATCAGCTAAAGTACAAGCAGGACTGGGCTGTAAGTAGAGGAAAGTACAGTTTCTATTTCCACTGAGCTTGGTAGTGTAATTTAGTGGCAAAGCATACCACCTAGCACTACCTAGAGGCAAACAAGCAACCACAGAGTGAAACAAAACAGATGATTAAAATAAAAACAACTACAACACCAACAGAGGGGAGCATGCAGAGCACAGTAGGGCAAACTAGAGTGTTAGAAATGAATTTTAAAAAAAAATAAAAAGAATACAAAAATAAAAATGAAGTTTTTCCTTATTTAGACTAATTTTGAAGCAAAAATACCTTGAATCATGGTATTCCTTATTTACATTGCTTTAATTTTGTCTTTGAAAGAATTCAGATTGATAATTATTTAAAAATTACTCAAATATGTTTCTTTACTAGCTGCTCCTATGAATCAAGCCTAACATTTTTGAAGGTTCGTCTACGTAGATTTCATTTTGTCCCTTACCTACCCGCTTCTCTTGTGGAAGAAGATGTAGAAAGCACTACATATTTCTTGGAGTTTAATATCTGTGCAGTAATGGTAGCTATTCTAATGCTGAATTAGAAAAATGAATTTGTCCTACTTGAGGCTAATACCACTGTATTCATCTCTGTGCTTACATTAATGTGTAAGCAGTTGAAGGGGTGACACACTAAAAATTTCAGTTGCCTGGGAGAGAGGTGTTAACTCTTGAAGGAGGTATATTAAATAATAGCCTTCTGAAAACATGCGCATGTAACATTACAGGATGCAATAATTAACACTACACAGACTGATTAAGTTGTATGTATATATTTAGGAGTGAATATACATATATATGTATTTTCTAACAGTTAAAATGAGGTCATAAATTTGAAAGGGAACAAGGTAGAGGGTAGGGTATATGGGAGAGTATGGAGGGAGGAAGGAAAGGGGGAAATGATAGAATTTCAAAAATTAAAAGAATTAGAGGAAACTAAGAAAAATGTTTTGTTTTTCTGGTAAGAGAATAGATATGGAGCAAGAAGCAGCAGCAGAAGTAGTTTATGTCGGTTCTGGGTATGCTGAGTCTGGGCTATTTTGTGAACATTCAAGGAAACAACTAGTGAATAAGGGACTGCTACACAGTAGGAAGAATTGACCAAAGGCTTGTGCTCTCCCTATTAAACCGTAAAAGCACAGTACCTTAGCGCCACACCAGCTCCAGTGGAGTCTGCGTGACTTAGTCACTGGATTGAGGCGCAGTGTTCAAGGAGCTCAGCCTCCTAGGAAAATGTGTGCATTAAGTACCTTTTCTGGATTTATTGCAGTTCTTACGATTATAATGATTTGTGCTAGGGCTGTGACTATCGAGATTGGCAGTGGAGGTCGCTCCTGTGTTTAAGAAGGCCATGTTCCTTAGAAGTTAGATAATTGAGGAATCTTAAGAATAGTTCCTCCTTTTATTGCCAAGCCTCCTCCTATTCTTCAAGCAATGATTAAAAGCAAGATATCATAAATCCAATTGGGGGAATAGCATATGGGACCAGTTGTAGTAAAAAAGAATTATTTTCTAAAATCCTAAAAAGTAACTTTTTCAAGAAAAGGCATATGAAAGTAGTGATCCCACGAAAGCAGTAGTCACCATTATGACTCAAAAGAGTCCAGTTTATGTTATAAAAAATAGATCGTGGATGCCTTTGAAATCTCAGGGGAAAGAGTATAGAATTCTAGAACTCACTGATAATCTTCTTCCTTATACAGGAACTTACAGGAGTAGAGACAGGATAATTAATATGAGAGGTAAACATTTCTATTGGTTTAGTCTGCCTTTCTGGAGAGGTTGGGAAGGTACCATCTTCCTTGGTGCTTATTAAGCAAAGAACAACAGGATAATCTTAAAGAGCAATTGTTTAAAACTCATAGATATTGAATAGAGAAGCTTTAATCTAGAGACGGAGGATGGCATTCAGGAGAGAGAGCAAAAGAGTGGATTTTTAGGCTGGTATAAAACAAATGGTCAGGTCTTTGAGCAGAGAGACAGAATGAGAAAATGTCGTGCCAGCTAAAACCAGGTAACAGAAAGTAAAAGGCACAGGACAGAGATAACCATCACAATGGCTATCTTCAAGGGCTTAAGTTCACATGAATTAATTAAACTTTGCTTCTGACCTTTATGTGACCACCTGATTTAATATTCTGTAATCATTGCCAATTTTTGGTCTATATAATCTGTTGCTTTGGTTCAGTAAAAGCACATTCAGCTCAAGCTTTGGTGTCTGTCCACTCCTTCTCCCTGTTGCTGCCGACTGCTGCTCCAGGTCCGTCACACCTTGTCAATATCCCCACAGAGTTGTTCTTATAGATGCTGTAAGCAACGCCTTTCAGTTGCATGCCAGTAGTAAACTATTATATGTCAAAGTGTTGATCTTTCAACTTTAGGGGCAACCTTACGTGGCCTAGTTCTTCATGGCCCTTAGGTCTTATTTTTCTATATGTCTTGTGGCATGAAAAACATTTACCTGCAATCTGGTTTACTCATAATCATTTATTTACAGAAGAGCAACTTAAGTAATATTTCAGAAAACAAATCTGAATAATAGCATGTATTCATAAGTATTGAGGTTAGAATAGAATTGTGCTTTAGAGTTACATTTCAATCAATCCCTTCCTGCTTTTCTCCCTCCCTCCTCTCCCTCCCCTCCCTCCCTTCCTCCCTTTCATGAGACAGGGTCTCATATGTCCCAGACTGGTCTCAAGTTCACTGTGTAGCTAAGGATGATGTTGAACTTCTAGGGCTCATCCTGCCTCTCCTGAGTGCTAAGATTATAGGCATGCACTACCACAGCCTGGTTTATGTGGTGCTGGCAAGCAAACCCAGGGCTTTGTACATGCTAAACAGCTCTTAACAACTGAGCTGAATTCCCAGGCCTCCTTACAGTTCAGTTTTTAATTTAAAAAAATTGTGCTTGTTACAGTCAGCATTGAAGTTCACATGTTTATTATTATGTATACATTTTATATAATTTTGCATAAGCAGAGAATTTACTGGTAATTCCTGTGTTCATAGTTTGACACAAATGTTTTACTACTAAGTATATTTTAAAGATCTTAACATTGTATTCTGATCTTTGAAAATAATAATAGAATGACAGAAATAACGACTCCCCACTGTTCTGTGTTGCTGCCTAGTCGGTATGGACTGACATTAGCAGGGCCGAGCATACGTGTGTGAGGGTAAGTGTGCCAAAGAGCAATGTTCTCTCTCTTAAGGTTGGCTGCAGAGTTTCTAAAGTCAAATTATTTGTTTGTGGCTGTTGGACAAGTGGGAGGAGCTTGCAGAGATGTTCAGCAGACGATTCTTCAAGTTGGCCAGTATTCAAAAAGAGAAAAACTTGTTGAGATTCTACGAAACATAGGTACCTCATTTTAATATAATTATTTTTGCCATGATTTTTAATTTTAAAACATTACTTACTTTTTTTAAAGTAATCATTGTTTTGTATAAATTTTAATAAGTGTTATTTTTCTATGTCTTTTATAGATGACATGTTATGACTTAGTTTTGTATAAATTATATAAGAACATTCCTTTAGCTCTATAAAAGTTGACTATTTGAGACTTAGCTTGATACTTGGCTAAAAAGTATTTCAGCAGAAGTATATATATATAACATATACAAATATAATATATATGTATATATGAAAACTAGAAAGGCTTAATAGTAACATGTTTTTATCTATTGAGTAACAGTGATACTGTTCTCATGCTTTCATGAAAGACAGGCAGGCAGATTATGAGTTTGAAGCCAGCCTCTGAACTACATAAGACTTAGTCTTCAAAGGAAAACCAACATGAGCTCTTGCTGATTTTAACTGGTTCCTCATTTCTTAGCTACTAATGAGTCTTCCCATATTCCTAAGATTTAAAGTGTTTCAAAGCTAGAGGGTACTTGAGAATGTAGCTGTCTTTCATGATACCCATGAGAAATTTTTTCTCTGCCTTCTTCCAACTTATTATTTTTAATTAATCTTTAATCTTTTTTTATAGTCCAGTCATTAGTCCCCTGGTCTGCCCTCAGACAGTTCCTCATCCCAATCCTCCTCCCTCTTCTCCAAGAGGATGTCCTGAAACCCTCTACCCTGCCAGACCTCCCCACTCCCTGGGGCCTCAAGTCTCTTGAGGGTTAGGTGCATCTTCTCTCACTGAGGCCAGACCAGGCAGTCCTCTGCTGTATATGTGTTGGGGACCTCATACCAGCTGGTGTGTGGTACCTGGTTAGTGGCTCAGTGACTGAGAGATCTTGGGGATCCAGGCTAGCTGAGACTGCAGGTGTTTGATGGGGTCGCCCTCCTCCTCAGCTTCTTCTAGCCTTTCCCTAATTCAACCACAGGAGTCAGCAGCTTCTGTCCATTAGTTGGGTGTAAATATCTGCATCTGTCTTGTTCAGCTGCTTGTTGGGCCTCTTGAAGGGCAGCCATGCTAGGCTCCTGTCTGTAAGCACACCACAGCATCAGTAATAGCGTCAGGCCTAGGAGCCCCCCACGCCCCTTGAGCTGGATTCCAGTTTAGGCCTGTCACTGAACCTCCCCTCCCTCAGGCTCTTCTCTACTTTTGTCCTTGCATTTTTTAAAGACAGGAACAATTCTGGGTCAGTTTTTGACCGAGGGATGGCAACCTCATCCCTCCACTTGATGCCCTGTCCTTCCTTTGGAGATGGACTCTGCAGGTTCCCTCTTCCCACTGCTGGGCATTTCATCTAAGGTACCTCCATTTGAGTCTTGAGAGTCTCTCACCTCCTGGGTCTCTGGTACTTTCTAAAGGGTCCCCCCACCTCCTACCTCCCAAGGTGGCCTGTTTGCATTCTTTCTGCTGGCCCTCAGAGTTTCACTCTTGTTGGAAATTATTTTTTATCTTACATTGTGTGTATTATTCTGTTTTGTTTCTTGAAGTAGCTTATTTTGAGCAGGAGACAGTTTGTATGGGCATTTTGCTGTCTACTTATGTGCTGTACTTTGCCCTGCCTTTATGCTCCTAGATTAGTAAATCTGTTCATTTTGAATGTCAATGTTGAGACAGAGAAATGAGAAGTCAAGAAGTCACTTTTTTAATAATGAGCAAAAAAAAAAAAAATAGCTAGAAATGTGAGTTACTTGAAGGCTTTGATCTTCGAGTTTCCAGGTTTCTTGGTTTTATTTTTAGATAAGGTCGTGCTCTAAAGCTCTGAATGGCTTGAAACTCTGTGTGTAGACCAGGCTAGTCTAGAATTTGAGGTGATCCTCCCACCACCTCTTCCCAAGTATTGACCCATCATGCTGGGCTTTAATTTATACTGTTTTATAAAAATGTCTTTTGCATTACTACCTCCTTCTCCTTTTTTTCCCTTTCCCCCTCCTTCCAGCAACACCTCCTATCTGCCTCTCTGTTTCCAAGTAATCTTGCCTCAACTTCTAGAGTGCTATGACCACAGGTGTCAACAAATACTTAATTTTGAGACGAAAAGCTTCATCAGATGTTTCCTAGCACTAATATAACACCCTTAGTTCTCAATAGACAGTGAGAGCAGGGGCTTTGCTTTTTATTTTCAATGTCTATAATAGTGACAAGCATCCACTAAATAACTTGTTAGTGACAGGGAGGTAGGAAAGAGTGATCGATCATGAGCAGCAAAAATCCTTCCTTCCACTGAGGCTATAGCTATCTTAAAGACGTTTCCAGCATTTTATAGCATAATCCCTCATAGAATAATCTATGCCAGTCCTTAAGCGCTTTAATTCAGCAAGTAAATACCACTTAATGAACTTTGTATCTTCTTGGAATGAAAGGATTTAAGAGATGACATTGAAACATAGATTATAGAGTTTTACAGCCTAGGGTCTTATGTCATTAGTGTAAATGTCTTGACCAATCTTGGAAAAATGAAAGATTGTATTATTTTGGCAAGTAACAGACATTTATAGGAAATGAAGAGGAAAAAGAAACTGAGACATTTGCAATTGCTGAGAAATTGTGACAATTATATTTGCTTAAGAAAAGAAGGCACACTTAGTGTTTGTCTGTTTGAATCTATCTAAAAGGAAAGCAGTTCTCTCTCTTTTTTGACATCCATCCATTCAGAAAACACTGAACTTTTTCCATACCAGCTGCAATCAGTGCAGTTGTGGTGTGTGGTATGGATGAGACAAAGTTCTTGCTGTGACATGCCTCTTTTTTAAGCTTAATTTTGTTGTTTGGGTGTTAATAATCTTGTCTTTGTAGGTGATGAAAGAACTATGGTCTTTGTTGAAACTAAGAAAAAAGCTGATTTCATTGCAACTTTTCTTTGTCAAGAAAAAATATCAACTACAAGTATTCATGGGTGAGTGCAATAATATGATTTTTCTAGTGAGAAATTAACTTTTGTTTGTTATTTTAAAGGCATGCCCCATGAAAATATTTTGATCACTGACAAACTGCATAAAGTGTATCCCATAAGATTATATCATCTAGTGAGACAGAATCTTATTTTGTGTCTGTATGCTTACTCTATGGTGCAAGGATGGCATATTAACACCAGTTATATCAGTACTTTACTAGGAATCTAAAATCATTTTTGAATATGAAGAATTCTGTAATTGTACTTTAAGAACGTTTTTGAGCGATTAGTCTTCTGCCCAGAATAAAAATTATTGTTTCTATACATACATACATACATACATACATACATACATACATATGATTTATAATTTATATATAATATTCTGGCCCTGTTAGCTGTCTCTTACTCTGTCTTCTAATGGAGGTGGTTGTTCCAACTACAGACTGTGAGGATAAAGTGGTAGCTGGGGATGAGTTATTATGGTACCTGGAAATTATAGGGTGTAAAATAGTACCTGGTTATTATAGTGTGGGAAGTAGGCATTTGTAGTAAGTGCTATAATTTTTGCTTTTTAAAATATACTACTTAATGAACTTTAATAAATTTCTCAAAAGTGGCTCTAATGAAAACTTTTTTGTTTTAAGTGATCGGGAACAGAGGGAGAGAGAGCAAGCTCTTGGAGATTTTCGCTGTGGAAAGTGCCCAGTTCTTGTTGCTACTTCAGTGGCTGCCAGAGGGCTTGATATTGAAAATGTTCAACATGTTATCAATTTTGACCTTCCTTCTACCATTGATGAATATGTTCATCGAATTGGACGTACTGGGCGCTGTGGAAATACTGGCAGGGCGATTTCTTTTTTTGATACTGAATCCGATAATCATTTAGCACAACCTCTAGTTAAAGTACTGTCAGATGTAAGTTTAAACAGAGTTTTTAACTTTAAATATTTAAAATTGAATAGTTTTGTTGTTGCGAAATCTTTACAATGTTTGAAGGTTCATGTTGTATAAGAAATTTTTATTTTCTCAAGGCTCAACAAGATGTTCCTGCATGGCTAGAAGAAATTGCCTTTAGTACATATGTGCCTCCCGGCTTCAATAACAGCACAAGAGGAACTGTGTTTGCATCCGTTGACACTAGGAAGGTTAGTTGAGAAACACTAAGAAATGGATTTACTCTTTAAAAATGTACTTGATTCTACAAGGTAATACTATTTAATTAAAACTCATTTTAATTACACATGCATGTGCACACACATACACACACACAAACACACACACACACATACACACACACACACGTATGTCTCATTCAGGTTTATAGTCTTAACATCCCAGTTCCTTTTGATGGTATTTGTTGGGATCTTCTGAACTTCTTTAATTCTGGCCATATTATTAATACAAAATGCTAGTGCTGTAGACATACAAATCTTACTGATAGCCCTGGACATTTTTTTCTTCTTCTTCAGTAAATCATGGTATAGAAGAGTGTTCTAATTAAACATTTATACCTATTTGAAGTGTAATTTTTCTGTTCTCTAAAAGCTAGTGACTTGAAAAATCATTTTCTTGAGTCATTTTGTTAAATTTAGACTTCACAGGATTACATGGGCCTGTCTTTGAAATGAATCATTTTATAAGAAAGTCAGTAGATGCACGGGATAATCGAGGGACAAGATGTGAGTCTTTGCTGTCAGTTTGGACGATGTAACATTAGGGTTGTCATAACTTGTTTCGTTTCTTCTTTTCTTTTTCTTTTTAAAAAGAATTACCAGGGCAAGAACACGTTGAATACAGCAGGGATTTCTTCTTCACAAGCTCCCAATCCAGTTGATGATGAGTCGTGGGACTAAAGCAAACAAACATACTTCAAGTCTGATAGTTTTGATGCAGAGAAGAAAAACAGTTTTTATTTTTAAAATTTTAACAGAAGTGTGAAACCTGATATTCTTATATCTCCTGTTCTTCTGTTCTTACTCCCAACCCTTAAAAAATAACCAGCTTCATTGATTAGTTATGTGAAATGCTGAAGTTACAACATTGCAGTTACTGATACAAATGGTGTTAACTGGAAATATTAAAGCACTCTATATGTTTTGCTTATTTCTAGTATATTCTTCAGAAAGTTAAGACATGTTTCATGTCCATGTGATAAGTCGCAGTATAGTGTCTATGATCCTATAAAACAAGCAACAGGATATGATGTACTCTTGTTTAATTATTGGGTCTAATTTCTACTTGATCCTTTAAAAAGAATAGTGTATCAGTACAATGTAATAACATGATTTTCATAAAACAGTGGAGACTGAAGCCTTTCAAAGTTACTTGATTTTTAGACCAGACATGTAATGAAAATGGTTCAGTTTGCAATGTGAGCACTGTACTTGGTGGTATGACAAATGTTTGCTTTTATAATATACAGATTTTCCTTGCAAATAAAAGATGAAACACATTTCCCCCTAAGTTTTCCAACAGCATTTTTCGTTTTTCTTGTGGCATATTACAGTTCCTAGCTTTCATATTTGGATATTTTGTATCTTGTGAAATCAGTGTGGTAAGCAAGCAGTTTTAGACAAATATTAATGCATAAATTCATGCAAATACCATGGTGTCATGAAAATTAGTCTTAGAATCTAACCCACTTATCAACAAACAGTGTTTGAGTTTCCTGATAACTTTTTATTCATGTTTTACAGTTGGTAAGGAAAGCATGCTGCTGTTCTCACATAGGCTTACCTACTCCATGAGATTTTTTTTAAAAATTTTTCAGATATTTTTTCTTTTATTGGATATTTTCTTTATTTACATTTCAAATGTTAACCTCTTTCCTGGTCCACCTCCCCCCATGGAAACCCCCTATCCCATCCACCTTCCTCCTGCTTCTATGAAGGTGCTCCTGCACCCACCCACCTACTCCTTCCTCCCCAGCCTACGCTGAGGCTTTGAACTTTCACAGGACCAAGAGCCTCTCCTCCCATTGATGCCCAACAAGGCCATTCTCTACTACATATGCTGCTGGAGCCATAGGACACTCTTTGGTTGGAGGTTTAGTCCCTGGGAGCTCTGGGGAACAGGGTCTGGTTTGTTGATATTGCTGTTCTTCCTATGAGGTTGCAAACCCCTTCAGTTCCTTCGGTCCTTTCTCCGATTTCTCTATTGGGGACTCTATGCTGAATTCAATGGTTGGTTGTGAGCATCCACCTCTGTATTTGTTAGGCTCTGGCAGGGCCTCTCAGGAGACAGCTCTATCAGGCTCCTGTCAGCAAGCACTTCTTGACATCTGCAATAGTGTCTCTGTTTGGTAACTGTGTATGGGATGGATCCCCAGGTGTTGCAGTTTCTGGATGGCCTTTCCTTCAGTCTCTATTCTACACTTTGTCTCTGTATTTCTTCCTGTGAGTATTTTGTTCCTGCTTCTAAGAAGGACTGAAGCATCTATACTTCAGTCTTCCTACTTCATGAGTTTCATGTGGTCTGTGAATTGTATCTTGGGTATCCTGAGCTTTTGGGCTGATATCCACTTATCGGTGCGTGCATATCATGCATGTTCTTTTGTGATTGGTTTACCTTACTCAAGATGATATTTTTCTAGTTCCATCCATTTGTCTAAGAATTTCATAAAGTCATTAATTTTAATAGCTGAGTAGTACTCTAGTAGTAGTAGTATGTAAATGTACCACATTTTCGGTATCCATTCCCCTGTTGAAGTACATCTGGGTTCTTTGCAGCTTCTGGCTATTGTAAGGCTGCTATGAACATAGTGGAGCATGTGCCCTTATTACATGTTGAAGAATCCTCTGGGTATATGCCCAGGAGTGGTATAGCTGTACCCTCAGGTAGTACTATGTACAATTTTCTGAAGAACCACCAGACTGATTTCCAGAGTAGTTATACCAGCTTGTAGTCCCACCAACAATGGAGTGTTCCTCCCTCTCCACATCCTCACCAACATCTGCTGTCACCTGAGTTTTTGATCTTAGCCATTCTGACTAGTTTGAGGTGGAATCTCAGGGTTGTTTTAACTTGCATTTCTCTGATGACTAAGGATGTTGAAAAATTCTTTAGGTACTTCTCAGCCATTCATTATTCCGCAGCTAAGAATTCTTTGTTTAGTTCTGAACCCCATTTTTAATAGGGTTATTTGGTTCTCTGGAGTCTAACTTCTTTGATATTTTTGTATATATTGGATATTAGCCCTTTATTGGATGTAGGATTGGTAAAGATCTTTTCCCAATTTGTTGTTTGCTATTTTGTCCTATTGACATTATTCTTTGCCTTACAGAGGCTTTGCAATTTTATGAGGTCCCATTTGTTTATTGTTGATCTTAGAGCATAAGCCATTGATTGCTGTTCTGTTCAGGGAATTTTCCCCTGTGCTCATGTGTTCGAAGCTCTTCCCCACTTTCTCTTCTATTAGATTCATTGTATCTGGTTTTATGTGGAGGTCCTTGATCCACTTGGACTTGAGCTTTGTACAAGGAGATAAGAATGGATCGATTTGCACTCTATTCTACGTGCTGACTGCCAGTTGAACCAGCACCATTTGTTGAATATACTCTTTTTTCCCACTGGATGGTTTTAGCTCTTGTCAAAGATCAAGTGACCATAAAGCCCAGGACCAGATGGGTTTTGTGCAGAATTCTATCTTTCAAAGAAGTCCTAATACCAATATCCTTCAAACTATTCCATAAAATAGAAACAGAAGGAACACTTCCCAATTTGTTCTATGAAGCCAAAATTACGCTCGTACCTAAACCACACAAAGACCCAACAAAAAAGAACTTCAGACCAATTTCATTTATGAATATTGATGCAAAAATATTCAAAATTCTCACAAACTGAATCCAAAAACACATCAAAACGATCATCCATCATGTTCAAGTAGGCCTCATCTCAGGGACACAGGGATGGTTCAATATAAGGAAATTTATCAATGTAATCTACTATATAAACAAACTAAAAAAAACCCATGTGATTATCTCATTAGGTGCTAAGAAAGCATTTGACAAAATTTAGCATCTTTTCATGTTTAGTCTTGAAAAGATGAATTCAAGGCCCATACCTAAACATAGTAAAAGCAATATACAGCAAACCAGTAGCCAGCATCAGACTAAATGGAGAGAAACTTGAAGCAATCTCACTGAAATCAGGGACTAGACAAGGCTGCCCACTCTTTCCTTACCTATTCAATATAGTACTCGAAGTCCTCGTCAGATCAATTAGACAACAAAAAGGAGGTCAAGGGGATACAAATTGGAAAGGAAATCAAAATATCACTATCTGCAGATGATAGGATAGTATACTTAAGTGACCCCAAAAATTCCACCAGAGAACTCCTAAATCTGATAACTTCAGCAAAGTGGCTGGATATAAAATTAAATCAGTAGCCTTCCTCTACATAAAGGGTAAACAGGCTGAGAAAGAAATTAGGGAAATGACACCCTTCACCATAGTCACAAATAATATAAAGTACCTTGGTTGTGACTAACCAATAAGTGAAAGACCTGTATGACAAGTATCTGAAGAAAGAAATCGAGTTCAGAAGATACTTATGGATTTGGCAGGAGGAATATAGTAAAAATGGCCATCTTATCAAAAGCAATCTACAGGTTCAATGCAATCACCACCAAAATTCCAACTCAGTTCTTCATAGAGTTAGAGCAATTTGCAAATTCATTTGGAATAACAAAAATCCCAGGATAGTGAAAACTCTCCTCAACTTCTGGGGATAGAAGAACTTCTGGGGAAATCACTATCCCTGACCTCAAGCTGTATTGCAGAGCAATAGTGATCAAAACAAAACAAAAACCCTGTATGGTATTGGTACAGAAATAGGCAGGAAGATCAGTGGAATAGATTTGAAGACCCTGTAATGAACCCACACACCTATGGTCACTTGATCTTTGACAATGGAGCTAAAACTATCTGTGAGATTTTATCTGTTACATGTAGTTTTAAAATACACACTACTGCCTTTGCCCGAGGCTGTGGCTGTACTACCAGCCTTTCTCAGCTCCCTTTTCTTTGACCCAGCTCAGCTTCTGGATAGCTACCACCATGCCTGACCCCACATCTCTTTTACCTGATCTTGCTATAGGAAGGGTCGCATTACCAGCCCATTCAGGAGACCCCTGAATCCGTGAATAGAAGAGACACACACCGATACCTTTTAACTTGCCTACTAAGTACAATTGCTAGGCACAGATGCCTCCCAGCTGGAAGGGCACATCCTTGGCCACAAGCCATTAGTAGAGGCCCCAGGCCCTAGCTCTCCCCAAGTCCTTACCTGATTGCTACTTCCCTTTACCTTCAAGGTATGGCAGGAAAAGCCTCTCCTTCCCTGAGTCCTTTTTCCTACTGGGACCCAGAAGTCCTGTCTGTATGTTCTGCCCAGCAATTGGCTCCTGGCCTTCATTAATTGATAAATCAAGTACCGATTGGGGAACAGAACCTTAGTGTCAGAACTGCCCCCCTCTTACCCATGAGATAATTCTATAGAACTTTCAAAAATGCTGAAATGATACTCCGTACCTTGTATGCTAATTTTAAAAAGCCCAGACTACAAAGTATAGAATTTAAAAAATCTTTTTAGTTATGAATTAAGGTTGAATTGAAGCTCTAATGATAGAAAAAGAAATAGATAGGCTAAAAATATATTGAGCCTGTATAAAAAGAATGAAAATGAGACAAGGAAATGTGTGTGACCGCGTGATTATTAGTGTGTGGGAATGCTGCTGAGCGGTACAGCACCATGCATGGACAGCTCAAGTAGGGAATGCCCACCAATGACAATCTGGAAAACATCTCACTTTAGAATCTCACTTCTTGGAAACACTAAATGAATAAAGATGTTTGCATTATTATTAGCAACATCTGTGTCTTTAAATTTTCTAATGTGTGTTTTCAAAGAGCATAGTGAATGCTTGTCTCATTTTCTTTTTATTACTCAACGTCTTAGTCATAGCTATTGTGATTGCTAAGTTTGTGATTTTGCTTAAATTGTAAAAATACTATAAATAGCATTTTTAAATCAAATATAAAACTGGAAAGTATACACAATCCTACTAACATCACAAACTAGCTGTGAATCTTCCTATAGTCAGTTAACCCTCTTGTCTCTAGGTGTAGATTTGAATAATTTCCTTTAAAATTACCTATAGTTAGAAAATAAAATTCTATATAAGATGTTTATAATAGTATTCTTCTCTCCTTCCTTGTTCAATTCCCACTCCCGTTTTATAATCAACTTTTAGCGGTTTCTGGCTGTTGGTCTTTATTTCTTCATACTTAGTTTTTGCCTGTAATGTTTAGTCAAATGCTAATTTTGATGTTAGGATATAATTCATTTCTCTTTAACTCACCATAAAAGTATATATTTGAGATATTAATGGCATCCTTTCTCTAGCTTGTCTTCTTTTTAATATTTTATTTCCAGGCATATACATTCTGTTCTATCGCCATGATCTTCCTTGAACCTATTGGTTGATTCTGAAATGAGTAGCCTGTATTTAATTTATACCTATGCAAATTTCCATGAGGTTGTTCATTTAGCAGCTTGATAATCTTCCCTGTTTTCCTACTTCTATCTTTCCTAGTTCCTATAACTACTATTTGTGTCTGAGGAGAAAAAGATAATTGTTTAGGCCAAATGGAAATTGTTCATAACTACTCCATAAACAAACTTACCTTATGTGTGATGGGTTAAAGCAATATGTTTACAATGTATTCTTTGTTCCATTTTTCATAACTTCTATTTTATAGTGTTTTCATAACTTCTATTTTATAATGATGAGTGGGCTTTTTAATTCTAGGAAGTACTTAGTGTGCTTTGAAGAATGTCTTTTTGGGGAGAGGGCATTATAGGATTGAGTATATGTTATTTCTTATATATTTTCCTCTTAAACTTTCTGTTCTTTCTGTTGGCTTTCATAGCTATATAGTTCTTTGAATCATACCTTTTATTAATTTTTTACTTGTTTTTATTTGTGGTAGTTGTTTGTCATCTTTAAAGACATTTTAAAACAATCTTTAATATTTCAGAGCTTTATTCTTTTGTCAAATTATTGTTTAATCAAGTTTTTTGTTTCACTAATACCACTTCTGTAGAATTTAATGTGAGAAATCAGTTTTTCACTGAGTATCTGTTCTGAAACCTGGAATTAGAGATCTTAAGCCTCTGATTTGTGTACTGTATATTTGATGGAACTCAAGGACACCTTTATTCAAACAAAGCATCCAGTCCCTTTCTGTACACAATACTCCCTTAGAGTCTAATGCTCTTTTATGCCTGATGATCAACAGTCTTTTTTTCAAGAGAGGGCAGAGGTGATGGTATGTCTAATATGGGCTAATTTACTGGAATCTGTTGTATTTTTTTTAATTAGGAATGAATAGCAGTTCCAGGGCAGTTCAGATGTGAAATATCAAGGAACTACATGCATGAGGGCTTGGGAAGAATTGTGACAACGTTGGGGCCAAAGGTGGGGGTGCTCCTGACTTAGGGTTGGTAGCCTACTCATTCTACCATTTCCTGAGGCCTTCAGACTGATAGAGTAGAAATGGGGTATTCTGTTCAAAGGGACAGGATAGGTGAGCTTACTGGGCCTCTTTTCCCAGCTCCATATTTGAATGGGTTCTACAGCTAACTGCTCCATTGCCACTGAGTGAAGGTGTACTTCGCGCATGTGTGTGTGTGTGTGTGTGTGTGTGTTCTGAGGATCTAATCAGAGTCTGGCAAATTCCAAGTAAGTTCTGTACCACTGGCATATACACCCAGGCCTACTTTGGTAAATTTTTACATGCATTGAAAATTGGAGTCCCATACTTAGTGTATAGAGAAGCATTACCAGAGCCTGGATTTAAAGTTTAAGCAGTCTGTTCCATATCAATACCTTGCCCTTCATCCCTTAAAAGGTTAGTATTGTCCTTTTCATCTGATCATGTTTAATATACTCTCAAGACGTGCTCTGGGAATTGCAATGTGACTGGGAAGAGTTAAGTTTTCTTTAATGAGCCCTTAATCTTCTCCCATCCTGAACTGAATTAATCTCTTGTTATGTGCTTTATAAAAAAGAATATCATGTTTCCTCGGCCTCTGGCTATGAGGCTTGGCCAGGAACGTCTAGTCCTGGCAGCTGGCTGTTTGTGACTGGTGGCCGGCCACTTGCATCTGGCTACCTGTGCTGGAATTATTGCAGAGCCACAGCTAGTCTGGAAAAGGCGCTGCTATCCTGGCTCTGGGAGAACACAGTGCCGGAGGCATTCCTGTCCAGGGTCTCCTCCTCCTCTGTACCTGGTGGCCCAGCCTTCTCGGGTGGATGGAGAAACTGGCCAGGTGAGCCCAGAAACAAGCTGAGCAAGCAGAAGGGATCGCGTAGCCAGGAGCCAGGGGCAGCCCCCGTCCAGGTGAGAGCGGCTATGCTCCTATGTTCTATAGCTTATAAACCAAAACATTATGTAAAAAGTCAGGCAGTTTATGACTTCTCAAACACATGTCTCTGTTAGAAGGAAGAGTTGAGAGCTTCCAATTGAGACCTCTGTTGCTGAGATAAATGATGCCACAAGAAATACCCTGTGAGAGGATAAGCAGTAACACTAGTTAGACTGTGGGAGTGCTGCCATCAATGTGCTAGTTTAATGAGCAAATGAGACTACTCTGGAAGACTTCTCTAGTCCTTTGCATAATAGATTATTTTACTGTCATATAGAGTGACTATCAAATCATCCAAGTAGGGTACCAGTAAGCTTTCTTTAATTGGGAGATTCCATGAAGAATTTTGTCTATATGGTTAACATTTTCTTTATTTGCAGTCTGTGTGAATTTCCCTTTCACTGTTCAGGAACAAAATCTTTTAACTTCTTTCTGAACATATGTGGTTACCTGAAGGTCTTGGGCTTATCTGCTTCAACTTGATTTCTGTGTGGGAGATTGAAAGATTCTTAACAGCTATCATAGCAATTTAACATCAAGAACTTTTCCACCTAGCAGATGCTGCTATACAATGACGTGAGCATGAGGTTCATATGTAGCTAAGTGGAGTAATCTTAACATTGACTTTGTCATGAGTGTGGGGGGAGAAGGGGGAAAGGAGGGGAGAGAAGAGAAACAGCTTATCAGTTATCTCCTCTGGCCTAGTTAACTTGTGTAAAAGGAAGATAACTGGGCCCCTTCCCACCCATTTCATACGATTAAGTCAGACAATTCACGTAGTCACATAAGTTTTGAGAGACAGACTTATGTAAGAATGAAAACTATCATAGCACATAGCCAGTGCTCATGTGTAATGTTTAGGTCTTATTCTAGTAATGTATTATCTTCTCTATTGATGTTAAATAGGCAGTTGGTTCTTGAGAATTCAGGGACCACATTTCCAACAATATTGTTGTCTACATTATAAGTGTAATGTACCCTTGAGTTATCACATGAGTTGTTTAATTGGCTATCTTGGCATCCTACTACATGCCTAATCAATTGTTTCATCAGAATGTTCCACCATTGGAGATTTGTTCATGATAATCCAGAAGTGCTAATCAGCTCAGGCTAATCCCTATTGTGTTCTTGCCAGTAAATGTTCTATTGTGAGTTCTGATACTTGCCTCTTAACAAACTTCATGGAATATTTGATTGGGTTATCAGTCATCTGCAAAGGAAATTTTGAGTTTCCTTTGCGGTCACACACATTTCCTCGTCCTGTTTTCATTCTTTTTCTATAGGCTCAATATATTTTTAGCCTATCTATCCCTTCTTTTTCTGTCCTTAGAGCTTCAATTTAATCTTAATTCATAACTAAAAAGATTTTTAAAATTCTATACTTTGTAGTCTGGGCTTTTTTAAAATTAGCATACAAGGTACGAAGTATCATTTCAGCATTTTTGAAAGTTCTGTAGAATTATCTCATGGGTAATTATAAGAGGGGGAAACTTTAAGTTTATAAACAGAATTACCTATATAATGCCCCAAAGTTAATTAAATTGTTTGGAATTTAGAGAGTGTGACTTTGTCTCAGTAAGTATACTTTGTCACAGTATACTATGAACTCAACATGTTGAGTTATGCTGATCACTTTTGAGTAATTGCAGAATTCAGTTCTCTCATCTGTGTAGAATTCAGTAGGAAAAGAAACTCTATATTAAGGAAATAACTGACATTGACCATTGTAGGCTTAAATTTTTCACAGATCTTTTAATATGGTTTCTTATATGCTTTATCCTCCCTTCTAGTAGTGGAAAAGAAAGGTTATTAGGATACAGAGGAAGTGGACCTGTTCTTTGGAGCAAATATATACCATCAGTCCACTTCAGTAGTGTCAAGATAGGAAACACAAATCAGCAGTGGCACAACCCAGCAGAAATAGCCAGGCCTGAGCCTAAATCAGCACTAGGAGCAACCAAGACCATCGGGGCTCCAGAAGTTCTCTGCCGAGCCTCTCTAACAGAAATGACAATGAGTGAAGATGAAGACGTGACCAAGAAGCATTGCAAAGCTAGCTATGCAAGCCCTCCACCCCCACCACCCATGTCACTGTCCTAGTTACAGTCCTCCAAATAGTACGTGTCCATCATGAGCCTTGCCTCAACATGTCAATGGGTGTCAGCTGACGTCACTCTGCCAATCAGCCTGAGTCCTCAGAAGTGGCAAGAAGCCTCTAGAACCTCACAAGAAGTTCTTTGGTGAGATTCTCTCTATGGACACACAAATCCTCAATGCAATGTAAGGCAAACGACTTCATCACTTGTTCTTTCATGTGCTTGCTTTAACAAAATATCCTTTCACTTGTGTCTGCGTCCACAAAATGTTCCGTCACACGGCTGCCTTAGCAAAAATCCTTTCATCTGTGTCTGCTTCAGGAAATCCCTCCACGTGTCTACCCCAGCAAAACACCATCTGACACGACTGATTTTCCAAAGAACCCATAGGTTTCCACTTCAGACCCCTACTAATTAAGTCATTCTGTGTATGTATGTTCATTCATTTTTTATTGCTCAGAGATTGCTGTCTCTGTGTGTACACGCCTTCTAAAGTCTTCATGCTTTCCTTTTGTCAAGCCAGAAAAAGTGAAAGAGTAGGGGGAGGGTTAATAGAGGTGGGCATTAGATTGCTGACTTAGACAAGGGAAGAGCAAATGCATCACATTTCATGTTGAGAACTCAGCCTTATCTGTGTGTCTAGGAAGTTGAGACTCAACTGGAAGTCCCCACCATGTAATAAGGATACATGCTCTACTATGTTCATAGCAGCCCTATTTATAATTGCCAGATGCTGGAAAGAACCCAGGTATCCCTCAACAGAAGAGTGGATGCAAAAAATGTGGTATATCTACACAATGGAGTACTATTCAGCCATTAGAAACAATGAATTCATGAAATTCTTAGGCAAATGGATGGAGCTAGAGAACATCATACTAAGTGAGGTAACCCAGACTCAAAAGGTGAATCATGGTAGGCACTCACTAATAAGTGGTTATTAACCTAGAAAACTGGAATACCCAAAACATAATCCACACATCAAATGAGGTACACGAAGAACAGAGGAGTGGCCCCTTGTTCTGGAAAGACTTAGTGAAGCAGTATAGAGCTAAATCAGAGCAGGGAAGTGGGAAGGGTTGGGTGGGAAAACAGGGAGGGAAGGGGACTGATGGGACTTTTGGGGAGTGGGGGTCCAGAAAAGGGGAAATCATTTGAAATGTAAATAAATATATCAATAAATTTTTTTTAAAAAAAAAAGAAAAAAGTCTTGGCAATAATGATTAAATGAAAACACCATTAAATGATTTTCTCTAGGAGAATCAAGTTTCGGTACTAAATTGAGTCAGGACAAAGATGTACACGTACATGCATTGGAGGGAGGGAGTGGGGAGGGAGAGAGAAAAGTGAGACTAAGTGTGCACACACTAGTATAGAGGCTACAAGCAGACAATTGGATATCTTACTAATGCCCCGTAGGTTTTGAGAGAGGATCTCTCACTGAATGGAGAGCTCACTGGGTAACTAGACTGGCTGGCCAATGAGCTTCAGGGATTCACCTGTCTGTTCCCTTCCGCTCCTGGCCTTGGGGTTGCTAAGCAGGCCACCATACCTGGGTTTTTATGTAGGTACTAGGGACCCAAACCTGCATCCTCATACTTCAAAGATAGCTTTATTCAGCTATCTTTCTATCCCAGGACTTCTTGATTTGCTTCAGATACTAAGGGATTTGTAGATTGTTAAGAGGATGTTAAAGAAGGGCCCCTTCAGCTTTGCTTTTTTCAGCCTGAATATGCTTTAAGAGTTGAAAAGTAGCCAGGTAGTGGTGGTGCACGCCTTTTATCCCAGTACTTGGAACCTCTGACTTTGAGGCCAACCTGATCAACAGAGTAAGTTTCAGGACAACCAGGAATGTATGAAGAAACCCTGTCTCAAAACAACACAAAAACAAACAGAATTGGAAAGTGACCATGAAAGTACAGGAAAACGGGCTGGTAAGGTGGCTCGGTGGATAAGGGCTTGCTGCCATGCCTGATTCTGAGTCTGATTCCTCGACCCCATATGGTAGGAGAGATCTGGCTCCCACAAGCTGTCTTAGGACTTCTGCATGCCAAACACAAACATTAAAAATAATATAGGAAACAACTTACTAAATGAAGTTTGTGTGCTGGGAATATAGTATGGTGTGGCAGAGCACCTGACCTGGTATGTGAAGTCCTGGGTTTATACCCAACAGGAATGGAAAATAAAAATCCCAAGCTCTATCAGAAAACCTCAAACCTTAGCAGGCCTTAAAGTCTCCCTTTTCATCCTGGTGAGCGTTTCCATACTTCTGGGTGTACCTTAAAGCTTGTCTGGGAATTGTGGGGAAAGGTGGCATGATTCTAAATGAAAATTGCCATTCATTTGTTTCTATTGTCCCCAGGAAAGGAGGATAGGGAGGAGAGATTCCTTCCTGACATGGCATGATAGCAGCTGTGATTACCTGCTCAGATTTACGTAAGATCCAACAGTCAAAAAAACCAGCACCGGCAGGGAAGGAGCTCCCAAGGCCCCACCCGTTACTTTTCTTCCTTTGGGGACATTGTGGCTGGTGGGTTGTCTAATGTGTGACCCCATAGCTATGTACATGGGCCACATTTATTGGACTTACATTTTAAAAAAGACAAAGATGGGAGAGGCATGTGTTGAAAGGAATCTGTGGGGAATGTGACATGATCTGTGTGTGTGTGTGTGTGTGTGTGTGTGTGTGTGTGCAATTTTCTACTTTATTTTAAAATTCACACATGAAATAGGTCACTTAACTGGACTTTTTGTCAGGAGTGTCATAAGATGTTCCAAATTCCAGTACAAAACAGATGAATCAAAGGTAAAATGTTCTATGAGCATCTTCAGGACCCTACAAACCCATTTTGCCCAAATCCATCTAGGAATAAGAACTGAAGCTATATTTTTTTATTGGATATTTTATTTATTTACATTTCAAATGTTATTCCCTTGTTTCCCCGCCACAAATCTCCATCCTATTCCCTTCCCTGTGCCTTTATGAGGGTACTCCCCCCCAACATGCACCCCCTCTCCCTGCCCTACATTGGGGCATCGGAGCCTTCATAGGACCAAAGGCCTCTCTTCCCATTGATGTCTGAAAAGGCCATCCTCTGCTACATATGCAGCTAGAGCCATAAATCCCTCCATGTGTACTCTTTGGTTGATGGTTTAGTCCCTGGGAGTTACTCTTAATGACGTTATGATGGTGTCTCTCTACACTATTTGAGAAATGTCCCCCACCGGACAATGTGTTCAAACACTTAGTTCTCAAGTTGTGGAAATGTTTTGGGGTGTTGTGGAACCTTTGATATAGAAGGATGGCTGGAAGACATGATAGTTTGAGGATTGCAGCCTAAACCCATTTCCAATCTGAGTGGTTTTTGAATTGTCAAGGTATAAAGAGCCCTTAGTTAGCATTCCTTCCTCTGCCCTGATGATGGACTGGAAACCCCTGAAACTGAGAGGTAGAATGAACCCTTGTCCTTCACTTGTTTCTGTCAGGTAATTGGACAGGATGAGAAAAATAACAAATTTGCTACTGATGTCGTTTTGGATACTATAACCAAGTGGTAGTAGAGGACACCAGAGTCTTATTATTATTATTATTATTATTGTTATTTTATATTTATTGTGGTGTGGACTGATCTCATGGTTCTCCATATGTTATGCAAGCACCCTGTCATTGAGACACATCCTCATCCCTTTTCTTAACAAAAAGGCTTGTAGTCCAAATCATGGGACATTGGCCTGCAGTTTTATCTGTAGTGGATTCAACCAGGGGCTTAGAGTTAGGACTCTCTGAGATGCAGCTTCTTTTAATTATCTGACTTTACTATTCATGTATTTCTTCCTTCTAACATTTCCTTAATCATGGGTTATTCTATTTTAATGCACTCCTGCTTAACTACTGGCCTAAGTTACATGTGTGCATGTTCTGTTTTTCTGTTTCCTTGAATTTTGCTTTAGTTGCCTATTGGTGTATAATTACCCCTAAGCTGAGTGACATAAAACATTTATTAACTTAACCTTTGTGTAAGTTAGAAATATGGACAAGGCTTAACTACTTCCTGGGATTTAGGTTCTTATGAGGCAAGATATCAGCTTCAATATAATCAAGGCATGTCCAAGAAAGGGCCTGCCAGCAGACCCTCTCAGAAGCTTGTGATTCTATCAGTTTCTTAGGAGCTATTGACCAAAGTCTGCCTGGCATTTCTTGCTGTGTATACCTCCCACAGGGTAGCTTGTAGCAGCAATTGATGTCATCAAAGCAGAGGACAAGAATGGGAAAAAGATTACAGTCTTCTAATTGGATCCAGGCATGATCCATCACTTTACCTTCTTCTCTGTTAAATATGAATCCATAGTTTCAAATGTAGTAGAGAGAAAGATACCTTAAGAGGACACATAAGGAAAAATAACTGAGACATTTTAGAAGTTTCCCATGGTATTCTATTCCTTAACTTTTGAATGTAACGCTATCATAGATTAAACATCTAATATGAGTCTAACAGTTGTCTTACTCAAATATCTAGATGTTTAATCACAATTTCTTGCTTGTATTATACTTGATAAGGACAGCCTTAGTGTCTTTCTTATAATGGGGAAGAATGGAAAAATAAAGTACTAATTAAGCTTTCAGAATTACCTCAGTGGACAAGGTATCAAGAGAAAAACATCTTAAAACATCATTTAAATATGGTTACTGTGCCAAGCTGTTAATTGTATCTTTAAGGTTTTTGTTTCCTTTGACTGTCAGGCATTATGACAGGTTGATTTATCTGCACATTCTGTCTTCTGCCCAGTTCAAGCTTGTCAATGGAAGTGCTAATTGCTTTTGCAGACTTTGTCTGTTTACTATTGCTCTTAATTATCACGCCATGGTACTGAGGTAATGCTGTGAATCTCTCCAAGAAAAGAATCATCGGCCTGCACAGTTTCCAATTCTTGGCTGTGTTTTATGAAAACGTCCAATTACTAACAGATTGCTTTAGTAACATGGGAATGTTTATCATCAAGAACTAGCAAAACTTAGTTCAGTTACCCAGGCTTCACTTTATTTGCCTTTGAGAAATCCAAATTTTTATGGGTGAGGTTTACAGTAATGTGTATTTTATAAAATATATTTTTATAGATAAATATAAGAATAGAAGTAGTTATAAACTTAAAGAATAAACTAAAGTAGTTATGTAATTGAAGCATTCTTTGTAAACTAGTGAGATGAAATGAAGTTTACCTTTTGTTTTTGGTCAGCTTCGAAACACTGGTCTTTGTCATATTTTATTCTTTTGTGAGTTAGAATGATTTTCCTTCGTATATGTTAACTGGTGGTACGAAGTTTCTCCTCCAAGTGTTTTTCACATTTAAAAATTATGTGTGGAACGGATAGTTAATAGACTATCCCTATTTAAGTGATTGGTGCACAGTGGTGGAGCACAGTTCCAGTGGATGCATACTAAAACATTCCTATGCCCAAGGCTCAGGGACTCTTGGGGTGGGGGTGTTTAAGAGCCAGGAGATCAGGGAGTTTGTTGTGAGATTGTGAGTCCTAGTAATGTCCTACATTATATCCACAAAGTCTTGCCACCATGCCTGCCTGAACATGAATTGAACATGGGCAACACCAGTAGACACTCCACAGTGGACAGGGAAAGCCCTTGAGGGAGGCTTCAACCCTACACAGAGAACTACAGGCAACTAAGGAGTGCTGACCTGGAAGATCTCGCTAAGGAGGAGCACACCAATAGATTATCTAATACCAGTGGTCAGCCCCGAGAGCTACATGTGAGCAACATTATACGAATTGTGAGTAGGCTGTAGTTTGGAATACATATGTATACATACATATATATGGTTATATATGTATATGCACATAACAATGAAAAGATGTCATGAATTAGAACAAAGGGGTATGTGGAAGGATTTGGAAGAAATAAAGGGAGTAATGGGGAACTGATATAATTACCATATCTCAAAACTAAAAAAAAATGAGTGATTTGGTGATGTGTGCCTATAATCTTTGCTTTCTGGAAAGGGGCAGGAGAAGGTGGTTCAGTGGTTGAGAAAGCTTGCTTTTTAGAGGTCTTTCAGAGAACCTCCTTCTGGATCCCAGAACTTATGAAGGCTCCTAACTGTCTGTTAACTCCAGTTCTAGGGGTTCCAGTGCCCTTTTCTGGCCTCTGCAGGCACTGCATGGTACATGTACACACACAATGGTAAGTAAAAGCACTGATACATGTAAAAGAATTAACAACAAAATCATTGAGACCAGCTTGGGCTACATGGCAAGTTCAGGCTGTTCTGAGATATACAGTGAGACCCTGTCACAGATGATAAAGTTTAGCTGACACCCACTGTTCATATTACTTAACTTTACCTTTAAATTTTTAAGCCATGCATCGTGGTCTACACCTGGAATCCCAGTGCTCAGGAATATTATGTTGAGCCATCATGAATTTGAGGCTATCCTTAGTTCAAACATTTCTCAAAGAAACCAAATAACTAGAGCTGGGATGTAGATCTGGTAGAATATCTGTCATTCACAAAGTACCTGTATTTATTACTCAACATAGTATAGAACTGAACATTGTCTAAAATCCAGCACTTGGGAGGCAGAGGCAGTTGGATTTCTGAGTTCAGCCTGGTCTACAGAGTGAGTTCCAGGCCAGCCAGGGCTACACAGAGAAACCCTGTCTCGAAAAACCAAAATAAAACCAACCAACCAACCAATCAATCAGCCAGAAGATAAAAGTTGGATGATCAAAATTTCAAGAACATCTTCTGCTCCATAGCAAGTTCAAGGCCAGTTTGGGCTACATGATACACTGTCCCATGCCTCCTCACCTAAAATCAAAATAAATGAGCCTTCACCTGAGGTATATAGGTATCTAGTTTATGATATTTGTTAACACACACAATTACTCTCTCTGTTTCAACCATCTGTTATTGCACTAAAACTATTCTAAGGAGCTGTGGAGATGATTCGGTTGGTAAAGAACTTGCTGTGCAAGCATGAGGACCTGAGTTTGATCTAGAACTCACAGTTTAAAAAAAAAAAAATGAAAACACGTTGGTGTAAGCCAGTAATGAAGCACTTGGTGACTGCTGCAGGAAGACCCCTGAGGCCTGCTGGCTAGCCAGTTTAGCTGAATTGGAGAGTTTTAGCAAGAGACCTTCTCTTAGTGTGGAGAGCAAATGTAGAAGATAGCCAACATCCGTGTCCCCTCCACATGTTCACATATGTGCATGTGCATTTCCTTCCACTTCTGAAGTTGTTTGTGTTAGTTTTCCATTACTACAGCAAATATTTGTTGTTGTAATCAATCAATTTATAGACAATCAATTTATAAAGAGAAACAGTTCATTAGTGCTCATATTTTTTGGAGGTTTTGGTTCATTATCAACTGGTATGTTTTCTTTTAGGCTTATAGTGAGACAATATACTGTGGCTGTGTGTGGCAAAGCCAAGCCATTTACCTCATGGGTGTGGGAGGAGGAAGCCAAAATCTTAAATCATCTCTAAGGTCATGCCTGAAATCACTCAAGACTCTCCACTAGCTCCTAAAAACCACTATCTCGTCGTAGATACTGTAGATATTGTACACTGCTAGGCTGCTCCCACATAAACCTTTGTGGGAGACACTGTGGTACTGTAAAGCCTCCACTGCTACCCCACGTAGATCAGATAATCAATGCATATTACCTTCTGCTGGGAATCTGAGCCTTTGCCAAGAAGGACTGTGTCATGCTATCCCACAAATTTAATGCATGCATGCACAGTGAATAGTTGTAGGTTGATTGTGCCAAAATTCTCTTGGTACTTAAGCTAAATTCAACTCACAGTTGTTGGTGCAGTTCCTGTCCTTTGTGCCAGGAGAGAGCTAGAGGGAAAGGTGGTGACCAGAGAAGGAAGCCTATAACCTAGAGATCACAATTGCACTAAGAGTTATAATTCTGAATGGTGTGATGATTACCTCATGGGAAGTGGCACTGTTAGGAGAGGTGGCCTTGTTGGAGACAGTGCGCCACTGTGAGGGGGTGGGTTTTGAGGTCTCCTTTGAGTTCAGGCCCCACCAAGTGGGGACGAGAGACCCTCCTGGCTGTCTGCAGAAGAGAATCTTCTTCCTGCCTTCGGATCAAAATTTAGAACCCTCAGCTCCTTCTTCAGTACCATGTTTGCTTGGACGCTGCTATGCTTTCCATCATGATGATAATGGACTGAACCTCTGAACCCATTTAAATGTTTTCCTTTAGAAGAGTTGCCTTGGTCGTGGTGTCTCTTCACAGCAATGGAAACCCTAACTTAAGGCAAATGGTAAGTGAATTCTGGGGGAAGAACTTAGATGTTTCTACTTGTCTTCAATAAGAACCAGACCCGTAGATAGGAATGTCATGCAAAATGTAGAGCCCTTTGTCCAAAAAACAATTAAGAATTTCAAGGCAGCTGGGCTTGGTGGCACTTGCCTTTAATCTCAGCACTCTGGAATCTTTGAGTTCTAGGCTAGCCAGCTCTTCAGTTTTGAGACTGTCTCAAAAACCCAAACCAAACCAAAATCAGAATTTCAAGGCAGTCATATCAAGACTTTAAAACATAAAGAGACCCAAGAAGAGTGAGATGACATGGTTGCGCAGGGCATACCCTGTATGTAAGATTAACAAGGAGGAATGGAAGGCTGCAAAGTGACAAAGCAAGGACCCATTGTGTGAAATCAGTGACCTAAAAGACTGCATTCCATAGCATTGGCCCCAATTCTTCTCTCGTGGTGTATAAGGACTGACATGGTTTTTAGTGTCAGAGATAGTCAACTAGATGGAGTCGCCTTTTCAGAGAGAATGAGTCTGATTTTTATGTCGATCAAAATAAGGAAATGGAAGAAAAGTGCCAGGGACAGATTGGCAAGAGACCTCAGCTGTCCTCACTGAGAGTTTCTACTTTTAAGTCTGAGGCTGGTCAAACATAGGGCCTTTAAGAGTAACAAATGATCAGACCTTGGTGGGGGTGGGGGGGAAGAAAGAACGGTTTTTAAAAGTTGAGGGCCACACCTACAGAAATGCAGACATTTGAATATGAAAGATTGCTGTTTGATTTACAGGATACAACTGCATCTATTCAGCAAACGTGCATTGAGAGCCTGATTGTCCTGGTCTGTACAGGAGCACAGAGAAGGTGGGAGCTGCTCCAGCTTGCTTTACCACTGGATACTTATCAGTGCCTGTGAAAGGGAGGGGAGAAAGCAGGGTTGGCAAGAGGGTCAGCAACCTTGAGCAGAACTGACAGGCAGGTCCAACAAAACTCAAAAGCGCTGGTAGACAAGCTCTTAATGCCTTTGCACTAACCGTGTCTCATACTAGGAATACACACTGAAGACAAGAGATGAGTGTCTGTGCCTGGGGTTCTCTGAAGATTCTTTTTAGTCATGATAGTGTGGAAAAAAACATTTTGTACTAGTGTACATGCATAATTATTGGAAAAAGCAGATAACTTTTCCACTCTGTTTTTAAGGAAACATTTTTAGGAGTAATTAAAGGCTTACAATGCCTGAAGTGTTTCCAGGAAACTGTGATAATACATTATGCCTGGCATGATAAGGTAATGGGACCCATTTGTACTCCCTGGGAAGGGGTTACAACTATGTCATTCTGCATTTAAGGAAAGGTTTCAGAAACCCCACAAAGTGCCTGATTTGCACTGTTTTGTAGTGGAATTACCCCGTGCTGCAGCTCTTCTGATCTGTGTTTGCACTATTCGGTGATCAGCCTGACAGGCTCCCAAGGCTGGCAACAGGATAGGTGCTACTTGAAAACAAATACTTCAAGGTGATAACTATGGAGGCATGAATATATAAGTTAAAGACTTGTGTTTCAAAACAAGCCAGGAATTATTGATCTAAGGAAATGTTAACCATCAAAGTATCATGAGATAGCAGATAGATTCCAAGGGTATTAAATTGATCAATGTTTAATAATTCCAAACATCTTTTGGATAATCCCTTTAGCTGGCTAGTCTAGGGTGGTATTTGTGAGAAATTAGCTTTTGGAGAATTCTCTCCATTGATTTACATAGTGGCTGCACCAGTGTGCAATCCCACCACAGTAAGTGAGGATTTCCCTTTCCCTAAACCCTCCAGCATGTGCTGTCCGTTGTCTTGCTGGACTTTGCCATTCTGACTGGGGTAAATGCAATCTCAAAGTTGTTTGGATTTGCATTTCCTATTGATAAGAACTTTAAAAATATTTGTTTGTGTCTTCATTTTTTTTTTTTAATTTCTCTGTGTAGCCTTTGCTGTCCTGGACCTCACTGTAGAGCAGGCTGGTCTTGAATTCAGAGATCTGCCTGTCTTTGCCTCCCAAGCGCTGGGATTGATATATAGTCTTTATATTAATTCTCTGTCATGTGTAGCTGGGAAAGACGCTTACCCGTTCTGTAGGCTTCCTCTTCTCCCAATTAGTTTCTGTGCAGAAGCTGTGCAGAAGCTTTTCAGTTTTACGAGGTCCCACTTGTTAATTGTTGGCCTTAATTCTTGGGTGAATTAAGCCCTAGTCAGAAAGTCCCCTCCTAGTGCTCCACAGTGTGGGTGGGGCACTGCCTGTGTGTTCCTCTAGCGGTTTCAGTGCCCCAGGTTTCACATTCAGGTCTTTGATCCATTTGGAGTTAATGTTAGATACAGGTCTAATTCCTTCACATGGGCCTCCAGTTATCCCAGCACCAATCATGGAGGAGGACTTCTCTCCAGTGTATCAATTTTTGGCATCTCCATTAATACCGCATGGCTGAAGTTCTGAGTAATCGTGCTTCCGTGCTGCTCTGTGTTCTACACATCTGTTTTGTGCCAGTGCCGTGTTTTTATTGTCCTGGCTCTGTACCATGTTTTAAGATCTGGAATGGTCATTCCTTCAGCATTGTTTTTGTTTGTTCAGAATTGTTTTGCATATCTGCAGTCTTTTGTGGTTCTGTGTGAATTTTAGGGCAGTTTATTTTTCTATTTCTGTGAAGAATGATTTGGGGATTTTGATTGGGATCACATTGAATCTGTAAGTAGGTTTTGGCAAAATGGCCATTTTCACAATGTTAATTCTGCCAATCCATTAGCATTGATGCCTTTCCATTTTCTAGTGTCTGTCTTTTTCTTCAGAAGTTTAAATTCTTCATTGTAGAGGTTTATTTTGCTTCCTTGGTTAGGTTTAATACTAGATATTTTAATTTCTTTGAGGCTATTGCAAATGGGAATGTGTCTATAATCTCTTTCTGAATATTTGTTGTTCAGATAGGAAAGCTATTGATTAGTATAAGTTGATTCTGCATCCTTCCATATTGTTGAATTTTCTTATTGTTTCTAGTTATCTGGTAGAATTTTTGAGGATCTCTAATATATAATATCATGTTATCTGCAAATGGGGATAGCTTGATATCTTCTTTTTTATTTTATTCCTTAATTTTCTTCTTTTGCCTTATTACTCCAGCTAGTATGTCAAGCACAATATTAAAAAGAAGCAGGGATAGGTGACTCTCCTGTCTCGTTCCTAATTTCAGTGGGATTGCTTCAGACTTTTCTCCTTTTCGATAATGTAGGGTGTGAGTTTCTCATATACAGCTTTTATTGTGTTGAGGTATATTCCCTCTAGCCCTATATTCTGTAGGACTTTTATTAAGTCATGCTGGATTTAGTCAAAGGCTTTTCTGCATCTATTGAAATGATTCTGTGATTTTAAAGTCCATTTATGTGGTTTATTACATTTATCGACTTGTGTTTGCTGAACCATCCCTGCATTTCAGGAATAAAGCCCACTTGGTAATGTAGATGTTTTTGATGTGTGTCTGCATTTTGTTCGCAAGTATTTTATTGAGCATATTTAAGTCTATGTACATCAGAGATATTTACCTATAGTTTTCTCTTTCTGTACTGTCTTTACCTGGTTTTGGTATCAGAGTAATACTGACTTTATAGGAGTTTTGGAGTGTCCCTTCTCCCTCTCCCTCTCCCTCCCCCCTCCCTCCCTTCCTGTCTTCTCTCTCCCATCTCCCTGACCCCTGTGTGTGTGTGTTCCCGCATACATGCGCGTGTGCATTAATTTCAATAGTATTTGCTACAGCTTCTTCTTTGGAATAGAAAGTAGAATTCTGCTCCTCCATCTAGTTCTGGATCATGTGTCGCTAGAAGGCTTTTCATTACTATTTCAATTTCATTTGTTATGGGTCTATTTAGGCTGTTGACTTCTTCTTGGTTGAATTTTGATAGTTTGGCTGAATCTAGAAACTCAACCATTTATTTAGGTTTTGCAACATAATGGAGTGCAGATTTTTAAAGTATTTGCTTATGATATTCTGAATTTCTTTGGTGTCTGTTGTAATGGTTTTCCTATCCATTTCTGATTCTGTTAACTTGATTCCTCAATTTCTGTTGGACCAAGGGTCTGTCAGTCCTGCTCATCTTCGCAGAGAACCGGGCTCTGTGATTGGTTGCTTCTTTGTACTGTTTCATTTCATTAATTTCTGCTTTGACATTTATTATTTCTTACCACTGACTGGTTTGGATTTGGTTTGTTCTTGTTTTTTCAAAACTTTGAGTCCTATCAGTGAGTCATTTCTTTGTGTTTTCTGATTTTTTTATTGCAGGCAGTTAACTGTAAATTTCTCTTACATTTTGGTATATCTCCCTTGGAGGTTTTTTTGTCCTTTCATTTTCATTTATAGTTCCAGGGATTTTTTTATTTCTTGATTTATTTTTCTTTGATCTATTCCATAATGCTTAGTCTCCATGAGTTTATGTATTTACTAGAGATTTATTTGCTGCAGATTTTAAGTTTTACTGCATTGCAATTAGAAAGGATCCACAATATTATTTCAGTCTTTTTGAATTTGTAAAGATTTGTTTTGTGTCCCAGGATGTGGTCCATTTTAGAGGAGTGTCAGTGGTTTGCTGAGTAAAATGTGTATTCTTTGGCCTTCAGGTGGAATGTTCCATAGATGACATTAAGCCCATTTGATGTATTATAGCGATGAATTCTGATGTTTATTTTTTTTGTCTTAATGGCAAGCATGTCTATTGGAGAAGGTGTAGTATTGAAATCCCTACTAACAATGTGTTAATAGTAATCTGTGTCTTTAAACCCAGTACTGCATTTTTTTAATTTTTTTCCTTTATTGATATATTTCTTTATTTGCATTTCAAATGATTTCCCCTTGGTTCTACCAGAGTTTGGTGCATATATATATATTAATCTCTTTTCACCTAACTGTTCCCTTGTTAAGAATGAGCTGTCACTTATGGCTATACTTTCAGTCTGAAGTCTGCTTTGTTATGTATTAGGTAGGGATACCTGCTGGCTCCTGATCCCATGTTCTTTGAGTACTTTTGTCTGTTCTTTTACTATAAGGTGGTATCTATCTTTAAAGCTAAAATGCTTTTCTTATAGACAACAGATAGATGGATTTTGTTTCTTGATCCATCCAGTCAGCCTTTTGATTGGAAAAGTGAGGCTATTAATGTTTAAAGTTATTACGGAAATGTTTGTGTGTTAATCATGTTGCTGACTTTTGGTGTATTGTTTGTGGTTTCAGTGGTATTTTGTGTTTTAACAAATATGACCTTGCATTCTTTCCCACAGTCTCTTGGCTTAAGCTTGTTCCTCTCTTTAGCCCAAAATATTGCTTTCTGCATTTTCTTTAGGATTGGTTTGTTGGATATAATAATTTTTATTTAAAACTTTATTTCATGGGAAATTTTTCTTTCTCCTTCAACTATGGCAATATTTTTGCTGGGTGTACTAACTGGTTTTATGTGTCAACTTGACTGACACAGGCTGGAGTTATCACAGAGAAAGGAGCTTCAGGTAAGAAAATTCCTCCATGAGATCCAGCTGTAAGGCATTTTCTCAATTGGTGATCAAGGGGGGGAGGGCCCCTTGTGGGTGGTGCCATCCCTGGGCTGGTGCTCTTGGGTTCTATAAGAAAGCAAACTGAGCAAGCCAGGGGAAGCAAGCCAGTAAGGAACATCCCTCCATGGCCTCTGCATCAGCTCCTGCTTCCTGACCTGCTTGAGTTCCAGTCCTGACTTCCTTTGGTGATGAACAACAACGTGGAAGTGTAAGCTGAATAAACCCTTTCCTCCCCAACTTGCTTCTTGGTCATGATGTTTGTGCGGGAATAGAAACCCTGACTAAGACACTGAGTATATTAGTCTAGGCTGGTTCTCATGGTCTTTTAGGATTTAGAATGCATTGCTCCAGGCTCTTCTGGCTTTCAAAGCTTTCAGTGAGAAATCAGCTATTCTGGTGAGTTTCTTTTTGTAGGAGATTTGCATTTTTTCTCTTGCAGCTTTCAATACATTTCTTTGCCTTATATACTTAGTGTTTTAGCTATGGTATGCTCTGAAGTTTTTCTTTTCAGGTCTTGTTCATTTGGTGTTCTGTGTGTTTCTTGTTTCTGTATATGTGTTTCCTTAGATTGGAGAAGTTTTCATCTATGATCTTAAGATCTTAGAATTCTCCCTCGTCTGTGTGTATAATGTGAAGGTTTGGTCTGGTGTCCTACATTTCTGTATGTTCCCTTCTTGTGTTTTAAAATTTTGTTATACTGTTTATTTGGTCTAGATACTCAGTCTTTGGGTAGTGATGTTCTGTCTTCTGCAAGGCCTTCCTTTCTGTTTTCTAGCTCAGTTACTGAGCTTTCCAATTCCATTCTCAGTTCAGCTTGAGTTCTCTTCGGTGTTTGTATCTCTTCATTAGATCATTTGCAAGTCACGGATTGTCTTCATCAAGTCCATCAGTCTATCTTTTTGTTGTCTCGGGCATCACTCGATATATGTGTGTGTGTGTGTGTGTGTGTGTGTGTGTGTGTGTGTACATTGTAGTTTTGCAGTGATCTCTGCATCTGTGAACTCCTTTTGTTAATTTTATGTTTGATACGGACAGAGCAGGTTGGGAAGAAGAGAGATTGTATGGGTAGATTGGGCCTAGAGGCTGGGAGTGACTCAGGTTGAAATGAAGTCTGGTGGCCAGAGGTGACCCAGTTGGTGTGCAGGATGTACATGCTGGTCCAAGCCTGCAGTATGGGGGTAGATCCGTCAGACTAGACCCTAGAGAAGGATGTGTATGCAGGATCTAGCTGATTGACTTTTTAATTGATGTTTTAGGTTACCTAATAGAGTTTGGGTTTTATCATGTATCTTCACACGTGTGTCATTCCCCCTTGTTCTCACACATTCCCTTAGCACTGCCCTTCTCCAGGTCTCCCCCTCACAGAGCTTCGCTTTCGTCCTCCAGTTGGTCCCTCTTTCTGCCTCCCTATTCCATTGCCCGGTTTCCCAACTCCCTTAAGAGCTCCTCTCCCTCTCCTGGTCTCCTTTCTAGTTCTCTCTCTCTCTCTCTCTCTCTCTCTCTCTCTCTCTCTCTCTCTCTCGCTCTCTCTCTCTCTCTCTCTCTCTCTCTCACACACACACACACACACACACACACACACACCACACTTTTTCAATATAGGTTCTGAGTATGAGCAAAACCACATTTGTCGTTTTGAGTCTGGTTTATTTTGACTAACATACTGATTCCCCGTGGCATCCGTTTTCCTGCATATGTTATACTGCTCTCATTTTTCCTTATGGCCACATAACACACTTTGTGAATATGCTTTACATTTTCTTTATCTGTCCATGTGTGTTGATGGACATACAGTCTAATTCCTTTCTCTGACTATTGTGAACAGTATAGCCAGAAAACTGGACGTGCAGTTATCTTTGTGATGTGCTGATTTGTATCATAGAGGGCCACATGGTAATTCTATTTTCAGTTTCTTGAAGAACAACCATACTGATTTTCACAGTGGCTGCATAAATTTATATTTCAACCAGCACGGAGAAAGGTCTCTTTTCCCATGTCCTGGTCAGCATTTGTCATTTGTTCTCTTGATGATAGCTATTCTGAGCAGAGGAAGATGAACTCTGAAAGCAGATTTAATTTACATTTTCCTGATGGCTACAGATGTTAAAAACCCTTTCCAGTATTTATTGGCCATTGGTATCTCTTCTTGTAATACTCATTAACCGATTCATTCATTGGATTACTTGGAATTCTGGTGTGTAGTTGTGCAGCTCTTTGTATATCTTAGATATTAATACACCATCTGACATGTAGTTGGTAGCATTCTCCCCCATCCCCACTTTAAAAGGCAGTCTCTTAACTCTGGCGATTGCTTCTTGCTGCATTAATTTCATTTCCCTTGCTCTGATAAAATTCCATTACAACAAACAATTCTGAGGCCAAAGAGCTTCTTTTAGGTCACAATTCCAGGGTGCAGGTCAAGTCAAGGAAGTCCAAGGAGCTCTTTTTTTTTCTTTAAATTACAAACTTTATTTTTTTAAAAATAGCTTTATTTATTATTATTTTTATACAGTCCATAATTTATTCCCCACCCCGCCAACCCCTGTCCACCCTCTGACTGTTTGACATCCCATACCTCATCCCCTCCCCCTGTCTCCACGTGGATGTCCCCACCCCCCACCCCACCTGACCTCTAAACCCCCTGGGGCCTCCAGTCTCTTGAGGGTTAGGTGTGTCATCTCTGAATGAACACAGACCTGGCAGTCCTCTGCTGTATGTGTGTTGGGGGCCTCATATCAGCTGGTGTATGCTGCCTGTTTGGTGGTCCAGTGTTTGAGAGATACCAGGGGTCCAGATTAATTGAGACTGCTGGTATGACTGCACTCCAGATGACCCAACAAGCAGCTGAAAGAGTCAGATGCAAATATTTGCACTCAACCAATGGACAGAGCAGCTGACCCCAGCTGTTGAATTAAAATAGATGTATTATCTATTGTGTATGGGGTGTTGTGCGCATGCCTGGGTATCTGTATGCTGCACTGTGTTCATGGAGGTGCTGGAGGAGGCTAGAAGAGGGGAGGACCAGAGAGCCTGGAGCTGGGATTACAGGCAGTGTAAGCGCCCTGAAGTGGTTGCTGGGAGCCAGACCCAGGGCTCTGGAAGAGCAGCCGCGTATTCTCAGCTTCTGATGCATCTCTCCAACTCCTGTTTGGGTTGGGGTTTTGTTTGTTTGTTTGTTTGTTTTGTTTTTAACACTACCATGACAGTTATTTCTAAGAGTATGTCTCCAGAAAGCTCTGTCATTATTCATTTTTAATAAATGTCTAAAAGTGGAATTCCTGCATCAATTGGCATATCTGACTCATGGACCGTTTCATAGGAAACAGTTCATCAGTCTGTCAATTTGTAATTTGACTGTTCATCTCTGACTTCTTCCTTTCAAAGCCAATAAACAAGAGAAAAAGGGGGGAAAAGAAAAAGAAATAAAACAAAGATCCCTCTTAAATTCCTTAGTGACCCAATAAACCAGTTCCATTTGTTCCTCGTGGCTGGAAGTTGTTTATGTATCAGCTGGAGAGTGACAGTCCCCGAGGGAAGAGCGCTTGGTATTTCTCCCATATATTCTCCTTATAATGTAGTTCTATGCATTACACTGTACTCTGCCTTTATAGTATGCAGGTTAAAGGCTTATGACCTAGGAAATCGAGTGCCAGAACTCCTCCCAGACTTTCCCCCAGATATACTGTCACTTTAGATTTATGGTGAGAATTGAACTCACATCCTTATGCAAGCTAGGCACATGCATTCTCAATCACTCAGCTACACCCCGGCCCTTGTGATCCTCAGCTAAGAGCTCACCGTACAGCGCAGGCTAGCTTTGAACTCAGCATCCTCTTGCTTCAGCCTACCAGGTAAGGCATGCCTCCTCCTCATACCCAATATTGTAATTTTTGGGATTTGAGACAGTTATTATATTCTTATTATAAAACTTCCAGTAGTGAAAAATGAGTGAAAAAACATTTTATACATATATGGAATTGTTAAATAATAAAATAATAAATAAATATTTTTTAAAGATGTATTTATTATTATATCTAAGTACACTGTAGCTGTCTTCAGACACTCCTGATCTCTTTACGGATGGTTGTGAGCCACCATGTGGCTGCTGGGATCTGAACTCAGGACGTTCGGAAGAGCAGTCAGTGCTCTTACCCGCCGAGTCATCTCTCCAGCCCCCATAAATAAATTTTTAATAAAATCTCATCGGAATAAAAAGAACCCCCTTGTTAATTCTATACATAGTCTCTCTCTCTCTCTCTCTCTCTCTCTCCTGATAATACCTTTATCACAGTATAATTATCTTACAATTTTTGGTGGAGTCTATCAGTGTTTTAACTGTGATCACCATGTAGTTATTCATACCTGAGCTACACAATAAACTGTGAAAATACTTTTATATAGTTTTCCCCTTTTTTGGAATCATAATCCCCACAAATTTACTATTTTTTATTTTAAATTATATTTATTTAAAATTCTTACTGTGTGCATATATGTGTGGGGCATGTGTCACGTCAGAAGGTGGCTTGTGGGAATGATTGCCTCCTCCTACCATGTGGGTCTCAGGGGTAGAACTAAGGTTTCCAGGCTTGTGGACCAAGTGTCTTTGTGTACTGAGCCATTTCACAGACTTCTCTATTAGCACCAATTCTTCTCCAAGCTTTCCAACAGGTCAGCAAGGCCTTTCCAGTTTCAACATCTGTCATTTTGTGTGTGTGTGTGTGTGTTTTAGCCATCCCTGTTTGAGCCCAATGTCTGCCACTTGTCTGGTAAAGATGATTTCTAGTTGGTCTCATGTCCTTTGGATTTCCCTTGCTCACCATTCTTGGAATTTTTTTCTCCTACTTTTTTCCTTTTTCCTTTGGCATATTTATCTGTAACATCTTCAACAAAATTATCTTGGTAAAAACATTTTTGTAAACCTTTTGTGTTTGAAAATGTCTTTACCCTCCAGATGGGTGAAGCAGCCCAGGTGAGAGGCCATTTTCATGAGATGAGAGAGAGTGTAGAAAATGCATTGATCCATTCGCAGCTTCTTGTTCTGCATTGAAAAGTCTGAGGTCATCCTCATGGCTAACTTGAGAGTTTGTTTCCCGCTTTTTTTGTCTGTTTATCTTTGATACCTGAATATCACTCTTTTTCTCTTGAGGGTGGATTTATTTTCGTGGGTTTTACTGGGAACAACGAGAGCTTTCAATCCACTCAGCACTGTTCTTCAGTTCTGACTGGATTACTCTTACTTTACCGGTATGGTCTTTTATTTTCCCAAGGGCTTCCATTACAATTTCATAACTAAAAA
Organism: Apodemus sylvaticus; assembly: GCF_947179515.1. Taxonomy (NCBI): domain Eukaryota; kingdom Metazoa; phylum Chordata; class Mammalia; order Rodentia; family Muridae; genus Apodemus; species Apodemus sylvaticus. Next base: position 47,911,220 of record NC_067487.1, read on the forward strand.
TACTTTGTTTTATACATTGCATCTCTTTCCACTTATTTTTGTGCAAGAATGGTGGGGAAAATTGAGTCAATTTAGCTTTGTGTAGTTGGGAAAAAATTCTAGGAGTCTATTTTTCCCTGCAGATTTTCAAACAGTAATTTATGTCTTCATTTCCCCCCAAATCAATTGTTATTTCTGATAGTTTTGTTCTCTAAAGTTAGTGAATTTACACTGAATTTGCAAATAGTGAACTATTTTCCCCATGGGACATACAGGGCTGGGTTTCTCTGGGCCTAAGCTCTGTTTTGTACTTTAGGGTGAATTTGTTTGTACTTACTATGCTAGGCACAGTGCGGCCTTTCAGTCTACAAACAAACTCTTCAATTCTGGGAATTATATTAGTTCTTACATGATATCGCCATCACTTAAATAATGTTTAACCTAGTTTTGAGTGTATTTCCCTTTAAAAAATCCTTATTTGTAGTATCTTATCAACTTATGGCTAAATACTGTAAATCAAACCTGGGTGAAGCTTTGTCTAACATTTATTTGCTTCATAAGACACACCCCCTAGACTTGGGAAAGATAGCAGCACTCAAAACTGCATGTGGCCATTTGAAACAGTATAGTCAGTAAAAATCAATACAGAAAACAAAAGGGGAAAAGGTGGCGCTAAATGGACCACAAAAGGGATACTTGTATACTTGGAGGGCGGGTCAGAAGAGGAAGCCTGTTCCCTTGTTTGGCCTTAGCTGAAAATTTGTGTATTATTAATTTAATATTAATGTAACTTAATTTTCTGATACTGTATGCACATCTACAAATGACCTAAATACTATATGCATTTGAGAATTTACAAGCAAATTTTAGTAGGTGAGCAGGTTTTGAAATAAAAGTCATAAAAATGAAGGTCCGTTGGACTAACTGGTACCTCAAATTCCTGAACTGTGTATGATTTGGTAGCATAATTATGCTGATTTCCTAATGACTTTCTTTAGATACTTTTAGGCCTCAGCTTTCTCATTAACCTTTTTTTTTTTAACTTCTCACTGTTTTGGAAAAATATATTTAAGTTTTTAGTCAAAATGTGATTGCTTCCTTTTCTCCCTCCCTGTCTTCCCTCCAGCCCTTCTCATAATCTCTTCTCTGAAACTCTTCCCTGCCCCTGATTGATGGCCTCATTTTGATTATTATTATACATATGAAATAAATACCTATGTACAGCCAGTGACTCCAGTCAGTAAGGGTGCTCATCCCTGAGAGAGACTGTCTCTCAGCAGTCAGTCTAGTTCTGGGTCTGGGGCTGTACTCTAGATTTTCTTCCTTCTTTGTTAATAATATGTCTATCAGTATTATCATTTGTTCAGGTCTTGTTTAGTCAGAATAGTGTTGATATGTCATGGGTGTAGTTTCCCTGTCATTTCTAGGAGAACTGATCTCAGATCAGACTTCCTGGTCCTCTGGTTCCTTATCCCACCTCTTCTGGGATGTTACCTGAGTCTTAGGTAGAGGGTTGTGTTCAACATGCATCTGTTGTAACCGGGCTCCACAAAATCCATTGAACTGGACATTATAACCTGTTGTGGTTTTCTGTTATGGTCTTCAATGAGGGGTGGGAGCTTCACTCGTCTGTGGATATAAGGGTAAGTTTTAGAATATAATTAGGAATTATGCTGGTCAATTAAAGTGGTGGTAGTAGGTTCTCTTCTAAGATTCATGACTTCGGTAATTCTGGGTAGGTTTCTATTCCCTCCTTTCGGGTGGGCTGAAAGTCCCATTAGATAGCTGTTATTAGTTACTGCCAAGCTATTGCATCCTTAGGGACATCTTACCACTGGCCATTGGGATCACACTGTTATGATTCATTGGAATCAAACTGATGATTCCTTCTCTCCCTTGGAAACTTGCATAGTGCTGCATTTTCTGCCATTATTACAGCTAGGCCACAGGAAGGAGGCCATCAGATTGGAGCCAGCTAAAATTTGAGTTCTGTATCCAAAGTGTGCACTGTCTTCAGCTATAGGAACTTAACCTTAAGGTGACTCTGAGAGGCAACTAAAGGCCACAGCCAAAGCCTCTATTGTTTTAGGAGTCACTTGAATCACCCTGACCAGCAATTAAAATGGAGGTTTGTAGTGAGATTTTTGGAATTTTGGATTCCTTAGAAAACACAGAGATATTGCAAAAGTGTGTTTTTGTTTTACTCCAAGGGGTTGCTTCAGACTGCCTGCTGCAGTGATTTGTCTCTGGTTCTAATAGAAGTGTGGTTTTTGTCAGCTGCAGATAGTTTCTTCTTTGTGTGACATTTGGAATTCTGGAAACTTTTCAGAGGGTATATGAGTGCTAGAGCACAGATAGGCAGAGGTTGGTGGTGGCTGGGCATTCAAGGAGAGCTGTGATTTGTTAATAGTCATGCTCAAAGAAGAAACAAAAGGAAAGAAATTATATTCATGGCTCTCTCTCTCTCTCTCTCTCTCTCTCTCTCTCTCTCTCTCTCTCTCTCTCTCTCCATCTTTCCTTTCTATCCTTCTTTCTTTCCTATCTAGTGATGGTGTGTGTGTGATGCCCAGAGAGATAAAGGGTAGGGAAAAGCTCACAAAGTAGCAAGCACCAGCTACAGAGGTTTCTCATAACTGGTGCTGTGGGTTGTTAGTGTATTGCTCTTATAAAGTAGCAGTGTCAGCCCAAGTGATATAATTTCATTTATACATGTGTGTATATACACATATGTGTATATGTGGGTGTTATTTATATGCTATGTGTAATTTTAGGTAAATATAAAATGATATGATTCCTTTAAGCTTTAGCAAACATCCTTAGTGTTATTTGTCCCTTTTTCTCTTCATTTATATCGACTTCCCCTTAAATCCAACTTTCAAAAAATCATCTCTTATTTGCTTTTTTCTCTTTTCTCATATTGTTTTTTGTTCTATAGTTTCCTGAGAGTGAAGGAAGTTGCCTTCACTTATCCATGGCTTAAGTAGAATTCTAATTGATACATGCTTCTGGGCAGGAAATATATATATATATATATATATATATATATGAATAAGTATTGGTTGTATAAAGAAGTACTTTGTAGTTCTGCTATTTAGCTTCTCTAAACACTAACAACACTTTATAAATATATTTACATTTACTATATAAACAACTAGGTCTGTTTCTCTCTGTATTTCTGCTAATTTCTTCTACATAGTGGAACACTTCCTAAAGAATGTGGGGCATTGGTTTAAAGTAAACAAGCACCAGTGTGACAAACATATCTTGTCTTAAAATTTAGGCTGGGTTTCTTTCTTGTTGTACTATAACCTCTTCTCTGGTCTTACTATTTTCTGTCTTGATGATTTCATCAGCCAGTAACAAAATGTTTCAGGGGTGTGGTATGCAAAGGACTCCCCAAAATCATCTAATTTGATCTTGGTGTCTAGGAAAGAAACATCGTGTCAGCTGGTCTTAGTTTAGTTCCCGGCTTCTGTATTAGTTACTTTCCTACTGCTGTACTAAGTACAATGACCAAAAGCAACTTATAGAGGAAATGGTTTGTTTTGCATATCCCAAGTCACAGTCCATTGAGGGAAGCTAGAGCAGGAACTCAGAGGGCAGGAACCTAGAGGCATGAGCTGATGCAGCGGTCATGGAGGGGTGCTGCATATTGGATTGCTCCTTATGACTTGCTCAGCCTGCTTTCTTATAGAATCTGGGACCACTGCTCGAGTAATGGCACTATGTACAATAGTCTGGGCCTGCCCCCATCAATCACTAATTAAGGACATGCCTTGCAGGTTTGCCTGTAGCCAGATCTTAGAGGTATTTTCTCAATTGAAGTTCCCTCTTCTTGAATGAGCTTATGTCAAGTTGACTTAAACTAACCAGAACAACTCCACATTTTATACACTTTCTCAGCTATTTTGAATTCAATTTCTTCACCTGTGAAATAGGAATACTGTCAATTTCACAGAGATATTATGAAGATCAAGTGAGAAAATTAAAGTTATTAGTACTAACCCCAACACATTGCAAGCTTCAGTGTTGGTAACTAACCTGGGCTTCTGCACTGTTCAGCTTAAATAGAAATAGGAATTATAAACCTCTTCCCCTGGCTCCTTCCTGGATTGCACAGAATGTCATGGTTGTATATTTCTTTTTCTTGAGTTGAGGATACTCCCAATGCTTCAGATCCATTGCCACATTTGCCAGGATTTCCCGAATATAAACTTGAAAATTGAGTAATTTTCTTGAGTTGTTTATGGCCTCTCAGATGACACTTCCTTTAAAGTTGAGTGGTGTAACCGAAGCAGATGATTATTTATTTAATTGTACCATTACAGTAAATGCAACTCATTTCTCAGCATAAGTGGGTAAGTGCCACCCTGGGTTGGGCTGGATTTAAAAGTCAAGGGAAAGTTCTCAGATAAGCAGAGGAAGCACACATCTCCCTGAGGATAAAGTGGCTATCACCCGGTACATCCTGGGATGTGCGTAGAATTGGTTTCCGTGAGGATCCTTTGAACCAGCTCAACGGTATGGGGTACCACCTAGTCATGGAGGTGAGTGTGAGGACTCGTTTGTTGATAATCAGATTCTCCTTTTCCAACTATGTCTCTTTGCTTGCTGAAATTATGGCTCAGCATCCCATCATGTGGGCTATTCCTTTGGTAGTTACGCTCTTTTGGAAAGTCATGTTTTTTAAAAGTTATGGCGAGGAATCGTGGGGATCGAGAGTGAGAAGGTGGTGGAATATTCTGAATAAAACAAATGTAAACTGTAGAGAAAACTGGGGCAGGGTGAACTGGAGCGAACTCCTTGTGGGTAGTAGAGTTTTGAAACAGGGGAGATGAGGGAGAATCAATCACTGAGAGCTACCTTATAGCGCTAGTTTACAGCTGTAGTTGAGAGCTTGTACTGGGGTGGGGGGCTTGGATTTGGCTTTGTCCCTCACAAACTGTCATTTCTGAAATGTTTATGGACTATCCGATACTCAATTTGCTTATCTATGAAGTGGAGGTAAGACCAACTCTACAGGGATTTGGAGGCAAGAGGACAATTAATAAAATGTAATTAGCACCCAGTTCTTACTGTTACAGTGTGGTTGGGTTCTTGCCAGTCTAGTCATTTAGAATGTTCCTCCTTGGAAGCAGCTCACTACCCAAATGGGCTTACTGACTTTGAGACTGAAGGCAAGTCTTAATTTTATCCTGGAAAGTGTTCCATATCCTCATATGAAAAAGTAAGGGGACCATTATTTATTAAGTTTAAATTGCCAACATTTGACTGAGTTTGACTTATGAAAGTAGAAATTTCATATAACTTAACCTAAAATATAATAGATAAAATATACTTTGCACAATTTTAAATATTTAAATAAATATGAAATATAAATATAAAGGTATCTACGTTATTTGCTTCAAAGACCTAAGTAAAAATACATGCGTAAGTGTTGTTTAAAGATGAGAGCATTATTATTGTTTCAGGATCCAAATCAGCATTTAAGAGAATGAGAGGGGTCTAGAGAGATGACTTAGATGGTACAGTGCTTGCCACACAGGCACAAGGGCCTGAGTTCAATTCCCTAGAGCCCAACAGTACACAGCTGCAATCCCAGCACTGGGGAGGCAGGACTGGGAAGATCTTTGGACCTCTCCCCAGGCAATCTAGCTGAATCATTGAGCACTTGATCACTGAGAGACATGGATAGGGTAGAGAGATGGTGTCGCATTGGCTGCTCTTCAAGAGGACAGGCGTGTTGTTGTTTTGTTCCAATTCCCAGCACCCACTTGGTAGACTCATCTGTTGAGTATTGGTCTCTACTCACATGCTCACACACGCACACATCAGGGGACCCTTTTCTTTAAGCAAAAGAAGAAAAATGATACACCAGAGCCTGTGAGGAATTCTGAAGTGCTGTACTCAGTACTTTAGTCAACCCTACTGGGCGGGGCAGCCCATTTCTTTGTAAAGACAACCATACAGGTTCAGACTTTACACTGGCGGTAATGAAGTCATCAATCCTCACTCAGTGTACTGGCTGGTTTTGTGTGTCAACTTGACACAAGCTGGAGTTATCATAGAGAAAGGAGCTTCCCTTGAGGAAATGCTTCCATGAGATCCAGCTGTAAGGCATTTTCTCAATTAGTGATCAAGAATGGGAGGACCCATTTTGGGTGCAGTCATCCCTGGGTTGATAGCCCTAGGTTCTGTAAGAAAGCAAGCTGAGTAAGCCAAGGGAAGCAATCCAGTAAGCGGCATTCTTCTATGACCTCTGTGTCAGCTCCTGACTCCAATTTTCTACCCTGTGTGAGTTCCTGTCCTGACTTCCTTTGATGATAAACAGCAGTGTGGAAGTGTAAGCTGAATAAACCCTTTCTTCCCCAACTTGCTTCTTGGTCATGATGTTTTGTGAGGGAATACAAACCCTGTCTAATACACTCAGTCCCTCAGAATTTCTCACAGATGAATAGGGCTTGGTTGATAATTTTATTCTACTGGGGAGAGTGTTGTCAGCTGACAAATAGTTGAATGGATTGTGACCTATTAATGAAAGAAAATAAAAACGGAATTGGACAAAGTTCATCATCTAGGAACCAACCTTGATTGAGACTTGAAATGCCAAAGTGTCGTGTGGAGTGGAGGATTGCTAGGGAGAGAACAGCTGCCCCTCGTGGTCCCTGGCTTTGTGGGCACGTGACAGGATGTGGGAAGATGGAGACAACAGGCAGGCGGCTAGTCCTACTTTTCCTCTCGTCATCCTGGCCACTGCCTTGACCCAGCAGTGATTCTTTGGGTTGTTTCCTCATCCCCGACGGAAGCTGCCTCAGAGTTATGTCCTTGGTGGTATAGTCAGTAAATTTAAGGAGCAGACGCGGCATTGCTGAGGCCACTAAGAGTCCACCATGACATAGTCATTGTACTGTTGGGGAACTCAGGGCCTCTACCAGATACTCTGTCCAAATGAGTTTCCTGTGGGTGAGAATGCTGGTTTCTGGGAAGGGGGTCTTTCTCTGAAAATGCTGCTCCATTTCAAAGTGAAGGTCGTTGACCCAGGACCAGGAAATGTCGATGGTTCTCCCTGGGAGCAGAGCAGAATCTTTGTTGCTTTCCCTTTTTTTTTTTTTTTTAATATTTTTATTTTCTGTATTCTTTGTTTACATTCCAAATGATTTCCCCTTTCCCGGATCCCCCCTCCCCATATGTCCCATAAACCTTCTTCTCTCCATCCATTCTCTAATCACCTCCCTCCTTTTTCTCTGTCCTTATATTCCCCTCCAATGCTAGATCAATCCTTTCCAGGATCAGGACCTTCTCCATACTTCTTCGTGGGAGTCATTTGTTATGCGATTTGTGCCTTGGGTATTCAGGGCTTCTGGGCTAATTAATATCCACTTATCAGAGATTGCATTCCATGTGTATTCTTTTGTGACTGGGTTACCTCACTTAGGATGATATTTTCCCGATCAAACCATTTGCCTAAAAATTTTGTGAATTCATTGTTTCTAATTGCTGAGTAGTATTCCATTGTGTAAATATACCACATTTTCTGTATCCATTCTTCCTTTGAGGGGCATCTGGGTTCTTTCCAGCTTCTGGCTATTATAAATAAGGCTGCTATGAACATAATGGAGCATGTGTCTTTATTGCATGCCGGGGAATCCTTTGGGTATATGCCCAGGAGAGGTATAGCAGGGTCCTCCAGAAGTGTCGTGTCCAGTTTTCTGAGGAACCGCCAGACTGATTTCCAAAGTGGTTGTACCATCTTACAGCCCCACCAGCAGTGGAGGAGTGTTCCTCTTTCTCCACATCCTCGCCAACACCTGCTATCTCCTGAGTTTTTGACCTTAGACATTCTGACTGGTGTAAGGTGAAATCTCAGGGTTGTTTTGATTTGCATTTCCCCAATGACTAATGATGTTGAGCACTTCTTAAGGTGCCTCTCGGCCATCTAAATTTCTTCAGGTGAAAATTCTTTGTTTAGATCTGTAACCCATTTTTTAATAGGGTTATTTGGTTCCCTGGGGTCTAACTTCTTGAGTTCTTTGTATATATTGGATATTAGCCCTCTCACTGAAGCATCTAAAAGACCCATGAGGGATATTTTGTTTAAGACAGGAAGTCCTACATCCCTCACCCTGGGCTTCTGCCAAATCTGTAATCAGAAAAATCTTCTGATTCTGAGCAACCCGGAAAGGAGACTCAATTTTGAGGTATTTTTCCCAAGGCTGTGGTGTCATCTTGTGGCTGCCCTGTTAGAATCTATCACTCTGGTGACAACATTTTGTAATTTCCCCCCAATAAATAGTACCAGAAAAAACTGACCTCTGTCTCTGTCTCTCTCAATGTCCACTCCTCTCATGTGTATGTGTGTGTGTGTGTGTGTGTGTGTGTGTGTGTGTGAGAGAGAGAGAGAGAGAGAGAGAGAGAGAGACAGAGACAGAGACAGAGACAGAGACAGAGAGTGCATTCCTGCCCTCGAGAGCAAGTGAAGGTCCCTTGGCATCCTATTCTAGCACTGCCTGTCTTTCCCCTGAGACAAGGTTTTTCACTGAAAAGTCATCGGAGGGCATACTAGAATAAGGGTCCCTGTCCTGAGGGTGTCGGTTGGATTTCTATAGTCATTATGTGATGTGTCTTCTTAGTTGCTCTGTGTCTTCCCTGCACAATTATGATCACCATGGAATATTTGACGTCACAGTTCACTCTCTGACTGTACAAGGAGACCCGGGACTTTTAATCATTTTTTGCTCAAACTCCCTGGAGGAATTGTAGCATGATAGTCATCAGTAATAGTGTCTTACTCATTGGTAGCTTTAAAAAAAACCTACTCTGGCTGCCCTCTCTCTCTTTGTCCCTTATTAAGAAGCCACGATCTGGGTCTTGGAAGTCAGAGCTAGGCTCTTCTGCACTTAGTGCACAATGCTGAATGAATCCAAGAACTCCAGCTGCTGCTGTCTAAGTTTCTAGAAAGTCACTCTCCTCAACTGTGACTTCTCCAGCTTGCCTCTGGGTGGGATAGTGCCGTGAACTGTTTAAAGCTGCTTTTTAAACTTTCACAGGTAAGTGTTCTCGTAATAAAAGAATGAAGTGATGATTGGTATTAATTTAAAATACCATATGTTAAAATTTTATTTAACATGAAGCAACCGTAAATTTAAACGTGAACAGTAAATTATTGCCAACGGTTTTAACTTTATTACAAAACAGTTTAATATGAATTTCTAACAATAAGAAACAGATGAGAAATATTTTGTTGTTATGCAATTACATTTTTGTCTCTTTTTGAGTTTTTTATTTTTATCTTGATAAAGAACTTTAATTTTTGTGTGTGTGTGTGCATGTATGTGTGTGTGTGTGTGTGTGTGTGTGTGTGTGTGCATGTGTGTGTGTGTGCCTGTAGAAGTCAGAGAACAACTTGCAGGAGTTAATTCTCTTTGTGTATGATGTGGAACCTGGGGAATGAACTTGAACTGTCATGCTTGGCACCAGATGTCTTTTCCCACTAAGCAATCTTGCTGGCACACCTGATAAACTTTTAAAGACACATTTACTCTTCCTTGAGAAAATAAAGATTCCCCTTGATGTTTGATACTCATTTTTATCAAGAGGCTACATGCTGAGTGAAGACTTCCCCGGAGTAATACTGTTTGTTCCCCCGTCCACGATGACACTTTCCTTGCTTGGTTTTGTGAGTTGAGCTTTTTTGCTTCTTAAACTGTTCCCAGACTTGTCGTGATGGCTAGGATGTTGCTGAAGTCACACCTGAACTTGGGCCTCAGCCTCCTGAACACTGGGATTGCAGGCACGGGTCACCTCTCCTGATCAGTTTTAGTTCTGTAGACCCCAGAAACAGGTTTCTGCCTTGTTACTTTAGGTATTTTCATCTAGTAGGCTCTTTAGTTGGCTGATGCTTAAGATAGGTTTATCCCTGCTGCACATCTGACGGTCTGTCACAGGAAAATGTAGCATCCCTTATGTCTCTCTGGGATGGGCTATGTTTTTACATTTGCCTTGTATTTAGCTTCTCCTAGCTCAGAGCTAGCATCCATTTTATTCCTTATTAGCAGCTATGCTACATGAGTGGCACTATATGAATATGGCCTACCATGTAGCAGGCACGGTAATGAATAGGCTTCATGCTTAGAAAGCTACCAGAATGAGGGGAAGGCAGAAGGTATGTTGCTAAGCACCACTCCAGCAGCTCTGTGGGTGGGGTTCAAAAGAATGCTTTGTGAGTGTTCACAGAGGGCATCTTGGTATAGATTGGCGATGAAATGAGTCTAGGAAAGTGATTCATTTGCTGAGAATAAAGATGTGGTAGGCAAAACAAAATGTCTTGATTTCTTCTGATGTGATACCACAGTCATCACAGAAACTTCTAGTAGCAGATGGGTGGGGATTTCTCACATAGCAAACAATTGATTCTGTAGCACCAGATGCCACATAGATGTCCAATGTGGCTCTGAAACCATATTCCCAGATATAACACCACAGACCCCAGGTTAGAGGCACAGACCCCAAAACAGGCTCCCTGAAAATGCATATGCTAGTTCTAAGCCTTGGGAGATTTTATTTGTGTTTTTGACCCATTGACTATAAACCATTGTCATTGCGGCTTCCTCTTTGAGTTTGGTTAATTTGCTTGAATAACTCCCTGAGCTCAGAGGAGCAGGTTTATCGGGTTATTTATTAGAAATATAATAGAAAACATACAGATAAAGAGATGCATAGGAGAAGGTGTGGGGTAGAAGTGTGAGCTCTCACAACCCATGTTCATCTGAGAGCTGGGACCATGTCCTTTGGGTTTTTTCCCATTGAATAGGCTTAATTGCTAATAGATTGGGTGGGAAGACCTAGCAAGTCTGTGTGCAAAGACTTTCTTTCTCTAGGAAATGGAGTGTGCTCACTCTGCAATGATAAGAGTTTTATGACTGTTGATTCTGCAGGATAAGGACAGGTAGGTCAAAGGGTTCATGACAAGTAGAAAGATGGAAAGACAGGAGGTGTGATAACTCATGTCTGGAATCCTAGTACTTACAGTGGATGAGACGGGGGATCGGGGTTAGGGTGGGGAGGTGGATTGCTGCTGTGAATTCAGTGTCAGCCTTGGTCACATAAAACTCTTAGCAAAGCTAACCTTAGTTACAATGTGAAAGCCTGTCTCAGCAAAGAAAGCAAGGAAGAAAGGAAGGAAGAGAGGGAGGAAAAGAGGGAAAAAGAGAAAAGGAAAAAAAAGACAGGGAAAATTAGAATTTTTGATAGAGTTTCTATGACTCATCTCAAGAAAGAGAAATGTTAATTGCTATGGCCTGTCTTGGGGAAGGAATTATAAGCCTAAAACTAGGGTACAAAACCAAAATATCACATATCATAATTTTATAACGGGAAGGGTCTCTGGTAGGCAAACACAATTTGGAGACATGAAATAGATCAGTGTTTCTGGAAAGCCTGGGTTATTTCATTGGGCCCAGGGCTCAGTAACCGAGGCAAAGGTTAGAAGGGGGCTTCAGATCTGTACAGATTCGTACTACCTTCTGCCTGCCTCAGCTCTGTTCTTGGTGGTAGTTTGAGTGTGCATTGTGAGTGGTGTGCATTGTGGATTAAAAATCAAAAAACAAAAAACAAGGACCCATTCTAGTACACATCTTTAAAATGGGGACTAGGTTGATGAAATAGAAAAGATCTGTGTTGTGACAGATAGCCATCAGGATGGGGTGGGATGGGGTAGGGTGGGGTGGGAAGGGATGGGGTGGGGTGGTATGAAAATGAAACACCTTCCTGCCCTAATGCCTAGAATCTGTCAATGGAGTAGTGTTGCTAAAGAGAGACAGGAGCAGCCTCTCTCTTCTCTGATGCCATTGTGAACTCTCTCTCCAGCCTCTGGGTGTGAATTCTGGAACAATGTGGACCTTGGCACTGTGGGTATTCCCTCTACTCTGCAAATCGAGCCTGGCAGGTAGGTCGGTCTTTCATGGATTGTATAATTCTCATGTTTTTGGAAAAGAATGTTTAACTTTGCAACAAAAGGTTCTGAATGTCCACAGATGTCCGACAGAATCCGGGCCAGTTCTAATGTAGGTGTGTGCTCATGCATGGGCACAGGCTTGCATGTATGTGCTGACAATAGAAATACTTTTTCACATGTAAGTTTGAAGAGATGATCTGTCATGTTCTTAAAGGAAACAATGACCTCATAAAGACCAAACATTCAGGCATGTCCAACATCTGGTCCGCAGGCCGCATACATTCCATGATAGCTATGCATGAGACCCAACATATTTCCAGATCATAATATCATGCCACAATATCAAAGGGGTGGACAACCCAAGATAGCTCTAAGCACAGCCAGGCATAAAATTGTAAACTTACTTTATGAGATAGGTTTTCCAAATTTTTTTCGTAACTTGATTATGTGGTTCTCAAGAATGAATTTTGTTCATGACAGTTTCTTGTGCCAGTGTCAAAAGGTTCATTGTACCTAAACCATGCCAACCTAAGAGCAATTTAGTTTATCATAACCTATGTTTAAAAAAGATTAAGATTAAAAAAAAAAAAACACTGTGGGCTGAATATTGAAAAGCAGGGAGATGCAGTTTACCAGCAATTGTTTCTTCCATGTCAAATGGTCAAGGCATGGTCCATGGCCATTCCCAGTCTTAAAGAACCAGGAGGTGAAGTCTGCCTGTGTGTTCAGGAAGAAGACACTGACGCTGAAGACCATTTAATCTCCTTTTCTGGAATACCTGTACCAAATGTCTGTGTGTGGCAAGCAACAAGCTCTGAACAACAAGCTCTGAGTGGAAAACAACTTTTGGAGCCATTTTCTTTCCTCCTGACACCTGGTGCCATTTTTATTTCTGGAAACTTAACATATGTGATGCCTTCCACTTACGGATTTTAATACATGTTAGCCAAAGCTGCTTCTTTGTCTTTGAAAGCTGGCTTTAATGAGATAAAATTCACACATCCAACAGTTCTGTTGAAAACATCAAGATCCAGAGGCTCTTGGCTTGCTCAGTAGTGTGACCTATAGCCAGTTTTAGGGCTGGAGAGGCAACGGCTCAGCAGTCAAGAATGCTTGCTGGGTGGGGTAGGGGGGGGAATAAAATATGGAGTGTAAAAAATAAATTAATTAATAAAAAAAGAAGAATGCTTGCTGTTCTTGCAAAGGATCATAGTTCAGTTCCCAGCAGCTTACAATGACCAGGAACCCATCTCCAGGGGAACCCGGGTCCTGTTCTGCCCTCAGCAAGTTACATGTACATGTTACATGTACAAGTACATGCCCCAACACAAGTACATATAAATCTTTAGAAACCCCTGTAGTCAGATTTAGAACATTTCCTTCATCCATAAAGGAAACTATAACCATTAACAGTCCTTCTCCTTTCCTCTCCCCTTCCTCAGCTATCTCCCCTCCCACACTGTCCCTAGTTAGCTACTAATCTCTTTTCTGATCTGGCCGTATATATTTGCATGTTTCTGACATTTCAGAAGTACTTCCATTTAGCTATAATTATATATCCTTTAACGAGTGTCTTTCTATAGTCGTCCCCTCTAACTACCCACATGTCTTCTTCATGAGGTCAGTTTTTTTAAAGTACATAAGGGAGACTGTGTAATATTTATCTTTCTTTGCCTCTATTATTCAACTGTGTGTGTCTCTTTGTACGTGTGTGTGTGTGTGTGTGTGTGTGTGTGTGTGTGTATGTGTCTGTATGTCTGTGTGTCTGTGTGGAGTGCATGTGAGTCTGGAAACCAGGGGAAATCTCTGTCACCCGTCCCCATCCACTTTTGAGATTTTTAAAGACAAGCTTTCTCATTGGCTAGGAACCTACCACACAGGCTCGGCTTGCCTTCCTGTGAGGCCAGAGGACCCACATCCCCGTGGCTGCCACCATGCCAGCTTTGGTTTTTCAAAAACAGATTACAAAAGGAGAATCTGATTGATTGAGCTATCTTCCAGGCCATGAATGTCTCATTAGTCTATACATCTGTCTTTATGTTAATAATGTACTGCCGAGATGACTGGAGTTATTATTTCATACTTGTGTGTGGTATGTGTACTTGGTAATAAGCATGTGGATGCATCTACATGTGTGTGGAGGCCCAAGGGTCATGTGAAGTTCCCTTTTTTGATTTTTGTGACAAGTTCTCCCATTGAATCTGGATCTCAATGACTAGGCTAGGCTGGCTGTGCAGTGAACTTCAAGGTCTGCCTTTCTCTGTCCATCCACCATTACTATAGCTGGTTTATAGGCACACTGCCATAGCCGGCCCTTTAAGATCCAAACTTAGGTCTTCACAATTGTGTGGCATGGCATATATATTGTTGACTGAGCCATCTCCCCAGACCATGTAGGCTAAAGATATATGTACCTATATGTACCCAAGCATAATATAAACATGCCTCAGTATACACACTCACAACATATATGAATCCTAATCTTACCCACAAGCCCCATACACTACGCACAGTACACACTATACACACTGCATGCAGCAAACACACATGCACACATATAAATATATTGTTATTCTCTTTGAGTCCTAGAGATAGGAAGTGAATCAGTCAGCAAATGAGTCATGTCTCTTGGGAATACTTGGATGACCCTTAGTTCATCTTCTATGAGATTTTCCCTGTGACATTTGTGAAATATTCAGGCTGTTAACATTCTGCTTGTTGTCCTAAGGACTCCCCAGGGATGTCTTAAGTTGTGTGGGCCCTTTGTGGAATGTGTTGATTCTGCACCTTCTAATCTCCATGTAACACAGATTATTACTTAGGTCTAGTTCAGTTCTTTTTGGTCTTGTTATGCATCTAAACTTGCAAGTCATCATCTTTGTCATGGTTTTTGGTTTTGAAACTGTGAAGATAAAATTCTTTTTCTTTAATTCGATATATTCTTTATTTACATTTCAAATGATATCCTCTTTCCTGGATCTCCCCCCTCCCCGAAAGTCCCATAAGCCCTCTTCCCTCCCCCTGTTCCCCAATCACACCCTTCCCATTTCGCTATCCTGGTATTCCCCTACACTGCTGAACTGAGCCTTTCCAGGACCAGGGACCTTTCCTTCCTTCTTCTTGGGCATCATTTGATATGTGAATTGTTTTTTGGGTATTCCCAGGTTCTGGGCTAATATCTGCTTACCAGTGAGTGCATACCATGTGTGTTCTTTTGTGATTGGGTTGCCTCACTCAGGATGACATTCTCCAGTTCCACCCATTTGCCTAAGAAATTCATGAATTCATTGTTTTTAATAGCTGATTAGTATTCCATAGTGTAAATATACCACATTTTCTGTATGCATTCCTCTGTTGAGGGACATCTGGGTTCTTTCCAGGTTCTGGCTATTATAAATAGGGCTGCTATGAACATAGTGGAGCATGTGTCCTTATTACATGCTGGGAATCCTCTGGGTATGTGCCCAGGAATGGTATTGCAGGGTTCTCTGGTAGTATCATGCCCAATTTTCTGAGGAACTGCCAGACTGATTTCCAGAGTGGTTGTACCAGCTTGCAACCCCACCAGCAGTGGAGAAGTGTTCCTCTTTCTCCACATCCTCAATAGCACCTGCTGTCTCCTGAGTTTTTTATCTTAGCCATTCTGACTGGTGTGAGGTGAAATCTCAAGGTTGTTTTGATTTGCATTTCCTTGATGACTAAGGATGTTGAACATATCTTTAGGTACTTCTCAGCCATTTGATATTCCTCAGTTGATAATTCTTTGTTTAGCTCTGTACCCCATTTTTAATAGAGTTATTTTTGGTTCTCTGGGGTCTAACTTCTTGAGTTCTTTGTATATGTTGGATATTAGCCCTCTATCGGATGTAAGATTGATAGAAGAATTCTTTATCCAATCTGATGGTTGCCATTTTGTCCTATTGGCAGTGTCCTTTGCATTACAGAAGCCTTGCAATTTTATGAGGTCCCATTTGTCAATTCTTGATCTTAGAGCATAAGCTATTGGTGTTCTGTTCAGGAAAATTTCCTCTGTGCCCGTGTACTCAAGGCTCTTCCTCAGTTTCTTTTCTATTAGTTTCAATGTGTCTGGCTTTATGTGGAGGTCCTTGATGAACTTGGACTTGAGCTTCTTACTGACCTGCTGAGTGGTGGGTACAGATATGGAGCTTGCAAGAGGGAGTCAGATGAAGACCAATGTGGAGGAACCAGCTGTCCCTCATTCTCCTTGTTACTGTTCAGGGTCTCCTTTGTGCCCTGTGGACAATGCACATATTATAGAGCACATATATAAATAAGTACATATATAAACATTTGTATCTAGAGCCCTTTAAAAACCATAAATGCTAAAATCTAAACAAAAGGATGAATGCCACTGCTCCTGGAGCCCTTTACTGTTGCCTTCCCAGTAAACAGTAATATCTCTCTGACAGAGTTAAAATACAGATCACATTGCTCTGGTATTACAGAGGCGTAGAATACCCCTAGTTTCTATGACTAAGCTAAATCAACCAAAGTCCCCTTTTGACTAAAAGAAAAGTCAGGTAGGAAAACAGAAACAGGAAAAGTTGAAGAGTCTTAAAGACTGTTCATTAGCCCTATCTCGCTTTCTTCTGGTTTCCAGCAACTTTGGGTTAACTCACCCAAAAACTTCCACTTCCAAGATTCCTGCTGTTCTTGCTGATTGAGCATTAGAGCAGGATTTTTCTAACCCTAGCGTCTGTGTGAATGGGTCCTTACATTCCACTGTCTTTCCTGACCCACCTGGCATTGCCCAGTCTGTTTGTCACTGTGAGTCAGCTGGCTTTAGCTGAGCATTGGGGTATTAGGTTTGTATCTACACCAAGTTGTTTGCCTGGTGATCTTGAAGTCCCTCGGTGTGTACATGCCTTCGTCCCAATCCTCAGCCTACTTTAATCTTATAGATCTACCCTCAGCCCACCCCCAATCCTTGAGCACAAGAAAGATTCTGAATCCTTGGATACTCACCTATAGGCAGTCCACCTGAAGGGTTGCTCTAGGCCTCCCCTCTGCCATTCAGGATGAAGATGCCTTGCTGGAGTTGGTGCCAAGTACTGAAATCTAGCTTCTTTCAGACTTCCGTACCTTTTCATGCTGAGCCCTGTAAAACAGAATGCTAGCCCAGATGTCTAGTCAGGGCCCAATTGCATGTTTATCTTACTATGCCCTCTTTTCATTCCAATCTCTTCCTCTTCAGCTGGTCCTTGCTAGAAGGGATGAGTTGTTACTATCACCAACACCTCTACCTCCTTTTCTCTTCCCTTCTCTCCTATGAGCATGTGTGTGTGTGTGTGTGTGTGTGTGTGTGTGTGTGTGTACTGATGTGTGCTCATACAGCTACATCTGCTCAGACCAAGGCCAGAAGAGACTATTGGGTGTCCTGCTTTTTGCTCTCTGCCTTGTTCCCTTCGGGTCTCTTATTGTGAGACCCTGAGCTAGGCTGGTGGCCATCAGGGCCCAGCAATTCTTCTTCCCACACAGTTCTGGTTTACAGACCTTGCATAGCTTCTTATGTCAGCTGGGGAATTGAACCAGGTTCTTGTGCATCTGCAGAAAGCACCCTTACTCATGTAGCTATCTCCCCAACCCACCCTTTTCTATTCCTTGTTTGATAGGGACTTCTTCTCTAGGAAGCATTAAAGCTTTGATTTAATATGTGATTGTGATTCAATTTCCCCTCTGAAATATACCTTCTCTTAAAGACTATTATCTAGACAAACATTCAAAAGACATTAGTAGGGTTTATCAGTTGAACATTGCCCTTAGTATAAAATTTCCCTCAGCTCTTGCATTTGTGTATGTATTAGAAATCCATCATTACCTAATATAGCTGATGAAACCACTTCTCAAACTAACATATCAATGCAAAAAGAAACCCACCCAAAACAACACAATCTAAGACTACAAAGGAATCTATACATATTAGAAATCAAATTTTAAAAAAAGAAATATTTGTGACTATTGATTCTAAATAATCAGATCTAATGATTATGCCCAATAATAAGCAGATCTAATCACTACCTTAATCTAGGAAATGTTACATTGTATTTTATTCATGCTATCCATGACTGAAATAAAATGTAAAAAATTATAAACAAAATTTTAAAAAGCCAAAGGTAATGATTCTGTTTCCACGGTTTATTGACTACATTCATGATGAAATCAAATTGTACATGAGTCAGTGAAAAACTTAGTTGTGATGCCACCTCTTTAGAGGCTGTGGGACCTAGAGAATGGAGCCAATAACTGAGGTGGACTGAAGCCTCATGCAGTAGCCGACTTTACTCAGAGCATCAGACAATTTATACTCTGAAGGTTAAGAAGGGTCACCTGAATAAAGTGTCCAATCACAATTATAAGCCACATGTGGCAAAAATATATTTTTCCATAGAGGCACATAAAAATTAATCAATAACCAGTTGAAATGAATAATCTGAAGTAAACTCAGCCTACTACACCTGGGAGGAACATGAAAACACATTTCAAGAACAATTCCATGCTTTGAAGAAACCAAGGTCACAAAATTCTTTTCTTTTTTAAAAAAAAAGTCCATTTGTTTATTATTTATATGTAAGTATACTGTAGCTGTCTTCAGACACTCCAGAAGAGGATGTCAGATCTCATTACGGATGACTGTGAGCCACCATAGTTGTTGAGATTTGAACTCAGGACCTTTGGAAGAGTAGTCAGTGCTCTTAACTGCTGAGCCATCTCACCAGTCCCAACATTCTTGTTTTCTTGGAGTTTTTTCACAAGTACTCAGAATTTTCCTTACACAACGCCATTCTTGGATCATATTCTGACAATGTAATTCATTCCCACTACTGTTTATTAATATGTAAATTCTACTACTTAGGGACCCCTTAGGGCAGGAGAGCTTTGTTGTGGAGTAGACAGTATGTGCTTTTCCTGTCCTGTAGGGAACTACCAGGAACATCAGCCACAGATGTGCAAACATCATGGACAACATTGTAGCATAGATTGAATTTCTGAATTTTTCTTACATCTGTATCCATAATCCAGTTATTCCGAGTGGTTCATTTGCTGCCTTGCTTAGTAGTTAACATACATCTGATGTTTACTTTAAATAACTTTTGCTTCTAAGTGGGTTTTTATGGTTGTTGTTCTTATTGCTATTTGGTTTTTTTGAGGCAGGGTTTCTCTGTGTAGCCCTAGCTGTCCTGGAACTAAGCTAGCTTCGAATTCAGAGATCTGCCTGCCTCTGCCTCCTGGGTGCTGGGATTAACAGTGTGCACCACTACTGCCTGGCTCTATGTGTTTATTTTTATTAGGATTGTAAAATGTATTTTTTTTAAAAGTAGACATTTCTTCAAAGGTAATAACTGAAGTAACAGACTTTTCCTGAGTCTGGCTAGGACAATGGTTCTCAACCTGTGTATTGCAACCCCTTTCACAAGGGTAGTTTCAGATATTCTGCATATCAGATATTTACATTATTATTCATAACAGTAGAAAAGTTACAGTTATATGAAGTTCCAACAAAAATAATTTTAGGGTTGGGGCGGGGGTCACCACAATATGAGGAACTGCATTTAAAGGACTGCAGTATTAGGAAGGCTGAGAACCACTGGGTTAGGAGAATCTACTTTACTTGGCAAATGTGATTTAGAAGGCACTGATTAAAGTGTGAAGTGCTAGCAATGGTTCTTGTGTTCTAAAGTTGTGGTTCTGTGACTTTTCCCTAGTTCTGCCAACTAAGCCAGAGAACATTTCCTGCATCTATTACTTTGATGAAAATCTGACTTGCACTTGGAGACCAGAGAAGGAAACCAATGATACCAGATACATTGTGAGGATGACTTAGTAAGTGTGGGAACTGTGTGTGTGTGGGGGGGGGGGAGGATGAAAGGGAGAGGGAGAGGGAGAGGGAGAGGGAGAGGGAGAGGGAGAGGGAGAGGGAGAGGGAGAGGGAGAGGGAGAGAGAGAGAGAGAGAGAGAGAGAGAGAGAGAGCTCTTAGCAGGAGGTGGGGCTTCTGATTCACCCCTGAGTCAAGTTACTTTGGAAGGATGACATTTCTCAATAACTTGTGGGTGACAGCTATATCTGTAAAGTGGGTGGGTGGTGTCCCAGTTCCTTGCAGACATGCTGACAGGATTGAACCTGAAGAGGGAGGACTATAGGCCATATCCTGATCTGCCATTAGAGATGCCGGAGTGATTAAGAGCGGGTTAGAAGCTTGGTGGGAAAGTCTCCATTTGCCATATTTGTTCTTACTCCTCTCCTTCTAGAAAGAGCTACCCCTCTGTTTTGTTCTCATGGGTCCGGATATAGCGGCTGTGGCTTAGAGCTAAGAGCACTTGCCTCAGCCTGCCACTGATTTCTATGGGACTGTTTGTCAGCTCAGTGGTCCCTGGCTTTTCTTCACTGCCTCAAGCATCCCTTTTGACTACATTTCCATTAGGATATAATTTTCTATCATTTAACAACCACAATTCTAGCCATAAGCCAAGTGTTTTAGTATGTGCAAGGTTTAAATGTTTTTCTAAGAAAGCTAATGAAACTGTTCATTTGTGTTCCCCTACAAACAAAATCATTCAGGCTCGAGATTATTTTGAGATGGACTTTTGTTTTTGTTTTTTTTTTTCTATTTCAAGTAAAGAGCCAATTATTACAAGGATGGTGGGGGTGGTGTGTGTGTGTGTGTGTCTGTCTGTCTGTCTGTGTGTGTTCACACATGTGGGCACTCAAAGGGAAGTCTACATTTACAAAATAAGAAAAGAGAAGAACAAATCCTTGCCCTGGGGAAGAGAGATGTGGGTAGTTTTTAAGTTGAGATTTCAAAGACATTTGGAAGTAAGTGTGGGAAAGAAGAGAGAGGGTGCAGTTCCAGAGTCGTGATGTGAATACCTGCGACCAGCACTAGCAACAGTCACAGTCCACACCTCAGTTTATTTATGTGACTTTACTTATTTCACCCTGTACAGACCTGTGCCTCTGCCTGTGCTTATGATCATGACACAATACTACCCCGGAAGCCATTTTTTTGTATCAGAAACCCTCAAGGTCCTTTCTGATCCTCAGATTCTATATGTCTAAGCTCCATCGATCCCTTGCAAGCTGAGCCTCCCATTCGGTTCTGCTCCAGGTCCACAGGCTGAGAACCACATAGGCTGTGGCTGTACCCACCTGACACTGCTCTAGAGGCTCCTGGGAGAATGCAGCTGATATGTGAGGTGGACTAAAGTCCCACGCAGTAGCCAACTTTATTCAGAATGTCAGGCAAAAAAGTATTTATACTCTGAGGGTTAAGAAAGATCATATGAGTAAAAGTGTCAGGAGTTCAAGCTTTATATGATCAAGACAAGCCACATGTGGCAAAAACATGTTGTTCCCTACAGGCAGATGAAGGATAGTTTAAATATTTAATTGAATAATAACAGTAAGCCATAACGAGTAATTTGCAGTAAACCCACTCCTATCTGCTACACCTGGGAGGAGCATGAAAACATTCAGAGGACAATTCTGTGTTTTGAAGAAACTGAGGTCACAAGACTCTTACCTTGTTTCCTTGGAGTGTCTCAGAAGTGCTCAATGCTCCCCTCACGTGCATCCGTTCCTAGACCGTGTTCTGATTCCCACCCACCTGATTCCCGTTAATGACATGAGAATAACAGCTGGAGAAGGTCAATCAATCCACCATCAATCACGGATCATTATCTGTTATCTATTACCTGCCTATTATCTCTTGTCTTACTATTCTAGTGCTATGAAAGGACGCCTTGACCAAGGCAAATCTTATTAAAGAGAGAATTTAACTGGGAGCTTGCTTGCCGTTTCAGAGGGTTAGTCCATGATCATCATGGTGGGAGGCAGACAGGCATGGCACTGGAGCAGTAGCTGAGAGCTTTACATCCTGATCCATATGTACAGCAGCAAGGGGGGGCGGAGAAGGGAGAGAAGAGGGCAAGAGAGGAGGGGAGATGCACATACACTGGTCCTCAAGGCCCACCCCCTGTGACACACCTCCTCCAACAGGACACGCCTCCTAATCCCTTCCAAATGGTTCATCAACTGGGGATTAAGCATACGTATATATGAACCTATGGGGAGGCATTCTCATTCAAATCACCACATCTACCTACCCTCTATTTGTCATCTCTCATCTCTCTAATCTGCCTTTTATCTGTTATCTATTTGTATGCATAGTTATCTTAATGAGTTTTTAAAAACAATCTATTCCAATGAAAAAAATCAGCTTGAAACATACAAATTTTTAATTGCATCATAAAAGATGGTTATTTAAACATTTTTATAAAGATATTTCCAAGTATCGATGACAAGTCACATAAATATATGTTTTTATAAAATGGTGATTATTCTGCACATGATATGTATCCTGAATTAAAAGATAAGGTATTTTAAATATTAGTTACATTTGCAATAATTTATTTAGCAAATCCTCTGGTATTTTAAATTTTGTGTGTGGAGGTGGGGGTGGGGGTGGGGGGAAGACAGAGTTTCTCTGTGTAACCTTTGCTGTCCTGGAACTCACTGTAGAGCAGGCTAGCTTTGAACTCACAGAAATCTACCTATCTCTGCCAACAGAGTGCTGGGATTAAAGGCAAGCACCACCAATGACAGCCTTGAAAGGATAAATTCTTAAGGATCTAGCTTCAATATTTTGATTCTAATATGGAATTTGAACAATCTGTTGATTATTTATTAAAGTAGGAATGCATCGCCATATAGTCTGCAGGGTTGATTGTAACCTGGACTTTGGGCAATCTGTTCTCTCTTATAATAGGAAGGCACCATCATATGCGCTGCAGGGTCTCCAGAGGGTCTGTGTGGCCCACATCATCTCAGGCAGGCAGGAAGCAGATACCCTTGGCAGATGCACCAAATCCCCACCCAATTCTCAGAGCAGAAGTCACAAATGAGTCTTAGTTCATCTAAGTGCGATTTTGTTTTCAAACTCCTGTTGAATTCCTTTTCTTTTTAAAGCTCTGATGGGAAAGGAAGTTGCACTGGTAATACTACAGAGGCTTGGTATTCTTTTACCAGTTTCTGTGCAATACCCCCAGACAACTGCAGTGTTGAAGTAGAAGCTCAGAACAGAGATGGTCAAGTTAAATCTGACATCACATATTGGGATTTAACCTCCATAGGTAAGTGGTTGATGGTATCTTGGAAGGGGCATTAGACTAATTGTTCTTCCAACTTCCTTCCCCTAATAAAGGAATCTTTTGGTTCAAATGCAGACTCCCTTTGAGGGAATAATTGATATATACTGTGGGCCTATTGAGGTTTGGTCTGTTGCTATGTATTGTAATGCAAAAATCGGTATCACAAGGTCTAGTTGCCTCAAGACAAATGAATTCTCACATATGCCCCCTTTTGTTGTTCAAACCTTGCTCCTTAATTTAAAACTATTGGTTGAATAAAGGTCCTACATCCTGTAGGTAGGTAGAAGAGTATGCAAATCAATGGATTTATTACATGCACAAAGTTATGCAAATATCACTACTAAATTCAGATCTAGGATAAAGTTTAATATAGTCAGGAAACTTCATACTTATCAGTAACAAGTCCCCAACCATTTATTTACTTTTTCTTCTAACATCTAGCAAGTTCAACCTGTTTTTTTAATTTCTTCTCTCTATGGATTTGCCTATTAGAAACATTTTACATAAATAGAATTGTATAATATATGCCCTTTAAAAAATGGCTTCTATAATGTATTCAAGTTCTGTCATGTATTACTCCATTTTAACTGTTGAATTGTAGCCTATGGGATGGATGTATCATTATGTTTATCCATTTGCCAGTTAATATATATTTAGGTTGTTTCTTCTTTTTGATTACAATGAATAGTGAATCTGTGAATATTTGTAAACTTTTGCTTGAAAATATGTTAAATTTCTTCAGTTCTACACCTACTACAATTGCTGTGTCATGTGGTAACTTAGTTTAACTTGTTGAAGATTTACCAAACTTTGTCAAAGTGATTTTACCATTTTCCATTCTCATTGGCTGATTATAAAGGTTCCAGTTTCCCTATATCTTCTCTGATGCATTTTGTCCCACTTTTTACAGTTGTCTTGGAAAGTATGAAGTGGTATCTCATTGTGGTTCTGATTCACATTGTGGTATCTGCAATGACTAATGGCTCATTTAAAATTTTTGTCCCTTTTTATTGTCTTTTTTTTTAAAGCTAGATTTCTTTGTGTAGCCTTGGCTACCTTGGAACTCATTCTGTGGACAGGCTGGCCTATTGCCTCCCAAGTACTGGGATTAAAGGCATGCACCACCACTGCCTGGCTTTCATTGTCTTTAAAAGTATTTTATTAGCTATACTAATTATAATTAACAATGACTTTCATCATGACTTTTCATATATAAAATATATTTAAATTATAATTACTCCCAAGGGTTTTCTTGACCATCATTCCCCCCCCCCTGCCTGCACTGATTCCTCCTCCTTCCCAGTTATTTTGTGTTTTAAATTTTTCTTTATATTTGGAATAAGAGAAAGAGCCTTTAATTGGACTAAAAGGGGGAGGGAAATGTTGGCAAAATGTGTAAAAATTATCCTTGTGTTATTCAAATGCTGATTTCTGTGCACCCGTATCTGGTTACAATACAGACTTGGCATTATAATGCTTATTCTAAGAATCTCCTGTCTCAATATTGGGTAAACATTGTCCCCAGTTATCCCTGACTGGTCAATAAAAAGCTGATCAGCCAATGACTGAGCAGAAGAATGAATAGGGCTGGTCTTCCGATCCCAGCCAGGGGAGAAGAAGAAAGAGAGGGAGAGAGGATTTGCCATGAGGTGAGGGTCCAGGAGCTACCATAAGAACACACTTGGAGCAGAGAGAGCCAGATCAATACCAAAATTAAAGTATCTCGGGGATTTTGGTTGGGAAGATTAGTTAAGAGGATTAGAATCGGTTAATATCTGCTCATTATTCTGCCTTAAAGCTTGTTGAATAAATCTAATAGTCTCTGTCTCAATTGTTTGGGACCTAGCCAGGTTAGAGAAAGAAACTGCCACTTTTAACTTTGCACTAATATTTGGCGCCCAACGTGGGGCATGAACCTATACCCCTGAGATTAAGAATCTCCTAACACCCTTTATTTGAATGATATTTCTTGATGGTGACTCTTTAGACAACAAAATAAGTTTGATAAAATCAATGAATCTGTTTCTCTCTTATTGTTTGTCTTATTGTCAAGTATTACATCTAAGAAAGAAATCATTACCAACCCTAATTTATTGCTGTGTTTTCTTCTAAGGTTTATAACTTGCTACATTTTGATAGTTGGTTCATTCTAAGTAATTCTTTTGTTTGATTGATTTTAGTGTTTTGGAGTAGGTTGGCCTCACACTGTATAGACAAGACTGAATTTGAACACCTGATTCTCATGTCTTCTACCTCTCAAATGATAGGGTTATAAGCATGTACTACCATGCCTGGTTCATTGAGCTCACCTTTATAAAAGGTGTCTTTTTATTAATTTTAATTATGTGAATGCTCACGAGTACAGGTGCTTGTGGAGGCCAGAGGTGTTGAATGTTCCTGGAGCTGGAGCTAAAGGTGATTGTGAGCTGACTGATATAGGTACTGGGAACTGAACTTAGGTCCTCTACAGTAGCACTATGCACTCTAGCCTCCTGGGTTAGTTTTTTCATATGGTGTTAACTGTGTCAGTCAGCTTTATGTTACTATAACACATATCTGTAAAAATGTAAATCTGATTTTTCTTCCTGGCCACATAGCTCCCAACAGCAATGACTCTGAGAATAATTACTTATTATGTTATTAGTTAATACCTAGACCATAAATTTTAGCTCATTCTCTGATTTGCTTTTTTTTATTAATCATTTTATTTGTTTACATTTCAAATGATATCCCCCTTACCGGTTACCCCTCCACAAACACCCCCATCCCATCTCTCCTCTCCCCCCTCCCCTTTGCCTCTATAAGGGTGCTCCTCTACCCACTCACCCACTCCTGCCCAGAGTAGCACCCCCCTACTCCAGGGCATCAATCCTCCCTCCCCTTCCATTGATGTCAGATAAGGCTATCCTCTGCTACAAATGTATCTGGAGCCATGGTTCCCTCTATGTGTATTCTTTGGATGGTGGTTTAGTCCCTGAGAGCTCTGGGTAAACCTGTTAGCTGATCTTGTTCTTCTTATAGGGTTGCGATCCCCTTCAGCTCCTTCAGTCCTCCCGCTAACTCTTCCATTGGGGTTCCTGGCTGTGAGTATCTGCAGCTGTATTGTTCAGGTGCTGGTAGAACCTATGAGGGAACAGTCATTCCAGGCTTCTGTCAGCAAGTGTTTCTTGGTGTCGGACTAGCTCTTAACTTATTTAATCTATTCTGTTTACCACTTGCTTAGTTACCTCTTCTTTAGTTCCTGCCTGCTTCTTCTTTACCATCTCCTCAGCATCTCCTCAGAGTCTCTGAATTCCTCTTGCTGCTAATTTATGTTAGTTTCCTCAGTCTGCCTCCCTGTCTCCTCTTTCATTTCGACACCCATGGCTCTCTTCTCTTTTAACTCTATTTCCCAGAATCCCCTCTCTTCCTGACAATATCCCACCTCCTATTTCCTACCTCATCTCATTGGCCATCAGCTTTTTTATTGACAGATAATGCTTATGAGAGATTCTCTCTACACATATCTTGACAGAAAAAGGATTTGTTTTCATTCATGGTTTTTATAGGTTTCAGCTTATGCCAACCGGTCCCATTGCTTTAAAACTGTTTACTTCATAGCTGAAGAACAAAATAAGAGAGTAGAAACGGGTCTATTGTCCTCTTCAGTGACAAATGCCCAGTGACCTCTAGACCTTCTCCTAGGCCCTGCCCCCTAAAAGTTCACAACCTTCCAATAACCAATGGGCAAGAACCAAACTTTTTATACAAGGATCTAAGGAGAAACTGGGTGACTTTTTTATTTTAGACTAAATTCTTTTTTGCTTTAGAATTCTAAAAGAATTATATTTTTTCTTGCTCTGTATTATCCAGAAGTTGTTTAAGACTTCTTGCCTCAGAGTCTTAAGTTCTCTGTTTATAACTATGAGCCACCATGCTTGGCTAAAATACATTATCTTCAAGAAAAGAAATTTGGGACTACCATGTTCACAGCATGCAAAGAAATGAGCAATATTTTCTGGTGACCATTCTTTATCCCAGAGTGCCAAACCTGCTGGATGGTTGCACAGTCTCTTCATAAATAATTCAGTTGTAGTTTACTCTGTAAGCCACGTTTTCCTTATGATTACATCATCATCATCATTGAATGTATTTTTATGTTTTGCCATCATGATGGTTGGCATTGAGTAAAGGACTGATTTGCAAAGAAATCATAGGAGCAATCCTCTTGTTGCTGAGTATGGTGTTTCCATTGGTATTGGGAGAGTGGCACTCACTTTCTACTGCCTTGCTAATGCATCTGTGTACAGTGGACCACAGAATATGGACTGTCTTTGGCTTTCTAGGCTTACTGTGCACTCAACTCTGGGTAGACACTATTAGTATCTTCTCATCTGTCTGTAAATATGAAGATTGTCTGGTTTTTGTTTTTCAGTGAAAACCAAACCACCTATAATTTTAAGTGTGAATCCAATTTTGAATAAAATGTTCCAGATACAATGGAAACCCTATGAAAAGATTTATGTGTTTCCTTTAACGTGCATGCTTCGGTTCAGGACTGTCAACAGTAGCCACTGGGTAAGTTATCCCAGTGTGTTATTTCCACAGAGACACGAGGAAGGACCTTATTGACAACTTTTGTTCATACAGAATTGTATTTTTCACTTTTACATGGAAAATAGACAAAATATTAATGGTCACTATTCTATTTCCCCATTTTCCATTTGCACTTTTTAACTTGGGAATATATTCTACCATATACATTTTGTATTCTGAACACAATGACAGTCTTAAAGACTGGAAATTTGGTTTCGTATTATACCCTGTTTTGTATATTGTAGTATCAGCCACCAGAAACTATTATTTGGCCACTTTAAACATTTTTAAATCTTTTATGAAATATATAGCGTATTTTAAATGAACAAAATATACATTGCATCTAGTAAACTGTTACTAGGTCAGCATTCATGTAAGAACCCGCCCAAATCAGGAACAGAACATCCACTAGTCTATCAGAGCTTTCTCTTTTCCTGTTCCTGATCACTGCCTGCACTTAAAGCATGATTAACAACCTCTTTGAGTGTTACATATCAGATATCCTCCTTATCAGATATTTACATTTTTGTTTATAATAGTAGCAAAACTGCAGTTATGAAGTACCATATAATAATTTTATGGTTGGGGATTACCACAAATGAGGAACTTAAAGGGTCACAGTGTTAGGAAGGTTGAAAACCACTGTTTTAAGGTTAGCTACTTCTTCATGACAGTCATCTCTCTGCTTTTCATGCTTGTTTGTTTTGCTTTATTTTGCTGGATTTCTGGGTGTAGGAATCACCTTGAAGTTTTAAGCCAAAGACTGGGTAACCCCTAAGTCTTTGGGCTCTGCGTTGTATCTCTCAGAGTAGTGGACACTAAGTCTCTGTCACACAAACTTCCAACTAACAAATGGAGAGGAGGAGGAGGATGGTAATTCAGGGTGTGAGTCACACACCCTGAGTGGGTGTGACTTGTCTCAGCAAGAAAACAGTGCAGCTGAAGCTAGAAGCAGAAAAGTAGTGCATGCCGTCTCCATTCCTGCTTACAGTCCATTCTGTCTTACAGACAAAAGTCAGTTTCGAGAATTGTGGACGGGTCTACAACCTCACGGGGCTTCAGGCTTTCACAGAATATGTCCTGGCTCTAAGATTCAGGTTCAAGGACTCAAAATACTGGAGCAAGTGGAGCAAAGAAGAAACCAGAATGACTATGGAGGAAGGCAAGTTCTTCCCTTCTATTCTTCTCTGCTTACTCTGGTGCAGGGCTTCCTGGGTCTAGCCTTAGTGGGTTTTGACACATGGGATTAGGATTCGTGAATTCTCGGGAAACCAGGTTGCAAAGTATATGGAGGACCCCTCTCCATGAAACATTGGTATCTAGGAATAAGCTATTCTTTTCAGGTACCTAAGTTGCCATAGCAGTCTTGAGTACCCAGAGATATAGGATCTCATCTCTTATCCTCATAGGAGATTCTTAGACTCTAGATGAAATGGCATCATATCCTTGGAAGGTATTCTATGATAAGTTGAAGCTATACATCTTAAATCTTAAGCATGGATCTTAAGTATATTAGAGATAATACAAGAAAATGGGTCCTATTTTTAATGACAGCAAAGGAAAGAAAGAAATGGGTTGCACAAAGCCAATCCCATAGCTGGTCTCCAGAATCAACTTCCATACTTGTGGTCCAGGAATTTATTTCTTCCTGTTCCTGATTGTGTTTCCAGGAGACCAACTTAGAAGTAAGTATTGAATATTTGTCACATTCAAACTTTTGGTTAGATTCAGGAACCTGTCTGATACCTTCCAAATTTGATTTCCCTTGGAGGTGTTCCAACTTAGTCTGTAACTTTCTCTTCATGGATGTAGCTTCACGTATCAATTAGAGAATTGGGTATCGTTCTCATATGAGATTCTTACATGCCATGGTCTGGTAATGTGGGGAAGAGACTACAGAAAATCCAAAATCACATGCTAAAGTGTTAGGACCAGACCAAACACAAGATGATGGCAATATAAATGAAATAAAAATTTTGATTAAAATTGTATGTATTGAGCATGCATTCTACAGACTCCCTCTCTAACAGCTTAAGCAATATGAATATCTACAGGTATAAAACTGTACATAAAGTAAACAATAAGAGATGGCCAAATGGCACTGGGATAATCAGTGTGGTGACTGAGTCTAGCTCTCTCTGTAAAAACACCGGAATGAACATCCTTACCCAAACTGTCCTCTTCCTCAGTGACACCTTGCACCAGGCAGTTTAGTGATTAAGTAATGCCCAGTGTGGTTGTAGCCTGTCCAGATCTTGCTGTGGCTATCATTTTTCTCTCATGGCACTAGCACGGTTCCGTCTCCAGCTGGGCCAGCTTCTCAGTTCAGGATGTCCTCATGTCACTGTCCTCAACATTCTTTGCTGTCAGCACTGTAAGTTATTATCTCTTCTAGTTCAGCTAGCTGCCATCCGCTGAGAAAAGCACATCAGCTCTTAACACATCACCCCGAGAACTCTGGCTCGGAGTGGGGCATTCCTTCTGCTCTTGTTTTGTCTTCATTCTTTTTTTGGGATCTGAGAAGGGGGCAGTGGATGGATGACTCAAACCCCTGAAAATCCTAAGTTCTTGTTTTCCAGTGCACAAACCAACTTTTTCCTATTTCATAATGGAATGCTAGCTATCTAGATCACACAATCTCAAACCTTATAATTATTTGAAAAGTTCTAAGCCAAATTAAAGTTATCATTTTTTCTTTAAACCTATTGATGATTATAACTAGCTACCTATATTTAAGTATTTAAATATCTATTCATCTGATACAGATGTACTTAGATTTAAATCCTGGCTGTATTACTTAAACGCTGTATAAGTGGATAATATACATACTTTCTCTCTGAGGATAGTAATGTCAAATACCCACTGTGATAGGACTGTAGGGATTAAATGAGCTCATTCAGGTAAAATACTTAATGCAGTGGTACTTGCTAGAAGTTAGCTGTTGCCACTGTTGTTCATCAGTGTCTACTAGTGCATGTCTGATTGCAGATGGAAGGGATATTGTACTAATGCACACAGGTGTCAAATCTCAGAGAGCATAGGATGGTGCAAATCCATCCAACTTTAGGTGACCAGGTGTATTCCAGTGGAGTATATTCTATCCATCCCCGCCACTTATATTATTATTATCGTACCAGTACACTTTTATTTTGAAATATGGTCGATTCCATTCCTTCAATCACAAAATGAAGATCTTGTTGAGCATTTCAAGGTTCACTCTCTCCTCTCTGCCTTATTGGTTCCCTTAAGCATCTCCTTTCCAAGGACAGGGTATCCAGGAGCTCGGTGCATATCCATGTACTGCTGCAACCCCCTTCTGTCAGTCATGAGCTTCCTCTTGTCTTTTCAGTTCCACATGTCCTGGACCTGTGGAGAATTCTGGAACCAGCAGATGTGAATGGAGACAGGAAAGTGCTATTGCTATGGAAGGTGATCTCCTTCATCTTACTTAACCCTACCCCCTGGTTAAAAACCTTTGGTCAATGCCACTCAAGACACTGTGATCCTTGATGTTTTATCTCCTAACTTTCCCTTTCTATAGGGCTTTGTGTTGCCTCAAAGCTCCCAGTTGTTGTGTAGGTCAGAAACTCCCCCATAGATTACCCTGTAGATACCTGGACACATTACACACTGGCTGCTTTCTTTGATCTGACTTATTAATATTTGGGGCAGTAACAAGTACAACTACAGGATGCTGTGTGGCCTTCCAGAGGAAGCTGCCTCTGACTTCCATCCCCTAGAATCCAGTGTGAATCTCTGCAGCTTCATTCTTATACCTACAAGAAACCCTTATTCCCTACAAGGGAAGCCATCAGCATCCCTGCGGGGGCGGGGGGGGGGGGCAGCGGGGGAAGTCTGTCAGGTCATTTGCCATTAATAACACATTTGATATGTGTGTTCCTTTAAGTAGTAGGATAGTGTGGTGTACAAAGGCAGGAGAGGTGGTCACATGGCCCTTTCCAGGGTGAAATTATGGGCCTGAGGGAAAAGAGAAGATGGTAGGTGATACAGGGAAGGGGAGAGGGAAGAACAGAGAGAGAGAGAGAGAGAGAGAGAGAGAGGGAGAGGGAGAGGGAGAGGGAGAGAGAGAGAGAGAGAGAGAGAGAGAGAGAGAGAGAGAGAGAACAGAAATGGAGAGCAAAGAGGTAAAAAAGAGAGAAGAGAGGAGAGGAGAAGAGAGAAGAGGTGGAGAATAGAGGAGAGGAGAAGAGAGAAGAGGTAGAGAGGAGGGGAGGAGAGGGCAGGGGTGGAGAGGGGAGGGGTGGAGGGGAGGGGTGGAGAGGGGAGGGGAGGAGAAGGGTGGAGAGGAGAGGAGGAAAAAGGAGGGGAGGGCAGGGGAGGGGAGGGGAGGGAAGGGAAGGGAAGGAAAGGAAAAAGGAAAGGAAAGGAAAGGAAAAAGGAAAGGAAAGGAAAGGAAAGGAAAGGAAAAAGGAAAGGAAAGAGGGCAATTAGAGGAAAGTTAGAGGAAACAGAAAAGAAAATGGTAAGTTGAAAGGGAACAAGAAAAGAGGAAGAGGAAGAAGGAGGAAGAGGAGGGAGGAAAGAAAGAAAGAAAGAAAGAAAGAAAGAAAGAAAGAAAGAAAGAAAGAAAGAAAGAAAGAAAGAAAGAAAGAAAGAAAGAAAGAAAGAAAGAAAGAAAGAAAGAAAGAAAGAAAGAAAGGAAAGGAAGGAAGAGCTGTTGGGGCTCCAGAGCTATCAAGAAATAATCTATTTGCTCAAGTTTGGTAACTTAAGTCCTTTTGAGTGGAGACATCACCCTGGCTTGCTAAGTGACCTTCCCCAAATGGATCATCTCAGAGTTGACTTTGTTTTGTCTGTCTCCTTGGGTCACCGAGGCATGGACACAGGAAAGCATAGGCAGGGACATTGAGAATATTAATCTTAGGCATGGTGTAACGTGGAAAGGGACGGCTCTGTAGATGTGTTTTAGGAGGAAAATAAACAATGATGCTTACCCCGTGTGGTCTTAGCATGATGCCTACTCTTGCACCGTCTTGCTTTGCTGTGGGAGGAGTCTACCCTGTCAGCTTGAGAAGTGACCAGACTTCCCTACCTGCCTCTGCCTCTGTGCCTCAGGAGATGATGGTTTTCTGCTTGTTTTATTTTGCTTTTTGTTTTGTTTTGTTTTGTTTTGTTTTTTGTTTTTGTTTTTTTTGTTTTTTTGTTTGGTTTTTTTTTTTTTTTTTTTTTTTTTTTTTTTTTTTTTTGAGACAGGGTTTCTCTGTATACCCTGACTGTCCTGGAACTCACCCTATAGATCAGACTGGCCTCGAACTCAGAGATCATCTGCCTCCGCCTCCAGAGTGCTGGGAATAAAGGCATGCACCACCGCCCTTCTAGGTTTCCTAAGAATTCATGTTATTTAGCAAAGTCTGCACTAAAAGACTCTAAAGTTTGATAATGGTAAAATATGTGAGATTTTTGTGACTGACTCGAGAACTGCTGACTTGCACACATTTAAGTACGGAATTTGTTAGGTTCCATGATAGAGTGCTTGTCTAGCATTGGTAAGACTGTGGGCACTATTTCCAACATTGATAACAAATAAATAATAACATCCAGCAATTTTTAAAAAAATATGAACTCTATGTCAGCAAAAGACAAAAGGGGAGAGATAAGGAATTGTTGTGAGGACCTCTAGACTAGACATTTGACAGGTTCTAGCTGGTCTTTCATTCCTCTGGCCAGTGAAAGGGAAATTCCTGGACTAGGATGGTGCTGGGTCAAAGTGAATGAACGCTCTCTCTGACCACACACCCACTCATTCTGTTCCATGTATGTTTGTAATGAGTAATAAATAGCGAAAAACTGGGAGTTCCCATAATTCCCAAGAAATACTCAGCATGCTAACTCCTAGACAAAACATCTGGTCAGTGAGGCTAAGGTCAAGACTAGAAATAAGAATCTGGGTCAGGGCTTCTGAGGTTTCACTTGGACTTCCTGCTAAGAGGACTGGCAGGGAAGCCCTGAGTATTTTCATCCTTTTAGCTGGATTACCTAACTGGACATCTTGCCCAGGACACAGCAATCTCCCATTAGAGGGAAAATATGGGACTAAAAGATAAAGGCACAGCCACCCACCAACCTTTGATGACTTCTTGAACTTGGTTTTGGCCCAGAATGAAATGCCTCTACTCTAGATTTTACAGCCCTGCCCACATGTGATAAAGGAAAGACAGATGAAGTTAGAGGTGGCTTGCTCATACCAGCGTGGCCCCATTACCTGGACTTGTATTTTTTTAATATAGATTTATTTATTATTATATGTGTAAGTACATTGTGGCTGTCTTCAGACACCAGAAAAGGGCATCAGATCTCATCATGGATGGTTGTGAGTCACCATGTGGTTATTGGGATTTGAACTTAGGACCTCTGGAAGAGCAGTGAGTGTTCTTAACCACTGAGCCATGTCTCCAGCCCCTACCCCCCTTTTTTGGACTTGTATTAAGAACTGATATCAAGCTACCATTTGGTATAGATAATCTCTTCTGGCACTTGAAGAGTTAACATCACCCACCAGCAAACATTTGTGTTGGAAAGATAATAACCTGCTTGTAACTTAGTGTCTGGTGACTAACATGACATCTCTCCATTTATCAGTGTCCCTGTGACTTCCTCTTTCTGGTATCGGCAATGACTTGTTTTCTTTGGATACAGAAGGCAAGGGGAGCCCCAGTCTTGGAGAAAACATTTGGCTACAACATACAGTACTTTGCAGAAAACAGCACCAACCTCACAGAGATAAACAACATCACTACCCAGCAGTATGAACTGCTTCTGATGAACCAGACACACCGCGTGTCCGTGACTTCATTTAATTCTCTCGGCAAGTCCCAAGAGGCGGTCCTGAGGATCCCAGATGTCCAGGAGGAGAGTGGGTACCTCTTTCTCAATGCGTGCTCAGAGTTAAAGACCAGTCAGTCACACAGCTCAGTCACACACTCAGTCACACATTCAGTCACACACTCAGTCACACACTCAGTCACACACTCGATTACACAGTCACACATTCGGCCACACACTCAGTCACACAGCTCAGTCACACAGCTCAGTCACACACTCGATTACACAGTCACACATTCAGTCACACACTCAGTCACACACTCGATTACACAGTCACACATTCGGCCACACACTCAGTCACACAGCTCAGTCACACAGCTCAGTCACACACTCGATTACACAGTCACACATTCAGTCACACACTCAGTCACACAGCTTGGTCACTCACTCAGTTACACACTCGGTTACACACTCAGTCACACAGCTCAGTCACACACTCGGTTACACAGCTCAGTAACACACTCAGTCACACACTCAGTTACACAGCTCAGTCACACACTCAGTCACACACTCAGTCACACACTCAGTTACACAGCTCAGTCACACACTCAGTCACACACTCAGTCACACAGTCACACATTCAGCCACACACTCAGTCACACACTCGGTCACACACTCAGTCACACACTCAGTCACACAGTCACACATTCAGCCACATACTCAGTCACACACTCAGTCACACAGCTTGGTCACTCACTCAGTTACACACTCGGTTACACACTCGGTCACACACTCAGTCACACACTCGGTCACACAGTCACACATTCAGCCACACACTCAGTCACACACTCAGTCACACAGCTCCATCAAAGCCTCAAAGCTCTGTCTGTTGCTTCTGTTGGTTCTGGTCTGAATTGGTTGAATGCTGGATTGAGCCACAAAAAAAAGGCATATTCAAAAATGTTATCAAAATTGTGTCCTCTCCCAAACTCTGTCCTTCCCAGATGTCCCTGTATAGTCACAGCTATGGTTTAGTGTTCCTTGTCCTGTTTTCTGTCTTTCCTCCTTCTGTCTGACTGACAAGCTAGGAAGACTCCTTGTGAGTATATAGACCTGGAAATAAATTGTTAAGTTTTCTTTTTAGAATAGATCCTCTCTGCAGCTGCCCTCTAATTTACAGCAAGTTCTGCTTCAGTGACAGGGTGACATCAGCCACCATGCCGGGCATCTACTGAGTCCACGCATTGGATATTACTGAACCCAGGCATAGTGGTAAAGACTTATCATCTGTTCCAGAATAAAAAGTCTTCTTAGATTGTGTGTGAGTGCTGTATCATGTGTGTGTGTGTGTGTGTGTGTGTGCTATATCATTTGTATATGTGTGTGAGTGCTGTGTCTGGCATGTGAGTTGTGTATGTGTGTGTGCTATATCATGTATGTGTGCTGTGTTATGTGTATGTACTATGAGATATATGATTATGAGTGCTGTCTTGTGTGTATGTGTATATGAATGCTGTGTTGTGTGTGCTGTGTTGTGTGTGTGTGCTATGTTGTATATATATATGTATGAGTGTGAGTGCTATGTCATATATATCTTGTGTGTACATGTGCTATGTATTGTTTGTGTGTGCATACGATGTTGTGTGTATATGTATGTGTATGAATGCTGTGCCGTGTGTGTGTGTGTGTGTGTGTGTGTGTGTGTACCACTGTGAAGCCCAGAGCTTGATACTGGATGTTTCCTCTATTGCTCTCCACCTTATTTTTTAGGCTAGGGTCTCCCACTGAATACACACCTCGCCGATTGACTAAACTGCCTGGCAAGAGGCGCTCCTGTCTCCCTGCTGGTGCTGTGATTGCAGGCATGTGTTGCTGTGCCTGGAGTTTTGTGTGGTTGCTAGGATCCGAACCCTACTGCTCACGCTTGGGCAGCAAGCACTTTAACCGCTGAGCTTTGTCCTCAGCCTCTTCACCTCTGGATTTGTGTTTAAAACTTATAAGCAATAACTGGGACTCTGCTGTTTGTACAGAGCATCTCGTCTTCATTCTCTCCCTCTCTTCCACCTCTCTCTCTCTCTCTCTCTCTCTCTCTCTCTCTCTCTCCATCCTCCCTCCCTCCCTCCCTCCCTCTCCCTCTCCTTCCCTCCTCTCAACTTCTCTCCTCAAGAGGATACATACCCCATGAAGGTGGTACTTTTTACAAAGCAATACTTCTGAGGCTAGAGAGAAGGCTTAGTGGTTAAGAGCGCTAATTGTTCTTCCCAAGGTCCTGAGTTCAAATCCCAGCAACCACATGGTGGCTCACAACCATCTGTAATGAGGTCTGACGCCCTCTTCTGGAGATACAGCTACAGTGTACTCAGACATAATAAATAAGAGTACACATGGAGAGGCCAATGGCTCCAGCCACATGGGTAGCAGAGGCTGGCCTGGTCCGACATCAGTGAGAGGAGAAGCCCTTGGACCCATGAAGGCTCATTGCCCCAGAGTAGGGGAAAGCCAGGAGAGGGAAGGGGGATGGGGGTGAGCAGAGAGGAAAGGGGATAGCATTTGAAATATATCTAATATCTAATCTAATATCTAAATCTAATATCTAAAGAAAATATCTAATAAAGTAAAAAACGTTTGATAATGAAAATATAGTACACATACAAAATGGTATTTCATACATCTGTAGAGAAAAATTAAATGATGACATTTGCAGGAAAAAAATCTTTAAAAACATACTTCTATTAATTCTTAAGAATTCCATGCCATGCATTTTGAGCATATCATCTTCTCCTAGCTCCTCCCAGATCCCTCCTCTCCATCACCCAAATTAGAGTTTCCTCCTTCTTCTGCCCTCCCCTGATGAGTCTGGTTGTATTGCCCAAGGAAGCTTGATTGTGGGCCCAGAGGGCAGGCTTTTGTTTGTTTGCCGGGTTTTGTTTCTTTTTTAAAATTAAAAAATTATAATTTCTGAATGTCAAATACCATAGGAGCTGGCACAGACATCAAGGAGCTGTTCTCTCTGACTGAACCTCTGTCTGCTTAGCCCGGCCCAGTTCGGGCATCTGCACAACAGCTCTACACTTTGCTGTCTGTCCTTCTCCCCTTCTCCTCCCTTAAACCTAACTGACTTCTCTGCTTTTATTTTAGAATTCTGAGAGGCTCATGATTTTCTGTTTTGAGTCAATGTCCTTAACATCCTAGTTCTTGGGTCTAAGAGTCTAGTGACATTAAAACAAATGATATGTGATTGGAATTGATAGTCTTTGTTAAATAGAGATACTGTCAAAAGTAATTAATCACAGTTCCCACTATTGCCCTATAATGAGAAGCAAGAGAGAACAGAGGGTGGAAGTGTGGTCCTTGGAGTCCAGCAGCCCTGAGTTCAAATCTTTGCTCTCCTACAAGATACCACTCCCATTGGGCAAACTAGTTAACCTCTTTAAGATGCTTGTAAACTGGAACTCTTACTTAATGCATCTATCTCACAAAACTATTGTGTGGAATAAGTGAGATTATCTGTGGAAGTGTTTTTGTCTGGTGCTGATTACTGTTCCTTTTGTTTGTTTTGAGACAGGGTCTCGTGTAACTGGGCTATCCTCAAACTCATGATGAAGCAAAAGATGACTTTGAGTTTCTGATCCTCATGTCTCTTTCCCAAGTGTACGAGCATACCAGGTTTATGCTGTGCTAAGGATTGAACCCAGGGCTCCACTGTGCTAGGCAAGCACTCCACTGATTGAGTTACACCCCTAGCCCTATTGTCATTGTTCTCTGTGTGTTTCCCTGTCTCTCTGTGCCCCTCTCTCATGCTGGGGATTAAACCGAGGACCCTATGCATATTATACAGGCAAGCTCTCTACCGCTTAGATACTAGGTTACGGAAGCTCACTATCATTCGTAATAAAGTTCCGATATTTCTACTAGGTATGGATTGTCAATTTAAAAATATTCTAAAATATGCTTTAACTAAAATTGTGCTAAATTCACTTAGGATTTTTTAGATTTGGTATTGAAACTATTACCTATAATGGTCCTAGAGAAGGTATGGGCCAAATCGAGCCCAATGCATTCTTGTTTTGCAAATGAACTTTTTAACTATTACCCCGTTCATGTTTTCATGTGCTCTGTGGCTTCTTTGCACAACAGTTGTGTAATGAGTAACTGTGATAGAGACCATGTAGCCTCTGAACACTAAAATGCTTAGTCTAGCTCTTTAGAGAGGAGGCTTGCAGAAGGTTGTCTTAGAAGAGCTTAGGTCATCCCTTTTTCAGTATCAGTGATCACTGATGACAGCAGATATTTGATATGGTACATATATGTGTCAAAAGGTATTATCTGAGCATGTTAATGAAGACACAGGAGAACATAATGTCCATTACACCTCTGGCTGCTCGTTCAGGGCTTATCATAATTTATCACAGAAAAGTGACATTCTACAGAGCTTTGTTTAATGAAGTAAAACCAGGTAGGAAAATAATGGTGGTGCTTGACTCTCATTGGGATCACTATGATCAATCACCATGTGTCATGCATTAGGCTATGTCAGGCATTATGACAAGACAGCACGACTTATCTCAGCCTCAAAATGCCCCCACGAGGCAAATTCTGTTAGGTGTGACTTCTGCATGCTGAAAAGACCCAGGAAAGTTTTGTGATTTGTACAAGATTTTTCCAGTGCAATCCCAGCCCACATCTGCATTAACTAAACTGGGGTGATGTATTTATCTTAGAATTAGTGTTCATAGTATGTAGCTAAGCTTTTGACTACTTTATTGGGTTCTTATAGCTACCCTTACTATACCCTAATCCTTTCCAACCCCTAACCCTAGATCAGAGAGAAAGAAGGTTAGAGGGGAAAGGGGGCATAGACCTCTTAGACTACTTCCTGCTGCTTAGGGGTATCAAGTTCCCTGGGGCAAGTCCAATCTTTGCCATCAGAATATCTTCAACCACCAGCCAGCAATCCAGCAAGAGCTGAATCAGCAGCAGGAACCAGCAGCAACTGTCACCGGCCCCCTCTGGGCTCTTGAATTTATGACCTCTTGAGTCCCCAGAATTCTAAACATAAACTATCTGTAGCTGGAAAAAAAATCACGCCTCTCCTAGAGCATGAGACAAATCACAGTGGCATGGATATTCTAAAGCTGTCCCATGGGATTACAACAAAGACATATTCGCATAACATAACAGACTGGGTTTTTTAAAGAAACCAAAATTCTCACCACAGTACTGTGACTTGGAATTCTGGTGACAGATCCTGACAAGCCAAGATGGTTATCTGCCTCTGTGGGTGTCATCTTTAAAGTAAAGGATCGGCAGAGATAACCCTCCAGGGTCTCTACTCTTTAACTTCTTGAAATTTATGTGTCTTCAGTCACAGGCAGGATTGGTCTGGTACAGGCTGTGGAAAGGCAAGGCCACTTGTGAAGTGAGTTGGCCTGAGGGGCAGTGGGGACAGCCCACTGCCATTTCTCCCATCAGGGAGAGAGTTGGGTCTCAGTCTGAACTGGCCCTGAGAACGTTGGGCCAGATCTAGGGTGGCCGTCTTCATGACTGTCACAAGGTATCGCTGATATTCACAGTCAGACCTTTTCCCTGCCTCCATGGCTGGTCATGTTTTCCTCTTACTCTCGAGAGTCTTTCAAGAGCAAGCGCCCAAGGTGTTCTTGATGAAGAATGGTGATTAGTCTTTATTCAGTAGGATGATTTAGAAATTTTTCTCTTGGCACTTAATGAGGCCAAGCGTTCCCTCTTGCATGGCTGATTCATAGTTCTGGACTCCTTACCGACCTCCACATGATCTTCTTCCCAGCCCCTGCAGCAGACCTGGCACATTACACCTGGCTCTCCCACTCTTGGGGCTCCAGGATTGGTGAGCTGGAGGACTATGAGGTCTGGAGGTGTGCTCACTCATCTTCAGGGCAGGAGTCCTTGCCAGCTCACTTGGTAAGAGAGTGCCTCCAGGGAACCAGAGGAGGAAGTGGAGGACAGGCCAGAGGCTAATTAAGCAAAGGTACTATCTTACTGTCCTAAGGCTACTGCTGTGAGCCACCACCAAGTGGGTGGTTTCAAACAACAGAAACACACTGTCCTGAGGTTCTGGGGGGTTAGAGGTATGGCAAAGCAAGTTGTGGACTGGACCATGCTCCCCTGAGTCTCTAGAGGAGGATCCCTTTCAACCTTTTCATATTTCTTGTGGCCCTAGACCCTGGCTTAGGGAAGCTCCAATATCTCCAATTTCTTCCTCTCTACCTCTCCATCTTTACTTGCTTGCTTCATTTCTTTCTTTTTCTTTTGTGTGTGGTTTCTGTGCATATTAATTTGTACACATGTATGGAGGCCAGAGGCCGACATCAGTTTTCTTCTTCAATTGTTCTCCACTTCATTTTTTTAAGTTAGGTGTGTGTGTGTATGTGTGTATACGTACATGCTTGTGTACATGTATGTGTTGCGTGTGTGTGCACATGCTTGTATGCATATATGTGTTGTGTGCATGTGTGTGTGTGTGTGTGTCTGTGTGTGTGGATGTTCTATGTCACCCAGCTGTATTAGAATTTCCAAATGCTGAGGTTAAAGGCATGCACCACCACACCCTTCTAGATTTATTTTTCTTATTTTTAATTATGTGTATATGTGTGTGGGTATGTGCATGTGAGGCCAGAGGAATTAGATTCCCCTGGAGCTTAAGTTACAGGCACCTGTGAGCATCTAGTGTGGGTGCTGGGAACCCAACTCCAGTCTTCTGCAAGAAGTGTGTTCTCTTTACTCTTTTCTCTTTACTGAGCCATCTCAGCGATAAGGAGACAGGTTCAAGGATCCTCCTGTCTCTGCCTCTCAAGTCCCCTAAACTAAGCATTTTATGTGGATTTTGAGCATCACAATTCAGTTCCTTGTGCTTGTATCTTTAGCACCTTACTGACTGAGCCATCTTCCCAGCCTTGCTCTCCCCTAATTTCCCCCCTTTTTTTTCATAAGAACAGCAGTTACATTGGCCCACCATCCGCCCTACATCTACGGTGGTCTCATTTCCACGAAAGTCATTCTCTGTAGCACAGGGGTATCATTTTGGAGAATATTCATTGACACATAACAGCTGTGGGCAGGGCAAGCAGGGGAGGAGCAGCAGGAGCCTGAGGAAGAGGTGCCAATGCCCAAGCTCTGTGCTTCCTGCATTGCCCTGCCCTTGCCTCGCCTTCATCCTCTGCAACCCAGCGACTTTTGCAGGGTGGCGAATTACCTGACTGAGCTTCCAGGGTTAGCAGTGGTAATCTCAAGTGCAGAGCCGGTTTGAGAAAGGAGCCCATGAGCTGCAGCTTTTAGGCATGAGGATAGGTTTCCTCTCCTGCTTGGAGATTTTGACTCACAGAGGATACATAGGCTACAAGTCCCTCCAGATCCTAGCTCATGAGTGAGACCCATTTCTGGAATTCCATTAGCAGATTTAAAAGGCATTTAACCATCAGAGATATTCGATAAGGGAAGAGGACAGGGACAGGAGGGAATTTTTCAGAGCTACAATGGAGATCTTGAACTGTGACCCTTTGCAGTTTGGCAGTGACTGGATGCAGTGGGGCTGGTGCATTCGGGTGCATTTGTGAACCAGTCTCCTCTCCTCTCCTCAGCCTTCCAGTGCATCAAGGCCATGCAGGCCCGCATAGCTGAGCCCCTGCTGGTGGTGAGCTGGCAGAGCTCCATCCCCGAGGTGGACACTTGGATCGTGGAGTGGCTCCCAGAAACTGCAGAGTCCAAGTTCCCCGCTCTTTCCTGGGAATCTGTGTCTCAGGTCACCAACTGGACCATCGAGCAAGGTAGTTGGCTCGGCCCGCAGGCTCCCTTGGTGCAGGATTTGGTTTCATTTAGATCAGCTTTGAAGGCTGTGTGGACAGCACTGGAGATTAGTAACTGTCATGGCTCTCAGCATTTCCCAGGCAAAGCTGGCACAGAAAGCCTGTTCCCAGGCGGGAAGCAAACATAAACTTATCCACTCATGTTAATGGAGGTACAGGAAACAATAATGTT
The DNA here is from genome assembly GCF_947179515.1 of Apodemus sylvaticus. NCBI lineage: Eukaryota > Metazoa > Chordata > Mammalia > Rodentia > Muridae > Apodemus > Apodemus sylvaticus. The sequence goes on from NC_067487.1 coordinate 47,953,686, forward strand.
CACCAGCTATCCTGCCAGTGCTAATCATAATTTAACAGAAAAAAGGGAAGGCTTTTAAAAATAATGTTAATTGAATCTGATAATTTCATATGAAGATACAATGAATTTTGCTTATATCTAACTAACTCCTCCCAGATCTACTCCCCACTTCTCCCCAACCCCCCAACTTTCTGTCCCTCCCTTTATTTTTACATTTTTAAATAATCTACTGAGTAGAATTAGTGCTGCCCATATAGGCATAGGTGTAGGGCCACCCACTGATAGTGGTTAGCCTACTGGGGAGTGAAGGACACACCCTTGAAGAAAATGGACTCTCCTGCCCCGATCACCCATCAACTGCCTATTATAGTGCCTCAGCTCGAGGTGGGTCTCATTCTCATACACCCTCCCATTGCATACTGGAATGTTGACTGGGTTTATCTGTGCAGACAATCACGACTGCTGTAAATTCATGAATGTAGTGGTCCTGTCCAAAAGAAACATGGTCTTAACACCCACCAGAGGAGAGTCCCATTATCCTGGGTAACACCAGAGTTTGGGTCCCACTTGTCCTACTTCAGGAACTCCCTTCTATTCTAGTGACCTGCTTAAGAGCTGGCCCCCATCCTTAGTAAGTCCATTTCCCATATAAGACATAAGCTAAGTTTGCCTTTAAGTCTCATCATTTCTCCTGTTGCCCAGTACTTAATGGCATCTGTGTTAAGAAATGAATGAGCCCTGCGAGGTAGTATCTATAATCCCAGCCCTCTGGAAGACGCTGAAGCAAGTGGAGGATCTTGAGTTTAAGACTAGCCTGGGCTATATCATGAGATCTTGTATCCTAAAACAAAAGAAAACAAAACAAACACAAAGCCTTATGAAGGACCATGGACAGGTAGAGAACTAGAATTAAAGGTACTTGAGTATTTGCTGTTGTCAGAAGGGCGAAATTTTATTCAGTATGTCCCCAAGTCGCATGATAAAATCATTGATGGAGGAAGAATGCCCCTCGCTCCCCCCTCCTTCATGATGGAGCTGTAACTTCCTTAGATTTGTCTCAGTTTAATTCTGGGAGTTAGAACAGCTCAGAACAAGAGCAGGCACTGGAGAGAAACAGGACGTCTTCTGTAAGTCTTAGGCCACAGCTCGGTCCTCCATTTTTTCTACTCTGCCATTATGTGTACTTACACAGCTCTCTCTCCCCACTCTCTCTCCTCAAGATAAATTAAAACCTTTCACTTGCTATAATATATCAGTGTATCCAGTGTTGGGACACCAAGTCGGAGAGCCATACTCAATCCAAGCTTATGCCAAAGAAAAAGGTATGTGTGGGCCAACTTTGGGGGAAGGAAAGAGGCTCTTACAAGTTCAGATGCAGGGCTGTTTCAAGGCTCATTTCTACCACACCTTAACATTCATCTTCAACTGTGTGTGTCTGACACACTCGGGCCCAGGGTATAGAGTCACTAAATTTCAAAGGTGGATAGATATGAAGAATTCAACAAGTCCAGTCAATTCCCACTTTACAATGGGGAATCAAAGCTCACAGAGGTGAAACTCCTTGCAAAGGAGTCACAACAAAACAGCAACTGAGGCAGTCCCCAAAGTTAACATTAAGATCAATTCAGGAAGCATACCAAGGTCATCATACACACGTTAACAATGGTTCTCTAGGAGTGCGTACATGTGTGGGCGCGTGTTGGTCATGGGTGTTTTGGTGCATATGTATGAAGGCTAGAAGTCAGCCTTACTTGTCATTTCTCAGAAGCCATTCACCTTGATTATGATTTGAGATTTCTCCCTGGGTCCTGGGGCTTGCCCATTAGTCTAGCTGCCCATTGGCTGGCCAGAAATCCCCAGAGATCTCCTGTCTTCACCCCTTCAGTTCTGATCTTATAATAGACCTTGGCCAGCTTTTTACATGACTTTATGCATTCATAGCAAGAGCCTTCCCCGCTGGGCTATCTTGCATCCTCCCAGGTAACTTTTATGAGACAATAAACACACATTACTCAGACTTTATCCATTTAGAAATGATCATCTTCTAGATTCACCAATGAAAAGTGTCTCCTGCTGTATAAAGGTAGGCTGGAGAAGTTAGTCATCGACTGATCATAGCTACACTTTACAGACAGGAATGAAAGCTGGATGCTAATTGGAATTCATTTGGGACCTACACAAAAGTACATTTTCTTGGGGCTTTGAACTTCTTTATCATCTTATATAAGATACTTGACTTGGGGGAAAAAGAAATCTCTACAAATTTTTTTCCTCAGCCTCCCATTCAACCTCCGTATCCCAACCCCAGCATTGTGGTTTTTGTTGAGCAATGGTAGCAACTCGAGGGCAGCTGTTGATCTCTGGGGTATGATTCAGCCTTGGTATTTTGATTTTTGGGGGGGGATTTTTTTTCTTTTTTCTTTTTTTTTTTATTCGATATAATTTATTTACATTTCAAATGATTTCCCCTTTTCTAGCCCCCCACTCCCCGAAAGTCCCTTAAGTCCCCTTCTCTTTCCCTGTCCTCCCACCCACCCCTTCCCACTTCCCTGTTCTGGTTTTGCCGAATACTGTTTCACTGAGTCTCTCCAGAACCAGGTATTTTGATTTTTTAATCTCTCTGTGCTCTGAAGCTCCAGGAGAAGGTCCTGAGGCCGGGGTGGAGAACATTGGTCTGAAGACAGCCACTATCACATGGAAGGAGATTCCCAAGAGTAAAAGAAATGGATTTATCAGCAATTACACGGTATTTTACCAAGCTGAAGGTGGAAAAGAACTCTGTAAGTGTTCACATGGCCAAGCTGAGCCCCTCAGTCCACCCCTCCGCTGCCCCCAGATGATATGAATAGACCTGACACAGAGGTGGCTCCCGGGGCTGTGACCTGCGCACTTATCCCAATACTTAGCTTCTTTGTACCTCTCTAAAATTATAGCAGAGAGCACCACCTCATGAGTTGTAAAAGTATAAAAGCGTCCCGAGGAGGGCTGGGAGGAGTTGATGTGATCTCTCCTGACTCAGTCATAGAATGGGTGGGTCCCCTCAGACTTTTCCAACATCGTCTTGGGTGGGATCTGCCCATCTTAAAGAATGGATTCAGATGCAGGGACAGATCTTGTTTGATAGCACTTGTCTTAGGGCAGAGCTCTTTAAGCCTAAACTATACTGCCCATTGCTCGGAGCTTAATTTTTGAGTCCACACTATCCTCTGACATCCTAAGCTCTGGGCTATGCTTGGATTCCAGTTTAGGCTAAATTTGAGTTTGCTATATTATAGTATACATGATGTAAAACTTGGTACTAAATGTTTGAAGGTGTGTAGTTGAGTGGTCTCGACATTTACCTAACTGTGAGGTCACCAGCCCTCTCTTCTCCCCCTCCATGCGGAAGGTCCGTGTTCATCAGCTGTCCCCCAGCCCCTCCTCCCATAGGCTCTGGGGGGGGCTGCCAGGTTCTGTCTACAGATTACCGCTTCAGATTAGTTCACAGAGGTAACCGTGGCTGAGGAGGCAGCTGGGAGCCCAGGCATGGATCGAGTGTGCACAAGGTTTTGCGTTCATTGAAAAAAAAATAGGTTAATGTGACAGCGTGTGTTTTCCAAGGGGTATCTCATTTAGAAAACGTTTTTGCCCGTAGTCACTAATGATATCAAGCACCTTTTTATGTAGTTGTTGACCACTCGCATATTTCCTTCAGAGAAATGTCTTCTAACTTCTTCACCCATTTTAACATTAGATTGTCTTTGTAGTTTTGGGGTTATGAGTTCCTTGAATCATGAGTATAAGCTCCTTATCTAATATATAACTTACAAATATTTTCTTCAATTTTGTAGATAGTTGTTTCAGTCTTGATACTGTCTTTTGATGAACAGAAGCTTCTTAACTTTAATGAAGTTCACTTTAATATTTTTTAGGTAGTTGCTTGTGCTTTGGGTATCTTTTTTTTTTTTTTTTAATACCATTTACAATCCAAAGTTGTGGATTAGTTATTTGGGCTTTTGAAGAATTTTATACTTTTAGCTTGTATGTTTAGATCATTGATACATGTTGATGGACTTGTTTTAAGCTGAAGTTGAGCAGCTAGAATTATGCATCAGGGCACTCTGGCTCAATGCTAAAGCACATTTTCAGTTTGGCTTGCTGTACTGTTCAGCTTCTATTCTTCCTTTCAGCCAAGACTGTTAACTCCCATGCCCTTCAGTATGACCTGGAGTCTCTGACACGAAGGACCACTTACACTGTTTGGGTCATGGCCAGCACCAGAGTCGGAAGTACCAACGGCAAGAAAATAAACTTCAAGACAAAGTCAATCAGTGAGTCTCATTCTAGAGTTTCAGGCCTCATTCTGGAGTTTACTTTGGGTTGGAAAGCCATTTGTCAGAAGTCAGCAGAGGGCAGCAGAGCGTGACTTCTGCTCTCTCCAGCTGACTCGCCTCCCAGGAAGGGAAGTGAGGAGGAATTACTAAGGAGCTGGCAAAGCGAGGGCCGGGTTAGATGGACAGGTCATTTTGATCCTTCCTGATAGGCAGCCTCAGATAATCTCCAGATGAAGCAAACAGCATCCACCTCAGCCTCAGCCACGTCAAAGGCTGTTGCCTGAGCTCACGCTCACCCATTTCTAAATGTCAAGAGTTGAGCAATAGAACCTTGGAAGGAAAAAATTGGTTGATCAAAGGTCACTGACAAGAGACTTCATGTTGCCATCTGGGGTGGGGCCTTTGTTTCATTTTGTTTGTTTGCAAAAAGATGTGTGTATTCAACTTATCAGCTTTTACATTGAAAACATGAAAAGCAAGACAAATTTGTTAGATATAACAATAATGTGAAATATAATAGTTTCATGTGGTAGTTAAGGAGGATATAAAAGCTGAGGATGTGTAATAGGCAAAGGAAAAAGAAGAACCAGCCTGGTCTACAAAGTGAGTTCCAGGACAGCCAGGGCTACACAGAGAAACCCTGTCCCAATCAATCAATCAATCAATCAAACAAATTCAAGCAATACCGATAAGTTTTTAAATAACTACTATCTGCCAAAAATGTCTTCTTGTTGGATCCTAAAAGCCTCTTATTATCTATATTCCTGAAGAATAAAGTAGACAGTGGCTCTGAAAACCGTGAGCAGGACACAGGGCTTTACACAGGAAGCACGCTCTGTTCTGCAGCCTAACAATGCTGTCTTGATATTCTTTTTGATACTATTTCTAAAATAATTTTTTAAAATCATGTTACAGCTTTAGAACGCTGGGTACAAGTTGTGTCACCTCATGAAAATTCCTCTCAAGATCAAATTGAAGGAATGATTTTGTGTTGGAACCTAGAAGTTCTCTCCTTGGTCTGTAGATTAAAGACCACTCTACTTCCCTCCTAGATCCTCCACAACCCATTCTCCTTTTTATGAAAGACTATTTATTATTATTATTATTATTATTATTATTATTATTAATGTATGTATGCGTGTGAGTGAACTTATGTGCCTCACATCCCTGAATAGATTACAGCAGAGTCTCACACCACTTGCAACTAGAGTTGCAGGCAGTTGTGAGCAGCTGTGTGGGTGTGGAGAGCAGCCAGTGCTCTTAACCATCTCCCAGCCCTCTAGAACCCGCTCAGACACAGCAGCCACCATTTAAGGTTCTAGATTCCCTGAACTCACCAGCCACGGCTTCATATTTTAAACAAAATACAACCTACCTGCCTCTTACCTCATTTCCTAACACCTTCTGACTGTTTCCTTCTTCAAAGCTTTGCATCTCCCATTGCTTTTCTCCACAATCCAGGGCAGGCTCTAGATTAGGTCTAGCCAGGCATGGAGATGCACACCAGCCTCAGCACCCAGGAGGCTGAGGCAGGAAGGTCTAAGGTATAAGGCTAGATCAGCCTACATGGTGAGTTCAGGCCACACACTGAGACCCTATCTGGAAAATTAAATAAGTGATACATAAATAAATATAAGATTAAGAGGCTAACCTCCTTCCCACTTTGCCCTAATTACTCTATTTGATCTGAAGTACTCTTAAGGCTATTCTATTACACAGGACTCTAGGATAACAGAACTGATATGGTTTAAGTGATTGGTTCTCCAGCAGTGACATTTACCATGCTGCCAAAGTAGAGACCCTGGTCGCTGCTCAGTCTGAATCTTTAGAAATCTGAATCTTTAGAACAAGAGTAGAGGCTAACGATGCAGTCCCCATCTAAAGATGGAGGCCTGGAAGCTCTCTGAGAGTTGATAGAGGGAGTCTGTGTCTAAAGGCTCGCTTAGCTGAAGTCAGGAATCTGTGGGTGATGGCCACAGCAATCAATTTTCATGACCAGGACAAAAGGAACTTGGGTTCACTGACCCTCCTTCTCTTTTTTGACTTTTATCCCATCTGGTAGTATTGCCGACCTATCAGCTGGCACTGCCAGCCTATCAGATGGTATTGCCTACATTCAGGGTGGTTCCCCCCCTAAGTGTTCTCCCATGTCAGTCCTCTGGACTCACCCTCACAGACACACAAGAGCATGTATTTACCATTCTGTAGGTATCTCTTAGTCCAGGCAAATCAACAAATCAAAGATTACCTGTCAAAGTTTATCATGTGAGTTTTTCCACCTCAGGATATATGAACCATGTGAGTAAGGATCTGACTATTTTTTTTTTTTGCTTATTTGTTTGTTTTATTTCTCAGAATAATGGCTGGCTAATAGTTATGCTAGTAAGTATTGACTAAATAAAAAAAAAAAACTTGGAAGATGACGCTGGCAAACCCAACATCTATCAGTAATATGTAATAATATGTAATATTTGGAGATGTCAATAAAACCCATTATTCTATATAAGTAAAATATAATAACACAAAAGAAAATATATCAGTATCTATCATGTTATATAGCGAGAAGGCAGCTAGATAGGGAACCAAAATCCCAGTGGTTTCAATAGAAATAAATTAGATTTAAATAGGAAATTAATGAGAAATGTTGCTAAAGAAAAAAGAAAAAGAAAAGTTAAAGAAAAAGTTAATATTTGATTCTTGTCAAATAGTCAGGAACCTTTACTGACAACAGTATTTTGTTTTCTTTGTCACAAAGGTGTCTTTGAAATTGTCCTTCTAACATCTCTGGTTGGAGCAGGCCTTCTTCTACTTAGCATCAAAACAGTGACTTTTGGACTCAGAAAGCCAAAGTGAGTTCATAATTGACAGTGAATGTCTTAAAAATTGGCAACAGAAACTCAGGTTGCCATCATGGTACCTGGTGTGAGAGGAGACCCCGCCCCAGGGGAGGGCTGCTCATTCATTCATTTGGTCCATATGTATGGGAATGATTAAAGGCCATACCCTCAGACTCATGAGGAGTCCCACAAACAAGAAGACATATTTGTGCAGGTCTGTACATTGAGTCTAGATTCTTCTGAGGCCAAGGGAATGCTACCTGCCTTGTCTGTCACGTCTGTCTGCCAATGTCTGTCATGCAAGGCTAGAGCAGAAAAGAGACTGAGCCCGGGGTGTTAGCCAACTGGATGAGAGCACAGTTCTGTTCTTTGTGTATAGAGCTGGAGGGCTGACATTTGTCCTGCCTGCTTCTGCCAGTGTGGGGAAAGACATTTGTCTTCAGCATCCGTATTTCTCCCTGCAGTGAGCCTTAGGCTGCCTCCATGTCCCTCCTTGGTAGGGTGATCTACACTGGCCCTTCTGAGCCTTCTCTGCCCAGCAGCTGGGCCTCATTTGTGACTAAGCTAATGTCAACCTCAATCACAATCAATATACTGCAGCCAAGTCACAGCACACACTTTTGTGCATCATATTAAGTAACAACCTTCAATCTAGACACATGTCAGAACTGGATCCAGCCCCGAGTTTCTGACTCAGAGTTCTGGGATAAAGATTAGGAATGTGTGTTTTGATTAATGGGCGGTGCTGGTGCTAAAGTTGGAAACATCCTTTGGGAACGCTATGCAGAAGTGTGAGTAGTTAGTGCATCAACTGCTCCTGAGAATGCTTTTGTGACTGTAGTGCAGTTTCCAACATCAGGACCAGGGTGGAGATATGTGGGTGATAGAGAAAGGAGGGTGAGGATATGATTATGTGGGGAAGCATCTCCTTTTGGGTTGTCCCATAGGTAACTGCTTCCTACTTCCTGTCAGTCAAGAGTGTAAACGCTTACTCCTATTGGATAGAAATCTGGGCAGCTGCTTTTATTATTATGTCTTGATTATTTTCTATTTCTGTGATAAGACATCATTATCAAGGCAACTTGGAAAGTTTTTATTTGAGGTTTCCAGTTTCAGAGGGTCAGAGACCATCCATGACCATTACTGTAGGGAGCATGGCAGCAAAAAGGTTGGCTTGGCTCTGAAACAGTAGCTGAGAGCTCATACTTTGAAATACAACTACAAGACAGACAGAGATAACTGAGAATGGGTGGGCTTTTGAAACCTCCAGTGACACACCTCCTCCTGCAAGGCCGCACCTCCTAATCCTTCCCAAACAGTTCCACTAACCCCAGTGACACACCTCCTCCTGCAAGGCCGCACCTCCTAATCCTTCCCAAACAGTTCCACTAACCCCAGTGACACACCTCCTCCTGCAAGGCAGCACCTCCCAATCCTTCCCAAACAGTTCTACTAACTGGCGACTAAGAATTCAAACATGTGAGCCTGTGGTGGCCATTCTCATTCAAACCAACCAGACCCTTCTTGAGCAGGGAGTCATACGGTTGCCTTTAGTAAACTTGCCCTTTGGTCAGCCACACACTATGCATGGACCATGTCCTGAACTCACCTCCTCTCTTAAAATCTCATCTTTTAACAGCCGGTTGACTTGTCTGTGTTGTCCTGACATCCCCAACCCTGCTGAAAGTAGTTTAGCCACATGGATTGGAGATGATTTCAAGGTACACGTTACTGGGTTTTGTCCAGAAAATTGTGCAGACTGGCTGGGGGGGAGGAGGACCAGGTGAACGGGAATGGGAGAAACTTTGCCCATGGTTAACAGAAAAAGAGCTGAATGTTTGAAAGACCCAGGGAACAGCTGAATGGGAAGATGGAATCAGCCTTCCTACTGTGGCTTCCAGACTCGCACTCCAGACTGGAAGAAGGACCCTCAAGAGGTATTTCCCACCATAGAAATGATCCTATAAGGATACCATGGAAGAATTGTTTCACAGATTGGCTCTCTGATGGGGGCAAGAGAGCCTGACTACCACCTCTGAGGGCATTTAAAGAGCAACCAAGAGCAAATTAATCTGGGGGGCTTTTCAGAGACACAGCTGTACGGAGGGAGATGGCAAACCAAAGGCAGCTTTGAGTTGTGACAAGTGGCAGGTGTTACTGTTTAATTAGCAGTAGGGTTTCCTGGTGTGTGTGTGTGTGTGTGTGTGTGTGTGTGTGTGCGCGCGCGCGCGCGCGCACGCGTGTGTGTGTGTGTGTGTGTGTGTGTGTGTGTGTGTGTGTTTTCAAGTAGAAATCCTCTATTTCAGGATATTTTTAAATAGGAAACTTGAAATATATCTACCATGACTTCTCCCTTAAGTGGAAATCACCCCAGGCAAATGTAGCTCTGAGATCCTCAGTATTAAAAGTCCTTTCCCTGGTTGGCCTCAATGCAAGAATTTAAAACATTAGTCTTTTTCTTCAATTTAGAATTTAAAAAAAAAAAATAATACATGGCCATTTTGTAATAATGAGCTCTGGCTTTGCTCCCTCCTTGTCTTCGCTTCTGTTATATTGGCCTTTTTGCTCTCCTATTTATTAAGTTGAGGAGAAATGCTTTGCATAGTCTTTGGGACAGCCCTCTGTAGCATGTACTGTTTAATTGCAAACTGTACACCACCGGGTACTGGGCCAGGTCGGCAGCAGACAAAGGTGACAGAGACCCTGCCCTGTTGTGAGGCCACCTTACATCTTCTGGTGGTGTCTTCTGCCTTTCTGACTTTTCCCTAAGGCTTCTCATCTCACCTGGAGTCTTGTAAATATGGTCTGGAAAATAACCTTGAGCTCTCTAAAAGATCGCGGGCCGTTGAGTATTGCTCCTTGGGAAGTGGGGTACCTTTGCCCAGCTCCTGAGGGAGTACCTGGTCACTGTCTGGCCCAGGGAGGGATGTGGGGGCCATGTTAGGGGCAGGGCTTCTGTGTCCCAAATCAAATGATTCTGCTCACTTGTTTGCACTCCTTACATGACCCTGGGCTGTGGCCCTTTTGTCTCTTTTGTAGAAGTCAAAGATGAAGGAGCCTGAAAACTCTGGGAACACAGAAGACAGGGTCCTAAAGCCATATCCTGTCCCTGCCGACCTCATTGACAAGCTGGTGGTGAACTTTGAGAATTTTCTGGAAGTGGTTTCGACAGAGGAAGCCGGAAAGGGTCTGGAGAGCATTTGCGGAGGAGAAGCGAATGAGTACGTGACCTCCCCGTCTAGGCCTGACTGTCCCGCAGGGCAGTGCTTTAAGGAGCCCTCGGTGTTAGCTGAGGTCGTTTCTCAAGACCCCCATAGCCAGTATTCGGGAACAGCAGAGGAGGCATACATGGAATTTGACAAGCAACCTTCATCTTCCTGTCAGAGTCCAGGGCTAGAGCCTCCCTGTGAAGAACATGCTCAGAATCCATATTTGAGAAATTCAGTGACAACCAGGGAGTTTCTTGTGCATGGATATGTTCCAGAGCGCAGCAAGGGAGACTTCTAAGTGCTGCCATGGCATGAACCCCTCAGAGACTGAGTGAATCTCTTCCTCAGCACAGACACTGAGACCTCCAGAAACCCCCTTTGACCCCCTGCCTGTTCAGTTTGCCACTGAGCTGCCCAGAAATTGGTGACACAGGTGTCGACCTATGCCAGGAAGAACGGAGTGTGTCACAGGGAAAAGGGAGTTTCTCTTTTCTGTACGCTCTCACGGAGGCCCCCGGAAATGATGGCCTCGAGAGAAGGGAGGGAAAGGGTCCTCCGGAGCTTGAAGGACCACCCCCATCCCCAGGTGGACATGTCTGATCTTATCCCCAGGAGCCAAGTTGTCCTGCCCATTGCTGAAGCTCCCCTCAGAGTCCTGGACAGCTGTTTCATTGTCACTTGACTCTGGTGGGAACCTGATCTCTCCTCTTCCTCTCCTGGTCTCTGAACGCTTTCTCGCCTTTGTGGTGAGGCCCAGGGTAGAATGGATTCCTAACAGTGTTCTATCCAGGCACCTCAGACTTCGCTCCGTCTCAGGGTCTTCAACGCTGCCCCTTCTGGGACTCTTCATCACCAACTTGCACTTATTTTTTGCAACCTTGGGGATTGATCCCAGGGACTTGTTTATGCTAGGCAAGTGTTCTACCCAGCCCACTCACCCCAAGTTTATGACGCATTGACTGCTGCTAAATCAAGAAATCCCAGAAATGTCCAGTAAGACACTGGCAGGGACTGTGTGCTAAGCAGCAGGTCAGCCTGCTTGGTGGGCCACTCCTCTGTCTTGTGCTGTACCTGGAAGGAGACGCCAAACAAGGTGCTCGGTGGCTTTTGTTCACAGATACTGACCCTCACAATGGCTTGGAGCCCAGGAGTGCTTACCCAGCAGACCCTCTTCCCCACCACCCCGAGCAAGGCCTGGTAAGATATAGCACTTAGCAACTTTATTGCTGCCCTAGGAGGACCTCTGCCCTTTTGCTATAGGCAAGCATTGAGCTTGTGACAAAGAAGGAACCTTGGGCAGAAGTGCCAATCACGGGATTTATTTGCTTAGGCCTGGGGAACTGAGTCCCTGCACACAGTGGGCCACCCTCTGGTCCCTTTGTCTTGCTCTCTCAAGCCTGGGAAGTGACTTTAAAAAACAAAACAAAACCAAAACAAAACACCAGGCTGTTTGACCCCAGGGCTGCCCCCCAACTGGCTCCCTTCCCACTGCTCCTCTGAGCTCTCTCTGGAATTTCTGACTGGGGAGGCTCTGGCCTTGCCTTCTGTCTTAGCCTGGGGAGAAACAACCAAGCCCCCCCCCCCACACACACACACCTCCAACCGGGGGACCTTCATATCCCAGGATGGTTAGAACAGCTGGCAGAGCCTCAAAAGACCTGACGAGGCTTTGGAATGTAGGGTCCTTTAACAGTGGGGTGGGGGTGGGGGAGGAGAACAGAGACACCCCACACACACATACACACACATACACACACATACACACACACCCGCCCCACCCCACCCCACACCCACGCACACAGGGCTCCCAGAGCTGAAGATGCTGCCCTCTGCCTAACCTGTTTGACTACCGATGCCAGAAACATTTTCGGTTGCCCTTTGCACCTGCTCCCCGGCCCACTCCTGTTTCATTTTAGCCTCCCGACTTCCCTTCTCCTCAGACTCTCTGAAAGGCCCATCCCTCCAGCTCTCTGCCCCTTTCACTTCTCTCTCCACTCCTCAGCCTTCTTGTGCCACGCCCCATACTTTCCTTTGCTGCTTCTGATGGGTAGGATGACGGAGGCCCTGAGCTGTCCCAGACAGGCTTTGCGGTGGTCCCAGCAGAGCCAGCTCTAAGGACACCCGGACTCACAGGATGCAGGCTCAGAGCCATGATGGCTTCCCTCCTGGATCACATCACCACATGTTCACACTCTGCCTCAGGGGCTGCCTCTGTGGGAAAAGAAGGCCATCGGTGTTTTCTCTCTTTATTGTCAAAGAAAAGGGCCGTTGGGAGGACAAGGAAGTCATTCAGTGGCAAAGTCAGTAAGAAATTAGGAAATTCATGTTAAAAAGCTTTCTGGGGCCTTAGGAACCAAGCAAACATCTAGATTAATGCCATCAATGGTCTTTTTTTTTTTTTTTTTTTTATTTGTTTTTTTCCAGACAGGTTTCTCTGTATAGCCTTGGGTGTCCTGGAACTCACTCTGTAGACCAGGCTAGCCTTGAACTCAGAAATCCGCCTGCCTCTGCCTCCCAGAGTGCTAGGATTACAGGCATGCGCCACCATCGCCCGGCTTCTTTTATTTTCAATAACAGCAAAAAATAGAGGCTGGGAAGATGACTCAGAGGTTTAGAGGATTGGCTGTTCTTCCAGAGGTCTTGAGTTCAATTCATAGCAACTCCATGGTGACTCATAACTGTCTGTAATGGGATCTGGCATCCCATTCTATGTGTGCAGGCTTGCATTCAGGCCAAGCACCCATACACATAAAATAAATAAATCTAACACGAGAAAACAACATTGAAGGATGGCAGACAACCCAATCTGTTCTTAACAGGAAAACAGAGACCAAAAAGCAGTGTTTTCCTTCTGCCATCCCAATAGGCAGTGCCAAGAGGAACCGTGGGATACTGGACCCCATGGGGGTCCGGTGGGGCTGAAGATGGGGGAGCAGCAAGAAAGGAATTGCAGTGAGGATCCCTCTTGTGCTTGCAGCCAAGCCTGAGCACCATCTCCAACCCATCTCCTAATCAAGCTCTTAGGTATAGCAGACAGCTAGGTACCCTGTAGCCCAGAGGCCTCAGACAGCACCACCCCTCAGACCAGTCTAGGGGCTGTTTGTATAGATCTATGAGCAAATAATGCTACTGGCATTTTTAAATGGTTAAAAACAAAATTCTAAGGACGCATAATATTGTGTGATATGGAAAGTGTGTAAAATGTCAATGCTTGCGAATAAAGTTTACTGCCAGGGTCGGGGTTCACCATGCCTTGCTTACATGTTATCTGTGGCCGATTCACCACTGCATGTCCAAAAACAACTTCAGTAACTGTGGCAGAGACTTAGGCCTGGAGATCTGGCCCTTGGCAGAAGGTTTGTGGACATCTGTCCCTGTGCGAGCCTCAGACAGCATTGTCTTAACTCTGAGTCTGCTTCTAAATTAATAAAAATAAATCAAGAACCAAGAAACGGAGAGGTGGCTTAGCAGGTAACCTCAAGGCTGGAGGCTGGAGGATTGCTGAGCTTGCTAGCTTCCTGCTTGACTCCACATTCAGTGAGGAACCTTGTCTCAAGGGAATAACATAAAGGATGACACAAAGCCTCACCCTGACACACACGCGCAAGAACACGCACACGTGCGCACACACACACTTTCTGGGTTTCTAGCGGAGTGCCCGCCTCCCCAGCACCTATCCCTTCCTGTCCCTTGCCCAACCCTGTGGCGAGTTGGTGGCTGTTTGTCACCTGTACTGGTTGTTCTCAGCCAGGGTTGATTATCCGTCCCACGTCCAACGTGAGACAGATGAGCAAGGCCTTTGATGCTTGGACGGCCAGGGCTGGGAAGGGTGCTATTGGTATCGAGAGGGCAGCCGCCAGCCATGCTGAACCCTGCCTGCTATGCACAGCCAGCCTCCCAGCTAAGCGTCACAGGTCTCCACGTGCTTGCACGCTGTGGTCTGTAAGACGCTGCTTTAGTTAACAGGGTTGTGCCGAACATCTTTTTGGTATAGAGAATGACTACGATAGACATCTTTGTTCAAAATAGTTGTCTTACTTTTGTCCTATCTACTTAGGGATGCTTACAAAACTAAATTTGCTGCAGGTTTTGTGATCACATCTTGCCTGATACAACCTCAAAGGCTACAGTGGCTTTTGGTGTTGGCAGAGATGGCTGAGGGATAGTTTGCCTTCTCCACTCTTCCCCGCTGTGAGCTTGATTCTGTTCCTCTTAATTCTTTGATGTCAATGCTAATTTTCCTTCCTTTTTATAAAAAGATTTATTTATTTTATGTATATGAGTGCACTGTAGCTGTACAGGTAGTTGTGAGCCATCATGTGGGTGCTGGAATTTGAACCCGGAACCTTTGGAAGAGCAGTCAGTGCTCTTCACCGCTGAGTCATCTCTCCAGCCCTGAATGTTAACTTTCATAGTGCCATAGTCAGGCATGCAAAAGTGATGGTGTCTTGCACCTCTTAGTGTGAAGCTCTGAGGGAATGGAGCCTAGCACAGGGTGTGAGGGGTCCTCAATCCCGCTGTCAGTGGGGAGTTTGGGCAGAAGCACAGACAGCACCAGTCCGTGTTGGAAGAGAGCTCAGAGGCCACAACTGCCCCTCTGTATTGAGTTCTGTGTGCACAGTCCTGGCCAAGGCGCCTGCCCCGAGCTGCTGAGAAGGCTGTGGAGGAAGAACTCAGGACAAAGCAGTGTGAGCAGGGCCCCCCCGCGGTCCTTCAGAGGAGGTTGGATGCACACGTTACCAATTTTAGACATGGGAGCGGATGGGGTGAGATGGGAGAGAACTGGAAATGAGAAGAAAAATCTGCGAGCCAGAACGGGCACAGAGTTCCAAATGACTGCAGCAACAAAAGAACAGCAGTGTCCCCTGAGGCTGGGCATGTTCACTTCTCCACAGATTTATTATGTGTCTGGGTGATAATATATGACACATATGGGACCTGTGTGGTGCGAGGTAGGGATGAAAAATGTCACTATTGCGATGGGAGGAGCTTCCCAGGTTTTTGTCAACAAATTTGTATTTTGACCATCCATAGAAAGCCATAAAACCACCTTTATAGGGGGCTGGAGAGATGACTCCATGGTTAAGAGCACTGACTGCTTATTCTTTCTGAGGTCCTGAGTTCAAAGCCTGGCACCCACATGATGGTTCACAACCATCTGTCATGGGATCCAACAACTTCTTCTAGTGTCTGAAGATAGCTACACCATACTCACATATCACAAATAAATAAATCTTTTTTTAAAAAAACTAAAAGAACCCATCTTTATAATATTCTGTACTTCTCCGGTTTCGCCTGCTTCATCTGCAACATAATAACTTTATTGATTATTTGGGAATCTCACATCATGCACCCCATCACGCTCACTTCCCAGTACTTCCGTCTCTGCCTCCCCACCCTTGTGCATGCCATGCCCCCAAAATAAAACAAGTCCAGTTTGTGGTTATCTGTGTGCTCGCTGGAGCACGGTCAAACCCCCAGAGGCCAGCCCCTTAAAGAAAACTGAGTCCTTCCCCACGTACCCCACCCACCCACCAGAAGCCATCCATTGGGGAGAGCTACACTTGAGCATCCTTATCACAATAACTTTTAAGACAACTTTGAAAAGTTCTCTTCCTTGGCTTTCTGTCTAGGCTGTTATTTCAGCATGGGGGAGGGGTCAGCTCTGAGTCTGCAGTCATCAACACATCACTGCAAAATCAAATGTAGCTTCCTTGCCCTTTGCAGTCAGTGGGAGCACGAATCACGGACTTCCACATGGTTTCTAGGGATGCCACAGATCACAGACATCCACATGGTCCCCAGCATCATGCACGTGCCGCGGACCTCAGCCTGGTCTCTGGCGGCAGAACAGACCACAGGCATCAGTGCTGCCCTCTGCCGCCGCCCGGCCACAGAGGCCAGGATGGCCAAGGCTCTCTGCAGCAGCACAGGCCAGGGACATTAACAGCAGTTTCAGGCGGCAGCACAGACCACAGGCATCCCGGTACCTTCGGTGCTAACACTGCTAACAAGGGCCTAAGGTGGCAGCACTACCTAGGCTCATCAACATGGCCCCCTGCGGCAGCCCGGCCCATGGGTACTAAGATGGACTCCTGCAGCAGCACAGACTTCAGTGGTCCACCTGGCCTGCACAGGCCTCGACGTCCCCCTGTCGTCAGTGCGAGCCACCAGGCACGACCTCTGAGCTTGCAGCCTGCTGGCTGAGACCAAGTGTCCTAGTGTATAGATGGATTCATCATTCTCCGCTGCGCACAGATCTCCACTTCTGCCATCTTTCTTTTCAATTTTCTGAATCCACTTTTGAAAAGCATCTCTCCATAAGACCTGCTTTTTATTTTTCATAGTTTTTCTGGAGCTGTTGTGGGTTCAGCAGACCCCTTTTCCGCAGCTGCGACTCCCTGGAGCACAGAGGTGGCTGCAGTCATCTTGGTTTTCTCCACCGCCTACTTCTTCCTTCTTTAATCTGTACATCTGGTGTGATGGTGCATGTCATTAATCCCAGCACTTGGGAGGCAGGCAGAGGCAGGAGGGTTGCTGTAAGTTTGAAGCCAGCCTGGTCTACACAGGAAGACAGCCATGATTCCAGAGGGTGGGCACATAGAATGAGTGCAGATGGGGCCGTGTGGTGGTCATAGAAAGAATGCTTGATGGCCACGACTCTCTAGGTCACCATTTCTTTGTTCCTCCTGCCAAAAATCCCATCTACTACAAAGACCTTTTTTCTTTTTCTTTTTTCCTTTTCCTCCTCTCCCTCATCCCCTCTCCTTCTCCCCTTCTCCCCTTCTCCCTCTCTTCCTCTCCCTCTCCTCCCTTCTTCCCTCCCTCTCTCTCCTCCCTCCCTCTTCCTTCCCCTTCCTTCCCTCCCTCTCCCTCCCTCCTTCCTTTCCTCTCTCCCTCCCTCCTTCCCTCCCTCTCTCCCTCTCTCCTTCCCTCCCTCTCTCCCTCCCTCCTTCCCTCCCTCTTTCCTCTCTCACCCCTCCTTCCCTCCCTCTCTCACCCCTCCTTCCCTCCCTCTCCCTCTCCTCCCTCCTTCCCTCCCTCTCTCCTCTCTCCCCCTCCTTCCCTCCCTCTCTCTCTTCCCTCCCTCTTCCTTCCTCCTTCTTTCCTCCCTCTCCCTCCTTCTCTCCCTCTCTCTCTTCCCTCCCTCTTCTTTCCTCTTCCTTCCCTCCCTCTCCCTCCTTCTCTCCCCTGATCCTGCCTCTCCCCCACTCCAAATCCAGCAGAATCTTCAAACGTCTTCTAGCTCCCTGGTCCCCCTATAGGTCTCACTTTGCTGACCCTAGCAGATGCTGTCCTATCCATCCTGCTGACTTGGAGCCAACAGCCAGTCTCTCTCCTTGTGTTCAGATCGGGTTCCTGGGAAAGTCTCTGGGTGCCTAGCGGGTCTGTGTCTCCTCAGGCTCTGGACCCCTCCAGCCTCTTGTCCCTTCCTCCCCTCTGCCTCTGAACATGCTAGCTCTGGCCTCTGACATCTTAAGAAGGAGATCTAGCTCCTGGGTCCTCACCACCGCCATCCACCTGACCACCCTCCTCAGAGGCCAGGCTGAGGCTTAAAACACACCCGCCCCACGCAGCAGGTTCTTCAGGGGTCTGGCCAGTTTGGGTGGTGTTTTTTGTTTGTTTGTTTGTTTTTGTTTTTTGTTTTTTGTTTTTTTGTAGAGAAAGAATGGCTTTATGGAACTTTCTAGAGGGATAGAAAGCAAATATCCAAATATCAGGCAAATATCCAGCCATTTTCCAAGGGTAATACCTCACATACCACACACAGCCATCCCGCTGTAAACTCTGCTCCGCTCTTTTATTACCTGTGGTAAAGGCTAATGCTACAGCTATTATTTTTGCCAGGCTCTGTGCTGGGGTTCTGAGCACTTCTCTGGGACTCTGTTTGATCTCTTACTGTGAGACACAAAGCATTATCCTTACAGATGGCAAACAGTGCTCAGAGGTCAAAGGGTATGGCCTGGGTTGTGTGACTTGGAAGTGGTGAGTTGGAACCCAGGCCTCTGACTGACTGCTTTTGTGTAGTAGGAGGAAATTCAAAAGCATTAAATGTCTGAGGTGATGATAATGCTGCTTATACTGTCTGATCATCATATTGTATCCATAGAAATGTGCTTCTGTACAATTTCTAAGAAAGACTATTAGGAAGAAAGAGGAAGGAGGGGAGGAGAAAGAAACAGCTGCTTGGTGCCCAAGAGAGAGAGAGAGAGAGAGAGAGAGAGAGACTAAAAAGCAGTGGTTCTCAACCTTCCTAATGCTGTGACCCTTTAATACAGCTTCTCATGCTGTGGTGACCCCAACCATTAAATTATATTTATTGCTACTTCATGACTGTAATTTTGTTACTTCTAATGCATCATAGTGAAAATATCTAATGTGCAGAATATCTGATATGTGACCCCTGTGAAGGGGTTGTTTGTGAAAGGGGCCATGACCCACAGATTGAGAACAACTGCTCTAGAGGGTCTCCTTTTGATGGGGTCATAGACCTCCCTCCCCCTCGGGGCCTCCCAGGCCCCTGGGGCTGACTTTAGAGGCAGCTGACTCAGGCAACGCTTCCATCAGGACAGGCGATGAGGCAGAAGGACCGTGTCCATGTTCACGGCACAAGAATGGAGCAAGAAGACCCAGGCTGCTCAGGACGGCTATAGCACGAAGCCCTGCGGCGATGTCAATCTGTGAGCATCCGACTTGGGTAGGGCAGAGAAGTCTGGTTGCAGGATGGACCTTTAGCATGATGGTTGGCCGGAGTCCACACATGACTTCCATTCCTTTTCTACTCCACTCCCTACTCCTTCCCAATCACCAACTTCTTCACCTCTCTGATGTTCCTAATCTCTCTTCAGCTCTCTCTGTCTTTTCTTGACTAACCTGTCCTTGATCCCCTGTGATCTCAGCCCTGATGGACAGCTCTCCATCTTCCACACCCAGGCTTTGGCAGTGTCTGTGTTCCTAGCCTCACCACCACCCCAATCTCCAGGTTCACTCTATTCCCCACCGAGCCCAGCACCCACATTTTTAGCTGCGCCCTAGAACTCTGTCCTGGGAATGAATGTGTGTGTCCAGGACATACAAACTCTTAATCTGTACACCCCTCAAATCCTCTCTTATATTTTCTTTTCCTGTTTTTCCTTTCACCTGACTTTGACCTCTGGAGTCTTGGAACCTTTATTCCCTTCCCCTCCACATTACCTAATGCTCACCAGTTTTTGGAAAAGCCTTTTCTGTCTCACCAGAGCTTAGGTTCCCCCTCTCACTGATCCTGTGACAGAGCCAGCCTTCAGAGCCTTCACAGAGCCTCCTCACTGCTCTTCCTGAGTTCAGAACTGCTTCCTCCCCAACTGGCTTCTGAAGGAGAGACACGTTCCTGTGAGCTCTGGCTCCACCTGCTGCAGCCTCTCAGTCCCTTTAGACTCACTGGTGAGGAACGAATGGATTAACATAAGAAGGAACGAAGTTTCTTCTAAGTTATTGGCTCACACAATGTGCTTTCAAATAATTAAGAGTATTTTCTGAGGGAACAAAGCCTGTTATTATGTATGTGTGTGCCTAGTGTGTGCAGGCGGGTGTGGGTGTCACAGCACATGTGCGCCTACTGTGTGCAGGAGGGCGTGGGTGTCACAGCACATGTGTACCTACTGTGTGCAGGCAGGTGTGGGTGTCACAGCACAAGTGTGCTTAGTGTGTGCAGGTGGGTGTGGGTGTCACAGCACATGTGTGCCTACTGTGTGCAGGCGGGTGTGGGTGTCACAGCACATGTGCGCCTACTGTGTGCAGGCAGGTATGGGTGTCACAGCACTTGTGTGCCTACTGTGTGCAGGCGGGTGTGGGTGTCACCGCACATGTGTGAACTTCATCAGGCAGCTCTGTGGGGTCTGTTCTGTTCTTTCATCTTCACAGCAGCTCAGAAGATCAATCCCAGGATGCCAGGCTTGCACAGCAAACCCTTTATCTGCTGAGCCATTTCATTATGATAGTACATTTTCATAAATTTAAACAACATAAATTAACTCTTTTAGAGTTGTACAGGTTGGAAGTCCAGCTGGGTCTATCTGGGCCAAAATTCAAGGGGTGGTCCATTCTGAAGGAGCAACCTAACCTTTCGTAGCTCCTTGAATGTGTCCTCCTTCTGTGGCTGTGACATCCTCAGGGCCACGTCCCTCTGCTTCCCCAAAGCCGCACCTTGCTCCGCCTGTTGGGCCTGCATGCTGATCGAGGCTTAGAGTTTATCTTATTGTTGGTACCCTACCTAGAAAACCTACACCTAGAGTAAAGCCGCTAAAACTCCCTAGCTCACACAAGGACCCAGGCCCAGCTGGACGGCTTTAGTTTTGTTTTGCAGAGACTGGCCTTCAGCCTTATTTGGGGAGCATGAAAGCACATCATCTACTTGGCAGGCTCCAAGGCCTGTGAGAGGGATGGAGGGATGCCGGGGGATGCCCGCTCCAAGGGCAGGGCTAAGCACGTTCATATCAATTCAAACTTCTAGATGGCCCACAGGACACACAGGTGAACATCCCAGCTAATGAAATGTTCAGAGCACTAGGAGAGCTGAAACCAGAAATGGGCGTGGTGTGGTGGTATATGGGCGTGGTGTGGTGGTATATGGGCGTGGTGTGGTGGTATATGGGCGTGGTGTGGTGGTATATGCTAGAAATCCCAGCAAAGCACAAGGAAGACGGGATAAGGAGAGTTTGAAGCTAACCTAGGGTACAGAGAGGTCTCTGCCTGGAAAAGCCAACCAACTGATGATTATTCCATCCATCTACGCATCCACCCATCCATCCATCCATCCATCCATCCATCCATCCATCCATCCGACTGACCAACCAGCCAGCCAACCAACCAGCCAGCCAGCTAACCCACCAACTACCCACCCACCCACCCAACCAACCAACCAATCAATCAACCAGCCAGCCAGCCAGCCAGCCAACCAACCAACCAGACAAACATGGCTAGACCATGGACATCTTCAGTTTCTGAGCTTCAAAACTGCTTTTGTAGGAAACATCTCAAAAGAGCACAGCCACAGTAATACAGCTGACCTTTTAAAACCGACAGTTTACTTAGACGAGAGGCTGCACATTTCTCTATGTGTCAGCATGTATTAAGGGCTTTATCCAGCCCCTTCCGAGATATGTTTATCCTCTAGGCTGCCTTGTCTTCCAGGAAATAAAAAGGAGTTCCAGGAAAAAATGACAGACTTGCTGGCTGTTGATTTCTACACACACTTGGTAACAGCCTCCTGGACTAGTGCCACAGGACATCCTTTTATCTCTTCATCGGGGGAAGGGTTGGAGGGGTGGGCATGCTCCACCCAAAAGCAATTGCCCTCAGACCTAGAACAGTATTTCCTTCTCATTTTCTAGGAGAGCCTCATTAGTCCTCCCCAACCCCAAATTAAAACCAGAAACAAGAACAACAAAACCTAATACAAAAATGTCTACATGAGGAACAAGGGATTCCTGCCTCCTGAGAATTCTTTGAAATACTCCCTGATGTCCTTGGCTGGGAAAGCCAAGGGGACAAACCTAGGTCAGTCCCATGAGCAAGCTCTGTGGTACCCGAGGCTCATTGCTACACAGCAGTATGGATACTTAAGGTTCCAGATGGTCACTGTCCCCATAAAAGCTGAATAGTCTGTCAGAGGCTAGACTTGGGTATAGCGGTAATGGGCTAAGCCACTCTGGCTTCAGGTGGGTTGCATGTACACACCTGCCCAGGAGCAATCTGGGTTCAAGAATGAAACACACACACACACACACACACACACACACACGCACACGCACACGCACACGCACACGCACACGCACACGCACACGCACACGCACACATACAAATTAATTTTTGACATGCCATGACTAGCTCAAAGGCTGGGGACTCCTAAACCTTCTCCTGCTAGCAAACGCTCCCCTTCAGTATTTCTGAGACTCCTAAACTGTCCCCTGCTACCCCAGGCCCAATCAGGGAAATGGCCAGTGGCCACTTCTTACCCGAATTCTTACATGGCTGGTTGGCTTTCTCTACTCTAGCTCTTTCGTCCGACCCTTCTCCCCCGAGTCATAGTGCAAGTTAGGTAAAGGCATGGGGGCAGATGTAAGCATGTGATACTAGGGATTGGGGAGAGGATTCAGGATCAGAGGGAACAGAACTGAGCCACACTGTAAGGTCACACCTACTCATATGCCCAGGACACTGGTGTTTTTTCAGTGTTGTCCCACACCCTGATGAATCCTCCCAACCAGTTGCTATACCTGTAGCCAATTAATAGTTGATCTCGTAACTGGTACGGGGCCTGATGGCTTGGTTGAGCCCCATGGTGGTTCATGACCTTTACAAGTATGGGAGACTCCAGAGGGTCTGCAGTGACTCAGACTAGTATGCAAAGATTACATTTAGAAAGCACTTTGCAGTGGTTCTCAACCTGTGAGCTGCAACCCCTTAGGGGAGGGAGTTAAATGACCCTTTCTTTCACAGGAGTCATATATCAGATATCCTGCATATCAGATATCCTGCATATTAGATATTTTTATTACAATGCATAGCAAAATTACAGTTATGAAGCAGCAATGAAATAATTTTGTGGTGCGTGTGTGGGGGTGGTTACCACCACATGAGGAGCTTTATTTAAAGGTTACAGCATTAGGGAGGTTGAGAACCACTGTGCTATAGCAACCAAGAATACAGACATACAGGAGCCTGTCTTAGTTAGGGTCTTACTGCTGTGAACAGACACCGTGACCAATGCAACTCATATAAGGACAACATTTAATTGGGGCTGCCTTACAGGTTCAGAGGTTCAGTCCATTATCATCAAGGCATGGCAGCATCCAGGCAGGCATGGTGCAGGAGGAGCCGAGAGTTCTACATCTTCATCTGAAGACTGCTAGCAGAATACTGACTTCCAGGCAGCTAGGATGAGGGTCTTAAAGCCCACACCCACAATGACACACGTACTCCAACAAGGCCACACCTACTCCAACAAGGCCACAGCTTCTAATAGTGCCACTCCCTGGCCGGAGCATATACAAATCATTGCAGAGCCTATTAGGGTTCCTAAGAGGCACGTGTAGCAAGATTTGTGTTAAGCTGGAGTTCCTAAGGCAAAAAGTGGCAAGAGTGATTTTGAGCTCCTGGAATCTTTACAACTTGAACTACACAGTTCATCAAAGGGAGGACAGGGTTCAGGTGATCTCACTGTGCCCACTACTTTAGAGGGAGATCTCATGGGCTTGGAATGGTTCTAGCAGCTTCCCTAGAAGATGGCCAAGGCTGCCTACAGGTAAAGACAAGAGGGTGACTGGTAACCTCACGTTGCATTGTAGGCTTACTGGTGTCTTACAAGGTATAGAGTATTTAGACTTGGATAGATCTGGGGTGAAGTACACTTAGCTCCTGGAATACTAAGAACAGTGGGCATCAGTGGATGGATGTGAAGAGAGTGGTATAAAGAATTAAGTTTGTCTCAAGGGTGGACAATTATTGTCCCCTTCCCCAAGTATGTTTATTTCTCATCTAAAAGAAGTATATCAGAGGTAAAGATTTTTCAGTTTGGGGCCCTTGCATTAGCTACCGGTAACTAATGGAGAGTCAGGGTCTGTGGTATCAGCCCAGAGCCTTTTGATCCTCCCCACTGACTGCCATTAGTAGTGACAAAAGATTTTACCCAGGCATCTGGAAGGCAATGGTTGCTAATGGTCCTACTTGGCTATGGCAAAGCATGTTATTCAATCAGCATGCCAGGCATATCCATAGATGTAACTGTAGCATGACTATTATGGGTGCAACCAGTTCCTTTCAGATTAAATTTAAGGCCCACTCTACAGGAGGTACAGTGTTTGGGACTGTCGGCCCAGGCAACAACCATGCTAGGGCAATGATAGGCCCTAGTAGGGAGGGATGGAGTGTTATGAAGTTCTGTCATGTGTCATGATGTAGCTTTTGTGCTCTTGAAGTCAGATCACTGGGGCTGCCCACATGAGACCCTCACATCTGGCGAGGAGGGGAAGAAACTGGTTATTGTTGCCTGTATGTAAGTCGCCTGTGTTTCCATAACTCCTTCCTCATCACGCTGCTGTAAATCACAAACTCATTAATTCATCAGACTGGAACTGGGTGGAATAATTTCTTTAGTCTTTTGCTGCCTTCTTTGGGGTGAATGTAAATAGACTCCCCAGGAAAATTTGTGAAACATGTAGTTGTGTCACAGAGAGTCAACCTCGAAGCAGCATCAAACTACTTCATCGTGTGACTGGGGCTCCTAATTTGTTCTCACCACTGAGCCAGGTGAATGTGGGATGCGATTTGATTGTCTGTCTCATCTCAAGATGAGTTTTCTCCTTAGGGACACAGGTGCACAAGGCAGTGACTCTTTCCATGAATGAAAGCAAGACAAGCCCTTGGTACAGTTTTCAGCGTTCATCTTTGTCTTCATTTGAGAGTGTCACAGTCTTCTCAGATATCCACACTAGTGTCCTTTCTAGTTACCACTGGAGAACGCAGTGAGTTCTGGTTGGTTGCTGGCCTGCCCATCGGGACTTTGGTTGACTGAGTTATTATAGCTTACTGCTTAGTGAAAGTGGGCGGAGCTGGCCTAGCTTGTTTTAAAGGTGGGTCCTCTGAGAGCTGTCCTGCGCCTCAGGGGCCTGTATAGTATCAAAAACAGAGTTTCCTGGGCTTGCTGGTGAACAACTTTAATATTAGCATGGAGTCAGGTGGAGCTCTGTGAGTCTGAGGCCAGCCTGATTGACACAGAGTTACAGGACAGCCAGGACTCTGTGGCGCCTTCACACAGTGTATCTTTTGGCTGTAACTTTTTTTTTTAACTTGTCAATGAATAAGATTTATTATTAAAAAGAGAAAATACACACATGTATTATATTTTAAAACCAGGATCTTCTCATAAAATTACTGAGATCAATTTTCCGTTTTGCTTTTGGCTTCTGTGAGATACTGTGTAATTTCTTCATTTTTGAGCAAAACTCTGTATTATTTATCATACCTTAGTTTTCTTCTGAGCTCTGATTTTTAATGTAAATAAAATTCATCAAAAGTCATGATGATGATTCTACCACTTGAACTATTTGTAAGAAATCATTCTGACTTGTAATATTTTCAGACGCACTTTACTGTGTTGGGGAAAAAATTTAAAAATGTACTATATCTCCCAATGTCATAACAAGGGCCATCCAGTTCTAATTAAGACAGACAGATTACATTTTTAAAGGTTTTAATATGTTGTTTTTGAAAGAATTGGGTGAGACTCTAACTAGGGAAAGTTGAAAGTGTTTATGACTTCTTGGAATCACCCAGTGTTAAGACATTTTTGTGGGGAAGGACAGTTCATGCTGTTGAACTCGCCATGAACTTGCTAGCTGCTGTCATTTGTGTCTGACATACTATGATTACAGGTGTGCACCACCGGATGGGCTTAGGGCTCCTGTGAATTGAACAAAATAGCCACCAGTTCTAATTAGAGCTGTAAATATTTCATAAATGACTAGCACTTCTATAAATTCCAAGAGAATGATGCTGACATTATGTTTTATTACACATTTAATGAAACATTCTTTTATATCAGTTTCATAATTTTTTTCCCTTGGCTTGCTAGCAGTAGTTGTTTTATTCACATTAAGTATATTTTTATAGGTCCCTGAAAAAAACATGACAGCCTTGGAGCTGGCCTCTGGAGCTGAGTGTTAAAACAGGCACACCCAACTAACGATGAGTCAGCAATCCCTTTGATGGCCAGCTCGACTTAGATGTGATCTATGAAGCAAGTGGGGTGTGTGCATGTGTGTGTGTGTGTGTGTGTGTTTGTGTGTATGTATTTGTGTGTGTGTGTGTGTGTGTATTTGTGTGTGTGTGTGTGTGTGTGTGTGTGTGTGTGTGTGTGTGTGTTATTCCCTTGGAGGCAGGTGATTTTTGGAAGGCATGGGTCAGGGTTCAGCTGTGTCAAGGTGAGAAGCAGGAAGTTAGCCACTAGGTTGTCAGGATCCGGGCAGTTTTCCAAATGGAGCCAGTGGCCCACTTGAGTGTTAAATGTGGCACCTAGACAGGCACTCCATGAGCCCTGGAAGTTTGGTGAACTGAGGTTCAGTGAGTTTGTCACTTTGGATGATTCCAAGGGGCATCAAGTGATCATCACCTGGGCCCCTCCTTTGTTCGCCTGGTCACTGTCATCGCAAATAGAGGACTGTGCCTGCTCTGTCACCATTTGGAAGGCCGCTTTGGCTTTTTAACAGAAGTGAGGTCAGGGATGGTCTCTTAAGTTCACCCAGAAACAAATCAGGAGACAAATCCAGGTTCAGCGACTGACAGGCCTGCCCCAGGTGGAACGGGTAAGGGAGCAGGAAGCATGGTGGGATGGGAAGACCCCTGAGCAGACCCCAGCTCCTGCACGATTCAGGGAAGACTGTGAAACTGCTCCTTGGGCAGATCGCTCGGCTTTGCTGAGACCATGCCTGCAGGGTGTGTGAGCCCCTTCAGCGGCCACAGAGCACCCGGGCGGGCTGCCAGACTCAACCAAGTGCACTCAGATTAGTTTACCAATCCTTGTCCTCAGTTCTGGAATGGCCCATTCTGCAGTTTTTAAGGCAGACCATAGTTGCTGGAAGCATCGGTGTTGAGATAAGCAATTAATGAACCTCAGACCTGCTGACCGCCCACCTGTGGCTTAATAATTTCCTAAGCCTTGTTTATTTAAATCTGAAAGGTGGGGAAATAGACTCACCCCCTGTGACAGAGAGACGAAAGCCAGTGTGGACAGTGCTGGCTGGGTTCGGCACACAGCAAGCGCTCCATGAACAACGGCAATGTTTTTGTTTTTCCATCTCAAGCAGGGCGAGGGTCTGAAAGGTTGTACCTGGTCTGCTGACCTTCCAATGCCCCAACTCTTTCTAAGTATGGCTTTGCACTATTCTTAGCTTCGGGGTGGGTCTCTGACTAAAAAGGGTTGAACTCAGGAAGGTGTAGAGCAGTTGTTACTGAGAACACATTTTCCCCGCTCCCCCAATCCCGTTGATGTCACTTTCCCTGTCAGCATCCATGAGTGGAGATAGGATTGTTCAGGTCAGAGGGACTCAGAACCTTGGAGAAGGCCAGTCATTTTGGGAGGTGTGTGTGTGTGTGTGTGTGTATTGTGTGTGTGTGTTGTGTGTGTGTGTTATACATATGACTATAATTGGGACAGGTGTGGCTTGTATGTTGTATGACTGTCATTGGGAGATGTGTGGACTGTTTTTCAGCTCCTTGCCATCAGTAGTAAGTGAAGACCCCCTGTCTCGGGTGCATACTGTGGTCCCTGCTGCTAGCTTTACTCCCCTGAGCGCTATAGATGGCCTTGTTGGCTTTGGCATGGGCCCTGACATCAAGACCTTCCTGGGTGCTGCCCTAGGGAGGAAGCGGCCACAGGACCACAGGACCAGTGGCGAAAGCTGTTTAGATATATCCAGAGTCCCACAGCTCGTTTGCTGCCTCAACTCGCCGCCCCCATGCCCAGGCTGGCTGCCTCTTTCTCAAGAGTCTTGGTCTGATTGGTCAGTCGTGCCTGATGTCTTTGCTGTCCCATTTTTCTGTTGCTCTCAGCCCCAGAGCTGAGACGTTACCCAGATGTCACCCAGAGCAAAGAATCATTCCCAGATACCTCATCTCCTCTGGTCTACTTATCCCTCAAATGCTGGAATGTCCTTCTCAGAGTCAATAAATTGGAGAACCTAGAACATCCCCCTCTCTCCTGTGGTGATGGCCCCACCCAAACACCCACACTGAGCCCATGCACGGAAGAACACGTATGTAGTTTGTGGAAGAATATTTTATATTCCTTTAAGAGAAAACAAGCAGTAGGATGCTGTACAATCCTCAGTAGGGTGACCATTTCCCTCCAGGGAAACAGGATGACAATCATTCTGAAAGCAGGGAGGACTTCTGTCCACGCACCCACTGCAGTCAGCTGGGAGACAAAAGGCAGGTTAGGCATCTAAAGCCTGGAGCGGGTCTGGGACTTAACCTTCCAACGTGAAGGTTTTATATAAACCTCACTATAGATCTGAAGGGGTGAGATTCACTTCCTGACTAGGTTGCGATGATGACCCATCGTGTTTAGGTAAGACCTCAGTAGTTAGTTGGGACCTTTACTTACCCTAGCTGACTTAGCTTTAGGGCGAGGCAAACATGGACACTACAGCAGCACAGGCACAGAAGAGCCACAAGGTGGCGCAGTGCCTCTGTATTTGGTCCCTGAGCAAATTCACAAGGGACTATGCACTGGGGAGGGAACATGCTAGAATTCCAGAATTTACGTAGGAAATCTGCAACCTGTAAGCTACTGTCATGTCTTCTGTTATTGAGGCCAACATTCACTGTGTGCCAGTTTATTCTAACTCCTATTGCATTATGATTAAAAGAGCATTAAAAAAGTCATAAAACCCTCATAAAATATCATCTATACTAAGACCCGTGTTAACCAACCCCAGTACTGACAAATGCAGAAATGCCATACACAATGATAGTGGTGAGTGCAGACAGAAAAGACAACAGTTTCTTTCTCAAATTTATTTAAAGGATTAGAGCTGATACAGTAAGACATTTATGGCAGAGTCAACATGAAGTGGTAGCTTTGGTTATACTCAGCACATGCAGCTTACTACAGAGGTAACACGCAGGAGAGCTTCCCGTGGGAAGCAGCATGGGCGGTGCTGGTGGGGGAGGGGGAGGGGCGCTAAAACAGTAGGCAAGGCAGAGAGAGCTGTGCTCGCACGGAGTCCAGCTAAGAGCAAAGACATAATAAGGAGCCATGCCTAATGCCTACTGCTGCACCAGGCTAACAAAGTACACTTTAGAGTACATTACACACAAACGTTAAGGCTACAGTTTCCAAACCCCTCTGTAGCATCCCTTCATTTCTGACACATCACATTCTTCTATTTATGTAACAGTGTTTGCAGTCTGTAGTCATCAGACTAAGCTGGTGATCACAGGACCAAGGGTCTCTACCCAACCAGCCTGGTGCATTTTCATCCCGATCCCTCACCAGTGTTGACAACTGGCTAATTAAAAACAAACAAAACTGACCAGTCTGTGGGAGCTTACAGGCAGCAAAAAGCCCTAAAAAAGTTAGAGCGAGTAACTCAACACCCGGGAGCCAGCTGTCACCTTTTTATCTTTAACGGAGTGAGCATATGCTAATCTGCATGTGACAGGAAGACAAACCAGGAACCTGAGAGATAGTACATCTGGCTTGAGAAAAAATCTGTCTATGAATTATGTATATAGTTAGCCATTTGATGGCTGTGTTTTCTAACTCATAGAAAGGCACATTTAAAAATGTAATCTCGCCTGGGCAAACCTTACAGCAGTCTGTACCTACAGCCGAAGAAAGCTAGCCCAGGAGGTTATTTTTAATAATTGACCTTTGCTTTTTTTTTTTCAGCTCGTTGATTCTACATATCTCGTTAAAAACTTTACTAGACAGAAGTTGTGTTAAAAACTTGCTTTCAAAAGAAACTCAGTGACACGAAACAGAAGAATGTAGGCTGAAGTCTACTGGCTTGTTCTACTTAATATATGTCTCTAACAATGAGAATCCTATGATTATTAGGTCTAAGTTTACGCCATTGTTTACTTTGTGGCTAGAAAAAAGAGACAGCGTTAAAAATAGTATGTGATGTCTAAGTGTACGTTATCAGTCCCACTTTTAACAGCTTCCACAGTGTCCCACATATATAGTGGAAACTTAAAGGTCCTTTGGAAAGTCAGCTGTGTGGGACGGTGTTCTGCTAAAGCAGGCACGAGAAGGAACGTTTTTTGCTGAAGTAGACACAGGAGAAAGGATGTTTTGCTAAAGCAAGCACAGGAAAGGTCACGTGATGAAGGATTCTGTTAATGACAGGCATGTCATTGCCTCCCGTGTGAGCTCCATTTGTTGGGACTCCATAGAGAGAAACACACCAAAAACTTTCTGGTGGCGCTCTGGTGGCTTCTTACAGCTTCCTTGGAGTGATGTCAGCTGATGCAGACTCACGTACAAGACACATGGTGAGACCAGACCGTGGACACATGACATTTGGAGGGAGTACAGACAGGACTCAATGGACACTCGTCGGCCTGGCTTGCTTGCATATCTACGTTTTGTTGCTAGAGGCACAGCTCAGAACATCTCCTAGTTCTTCCTGCTGACTTGAGCTGAGGCTGAGGCCTGACCATTCTTGCTAGGCCGTGCCCTGGCTGCTGCTATCCCGGCTCTACCGAACTGGACTGCTGGTGTATCCGTGAAGTGTTTGCGAGTGGATCGAGCTACCACTGCTGACCTGTGAACTGAACTGCTGATTTCCTGACAATGCAGACAGGATTTACTCCAAAGAACCATTTCTAAACAGGTCCACCTCTCCCCTCCCCCGTATCCTTTCTTTTCTACTCCCTCTGGTAGGTGGTGGGCTAGAAGGAAGGTTAAAGCATTTAAGAACCGTTATTAAAATTAGGGTTGAGAAAAAAAAATCAAAAGCTACAATCCAGTAAGCTCCTCTACCTCTTTAACCCTTTCAGTTCACAATAAGAACTACGGTCTTGCCAGACAGTGGCACATCAGGCAGGTGTGGATCCAGGACAGTCAAGGCCACATAGAGAAACCCTGTCTTGAAAAACCAAAACACCACAGAATCAAAAAAAACAAAACCAAAAAAACCCGAAAAAGCCCTACATCCTGGATGAGCTGATGATCACAGCTCAGGAGCTGTGCAGACTGAATGAACTGTAGCTGGGAGGGAGGGGGGAGGGGCTGGGAGGGGGAGGGAGGGGGAGGGTAGGGGAGGGAGGGGGGGAGGGGAGGGGTTGGGTTGCACTTTTCCTACTTCTGCTTCTCTGAGTCCCTACTGCTTTCAAAGGACTAAGACGTTTTGTTGGAGCAGAAGACTGAGAATGTCTGGTAACAGCCATCCAGCATGAAACCCTCCTTGTTCTTTCAATCCTAAAGAGGCAACTGCATTAGAAGCAGTGAACTAGTTTTGGCCACAGACGGGCTGTTTTCGGATGTGCCTTAAACTACATTTTTACACATGAAAGAATAAAAGACCATGTACAGAACTAGCTTTATTAGATTGGTTTTACATAAAGAAGCCCGATTAGTTTCTCTGCCTACCTAAAATACAAGGTACATGCATCCAGATTATTCTAAAACATGCTGCAGCAAAGTCTGTATTTAAGATGAATTTTAAGATTGTTTTTTTTCTCTTAGAGCAAAGAAAGGTGTTCCATTATACACCTGCTGAAGGAATGGTCACGTGGTGAGCACACACCGTCCCTGCTGGCGGAGGCCCAGCTCGCTGGGACACTTTCTGCGTGGGATCTGACATGCAAGCTTGCTTCCAGGAGGTCCTTCCTTCAGTGATCTCTACGCCCATTCCTCAACTCACACCGGGTAACTGCCCTGCCCCAGTATAGACTCCACAGCAATGTGCACAGCACCACTGACTGATATGAGGAAAGTTACAGCTAAACATAGATGAGTCACATGACCAGACTGCTGTGAGAAAATGAGAAATTTAGCAAGTGTTAATTTCCCGGCAGATATAAACATGGAAAATCCAGTCCTGCCTGGGGCCAGGCTCTGATGTCCAGCATGAGTGGCGATGGAGCCGGCCTTGTAGTGTGGATTCTGGTCTCTCTGACCCTGACCTGGCCTCCCTGTGCCTGACTTCCACCATTTCTCTTTACTTCCGGCATTTTAGCGATTCCAGGCTGGGTTCCCCAAGAAGGCAACTGAACATACCAGAGCACGCACTGTCTCACGCGGGTATACATGTGAAAGAACTCAGAAAAGGATTACTCAGTATAAAAATACAAATGATAACACATCAGCAAGTAGAAGATAAACAACCTTCTGAGAGTAAAAGGTGAAACTGCATCCAATTAAGTGCATATCAACTCCTCAGGCGCTGTGTGCTACCGGCTATAAATGATTTAACTGAAACTTTAAATCCTTTTCCTGTGAGCACACTTGGTGGTAATCAGCCACTATTGCGCTCCGCCAATTCCAGTCCACCCAGAAAGTTAGGCACAAATACGTTAATGGCTTTAGTGATAAACACTGGATGCCTGGGCTATCCCTTAATAAAGCAACTGGAAGGGATAGGTTTAAGATAGTCCTAAATTATGTGAAAACTCTACCTCATAAATGGCAATTATAAAAAAATACCTGGTTGGGTGTGTGGCAGCACACCCCCAAAGTCCCAGACACTCAGGAAGCTGGGACAGGAGGATCACTTGAGCCTAGAGAACAGAACGGGATGTGTAGATGAGTAGCTCAGGGGTAGACTGCGTGTCCAGCATGTACAAGGCTGTGGGCTCAGTGCCCGCCCAGCAAGCTAGCAAAGCCCTTATGGCTTCGTCAACTCTGTAGGACTTCTGCCACTGTGGTGGTCACTGACATCCGGGTGTGTGTTTTGGGACTGCCTGAGGCTCTGGGCAGTGCCACCCTTCAGCAAACACCTTACTATTCTTGAAAATAAAAACAAGGTGGAGTCAATTAAAGTAATTTAATATTGAAGACATTCTGGATAAAGTGCTTCCTCAACCAACCTCTAGAATCATCTGTTCCTGGTGTGTTTATGTATGTTCAGAAAATGTCAACAACTTAAGTCTTTAAAAACAGCAATTTTTTAAGCCGAGCAGTGGTGGTGCATGCCTTTAATCCCAGTACTCTGGAGGCAGAGGCAGACAGATCTCTGTGAGTTTGAGGCCAGCCTGGTCCACTATAGGGTTGATGAAACTGACTTTGAAAGACATTCTCAATAATGAACATATTTTTGTGAGGTTTTAGGTGAATATAAGAAAATGGGTGCTTCTATGTTGCTTATTTTTAAAGTTCATTCTTTTCTTCAGTAAAAACTGGTGGCATTGATACCAACAGCAAGGAGTAGGCCTATATTCCCTAATTATAGACCTGGAAAGGAACCACCCCTCCTCTCTTTCTTTTTCTAGATGACACAATCTGGACAGTCCGCCCACGGCACTTTTAAATGGCGCTATTGGCTGAGGAGGTTCACACCTTTGCTCCTGCACGTGGATGACAGT
The DNA here is from genome assembly GCF_947179515.1 of Apodemus sylvaticus. NCBI lineage: Eukaryota > Metazoa > Chordata > Mammalia > Rodentia > Muridae > Apodemus > Apodemus sylvaticus. Next base: position 47,987,094 of record NC_067487.1, read on the forward strand.
CTCATCAAAGCCGGCACAGCTGCAGGACGCCGTGGCTCTTTGAATCCCCCGTTTTCTGTGTAGCAAAACAAAAGCTTTATAAACTCAGACACACTTAGTTTCCGGCAGTGCAAACATCCTGAAACAGTGCAGAGTCCCCTGGCTATACAGAGGATACAGTCAGTTCATGTAGTGCTTGAAGGAGAATCCAGACATTCTGGAATGGAGATGGCCCAGTTGTGACTCTGTCCTTAAAGGCAATGATTATCTTCAGGAGTGAAGATCAGCTCTCATCTGAAGTCACCGTGTTTCAGCTTTACTCTGCAGTCCTGCTGAAGTCGCACAGCAGCCAGTCCTTCACTGCGGCATGTAGCCACCTTGCCTTACAGTCTGTGGCAAGTAACTTTTGGGAATTTCTTCATCGATCACTGTCTCCATTCCAACAGATTCAAATCTCTCTATCTGTCCGTCAGTCCCTGTGCCGAGAGCGTCTGCTGCAGAACCTTCCTGAAACAGCCTGCGCTGCTCAGATCCACAGGGCTGCGAAAAGGGATCCGAGAGCTGCTGCCGTCTCAGTCTGACAAAATCCTCCTCGCTGCCGGGCGGAACCTGGCCTGACCTTTCAAAATGTGAGATATCTGTAGTGGCTTCCAACTGACCGCAGTTCTGTGTGAAATACTGTTGCCGGGGCAAGATCTCCTCCCCGCTGTCCACAGGACCCACCAGCTGCAGGTCTTCCGGCCGCTCCTCGGAGTCCAGCAGGGGCTGGGTGGACTCAGACCTTGAGAACACCTGCACTGAGGGGACCTGGTGCCTGTAGCCGCTGTGCACCACGGTGGAGTACTGCACCGTGCTCGCGGTGCTCTGAGCAGACTCGGTCTCCTCGCTGCTGGAGATGCTGGGCCTGGAAGAGGACATGCACGAGGACCCCCCGATGCCGCTGCTGTGCCCTTCCGTGCTCAGTTTCTCCTTCTTGAACAGGTCCAAGGACTTCAGGTCATCTGGACAAGGCTTTTTGTTGTTTGCCTCTATTTCCACAACACTCACGTCTGTGAAATTGCCGTCTGAGTACATTTGATCTTTGGAGTTAAAATTGTGCTGGAAAGAGAAAAATGAATGGTCACTCTGGCATATTTCAGCTTTTTAAATCATTGAGCCATCTCTCTGAGCCCCACATTACAGCTTGTTTAAATTTTAAGGGCTAGTGCATCTTTGAAGCTTTTTAGTGACTTCCAGGGGTGAGACTCAGCCATCTCAAGGAGTCTCTGTAACCAGCTGAATGCAGATACATAAAATAACCAAGATCTGGATCAGGCTGAATTTCCAGTTTCCAAATTAATATTGTTATAAGCAAGTAGGCTATAAATAGTACTGAATATTTCATATCTACAGTAGGCAGCCTAGAATTAAACAGTTAAGAAAAAATATGAAAACATTAAAAACTCAAACTTGAATAAATGAGGTTTGGCAAACTTTATGAGGTTACAGGTATAACCTCAGAGTTAAGTTTAGGATTATTAGGGTAAACGGAAGGCTTTCCCCTCTAGGGTCTGTCAAGTGTGAAGAGTCTAGTGCAGTTCCCAGATCTCATCTGCAGGGTGAGGGTAGCAGACATTAGCTAGGACTTAACATCCCGTCACACACCCATGTGTAGCAGGTCCTCAGTTTCCATTTTCGACAAAGTATTTGCTGCGTGCACTGAGCAGTGTGAGGAACATCTGCACAAATGTTCTAGGACGGACAGACAGACAGACAGACAGACAGTGTGCTGGAGTGAGGAGGGATTACCTACGATTTTCACAGCTGCCGTCTGCATCCTGCTTCCTTTTCATTCAGCCTAAACATCCTTTGGTTAAACTCTATCAATGAATCCTAGTCAATGAGAAGACAGTATCTTACCCTGGGTGGGGTGTGAGGTGACCACTGGGCGATGTGACTCTTTGAAGGATCTGGAACATTAGGCCAGATGTGTTTTTTGATTCTGAAGGGAAAAGAAGCAAGGTATATGTAGAACACTCGTAACAATACAAAGACTTTAACTTTCAAGTAAGAGCACCCAGTCTGAAAATTACATAAAAGTGGTATCTAACGGACAACAAGTAAAATCTGATAAACTTGGTTTTTCCACAGAAGACAAGACGTCACCGGGGAGAGCAGAAGCACCCTCATGCTGTAAACCAACAGTTGGGACGCTGCAGCAGCAACAGCCGCTCAGGACCAACATGGGCGCTAGAAAACCCAATCTCAAAATATCAAAGGTTAAAAAGGAACACACACAGTTCAGGAAAACAGAAATGAGAGCCTAGAGGTAAATACATTTATTTGAAAAGAAGCTATTTTCAACATCAATAGAACTAGATTGGTGGGGGCAGAAACTTGACGCTGATTTATGTCATGTCCCCACATTAATTCAGAATGGATTACAGATGTTAGAGCTAAAATTACCAAACTTCTAGAAGAAAACATAACCCTGGGTTAGGCAGATTTCTTAAAGAGAGTACAAAATGCAAGAACCAGAAGAAAAGCCTGGGAAAGGAACTTCTAAATTGAAAACTTCTGCTTCCCCAAAATCATAGTTAAGGAAATAAAATACAGAAACTGGGACAAAATTTGCAAAACATGTATTCGACAAAAATGTTTGTTTCTAAACAAAAAGAACATTTACAACTCAATATTAGCAAAAAACCAAAAACAACAACAAAAACCACCCCAATTTAAAACTGGACAAAGGGCTTTAATAGATAAAGCACAGCAAGCCGGTGACTCATGAGGAGAGGCGCAGCAGTCGGGGTGGGGTGAAAGCCGAGGCCTGCAAGCCTGCTCAGTCTCAGAACAACCAAACTGAAGGAACGCCTGGGGACCAAGTGCTAACGAGGAGGGGCACTTGCAAGATGGCGGAGACCCTGAGACGCCTGGGACTCTTTATTTTTTTCTTGTGGGGCTGGAAATGGAACCTAGAGCCCTGCATGTGCCATGTGAATGCTGACACGGAGCTACATGCCTGTTTCCAATGACTTCTGACAAAGTTAACATGATTATCTCAGAGCCACGCAAACATGCACCCACAGAGTGTGGAATGTGAATATTCATGGCTGTTTTATAAAACAACAGGCAAGAATTAAAAACCTGCAAACTCTCATACACCCAACTACTGATCGTGATTCAGGAGCACAAAGGAGGAAAAATTAACATAAGCAACAAAACTGCTGAATGTGAGAAGCCTGCGACCCCCTGATTCCCTGTGCACGTGAAATTCTAGATCAGACAAAGCTACGACAACGGAGAGCAAGCTAGTCCCCGTGGGCAGAGGCTGAGACAGCACAGACTGAAACCAAACAAGGGTGTTTTTGCAGGAGTGGGGATGAGCGCAGGTGGCGGGCAAGCACCGTGCACAACCAGAGCTCAGCGTAACATCAAACAGTTGAATACGACCGTGTGAGCTGCGACTTACAGGTCTCGTTTGTTAAAGCAGAACAAGACTCCCAGCAGAGTCGTCAGGAGGAATGCTAGGCACACAGGCACCACTATGGCTTCTATTTCTCCTTGAGCTAAAAAAGCACAAAGGGTATAATAAGAAAGAACTGTTAATACACAGAAAAAGAGGAACCCCATTATCATCTCCACTGGACACGGCTTGACTTTCTTGTGCATGGAGACAGTGCCCTGCAGTGTACCCAGCTGCCCAGAGTCGCTGCGGATCAGTTAGGCTTTCCTGCCTGTTTCCAAGTGCCTGAGTTGCAGATCACTGACAAAGTATACATTCCTTTTGCCCACCCTGGTGGTTTTCAGGTTTTGAGGTAGCTTTTTCTTCCTCTCTGTGTCCTTGGGTTAATCTCAGACAATTGTCCTTACATTGCAAACCTTGCTATATAATAAACATAAAGCACACATTGGCAGGGAGAGAAAAAAAGACAGTTCAGCTTCAAATGATGATATGTCTACTGCCACCAAGAATTTAAGGAGATGCTGCTGAGGCAGGAGGTGGCACAAGAGGACACGGCACCTGAAGAGCAGCAGAGCTGGCGGCGCAGTGGTGCTCACTTACACTCTTAAGCAGGAGGGGAAGGAAGGCAGGGCTGGGAACCTGAACACTGTCACCCTCCAGTGGTATCCCTTGAGTGCTAAGGCTGGCTGGGGTCACTTACAGCCACTCTCCTAACTGCTAAGCCTAGCTCTGCATCTGTCGCGTGCTGTCCTGGGCCCTGTGCTTCCTATGTCCCACGTTCCACATCATAACTGCAGCTTTGTTTCTAAAGGCAAGACGGCCTCTGCGATGGCTTTGGACTCACACTGCTTACTGATTAAATTAGTTTATTTACTTTTGGCGGTATTTCTTCAACTACGCTCAAGTCTTTGGGGCAAGACTCCCAAGCCATTTGAGCAGGCTATGATGCAAACTGCACATGGGCAACAATGACAACAAAAATAAATCAAATTATAAAATAGTTTTAGTATTACTAATCCATTTTTAAAAATGCAAACAGTCAGATATTGTTAGATTATATTTGAGAATAGAATATTGTAAACATGTCCTATAGGATATATGACTTCTGTAACTAGGAAAATACTTTTAAAGTTTTACTTTTTTTTCCCAGTGTTTGTTCTAAGTATTAACCGTTACATATCTATTAGCATGTCATCATGTGGACTCTCATTCCAGAAACGAAACTGATTTTTTTCCCTTGTAGGAAAGATCAGGATTTTATGTAATCACATTCCTATGTTATCTTTACATTCAACAATGAACATGGACATTACTGTAGAACATAACCATGGTGCCATTTGGGGAATTACAAATAGTTTCAATAAAATAAATAAAATCTATGACGATTCAAAAAAGAAAAGAACGTACTATAAGTTGTCAGAGAGGCCACAAAGCAGCCACACAAGGGTAAGGGTGTAAACGATGATAGTGCACAGAGCAGCTGCACAAGGGTAAGGGCGTAAACGATGATGGACACATGAAAAAGTACAAGGCAAGCAGAACAGGAGCAGGCTGTGTGAACCAGGGCCCCAGCAGCCAGCACACTTTATGCTGAAGGTTAGAAAGAACAGGGAAACTCAATTCCAGCACTGGGTAGGATGTCACTCCTTCCACCTTGGCCTGTTTTCCTCAGTGAATCATTTCATCATTTACATCCGTGCAATGGGCAGCTTCCCCAGGAAGGTAGGACTGGAAACTGATTTCAGCAGCAAAGGGAATGAACCAGACTAGTTTCTCAAGCAACCTGTCAAAGATGGAGACCTACACAATCTACTCTGAAAAAAAAAGGGAAGCCATGAAGGGAGGCAGTCAGCTCTGAGATCTAATGTGCAGGGGAATCAGCTACCACGGTCACACAGGAGCCAAAAGGAAAGCTCATACACATCGGCAACCTACACCAGATGGGCAGGCACCAGCATCCTAAGTACACACCCACTCTGTGCCGTCCACCCACCCTGCCATGCTGAGGGGAACCCTGGCTTCCACGCGGGTAAGTGCTGCCTCTGAGCTGCCTCCATCCCAGTGTACTTTAAAACAACACTTTACACAGAAACTTCATTTCTAATCAAATTGAACTTCAAACATAAAGCTTCACGATGTCTTACCGAACTTTGGTGTTGTAAAAGTGAACTCCGGCCCATCTTTCCCACCTTCATCTGTGTACGCTGCCATTCGGACCATGTACAGTGTGTCACTACTCAGAGAGGACAGTGTGTACTCTGTGTGAGACGAATCCACATGCACAACTGGAAGGAGAAACAACAGCTCTTTTACCCAATGTTTTGGATTTATCTGTCCCATTGTGAGGTATTAAAAATACTTTCCCAGCAAGTATTTGTAACTAAAAATTCTGTAAGAACAAAACAATATATATTTAAAGTTTAAAATCTTTGTAAAATCACATTTATTTACTCTGTGTGTGTATGGTTCTCTCTCTCTCTCTCTCTCTCTCTCTCTCTCTCTCTCTCTCTCTCTCTCTCTCTCTCTGTATGTATGAAGGTCAGAGGACAACTTTTGTGACTGAATTCACAGCTTGCTCCCCCGCCCTCCACCATGCGAGACCCAGGGGTTGCACTGAGGTCATTAGGTTTGGTGGCAAGTGCCTTTACCTGCTCAGCCATACTGCTAGCCACACTACTATTACTGATGGTTTGAATATGCTTGGCCCAGGGAGTGGCACTATTAGGAGGTGTGGGCTTGTTGGAGTAGGTGTGTCACTGTGGGCGTGGGCTTTAAGAGCCTCGCCTGGTAGCCAATCTTCTCTTAGTGGCATTCAGAAGAGGATTTAGAATTCTCAGCTCCTCCTGCACCATGCCTGCCTGGAAGCTGCCATACTCCCATCTTGATGATAATGGACTGAACCTCAGAACCTATAAGCCAGCCCCAATTAAACATTGTCCTTGGTCATGGTGTCTGTTCATGGTAGTAAAACCTTAACTAACACACCTACAATACAATATTTAAAAAAATAGCATCATAAACATGAGACATTTGCAAATGTCTGCTAAGGGTGTTATGTACTATCAAACACATTATGTGAGAAACAAGTATTTAAAAACATAAAAAGCTTTAGTAACATATCCTTAGTAGTTGCTACAATTTTATTACCCGTTTCCTTTCCGACGCTGGTTCTATACGATATGGAGTAGTTTCTAATAAATCCGTTCTGAACATCCACAGGAAGTTGGTCCCACTCTAAGACAGCCTCATTTTTCCCCACTTTCTTTGTCCGAACAGTCGGTCCTCTGGAAGGAGCTGTAGGAGAGGAAGTGCATTGGCGAACTGAGAAGCATGCGTTTACGAATTAGCACTAGTCAGTAAAGGGACCTTAGGATCGAATTATTGGGGGTGCTTTTTTGTTTGTTTTGTTTTCAAGACAGGGTTTCTCTGTGTAGAGCTGGCCATTCTAGAAGGCATTCTGTAGACCAGGCTGGCCTGGAACTCAGAGATCCACCCGCATCTGCATCCCCAGCACTGGGATTAAAGGCGTGCGCCACCACTGCCCACAGAGGAGTCTTACTTAAAAGTGATAAAACGTCTCGGTGATGGACCTACCTGCTTGTCTGAGGTAGGCCTTTATGGACTCGGGGCTTCCGGGCCCATAGGCAAACACTGGGGTCACTGTGATCAGATAGCACTTGCTTTCCAGTAGGTGTCCTACGACAAGAAGAGCAGAGAAAAGGAATTTTCCTCAAATGAGATTTTTACCTTATATGACCATTTAGTTTTACTTTCTTCTAAAAACTGCAGTTTTATATATCAAACAATCCTTTGTATACCAAACATAAACTTAATATAGTAAAATGTTGGCTGTGTAATCCTGCCATTCAGACAGCCTGGGTGAGAGGAACACAGTGATGACCTGGAAGCTAGCCTGGTCTACACTGAGTGCAGGGCTACGATGAGCTATCTAGCTGACAAAAACCACAAGGCTACTTTTAGTGTCGGAACAGTGAATCAGAAAGTACAGAAAGTGTTTATATTGCTAATAAAAACAGTGCCTGCCTCTATGTTGGGATTAGTAAACACTTCAGATTATTCTGGAACAGCTTTGGTATTTGTGGTGGTTTGAAAGAAAATGACCCCCACAGGCCCACAGAGAGCGGCACTATTGGCAGGTGTGGCCTTGTTGGAGGAAGTGTGTCACTGTGGGAGCAGGCTTTGACATCCCATTGTTCGATCCATGCTGAGTGTGGGACAGTCTCTTTCTGCTGCTTTCAGACCAAGATGTAGAAGTCTCAGCTCCTCCAGCACTATGTCTGCCAGCATGCCGCCATGATGATAATGGACTGACCTCTGACCCTGTAAGCCAACCCCAAAGGAATGTGTCCTTTCTAAGAGTTGCCTCGGTCATGGTGTCTCTTACAGCAGTGGAAACCCTAAGTCAGTATTTCAGCTAATTTGGGGACCTGCCAAGGTGCAACAGTGAGATTAAGGCAGAGCACCAACGCCCAGCTGTGGTTAGTGAGAACAGCTGGAAAAAAACGAGTGAGGCTGCTTCCTGCTCAACTGTAAAAGAAAAAACCTTAGATACAGTTCTTTGTTTATTTCTAATCCTTCCAAATTATCAAATAATTTTTATCAGACCCCTGAAATGTGGTTTAGTGACTAGGTAAATAGCATAAAATATGTATCCTACGCACCAGTGAACAAGGTCATTCTTAAGGCTGTTTATACCTTTGCCATGAATCTCTATTTCCTTCAGTAACATTCATAAAATTATATGCAACTTTGTCTTCCTAAAATGAGCAAGTTTACCTTTTCTTGATATCTATGATAAAAAGAGGCCATTTCTAAATTCTGCTCGACTGATGACTCTTTCAGGGAACTGAGCCCTGAGGCCTTTGTCTCTGAGCTGACCACATGCTCTCTAAGCTCCTAGGTTGCCTGCTGCCCAGCCCCATGGTTTTATTTGGTAAGGTCGATAAAGGAGACATCTCAGTTTATCAAGATTGTACAGCAGCTTGGTAAGAGCCAACCCTGCTTACGGCGTGCTCTTTACCCACAGCCAAACCCCAATGGTCACCCTTCTTTATGAATTAAAGAACTACATGGAGCAGTTTTTTGTTTTCTTTAACGCTATTATATGACTTTACAACCATGCACTGTATCACCATTAGCAGCCATTATCACCATCTGTGTTAGAACCCGGAACGCCCTCTGGCTGGGCTGCCTGCACTCAACAGCCCTGGAAGTTAAACTAGGGAACTGTTTTACATCTGGATGATGAGAGCGTTACCTGAATTGAGCACACGTAACAAACAAACACACAACTGGTAGTAAAGGCTGGACTAGGTTTTCTGTACAGTTCTATAAAGTAATATAAGGGTTTTCGTTTGTATTTTTGTTTTTTAGAAAAGTACTGGCCCTTCTCCCTGTACAGGGACCCTGTGGTTCAGAGAGGCTAAGAGTCAAAGCGTAACTTGCTAAGTCACACATGCAGTCACAGTGAGGCTGTGAGCCTTTTTAGTGGCCCGCAATACCTAGATAACAGAAGACAAAGACAGAAAACATGGGAAGGACACTGTGTCCTGGGGTTAGAAGAACACTGTCTACTCATGCGCTGAGTAGGTGTACCTCTCAGGTGGGTCCGATTCACAGGAGCATCTTCTTGCTGCCAGTCTGGGATACAGGGTGAGTTCTCTGACAACACACACCACTCTAGGATGTATTTGTTCACAGATTTAGATGGAGGCGTCCATTCTACCCAGAGCAGATTATCTTTTGGAAAGGCTTTAAGATCCTCTACAGGGTGAGAAGCTTTAAAAAAAAAATTAATGCAGATAAAAATCAGTCATTGACAAATCTGATATTTTAATATTTTAGAGTCATGTCCAAAGGTTTTATGTATTTAAGTTTATAACTGTGTCTTTGTCTTTAACAGCTAGAGATAAATAATATATTTATGTCACATGCAAAGAAAATTCCTAGAATCTTGAAGCAGTATTTCAAAAAAGCAAATTATCAGGAAACACTTAAATAAATTAGTAAGCTAGCTAGCTGCAAAGTTCAAATGGACTGCACAGGGTTGAAGACTCTCACGAGTGTTGATGGAAGAAGCCCCCAACTGCAATCACGACTGCCCCTGATGTCAGAGAGCAGCTGGTCCGCCATGCCTCCCAGATTGCCATCCACACCCCGCATCCCCACCACGGCTCCGCCCTACCAATACGCACCTTTGAAGTGGGAGCCAGGGATGCTGAGGGCAGTGGCAACTGATTTGCCAACCATGTTTCTTGCTGCTAGAGACACTACATAGCGATTATTGGTGAGATTTACTACCAACTCTGTATCATTAACCGTGAACGTTTGTGAAATTGACTTTGACTGTGTAAGAATCACTTCATAATCCAAGATTTTCCCATTGGCTTCAGAAAGAGGTAATGCCTACAATAAACATTTACCAAAAATTATTTCATGAATCATGAATAATCAACTTTTCATGTCTACAAATTCTGCCAGTATGTCAAACCTGTAAATAATTAATTGGAAGGAAAAGGCAAACTCATAAAAAAAAAAGATTTATTTTTAATTAATGTTATACCTGCATGTCTGTTAGTGTATTGCATGCATACCTGGAGGTCAGAAAAAAATTGCTAGATCCCTACAGACAGTTGCAGGCTACTATGTGGGTGCTAAGAACCAAACGTGGATGGATACTCTGGAAGAGCAGCCAGTGCTCATAACAGCTGAGCTGCCTCTTCAGTCTGAGCTCATTTTGAATTTAGTAGTACTTGCTAAGAATAAAAACAAACAAACAAACAAACAAACAAAACAGGAAAACAAAACCATCAACTGAACCCGGCAGGCAGTGTGGTCTAGCCTCTGTCTCTGCAGTACTGTGCACAGCTGAGACGCTGGTCTCCATCTTTGGTGCTTCAGTAAATTTTTCTCTCTCCCTGTGCAGTGTGCCGTGCAGGTGTAGACGCCTGGCCCCACCGGCCCACATCCTACTCTCTCCAAGCCTCTCAAGCCTTTCCTAGGAGGTTCCCTAGTGAGTTCATTTAGAGCACGGTCTTGTTTTTATAGAGGTTACCCTTCTATGAACTGTGCCAAATCCAAAATGATGGATCAGCTGAGCTCATGAACTTGGTTGGCCTCTTCAGCAGCTATATACGGCTTTGTGTTTTTATACAGTAACATTATTAAATGTCTGGAGGAAATACAGATGAATAAAAATTTTAGTGTTAAAAAGTTAAACTTAAAATACAAGTACATTTATATGAGATAAGAGTATAAATCTTTTTATCTTTTTTTACCTTCCATATGAGCCGTGCAGATCTATATCCCTGTTCATGGGATGGATTTATCTTATACCAGAAACTTGGTGGTTTGGATGGTCCTAAAGAAAACACAAACTTCATAAAATAAAATGCTTTTTATCTTAACAATACGGTAAAATTCTGAAGTAATTCTTTCTGTTCTTAGTGGTCTTGCCCTGCAATCACACAGCATTCCTCTTTACAACAGCAGGCCCACTGCAGTACAACATGTTTGTCCTTAGTCAGGGTGACAACTGAGAATTTACATCACCATCTGTAGTGGCTATTCCTAGTTGTCAACTTGATTCTATCTGGAATGAACTACAATCCAGAATTGGAAGGCTCACCTGCGATCCTAATCTGGAGGCTGAGAGATACAAGTTTTTGACCTGGATCTCAGCATAGAGATCTTGAGGCATAGTGGCTATGAATCCCAGAATCCCAGATTAAGACGGGGAGATCTCTGAGTTCAAGGTCATCTGGAACAAAGCAAGTCCCAGATACAGGCGTGGTGGTAATCTGGGCCACACCTTCTGCTGGAGACCTACTTAAGGACATTGGAAGAAGGAAGATTCACTCTCTCTCTTCTTTGCCTGCTTGCCTTGTGGGACTGAGCAACTGCTAGATCCTTGGACTTCCATTCACAGCTGCTGCTGACCATTGGACTACAGACTGACATCAACAAATTCCCTTACTATATAGACTACCCTTAAGTTCTGTGACTCTGGAGAATGCTGTCTAATACACCATCTCATATACATACATACATACATACATACATATATACATACACACACACATACATACATACACACACACACACACACACACACACACACACACACAAATAAAAAAAAACATGGGGTTTTGCTATGTTACCCTGGTGGGATAGAACTTCTAGGCTCAAATGATTCTCCTGCCTTGGCCTTCTGAACAGTTGGGACTATAGGCCTGTGTCATGTATTCTTTAGAGATGTAAGTATATTCCTACAAATAGACAAAAAAAGCACCACTATTTGTGTGTGTGTGTGTGTGTATTCATGTAGTACAGTAGACAAGAACAAAGTCTTTAAAATAAAGATTTTCTTCCAACAGTAATTTAAAAAAATGAAACTGAATTATTTGTATTACTTTTTGCTAAAGATGAAATTGGAAACACAGATGTTGGTGTATGTCTGGTCTCTCTAGTTGTATGGGCATAATATAAAAAGCCAGTTCTGAGCACTAGGATCCAGTCACACACACACCGATGTAGCAGCCTCTCCAATCTGTATGGTACGTGTTCTATGAGCGCATGTGGACCCCAGGAACTCTGAAGGGTAATGAATGTTTTACATGCATTTTTTTCCTGCAAACATTACTCATGCTAAAGTTTAACTTGTAAATTAGGTATAGTAACAAATTAACAACAATGGATGATAGTAAATAATGGAGAATAATAAAAATATAATGAAGTTACTTAAAATTTATAGATTGTTTATTTCTGAAATTTTTCATTTACTATTTTTAGACTGTGAGTAACTACAAACAAGGGCAGCAGAACTGAAGCTGAGGCTGAGCACTGTAACTTCATTAAAACATTCTTCTAGGAGGCAGGTAAGCAGGGCCTCAGCGCCTTCACACTGGAGATGTGGAGGTAGAAAATCATGACCAGCCATGGCTACTTAGTGCATCTGGGGGGGGGGGGGGGGGAGGAGTCCAGGGCGTAGGCTCTGGGGTGTGGGCTCCGGAGCGGGAGTTCCCATTTCAAACAACAAAACAAAATTCCTGGAAGTTCTGACTTTCCAGAGCTTTGTTAAGAATACCTGCAAATACTGTGTTTACTAAAACAGTATTTGAGTGAAACCCACACAGCGGTGTGCTGGTTGTGAGAAAGTGACAGAACACAGGGAGAGAGTAAGAAGGCAGGCCGGCAGGAAGCCATTTGAGAGCTGCTGGCACCAGACACAGATCTCACACACTGTACTACACGGCGCTGCACTCAGACAGAATAAAGACCATGGAGTGCACAGGACGTGACCCAGAGACACCTCTTAACACAAGCAGCACCTAGAAGCTTCACGCTGCGGGCTGAAGACATGCTTCATCTGATGGCGTTAAGATGGCTCTAGAGAGTGCTGGATGCACACTTAACCACATCTGCCTCGTTCTGAGGTGTTGCATGAACTTGCACAAATGGACCCATAAACCTCTAAAAACCCACTTTAAGAATTCTCCATCAACAACTGGGCATGAGGACTCATGTATAATCCTAACACTTGGCATGTGGAGACAGGAAGACTGCCAAGAGTCTAACTAGGGCCAGCCTGTGTTACAAAGTACAAATGCCCCATCTCCCCCCCACACACAAAAACTATCCCTCACTGAGCCAAAGGAGCCTAGTTATTGGATTGAGCATTCTCAAAATGACCATAACAAGACTGCTTTCTATGGTGTTTGTGAGAGCGAGAAAAGCCGTATAGAAGGAAGGACATTGCTGCCTTTGACATTTTTAGTTCACAGTGACCTAAACCTCTAGCAAGGTGGTTGAAGGCACGGGATTTGCAAGCCAATGCTGCTGCTATGAGACCATGGTAGGAAAAGGTCCAAAGAGAATAGTCTACAGCAAAGGACTGATTGCTGGTGGTACACAGGAGATCAGAGCTGCTAGCAGTTTTGTGAAGAGAGTCTAACTTTCCCGTATATATTCATTTTATGTGTATGAGTGTTTTACCTGCATATGTCTATGCACTGTATGTATGCAGTACCCATGGAAGCCAGAAGAGAGGGTCAGATCCTCTGAACTAGAATTGAACTCCAGGCCTCTAAGAGCAAGAGTGTGCTCTCTCGCTCTCTCTCTCTCTCTCTCTCTCTCTCTCTCTCTCTCTCTCTCTCTCTCTCTCTCTCTCTCACGGAGTCACCTCTCCAGACCCAGAGACCCTTCTTTAGACCCCATACCATTTTGAGCTTTCATATTCTGCACTGTATGTATAATTATAATTTAATCAATGATGGAAAAAAAAGCACTTATAGCAAACCACCCCAAATCCCCAGTCAGCCCTTTCCAAGAGCTTATCAAATGCTGGGACAAAAAAAAAAATCTATAACACATTTTGACAGTGTTTAATTTTAGTTTTGAGACAGGGTCTCACTATGTAGCCATGGCTAGGTTGGAACTCAAACTCACAGAGATCCTCCAGCCTCTGCTGGGATTAAAGGCAGGCACCACCACAGCCAGCTCTGACTGTGATTTTACTAAGTTAGGATACAATTCTCTAGTTTGGGGCATCTTGGGACCACCTTCCTTGAACAAAGCTAAGCGAATGGTTTTTAAATGACATTTAAAATACCTTTCCACAGTACTATAATATAACCTGCTTAGGTATCAAATACACATATACTATCAATAATACATATCAAGTTTTTATGTGGTGTCATTAAAAATGAAATAATACAACAGTACAGCTTGACTAAAATAACCACATGCACAGCAGTGAGGAAGGACTGTGTCTTGAAAGTCCAGCAACATAATGGGCAGCCGGCCTTCCGTCTCCCCGTCTCCCCGCCTCCCCGTCTCCCCGTCTCCCCGCCTCCCCGCCTCCCCGTCGCCACAGTTACGTCGCCACGGTTACATACTGTCTTCGTACGTCGTCCCACTCGCCTCCTCACTCCAGTCACTCCAGTAGCCCTTCCCATTCTCCTTAATGGACCGGATCCTAAACACATATTCTGTAAAAGGCTTAAGGTCCTGCACAGTGAAGGAGGTTCGGGAAGATGCCGTGTCTTCAAGAGGGACCTGAGGACAAAGCAAATTGAGCGACACCATCAACACCTCCGAAGGTGGTTTAGAGAAGGTTCCTAACGTGAGCACAGCTTTAGAAATCAATTTAATGCAAGATTAACATATTCAGCCACTGGGGAAAAGGACATGGAGGTAACGATATGGCGGTCTACGGGCTCCACCCACCTATTCTTTCCTCCTTCTATGAGACCTGCGATGCGCTTGTCTCAGGCAGAGGACTGAACTACTGAAGACAGAGCAAGTAGCAAGTTCTAAGCCAGGCTGTACTACCTGAGGTTGAGAGCCTGTCTTAAAGAACCAGGCCCATCCAACAGCTAAACACAAACATATAATCAAACACACACACACAAAAACAACCCAAAACACTTCAAGGACGCTTAGAGAAAAGGTACAGGCAAGAATATGAACGCTGGAACCCTGAATGCTTAGTGCACTCGGGGCTGCACTGTACCAGCCAAGGGAGATAGAGCCTGAAAAGGCCTCCAGGAGGGCAGCGTTAGAGTCACGACCTTACTGCACAGAAGGGAATAAACACATTCTCAGCCCTATCTTCTTTCCCATCGAGCCCCTCCTGTCCCGTGGCTCCCGGGAAGCGAGATGGATGGGAGTCCACAGTGAAATCAGGCAGGCCGGCGCACCAGACAACAGTGTGCAGGAGAAGAGCAGACACATCCGGGAACAACAAGCCGTGCGACCCCACCAAGGAAAGAGAAGCGAGGAACTGGCGCCACGGCTCAGGGAGGGAAGGCACCTGTTACTAAGCCTGACACCTGAGCTGCACTCCTGGAACCCACGCGGGGGAAGGGACAACTGCCTTCCATGAGCTGTGTGACTTCTACACACATGCTGTGACGTGTGCACACAGAATAAATACCAAAAATAAACGCTGAAAGCAAAGCAGAGCAGAAGTCAGCCGCGTAGATGGACTGTTCTGTAACTGGGGGGAGGGGTCACATACACACACTGGGGGGGAGGGGTCACATACACACACTGGAGGGGGAGGGGTCACATACACACACACTGGGGAGGGGATCACATATACACGCACTGGGGTGGGGAGGGGTCACATATACACACTGGGGGGGAGAGATCACATACACACACTGGGGGAGGGGTCACATATACACACTGGGGGAGAGGGGATCACATACACACACTGGGGAAGGGGATCACATACACACACTGGGGTGGGGAGGGGTCACATATACACACTGGGGGAGAGGGGATCACATACACACACTGGGGAAGGGGATCACATACACACACTGGGGGAGGGGTCACATATACACACTGGGTCAGAGGGGATCACATACACACACTGGGGAAGGGGATCACATACACACACTGGGGTGGGGAGGGGTCACATATACACACTGGGGGAGAGGGGATCACATACACACACTGGGGGAGGGGATCACATACACACACTGGGGGAGGGGTCACATATACACACTGGGTCAGAGGGGATCACATACACACACTGGGGAAGGGGATCACATACACACACTGGGGTGGGGAGGGGTCACATATACACACTGGGGGAGAGGGGATCACATACACACACTGGGGGAGGGGATCACATACACACACTGGGGGAGGGGTCACATATACACACTGGGTGAGAGGGGATCACATACACACACTGGGGTGGGGAGAGATCACATATACACACTGGGGGAGAGGGGATCACATACACACACTGGGAGGAGGGATCACATACACACACACACGGGGGGGGGGGATCACATACGCACACTGGGGGGGATCACATACACACACTGGGGGGAGGGATCACATACACACACTGGGGGGAGGGATCACATACACACACTGGGGGGAGGGATCACATACACACACTGGGGTGGGGATCACATACACACACTGGGGGGAGGGGATCACATACACACAAATAGCTGCTTCTTTCTGCCACTCTGACATTTCAATACTGGAAACAAAAACAGATGGTAAATTTGATGCACTTCTTATTGAGTTAAGATTCTATGATATTAAGATATACTTTGAAGAACTTTAAATACACATCCTCTCTGAAGTCTGAGTAATGAAGCCAATTTTGTTTAGCTGTCTGTGACTGTATTATGAGCCAGTAAAATATGTGAAGTATCATAAAGGTGCACAAAGGCTATGGATTAATATCTTTATAAGTTCATAACTGCAACCATGGTAGTACAAAAAAAACCCAAACAAACAAAAGAATGAACCAATCAGTCAATAAAAACAAAAGTGGGCTATTAGTTATGAATGGAACTACAGCACAAAATCTCCCAGGCAGTCAATGCAGTACCGTCCCCAAGACATCCAAGAGAGCTCGCCACCTCCCCTTCCAGCCTTGCGATCCCCACTAAACCTTTCTAGAATTAAAGAATTGGCAAACCCTCTATCAAGGGCCAGAGAGTAAGAATCCTGAGCTGGGGCATGGGGGGGTGAGGGGGTGGGGGATCTGTTACTCCAGCCCCCAAATAAAGACAACAAACATGAGCCAGCAAAACTCCATTCTAAAAGCAGGGAGCAGGTTTTGGTCCATGGCGACAGAGCTGTCTGGACTGTGTGCCATGTCCCACTCTATTCCATGCTTAACATCTCCTTATCCACCTGCATGGCTTCCTGCATGCCCTTCCAGTCACCCTGTTTTATTTCCTTAAAGGTCACTGCTTTTCTATCTGCACGTCTGTCTGTCAAATGAAATGTTTCACATTATCAGAAACTTAAGACATTGAGAAAACAGGCGAGTCTTCATATTAGCGTTCAAAGCAAGCAAGCAAGCAAACAAACAAACAAACAAAAGCACCAACACTATTAGAATAAACAGCAACCTTTAAGTTACCTGTATCCAAGTTGAGGCATCTTTGGTCCTATATTGGATGTCAGACTTCAGCCTTAAAATACCACCCAAACCTGAATTGACCCACGTGAGCTTTAATATACTGGATAATTCTTCTGAGTTGGTCACTGATAAGTTATGTGGTGGGTTGGGTTTCACTGGAGAATAAAATAAGTCCTAAAGTTAGTTATCTTCACTTTTATAATTTCATATACTACAAGTCAAAAACATGGTGGTTTGCTTTATAAGATTATTCTTGCCAAATGCAAACTCTAGAAATGATGCTCTGCTATAGAATAGAAAGATTCTAAGGAAACCTCCTAGTCTGGTGTAGTATTTGTTAATTTTCAGATGCTGATATTAAAAAATACTGAAATTTTATAGTAAGTTCAATTTCAAAAAGAAAATAAAAATAAAACAAGGAAGTCACTGTGATTGCAGCGGTATGTGGTATGCAAACTGGATAAATAATGAAATGAGAACATTCTAAGCGAGCTGGAAAACTGGATGAGTAGCAAAAGGTAACAAACATCCTTAGTGGGGAAGGCAGGAGGATCAGGAGTTCAAAGCTAGCCTTAGACGCAGCCAATTTAAAGCCAGTCTGGGCTTCGTGAGACCCAGTCTTAAAAACAAAACAAAACAAAACAAACAGCACTGATAAAATATTCCAGAAGCAAACTGAAAGTAGCCATGAGTGCGGCTGAACTGCAGCTATTTTTCTGTTTCCACATTACATTTAATAATATTATAAAAGACTTTATAAAAGAAATCACTGTACTAATAAACATCTCTACATTAATAGAAATCCGAAAAATAATTTACAAAGCATAGAGTAGTTTGATAAATTCTCAAATTCAGGCTTATAAGTACCTTTATCCACGGGGTCGAAATTGATAGACTCTGAGGAGACCTTCCCAAGGGCATTCTCTGCTTCCACCCAGACTTCAAGGTTGACAAAATAGATGGGTGTGTAGCTGACTGTGCATGAGGTGCCATGTTTTGTTTGACAATCATCAAACTTCTGTGTTGCCCTAAGTATAAAATTGAAAGAACCAGCCATTAAAAATCGATTTGAAAATATAAAGGTGAAGAAAGTGACTGAGAAAGAGTTGGATATGACCCAGACTGGTGTGCTAACCTTTGCAATGAAGAGCTGCTACTAAAGGCAGATCACATAAAAAATTGTATTCAATCTACCCCTAGGATATCATTTCCACATTTTTAATCTAAGAAAACTTCATTTTAGAATTTTATGCTATGTCCTTAATGATTCTTCCCTAAAAATGATTTATTTCCTTGTGGTCTCAGAATAGCAGCCTTACCTCACCCATAAAAACATGTTTCAGGATCTCCTGCAGATGCCTGGAACTCTGGGTAACACCAAATCCTAGCTATGCTATGGTTTATACTATACACGTTTCACTATGGTGCTATTTAATCTCTGGATTAAGCAAGGTAGATGAGCAACTCTAACATAAGAGGTAAGTGAATGCAATCTCGCCCTAAATACTTCCTTTTCTTGTCATGGTGTAAGATGATTTGAATTGAGGTGAATGATGCCAGTCCTGTGAGACACTAATGAGACATTACCAACCAGACAAGAATCCAAAAAGCAGGCTGTGCTGGTTTGAATATGCTTGGTCCAGGGAGTGGCAACACTGGGAGGTGTGGTGTTAGAGTAGGCCTGTCACTGTGGGGATGGGCTTAAATAACTTTCCCTAGCTGCCTGAGGAGGCCAGTCTTCTGTTTGCCTTCAGAACAAGATGTAGAACCCTCAGCTATTCTAGCACCATGCCTGCCTGGACGCTGCCATGGTTTCCGCCATGACAAGGGACTAAACCTCTGAAACTGTAAGCCAGCCCAATTAATTATCCTTTAGAAGAGGTGCCTTGGTCATAGTGTCTCTTCCTGGTGTCTGTTTATAGCAATGGAAATCCTAAGACAGGTAGGTGGTTTGAGTAAGAATGCCCCACAGGCTCATATGTTGAATGCTTTAGTCATCAGCAAATGGTGCTATCTGAGGAGAATTAGGTCTGTGGCCTTGTTGGAGTAGGTGTGGTGTTGTCAGAGCAATGTATCCCTGGGCGTAAACTCTGAGCTTTCAAAAGCCCAAGTCAGGCTCAGTGTCTCTTCCTACTGCCCGAGGATCCAGATGCCGAACTCTGAGCTACTTCTCTAGCAACAAGCCTGCCTGCCTGTCACCATGCTCCCCTCCATGATGACAACGGACTCATCTCTGAGCCTGTAAGCCAGCCCCAATTAAATGTTGTCTTTTATGAGAGTTGCCTTGGTCAAGGTATCTGTTTACAGAAACAGAATACAGATTAAGATAAGAACCATCTTTTCAGGTGACCTTAAATCAAGCCATGATGACATCTGTGGCAGATGATGTCCATGGTCCGTGATCTTATTGTTTAAAGTGCTTTGCTGCAAGCTTCTAGAAGAATACTGTAATAGCAATTTGCTTGTCTTTAACTCACCCAGGGATTGCTCAGAAAGCTGTACTCTGTGGTGATCAGAAGCATGCCTTTATGCTGCATTAATCCACAGACTAGGCATGCCTTTGACCTTGCATTTCTGCAAGGTCGACCTGTACTCCACGCTTTGTCCTTCAGTGTCTGTGTATGCAAACTCTGCAGCCTCCTCAGTTCTCTAACTTGTTCAGTGCGGCTGTTTCTATAACATGTTCACTGCTGGTTCTACCTCCGTTTCCTCTTCATCTTCTGTAGGTGACTCAATAACATGGACTCTTGGTACTTCTCAATGGTCTCATGCTACACATAAGTAGATCATCCTCTACCAACTTACCTGCTGCATAAACGATTTTCTGTCTTCCCTGTAAACCTCTGGAAAGCATTCTTAAGCCTGCTGTTGGTCTACTTCCCTGACAATCTCCCCACAATGACTCGCCATGTTCCATTTGGGCTGCTCTGAGCTCCAATCAGCCAGCCCTCATGGCCATAACCTCAGGATTCTCACCCCTCGCCATCTTCTCCTCTCTCCCTTTCCTTGTGGCTCTCTTTAGACCCCAAGCCAAGGAACACTAAACCCTGCCTATATCTCTTCGGCCCAGCTACTGGCTGTCATCATCTTTATTTAACCAATAGTTTTAAATTTAAGGAGCAAGGTCACACTGAATGTGCAGTTTCTCTCGTTCCAGGAGCAACCGGCCCTGGGGGGCCAATATTCAGTATTACAATACATAGCAGAAGACCAAACCTCAACATGACCCCGCTCCGTAAACTTCTGTAGGCATTTACATGTAGTCTGCATTCACCCACTGCATCTCTATGGATGTTACTATCCTAGAAACAGTGATCATCCACAGCACTGCACATATACAAACTAGTGTCTCCATCCATGGCAGACTGACACAATCAATATCCAGTGGCCTGTTAGCCAGGCAAGGCTATTACGGGGTAAATCACTAATTGACACCTTGATAACAGTTGGATGTGCCATCTACAGTTAGACTTTAAGTCTTCTTAAATCATTCTTCCAAGGATTTTGCCACTTGTGGGATAAAGCACTGCTAGCACGGCCCCAGACAGTAGGGCTGTCACCTGCACATTATAACTACACTACCACAACACTGGGGGACACACATGTCAGTCTTCACTTTGTACACTATACTAGGCTTAATCACAGGGCTTGAACTGTGGCCACAAAGCACCAGAGTAAATCTGTTTTCTGCTTTGGTTATACCTCCGCACCGTAAAGACTGTATATTCTACTGGCACCTGCAAGTGTAACAGCACTTCCTCCTTACTTGCAGACAGCCTCCTCAGTAGGTTGTGTATGCTTCAATCCGCACCTACTTTTGAATGTGTATAACCCTCCCTGGCTTGTAGTGAATGGCCTGGTGCTGCTTCCCTTAAGAGATCACTTGCAGACCCAATACTTCCTGTGCAATGTCTGCTCATGTGGAACATGATTTCTGTTCCTGTCATCCAGCCACAGATGTAATGTTTTCCTATCTCAACTGAGTAAGTATCATATATTGTGGTAGTAACCGAGGTGTGAAAAGTCTATTTTTTCTTCTTTCTAATATCACAAACAGTAAATTTGTCCTTACTATAGATTAAAATTTTCTCTCTCCTTGCTCAAGAACTTTCTTTCATTTAAAACAAACAAACAAGCAAACAAACAAAAAGCCCACTATGTAGTTTCTATTTGCATATACAAATGCTATGCTTTGGGACTACTATTAAGTAAAAGTGGCTTTTCTGTTTATACACAAGCACTGTGTTATCACCATCAAATGACCAAGGTGCGCACTGAGTAACAGGCAGGCAACATGGATCCACGGGACAAAGGTGTGGCTGAGAGGGATCTGAAATATCACTAAGCTATGCAGAAGGGAGGGCAGAGGCTCAGGAATTATTTATTTCTGGAATTGTCAATTTAATACTTTTAGACTGAACCAACAGATGAACAGGATTCATTGTAGTTTTTCTCCTTGACACAGAATCCCTACTAAACCAGCACTGTGTTTTCTCTATTCAGAATATGCTGGGGGAGAGAAGATGAGGGGAAGGAGGTCTATCAAGACCCGAAACATCTTCAGCCTTTGCAGCCAAACCAGGGGACCACTTGCTGATTGTGTCAACTATAGAAAGCTTACACTATTCACAAAGTTATGTCTCAGTTTAAAACATTCATCTAAAATAAGCTTTTAAAAAATAAAAAGATAAAGCAAACTCTTCCTCTGGAAGAATAGCAGGTATTCTTAACCACAAAGTCTTCTCTCTAGCCCTAATTTCAAGTGTTTTAAAACAATGATTCAATCATACATATTTGTGGAGAAAAGCAATCTTAAAACTGCTTTTAGAAATATTATCACCAGCCATAATATTGGAAGTGTGTCTAGAATTACAGTCTTTATTGTGGAAACAGTTGCAAACAAATGTTTTAGCATTGTTGGGAACTAGAAGTTTTGGTACAGAAAAGAGGATGTAGCTGCTTGATGGATTACATATATTTTTTTAAAAATACGAAACTATAGTCCCCTTTCAAAGTTGAAAATATCAATGTGAACTGAAGATATTTTTTGAGTGAGAACACTCAAGTAACCCTGAACTTAGAGGTATAGCTCAAAGGCAGAGCACCTGCAAAGTATCTGGGCTATACTTCTTTAACACCATGAACTATAAAATAAAATACATAAACAAAACCATGCCGAGTGCTATAATCTTATGATCCATAAATAAGAAACACTGACAAGTGCTCAGACGTCAGGATGAAAGCAGACGGGACGTGAGCTGGTCCAACCTCAGCAGCTGTCTCACAGGGGTTGGACCAGGAAGAACAGAGGAGCACAAGAAACTTCAGGGAACATGTGAGTTCTACAGGTGTGTGCCCTTATCAAAATGCCTGCGTGACATAGACGCTTTAGATCCATGTTCTCACTACACACAAAGTTTAGTACACTTAAATATTCATGCCAACCATGTACACACTGAAGTGTCAAATTATAAATAAATATTCATACCAACCATGTACACTGAAGTGTCAAATTATAAATATTCCTAATGCCTACCACTCACTTTGAAGTTCATTAAAGAGCTAGATAAACTGACAGCTGGAGAGAAGGCCGTACCTGAATGTGATAAAGCAAATCTCGTAAAATGAACTGTAGAGTCTGGGTGGCGGGTACGTATAGGATCCACTATTCTTTTAGCTTTCGCGTGCACCAAGAAATAGATTTCTAAGAATGGGTAAGGCTGGCCACACTAGCGACCAATGTGCTGTGTGTGAGGGTCAGCGGGCCCACAGTTCACGCCCGGTGTCTTTCTCAATCCCAGTGCTCTTCACTTATTAAGACAGGGTCACCCCAACCCTGCAGCCTGTCTCTGTCTATCTCTCTCTCTCCTCAGAGCTGGGACCACAGAACGGTGCCATGTCATCGAATGTGTGGGATTTAGGGATCTGAGCTAAGAGCCCTGTGCTTGTGCAGTGAGCACTCTATTGACAACCATCTCCCCAACCTACTACTTAATCCTGGGGAAAAAAAGAAAACAATGTTAGTGGAGGAACACACCATCCCCCAAGAGTGAAACTTTTGGAAAAAGAAATCCAACTCAAATTTGACTGAATATATAAACCTAACAATTTTTAGCAAATAAAGGAATGAGAGACTATTACACAATATCAAAAAGTAACTGCATCGTATGGAAGGAAAACAGCAACAAGTAGAATCTGTCATTTAAGAGAAAAATTCATCAATTTAAAAGGTACGAGCAGTTTTAAAATTTTTTTAAATTCTTATTCAAAAACATTTTTATAAGAAAGCATTTATGAAAGAAATGAGAAAGTTTATACTAGCTACAAGTCTGATATTAAAATATTTCAAGCTGTTGGGGTACAGCAGTAGTATGGTTGTTTGATAAGAATGGCCCCCATAGGGTCATCTACTGCTTGGTCACTAAGGAGCAGCACAACTAGGACCTGCCCTTGTCGGGGTGGGTGTGGCTTTGATAGGGTTCAAATGCTCAAGCCACGCCCAGTATGTGTCTCTTTTCCTGATGCCTGCTGATCCAGACGTAGAACTTCAGTTCCTCCAGCATCATGTCTGTCTGTGTGCTGCCATGCTCCCCACCATGCCAACAGTGCATGTAAGCCAGCCCTGATGAGATAGATGTTCTCCTTCATAAGAGAACACTGACTACGACAAATAGCATGTGGTTGTTTGAAAGTCATCATTTAGAGCTAGGCACTGCACGGGTAGAGCAGGACGGAATGTGGCTGGCTCCTGAAGGCAACATGGGGTAGAGTGTGTCCACTGCTCACTGCTGACACTGCCGAGCGTGCCCATGAAGAGCCCATAGTTCTACTGTCAGAGCATGTGGGATGTCCCCAAACAGTCACCCAATATTGCTACCGACAAAATGAAAGTCCCAGCTGCAGTGTGTCACGGCCCAGCAGAGGGCGTATCTGCAGGGACTTACCATTCTGACTTCAGGGTGTAGTTTGTTTCTAGGTATGTCTCCCGTCCTGGGTCCCACTGACACAGCATGTTCTTCCCCTCATTCACAATGCAGCTCAAATTTGTAGGTTCATCTGGAGGAACTATAAAGAAACAAACATTTAAGTTAAATTAAAAAAAGTATATAGACAAGTATTATCTAATCTATATAATACCTAAGACACACCTCAATTAGATTAATGAACCCAAGATAAAGATATGGGCAATATGAGAAACAGATGCTAATTTTCTTCCAACCCTTAAATACTTTTTAGGTCTATATTTTTTACTGTAACTGTCTTTAATTGCTTTCATTGTAATTTTCTATATAAAAATACATTTTTATTTATAACCAGATAAATTATCAGTAATGTCTCCATTAAGTGTTCTAAAATTAATAATAACTAGTATTAAAAGGTAGTTGTAGGAGCAAAAATGATTCACATATACCTTATTTTACTTTTGTATTTCAAAATGGGTCCTTCTAAGTAGCCTAGGCTGGCCGCGAGCTCTGGCTCCTCTGCCCCACATCCCGGATGCTGGGACGACGGCATTGCCATCACACGGGGTGAATGCTTGTCCTTACTGCTTTCTGGAGGAGTGGAAGGAAAGCAGTGCTGCCCCAGGTCTGGGTCAGTGGCTCTACTCTTACTCTTTTTAAAGAATAATTTTTTTTAATATTATAATTACATCATGTCTCCTTCCCTTTCCTCCGGCCAAGCCCACCTATATGTGCCTCCTGGCTCCCTTCAAATCCATGACCTCTTTTTAGTATTTCTCCATTTTCTTCATTCAGGAACCTGTTTAACTTAAGTCTTTTTTCAGTAATGAGGAGACACTGAAAGTTGCTATCAACAGTCACAAACTGCAAATCAGTAATGCTCTTGGGGGCACAGAGAGTCTCAGGTCAAACCATTTTTCAAGAATCTGATAAATGTTTGCCTTTTATAACAAAGACATGAAACCCATGTTGCTCTTTTGGATTTGTGTATAACGGTAAAAATGTATACACTGGATTTCTGAGTTCGAGGCCAGCCTGGTCTACAGAGTGAGTTCCAAGACAGCCATTGCTACACAGAGAAACCCTGTCTCAAAAAAAAAAAAAAGAAAGAAAGAAAGAAAAAGAAAAAGAAAATACACATTGCTTCTAAAAGTTTTGTTTTTTGTTAATAAAATAAGCACATCCAAAAGCTACTGAACCAGTGACTGTCTTTGGGAGGCTAACAGAAACGATTAAAAATGTAGTTCAAGTGTAGAGAGCCTTACTGGGGTGCCATGCCACCTGGCAGGAACTAGACATCGACCAGTGTGAAGTTCCTCTCCCAGCCTTTGAGCAGGGACTCCTGTGTCAGCCATAATCCCCTCCACCTAGGGTGGAGTGCTCAGACCAAGGTGAAGCCCATTGTTCTTCAAGGACCTGCAGTTTCCTGAGAAACACTAGCCACCTGTGGAGCAACTGAACTGATTCTGCTGAGAAGCTTCCAGACCTTTCCCCTGCCTATGTATATTGGGAGTTCTTCATTAAACTTTGAGACCTTGAATAGCAGGTGTTGTCTTGTCTCCCTCTCTTTTTTGTCGCCTTCCCATACATCCCCAGCTTCCCTTCCAGGTGACCCTTTGGATGTAACTGTAGGTAGTTACATTCAAGAGTCTGACAAAACTGAAAACCAGACACAGATCTTACAGCCTGAGAGGACGGTGATTCCGTACACGTTCTGCTCGATCTGCCCGAAGGACAGGATGTTGCAGGTGAGCTGGAAGCTCTGGAGGACCAAGTCTGTGAACGCGACACTGGAGGTGGTTCTGTTGATGACGGAGACCTGTTCCTTGGGCACGGCCACGTGGTTTGTCTTCCACACGATGTAACTGGCATTCACATCGTACTGTTGCAGACACTCTTCCTTTAGCACACACTCGGCAGTGAAGTTAGAGCCCCGCTGGACAACTGGAAATTCAGGGTAGATATAACCACACGGTTCCACTAGGTGACCTGAAAAAGAACAGCGGACGGTGGTGGGCTTGCTTGCCTAGCACGCATGATGCCCAAAGACAGTATTTCCAGACAAAATGGTATTTGGAGAGCAAAACTCAGTGTAGACTATACAAATTCATTATAATAACTCTGTGAAGAAAAAGAAAATTTAAGCCTGAGAAATTTGTGGTCTGAATACCTAAATTTGTAAAGAAACATATAAGTTATAATGTACAAAATATTAACAATTACTGAGCCCATGGTCAAATATTCTAATTTCCCTCAGAAAACAGACTGTGTGCAGCACAACTCAACCCTGCCCCTCACCCATCCACCCCTTGGCTCAGAAGGTCTAAACTAAATTCCATAAAACAGTGCGCTGCCTTCTCTCCAGCCCAGAAAGCCAGCCGAGGCTAGGTTGGCAGAACAGAGAGATGGACATATTGTCCACATATCAAAAATCTGACTGCAGCAAGACAGAAACCCAAACCAGAAAGACTAGACAATATGTGCAAACGTGTTTGCTTTAACAAAGTATAGCCGGTACAATTTTCTGAAAAAACAATTGGACTAGTTTTAGCAATAAATGCATAAATTTTATCCATCAGTGTATGGAATAAAACTTTTTATTTAAAGAAGGGGAAAAAAATCAGACAGGAACAAAAACAAATATATAGTTGAATTGTATGGACTCCACTGCTGATGGCAGTGTCAGCTCTAACTTCAGCTGCTTTGAATATCCTGTACTCAATGCATTTCAATTGCTTTTGTCTGGTTTTGTTTGTTCTTTTGTTGGAAAGACACCACTTAGTTACTTTGCAGTGCTAACGAATGGAACGCCAGCGCTTACTTCTTAGCTCTCCGTACAGCTGAGTACCAGGGGGCATCCTTGCCTTGTTCCCTTAGTCAGGATCCCAAGCTTCTGAGAACTTCTACTCTCAACATTTTAGCTAATCAACTTATTTTAGATTTCACCCATGAGATTATATGATGTTTGTCTTTCACTGCCTGGCATATTTAACATGTGTTCAGTTATATTTTTGTCCCAAACGACAGGATTTCACCAATTTTTAAGATGGAATAGTATTATGAACACACTCATTTCCATTATCCACTTATATATTTCTCAGCTATTGTAAATAGTGCTGCAATGAAAATGGGAATGCGGGTCTCACTCTGACACACTGATTTCTTTTCTAGTATTTACCCGATAGTGAGAATGCAGAATCATATGTAAATGGTTCACACTGATTTGCCAATATGACAGGATTCAGACTCACCTAAGAGATAGACTTCTAGCATTGCCCCCTGGGGGGGATTGGGCTAACTAGGCACGAAGACCCACTTTAATACAGGAGGCACCTTTACGTGGGTAAGAGAGAGCAGGCTCTACACTAACATCCATCTGTTTCCTAAAGGCATGCACAATGTGACCCAGCTGCACCAACTTTTGCTGCCATGCCTTCTCCAGCCTCACCAGACTCAAATCCTACCTTCCTGAAGTTGGCAGGTATTTTGTTGCAGCAGTGAGCAGAGAGACTACTAAAGTCTGCTAGTGGAGCTGCTTTTCCTTTACGAGCCTCCATGTTGGTTTTGCTAGTAGCTGTGCTAACAGGCGATCCTATCAATGGCGGGCTTGGTTTCCTTTCCTTTCCATTCTTGTCAGCACTTACCTATGCTTTTTAACAGTCACTCTGCAGGACCCAGGCCATTCCTCACTGTGATTTTGGTCTGCACTTCCCTGATGATTAGTGCTGAGCAGGGTTCCATGGACTTATTAGCCATTTGCATGTCTTCTCTTGAGAAATGTCTACCGAGGTCTACTACCCTTTAAACATTATTTATATTTTTCTACTGAGTTGCATTCCTCACAAAATCAATATTAATTCCTTCTCAGGTGTATGATTTGAAATTTTACTACTTGGTTGATTTTCTTTCTCAACAGAATCTAAAAGTGTGCGGTATTCTGGTCTGTCTGCTCTTGTCTCATTCCTCTCTGTGCTCGGGGCTCCTACTGAGAAACTCTCCACCTGTCCCAGGTTCCTAAAGCGTTTCCCTATATTTAATTCTAGTGATTTCAGAGTTGCAAGGTCTTATATTTATTTATTTTTGTTTTGTTTTTTGGATTTGGTTTTTTTCGAGACAGGGCTTCCCTGGCTGTCCTGGAACTCACTCTGTAGACCAGGCTAACCTCGAACTCAGAAATCTGCCTGCCTCTGCCTCCCAGAGTGCTAGGATTACAGGCGTGCGCCACCACCACCCGGCCAAGGTCTTATATTTAAAGTCTTTAATCTAGTCAGGTATGGTGCACATGCCTTTACCCCCAGCATCTGGGAGGCAGAGACAGGCAGATCTCTGTGAATTCAAGGCCAATCTGGTCTATATAGCAGGTTCCCAGGCAGCCAGAACTACACAGTGAGTCAATGTCTCAAAAGCAAACAAACAAACAAACTTTTAATCTGTTTTGAGTTGATTTTCAAACTGCTGAGGGAGGAAGAACTCGATATCCAATTATCCCACATGTCCATCTGAAGAGACTGCACTTCCTCTAGCATCCTGCGCCCTGTCAAAGCTCAGTGGCTATACAAAGTTTACTTCTGTGCTCTGTAGTCTTTCCTACTGCTCTGATTTTATTCCCACACCATGCTGGGTTCTTTTCTTTAAAACTTTTTATTGCTTCTTTGTGACTTTCATATTATATAGTACCTTGATCCCATTCAAATCCCCGTCCCTTCATATCTGCCCTTGCAACCTCCTCAACCAAAGAAAACATTAAAAAAAAAAATCTCACCGTGGCCGTTTGTGGTGTCACATAGTACACCCCTTTGCCTACACATCTCTGCATGCATGTTCTTTGTAATGAGTCATTGGTCTGGTTCAAGGCCTCTGGCTTTTGGTACTCTATCAAACCTGAGTCCACAACCTGGACTTCTCAGACATTCTGTTATTGTCCTGGGTCATGGAGCTCCTGTAGCTTTGGATCTACAGGACTGGCTCCTTTACACACTATAGCATGTCATAGGCAGGGTAGATGTTGGGGTGGGCCAACGTAGTGCCCTGGACCTGGGCCCGGGTAGAATCTGAGTTGGTGAGCCCACCAGCTCTCCTACACCCATGGTATCCCTACCCTGCTGCCCAGGTGATGGGCAGGGCCAGCTGTGGTGGGCCAGAGAGGAGCAGAGATAGATTTCTTGAGTGCTGTAGCTGGCCAGAGGTGCAGACAGCTCTCCAGTGCTCATGTCCTGGGAGGTGAAGGGGTTGACTCACCCACACGTCTGCCATCAAGGCCAGCTCTACTGTGCTGCCCAGGCACGGCCCTCACACCATCAGAGCCAGCTCTCCATGCTGGCCAGGTGAGCAGTGGGGCACACCATGCTGTTTTAATTATTGTAACTTTGCCATATAATTTAGAGTTACACAGTATAATGTTTCCACTTTTATTTATTTTGCTTAAGATCCTTTTTGGGTATTTAGATGTTTATGGTTCCATATGAATTTTAGGAAGTTTTTCCTAATTCTGCAACTACTTGGAAATGTAGAAAATGTAATAATACTGGTTTCTTCTGATTCATGCACATGGATTGTCTTTCCATGCTTCGAGTCCTTTTCAATGATTCTTCCATTAGATTTTATAGTTTATATTTTATAGATATTATAACTCTGACTAAATTGATTTATATTTATTTTTGGAGCTAATGTAAATAAGATTGCCTTTTCAGATACTTTACCATTACCATATGAAAATGCCACTGACCTATATATGTTAATTCTGTACTCAGCAACTTTTCTGAACTCATTGATTAGTTCTGGTTATTTTGTAGGCTCTTTGGGGTTTCTAATAAATAATATCATATGATCCACAGTGAGACAATCTGGTATCCTCTTTTATAACCTAGATGCCTTTTATATTCTCTTTTGTCTGACTGACTGCTCTGACTAGGTCTTTTAGGTATCATATTTAATAGAGGTGGTTAGAAGTAACAGCAATGAAAAATAACACCTCTATCTTGTACAAGATCTTAGAGAAAAAGTTTCCAGCTTCTCTCTACTCAGCACGTTAGCTGTGGAACTGAGATGTGTGTGCATGTATAAAACTTTTATCATACAGAAATGTTCTTTATATCCCTGATTTATTATTTTCGGTTATGAAGTTTGACATGACATTTATCAAGTGCATCTACTAAGGTAACCACTGGGTTTTGATCCTTTACTCATTAGTATATGGTGAACCTCTGCAATGAATGCATTTAATCAGATTAAATAATCTTTTTTATGTTAAATAATGTTAAATGCCATTCCTAGCATTTTATCAAGAATTTCTACATCTACGTTCATCACGATCTTAGCTTATAGCTTGCACATTTGTATTGTATGAATTTGGTACCAAACAATGTTGATCTGATAAGTATTTTCAAACTAATGATATAGGGTCTTGCTATGTAACCCAGACTGACCTTGAACTTGTAGTCCTCCTGCCTCAGTTTCCCAAGTGCTACAACTACAGATACAGGTCAGCATGCTTTGGTCAAACTTACTACTTCTTACTCTTATTCCTCTCCTTCCATCCACTGACCTGGGCCAAATGCCTTGCAGGCCTTCCACGTCTCTCTATGAAGCTCCAGCCCGAGGCTGCCTTTTGGCCAATGCTTGCTAGTGGGTTTCTAGGTTCTTACTCATCCTATTTGGGCTTCAGTTTAAAACCGTCACTGCCGTCACTGGAAACTGTTCAAAGCGAAGCTGAACCCCTCGGTGTGAGGAGAGGTGACCTAAGGGGTGCTTTGCAAACTCTCGGTGACAGAGGCCAGAGGTTTTCTCCCTAGAGAAAACTGCCATAGATCTGTACTTCTGTTTGCTGACTCCACTGACATATGCTTGGTTGTCATGGCTATGTCAAGCTGTCACAAGTTTTCTAAGGGCTGGAGAGATGGTTCAGTGGTTAAGGACACTAGCTGACCTTGCAGAGGACTGGAGTTCGATTCTCAGCATCCACACAGCAAATCAATCTGTTCCTCCTGTCCCAGGGGATTCCACACACTCATCTGGCCTCCCCAGCCACCAGGCATGCATGTGCTGTACGAATAGGTATACATGTAGAGAAAAGCCCATACTTTAAGTTCTCTAAATATAAATTCTTAATGTCTTCATGCACGGCACTGTAGACCTTAGGTCTCAGGCCATCAGGCCAGTGTCGCCACTCAGCCCCCTCCGCCATGTTATTCTGGTAAGCAACCGCACTGCTTGGTGACTTCTGGGTAATTGAGAAGAAAAGGACTATGAATTAACAAATTTTTCTCCCTTTCCTTTATTCAAAAATAACATTTTACACATCCCCCAACCTTAACATTATTGAAATAGAGCCAATTAGCATTTAGTATTGATGAAAGTCAAATGATATAAAACGAATTATCAGGCATGTTTGTACTGAAGACATTTCTTTCAGTAATGACCCCAGAAAGAATATATATGCATACTTATATAATATAATTTATAATATATAATATAATATAATTATAAACCTAATTCTATAATATTTAAAGTATAAGTCTAATGTGTAAAGCAGGGACATTTCATGAACCTTACCTATAGATTCAGTGGTGAGGAGAAGAAGCAAAGTTCGCGTTAGCCACATCCTCAGTGCTGACATCTTGCAGGGATGGTCCTGTAACAGACATAATGTGAAAACCCACTCTCTTCCACACAACCTAAAACACAGGTTTGTTTCTATTGTGTAGCTATTTTCTGGAAGGTGGTAAAACAGCTATATGAATTCAGAAAAGGAATGTTTTCCTATGTTTACTAAAGTTATGGCTGCACAAAGGTCTGAAGCCCTCCATCTCACAGTTATTTGTACATACACATGATTTTACATAAAAAAACAGAAAGAAAAACCAGGACTGGTCCTTAACTAGAGCTGGGACTACTGTGATCTAGCACTCGGGGCCACTTACGCATTCTTCCAGCCACTGAAGCTACGGCTCAGTTTGTCTGATATGCAGCAGTCTCACGAATACAAGCAAAACATTGTGAGACGACTCTGCTAGCTACCAGCTCATCCCACAGGGTGCGGTGAAGTCAGGTGATACCTGAGACAGCAAGTTACCCTACAGGACACAAAGAGCAGACTTGGGAACCCATACCTTAAAGTGAGCCGGAAGCATGCCTGCCTTTCACTCTGGAGGGGGCCATTGCGGCTATCTTTTAAACCATGAGAAAGCCTTCCTAAGTGAAACAGTATTTCAACATCCTTGAAAAGCCAGTAAGGGTGAGGCAGTCAGTGCTCTTGCAAATAAGACATGTACTATGCAAAAATCATAACCCACCGATTTTTTTTTTAGTGTTTATACATTAAATCTTAATTATAACCAAACAACATTATACAGACACAGTGTGCATAATACTGAAAGAAACACGTGCTAATGTCTTCCAATGCACGCACACACACAGGAATGCTTCCTGGATGCCCAAGGCAGCGGCACGGCTCAGGCACTCTGCATAGGTTAAATCCCCAGCAACAAGAAAAACCGAAACACAGCCTGACAAGAAGCTAATGAGAAGCAGCCAGACAAACTGAGCCATAGAAATTATCGAGAAGAGGCACAAGTCTGCAGGGCACGTTAACTTGCACACGCAATAGGGATTAGGGCAGCTGGACTTGTGGCTGGGCAGTGTCATGGGGAAACGGAAAAGCCTTTCACCGGCATGACTAGAAAGTATTACTTCCTAATTCTAAAAACTGTCACTGAGATGTGAGGAAGGAGCATGTACTAGAGTGTCATCAGAGTACAAAAGCATTCTATGCTGCATTCTACACAACTGACTTGACTTGTGACTACTTTGTTTTAAAACTGACAGGATTCTGTTACATTTTTCATTTGATTCTTTTGAGAGTAAACATTCAAATTAAAGGTGTATTAAGTGTTCCTCTTACTCCATGCCTCTTACAGAATATGCATATATTGCAAAAATGTTGCACACAGTGACTTCCCTGAACCTGGCTTTCTAGGAAGTTTTAAAACGCTAAACCATGACTAGTAG
The DNA here is from genome assembly GCF_947179515.1 of Apodemus sylvaticus. Taxonomy (NCBI): domain Eukaryota; kingdom Metazoa; phylum Chordata; class Mammalia; order Rodentia; family Muridae; genus Apodemus; species Apodemus sylvaticus. Next base: position 48,020,410 of record NC_067487.1, read on the forward strand.
CTGAAGATGCTCGAAGGGCTTACTTCAGAACCGAGTGGCTCTTCTCTTCTGCTAGTTTCTCAGATATGGCGAGCCAACGGTAATCCCCTGAACCGTGTGTCACAAGTAATCTCCTCGTCACACAGATTGGGAACGGCTTGCATGAAAACTCGGAACAAACGTGCAGTAACTGCAGCGCTGTTTGTCCTTTCAGTGCACAGGTTTTTCTCAAGTGGAGGAAAAGAAGCAGCCTAATGGTATCTAATTAATGCTTGATAACTGTGCCACTTTAAACATTTTTATCACCTATACTATGACCTTTCTGTTTATTTCCATTCTTAAAATTTAACCCAAGGTCAGACTGAAGAATGAATAAGGATCGCAGTCACTGTCACTGTGGGAAGGTAATTATAACTGCAGAACCTTCTCTCAGAATAAAGCAAAGCACGTTCACCGGGGAGCTGGGTCAGGATCAGAGGATCTTTTCCAGAATGTGTTCCTCTGTCCTCAGCTATGCCGATTTCCTCTACAATGCCCCGCCCTTCGCTCTTTCCCAGGTCCTGCTAACACACACTGGGCTGCTTTATGTTAGATGGCTAGCACAGTCCCATATCCTGTGGAGGCAGATAGGTAGGGTTGGATTACTTATTGGACTTTTACAAAAGAAAAACAAAAATTCAGAGAAGACAAATTACTTACCCACCACACAAAATTAAGAAATGGTAAGGCATGAATCTGAAACAAGTCCGCTGCCTCTAGATGTCATGTTCCTGCGCTCGGGCCTTCCTGTGAAGACAGAAGAGCCTTGTTCAGAAGCTGAGTTTGATAACAGTGCTGTACATGACTTCTTTACTACAGCCTTTGAGAACTTCAGACATGCATACAATGTGTTCTGGTCATATTCACCTCTAGTCCTTCCCCAACTCATAGATCCACCTGGACACGTGCTCTAAGTCCTTCACTGCTATTACATTTGCAGATTGGGACCAAGTAGCACATGTTAGAGACATAAACTCCAGAATAAAATAATCCCAAATACTTGGATGAGAGTATTCAATAGCCCAGTGGAGTGCTCATTACTATGTCTCTCCGCACCCTTTGATACAAGGCTTTGCTATGTTGTCCTGGCTAGACATTAACTACTAAATTCAAGTAATCTTCCTGACTTAAGCCTTTGGGACCTTTAGTACCTAGAGTTATGTTTACTACAGTGTTTCTCAACCTGTGGGTTATGACTGCTTGGGGGGTCTAATGACCCTTTCACAGGGGTCACCTAAGACCATCAGAAAGCAGATATTTACATTACAATTCATAACAGAAGCAAAATTACAGTTATGAAGTAACTAACATGAAAAGAATTTTATGGTTAGGGGTCACTACAACCTGAGGCACTGTATTAAAGGGCTGTAACATTAGGAAGAGAACCACTGGTTTAATCATACTTACAAACATTTAGGTCAACTACTTGATGTCTATGTAATGTTGCAGGGCATTTTGTTGAAGGAAACAATAACAGGTCCTTAGCAGATGCTGATTCCTTTGGTCTCCACTGGCACTGAGTTAAAATTGCTGACTCTTCAACTGCTCAACTATACTCAGCACTAAGGTAAATTCTAGCCTGAACAGGGGCAGCTATTTTTTTTTTTTTGAAATAACTTAAAATTTAGGCAAAGTGTTGAATCCTGTATTGCTGCTTTCTACAAGTTATATCTTTGATATGAACCAGTAACAAGGAATTAAATTTGTAACCTTTTTAAAATTTCAAATGATAACCAGGGAAGGGGTGGCATGGGAAGTCTCTATTACCAAGAAAAGGAGCTGGTGAGGATATTGGTGGGTAGTCTCGTAAACTTCAACACCTACAGCTTCCTAACTGAATGTGTAAGTACACATACGGTTCTTACTTTCCAAAGTGCACACATGTGATGAGTGCTGTCAATTACTCAGTTGCTTCCTTCGTGGAATACTCCAGGTTTGAACCCACGAAGCACTGCACAGGCTAAGTCTGTGCAGCCTGTGCTCTGGCTCCTCCCTCAGAGGTCTTCTGTGGCCTCTAAACTGCTTCCACTCCCCTACCCTCTTGGTTTCTGTTTTCTTCTTCATAACACTGGGACATCTATAACAGATTGGCAAATGGTTTCTGTAATGAGCCAGATAAATGTTTAGGCTTTCTTTCTTTACAAAAACAGACTGCAAGCCAGATTTGGACTGCAGGCCATTGTTTGCCAGCCCCCATTCTAAAATGCCATATAATTTCCTTTTTTGCTCACTGTTTGTTCAAAGTTGAACTGTGCAAAAGATTCACTCAAGTCCTATGACCTCAAAATATGACCCTCTTTAGAAACAGGACCATTGCTACTGTAACTAGCAAAGATGCCCTAGTGGAGGAGTGTAAAACAGAACATTATGACTTTTGTAAGAGAGACACAGAAAAATACCATATGATAGAAGGCAGAGACTGTGGAACAACAAAAAACCCAGGATAGCTAAAACTATTCTCAGCAACAAAAGAAAATCTGGGGGAATCAGTATCCCTGACCTCAAGCAATACTACAGAGCAATAGTGTTAAAAACTGCATGGTATTGGTACAGTGACAGGCAGGAGGATCAATGGAACAGGATTGAAGATCCAGAAATGAACCCACACACCTATGGCCACTTGATCCTCGACAAAGAGGCTGAAAACATCCAATGGAAAAAAGATAGCCTTTTCAACAAATGGTGCTGGTTCAACTGGAGGTCAGCATGCAGAAGAATGCGAATTGATCCATCCTTGTCTCCTTGTACTAAGCTCAAATCCAAATGGATCAAGGACCTCCACATAAAGCCAGACACTCTGAAGCTAATAGAAAAGAAACTGGGGAAGACCCTTGAGGACATCGGTACAGGGAGAAAGTTTCTGAACAGAACACCAATAGCGTATGCTCTAAGAGCAAGAATTGACAAATGGGACCTCATAAGGTTACAGAGTTTCTGTAAGGCAAAGGACACCATCAAGAGGACAGATCGGCAACCAACAAATTGGGAAAAGATCTTCACCAATCCTACATCAGATAGAGGGCTAATATCCAATATATATAAAGAACTCAAGAAGTTAGACTCCAGAAAACCGAACAACCCTATTAAAAAATGGGGTACAGAGTTAAACAAAGAATTCTCACCTGAAGAACTTCGGATGGCGGAGAAGCATCTTAAAAAATGCTCCACTTCATTAGTCATTAGGGAAATGCAAATCAAAACAACCCTAAGATTTCATCTTACACCAGTCAGAATGGCTAAGATTAAAAATTCAGGAGACAGCAGGTGTTGGAGAGGGTGCGGAGAAAGAGGAACACTCCTCCACTGCTGGTGGGGTTGCAAATTGGTACAACCACTCTGGAAAGCAGTCTGGCGGTTCCTCCGAAAACTGGGCACCTCACTTCCAGAAGATCCTGCTATACCACTCCTGGGCATATACCCAGAGGATTCCCCACCATGTAATAAGGATACATGCTCTACTATGTTCATAGCAGCCCTATTTATAATTGCCAGATGCTGGAAAGAACCCAGGTATCCCTCAACAGAAGAGTGGATACAAAAAATGTGGTATATCTACACAATGGAGTACTATTCAGCCACTAGAAACAATGAATTCATGAAATTCTTAGGCAAATGGATGGAGCTAGAGAACATCATACTAAGTGAGGTAACCCAGACTCAAAAGGTGAATCATGGTATGCACTCACTAATAAGTGGTTATTAACCTAGAAAACTGGAATACCCAAAACATAATCCACACATCAAATGAGATACAAGAAGAAAGCAGGAGTGGTCCCTGGTTCTGGAAAGACTCAGTGAAACAGTATTTGGCAAAACCAGAACGGGGAACTGGGAAGGGGTGGGAGGGAGGACAGGGGAAGAGAAGGGGGCTTACGGGACTTTCGGGGAGTGGGGGGGGGGCTAGAAAAGGGGAAATCATTTGAAATGTAAATAAATTATATCAAATAAAAAAAAAAAAGAAGTTAAAAAAAAAAAAAAAAAAGAAGGCAGAGACTGGAGTGATTGCAGTTACAAGCTTAAAAAAAAAAAAAAAAGCCAACACATGGTTACTATTAGAGGCTAGAAGAGCCAAAGAATTCTTACCAGAAGGACTTCTGGTTTCTGAAGAAAATAGCATTTCTGTAAATCTATCTATCTATCTATCTATCTATCTATCTTTTTTCATGGAGAGCTTTCTCTGTGTAGCACTGGCTGTCCTAGAACTCACTTTGTAAAGGATCCCCTTTCCCCTGCCCCTGCTGTGCTAGTACAAAGGAGTGCACCACCACCACACAGGATCATTTCTGTAATTTAAAATCACCTAATTTAGCCAGGCGGTGGTGGCGCACGCCTGTAATCCCAGCACTCTGAGAGGCAGAGGCAGGTGGATTTCTGAGTTCGTGGCCAGCCTGGTCTACAGAGAGTTCCAGGACAGCCAGGGCTACACAGAGAAACCCTGTCTCGAAAAAAAAAAAACAAAAAACCAACCCCCCCCAAAAGAAAATCACCTAATTTATGGCACTTTATCACATTAGTCCTAAGACATGAACACACTGTGTGTATTACACAAACAGACTGTAAGCAAAGGAGGCAGTTTTTAGTCTGTGTTCTTGACTTGTCTTTAGAATTCAGATCCATACTTAGCACAGGATATGCTCATGAGGTAAAGAAACAATATTCACATGTGTACATAACATAAAAGACTGCAAATTAACTAGTGTAGAGTCTGCATGGACACGTGCTATAATTCTGAGAAGTGAATTCTACGGATAGAATGGCTAGGCTCTGTGGTAGGTGTAATGTTTAGCTACAGAGTTTCCTGGATGGTATGACATTTGAATATTCTAATTTTTAATTACACTTGTTTTGTTATTATTAAGTTTGACAGTTTTGAACATACTTTATTAAAACAAACAAGAGCTGGGCTATAGTTGGCCTGCTCCCATTTATCTGCTTATTCTTTTATGGCTTTCACACTGTTGCAATAAACAGTTTTTAGCAATTATGGAGTATGTAGCTGCTACAATGTCAAATAACATGTTAAGCTATCAGGACTCCTAGACAATCAGTGTAATATTTAAACAAATGGTTACTTAAAAACTAGTACTTGAGCACATCAGCAATAACCAATGAAGAAATATAACAGAAAAAATGCTCATAATAGCATCAAAAGCAACAGTAGAATAGGAAAAATCTAGTCAGAACTATACAAGAATTTCACAATATAAAAGTGCAACACAACTTTAACCCAAAGAGCAAAGTAGTGTATTACTGAACTGTACACATCAATTAAAATTTCACCTTAGAAATTAGAGACAAAGAGCTAATTTTCAACAACAAAAAGGATTTGATGTACCAGCATTCAGACATACTATAAAGATAATTAAAACATGCATGGGCATGGAAAAATAGACAAGTCAACAACATGAAATAAAATAAACTCAAGTATATATAATTGCTTATAGGGCTGGGATGCAGCTCAGTGGATATAGCTGCCCTATGTGTATAACTCTGACTTCATCCCTGGTACCACAAAAGAAACAAAAAAAACAACCAGATAAATAATAAAGCGCTTATAAGCCAGTTGTACACACACCTGCAAGTCTCAGCTGGTCCTCAGAAAGGAAAATCAGTTGCTTAAGACTTCGTGGCTGGCTTTGGCAACATGGTGAGAACATACCAAAGAAAATCTGATGAAAAATTACATCATCATTCAAAGATATACTTTGGGGCAACTGGTCCTATGAGCAAAAATGTAAAAAGATATTTTTATACAAACATATTCCAGAGTTAATAAATAAGTCAGATCATCTACATACTGGAAAACATGAAACATTTATGACCTTTGAGGACATAAGTCTTTTACAAATTATCTTGCCTATTTTAGTAAAATAGCCAAGGAGGCAGTTTTTGAGAAATCTGCTAAAGACCCAGATTCATCACTTAAGAAATATAATGTTGCAGGCTGGAGAGATGGCTCAGCGGTTAAGAGCGCTAACTGTTCTTCCAAAGGTCCTGAGTTCAAATCCCTGCAACCACATGGTGGCTCACAACCATCTGTAATGAGATCTGACTCCCTCTTCTGGAGTGTCTGAAGACAGCTACATACATATAATAAATAAATAAATCTTTTTAAAAAAAGAAATATAATGTTGCAAGTACAATTGACGCCAACAGTTCTTGCTTACAGGGAGCTCAAAGCTAACAGGTAAAATACATGCAGAGTACTTTGGAAACAGAATTTCCAAGTCAGGGCTCAAGAGTACTCACTCAGCTCTAAGATAAAGTAAATGTTCTGAGAATGAGAAAACAGTGTATGCGCGACTGAAGACCACCACTGGGAAGGTCTACCAAGCACCACTGTGCCATTTGAAAGCCAGCTCGCATGAGTTCAACTAGCATTAGAGGCTGCGGCTGCAGAGGATGGACAGAACATCCAAACAGAAAAGGCTTGTGCAGAAGACGCCGGTATGCAAGCCACTATTCACAAGAAATGATTAGTCTACTCTTCCTTAAGACAAAGGGTGGGATGGTGCAACCACTTTGGAAATCAGTCTGGCGGTTCCTCATAAAACTGGGCATGTCACTTCCTGAGGACCCTGTTATACCACTCCTGGGCATATACCCAGAGGATTCTTCAGCATGCAATAAGGACACATGCTCCATTATGTTCATAGCAGCCCTATTTGTAGTAGCCAGAGCTGGAAAGAACCTAGGTGTCCTTCAACTGAGGAATGGATACAAAAAATGTGGTATATTTACACAATGGAGTACTATTCAGCCATTAGAAACAATGAATTCATAAAATTCTTAGACAAATGGATGGAGCTGGAGAACATCATACAAGTGAGGTAACCCAGTCTCAAAAGATCAATCATGATATGCACTCACTGATAAGTGGATATTAGCCTAGAAACTTTGAATACCCAGGACATAATCCACAAATTAAATGATGTCCAAGAAGAACGGAGGAGTGGCCCCTGGTTCTGGAAAGACTCAGTGTAACAGTATAGGGGAATTCCAGAACAGGGAAGTGGGAAGGGGTGGGTGGGGGAACAGGGGGACGGAAGAGGGCTTATGGGACTTGCGGAGAGTGGGGACCCAGAAAAGGGGAAATCATTTAAAATGTAAATAAAAATATATCAATAAAAAAAACAGTATTAAAAAAAAAAAGACAAAGGGTGGACTACTAAAGGGAATCTGAACATCTGAAGGCAGGACATCCACTCACTTGTTTTACCAAAGGGAATAGAAGTTCTTGCCCCAGGCTGAATACAGTAGCTTTAAGGCAGCCGCCTACAGTCTCACGTTTACTGACAGAGACAGTGCAAGTCCTGGTTGCCCGTGACGCCACCTCGGGTGGTTCTGAAGCCTTCCACCACTGACTGTACCTCCCAAAGTCCTCAGACCTTCTGGTTTAAATACAACAGAGGCAGTTCTCTCCTTCCACTGCTTTTCTCTATTCTCTAACAGCTTTTATCTCCTGGCCATGAATGTCCCCAAAGATAAAAGTACTCAGCATCTACTTTCTTTTAAAATATTTACTGTGAAGACATGAAACTTCAACTATTATCTTACCTTCAAACCAAATTTCAAGAATTCTGGCTTGACTCTTCAATTCTAGTTATGTATTAACTTAGAAACTCTGCCTCTGAGTATCTAAGTTAATTAAATCTCCAAATTTAATAAATCTGTCCCCCAAAATACCTACAAACGCACTCAAGTACACATACAGGCACACCGTATCAACACTGTTAGCAGTTTTGCTTTGTTTTTTTTTTTTTTTTTTTAATCATAGATTTTTTTTTTTTTTCAAGACAAGGTTTCTCTCTGTATCGCCCTGGCTATCCTGAAACTCACTCTGTAGACCAGGCTGTCATCAAACTCAGAAATCTGCCTGCCTCTGCCTCCCAAGTGCTGGGATTAAAGGTGTGCGCCATCACTGCCTGGCTTAATCACTGAACATTATTACACACACACACACACACACACACACACACACACCTATAAACCACTCATTGTTATCAGTTACCTCAGTCAGTAAAGTTGGTTCTTCTCTTCCCTTATAACTTGACTTTCTGTTACAAATCTTATCCAGCCTTCTCATCTGTCTCTATGGACTGGAGCTGATCACAGACAGTCCTTACAACAGCTCCCAGCCCCTCCTCTCCCACAGCCTCCTCCTCTCCCACATCCTCTTCCTGGACCGGATCAGCACACCGCTGCACTCCCAGCTCCCCTCTTCCCACAGCGACGTTCAGAAGCACCGTTTAAAAGCCATCACTACCAGACAACCTAAGTCATCCACCTGCAATGTCCAACTGCTCTCCAATATTCAGTTTTATTTTAAAATAACGATAGAAGAGACGACTGGGGTACTTGCTTAAAATGTGGGAAGGCCCTTTCTCAGTGTTCCACCCCCAGCCCACAACATAAAAAAAACTGTCTTCCTCTCAAAGGATCATGCTATAATTCGGAAGAGAATCACAAGTATTCCAATTATGCTGAACCAATTCTTTCAGTTTTCCAACTGCAAAGCAAATATTTAAGCTCCCCATTTTGTGTGGCCTCTCTTTCATCATTCCATGGCAGCCACACCTAGAGGGTAAGCTCAGCTTACAGCACACCTGGACACTAATCCCAGGGCACGTCGAGTGTGTGCTTGGACCCGCGCTACGGTTCTATGGTTTGCCTCTACAATGCCAGTACCCTGCTGACTCTGCCTTGTTCCATTGTTTATAACCCAAACTGACATCTTCTGTGGAATTTCCCCCACATTCACAAACATCTGTGTTCCCTAAAAGGATTCAACATGCAGCACAGTGATGACACAACTTCACTCTTGAAGCATTAGGAACAACTAAAATGGTTAGTTTATGCATGGATGTAACTATGTAAGCACTACTGACAGCGTGTGTGCATGTATGCAGTGCTGAAGGCTGGACCCAGGGCCTGTACATGCTAGGCAAGCCCTCGACCACTGGCTACATTCTCAGCTTACACATGAGTTTTTAAAACCCTGGTATAGTTACATTACTCTGCCGCTCATGTAGACAGTATGAAAAAGCATTACAGTTAAGGGCTCAGACTGAACTCAGGAAATCTATGTATAAATATAGAATCTGATAATAACGTGTTTGCCTTTGTATAAAGGAGGCTTATAGGACCTATTTAGTAAGGCTTGGAAGAGCACGTGAACATAGGCCTAATGTTCAGTGACTGACATACAAAGTTGCCTAAGTGGTAGGTAGTTAGTAAACTGAATGTATTGTGGTAACAGGACATGGAAGTCTTTTACTTCCTTTCATGTTCTCCATTCTTGCCTCTGTTCTACATTCGGAGTGCAGTCTCTCTAGTTTCACCTTTATCCAAACCTTAACCAGGTTCCAAGGCTGACATCTGGGAACCCCACTAAATATTTCAATTCCAATCCTTAAACACCCACAGTACTTTCTGTATTACACATTATTCAGTTGAAACTACTCTGTACCCAAGTAGTTTTTCACCCAACACTTTGTTTACCCAATTTTGTAAACCTTGAAAATCCTAGGTGTTATCTCAGGCATCTTTTATGAATTCCAGAGGCTGGGTGCTTACTAAAATAATTTCAACAGAAATCTCACCTCCACCTTTGCAATCAAAGACATGGAGAAAGCTTCAAGAACTTCCTGTTCCCTTAGCAGACAGCTGTGAATGTACCAGGGCCAGGTGATGTGCAGCCAAATGAGGGCTGAGATCACTTTGAGGGGAAAACCCTTCTGTCTACTACTCAGGGCTGTGGGCAACACGAAGCTCCCCAGACCAAATTATAGTAATGCATTATCTCTAAGGAATCTGTCAATCCAACAGTCTGTGAGCACAGGCTTTGGAGTCATATGCTTTGGAGCCTGTTTCCTTTTCTAAAAGGTAAAATTGTAACACTCACTTCATAGGTATATAATACAGTAATCATCCTAGCAGTGAACTGAAATGTCACACTCTTAGAAAAAAAATATTTTAAAATGAAAACACAAAGTCATAAATAAAACAGAACAAAATGTCCAGTTACATAAGAATATTGCATTAAATTAGCTGGTAACAGCATTTGTAATATTCTAAATGACTAATGCCAACAATACAAATTTCTACTATAAAGTTTATCTTTATCTGACATTTCCCCCTTGTAATTTTTTTCTCTCTTTCACTTGTGAGTAGAAGCAAATGGACACAATTTTTCCCCCAAAAGAAACCAGTGGAAAACATAAATTAACCGACTATCAGATTAGCCCTATAAATGTAGCATTCCAGATTGTAGTTCAAAAATAATTCTCAATGATAAATATAAACACAAACTTGGAAAATTAAGACGATGGCGATCATCCCCGGATAATGAGTCAGTAATTTCAAATTAAGAGTCGTTCCGACTGGAAGCTGGCAGTCACACGCGGTCTAAAAGAGTCTGTTTACAACACTGACCAGACCAAACAGCTTAATCTTTCAAAGATTCGCTCCGACATTCCAGCATTAACTCACTACTTTGAAGCAGTACAGCTGCTGGAATGTCCAATAACTATACAAATTAAGCCCAAATGAATTATTTTAAATGAAAAATGACAAGAACAAAAGTGGGCCAAGCCCTTGATTTTATTTTTGTTTGGAATTCTGAATTAAAATGTTGTTCATCCAAGAAAGAGAGCCCCCTGCTAGCTGAAGGAGGGGGCACGTTTTACGCTTATGAGAGGAGGTGAAAATCTAAAGCCAGATGGGTTGCTCTCGGGATGTAAAGGCACGCGGGATTTATTGGGAAGGGTACGGACCAAAGAGAACGTTAATATTTATAAACATTGGACTTTTATCAACGCCGAAACATTACGATGTCTGGGTGAAAAGTTCGCTCTGGATTAAGAAATATCAAGAGCAGGGGACGGTGGCATTTCAGGGGACACTGGAGACCACACTCTCAGGGGCCATGTCCAGAGTTGGTTCAGGGAACGCGGCACGGGAACTGGAAGAACGCAGGACGCGGTCACCCAGGACGCGCGATCCCGAGGGGACTTTGGGGCGGGGGCTCCGGAACCGTGCGTCAGGAGCCCGGCTGGAGAAGGCGGGCGACAACGTCAGGGAAGTCGGAGCCCGGAGCGGGGAGGGAAGGAATGCGGGGATTCCCAGGCCAGCCCGACTAGCTCCGGGCGTGCGCTCGGCGCTGGTCCAGCCCGGCCGCGCTGGGCCCCGGGTGCCAGGTGGCGGCCACGCCAGGCAGCCCGCACCCTCCTACGCCGGGGCCCCGTTCTCCTCACCTTCAGGCCGCGAGCCTCGCCGCTCCTGAGCGTCCCTCAGCCCCGCAGATCCCGGCCCGCACCGCCGGCCCCTCAGCGGAGCCGCAGCCCGGATCTCTCGAAGCTCTGGCCTCCAGACCGCACACGCCACCCTCGGTCCGCGGCTGACCCGGGCTCTCCTAGCTCCGCCCCATGGCTCCGCCCCCCAAGGCCAGGGGCCGGGAACTCATTGGTTCTAGTCAGTCTCGGAGAGCGCAGCCATTGGCTCGGAGTCGCGGAGACGAAGGGGCGGGACTGCAGGCCTCTGCGATTCCCGTAACGCGGCTCCCGGCGTCCGGGATTCCGGAGGTTGAGCCTGGTCGCCTCTCCTAGTCTAGATCGAAGGCTTCCCCGCCGCTCCTGGGTGGGTGGGTGGCCGGAATGGAAGGTTCCATTTTCTCTAGGGTAATGGGTCGCGGAGAGCAACCCAGGGGCCTTTCGAGATCCCTCTCTCCGGCTGCCTCCCTGGGCTGTTTTCCCCGAGGGCCTGCGAGCCTCCAGTGACCGCCAGGAGGCCCTTGGGACTCTGGAGGCAAGGGAGCTCCCTGGGGACGGGGCTGGGCTTAGTGGCTCTGACTGCACTCGCCCAGAGTGACCGATTCAGTCCTAGGCTTAAGTAAATGAACCTTGCCTCTGTGCAATTTTTTGTTAGTAAATGAGTTTGGGTGTGATTCATTGATCCGTGAGCTGGTGACCTGCCGAGAAACTAGTATCTTTTTGCGGTTTGAGCCGTCTGATCTGTGATTAGAAATACCAAGGAAAAACCTATCTCATTGTAATCCACCACCCTTCCCTTGATTCAGCCTTAAGGCTGAAACGCGCGTGCATAAGTGCATGTGTGTGTAGCGTGTACACTCCCCCCTCCCCTAAACAAGATGAGAAGCTTAAAAGATAAGGGACCAGGACGTGTATCTGTAAAGAAACACTCCAATCTGCACTGGTTAACTTTTACTGAGCGTGAGGTCCGCCCTGCAGTGTGATTGATATAATCCGTGTAACTCTATGAAAAGCATTGACTTTCTCATTCCCAACATCTATCTTTTGTTTTGTTTTGCTCTAAAGGAGAGAAAGGGCAGGAAGCTGGATGGATGGAGGGGTGTGTGGGAGGACTTGGGAGACAGCAAAAACTGGTAAAAAATATACTGTATAAAAAGTCTCAATAAAAACCTTTTAAAAGTGAAGAAATGACTCAAAAAAGAGAAGGCTAGGGACTTTTGGAAGAAAGGCTAGCCTCATGATTCGAAAAGCAAAAAAATCCCATTAATTAGTGATTGTAAAGTTCTTTGTTATGTTGACAATTTAGATGGGATAAAATGGTTCAAACTGCAGTCTCCCCCTCTGCCCCACCCCCCTTTCCTTCCCCCTGCTGCATTTCCATAACCCCAGCTCTGAATTATGACTCCTTAGCTGTTGGTCAGATAGTTCCGGCCAGGCTAAAAGAGTCTCAGACAACTTGAGGTTGATGTGCGTCAACTTAAGTTGTGTTTGGCTCTTGGGGATGCAGCCTGCTAACCTTCAGGGCCTGATAAGATAGGCCAGAGTGAAAAGACCTCTAAGGGCTTTTGTTCCATTGAAGATCTTACAAAGGTGCTTTGTGGTAATGCAGAGTGGGTCTCTGGAACATCTGCCTCCAGACTGTCTAAATGCAAATCCTAGTGTGGTTACTTCCCAATGCTGTGACCTTGGAAAAGTCTTGAGTTTCTTCATCTGCAAAATTAGGAGGAAGGTTCTGACCTATTACGTTTGCAAAGAAGGAAATTATTTAAAACAGAGAGGGTTTTTCACATTCTACTATGTAGTAAATATCTGGTATCCTTGAATGACTGCTATTACACTTGCTTCTCAGACCTTTCTGCATGACTGCATTAACTTAAAATTCTGTTTATCGGAGGTGGTTGTGGGTAGGAGGAGGTCAATGTCTTATAATACACTCACCTGCCTTGACCCATGGGTGGGGAATTCAAAGACCTACACTGCCGGTCTCACATCCATGGCTTATTTTATTTGTCTGTATTGGCTCAGCTCAGGCCTTGGCACTAAGCAACTCACACTTTGTGAGAATGATTAAAATACTAAGCAAAGGGACTGGAGAGATGGCTCAGCAGTTAAAACGCCTGGTGCTTTTGCGGAGGAGGACCCAGGTTCAATTCCCACCATCCATATCAAGTGGCTCACAGCCAACGTAACTTCAGTTCCAGGGAATCCAACCATCTTCTTCTAACCTCCAAGGACACCTGCATATACGCATATACATGGTGTGCATAAACTCACAAAGGCACACACAAACATGAAAAAAAAAAAAACACAATTTGACAAACAATCCTAAACAGAAAAGAGAAATCAATGCTTGAGGAATTTCCAGAACTGCAAGACACTAGGAAGGAAGCACCCACTCCAGAAAAGTTGCTTGATTTTTCCAGACCCCTCTGTAGAATGTTGGTCCAGAAGTAACCACTTTCTGGTTAAGACTTTATCACTAGAAATTCCCATTGATCATTGCAATGTGCGCTTTTTTTTTCAGTTGTAATATCTTGTTGGTCGTAAATATGCTTGATAATAAGTAAATAAATATGCTTGATAATAAGGTTGATGGAGGAGCAGATAGGAAGAAGGCTGCGTAGAGGAGTGTCATATGCCCCACCTTCCATCTGTGCATGGGACAGGTGAGCAAAGCTATAGGATGACACATGCTACAGGACGAAGGTGACAAATGTGGAAGACAAACTTTACCTGTTCTGTCTGCCTAAATCTGGCCCTGACCAGGATATCTGCGTAATTCCTTGTCTGTGTCCTGTAATGTTTCTGAAACTCTGTGTCAGTCTCGCAGCTGGTCTCACACCCTAATGTCATCTAATGATTGCAGCATCCTTGTTGATGATTCAGTGACTGCTCTGAGCTCACCTTTTCTCATCCCTTTCGGTCGATCATTAGCTTCAGCTTAGATGCAAGCAGCCCACAGGTAAAGCCACACCTTCGGCCCAGTCATCTAAAGAAATTACCCCAGCTCCTAAACTTGGGCCTGCGTTTCATTCTCAGTACCTTTAGACACCTACATGTGTAAGCTCACTCCCACAGAATCTGCAGTTTGTCCTCAGGGTGATGTTATGACTTGATTTTCAGAGCTTAGCAGTTGTTTTCTACCTGTTCTAATCTTCCTAAGCAATGAGAAACTTTTTTTTTTTTTTGATTTGGTTTTTTTTTCGAGACAGGGTTTCTCTATGTAGCCCTGGCTGTCCTGGAACTCACTCTGTAGACCAGGCTGGCCTCGAACTCAGAAATCCGCCTGCATCTGCCTCCCAGAGTGCTGGGATTACAGGAGTGCACCACCACTGCCCGGCAATGAGAAACTTTTTAATCAGCCATTTTAACAATACTTTCACTAGGCTCTTCAGTTCCCTTGATCTTCGACTGTATTTGCCTTATCAGCCTAGTTCCTCCCAATGTTCCCTTTCCTTGGACTGTACCCAATGTTTATTTTTAGTGCAGAAATCTATGTCATTATTCTTGGGAAGGATCAGGACTACCATTTGGGAGTAACCTTGATTTATTTTTTCCCCATTTAGAATTCAACTACTGTAGATATGTATCCATTTCCTCTTTACCTGTCTGTCTCCCGAAAAGGAAGGTCTTTCACAAAACAATGTTCATAAGGAATATTATTTCACATTCAATCAAACTTTTCTTGAGAGCTACATCTTGAGAATGACATTACACCAAACAGTAGACTATTTTAGGGACATGAATTCCAGGAATTAGGGAGGTACTAATTATTTCACTCTGCTCTGTTTATTTTCTCAGTAAACAGTTACTATTAATTATGTGCCGGCACTGATATAGGTCTAGAGGAAACATGTATATTTTCCTCAAGGGAGTAAAAGTGTAACACAATATGTAAATAAGCAAATACTTATGATATCAGTGTCACACTGTAGCAAAGAAAAGGGATGTTTAGGAAGCACTGGTGCTTGAATCCTTCGGAAACTCGGTTTTCTCTGCCTCATTCATATGGCCCCTACTCCCCTGGGTGGGTTACAGACAGTCACAAAATTCTCTGTGCTAAAATTAGATCTAATTCCCCTCTTGAATTTAAACTTGAGACTGTACTGGTCAGAGTACAGAAAAGTACAGTCCTGGGTGGACTGGGGGCTTCTACTGTGACCTCTGAGAGTATGGGCTGCCCTGTGCAAAGTCCAGCTAGCTTAGTGGACCTCACAGAGAGAGCTGAGACTCTCTGGAAGCCGAAAGTGGTCCTGCTGATCTCTGTCTTGCTGCTGCACACACACACAGACACACACACACACACACACCGCCTTTGGACCAAGCACATGAGGGAGGTTTTGCTCTTATTGAACACAAACTGACTTTCCTGCTCTTACAGAAATAATGGCTTTGTTAGGAAAACAAAGACTTAATATTCTCCTGCTGTCATTTCTCAGCATGTGTTAAGTAACTCTATCTTTGGATTGGGTTAAAATGTCTGATGTTGGAGTCACTCACTTGAGTTTCATTTAAAATTTGATGAATACATGTTGTCTTTGATTTATTAAATAAGTCTATACATACTTCTGCCATTTTTATTACCTATTTATATGAAGTGTGTGAGGTATTCTAAGTACTGAAGAGTATGAATCAACTAACTGGTTAACACTGAAACTGTCCTGTGTCCTGAGGTAGCAAACATGCAGATTCAGGACCAGGGAGATGGCTCAGTGGAGCTTGTTCTGTAAGCATGAAGATCCAGCACTCATATAAAAAGCTGGGCATGCTGTCTACTCATCTGTGACTCCAGTGCTGTGGGCAGCAGAGACAGGAGGATTGCCGGGACTGGCTGGGTGCCAGCCTAGCTCCAGGTTCAGTGAGTAAGAACTTGTCTCAAAGGAATGAAGTAGAAGGGGATAGAGTATGATACCTCTGGCTTCTGTGTGAGTGTATGAGGGCATGAACACCTATACATGCACACACACACACTCACATACACACCTACACACCCATACACACATACCTACACACCCATACAGACACACCTACACACCCACACCCACACACCTACATGCCCATACATACACACCTACATACCCATACATACTCACACCTACCCACTCACATATACACACACACAACTACACACTCACACACACACACACAAACCTACACACCCATACACACACACTTACACATCCATACACACACATACATGCACATCTGTACAGTCACACACATCTACACATTCACACCCACCCACACCCACACACCTGTACACACACACCTTTACACCCATACACACATACCCACACATCCATATACACATACCTACACACTCACACATACCAACACACCTACACACTCACACACACACACACCTCCATGCCCATACACACACACATACACACACATACATATACATCTACACACTCACACAAGCACACACTTATACATTCACACCCACCCACACCCACACACTTACAAGCCTGTACATACCTACACAGCCATACACACTCATACCTACACACTCACACACACATACACACACATACACCCCCCCATAGGTACACACATGACATAAACACACATAACATGGACATACATGCAATTATAAGGAATAAAATACAATTTAAAAAGGTTTTAGGATGGCAACAACAATGTTCACTTCTGTACTGTTTTTGAAGTTAACTCTTCCAATAATGAAATAGCGTCCTTATAAATAGCCAAAGCAATTGTTAGAGGAGGGAGGCAGTTTCTACAGACACTGGGATTTGGA
This sequence comes from Apodemus sylvaticus, assembly GCF_947179515.1. Classification (NCBI taxonomy): domain Eukaryota; kingdom Metazoa; phylum Chordata; class Mammalia; order Rodentia; family Muridae; genus Apodemus; species Apodemus sylvaticus. The sequence continues at coordinate 48,037,459 of NC_067487.1, forward strand.
CTCTTGTGCTCTCAAACACTGTAGAACTATTATTCACAAATTACAAACTAGAGAGGTTTACAATTTAGAATTCATCTTCACAGAGAGTTATATATCAGTGAGGGGTCCTTAACATTTCTGAGAAGTCCACAGGCATCAGGTAAGCTTTGATCCACATTGCCAGAAAGAGCCAGACTTCTCTCCATCTGTCCATTCAGCCTTGACAATATGGCTGGAGCCTCGGTTTCTACTCTGTGGTTGCCTGAGTCATTTTTGTGAATTTACTCTGTGGTAACAAAATGACTGCAGCAGTTTCAAGCCACACCGTTCCAGCAGAAGTGTGAACTCTTGCCTTTCCTCGAAGCTCTAGCAAACATTGCCCAGTGTCTCATTAGATTACATGCCCATACACAAATCATGGACATAGGATGGTTGCGCCCAGTACTCTTAGGACTTCTGGGTGCTATCACATTGGTGTGTTTCTTTAGGTATTTTCTAACAGTGTTTCTTGTTTTGTTTTTGTTTTGTTCTGTTTTGGTCACTTTGTTTTACATGCATTTACTTTGTTTCAAGATTGTTGCCTTTATCCCCCATGTTGTTTGTGAACTCATTTCACTGACTACATTCATGCCATTTTTATTAGCCCAGTGAAATCTCCCAATAGAGCCTGCACAGACGTCAGAAGTAGCAGAGCCAGCAGCTATGATGTCATCTTCAGGTTGGCCAGAGTTGAGGTCCTGGACGGACAAGCTTCCCAGTTGCTCCCCTTTGTCTTGCCTCTGCCACAGTCAAGTCTTGAGTCCCTTCTCCACATGGTTTCTAAGGCTTGGTTTGGGAAGGAAGAAGCTGAAGAGATGGTTGGTTCAAATATCATCTCCCCATTGTGGCCTCTTTGCCTGTCAGCCCCCCCCCCAATAACAAAAACACTAGACTCCTATTTGCAATTACCCAGAGCTTGAAATGCTTTCTTTCTTGGGTAGAAAGACTCAAAAGTGAGGAGAAATCACCACGGGATTTTGAAAGTCATGGGTGGAGGGAGCTAGCATTGCGAGAACCTGAAAAACCATCAGCACTTTGGCATTGGTCTGTTAAGAAACACAGGGACACCTCTGTAAAATATGGCTTTCATTTGGGTAGGAAGGCCAATTTCTTTAGGCTTTTCCCAGAATGTTTCAGATCCTAAGTTTGTGAGCCCAAACTCATGTGTTCATAGTCTAAGCAAAATAGTCGGGTTGAACTCAGGAATTAATAGTTGATGGCGTGCCAACTAAAATATTTATCTTCTTTGATACAACTAGTGAGTTCCAGTATTTTTCATGAACCTTTCTTATATAAGGAAACAGGCCATTTCATTAAAACTGCTCTGGAGAAAATTATAGGATAGCCTTTGTAAAAAAAAAAAAAAAAAAAAAAGATGTTCTAAAAAAGGAGGGAGGAGTGGGGACAAAACCAATATTGAGAGTGATGGGCTGCAGATTGTGGCTTCAGCTGGCTTGATGTGTGTTGCCAAGGCTCCTGGTAACCACATTATCAACACAGGGGAAGGTTCTGGTTAAAGGGTGAGAGGTAGCTGGCTCTGTTTTCTACTCTCTTGGGCCTTGGTAGAAGCAACCCTCAGGTAGAGTGAGCCAGGTACAACACATCTTGCATCTTACAGAAATAGTAACTTTTGCTGTTTTTGATGATGAATCTGGGAGGAATGTGTAGATTCAGAGACAGAAGACCAGGAGGTTCTGTCACTGGAAACACAGAAGCTTGATTTCCTTGTCTGTAAAATGGGAATACAGTCTCTTCCACCAAGAGACTGTGAGATCTAAAGAATGTCATCTGTATGAAAATCATTTATCTTAGGTTGAATAAGATCAAAAGGTAAAGATTAGAGCAAATGCTCAGGTAAAAGAGGATTTGCTTATGATTTAGGATGAGATAGGAGAATAAATATATGTTTGCTTGTTTGAGCCCAGGATAGCTTCAAACTTTCAGTGACTCTCCTGCCTCAACCTCTTGAATACTGCATTTGCAAGTGTGCAGCACTATACTTAGATAACAGCAAAGATAGACAATTAGCTGAAAGGCCCACTCCTCTTTATGTTGGGCACTATATGCAACAGGTCCCAAGAAGCTCTTCTCGGCTTTTTTTATGGCTGAACGAATCTTGTGCATAGAACATACACATGATGCATTTCACTGGAAAATCCCATCCCATGTGCAGGTTATGAGTCCATGAAAAGGTGGAAATGACTAAGTCTGGTCCAGACCATCTGCAATTTCCTGACCCTACAGTCTTCGGAAAATCGCATAGTTACCGGACTCTGCATTTATAATAGGTAAAAAGGAGACTTAGCACAGATTGTCCTGAGCTGTTTTACAAGGCTGATGTGGAAAAAGAGACAAGAAATGGCCATTGAGCAATAGAAAGTGCTGGGTGAACATAAGAAGTGCCTACCACAGAAGGTTTTAGTTCTGGTGAGTTGATGGGTGTGGTGGGAGTTAGGGAGTATTATATGAAGGAGGATGTTGGCAAAGTTTTTACATCCAGGTATTAAAGCACCCCAGTTGAGCAGGCAGAACGTCTGGCTCCTTCTTTTCATTGTCCCTTAGCTGCGCTGCCTATGAACAGCTGTAGTAAGTTGGGTTTTGAATGTCCCCCGAAGGCCCATATAGTAAACGGTTTGCCTTGTTAACTATTGATGGTGGCAGAAAGCTTTAAAAGGCAAGGACAGTTGATGAAAGTTAAGACATCAGGGGTGTGTGCTCCAGGGGAGAATATGCGGAGCTGGACCCCTCTTGGTTTCTCTTTGCTTTGCAGTAGCTAAGTAGTGAACAAGCCTCCTTTGCCACATATTTTCTCTGTGTGTGCTTTGCGACTACAAGAAAGCAACAGCGGGAAGCAATCAAGAATTGAAACTCCTGATACAAAACAAACCTTTCGTTTACTAAGTTGGCCTCAGATATTTTGCTATAATGGGGAAGGCAGTCTAACACAACGGGAGAGTGTGTGAAGGCCATTCCCTCCCATAAGCATAAATGAATGAGCCACAGAGAGGTTGGGTCACTAACAAGGCCTACTATTTATCGAGTGCACACTGTGTGCCAAACAGGATGCTAAGTGGTTTATGAACATGACCTTTTTCAGAATTCCTCATGTTCTAAAATGAAGCCAATAGGACTATAATTCCCATTTTTTCCAGACAAGGAAACAGAGCATCAGAGAAGTCGGCTCACTTGCTTGAGATTGTCATTAGACAACAGCTTCCTCCTAGAGTCACATTCAGGTGGACTGCGAATCTAAGGTCTAAACCCCACACTTTCAAACACTAGGCTACACTGTAACCCTACGCTCTCATGTAATCCTTGTGTTTTTTGCTTCCTGCCACAAAACGCAAACCTGTTGGTGCTATGTAGCTTCTGAAGAGAACACAGAAGAAAGGCTGGAGGTTGATAGTGATCCTGGCATCTCCGTTTTTTTCCTTGCTGGATAGATGTGGTAGTTTAAATAGGAATGGCCACCATACACTCATGTGTTGGAATGCTTGGCCCATAAGGAGCAGCACTATTAGGAGGTATGGCCTGGTTGGAGTAGGTGTGGCCTTGTTGGAGGAAGTGTGTCACTGTGGGAGCGGGCCTTGGGGTCTTCTATGCTCAAGCTACACCCAGTGTGGCACACAGTCTCCTTTGGCTGCCTTTAGGTCAAGATGTAGACATCTCAGCTCCTTCTCCAGCACCATGTCTGCCTGCATGCTGCCATGTTTCCCACCATGACGATAATGGACTGAGCCTCTCAACTGTAAGCCAACCCCAAAGAAATGTTTTCCTTCCTAAGAGTTGCCATGGTCATGGTGTCCCTTCACAGCAACAGAAAATCTAAGACAACAATCCCTCCTTGCCTGGCAGATCACAGTAGAGTCAGAATTGTGATTAGAGTGGGGCTTGGTGAGGCGGCCACAGTTGAAGCACATCAATGCCTTAATGGTGGGAGCAGCATCTGGTACCCCAGCACATCCTTCTCTAAGACCAGAGCATCATCCCTCATCTGTCTACCCAGCATCTGTAGAATATCACGCTCAACGCCAGGTACCAGTGCACCATGTTTCTTGAACCAGCTATGCCGTAAATCTGCAGTTCTCAGCTTATGGGTGGAGACCACTTGGGAGCTGTCAGCTATCCTTTTATAGGGGTTGCCTAAGACCATCAGAAAACACAGGTTTCTACATTATGACTCATAACAGGAGCAAAATTACAGTTATGAAGTAGCAGTGAAAATAATTTTATGGTTGGGGGGTCACCACAGCATGAGGAACTATATTAAAAGGTAGCAACATTAGGAAGGTTGAGAACCACTGCCTTAAACAGTCATGATGGTGTGTGCCAGTGACTTCTGTGCTCCTCTGGAGAGGGATGGAGGAAAGATTTAAAATAAAAGAAAGAAAGAAAATACAAGGAAAAAAAGAATTGGCTTAAACAAATTATTTGTTCACAGTCTAGAGATAGGGTGGGTTTCTGGATGGCTTGAATTGGTAGTCACCAAGTGCCATTAGAGTGCCAGTACTTGGTTCACAGCATCATAGCAGTCAGGCAAGATGCTTTTTCTGGCACACCCAACAAGAGAGATTCATTATCTTTCCAAGATACCACAAGATGGGCTTTCTTTGTATTGCACTGACTCAATCTGCCTTTACTGCTGTCCCTTCCTATCTACAACAGTGATGAAGGGAACGGAACATGACCGGCTTCCATCAGCGGGTTGCAGGCATCTGCCCGTAATAAACACGGTATTGTGTTGCAGGGTTTTGGATGCAGTGGGTCTAGGATTACATCTTGCATTCCAAATGGGCTGCCATGTCACAATTGCTTTACTGTTCCGAGGCCACGCATTAAAAGACTGGGTATAAAATATGCAAGGGTGACAAGTGGTGACGCATCAGCCACCACGGTCTCCTAAAAACAAGGCAAGCCAGTGTTCTGCTTCGGCCTGGCAGTTTATGCTAGAGTTTCTGGAGTTAAAGAATTCTTCACTCTAGAAAGTGCTCAGCCATTTTCACACAGGAATTTGACATCCAAATGATCACTTTGCTGCAGGGGGTTTTGAGGATTCATAGAGAGTTTATGTTTGGGGCTTTGAGGGTACAAAATTTTTATTAAAGAATAATTATTATTAATAATAATAATAATTAAAGAATGATATTTTAAAGGGGAAGGTAGAGTGGGTTGGTGAGAGATCAGAATTGGATAGAGAAAGAATTTGAGCTCCAATATAGGCTCAGCAAGGCCTCAAACAGCTGACAGAGTAAGTGTTAATAGTCAACTTAGTGACAGGTTCTTCTGACAGTCTCTTCCAGCTCCCAAAAGAGAAAGTAGATCACCAGAAAGGCAGAGATCTTGATAAGCATGTGGGGTGGGAGTGGGGAACGCCAACGGTTGCAGCTCCATCTTATTTTTCTATACCCCAAATGAGCTAATGTTAAAATGAATAATTTTTTTTTCAAATAAGTGGCAGGATAAATGGCAGATAATAAACTTAAGTTGTTCTTCCAATAGGAAAAAATCATTATATATTGATCCATCCATATTTATTGGGTAATAGGAAAGAGACTTTAAAATTAGTGCCAGGCCTTGGAAATATCAACTTCAGGAAAAGCGTAAAAAGATAGCAACTCATTTGGTTATCCCATATCAAGAACTTCCTGGAGGCAGAGATCTCCATTAAGTCCTTGAATCTGAGTACTTGTGGCATTTCTACAGGAGTCGGAGCGCGTAGCTGGCAGGTATAGGGCAAATGGCACAGGTTATAACACAGTTATAGAAACAAACCAATGACCTGGAGAACATGTGTTGAGAAAAAGCAGGATGAATTAGCTATTGTAAGAAGAAATTTGGAGTCAGGCAGTGGTGTCGCATGCCTTTAATTTCAGCACTTGGGAAGCAGAGGCAGGAGGATTTCTGAGTTCGAGGCCGGCCTGGTCTACAGAGTAAGTTTCAGGACAGCCAGGGCTACACAGAGAAACCATGTCTCAAGATTAAAAAAAAAAAAAAGAGTTTGGGGAATGCAGTGGGGGGGGGGGGACTGAGTAATATGAAAAAGTCATGTCCCCCTTTGACATGCTTCTTACCTTTCTGGGACATTCTCTCACGTAAGACAACTGACTTTGCTTCCAGACAGTAAGTACTACAAGAGCAGCAGAGAAAAACACAGTTATTCAAATTAGTCATTCTTTTCTCCCATTGCTATTTTTCTTTTGTCTTTCTTGATTCCAGGAGAGATAACAGAATGTTGACTTCCTCTGTGTGTGTGTGTGTGTGTGTGTGTGTGTGTGTGTGTGTGTGATGGAGTTTGGTGGCTTCCAGAGCATACACTGGCAACCTAATAATATGTTTCAGCTGTAGTCCCTGGAAGAAGAAATGTCAAGCAGCATTGTTGATAATGATGAGAGTTATAAATAAAAGAAAGCAGGGGGATTTTGACACTTCTTGAAGGGGGTTTCATGTCTACTGTCTGATACAGATGTGATATGGGGATGTTCTTGATGGTCCCTTTCACTGTTGAGGACCACTATGACAGTGATGCAGTACACATCTGTGCCAAGGGATTTATTTATGCGTGGTAGTGCTTACATGTTCACATGTGTGTGAGTACATGATCACACGAATACCCTGAGAAGCATGAGGTCAACTTGGTTTGTCTTCCTCAGTCGCTTTCCAGCTGGTATATTGTAGCAGGGTATCACTGAAGCCAGAACTCACCATTTCGGCTGGTCTGATTACAGCTTGGGATTCCCTGTCTTTGCTCCTACATGCTGGGATCACACGTGGACCACCACAGCTGGCATTTATGTGAGTTATGGGAACCCAATTACCTATTGTGGAATCTCTTAGCATGATTATAATAACATTCTATTATACTCGTGTATGCATTAACAGATCCATCCTCCTGACTGTAACTCTGAGGGATCCTGAGGATGCTCACAGTGCCAGAGGGTAGAAGTTAGAAGCAGAACTGCCAGGTGAGGATTCCCTCTCTCCTTCCCTCCCTCTCCCTCCCTTGCACTGGTCACTGGCAATCCTTGGAGGATGCTGACTCTTAGAAGATTAGCTTTAATTAACCCCTGCACCTGCACATAGCCATCACCTTTGTCTCTGTCTTAGACACTTCTCCTCCCCTAAAGATCAAGAGGCCCACCAGTGAGAAGGCCGTAAGAAAGTATTGAAGAACCTAACCAGGAGGATGGAAATGAAATGTGAGTCTTTTTTCTTTTTTTTTTAAAGATTTATTTATTTATTTATTATATGTAAGTACACCGTAGCTGTCTTCAGACACACCAGAAGAGGGGTCAGATCTCATTACAGATGGTTGTGAGCCACCATGTGGTTGCTGGGGTTTGAACTCAGGACCTTCGGGAGAGCAGTCAGTGTTCTTAACCACTGAGCCATCTCACCAGCCCCCAATGTGAGTCTTTTCTGCTGTTTGAGGAATTCTTTCTCTAAATCGGAGACACTTTGATGAGGATCAGTCACTCTTTTCTGGAGCATCACACTGAGGTGACAGAGCTGGGGTATAGTTCAAGTCAACTGCCAACAGTGTAGAAAGACTGTTCAGGGTAAGGGTGCTCAGTCGAACGTCAGCAATGATTAAGGACAACAAACAGGGAAGGAAAGAAACAACAGTGCACCTTTTCTCCTTTCCCACGGTAGCCAACAACAATCAGAGACTATGCAGTGAGGGCCTTCTAACATCTTAGAAAGCTCCCATCACTAGCAAGTCATTTTAGTAAACTAACAATCTCATGTATTTTCTTCCATAAGTAAAAGCAGACGTGGAGCTCTCTTGAGCCATTTATTTGGTGTTTTGTTTTTTGTTTTTTGTTTTTGTGAGACAGGGTTTCTCTGTGTAGCCCTGGCTGTCCTGGAACTCACTCTGTAGACCAGGCTAGCCTTGAACTCAGAAATCCGCCTACCTCTGCCTCCCAAGTGCTGGGATTAAAGGCGTGTGCCACCAACGCCTGGCTCTTGAGCCATTTATACTTCTGATTTAAATTGTTATCAGGTGTGTGTGTGTGTGTGTGTGATAAGTATATATGTGTGTGGTATATGAGTAAGCGTGAATGTGGAGGATAGAGGCTATAGGATGATGTGGTGGTTTGAATGTGGCCTAGGAAGTGGCACTATTCGGAGGTGTGGCTTTGTTGGAGGAAGTTTATCACTTTGGGCATGGCCTTTAAGACCCTCATCTTAGCTGACTGGAAGCAGTCTTCTCTTAGCAGGCTTCAGATGAAAAGAACTCTCAGCTCCTCCTGCACTATGCCTGCCTGGGCACTGCCATGTTCTAATTTTGATGATACTGGACTGAACCTTTGAACCTCTAAGCCAGCCCCAAGTATATGTTTGTCCTTATAACAGCTGTCTTGATCATGGTATCTGTTCACCGCAATAAAACCTTAACCAGGACAGTTGACATCTTATATCTTCCTTTTTTGTACTAATTTATTGAAATAGGGCCTGCCTAGACTACAGAGTGAGTTCAAGGTCACTGTGTGTATGTGTGTGTGTGTGTGTGTGTGTGAGAGAGAGAGAGAGAGAGAGAGAGGGAGAGGGAGAAAAGAGTGCATATCTCTTAACACCCATTTTGCTTAACATTCTTAACAGCATGATTTACTTAACTAAATAATGGACTATCAACTACAACTATCTTGTTTCCTTGTTAGTTCAATTTTTATTTGAACTAACGATATTTTTATTTGTTTTGTTTTATTGTATGACTTTTACTATATGTCGTGCATTAAGCTAAAATAGCATGTACATGTAAACTGGTCATAGCACAGTTGACAGTAAAACAGAGTTCAGGATTAATTAGTAGGTTTGGTTACCAAGTGTTTATGGATGGGCCATAATTTCAATTTTGGTTTGGTGGGCTATTATACCTGTAGACTTACTGGGAGATCATGCAGTTTGTAGGAGAAAGATGTGAAAGATACTCTTGATTTTTCTATCCTAATCTAGTTTCTTCTTCTAGGCTTTTTACTCCTGGGAGTTACCAAGGACTCCCATGTTTGAAATGACTTTCCCAGTTACACATTTATAATCTCACTCACGGAATCAGACTTAACCTCTTTGAAGGGTTTTCTTAAAAAACTGATAAGAAGATAGAGGATGCTGTTTAAGAACCTCTTAAACCACACTTTCCAAAGCCCTCACAAAATCATGAATCTATGCCAAATCCCTTTTAGAATCAGACCTCAGAGTTCACTGCAAAGCCAAGAGTTGTGAAATTTTAGTTCATCACACATTGTCTGAGCATCGTTTTAAGCCTTGTATTGGACTTTCTCCAAATAAGAATCACATGTGGGTCCAATCTTTCAGAACAAGGGCGATTCATGATGAGTGTGCTCAAACAGCAATGCCCAAAACATTCAAATCCTGCAGAGGTATTGAGCTAAAGAGATCCAAAATGTTTTCTGCTCCATGCTTCAGTTACTGTAGAAACATGTTTCTCACCCTCCTTCAGGAACTTGAAGCCGCAGCTCTGGGGGCAGGGGGGGGGGGCAACTGGTTTCATTGTTGAGTGGCTTTAACTAGAACACTTTTTCAGAATGAGTCACGTTGTGGGACTGTACACATTACTTCAAAAGTTTGCACTACGTTATGTCTTCCTGAAACACATTCGTTGAAGCTCTAACTTCCCCAATGTAACTGTACGTGGAGACAGGACTTTGGGGAGGTTCTGAAGGCAACTAACGTCACAGAGGAGAGAAATGGCTGGTGGCACTATAAGGTGAGGAAGAAAAAGAGGGAAATCTCTGGCCATCTGTGAACCACAAAGCGATCCCCGTCGGGAATCGAACTTCTAACTCCTGGGTGTTCAGCTTCGCAGCCTCCGGACCAGTGAGGAATCTATTTCTTTTCTTTTGTCTGTTTCTTTCTTTCTTTTAAAGGCACCTAGACTATACTATTTTGTTATGACAGTCTGAACTGAATGGGACACTGTGTGTGTATGTGTATCCATTTCTATGCCTATTCTGGTCTTTCAAGTTACTGTGCTGGCCATTATCATCCTCCTCCTTCTGCTACTTCTCCATCCTCCTCCTCCTCCTCCTCCTCCTCCTCATCATCATCATCATCATCATCATCATCGGATGATTTTCAGGAGTCAGTTCTCTTCTTCCACCATGTTTCAGGGAGCCAACACAGGTCATAGGCTTGTGCAACAAGTACTTTTACCTGCAGAGTCATATCACCAGATATAGCTTCCATCTATTCTTTAAAATTAACGTTCCCAAAGAGTTGCCTTATTTATCTCATACTATAACTAGGTTGCTCTCCAGACTGAATGCCTACTATGAAGTCACTGCAACTTGTGTTGGCCTCATCAAAATCACCTCATGTTAGAATTGTGCATGGAGTTCTGAGAGCCTTGAGACACCATGTCTTCTTGTGGACCATACATAAAACCACACAGATCTTGATCTTTTGAAAAGGCACACTAGGAATGAGGTTGTATAGCCCAGGGAAAGAACACTTGACTAGCATGCATGAAGGTCTAGGTTCTATTTCTAGTACTATAATAACAAAAACCTACCACGACTATCAGTACCACCAAAACTACAAAGCAAACGTAAACCTACCCCCCACCACCACTACATGAAGCAAAAGCCCGCCAGGAAATACATTACACACAGGTTAAAGTTGTTGCCATCAATCCTTGTAGTTTTGGGCTGAGCTTCTTCCTGGACTTTGCAACCCAGTAGTCTCTTGAATTACCAAGTATGGAATCATATTTTTAAAATGTGAAGGTTTTAAAGAATGTTATTTCAACATATGCGGTGGTTTAAATGGATATGGCCTCCAAAGACTCTTGTGTTTGGATTCTTGGCACTATTAGGAGGTGTGACAATTTGGAACCATTGATCATAAATAATCCCTAAGGTCTTGTTCATACTGCAAGATAGGTCTGGGACATACGAACATTGGATAGTAGTGAGATGGTACATCTGGAAGTGTAAGCTATTAATTAATAAACTTGCTTGTTAATTTAATGAGTATTGAGTAACCATGAGTCAGATATTCAAGAGCTGCTATGGGTTATTGAAAACTCTCCAGCTTTGTGATACTTATATATTAGAAAGAGGGGACTGACACACATAATACAGCAGTCAGCTAAATGGGATTTTGGAAAATGTTAACTGCTATAAAAAACACAAAAGGGGAGCTTGAAGCATACATTCTTTCTCACCATAGCCTAGACCCCACAGCAGATCCCACTAGTGTGATTATTGTCCTTTTTGCTTCTATTTATTGACTCCATCCTCACTGTGAGTAAAGTGATTAATTTGGAAATTTATTACTTATTTCACATATGCCTAATGGAAGGTTGTTGTAGAGTATGTTCATTAATTCATCTTGGAAAATGGTCACTGAGTTATTTATTTAGACTAACAGCTTGTGATTTTATTTAGTAGAAGTATATTTGATTTTGAAAATGCCTTCATTCAATTGATGAATCATCCGTCATTTAGTCGACACGTATTTATGGGCTGCTTATTACTTAGAAGGCTAAATTAGAAGGGCCCTCAATATATTGCCCTTCTAGACTCTTCCTCCAGGGCACTCTTCTATTTCCGGGTTTTGTGTCTGCATTTGGTGTCAAAAGGTCCCAGATAATTTAGAGTTATAGAGCAGCCCAGGGTTAGCTGGTGGGATTCAGGCTTCACTCTAGTCCAGGTATTGCTAAGTGCAGAAGGAGACTAGTATATATGTGTGTGTGTGTGTGTGTGTGTGTGTGTGTGTGTATATGTATATATGTGTGTGTGTATGTGTACATGTATATATGTATATGTGTATATGTATACACATATACATATACACATATATTATATATTATATGTATATGTATACACACATACGTGTATATGTATATATAAGTGTGTATGTATATATATATGATACATACGTGTATATGTATATATATATATAGGAATCCACCATGTTGGTTTCTCCATGTTGGTTTCACCTTCCTTATATTATTACTGTTTCCAGCTTGCTGCTCACCCTTCTCCTCTTAAACGCAGACCTTTATGGAAGGGGTGATATCTTTGTCCACTCTCTCACATATCCTTATATTTCCAACTTTCAACCAAAAAAAATTTTTTCCCCATACAAGTGGTTTTGAAGAAAAGAATCTTTCCCCATAACATCACATTATGTGGACAATTATCTTTCCCCAAGAGCTAAAGCTCCTCTTTTTTTTTTCTTTTAGTTTTTAAGTTTTTCAAGACAGGGTTTCTCTGTATAGCCCTGACTGTCCTGGAACTCACTCTATAGAACAGGCTGGCTGTGAACTCAGAAATTTGCCTGCCTCTGCCTCTGCCTCTGCCTCTGCCTCTGCCTCTGCCTCTGCCTCTGCCTCTGCCTCTGCCTCTGCCTCTGCCTCTGCCTCTGCCTCTGCCTCTGCCTCTGCCTCTCTGCCTCTCTGCCTCTCTGCCTCTCTGCCTCTCTGCCTCTCTGCCTCTGCCTCTGCCTCTGCCTCTGCCTCTGCCTCTGCCTCTGCCTCTGCCTCTGCCTCTGCCTCTGCCTCCCAAGTGCTGGGATTAAAAGTATGTACTGCCATGCCTGACCAAAGAAGATTTTCAAATACAGTAAATATAAGAGAAAGTCCTACGCTAGAAAAAAAAAAAAAGACTAGAAAGCCCCCTAAGCAATGATGAGCCAGGATGTCCCATGAGAATGCATTAACAGCTTTACCACATAATCTTACTGTTGGCATCATGGCTGACTGCTCTCATTACCAGACGAGAGACCAAAAGCCAGGCTTTTTGATGTGCTTTGTCTCTCAGTGACTCCTGCTGGAACTTTTAGATACACATCTTTGTATATGGGTATTGTGTATTTTGTATTTGCTGGCCACCTCGAGTGCATATCTTCCTGACTTTGAACTGTATCCATGAGGATTGGCTTCTTTCTTGCAAAGAAGCCGTGTTATCACAGCAAGAGCTCCTACTTGGCAGGCTCTCACACATCCTTCAGGACTGACTATTCTCTGAGACCCGGATCGTGTTGGATTAGAAGGACACAGTCCCTGGAGTTAGGTGGCTTTGGAGCTTACCAGCTTCAAGCGGCTCATACATTCTTGAGAAGTGAGGCATCCTTGCTGGATCCGGAAGCATGCTTCGTATCAGAGTGCCCTGGAAATGACTCACTCTGGGATTTCATTTCAAGCCACAAGAACTAAAAATGCAAGTACATTTCCCAATGTGAGACACAGCCAGCAATCTTCCATTTAACTTCCTCAAATTGTCATGTTACACAAAACGTTCGACCTCTTCGCTGAGCATAAATGGATTGCCTTGTTTGCCCAAGTTGCCATCTGCCCCACAGAGATGCCCAGGTCTTCCTCACCACTTGTGTCTCCTCCTTGAAGGAAAGCCTGTGATGAAGCCAAAGCTATATACTTCAGAGCATGTGTTTTGTTGAGCTGGGATGTAGTCCCTCATACTCACAAAGGCCTGCCTTGGTTCTCTAACACCTCATAAACTGGATCTAATGGCACATACCTTATAGTACCAACACTTGGGAGGTAGAAGCAGGGAGGTTAGAGGTCTAAGGCCATCCTCAGCAAGTCATAGGCAGCTTGAGTTAAAGGATATCCCTTCTAAAACAAACCAGTAAACAAACAAAGACAAACTAACAACTACAAAACCCATGTGCTTTGGAATTAGATGACCTGAGTTAAAACCCACCAACCTGGCTTGCTAAGAGAGGGCTTCCGAACCTTAGTTCGGAATATAAAACTATATTCCTAGAATATAGTTTAATGCCTTTAAAAAGGAGAAACAGTAGTAGTGACACCATAGAGTCAGCTTGTAGTCTGGTACACAGCAAGGCCTCTGTAAAGATTAACTGCTTTTTCATGCTGTAACAGGGTAATGCCTGGGTGCAGGATTTTAAGGGTATGCCCTCTCATTAAAATCTCAGTGCTAACAGTTATTAGTTAAGCGACGCTGGACAAGTTAGCTAGTTGGTTACTAGTTCCTTATGTATAAAACAGAAGTAGTAATATTACTACTTAAGAGGTCAACTTAAAGATCAAATGAATTAATATCTGAAAAGTGGTTAGAGCCAATCGGCATACAACAAGCTTGGACTTAATATCAGGTAAAAATATTATGAAGGGATGGTGATGTAGGATTCCCGTCAGGATATAGTGATGGGTCAAATCCTTGCTCTCGGGTAGAAGTGAACTGATAGTACTCTCAACTTCATGACCTGCTTAATATTGGCTGCGTCATGAGAAACTGGCTAGAGAAAGTATAGAGGGAGCTGGACCAATGAGCCACCTGGTCTGCTCACAATTGTAGGGCACCGGGGGAGAGAGTATGAGATGCATCCATGGGACCGTGAGATGGCTCTGTGGTTAAAGGCGCTTGCTGCCAAGCCTGATGAACAGTTTGATCCCTAGGACCTACTGAGAGAAGGAGATAGCCATCTGACCTACACACCCGTGCCATGGGTCTAGCGAGAGGAACTGTGGGGATTTATACCAAGTGCCCAGGTTGACAGGTTTGGCCACTGAGTGTTGAGCTACAAGTTATCTTAGCAATACATAGCACTTAAGTTAGAGAAACAGAGACTTGGGGCTTCCTAAATTTTTCATAGACCCTCCTTAGGATTATAGTTCTTGAACATCTTAGATATCTTCTGTTTTGCTAAACTATGAAGGTTCAACAATTTGTGGATGAACTTTCAGGAGGATTGTTAATTTTAGGAGGAGAAAAATGTTAGCGGGTACTTTAAGAATTCTGGCCTTTCTTCAGTCCAGTGTTACTCCAGTTTGTCTTACCGGGGCCTGAGAAAAAACAAAAGCATGATTTTAAAACCATACAGAGTTTGGGGTTGGTGAGTTGGCTCTGCTAGTAAGGCACTTGCTACCAAGCGCCATGGCCTGAGTTCCTGGGACCCATGTTGTAGAAGGAGACAACTGGTTGCTACAGGTATGTGCCATGGGAAGCGTGCCCACCTTCCTCCGCTAATAATCAAGTGTACAATAAAAAAAAACTGTTTTACTTACCATGTATAAATGTTTTACCTGCATGTATACGTATGCATCATCTGTGTGTCTAGTGCCTGTTGAGATCAGAAGATGGCATTAGATCTGCAACTGGAGTTGCCTACAATTATAAAAACACTGTGTGGGTGCTGGAACCGAACCCAGATACTCTATAAGAGTGACAGGCCACCACTGCCAGCCCCTATAATTTTTAAAGCATATATAGCTACCTAAGAAACTATTTATGTTTCTCTTAAGATTTATTAACTAAAGAAAAAAGTGAATAACAACTTTTTTTTAGTTTGGGAAGCTTTGAATAGAACTTTTTTGCTGTAGCTAGATAAACATGTGAGTAACAGAAAATATACATTTAAAGAGTGCAAACGCAATGCTTGATTACATTAGCAGCCTCTGTGGGTCACGTGACGGAAGCAGCTGGTCACGTGACGGAAGCAGCTTGTCACTCTGAAAAGAGCTGGCTAAGGGGTGGAGCTCACGATAGAGCACAGACATGGCCTTAGGGACTGGGCGTAGGCAGCAGGGGCTCAGATGACTGAAGAGTCAGGAGTAGCACATAGTTCCGTGTGACTTCTCTCCTCCTTTTGATAATGTGACCTAATCCACTGATGACAACGATAGCCATTTTAATCAGGGAGAAACATATAAACACAGTAATAGTTTTCATTTATTTAAGGTATAGAGTATTTTCATGTTCAATGACTTCTGCATGCTCAGATGCATTTCAGTTGATTAGCTATCTTCCTTCATTCTTTCCCTCCTTACCTTGTCTCTCATCCCTCCCTCCCTCCTTCCCTCCTTCCCCCTCTTTCTTTCTTTCTTCTTTCTCTTTCTTTCTTTCTTTCTTTCTCTCTTTCTTTCTTTCTTTCTTTCTTTCTTTCTTTCCTTTCTTTCTTTCTTTCTTTCTTTCTTTCTTTCCTTTCTTTCTTTCTTTCTTTCTTTCTTTCTTTCTTTCTTTCTTTCTTTCTTTCTTTCTTTCTTTCTTTCTTTCTTTCTCTCTTTCTCTCTTTCTTTCTCTTTCTCTCTCTCTCTCTCTCTCTCTCTCTCTCTCTCTCTCTCTCTCTCTCTCCCTCTCTCTCTCTCTCTCTCTCTCTCTCTCTCTTTCTCTCTTTCTTTCTGAGATAGGGCCACTGTGTAGCCTTGGCTGGCCTGGAACTTTCTATGTAGACCAGGCTGATCTAAAATTTTTCTTAAAATCTTGTATATTTATTTAATGAACATACTATAGATTATTTACATTTTTTCCTGTTATTGGACATTGGTTTGGCACTATGCTTTTGTTGTTTTGTACGGTGTTTGTTTGTTTGTTTGTTTGTTTGTTTATTTGATTCTTGAGAGAGGGTCTCACTATATACCCCTGGCTGGCTGGTAACTTGTTCTGTAGCCTTGACTGATGTCAAACTCACTGTACCTTTTCTGCCTCAGCCTCCTGTGTGCTGGGATGGCAGGTGTCTGCTGTCAGACCTGGATTTGCATCTGTTTTAGAGTTAATCCTACAATAAAACATCTTGACATGATTCTCTATTTCTCTAATATCTTTACAATCCAGTCTTCGAACTCCAATTATTGGTTTAATAATTTGCTCAATATTGGAACAGTAGTTTGTACTGTATACTTCATCACCCAGAAGTTGAATTGTCGTATCTTCTGTAGTCTGTGTTTTGAGTTTTTCCCAGAAGATTTATTTGTTTATTTATTTATGTTTTGCCTCAAACCAATGCTACCTTAATTATTTTTTTTGTGCTGCCAGCTTTTCTCTTCCAGTATTTCTCTTACTATGTTTAATGCTTAATTTTTAAATTAGATTTGGATCAAATTTATAGACTAATTGTATTTTAGAAATATATATTTCTTCAATTATTATAATTATAGTCTTAGTTTAGGTCATTTCTACTGGTTTTTAATATTTTTGAATTACAAATGAGTGCTTCTCCTTCTGTATCATATAACTTTTCTGGTTTCGGTGGTTTAAATAAAAAAAAATGTTGTGGTTTATAAGAAAGAAATAAAGAGTGCGGATCTGTTTGGTAGAAGCGAGATATGGTGAGGTAGAAGGGGGTGCCTCTGAGAGCCCATGCTGAGACAGGCCTTCCCCCTGAGGTGCCAGCCATACATGGATATAGTGTAGAAGAGAGTTTATTTAGGGCATGGGAAGGGGAGTTGAGGAGGAAGCAGAGACAGAGAAAGGCAGACAGGGAGGGAGAGAAGAGGAGACACACACACACACACACACACACACACACACACAGAGAGAGAGAGAGAGAGAGAGAGAGAGAGAGAGAGAGAGAGTTGAGAGTTGCTGTTGATAACGGGGGGAAGATGGAGACGGGTGCACTATGGGGCTTTTGCTACTGAGTCACAGTCTGGTTTCTAAGAGAGATGAATATGTTCCCATTGGGGTGAAATGCTTGTTTGTAACTTCTCTCCTAGGTGTTGAGGCTGTGGGCATGGCCTTTGTGCCAGTGAGTGAGGAGGGGGCGTGGCCCTTGCCCCAGTAACAGAGGAGGAAGACAAAGACCCATGGCTTGGGGGCCTTTGGGGTGGGGGAGACTGCAGGAACATATGGAGAGAGAGGGGGAGGGGGAAGAGAGGGAGAAGGCGCAGGGAGTAAGAGGGTAAGAAGGTAAGAGAGTGAGGAGGCAAACGGCTCCTTTTATAGCGAGTCTGGCATACCTGACTGTTGCCAGGTAACTGTGGGTCAGAGCCTAGAAGGAATGCTAACAAAAAATGGCCCCCATAGGCTCATAGGGAGAGGAGCTGTTAGGGTGTGTCGCCTTGTTGAAGTAGGTATAGCTTTGTTGGAGGAAATGTGTCACTAGGGGTAGGCTTTGAGGCCTCAGAGGTTCAAGGCAGGCCTGGCGTCTCATTGTCTCTTCCTGCTGCCGGTGGATCCACATGTAGAACTCTCAGCTACCTCTCCAGTACCAGGTCTGCCTGCATGCTGCCATGCTCCCCGCCATGATGATAATGGCCTAAACTCAGAACTGTAAGCCAGCCGCAGCTAAATGTTTTCCTTTATAGGAGTTGCCGTGGTCATGAGGGCTCTTCACAGCAATAGAACCCAAACTAAGACACTGGTATATGATACACGTATTAATTACCGCATGTTTTGTCTTACTGTGTACTGGAACTTTCTTTGTATTACTAAAAGCTTCATAACTGGAGCAGCTGCATTTTCTAAGTGGATACTCTGGATAACTGGATAGCCTGGTAGTGATATAATCTCTTCCAAACCATTCTCACTCTTATTTCAGTTTCCGGGATATTTGGTTGTTGCTGAAATGCACAAGAAATGCAACATCTAAAGCAATATCTCTCTCCCCTCTCACTCTTACAACAAAAAGAGCTAACTAAAGATGAGGCAGGGGAGGGCGGAGTCGGAGTCGATGCCTGTCTGGGAAGGCCGAAGAGCATCCTGGGAAGGAATGCCTGGGGCTGCGATCCCCAAGGTTTCTGCAGTCCTGGTACCCTGCCAGGGTCTTGCCCAAGATAGCTGTGGGCTGAACTGATTTTTTTTTTTTGTGGTCAATGATCTGCCACCTTTGTTCACCCAGTTCCCCTTCTCTGTGCCTAAGCCCCCCTCCCCTTGTCTTCAGCCTCTCTTACTGGGGCAAGGGCCACGCCCCCTCTTCACTCCCTGGAGCAAGGGCCACGCCCACAGCCTCAACACCTAGGAGAGAAGTTACAAACAAGCACCTCACCCCTACGGGAACATATTCATCTCTCTTAGAAACTGGACTGTGACTCAGTGGCAAAGGCCCCATAGTGCACCCGTCTCCATCTTCCCCGTTATCAACAGCAACTCTCGCTAAGGCTCTTCTAATAGCTTCCTGAATACCGCCTCTTCCTCTTCTATTAAGTTTGCAGATTAATGTTTAATGTCAACTGGGATGCACTTCTTTACTGAAGAATTTTCAGGACTTTCTCTAGTAGTTAGAATAAAACTCAAGCTCAGCCTGGCCCGGAGTCATCTGTCCCTTTTTTCTCCCTCTTTTACTTGGTTCTTTATATTTCTTCTCCTTCCCTATAACCCTGGGAGAGGTTTCAGCCCCAGGGCCTCAGGATAGCTGTTTCCTCTTCTCTCTCTCTCTTCGAGTTTGGTCCCACCAGGCTTCCTCTCTGTTATCTGTATCTTGAACGTGGCTGGTCTCAGCATATCCTGTTTCTTTTCTTCATGGAATTTGCAAAGATCTATGATGATTTTGGCCTTTTGCTCACTTAGTATCTTTGCCTTGGGGAATGTAGACTCAAAGGTGATTGGAAATACTGTGTGCTGCTTCCTTCCGAATCCCTGAATCCCCGGAACCACAGCACATGGAAGTCATACAGAAACTCCTGTTTTAGGCTGTTACTTTAGTTTTCTTTCTGTTGCTAAGATACAGCATTCTGATTCAAAGCAACTCAGGGGGGCGGGGGAGGGAGGGTGCATTTCAGCTTACAGGTTACAGCCTGTCCTTTCGGGAGTCAGGGAGAGAACTCAAGTAGAAACTTGAAACAGAAACCATGGAGAAAAAGTGCTTGCTGGATGGATCTCAGGCACAAGCTTAACTGGCTTTCTCATACAGCTCACCACCACTTGCCCATGGGATATGGTGCGCTGGGTCCTCCTATAAGCCTTTTTGTGCTATCCAACAGTCAACGGGCTAGCATGGACAATCCAGGATGACTTGACTTGCAAGGCTGACATTGGATAGGGTTCGTTACAAGTTTGGGTTCATCCAAGACTGCCATCCCTAGCAGGATGATGTTAAGGGACACCTACTTATCTCATCTGGTAGCTCAGGACTTTTAGGGAGAAAATCCAAAGAAACCCGGATGACAGATACTTGGAGAAATAGTTAGTTTACTCTTAAGATCAAGTGAGATCAAGTGAGAAGGCCATGGTCATAAAAGAAAGTACTGTGGCTTGTTCATGCTTGTTCATGTTTTGTTTTGTTTTGTTTTTCAAGACAGGGTTTCTCTGTGTAGCCCTGGCTGTCTTGAAACTCACTCTGTAGACCAGGCTGGCCTCGAACTCAGAAATCTGCCTGTCTCTGCCTCCCAAGTGCTGGAATTAAAGGCATGCGCCACCACTGCCCATCATGCCAAGTCTTGATCCCTTAATGTGACAAGGTTAGGGGCAGGACATTTTCTAGGTGGTGAAGTCATGGAGCATTATCTCACAAGCAAGTTTCTGTCTTTTCTCAAGAGACTGAGTTATATCTCTTTAGGCTCAATTAAACCTCTGTGAACTAGAGCGAGTCTCGAGGGACTAGACCAATCACCACAAGAATGAGTTACTAGAATGCAAACTCACCCCGTTACTCTCTCTGCTTCTTCCTATCAGCTCAGGACCTTCATTCAAGTTGCGCAGACAACCTTACAATCACAGTTGCCTGATATCAAACTATCCTGCCAACAGGACCATGAACTAAAGCTGAGCCTCTCTCACTATAGGTTGTGACATCTTCTGCAGTCATGTGACTGGAGTTCAGTCGTCTCAAAAATTTTGGCAACAATGTAAGCTTTCTGAATATGCAACCACAAAAAACTAATTCAAAATCAAATGTATAACGGGTCCATCGTGTCCCTGGTGGCACTCGCCTGAGGGGTATCACGTGACTCCGCTGCAGCCTTGGCTCCGAACATGCAGTGTGTATATTCTGCCCTGCACATGTTCCCATACCACAGTGTCAAGGAAAGCTGACTGGGACACCTCTGTTCAGACTCAAGAGACTTTAGCACGTTCTGATCCTCAGGGTTTTCTCAGGACGTGAAAAGTTTCCTGCTTTTCTAGACAGGTAGCAATCTAATTACAGAAGACAAACATCTTCGGTGTTCCCTGCCGTATTCCTCAGCATGTAAGTATCAGATCAATGTGCTTTTGAGTTGTATGGTGTTAGAGTGTCTGATTTTAAAAATTTTTCTGTTGGAGTTGCTGACTTGAGGTTCACAAGACAAAAAAGCACTAAGTGAATTCTGGCTTGATATTTAGACACCATCTTCAGTAATTACTGAATTGTCTCTGAATTATACTTTGTGCTGAGTATTTACACGGCCCAGTATTCTCAATGTTGATGCCTATAAAATATAAATATTAAGCAACTCTGAAAAATGTTTTGTGTGTCCTATATTATCAAATATTCGGACAAGATTTAATTATTTTTTGTAAAAACAAATAGGTATAAAAATGGTCAAACCTGTCTCATTAACGTGCAAATGTGCTTTCATCTTTAAAAATATGATGCTAAAGAATGACTTGAAATATTGTTTTGTTTGTATACCTGTTCTATATGCCTATATATCCAGTGCTATGTAAAAATTTCTTAGGTGGAAAAGGGTCATAAGTGGGAAAACCTGAGGAAGACTTGAGTTATGGATTTTATTTACTAGAAATATTTTAAGTGAATTTTGGCATATCAGGAATAATATTTGCCAAAAAGACATTGATTCCTGCTCTTAATTGCACTTATTTGTTACATATTTAATTGATAAAAATTAAATGCATTTCAAAGAATCACAATGATTATGTAAAAAAGAGAGAAGCCTTGAGTTAAGTACGGCTCTATTATTTATAGTTTAGCCTCAGGCAATTTGTTATAGCAACTCAAATGGACTAGGGCTGAAGTCATTAATACCTTGCAAGGTGTTACAAAGTTTAAATTTACATTTGTAAAACACTTAACCCAGTTCCTGGCACATACTCAATAAATATCCTTATTGCTGTTATTGTTGTTATTATTTGAAGTGTTAAGAAGTAACACTGAGGTGGACTTGCCTATCATGAATGAGGAGTTGAACTTGATTGTTAGGACTGCACAAAAAAGAAAAAAAGAAAAAGGAGACCTTGGTCGAACATAATTAGAAATGTTTTTAATTATAGGAATTCAAATAAATGTCCACTCATACCAGGGCATACAATGACTAATTTTTTTAAAGCTCCTAAGATCATTTCTATGCAGCTAAAGTTATAGAACGTGCCTAACAAATATTTGCTTATTGTTCCACTAACTTTTATCCTTTATATAGAAAAAGAATGGTTAAATAGGTTCTATTTAGTTCACTTCGAGGTACTAAACAGCGTTTCGGCTATGTAGCAAAAGTCCTATCTAGAATAACTACTCCATGGAGAATTGTTTTGTGTGACTTTTGTTTTGAAGCAGCACTATTTTGTTTTGGTTGTGTTTTGGTGCTAGGGGTTGGACTCAGGCTTCACACATGCTAAGCACATGTACTGTGATGGCCAATGCCCCCAGCTCGAGCAGTGTTATCATTTATTATTCATGATGTTCATGCAGAGTGACCAGCTCTCAAACTGTAAACAATATAACATATAAAGATATTGAAGTAACATCAGAGGGAAGTGATCTGCTGTTGACTAGCTGTCTGCCCTCATCAATAAAAGGTGTAGCTCAGATAGAGTTTATTTTTTTCAAATATTTCTTACATTTATACGTGTGTGTGGTGTGCGCGCGCGTGCTCGCGCGTGCACATGTGCGTGCACGTGTGCAAGCTCATATATGTGGAAGTCAGAGGATAGCTTTCAGAAACTGGTTCTTTTCTCCCAAAATAGTGGGTTCTGGGAGTCGAACTCAGATCACCACATTTGGTGGCAAGCCCCTCTACCCATTGAAGCCATCTCACTTGTCTCTGATATAGAACTTATTCTTTATCCTTTCCATTGCTCTGAGAAGCAACAGTGAGAGCAAAGGCTCGTTTTTAAAATGGTGGAGCAAAGAAAAATCATAAAGTCTTTACCGAGTCTGCCCCTGGTAAGTTTCCAAGCAAAGCAAAGAAAGTGGAAAGTATATATTTAATATCTTTTTCATGAAACTATTTAAAACTGCTAAGAAGATACCAAGATGGAGGTGAGGAATTTTGGATTCATGTGACTGGGGGAAAGAGAGTCTCTGAAAGGAGAACAAAAGGGGGGAGGAGTCTGAGGAAGAACAAAAGACAAATCAGGAAAACAATATCGCTGTGTGCTCTCAATATCTGGTTCTTAAAAAACAAAAGCAACTCTTCCTGGAACCCTGATAGAAAGATTCCAGTAGGCAGGTCAGCCAAGGGGCAGCCAGGGAGCCTTCTACTTAACATTCTGGGACGCATTGCTTCCAAGACCAGCCTTAGCTACAACATAAAGAAAAAGGATTTCTGTATTTTCCAGAAAGGAGCTATTATCCATGAGAGGACAAAATCTATCTACTTCTTGCTATTGTAAAATGAATGTACAGAAATAGCATAGCCAAGAATAATGAATAAATGCATGCATGCAGAAACACACAGGCAGACACACACACACACACACACACACACACACACACAGTTTT
Source organism: Apodemus sylvaticus (assembly GCF_947179515.1). NCBI lineage: Eukaryota > Metazoa > Chordata > Mammalia > Rodentia > Muridae > Apodemus > Apodemus sylvaticus. Next base: position 48,060,799 of record NC_067487.1, read on the forward strand.
CATGCTTGTAAGGCAAGTTCTTTTCCCGCTGAGGTACCTTTCAATCAGGGTTCCAAGAAAAGCTGCTTTGGTTTTTTAAGAACCAGATATTAAGAGGACATAGTGATATTGTTTTCCTGATCTTTTTTGTATATTTTAGTATTACCCCCTAGCAGTGATACATTTTCACATGATCATATAGCTGAAAAAAAAAAAAACATTTCTTTGTTTGAGAGGTGAATTTCCTGAGACCAACACAGGGCTGTTCAAGGATCTAAACCTATGTATCTTATTTCATTGAATTTATTTCAACAAATATCCATGGGCTGTGTTATAGGCACTGTTGTGTTTTATAAGAAAGAAAGAAAGAACAGGGATGTGTTTGGTGGAGGCTCACTATGGTGTGGGGGAAGGGATGCTTCTGTGGGCTCATGCTAAAGCACCTTCCCCCTGAGGTAACAGCCATACAATGGGCATTGTATAAAATAGAATTAATTTAAGGCATGGGAAGGGGAGTTGGGAAGGGAGTAGAGACACAGAGAGAAAATTACTTCATAAGAGCTGTAGATCATTTTCTTAATTGGTGATTGATGTGGAAGGGCCCTGCCTATTGTGGGTGGTATCATCCTTGAGCTGGTGGTATTGGGTTCTATAAGAAAGCAGCCTGAACAAGCCAGGATGAGCAAGCCAGTAAGCAGCATCCCTCCATACCCTCTGCATTGGCTCCTCTCTCCAAGGTCCTGCCCTGTTTGAGTTCCTGTCCTGGCTTTTTAAAATGATGAAAAATGATGTGGAAGTTTTCAATTAACCCTTTCCTCCAAAGTTGCTTTGGTCATGTTGCATTGCAGCAATAGTAACCCTAACTAAGACAGTTGATTTTTGTTCTTCTTTTTGTTTTTTGTTTTTATTTTATTTTATTTTGAGACAAAGAGAATTTGAAGTTTAGTGGATAGGGAGATGGGAAGGATCTGGGAGGGATTGGAGGAAGAGAAAACATGATTCATTCTATTATGTGATTTTTTTTTATTAAAAAAGTTGAATAAAAAGAAAGAAAGAATAAAGAAAATGAATTTAGATGATGGAACATGCTAGTTTTCATGCCCTGTGCCTTGTCAGCACTGACTTAAAACCCAGCCTTCCTTTCATTCCTATAGAGTATTTATATTAACAATAGATTCTTGAAGATTTAAAAGTCAATAGATTGGCAGAGGTGAGATCACCACCTTCTCTTTGGAGGGGACCCAGCTAGGAGCACACAGGGCCTAAGATCTGTGGAGCAGCTGGGACAGAAGTCTTCCTGCCCCACCCCCACCCCCTGCCATTTGCACTGGGGAGCCAGGAAACTCCACAGTCTTCTGTGCATAGCCTGCCAGGAGAGAGAGATCTTCTAGCAGTGCTTTCACTTTTAAGCTCAGGGGAGTAAGGACACAGGCTTACAGGCCCACAGGAGGAACAAACTCCAGAGACAAGAATACCAACTAGTACCAAATGGTGAAAGGCAAGCACAAGAACCCTACCAACAGAAACCAAGGCCACATGGCAACATCAGAACCCAGTTATCCCACCACAGCAAGTCCCGGATACCCGAACACACTGGAAAAGCAAGAGTTGGGTTTAAAATCATATCTCATGATGCTGATAGAGGACTTCAAGAAAGACTTAAGTAACTCCCTTAAAGAAATACAGGAGAACATCGGTCAACAGGCAAAAGCCCTTAAAGAGGAAACACAAAAATCCCTTAAAGAAATACAGGAGATCATGGGTCAACAGGCAAAAGCCCTTAAAGAAGAAACACAAAAATCCCTTAAAGAATTACAGGAAAACACAAACAATCAAGTGAAGGAACTGAACAAAACCATCCAGGATCTGAAAGTGGAAGTAGAAACAATAAAGAAATTACAAAGTGAGACATCTCTGAAGATAGAAAACCTTGGAAAGAATTCAGGAGTCATAGATGCAAACATTAACAACAGAATAGAAGAAATAGAAGAAAGAACCTAAGGTGTTCAAGATACCATATAAAACATTGACTCAAAAGTCAAAGAAAAGCCCAGTGGTGGTGGCACACGCCTGTAATCCCAGCACTTTGGGAGGCAGAGGCAGGTGGATTTCTGAGTTTTAGGCCAGCCTGGTCTACAGAGTGAGTTCCAGGATAGCCAGGGCTATTCAGAGAAACCATGTCTCAAAAAAACCAAAAAGAAAAAAGTCAAAGAAAATGCAAAATGCATAAAGCTGGTAACTCGAAACATCCAGGAACTCCAGGATACAATGAGAAGACCAAACCTAAGGATTATAGGTATAGACCAGAGTGAGAAGGCCCAGTAAATATCTTCAACAAAATTATAGAAGAAAACTTCCCTAACATAGAGAAAGAGATGCCCATGAACATACAAGAAGCCTTCAGAACTCTAAACAGACTGGACTAGAACAGAAAATCCTCCCGGCACATAGTAATCAAAACACTAAATTCACTAAACAAAGAAAGAATATTAAAAACAGTAAGGGAAAAAGGACAAGTAACTTATAAAGGCAGACCTATCAAAATTACACCAGACTTCTCACCAGAGATGATGAAAGCTAGAAGATCCCGGGCAGACCTCATACAGACCCTAAGAGAACACAAATGCCAGCCCAGGCTACTATACCCAGCAAAACTCTCAATCATCATAGATGGAGAAACTAAGATATTCCATGATAAAACCAAATTTGCACAATATCTGTTAACAAATCCAGTCCTACAAAGGATAATTGATGGAAAATGCCAACACAAGGAGGGAAACTACACCCTAGAAAAGCAAGAAAGTAATCTTCCAATAAACCCAAAAGAAGATACCCACACAAACATAAAAATAACATCAAAAATAACAGGAAGCAACAATTACTATTCCCTAATATCTCTTAACAACAATGGACTCAACTCCCCAATAAAAAGACATAGACTAACAAAATATTTCTCATGTAAATCTTCAATTTTATCAGAAAATGTTTGCAATTCCCCTTTTAATTAATTTAGTAATTTCTTTTATGTCTACCATTTTATCTGCATTATTTTTCATGATAATCTTCAATTTTAATATCTCTTTATACTTCCTATATTTTATCAGAAATGTTTTCAATGTAAATTTTTGATTTTATCACTAATGTTTCTAATTCCACCTTCAATTAATTTAGAAAGAGTTTTTACATCAACCATTCTTTATGTAAAATTTTCCATTAAATAGTCAATTTAAATGTGCTTGTCTTTTTATTTCTTGAATTTTACCAGAAATATTTTCCATTTAAATCTTCAATGTTATCTGAAAATGTTTATAATCCACCTTCAATCAACTTAGAATTATCTTTATGCCTATCATTTTATCTATGTAATTTCCATGTTAATCTTAAATTTTAACATGTTTTTCTATATCTTTCTACAATTTAATCAGAAATATTTTCCATGTAAATCTTCAATTCTATCATAAAATGTTTCTATCCCATATTTCAATTAATTTAGCAATGTTTTACAGGTCTACCACTTTACTCCTTAATTTTCCATGAAAATTGTCAATTTTAACGTGTTTATCTGAAATATTTCCATGTAAATCTTTAATTTTAAAAAAAGTCAATAGATTGAAGTATATATCAGGATAAGTCAAAATGGTGTAAAATTAGCAATAGCAATAAAAATTATTTGAACTTATATCACAGTAAGTGGTTTTAGAAGAGGCCTAATCAATACTGATCCTAGAAGATGGAGCTTCTTCCTCAGCTGTGGCTTAAAGGATCAGGGAATCCTCTATTTCATCATCTGTAGTCTTTAGAAGATGGGCAAGACTGCAAAGGATAACATTAGGAATTAATCTGGGTCATGCCTAAAAGTGGCACACACAACACTTCATCCTGTAGTTCATTGCAAAGTCATGTGACAATTCCCAACTACATGGAATTCTGGGAAATATAGTCCAAGTTTGAACTGCAGAATTAAATAAATGGGTTTTGTGATTTATGTCACCCTCATAGGTTCCTGGGAGTTATCATGGTCCTAGATTTCTAGTTTGTCCAAGAGACATGCTCTCCCATATACAAAGTGATCCCAATTATCTCTCCCAGTTCCCTCTCTCACCATCCTCCCCGTGCTTCATCCCTCCTGTTTCCCTCTCCCAACCTGTTCCCTCCATCCATCCACCTCAGATGTCTATTTTATTTCCCTTTCTCGGTGAGATTCAAGAATTCCTCCCTTGGGCCTTACTTGTTCTTTAGCTTCTTTGGGTCTGTGGATTGTAGCATGGTTACCCTGTACTTCATGGCTAATAATCACTTAGAAGTGAGTACATATCATGTTTGTCTTTCTGTGTTTGGATTATCTCACTCGGGGTGATCTTTTCTAGTTCTATCCATATCTGTTACCCTGCACAAAACTCAAAGACCTTAAAATAAGACTGGATACACTAAGTCTGATAGAAGAGAAAGTGGCGAATAGCTTTGAATGCATTGGCGCAGGAGAACACCAACAGCTCAGGCACTGAGATCAATAATTAATAAATGAGACCTCATGAAACTGAAAAGCTTCTGTAAGGCAAAGAATACCATCAAAAGGACAAAACAGCAGCCTATAGAATGGGAAACGATCTTCGCCAACCCTACGTCTGACAGAGGGCTGATATCCAAAATATATGAAGAACTCAAGAAATTAAACAGTAACAAACCAAAGAACCCGATTAAAACATGGTTTCAGGGCTAAACAGAGAAATCTCAGAAGAGGAATCTTTAATGGCCAAGAAGCTCATGTTGAATGTCCAACATCCACAGCTATCATGGAAACAATTCTGAGATTCTATCTTACACCTGTCAAATGGCTAAGATCAAAAACTCAAGTGATAGCACAATGCTGGTGAGGATGTGGAGCAAAAGGGGAACATTCCTCCATTGCAGGCAGGAGTACAGGTTTGTCCAACCACTCTGGAAACCAATTTGACAGTTTCTCAGAAAATTGGGAATAGCTCTACCTCAAGACACAGCTAAACCACTGCTGGGCATATACCCAAAAGATGCCCCATCATGCCTCAAGGATACTTGCTCAACTATGTTCATAGCGGCTTTATTTGTAATAGCCAGAAGCTGGAAACAACTTAAATATCCCTCAGCTGAAGAATGAATAAGGAAAATATGGTACATTTACACGATGAAATACTATTCAGCTATTAAAAATGACATCACAAAATTTGCAGAATCAAAATTTTCTAACAGGGTTTCTCATTTCCTCTGACTATCTTGTCTCCCACAGCCTCCTAAGGCTGCTCCACATAGTCAACTCTCTGGTCAGAGAATATGAACAGTTCTTCACTAGGGAAGCCTTTCGGGACATCAGATTTGAGGCCTCATGAGACCTATCTGACACAAATGGTCATGCTCCTAAAATTGCCATAAATATAGTTATTTGATTCTGAGGCCTTGTGCCTGGAAATGGATGAATCTTCAGGATAAAAACACTCCCTTCTTACTACAAAGCAGTTCCCTCAGGGCCTGTGTTGCCCACTGTTCTCTGCCCAGAGTATAGTTCTTTGGAATTTAGCATTGTTTTTTTTCTTTAAACCATAGATAATGATGATTAAACTTAATGTCTTGTGAGGTACAGTCCAGATGCTTGGGAAGTTTATATATTTTTCTACCTGTGAGCACTTGGTTAGAAAGTCTGGAGGACCATGTTGTGATCATAAAAAGAGAAATAGGTATAAGAATATGTTCTACGGTGGTGTGGGGAAGGGGGTGCCTCAGCGCGCCCATGCCGAGGCATCCCTTCCCCTGAAGGACCAGACACTCGATGATATAGTATAGAATAGAGTTTATTTAGGGCATGGGGAGGGGAGGAGAGTAGAGACAGAGAAATGAAGAAAGAGGGAGAGAGTAGAGAAGTAGAGGCTGGCCATGACCACGTGGAAAGAGGGGAGAAAGGAAGGGGGAAGGGAAGAGCCCAAGAGGGCAAGAAAGAAGCTTAAGAGAGTAAGAGAGACAGAGAGAGGGGGGACAAGCTTTGCCTTTTACAGTGGGCCACACCTACCTGGCTGTTGCCAGGTAACTGTGGGGTGGAGCTTAGACAGAATCCTAACAACCACTGCCATTATTTGTAAGAGGGATCCAATTCTTTTTTTTTTTTTCTTTTTTCTCCTGTATGTGTTTCTATGGGAAGAAATTTTGCTTGGTAACCTGTGGAGTTATGTGCTTTTATTCACTTTCTTATTGGACGTCTTTTGGGGTTTGGGGTGACAGAAGAAAGGCATACACTGAACAACCTCCAAAGTCTGCCAAGCCATCTGGCGTGGGGAGGGCTTGCTCAGCCTGTTTCCTGGAGGTTTCGGTACAATTTATAAATAATTTATAGCACAGGAGCTTCAAGATGGGCTCGTGGGGAAATACAATACTCAAACAGTTGGAACAAACCCGTGAGCCCTCAGCTACCCCCCCCCCACTCCTCCCCACCAATACCCTTTCTCCCCCGCTACCCACACTCCCTCCCCCGCTACTCCCCTCCTCCTCCCTCCCCCGCTACCCACACTCCCTCACCCCTCCTGCTACCTACCCTCCCCCCCATCCTAAAGACACAGCTTCAGATGGAAGGAAACACTTGCCTTTCCATTTCCTCCCAGGCAGTAGCAACTCTAAAAAAAGAAGCCATGTGAGCAGGAAGTGTCAGAGAAGTTGGAGCCAAGACTGGCGTGGACGGGACTCATTTGAGGCTGTGGCAAGCAAAGACAACCACAGGCCCAGGCCTCTCTGATACAGTGGAAGACAGCACTGAGGGAGACACGCCTTTGTTTCCTGTGCACTATGGTTGAAAGCAGCTCTACCTCCCCACATAACATCACTAGCTTACGGCTCCCTTTCTTCTTTTGTCTTGTTTCTATCTGAGTCTTAGACATATTGGTGTGGAACTTTAGCCACATCTGTCTTAGGCTGATGTAGAGCGAGATAGGAGTAAGGTATCTGAATTGATAATTACTTCCAAATAAAAGAAAACCAGAAGTACAGGTTTTACCTAATAGATCTATTACAACATCCAACTCCTGTGCATACCACTGTATGTTCACAAATATACCAAGCTAATCTCCAAAGGGAGTCAGCAATGTGCCAGACAACAGATTCACTAAATCCTACACCCCCCCCCATATGATCATTAGAAGCATGGGAAACTTGGAGACACGGTGTAGATGTTTATTATATGTAATCAGATAAATCTAAATTTAGAACTCACAAAGCAAGCCCCATCCTGTTGAGGGTGGTTATCCACTGAAAATAAGTCAGAAAAAGGGGCAAAGTAGAAATCGATGATAAAGAAAACCCTAAAGCCATCCTATTTGGTGAGGATTTTGGTTGACAAAGGCTGGAGCAGAGCTAGAATGTCCTGCAGGCCCTAAGGTTGGTTAGATACTCAAGTATGTGACGGATTCTGTCAGGAGAGCTGACACACATCTAGCCTCTGGAAAATATCCAGATGCTCTAAAGAGAACCAGAGAAAAAGTAACAGCCAGTCAGTGGCATCACTGACAGGATAACGAATACCCAGGCTAGCCCAGGTTGCTCATGGGTTGTTCATGAATGTGTATAAATAGTTGCAATATCTGTATTAGTAGTCACCCCAAGTTCCTCAGACAAGCGGCTCACTCTTCAATACATAAACTGGTTAAAAAATTAAGTCCATTTCAAAATAAACTCCGGGAAGTTTTACTTTTGAGGGTGTGTGGCTCAGTTTCTGTGAGTTTTGATGAATGCATACACCCACCAACACAAACATGATGCACAACGGTTCTCTCATCATTCCCAGAAGACCTTTGTGCTATCCTCTGTACTCAAAATCTGCTCCCTGCCCTTCCACAGCAGGAACCTTGAATCTCTTCTGTGTTCCTATAATCTTGCATTATCCAGAATGTCATGGAAGTGGTATACAGACCACAGACCGGCTCTGATAATCTCAGTTCTTTATATAATGCAAATGGAGAACCACCTTTGCTGGCTTGCTTCCTCATGATTACCATGACCCATTGTGTGAAGATACCAAGTCATTCATATATTATCTAACTAAAAGACGATTCAGCTATTCCCAGCTTTCGATGACTATTAATAAAGCTAAACCATAACTCATAAACACATGATAAATACCTAGGGATGTTTTCCAAGAAGTTTTGAGACACATTTCCAGGTCATATATCACAATCTCTTGGGTATGGGGGTCTCAGAATATGTCGTTTTAAAGTGTCCCCTTGGGTGCTTTCTTTATGGTAAAGTGTGCTTTTGTGTAATGAAATGCCTTGGAAATAGCAGTGAAGGTTACACAACATAATGTACTAAATGCCACGAAATAGTGTGCTTTCAAATAGTTGATGGCTGCTTTATGTCATGTTAATTTTATCTCAACTTAAAAAAAATATCCAAAACAATGACAACAAAAAACCCACTAAAGAACTAATCCACAACCTTGCATGCGCTGCTGGGATCTGGAAGCTGTGATCTTAGAGGTTGTAATTGGATGGGTTTCATCTTACAAAATGTCTGTCCTTGTTTCAGTCTTTGAGTCGTGGTCCAATTTTCACTTTGTAAATCAGTAGCAAGCTGAATTTTCAAAAAAAAAAAAAAAAAAAAAAAAACCAACCAACCAAATAAACAAACAAAAAGCCCAAAAAACAAAAAAACAAAAAAAAAACCCTTACGATTTTCTGGTGGTTGTCAGGTAAACTGAAACTGATGTGGCCCTGGGTGACTCCTCCTGGGTTAGATCGGCCAACATCTGATCTCTGCTCTAGCAAGAGTTCTGAAGGCTCCAAAGGTCCTGGACTGAGAAGCGCATTTTGTAAGTAACATCTGTACACTCTTTCTAGATGTTTTCAATAATACCACATTTTTTTACAATGGAAGTCATCTAGGATGCTCTAAAAAGGGTATCATGATCATGAAATATATTGTTGACCCATTTTGACTCCTGGCTAAGTAAAAGTCTTGTATCCATAAAAGAGATATCTAATTTAATTTTTTAAAAAATCAAAATTACCTAGACTGGAACTGTTTTAAATTATCAAAGTTTTCACACAAAGACTATTATACCTTCAAAAAACATTGAGACTATCATTTTTTTTAATTAATTTTTTTTTTGAAAATAGATGTTTTTCACTCAATATATTCTGATCATGGGTAGAGATGGGGCTAACATTAAAAATCGTTTGGGAAGCAAGAGGTTTTCCCTCACCTGTGCCTGTCAAGGAAATGCCTTTCATACTTATTTCATTAAAATTGAGATAAATAGACAAAATGTAATTCACTATTAAGGAAGGTTGTAAAGTCAAAAGATTATTAAGAACACAAGCTCTTCAGTTTGTTAAAAAATTTTACAATCACGAGTGCATGCGTGCATGTGTGTGTGTGTGTACTAGCTAATTTTGTGTGTCAACTTGACACAGGCTGGAATTATCACAGAAAAAGGAGCTTCAGTTGGGGAAGTGCCTCTATGAGATCAAGCTGTGAGGCAATTTCTCAATTAGTGATCAAGTGGGGAGGGCCCCTTGTGGGTGGTACCACCTTTGGGCTGGTGCTCTTGGATTCTATAAGAGAGCAGGCTGAGCAAGCCAGGGGAAGCAAGCCAGTAAGAAACATCCCTCCATGGCCTCTGCATCAGCTCCTGCTTCCTGACCTGCTTGAGTTCCAGTCCTGACTTCCTTTGGTGATGAACAGCAATGCAGAAGTGAAAGCTGAATAAACCCTTTCCTCCCCAACTTGCTTCTTGGTCATGATGTTTGTGCAGAAATAGAAACTCTGACTAAGACAGTGTGTGTGTGTGTGTGTGTGTGTGGTGTGTTTTGCTTACATATATGTGGCTATACTCTGTGCATGCCTCATGCCTGGGGAGCAGAAGATGATATTGGATATTGACCTATAGATACAGATTGTACAGGTCATGAGCTGCCCGATGAGAGTTGCGAATCCAACACGGGTTTCCATGAAGAGTAACAAGTCTCCTAACTGCTGAGTCACACCATAATTTAAAATCTTAGGACTGGCTGGCTGTGAATTTGTCTGGGGGTCTTGCTAGTCATTCTAATTTTTAAAGCCATCTATCCTTTTGGTTATTTTACTGATTTATTTATCATGTGGGTTTGTGTGCACACACATATAATTGCACCTGCTGCAGAGCCCAGAAGAGGCTACTGAACCCTCCTTGACCCCTCTGGGCCTGTGCCTTTGAGGCAGGGTCTCTCTCTTCAAACCGGAGGCTCACGTGTTCTCAACTATGCTGGAAGCCAGCAAGCCTTCTTAGTGCTTGTGTTACAGGTATGTACGTGATGCCTGGCTTGCTGTGTGGGTCCTGGGATCCGAACTCAGGCCCTCACAGTTATACAGCAAGGACTCTAAACTCCTGGGCTACCTCTCCAGCTCACATTTAACTTTTAACCACTTACATAGCTGCTTATCCCAATGTCTAGATAGATGGAACCTCACCTGTCGGAACAGGTGATGCTAGGGAAAACCCAATGTTCACAATCCTAGCTACATCAGAACATGGCCAGGCCGTCAGCCATGAGAAAAACTAGCCAAATGGTCACAGGAGATAGAATAGTGAGGTGTGAGGTAAGAAGAGCTTAGGACAATGACCCGTGAGACCCTACCTAGGGGCCCCTCTGTATCTCTAAAGATGAAGCAGACACGTGGAGAAGCAGAGGCATGAGAGGGAGCTCATAACATCCACCTCCATCCAAACCTTGGAGTCTTCGTTCAGTCTCTGCTCTCTTACACCATTTCCTGTTTTTGACTTTGCTGTATTATTTGAGCTTTGATTGTGTGTATGTGGTTTACACATGTGTGTGTGTGTGTGTGTGTGTGTGTATGCAGCTGGAGCATGCACTTCTACCTAGCTTTATATTTTAAAAGAATGTAAAGATTCATTTTTTATTATTTTAATTATGTGTAAATATGTAGAGACTATGGTCTTGAGCTAGAGTTGCAGACACCTGACATTGTTGCCTGGAGTCAAACTCAAGGGCTTTGGAGAAGCTGTATTTGCTCTTAACTGCCGAGCCATCTCTCAAGCCTCTCTTAGCTTTTTATACGGGTAGTGGGTATCCAAACTCTGATGTTCACACTTATTCAGCAAATACTACCTGACCCATCCAGCAGGTCCAGTTATTCCCGGGTCCCGAAGGGGTACTACCTGAGGGTCAAAAATGGGGGGAAGAGAGAAAGGAAGCCAAGCACGCTAACAAAGTCAGAGTCAGTCTGGGTTGTGTCAAGGCTTCGTTTAATGTCGGGAAGGTAAGTGGGTTTTAAGGTTTACAGAGAAGGAAATAACCTTCACACCAGACAAAGGAGGGAAGGGCAGAGACACCCCTAGGGGTCGAAAGCAGGAAGCAAGCGAGGGAGGTCATCTGGTCATCTGGAGAGGACACCCAGAGTTAACCCAGGCAGGTACATTCCATGGTTAGGGCAGGGACATCTTGTGGTATTCTCGGAATCTTCTCACACTGATAGCTCAAGAAGGCTCTAGTTAATTGTTCTTATATTTTAGCAGCCACCACCTTAGGGCCATGAGTAAGCGTAAGTCCGAATAGCTCAGGACGGCTTCCCACAACTACCCACTGGGCCAACTCTCTGGGTTCCTCACTTGATACCAGTCCAATTTTTTTTCATCATCATCGTCCATCATCATCATGGTTTTTTTTTTGTTTTGTTTTGTTTTTTGTTTTTTGTTTTTGAGACAGAATTTCTTTGTGTTGCCCTGGCTGTCCTGAAACTCACTGTGTAGACCAGGCTGGCCTCAAACTCAGAGAGCCACCTGCCTCTGCCTCCCGAGTGCTGGGAATAAAGGTGTGCGCCACCATGGTCTAGGATGGACCCATCACTTGAATTTTGAGCCATCTGTCAAAGCTCATCTATGATCACCTTCTGGGATTTGTGTTTCTAGCTGCCTTGAACGGAAGGAGATTAAACAAGGCAGCTGATAGCTGGGAGCTGAGCTCCAAATTCAGCTCTCCCTCTGGGCTTTCCAAGCCACTGTGATGTGATGACAACGGGCTCCTTAGGAGGATCAGATCACAGTCCCAGCTCTGCACCATTCAAGTAAAGCTAATCCTTAGAAGCTGAAGAAGGCACACGTTGGCTTATTAGATTCAGGGGACCCTGGGCAAGTACTTCAGGGGATTTCTTCCTCTCTCACACTTCTTTCTTTGCTTCCTGGAACGGAACCCTCGCAGACAGATTCATTTCAGAATTGCAGTTTGAGAGAGTTGCCTTTTCTACTCGCTGGCCGCTGGCCTTCATCTTTGTTGTTTACCTCCAAGGTTTTATGAGTAGAAAGGCAGACAGCAGAGTTTAAGGCAGAGGTGGAGGGTGGCCTCAGAGGAAGCGTTGTTCTTACAGTGTCTGGAAGGAGAAAGAGCAGGTGAACTCCCACTGTCTGCTTAGACGGCAACTGAGCAAGAGCCATGGGAGGAAATGACTGCCCACCGCGCACGCGCACTTCACCCTCCCATCTTCCTCTGCTTTCTCGGGCTGATGAGAACCTGGCTGCCTTTGCCAAGTATTTGCCCCTGATGAACAGCAACAGCCACACGAACTTACAGGGACGCACGAAAGATAGTTTCTCGTCTCTGTTTCCCCTCTCTGTTTTCTGCCAGTCTCTGATTGCTTTAAGAGTCCACCCAGGGCGGACTCTTCTGCCTGTCTTTTCTGGTGGAACAATCTTTCCTGGTGGAACAGTCGTCTGCTTTTTGCCTCTTCTCACCATGTCTCTCTGTTCAGTCTTATTTCCGTCTCCTATCTTTGCTTCAGAGCTGGTTGAAACTGGTCCTCCGCAGTGGCTGGCGAATGTGGGTTCTTCATGTGCTTTTCTTCTTTCTGTGTCCAGGTGACATTCTATCCTCTTTTTGCTGCAAGGCTAAGGGGTGAGTGGGGTCAGGGAGTGAGGAAATGGTAGGTACTTTTGTTGGTGGTGGTGCTGCTGCTGTTGTTCTAGAATCCTGCTGTGGAGCCCATGACATATTCACTAATTTTCCATCTCACCCTCCCAAGTCCTGGGCCTGTAAGCTTGCTCTGCCATGATCAGATTTTTGAGACATTTTTGAGAATAGTGGAACAGATAAATGCATGTTAGAAAATGTCATCAACACACTTCAGAGTGTTGTGTAAATACAAAGTTAATATGCACATCAATTCATTGGTGCATTCATCCGCCATACTCTGCAATAGCTCGTGCAGGACAGCGCGACAGATCAGGGCTCACGTTTGTATTCTACAAGGCTGTGGTTGCCCTCACCTCCAGCCCACGTCAGCTGTGGCGAGCGGGCTGCTCTCCCGCTGTCGGCAGCATCTCTGTGGGAATATCAGTGTGACTGTGGATAGAAGTTCAAGTTGAGTTCTATTTATAGCATCTGGTGAGTCATTAATGTCACCTTAACAAAAGCCAGCTCCAGAGCCGACTTGCCATTACTTTATTAGAGAAGCATTCTCATCAGAACATCCTGATGAAACCAAAAGCAAGCTGCAAAACCCTCCGGGCAGCTTGCATGTCTGTCCTCTTAATTGGCTAATGTGACAATGCTTACACTCAGCACTGTGCCTCGGGACCAGAGCACCTGTGGCTCTTAGCGCCTATCAGCATGTGGGGGCTTGTCCTGCTCTACACAGTGAGTTCCAGGACAGCCCGGGCTACATAGTGAGACCCTGTCTCCAAAACAAACAAGCAAACAAACCAAGCAAACAAACAAATGAAGGCTTTTTCTTAAAGGGAGTGGAGAGAGAAGATAATTTTCTGGCAGTTTTCTGCAGAGTTAACTTAGCAATTGGCCTGGAAAATATGCTAATCAACCAAGCTTCAAAAAGTCTTTCCACTCCCGCGAAGACTTTGAACCATGGGTGACTTTGGCTTCTGGGACATTTCCACACACTCGGCATCGACTCTCACCACTTTGATTCCAGCAGAGGAGAGATGTGCTCGACGCAGAGACTTTGAAGCCGCAGTTTTATCAGCTCAGTTTCAAAAACAACCTCTGTGTTTAAGCATGTTAAATCCCCCTGTACTTTCATAGCAGTGTGGCTAAAGGTTATCTTTGCGGAGGTTGGAGGGCGGACCAATGGGAGGGAGCAGACTCGGGTGCTCTCTCTGAAATGGGTTCAAAGGAGTTTTTCATCTCCTAAGCCGCCTGCGGCTCCGCGTCAGACCTCACTCTATGCTTTGCTAAACGGGAAGATGGAACAAAGCTACCGATGCCCGGTGTTAACAAGGCGCCCAAGTGTCTAGACCTTTTGTACATTGATGATGGGACTGTAATATGACAAAGACCATTTGGAAAAGTGTGGACATTTCTCATCGAGTCAATCGTACAAGTAATATGCAATGTAACAATTTCCGTCTTACCTACTTAATCAAGAGAAATGAAACCAAATAACTGGGTGTAGGGAAAATGAGTGGGCCCACGTACCTGTATAGGGATGGCGGGCGCCTGTGTACCTACGGAAAGAGGTTGCCGGGCTATGGGGGGCGGTCCTTGCTCAGAACGTGGGGCCGTCCTAGCAAGAGTCCCGGTGTACCTGTAGAGAAAGCCTGGCTGGGCTTTGGTCCTTTGCTCCTTTGGTCCCTTCTGACTGCTGGAGACGCTGAGATTGCTCCTACATGGTGGGTTTTGATAAGAAGAGGCAGCCCATAGTTTTAAAGCTTTATTATAGAGAAGAAGGAGAAGAAAAAGAGAGAAGTAAAGAGAGAAAGAAAAGATAGAGGGGCGAGAGCTGGCCATGACCATGTGGAAAGAGGAGTGAAGAATGAGAAAGAGAGGGAACAGGGGGCAAGAGAAAAAAGAGCGGAAGGGCAAGAGAGCTAGGAGGGGCCAAGAAGCCCCCTTTTATAGTGGGCTGGGTTATCTGGCTGTTGCCAGGTAACGGGGGTGGGGGAACCTGGTGTGTGTGTGTGGGGGGGGGTGGAGTCTAGCCAGAACACTAGGGGCCTGGCCCTACTGTCAGCCACAGGATCATGGAGTTGAGGAGTCAGGAGTATGGAGTTGGTGTCCGGAGCCTGAGTATCTGGGAGCTCACGGTTCTGTCCCTTGTAGAATATTCTACTGGGTCTCCGGAGTAAGCCTCGCCCAACCAGGCTACAGACTGCCTTTCACAGTTCCACAACTGGGGGCTGGAGAGATCACCCGGTTAAGAGAATGTTCAGTTTGTGCAGAGGAGCTGAGTGTTGGTTCCCAGCATTCATGTTGAGTGACTCACATTCACTTGTGACTCCAGCTCTAGGGGATCCAATGCCCTCTTCGGAACCCACCTAGTACCTGCATTATACTGAACACACACACACACTCACACACACACACATTCACTTACACACACACACACACAGTCACTCACACACACTCACACACACACATTCACTCACACACACTTAAAAATAAAACAAATCTTTTAAAAATCTGCAAAACTGGGCTCAGAAGGGCCAGCAGCATGCAGGGTCATGACAAATCTGAGGAACTGTGGCGTGGAGCAAGGAGCTGGGAGACAAGATGAGGCAGAGCCGGCGTTAGGCTTCGTGGGCTGTGGAGGGGATTTTAGCTTCTATTCTGAGAACAATAAGAGAATATTAAAATATTAAAAGCCAGAGGCGATCTCATAGCATGTGACTTTTAAATAGATCAATCTATTTGCACTTTAGAGATGGAGGCTGTTGAACGTCTAGGAGACTTCGCAGTGGGGCTTTGGGTAGGTCTGCATCCTTGAAGATGGCTTCTGTTAACCATGTAAACCCCTGAGCAGGTTTCCATCGATGTGTGATAATATTTTTGATTAAAACAAGAAAGGCAGGGTACATCTTTTCAAGCATGTTTATTGTACAATTCTTGACCCATAAAAATAAATTATAAATAACACAAATATGCAAGACCAGGACTAAAACATGATTATTCCAAAAAAATTTTTTTTATCTTGGTCTGTTTTGTTGTGACCGAATACCATGGACTGTGATCATTTTTAATTTAAGGAAATATGTTTGGGGCTAGACAGATAGCTCCATGTCAGGGGGTTGGGGTAGATTCCCGGCACCCACATGGTGGCCCACGATCATCTGTAACGCTAGCCCCAGGGCATCCAACACCTTCTTCTGTCTCTGAGGGTGTCAGGCATGGACATGGTGCACAGAAATACCTTAAATAAATGAATACATACATGAACACATAAATAAATAAATATCAATTTTAAATATACATGTATTTATTTGTGTATATGTGTGTACATATGTGCACATGCATGCAAGCGCATGTGCTCACACACAGGAGTGTTTGAGTGCATGTACACCATGGCTTACATGTTAAGGCCACAGGAGTTTGCCTTCTACCATGTATGTTCTCAGGATTGAACATAGGTTATCAGGTGTGGTGACAGATACCTTTACCTGTTGGTAAATCTTGACAGCTCCTGGCAATGGTTTATAAAGAATAGAGGGTTTGTTTGTTTGTTTGTATGTTTTTCTTGTTGTTGTTTTTTGCATGTGATTCTAGAGACTGGGAAATATAAGGGCAAGGTACCTGCATCTGGTGGGATCAAACCATGCTTACTAGCTCTGGTTTCTCCTTTTCTTTCGGTAAAACCACTCATGCCAGCTGGGAGACTACATCCTCACAACCTTATTTAATCTTAATTATTTCCCAAAGGCTGACATTACCAGCTGAATTGGGGGATCTTTGCTGCCAGTGCACCCGCCCAGGACAGGGATGACACTCAATGGTAGCATTTCCTTTAAACAAGAGGCTGCATTCAATTTTTAGAAGAGATTGCAAACTGTTCTTGTCCTGGACTTTCGACTTTCTAACAGCACTTGCATCCATTAGAAGTGGCTGCCTCTGGGGGCTGTGGGAGGCCAAGATGCAATCTCTGTAAGGGAGTGGAGGAAGGATTCCCAGGAGGGCAGGCTGGTTAGATGGCACTGGCCACCTGTCAAATCCAGAAATCCTTTCCCACAAAGCACTAAAGAGCACATGTTAAGAGTGGAGTTCTCAAGAGCATTGATAATGTGGGGAATTAGTTTCTTAAATCAAACATGGCATTGCAGCTACTTTTTGTTTCTTAGTTTGACTTTAGCGACAAGTAAAATGAATCCATGTGTATATGAGTCTCTCTCTCTCTCTCTCTTTTGTGTGTGTGTGTGTATGTGTGTGTGTGTATGTGTGTGTGTGTGTGTGTGTGTATGTGTGCGTGCATGTATTTGAGACAGATTCAATATATAGTCCAAGCTGAGCTTAAATTTCCTACCTTCTTGCCTTAGGCCCCTGAGTGCTGGGATTCAGGGATATGTCACTATTATCTGGCTTATTTTTTTAAAAAAAAATATTGCAAGACAGTAATTTTGAAAACCTCATTTTCTATTCTGTAGCAGGGGTTTGCAGACTGGCTTGTGGGATAAAGCTATGAACTACAAACTATCTTCATATTTCATTTGATTAAACTTTTAAATTTGAGGACTGCCTACGCTGCTCAGAGTCTGTGCCTAGCATGCATAGGTCTTAGGTTCAGTCCCCAACATGGCAAAACAAAAGCAAGAATAAGAGAAACCTTAAAAGAAGGATGAAAAATGATGGGTAAAATGTACTTAATCAAAATTTAAAAAAAAAATGTTTGTCTCTCCAAAAGTCACCACCAAGAATGAAAAGACAGCTTATAGAAGAGGAGAAAAATTTTGGAAGATATTTCTTTCAAGAGAGCAATATTTGAGATGCTTTTTAAAATGTCCTACAGATCAACAACAAAACTCAATTAAAATAAGGGTGAAGCAATTGGACAGACATTTATTTAAAGAAACACAAATGGCCAATAAGTACTTGAACAAATGCTTTACACAAAAAATTGTTAAGGGTCATACAGATCAAAACCATAGGGAGATATCATTTCATACCCACTGGGATAGATATTCCCAAGAAGTCAGTAAATAATTTGGCAAAGATGGAGGGAAATTGGAAACTATGTGCACTTTGGGTTAGAAATGCAAACTGGTGCAGTTGCTGTGGAAGATCATTGCAATGTTCTTTCTCATTCAAATACATATATATGTATATATTCATATATATGTGTGCATATATACATATATGATATATAACATATACATAAAGGATTTATTTTTATTTTATATATATGGGCGTTTTGCTTACATGTATGTCTATATACCATGCTCTGGCTATCCTGGAACTCTCCTTGTAATCCAGGCATTTGCAACCAATTAAGTGATAGTAGTGGTATTTTCTGGCCCGTGAAGATGTCATAAAACTCTAATTTTCATATTCATAGATAAGTTCAACCACACTCATTCATTTATGCATTACCTATGACTACTCTTGTGTCAGCAGGTAGCCTACAAATCAAAATACCCAGATCTTCACAGGAAAAGCTGGTTGTTGAAACTGCTGCCAAAAATAAAAGACCAAGGGAATAAAATAACTTAGGGGCTATGACTGGCTAGAAGATATAACTTTGGCCAAGTGAATCATTTGGAAAGGGTGCTTGTAATGTTCCCTGGGCTCCTTGGGAACTTAGTGATTCCAAGAGGCACGTCCGCAGCTCTGTTCACTGAGCTGCTTATCTGAAGCTCTGTGCCTGGTTTTTCCTGTCTCTGATCATTGTAGCAGTGGACATGCTTTTAACGCAAGCAACAAAACCACAACCCAGCGCAACTTAATCCGATATCTGTATTATCTCTCATTAATGGGTTTAGAAGGGAGGGGGTCCTGGAGTTTCAATTCAGTGACTTAAAGATATGATCTAGGATTCATGTTCTTCATGTACTCGGCACGACAACAGCCCTTCCTTGTGTTTCGTGGTTAGAATCTCTGACGAGTCCTGTGGCCCCATGTCACCAATGTCACCTGAGGACGGTGCTCTCTATGTTGCCATTGAGTCCGTCTCCGGGTTCCACGTGCCTCTTCTCGCTTTGGAAAGGGAATACGGAACTCTAACCAGCTTAGGAGAATCAGCTTAGTTCTAGGGTTCCATGATTCTGCAACCCAGTTACACAATGGACACACAAAATGGTTTTTATTGGTAAAGGAAAATGAATGACTAGAGCTGATGAGCAGTGTCTGCCATAGTACCCAGCGTGGTGGCAATCAGATGTCCGCCACTTCCGTTTTCTCTAAAGTTATCACAGCAGCTTTGCGTGCGTGTGTGTGTGTGTGTGTGTGTGTGTCTGTCTGTCTGTCTGTGTGTTGTGTGTCTGTGTCTGCCTATGTCTGTGTGTTGTGTGAATGTATGTGTGTATCTGTGTGTGTGCTGTGTATCTGTATCTCTGTGTATGTTGTCTGTGTATGTCAGTATATGTGCATCTGTGTGTGTCTGTTTCTATGTTTGTGGGTGTTGTATGTTTGTGTGTATATGTCAGTGTATGTGCATCTGTTTTTGTATATTTATGTGTGTATGCATGTATGTGTCTGTATCTGTGTGTGTATCTGTCTCTGTGTGTCTCTCTGTATATGTCTGTGTCTGCATGTGTGTGCATGTTTTTGTGTATGAGTGTGTATATGTGTCTGTATGTATCTGTCTGTATGTCTGTGTCTCTCTGTGTATATGCCTATGTGTATATGTCTCTGTGTTTGTGTTTATATGTCTATGTGTGTGAGTGTGTATATTTATCTGTGTATATCTGTGTATATATCTGCCTGTGCATGTTGTTTATCTGTATATGTATGTATGTATATGTGTATCTGTGTGTGTTGTGTGTCTGTTATGTGTCTGTGTGTGTTTGTCTATGGGTGTGTGAGTGTGTGTCTGTGTCTATGTGGGTCTTTGTGTCTATATGTATCTATATGTGTCTATGTTTCTGTGTGTGCCTGTGTGTGTGTGCATGTGTATGTGTGTGCTTGCGTGTGTGTGTGCATATAAATGTGAATATTTGCTTGTGCGACTGAGTGTGTCTGAGAGGTCAGGAGACAACTTTCAGGAGTTGATTTTCTCCTTTCAACATTTTCAGTTCCAGGGACTGAACTCAGGCTGTCAAGCTTGGCAGCAGGTTCCTCTCCCTGCTAAGCTCACCCCCTTTTCTGCATTGGTTTTCGGGGATCCAAACTCAAGTTCTCCCTGTTTGTGTGGGAGGAAGCTTCCAGACTGAACTGTGTGTCTACAGCCCGTAACACAGATTTTGATTGCTGACTTATTTTTCTTAGGTGACATAACTCTGTAGTAGTCATCTCAATTTGTGGGTGGAAATAAAAGACTCAGATTAACCTGGTGCATGCAGAGTCTCTGATTCCCCCACAACTAGCCTACCCTTTCATTTTAGGAATAGGAGAAAGAGTCAGAGAAAGATCTACTTGATGGAAAGAGAGAAGAGGGGTTGGTGATGTCAGCAAGGGTTTTTAGCAGTGTGGAGCTAGGGGGTGGTGGTATAGGAGGGAAGTCTCGGGGCTGGGCATTCCCATGATCAGGGTGGGGACATTAGAACAAGATATGCTGGGCAGATGGTAGAACTTTGTTTTCTCTCTGGTTGGAAATGGCATTTCAAATAGTGAGGAGTTTGAGACAAGGCTCTACAGTCAGAGCCTCTCCAGGAAGACTGGCTTGACAGGAGTGAAACCCCTCTCCTGCTAGGAAGCTGCTTTTCTGCTGTGGTTCCCTGGAGCATCAGCCCTGCCTGTATCTTCTGTGAGGTCTAGTATGCCGTTTAGGATAGCTCAGGTTTTCAGGATGGTCTAAGAAGGTTGGGTCTCCCTACCCCCCAGCCAGCTCACACTCTGTCAGTGAATGGCTTCTAGGGCTACATCACCTTCTCCAGATATCACCTTCTTTCAGATAGCTGAGAACCTTCTGTAAAACTCCATCTGTATGCATCCGTCCCTGTAGGCAGCCTGGATGAAGGCTGGGACTTTTAGAGCCCTGGTGCCTTATTAGGAACAAGGGTGAGAAGAGGTGGGTGCTGTACATGCTGAGCACAGCAAAGATGGGCCAGTTTCCTTTGTGGTTGGGGGGACATGCTAGAATGATGGTGGAGGCACCCCTAGTGTTAAGCAGCTGCAGTGTGAGAGTGAGGAAAGGGGCCAGGAAGGATCTTAGACGCGTGCTTTGAAACACATACCTACACACACCTTCATTCAAAAAAAATTTATTTTTGGTACAGTAAGTAAATAGTTTTCCTTCTCTGCATAGCCCTATGTCTATGTTAAATCTATATGTCTATGCTAAATCTGTAGCCAGAATTTTGGAAAGATATCTTAGGATATGTACCTAGGATGGAGGTACATGTCCGTGATCCCAGCATGCAGGGAGGAGAGGGCAAAGGAGCATTCTGAGTTTGACGGGAGTTTGGGTGACATAGTTCAAGACTGGCCATGGCTATGTAGAGAGACCTTGTCTCAATAAACCAAGAAAATGAATCCTTTATTGATTCATGTTCAAAAATAAAATGCAACAACACATCACAAATAATAATTGGAAATAAGAAAGACAACTAAAATTGGAGCCCAGAACGTGTCTTTACCATAATTGCTAGGGAGTGACTTGGCTGTAGATTTGACCTTGGGTTTGCCCATAACCAGCTCCAAATTTGTACTGCAGCTGCTTATGCACTCAGTTGATAAGATAAACGAAGCAAAGGCCCAGAAGGAGCACAACCCTTCCCGGAAGCAAGACCAGAGGAAATTGTTGGAGAATCTTTCAAAAAGAAACAGAAGGAAAAAAAATGTTGAACTGTGTGTTCTACTGTACCTTCTGAAGAGCTTTGGTGACAAGCTCTTTCCTACAGCATCATCGGTTCAGAAGACTACTCTGAGGATGGTGGGTGGTGGCAGTCATGGTTTCTTTGAAGTCTCAGTGTGTAGCCACAATTTTGAAGTAACAAACATGTGACTGGTTTAAGACTTTGTAAACTTTCATTCTTTAGGGAAAGCCTTGATACCAAAGCCCTAATATTACTGCTACCCTGCCCTTTACCTCACACACACACACACACACACACACACACACACACACACACACAGAGAGAGAGAGAGAGAGAGAGAGAGAGAGATGCACTTATCTGTGAATATACAGATTTACATCTTTCTAAGATTCCTTTTAGAAAATGTTGGCTAAATGAAAAGATTATATAACATTTGTTTTAAAATGAAAAATAAACCCTCCACACCATGAAAATAATGGCTGAGGGGCTATGCTATAAGATGGAGTTCAATATTATTCATTCTTACGCCGTAATAGGCAGATCATGTGTGAGTCCTGAAGTGCATTCAATTTTGAGCAGTCTCTAAGGGCAAGAATGTAAAAACTATGCCTACAAGATTTAGTATGAAAATAAATATACTCGGGGAGTGGGGAGCCAGAAAAGGGGAAATCATTTGAAATGTAAATAAAGAATATACCGAATAAAAAATAAATCTTTAAAATTAAAAAAAAATATATACACACAGAGAGAAAAGAAATCAACAAATTCCCGCAGCAGGGGAGAATTCGGGGAAGATATGGCAGGCTTGCTTAATATGTTCCAGGCCTTAGAACATGGCTATCCATTTACCAGAAATGCTTACATACAAGCAATTCCTGAATGTGACCCGCCTCCCGTTTCCCACCAGCAGCTAACCTCTGGCATTCATGGGGGTCACAGTGGGTGGCAGACTTTGAAGAAAAAGCCTTTTCAATTCACTATATGGTCAGGGTCAGCAGGGCTTCTCAAGTTCCCATCTTTTCCTAAAAGACCAAGGTGGGTTTTTTGTTTGTTTGTTTGTTTGTTTGTTTGTTTCCCTCTGATAAGGTAAGTATTGAATCGATATTGACAAGACCCCAAAATAAATCGAGGTGTTTATTTCTTTGGAAATGACCTCATAACCATCTGGAAAAAATAAAGCCCTGGGTTTCCTTCTTAACCGTGAAGCTGTGCCCTTTCTTAGCCCCCAGGGCTCCAAATATGGGCGTCCTTGACTCGGCTGTCATGCAAACGGATTTCCAGAAAAGTATTTTGGGGCCAAACAAGAGGAACGAGAGAATTTCTTTGCTCTGAGAGGAGGTCTGCAGTCCAGAATGCATTTTCTGTAAATCTTCTCCGCCTATTCAAATAGAACTAACTTTATAACTCCATGAAGGGCAGTGCTGACTCGCTGTAAGGAATCTTAACTTTTTAAAAGGAGAGAAAGCCCAATTGGAAACTATTGTAAAATGTACTTCTAGAATGATCTTGTATATGACTGGGGGGGGGGGGGGGGAGATTGGGATAGGATAAGCTCTTTTAAAAGTGAAACCTCAATTCTGTGGACCTAGCTTAGAGTTTCCTCTTCCTTTCTTGTAATTTCACTCTGGAATTCAAGCATTGTTAGCGAATTTGTGAAACAATAGGCTTCCTGCAGTGAAAGGAAAGAGACCATCTACCTTTATCAGTAGAAAGGCAGCCTCGCCCCGACCACCCCACCCCCCACAGTGTTTTGCTCTTGTTGGCTTTGTTTTTGGTTTTCTTTAAACATTGAATATAGCAAGATCATCTTTTTGAAAAAAAATCAGGTTAGTACTGGAAGAGTCCCCAGGCGATCCTAGCTGTGAAGCTCCCCAGTCTCCCAGCTCCTCAGGCTGTGGAGGTGACTCCCTCTAAGGGCCCTGGAAGTTAGTGTGCCAAGGATCCTGGCCATCCTGTGTGGTTGTGAGAAGCTAGGCCCCCAGCCAAGGCTGGGAAGCCAGTCTGGGCTCCTTAGGGTGGATTCTTTAACCTCTGACCCATGGCCTCTGGAGAAAACCGGGAAGAATTCTATTACTGTCATCCTTGCTTGTGGGTGGGCGCAGAACTGCCAGGAAGAATGTAGGAAACTGGGTGTGTGGGGGGGGGGAGGGGGAGGAGGAATGGTGAACAGTACAGAAGAAATGGAAGGGGGGGGGGGGAGTTAAAAACAGAGTCGGGAAGCCACTGAAGGGACAAGAACTCACCAGTCTCCAGCTGCTGCCTGGAGTGTGGGCTGTGGTCACTGCCATAGTATATAGTGATTGGAATTTTGTTTTTGTATGTCCATTTCTCTTCTGTTTATATATTCTATTTATCTTCCATCTGTCTCTGTTGTTAATCAAGTCATAGCAGTAGTTTCTTACAGAACAAATTATTCCTTTTGTAAGAAATCAGCTCCACCTGGCCCTGAAAGCCCCCATCTCACCTGTTTTCCTTAGGACACAGGTCAGAGTTCTGAGCTATAATTCTGTAAGACTCAAGGGGGTCTTAACTTACTGGAGAGACCCCCTGAGTGCACGACGCAAAGATGGGAATCGATGCAAAAAGCAAGAGGATTTTTATTTGTTATCCAGCATGCTGGGGCCGCCCTGCACATGGAGACAGAATGATCACTCAAGGCCGCGCAGCAGATCTTTTATACAGTCCTCAGGGCAGCTGCCATTAGGTACAATGTGATTGGCAGAACAGTGTTACCTTTAAACTGATTGGTTAAGAGTTAGGTAGCCAATGGACTCTGGGCCTTTCCTAGCCTCAGCGAAATTCATCTGAGGAATGTAATTTAGCCTCTCCCTTCTGGGAGGGGGAACATTTGCCCTTCTGGGAGGGGCCAGTGTTCTATGACCTTTTCAAAGTTTCTGAGTTAATCCTTTCAATTCTTTGAAAGAATTCTAAGTTATATGTATTTGTGTGTGTATGCATGTGGGTGTGTGCACATGAGTGCAAGTGCCTGAAGAGGCCAGAAGAGGGCGTCAGAGCTCTCAGAGCTGGAGTTGTGAGTGGCCCATTGTGGGTATGGGGAACTGAACTCTGTTCCTCTGCAAGAGCAGTGTGTATTGTAGTCTTGACCGCCAGGGTAGCTCTCTAGTCCCTGAATTTGTGGTTCTGAAGACTCAGAAATGAAGTTCTTTTATTGAGAGTTTCTGAGTGCGATCAGATCAATAATTGGGATTCTCTTAAGGCACAATAGACTCAAAGAGGACTGAGTTTGATGAAGAACTTAAAGTATACATTAGCTTTAAGAATAGACATAAGCAGGTTAGTTTTAGGAATATTCCTTTACAGTCATATAGCTATAGAAATAGATAATCCTCCCGGGTTGTTTTAAATGACTAGACAAAGAATAGTGTAGCCAATCTATACTTATCCAAATCTAATCTTATCCAAATTGATATTGCTGGAATCTAATCTTATCCAAATTGATATTGCTGGAAATTAAGTGCTTGAAAGTAGGCTTAAAAAAAAAACAAAAAAATTAAGAAATTTATTGTGTGTTTATTTGGTTTGTGTGAGGAAGGAAGGCATCACAGTGCACCTGTGGAGGTTGGAGGAGACCTTGCCTGGAAGACCACGTGGACCCCAGGAATTGCACTCAGGCCGTCAGGGTTGGAGTCAGATCCCTTTGGTCCACTGAACTATCTTGCCAGCCTCCAGTTTTCATCTTTAAGAAAGTTAAGCATGATTTTGGCATTTGATCTGAAGATCTTATTCAAAGTAGGGCATTGATCCATTTCATTCTGTTTCTGAAGTTAACCTATATCCTGTTTAGCGAGGCTAGAGTGAACGTGAGCCTGTTCCACACACGGTAACTTAACAGCTGTTTCCTCTCAGGTTTACTGCAGACTACACCTTGGACTGAATATGTCTTTTGAGATTACCATTTGTGATTATAATTTCCAAGCAGTAAAATATTGAGAATAATACAAAGGCAGAGGGTGAGATCTGCATACACATTTGTGTGCCTGGTAACATACTATGCAGAGCTTTGGGAGATCTCATCTAGCCTATGCTAATGCAATCCTATGATGTCATAACTGAGTGGGCGGGATCCTTTGTGTTACAGACCACTTGGGCCTCACTCACAATTATTTTCTCCTTCTATTCATCTAAATTCTGCTGATCCTTTCTAGCTCTGCTAGTTATTATTAATAATTCTCATTACGTGATTATTCTTTGCCTGCCACTCACGACTTGCATACATTATCTTACTTAATCCTAACAACGGCCATTAGAAACCTGGGCCATTATTATCTACGGCTAACGGAAGTGAGACTATGAGACCTTAATAGTCATGCAGCCGTTAAGTGGCAGGCAAGACTTAGTCCTGCTGGCTTGATGTAAGGTTGGGCGGCACAAGCCACAGGGCTCTCTTAGTCTGATTGGGCTTGCAATGGTTTCACTTCCGCAGGAATGGTACAGGCATATGTGTGCTTGTTTGGAAACAGGACCTTACTCTGTAGCACAGTGTAACCTGGAACTCATGCTGTGTCCCAGTCTAGCCTCCAAACTCACAGCAATCCACCTGCCTCAGCTTCCCTAGTACTGGAATTATAGGAGTGAGCCGCCATTTACAGCCGCTCTAATAGCTGGCCAAACCAAGGTGTATCTGCTTGTGAATTGTCCTCTGCATTGTCCTCTGTCCATCTCGACTTCTGGGTTCTTCTTTCACCTTTGCTCTAGTTCTTGGAAAAACACAGCATCTGGTTTTTATGCTCAGTCATAATGCACTCGTACAGGCCAGAATGAGACCTTACAAAACAGAACAAGAAAATGGATTAAAGAAAACCGACTGCTCTGTTCTGTTCAGGAGGCCTAGGCAGCGGGGATCAGCTAACTCAAAGGCCCAGGCTCACAGACAACATCAGGAAACTGAGCTCTAAACAGCTGCTTGGAATTATCAGCATGTTAAATTTTGAAAGACTTGAATGTCTATGTCCTGAAACAAAAGAAGAAGAGAAATGGGAACTTGGTGTCCGACCTGTCATCTGTGCTGGGGACCTGACCTCTGTGACTGTGTTTCCATTCTCTGGGGCTCCTCTCTGTGTGTGCTTCTGTGTCTGTCCTGTTCTTTCAAACATGTAATAGAGTCTCTCGATATATGCCAGCTACTGTATCAAATCCTTAGCTGAAGATGTAGAATTAGCTTCAGATAGTAGGGGAAAAAAAGTGACCATGTCCCCCACTTGTAGAGAAATTAAAGGAATCTTAAAACAGAGCAAGCCCCGGTTCCCCTAATCCTAAACTGAGATGTGACTACAATGTACCCAAGGCTGAGAGATGGGCCCTTGGGCAGGACCATTAGGAGCCCCTAGGCCACCGCAGATCACGTCAGCAACTTTCCACCCATGCTTGTCTCTAACTCCTTTTGAAAGCTGCAGGTCCCAGAGCTGTAGCCGGTACAGACCCGGCTACCTAAACCTGTGCAAATACACAGTGTTCCTTGCTACTGCCCTGCCTTGACTCTTGTAGGCACCTCCATGGGGAATTGGTTAGTTAAGTTTGGGGAGAATTAAGTGTCATTTAAACTATTTTTTTTAATATTTTTATTTTCTATATTCTTTGTTTACATTCCAAATGATTTCCCCTGGAAACCCAAGCCAGGATGGAGGCTGACTTTGGGGCCCCTCTGTCAACAGACCCGAGAACATTGCCTAGAAGGTCAGTGTTCAGAGAGTCGGACACCAGGACAGGAAATGACCCTCACTGTGGATTGATGCAGCCTCTGGCTCCACCTTTTACCCATCTGGTGCTCTCACTGTTTGTGTAAAATATTCTCTGCTTTGCTGTGACTCAGTTTTAGCTTTGCGGAGTGCCTGGAGTGCCTTAGTGTCTTAATCACTGTTCTCTAGCTATGATATCAGGAGCAACACAACAAAGGGCAAAGCTGACAAAGGAAAGCTGTTAGCTGGGGTTTGTCTACAGCTCCAGAGGGTTAGTCCCTCATCCTCTGGGACAGCAGGGCAGCATGAATAATGCTGGAGTTGCTGGGAGCTACATCCTGAACTGAAGGCAGGGGTGGGGGGTGCAGAGAGAAGGAAGGAGGGAGAGGGGGAGGGAGAGAGGGGAAAGGAGAGAAGGAAGGAGGGAGAAGGGAAGGGAGAGGGAGAAGGGAAGAAGGAGGGAGAGGGAAAAAGGGGAGGGGGAAGGACAGGGGGAGGGAGAGAGGGGGAGGGAAAGGAGAGGAAGAGGGGAGGGGGAGGAGGGAGCAGAGGGAGAGGAGAGGCAGAGGGAGAGTAGGAGAGTGGGAGGGGGAAAGGGAGAGAGGGAGGAAGAGAAAGAGAGAGAGGAAAAGGGAGAGGGGAGGGAGGAGGGGGAGGCAGAGAAAGAGGGAGAGGAAAGGGAGGGGGGAGAGGGATGGCCTGGCAGAGCTTTTGAAACCTCTTACAAGGGTGCACAAGGATTAGGGGCTATCCGACTATACCCCCTATACCCCCTATACCCCCTAATCCTTGTAATCCTTCTAAACATTTACACTCCTGTGACTAAGCTTTCAAATACATGAGCCTGTGGGATCATTCTTATTTACACTGCCACAATGAGAAATGGGCTGTATCAAAGTGTTCTCTTCCATTCTTAGGTTTCATGTCACTTCAAGGTCGTCTGGGGTGGTGTTGGGGGTCAAGACAAGGTTTCTCTGTGTGGCCCTGGCTGTCTTAGAATTTGCTCTGTTGACCAGGCTGACCTTGAACTCACAAAGATGTGCTTGCCTCTGCCTCTGGAGTGCTGGGATTAAAGTCTGCCAGGCGGTGGTGGCGCACACCTGTGATCCCAGCACTCTGGGAGGCAGAGGCAGGTGGATTTCTGAGTTTGAGGCCAGCCTGGTTTACAGAGTGAGTTCCAGGACAGCCAGGGCTACACAGAGAAACCCTGTCTGGAAAAAACAAAACAAAACAAAACAAAACAAAAACCCAAAGAAAGAAAGAAAGAAAGAAAGAAAGAAAGAAAGAAAGAAAGAAAGAAAGAAAGAAAGAAAGAAAGAAAGAAAGAAAGAAAGGCGTGTGTCACCACACATGGGTCTGGGGGGGGGCGGGGAGTGTAGTGACTAAAGTCACTGCAAATGGGCCTTCAAAAGCTCTGGTCTCTGATGGTGTTCCCTCTCCTTTCCCACTGGTTTCCTTGGTCCCTGTGCAGATTCTGAGAGGGCTCTGTGACCGAAAGAGTAGGACTTCTCTACCTAACAGGACTTCCCATGGGCAAAGCCTTGACTCAGGTCTGTTTCCCCCTCAAAGCCCTCCCTGATAAGTCTCCATCTCCTCCTCCCTTCCTCCTCCTCCTCTTCCCCTCCCCTGCCCTCCCCCTCCCGCTCCCCCTTCCTCCCTGCTCCCTTTTTGGACTTGCTCCATTGCTCTATTGGGCTGAATACCTGTCTGCTTATAACTGCTGCCTCCTGGAGAATTAGCTGGATTTTGTTGCCTGTGGGCCTGTGCTTCTGCGCCCTAATTATACAAGAGATCTTGGGAAGGAATTGACCAGCAGATGTTTTCTAATCTTTTTAGACTGTCCTTAACTTTTTGCTTGCTTGCTTGCTTGCTTGCTTGCTTGCTTGCTTGCTTGATTTATTTATTTATTTATTTATTGTTTGGTTTTTTTGGATTTGTTTTTATTTGAGACAGGGTTTCTCTGTATAGCCCTGGCTGTCCTGGAACTCACTCTGTAGACCAGGCTGGCCTCGAACTTAGAAATCTGCCTGCCTCTGCCTCCCAGAGTGCTGGGATTACAGGTGTGCGCCACCACCGCCTGGCTCTGCCTGCTTTATTTTTTAAAAAATGTTTCCAATCATGTATTTTTCGATAAACAGAAAGCATAGATTATAATTAATGCTCATGTATCCCAATTATCTAAAGTCATTGCTAATTTATTACAATATTTACTTTGTTCTTTTCAACCCAGATATTTCAAAATAATAATATTTCAACCCTAAATATCCATATATGCATCTCTTAAAAATAAAAACATTTTCTCACAAACTCATAGTAATCATTATCACATTAAAGTAAATAATAACTCCCAACTACCACTGATTTGTCTCAGGAGATCTTTTGTAACTGGCTTATTCAGACCAGATTCAACACGTGGACCACACACTGCGTTTAGCTGTCACACCCCTATCTTCTCTTCCTTCTTTTCCCATGTGACAGGTTTACTGAAGAAATCAGGCCAAATGTGTTTCTTCTTAATGTCCTCACATCATTAAGCTGGAGTCGACCTCAGCGAGAATCACAGTGGGAAACCCCTCCACTTTCAGGGACCTTCCCTTCATCTTCCTCCTTTCCTTCCCATTGAATGAAAATTCAGATTCAAAGATGATAGCTTACCCACCCTGCCTTCCACAGTCTTCTTCCTGGGTTTCCCCTTTTCTGCTTGTACAGTGATCCAAAGTCAGCCCTTCCGATGTGACAGGACCTACATACCCAGTGTCCTTTACAGCTGATGGCTAGAAAGTCCCAGTGTCCTTAACACATGCTTGATTAGGGTTGGGAAGCCCCTGGATGTAGTAGGGTTGTGATGCATTATTATGGACAATAGCCATCATCTTTTCCAAAATGAAGCTTTTATAAACTCAATAAACTTAAATTCACCCAGAAAAACAACCTGTTTTCCAAGCGACAGTCCAGCAGCCCAAACTCACTCGGGCCCTGGCCGTCTCCAGGAAGACAGATCACACCGATGGCTGCTTCTGCCAGAGTCGTGATGGTTGGGGCCGTGTTAAAAAAAAAAAAAGTTTCCATTGCTTTTAGTGGGAAATGAGTGCTTTGGGCCACAGTCTGCCACAAGTCAAGAGGGAATTGCGTTGACTGAGATGCCCAAGCCAATTGGCCGGGAAGAAGAGCGGAGCCCACTTTATTCCTTAGCGACATCATGGTAGGCTGGACAAGGAAAATGGAAGGATTTTTTGTGGCGAGCAGTGGGGTGTCTCTAAACAGCCACACTTGGGTCAGAGATGCTGGGCTAAGGGCATGTCAGAAAATGTCAAAATTCTAGGCGTAAAAGGAGCTGGGCCCACGCCAGTGAAGGGTGGGTCCGAAAACACTAAAATGATACTTTTTTTTCCCAGCTGGAAACGAATAGCTAACTGTTGATTTTGGCTGCTTACACTTGCTATTTACTTCTCTACAAGAAAAGTCTCCAATGGCTGCATTTCTAGCTGTGGAGCGCATCGTATTTTATCTTTCTGGAATATGGTAAAAGAGACGATAAAGACAAGACAGAGCAGAGGGTAGAACTGTATGACTCCACATCTCAGTTGACTGGCTCAGCACGACCCTTTCACAGTCTGGCTGCTCCCCTTCTTTCTGGGTCGTTTTTTTTCCTCTCTGCCATGGTGGGTGCTTCCCACCGCTTTCCTTTCCTACTTCCCTTTCAATGACAAATCCAGAATGTCACTTAGTTTTGAAATAGTCAACGTGGAAGTTCATCAAGTACTTTTCTTCAGAAGTTGTGCTCAAGGACGGATCTGAGCCTTTCTGTTTATGAAACAGCAGGAAATGGGTGTGGGTGTGTTTATGGAGGGCGCTGCTGCTGACCAATCAGGAGACTTCTCCAGGATCCGCCCTCCTTGAGAAGCATCAAAATGGGATCTCCAGAGTGAAGACAGAGACCCAGGAGGAGAGGCTTCCTTGCTTCCCTCTCCAGATCTGAGTGGGGTCTTGGACATTCTGGTAATTAACTTAGCGGCCATGTTGTTTGTGGCTGAGGCCAGAAAGCAGCTGCCCGCAGAGCATGGTTAGGACTTGTTTGGTGATAACTACTTACATGAGGATGTTCGCGATGGATGGGGTCTAGATTATTGGAGCCCATAGAGGTACCTCATAAGAGTCTCTTGTGAGGATGGATGGCCTATCCCTATATAAAGCCAGCAAATAAACGTGTTTTGAACCCTTAGCATTATACCTAGGGTAGAAGTCATCCATACTCTGATGCCCACTAAATCTTGCTTTGAGCAACTCTGAGGACTAGGAGTTAAGATTTCCCCTTGTTGGGCTAGTGAGATGGCTCAGCGGTTAAGAGCACTGACTGCTCTTCCGAAGGTCCTGAGTTCAAATTCCAGCAACCACATGGTAGCTCACAACCATCTATAATGAGACCTGATGCTCTCTTCTGGTGTGTCTGAAGACAGCTACAGTGTTCTTACATGTAATAATAAATACATCTTTAAAAAAAAAAACCCATTGTTAAAGGAAGACAAGTAATTATTTTAATGGTAAGTTTTGGTTTTACTCATAGGTGAAACCACAATCAGAAAATTCATGATCATAAAGTTGGCACATATACTTAAGGAAAGAAAACAGTTTTTCTAGGTGGGAAATTTTTATCTACTTGATGAGAAAATAAAACCACTAGACAGGAACTTCCTCCCCCTCTCACCACAGTCTCACCTGTGGAAGTGATCATCATTTCCTCCCTCCTTCCCATCAGCGCTGAAGTGATTTCTTCTCGCCGTTAACTGGTTTCAAGGCACTGGGGTTTTGTTTGTTTGTTTGTTTTTGTTTTTTGCAGCCTTATAGACACCTCTGTTGGAGATTCCTTCTCTCCCCTCTGCTTTACTTGCTCCTGATTTAAACAACCCACAGTTTCCACCCATCCTTAAAATAATGTGCTCTGAGCAGGAGAGACAGCACATTTGATAACATGCTTGCTTTATAAGCATGAAGACCTCAGTGCGACTCCCTTATGTGACAGTGGTCATAGTGTGTATCTGTGATCCCGTGCTGGGGAAACGGAGACGGGAGATGTGTAGCTGGTCTTTGGTACCTTATGACTTCTTTTTCCCACCCTTTATAGCTCCCAGTTTTACCCCCTAACACTAGATAGGAAAGAAACAAGGCTAGAGGGCGGAGAAACAGACAGATAGTTAGACAGATGGATAGATAGATAGATAGATAGATATCCCTGAATCTAATTTCTTTCCTTTTGTTTGTCTGATTACAGTTTCTTCTGAGTACAGCCACTATCAAAACACAACCAATGCCCCCCCAAATGATCAATAATCACCGACCCCCACTTATCTGAGCTCTAGCATTTATATACCCTCTGAAAAATTCCCAGAATCCCAAACATCACACAATCTGCAGTTGGCAAAACCACGCCTTCTGCTAGAGCTTGAGATAAATCACAGTTGCTGCACACAGCCCCATATCCCTGCACCTGGGATTAAAACAAAAACACATTCTTAAAATATTTCTGTGGTTTAAAAGAAATCAAAATTCCAAATTGTCAAAATTGTCACTCTAGAGATGCTTGAGCCTCTCTAGATGGCCAATTAGCCTACTTGATGAGTTCCAGATCACTTAAGAAACCCTGTCTCAAAAAAAATGGTGGGTAGTTCTTGAGGAATGACATCTGAGATACACCTGTAGCGTCACACGTGTTCACCTGTATGCGCATACATGCACCACACTGTGTGTGTGCACAACACACACGCGTGCACATACACATATGCTCACACACACACATGCTTGCATGCTCGCACGTCTACACACACACACACACACACACACAGCCTTCCCTTGCTTCTGCATCCACTTGACTCTGGCTCATTTTGCCTGTTTGGTTACATCAAGTTCATTGAGACAAGCGTCTGCGCTCACTCTCACTAATTCCTTTCCCTGAAGTTCCTCACTCTAATATTCAAGAATGCTGCCTTCTAGGCCAGCATTCCTTCAACACTAGCCTGCTGAATATTACTAAGAAACTTCCTTCTAATGTTTGTTTTTTAATTGTGTTTTTTTCTATTTTTCTTTTATCAAAAGTAGATTTTTTTGATATAGTGTGTTCTGATTACAGTTTCCTCTCACAATTCTTCTGAGTTCCTCTCACCTCCCCTCTCATCAGAATTCACATCCTTTCTGTTTCTGTTGTTCTAGAGAACAATGAGATAAAGCAAAATAAAAATAAGATAAAAACAAAACCAGACAAACTAGGAAGTACAAAACAAACAGAAAAAATCCAAAGAAAAGGCACAAGAAACACATATAGACACTCATATGCACATATATAAATACAATATATATACACAAATATATAGATACACATACACACATATATAGACACATATATAAATACTCAGAATCACACGTCTACACTCACAGAAATCTCCCAAAAATTAAAACCAGAAGTCATAATATATGCAAAGGACCTGTAAGGTTGAAATAATTTCCTGGCAAAATATTATGACACAAAGGTCTTCAAAGATGCCATTGAGTTAATTTTGCATTGCCTGTCTACTGCTGGGCTTGGGGCCAGCTCTTAAGATTGCTTTGTATCCTGGCTGGAGAGAGAGCGCAGTGGTTGAGAGCACTGACTGCTTTTCCAAAGGTCCTGAGTTCAATTCCCAGCCACCACATGGTAGTTCACAACCATCTGTAATGGGATCCGATACCTTCTTCTGGTGTGTGCTCATATATGTAAAATAAATAATTAAAAAAGATTGACTTGTATCCCTAGTAAGTGGCTTATCTCTATTGCGGAGAGCTAATTTTTCATTTGCAAATGGTTATCAATTGAAGACAGCTTCTGGGTTGAGAGTGGGGGCTAGTGTCCACTTCTCCTCACAATGCTGGGACCCCCTTTGGTGAAGACCAGTGGATGCTGCCAGTCTCTGTGAGCTTGTGTGTTTGTCACCACTGCTGTATTTGGAAGGCCTTGTTTCCTAGGTGTTCTCCATCCCCCCTGGCTCTTACATGCTTTCTGCCTCCTCTTCCACAAAGGTCGCTGAGACCCGAGGGGAGGGTTTTGATATTTAGAACCCATTTGATATTTAGAACCCATTCAGAACTGAGTGTTTCAAGGTCTCTCACTCTCTGCATGTCGTCTGGCTGAGGAGCTTAGCATTTGTTTCTATCTACCACAAGAGGAAGCTTCTCTAGTGATGGTTGCATGGGGTACTAATCTACAAGTACAGCAAAGTGTCATTAGGGATCAATTTATGACTACCTTCCTTTAGCAGAACAGTAGTATTTGTTTTTTTCCCCTGGGTTCCTGGGCTATCCAGTTTTAGAGTCTTGGCTACTTGAGCAGTAGCAGTGATGGGTTCCATCTCAAGAAATGGGTTCTAAATCCAATCAGATGCTAGGTGGTTGCATCCATAAGCTTTGTGTCAATATGGCGCCAGTGCATCTTGCAGGAAGGGCTTCATTGTAGGTTGCTGTAGGTGGGTTGATATTTACCCGTTGCCTTTGGTAGTATTCAGAGTGCCTCTAGTGCCATGACTACTCGTCTGTAGCAGGGAAGGGTCTAAACAGCCACCAGTCACCAGCCAACTTCTCCATGTTCGATGAGTTTGTATAGGTGTTGTCTCAATGTACATTTTTTAATGTCAGTTATTTATTCATTCATTCATTCATTCATTCATTCATTCATTCATTCATTCTGTGTGTGTGTGTGTGTGTGTGGTGTATCTATCATATTCCACATTATTTCTTGAGACAGGGTCTCCCTCTTGACATGGAGTTCACTGCTTTTTGGCTAGGTTGTTGGTCATAAAGTCTCAGAGATTCCCATTGTGCTGGGCTATAGGTACACACTGACCATTTCTAGTTTTTGTATGAGTTCTGTGGCTTTGGACTCCAGTCCTGTGCCGTGCAGTGTGCACGCTTTCCCACTTTGGGTGCCATGTGTCCCTTGCTTACCAATCCCTTACCCCCAGCCATCTCCATCCACATTACTGCATGATGTGCAGTGTTTGTACATTCTGTTGTATTTCCCAGCTTTCTGATGCACGCTCCCCCAACTTTTCTCATCTCCACTTTCTGCTTAATTTACAATTGACATCTTAGATCTCAGGGTTAAAAATATAATTCTCTCTTTAAACGTCTCTTGACTTTTAGTTACTTCTGGAGACGACAGAATGCCCAGGGAAAGTCTTACAAAATAGAGGGTGGCAAGAAAAACTTGTTTCTGGGACAGATATGAGCTCCTCAAGGGTAGGACCAGGGTGGTGAACAGTACCATGTCTGTGCCATGCACAGTGATGCTACAGAGTTACTGGAGAAATGATTGTGAATTTAGTTCTTCAATGACATGACCCGGTCTGAAAACCAAGGCTTTGTTCTCGTGCCCATCTCATTGCTAGGACCAAAGTCCCCGAGCACCTGCTACAGGCCAAGCTATTTTCCAAAGGGAGGGGGCGACATCGAAACCATTTTCTGTTTTCCTACACTGAAACATTTAAATAAAGTCATTTTCACATTTTCCCTTCAGTTCAGTGTCAATGATGAGGTCATCAGTCTGGACCTTTGGTAAATATCTGATATGTAACCCTTGTGTCACGAC
Source organism: Apodemus sylvaticus (assembly GCF_947179515.1). Lineage (NCBI taxonomy): Eukaryota > Metazoa > Chordata > Mammalia > Rodentia > Muridae > Apodemus > Apodemus sylvaticus. The sequence continues at coordinate 48,096,722 of NC_067487.1, forward strand.
CCACAAGTTGAGAATCACTCACTGGTCTAGAGTCTGGTACATAAACACCGCAGACACTAAGCATTGACTTTGAGCAATAGTAGCTTCAGGATGATGGATTTCCTGGTTGTATTTGACATATATTGGCCACTGGCCTCCGGTCATTCACTACATTTCTGGAAATGTTGATGGCAGAATAGTGCCTGTTAACAGTGGAGTTGTTCAAGAACTGTTTTTAACTTGTTGCACTGAGTTGCTTGTTTTCTATCTGTAACAATCAGTTAAACAATAAACGAGAAAGCTGACTTTTGGGTTGCTTTTAGGAATGCAGTCTTGAACCAAAGGAGGTCATTGTGGGACACAGTGAAGCCGTTATTTGTGACTTAGTGGAATTCTCAATGGTTCCCTGGAGAAAACATATTTACATACTTGGTATCTTGAACCTATTTGAGGACGGCTGTAAATAATGAGTGTCTTACATACCTGACTGTCACAGTCTCTATCCCGGGTATTGTGACATACACTTGTCACACACAGATCAGTTTACAGACAGCATGTTTCTTGGATGAAGTCATTCCATTTCTGTCTTCATAGACAGGAAATTGTACTATCAATTGCTTCCTTAAACCACCGTGTAGACCAAAGAACGAATGTGACAATAAGGTCAGTTTGCTGCCAGACTACCCAGAAGGATGAACTGAGAGCCCAGTAAACACAATTCATTTTCTGACTTTATATATATATATATATATATATATATATATATATATATATATATGTGTGTGTGTGTGTGTGTGTGTGTGTGTGTGTGTGTGTGTGTTTTACTACATCCTATTTATATTTTCTTCTTTAAAAAACCCCTCATTTGTTAAAATCAGTAAGACTCAGAATTAGATTATAGAGCATATTTTTTTCCTACAAATGTTTGAATTAGAATAAAACCAACTGAATCCAGTACTCCTTAAATATAATCAGAACCAAAGAGATGTTTCTCATGAAACCCTGGCTATAACTGAAGACAAATGACCCTTGAGACATTGAAGTTTCTCCAAGATCAGAGGCTCAGCAGTTTGTGGATTTAATAAGGACAGAGGAGTAGTGTCAAACATCCCTTCATAGAAAAGTGAGTTTGCTACAGCTCCTGTGTAAAGGTGTTGAAAGACATGACCCAGTTTTGATGGAATTAGCCCGTTACCTTGTCTAGGCTCTCTATTACCCATGTGAGATTGGCAGGAGGGAAAACTTACTAATGGAGAGAATGTGTCGGACTAAGGCCAGTGGCTGAAGGCTTACCCTCTTAAGTATAAGTCCATGAAGACACAACAAGGATGCTCCCCACAACCTCTACCCATGAGAGAGATTTCAAAGTAAGACCATTCATGAGTAAATAAAGTGTATGTCTCAGGGGAGTCAGTAGGAACTGGCAGCATCTTTGAAACTGATTTTGCCCAAGAGAAAGGCCTTGAACAGAGGGGTGGGTTTAGAATGGAAGGCTGACTGGAGACATAGGCCACCACCCAGAGGAGGAGTCATTCCCTAGCAAGAGAGGTAGAGCCTGATGATTTAAACCGTGTCTCACCAGAGAAAGAGGCTGTTCTACCGTGTCCTGTCTTCCTCATCAGTTCTTCCTGGTGCTCCTGAGAAGTCCAGAACTTTTCAAATTGGAAAGAAAGTTGATTCAAGAGAAAAGAAGCCAAAAAGCCCTCAGCCCTCCCCCTGGACGTCTTCAAACACCAAAGCAGGCTAAGCTAGAACTTTAGATGGGAGGAAGATTGGGATCTCAGAATCTTGGCTCTAAGCTGCTTTGTTCGAAGTCTGTGTATGTTGCTAGAAATTGAACCCAAGGCCTTGTGCATGCTGCGTAAGCACCACCCCACACCCGAACTAGAGCCGTGGTCCCAAACAAGTCCAAGATTTTCATGAGACAATGTTTGGAGACCTAAAAAGGCAATGGAATCTACTTAAGATTTTATCTGTATCTTGGAAAAATAGTCTATACAGTGAGTTTATTATAGAGAGAGGACAAGATTAAAATAACTTTTGTGCTGGGTGTTTTATGTCAACTTGACACAAGCTAAAGTCATCCGAGGCCATGGGAGCGGGGCATGGACTCTCAATTAAGAAAATGCCCACCCTAGCCGGGTGGTGGTGGCACATGCCTGTAATCCCAGCACTCTGGGAGGCAGAGGCAGGCAGATTTCGGAGTTTGAGGCCAGCCTGGTCTACAGAGTGAGTTCCAGGACAGCCAGGGCTACACAGAGAAACCCTGTCTTGAAAACAAAACAAAACAAATCAAAACAAAACAAAACAAACAAAACAAACAAAACAAACAAAACAAAAAACAAAAAAGAAAGAAAGAAAGAAAGACAGAAAGACAGAAAGAAAGAAAAAGAAAATAGTGTTTGCTGGCAGAGAGGCCAGCCCTTTGTGGGTAGTCCTGGGTTCTATAAGAAGGCAAGCTGAGCAAGCTATGGGGAGTAAGCCAGCAACAGCACCCCTCTTTAGTGCTCCCATATCAGCTCCAGGCTCCTGCTGTGCTTGAGCTGGCTTCCCTTAATGATGGACAATGATACAGAAGTGTAAGCCAAATAAGCCGTGCCCTTTCCAAGTTGCTTTTGATCACGATGTTCACTCAAAGCATGTGTAAGGCCTTGGGTTCAAGTCCCAGCACTAAAACCAACACAAAACAAACAAAATTTGAACAACAAAATCTGCATCGGATTTGTATCCATTTAAATTTTTACTTCAAGTTCCTTCTAGTAATCCTAAAACAGCTTTCATTTTCACTTTCTGCTAAGGCAAAACAGACAGGCAAAGAACAACAAAAACAAGGAGGAAGAAGAGAAAAAGAAGAAAAAAAAGAAGATCCTGTAAACCTTTAGGAATATTTGGTTGCTGTTGGTTTTGTGTGTGTGTGTGTGTGTGTGTGTGTGTGTCCGCGTGCGCACGCGCAGCTTGATTCTTTATATACTACTTTTATGTAGCTGCGCCAGGTTGTATATAATGTACTGAATCTGTTTGCATAATTAGGGACTTTCACAGTTGCTAGGATATTTAAAGACATATTCACTGTACAAATGAGAAGTAGGAAAAGGAAGTTCCACAGGCACTCTAGGTACTCTGCGCACTTCTGCTCTATGGTTTTATGTTCTGATAGCTACTCATGAAATATACTAAAATCATCTCTGTCTTACAAGATGGACATCAGACTATCTGAAAACACCCAGAGCACCTCTGCTGCTGGGCAGCTCTCGGGACAGGAAGTGAGTAACTGCTTGCTTCTCGCAGAGCTTACCAGGAAGGTTATATTACCTTCTTTTCCCTAATTAAACTGTCGGCCTGGCAGCCTAAACAACTTCAGGACTTGACCAGAAGCCAAGCCTGGGACGCTCAATACAGAGAATTTTTAAATTGCCCTTATTTTAGACAGGATCATTTAATTCACATTTAGAGACCATCTGGTTCCAGATTGGTTCAGATAGTTTGTTTACAGACTTCTAAAATGTTTTCCTAGGGCCAAGACTCTACACCTGTGGGACTTTTCCCCCTTCCTACTCATATGACACAGATAAATCCAGAATGTTCTTTCTAGCATCTTTAAGGCAGGAAATCAGAGAAATAAACAATGGCCACACTCCGTTTACATCTCTCTCTTTTTTCCCTTTTAAGTTCCCTATTGAATATTATCAAACTGCCTCTGCCATGCTCTTCAGAAGCTAATGACAATGTGCATTACAGTGAATGGTGAGAGCTGAGAAGGGCCCTGTCTCCCCGGGGAGTTTGGGGAGTATTCATTCCACAGATGAACCACACCCTATTGTTCTCCCTCTTCCAGCAGTCTTGACCCTCTGTAGCGTAGCAGGAGAAATTGACTTCATTTGTCTGCAGTTGGTGGCCTGGGGACTTGAGAGTTAAACCAACCCCGAGCATAGGAAGTTTATGGGTCTTGGCCTTGAGAAAGCTCCTCATTGTCAAAACCCTGGAGTCTAGTCTCACCAATATTTCTGCAACTGGGAGCCTCAGGACAGAGATAACCAGCATATGAGGATATCCACTTTGGTCTTGGGGATCCCCTAACTCAGTTTCAAGATGACAGTATCAACAAATCGCTTTTGCACTAGCTCTGCGGAGAAGGCCTCCTCAGCCCTCCACAGCGAGGTGCATCCTCATTAGCCAGGTTAAAGTAGTAAAAACTACTAACCTTGATTTTGTTTTGTATTCTTCTTTTTAAATATTTATTTTTATTTTAAATTGTGTGTGTGTGTGTGTGTGTGTGTGTGAAAGAGAGTGGGAGAGTGCCTGAGTGTAGGTGCTGACAGAGGCTAAAGAAGTCCGATCTCTCGGCAGCTAGAGTTACAGGCCTTGGTGAGGCACCCGACTTGGGTGCTGGGAACTCTGGAAGAACAGCGTGTTGCCAAATGCTGAGCCATCTCTCCAGCTCCCACTGAAATTCTTCTTTATACTTAAACGTTACAAGGAGTCCTCACGCTTATTCATAACATGTTGTATTGAAAGCACACTGATGAGAGTCGCCTGATAGAATCATTACTGACCCAGTCATCACACTGATCAGAGAGTGAGGTTGAGTCATACCTGTTGAAATGACTCTCCTACCTCGGCCATTTGACGCTTCTTCACACGTTAGTTCTTGAAAATACTAAAGGTTAACTGAAGCTTTGGCAAGAGAACTGAGCCAGCTCCTGTCTGCTAGTTCCCCATCTTCATGAGCCTCAGAGCCCATCACTAGCCTCTGCACTTGACCTTCTAGAGAGGGAACAGAGAGAGCGTACTTATCCTTATGAGCAGATCCAGGGAAGACGGGCACATTACACGACTCACATGCAGAATCACCCCGTATTTATCTCCCTCCCAGGGTCAAGAGAGGCCCTTCCTCCACACCTCAAGGGAAAAGAAGCTTTAAGGACGCAAGTACTGGCATTCTTGACATTGGTCAGGTACTCTGAGGAAACGGTTATGCAGAGGTTAGAGGTCAAGGTCAAAGCCAGACTGCTTGGGCTAGAATCCTGCCATCATTTCTTCCCTGCTTGGGAAACTTATAAATCACACAAAACAGCAGCATGGTGTTGTGGACCCAGTTGTTGAACCAGGATTAAACACAGTGACTGATGTGTGTACTAATGTTAGAAGAGTGGCCACACATTTGAAACACCTTGTGAATATTAACTGTTTGTAATGAATGTGAAACACTTAGCCCAGGTCTGATGTAAGAGACCAAGTCTGCTATGTCTAAAGACAAAATTACTATACACTTAAAGATCTTCGCTAGCATTTCTTGTGACTTGAGGACTGCACAGCACTTTGCTCTACAATGAAATGAATTCTGAATAGGTTCTGAAGACAAGAGCAAAGAAACTTGGTAGAAAATTAAAGGCCCAGGAAAGCAGAAATAGAAAAGAAAAAGTTGTTTCAAAGTTTCTCTCCTTGTAAGGGTGGAAATCAGCCTTGTCTTTGCCACCTGAAGCTGGCTTGTGTCTTGATTTGGATGTTACCTTTCTTGGGAATGTGGAACCTTAGCTTTGGTGACTCCGTGTGGGGCTTAGTAAAGGAGGTCAGTCTAAACCCATGTCCCCTGACCAATTTTAGTTCCAGTTCCAGTTGGGGTTGGTCTTGTGTACTGTGTATTCAGATGCTGAGTGCCTCAAGATCAACTGCAGTCTGGACATGGGCGTTATATTGACCAATGTGCTGTAAAGAATGCTCCCTAATGATCTCTGATTGGACAAAAAGAGGTTAGAGCCTGTGACTGGACCGGAGAGAGAGAGGAAGGTGCGATTTGAGATCAAGAAGGGGGTCTCAGGTAGGGACCACGACAAGGAAGGAAAGAGGTAAGGGAAGAAAGAGGTCACCAAGAGGCAGGATGAGCTCGCAACCAAAAGCAGCTCACATTGAGGACACGCATAAAAGTGGGCAAATCCCTCCATGTGTACTCTTTGGTTGGTGGCTTAGTCCCAGGGAGCGCTGGGGACACTGGGTGGTTCATATCGTTGTTCCTCCTGTGGCGCTGCGAACCCCTTCAGCTGCTTGGGTCCTTTCTTTAGCTCCTCCACGGGGGACCCTGAGCTTAGTCCAATGGATGGCTACAAGCACCCACCTCTGGTGGTGTATTTGTCGGGTACTGGCAGAGCCTCTCAGGAGACAGCTCTATCAGGCTCCTGTCAGCAAGCGCTTGTTGGCATCAGCAATAGCGTCTGGGTTCGGTAACTGTAGATGGGATGGATCCCCAGGTGGGACAGTCTCTGGATGGCCTTTCCTTCAGTGTCTGATCCAATTATAATTGTTTCTGCTCACGACTTTCATTTCTCTCCTTTATCACGCAGAGTCTGGCTGTAAAAGTCCCTTTTGTTTCCGCCCCTCTCTGTGGCACCCGGTTCCTTCTCCATCAAATGCCCTCTGAAAACTTAATGAAATCCCGTCTTTATAGCACAGTTCAAGAATCTCTCTAAATTAAGTCGAGTTTCCATTTCTTCCCTTAGATTGTATCAAGCTCAGAGGACACACAACCCGAGGGACTCAGGGCCATTAGAGGCAGCAAACTCATTTGGGAATGGGGTTTTATGGAGTCTCTGGGATCCAGACAGGGCGAAATGGCCAACAGATCTCATAACTGTCAGACAGAACCTGAGTAAAGGGCTCTAGCAGGCCTGACGTAGCAAACATGGCTTTGACAGGTTTTTCCTTTTACTGGTCTCCTTTTCTACCCTCTTGCTAAAAGCTGTTAGATGCATTCCAAGAGCTAGCCCCCAAGGTCCAGTCCCTTATTTGGCCATGGAATCATTCCTGAGATAAAACACCGAGGTCCAACAATCAAAATACACTACTTAGCTAATGTGTCCAATCAGGATTTACCAACCTACCCAAGCACAGACTCATTTCTGCAAAAGACGCTTGCTCCCTGCTTGCTTGCTTTTTGCGCTTGCTGCTGCTGCTGCTGCAGTGGTGGTGGCGGCGGCGGCGGCGGCGGCGGCAGCAGCAGCAGTGGTGGCTTGCTGTGTGCCTTTGCAGACCCTCCCCCACCCTCCCCAGCCCTACCCCTTCTGGGTATTAAATCGCCTTTTTGCCCAGTATCTGGTGTCTGGGTGTGACCTGTTCCAGGACTGAGAGGGCCACCGTCCCTTGCGTTGACATAGTTAACAGCATTTACAATGATCTCGTCTGTATAAACACCGCCTGGAGGATTTGGGCTGGCATCCTGTGACAGGCAGCCTCCTGGATTCCCTACAGTCACTCTGCCACCTGGAGCAGTATGCACGTGGGTATTCAGAGCCGTTCATGTGTCGGTGATCTTTATGGAAAAGGAATTGAAGTAAGAGATGGGCACTGGCCAATGAGAAAATAAGGGACCGGGTTTATGGAAGCCAGAAGAGTTTCTTCTGCAGCACAGCCCCCTCCTTCTAATGGTATCATTGATGAGTATTTTCCTTTGCATCTTAGAGGATGCCTAGCAACAGTGGAAGGCCTACCATTTAGGAGCTAAATGGACGTTCTTCTCCCCTCATGTTATTTTTCTCTTTCAGTGCTGTCGAGAAGACACATTCCCCAGAATATCCTTGATGCAAGACAGGCTCTTCCTCATACGTTCATGTGGGTGACATTTTAAAGTCACAGAAAGCAAAGTTTTATAAAGTTAGTTTTTAATTTCAAGTGCTCTGCAGTGTCAAGTTTCAAACGCTGAAGATGACACAAGCCAGAGAAGCTTCTAGAACGTGTCGTTCTGAGTTTGTGTCATGAGAACCACCTCCATGTTGAAATCACAGTAGGAGACACTGTACCCCGTGCTCTCTGACTTTGTGCATACATTTGGCTGTGCGGTGGCCACTCCTGACACTTTGTTCTCAGGGAACTATGTACAAAGATGACAGAAGACAGATCTTCTAGGCTTCCCTGTCCAGATAACCCCAGGATAAAAAAAAAAAAGTGGTTAGGAAAAACAGGAACTCAAAAACCATACTGTTTTGCTTCTTAAAAACTGTGTTAAAAGGGTTGAGTGAGAATGGGGCGTGGTGACACACTTTTTTAATCCCAGAACTCAGGAGGCAGAGGCAAGTGGATCTCTGTGAGTTCCAGGCCAGCCTGGTCTACATAGCTGAGTTCCAGAACAGCCAGGGCGAGAGAGAGAGAGAGAGAGAGAGAGAGAGAGAGAGAGAGAGAGAGAGAGAGAGAGAGAGAGAGAGAGAGAGAGAGAGAGAGAAAGAGGCCCCATCTCAAAAAAAGAAAAAAGTATGAGGGAACAGAGAGAAACTAACTCACAAGCCAGCAGGATGAGGAATCTGGGGCCTTTGTCTTGGGCTAAGTACTGCTAAGTCTGTACATCTTGATGGTCTCCTGAGATGCTAATCCTCAAGGACAGAGAATAAAGGGCCCCGACCAGATGGGGGGCAGCTGGTGAAGAGACAGGTTCTCAGAATCCTCTTATGCTGTCACATGCCTATAGCCTCAAGGCTTAGGTCTCCTTTTCTGTAGTCCTGAGGATGGAGAGCTGATGGTGTGCTGACCCAAGGGGTTAAAAAAGTGATGCTGACATTAGGAAAGCTTTGGTCCCTGACACTAAGGTGACACTTGTAAGAACATACTGGATTCGAGTGCATTCCGACCATGTAACAACAGCCCAAAGACTCCTTCTCTGGACTTCAGAATCCTCAAGAGGGACATTGTGCAGTTTCAGCTGCTTGGACTATCGATTCAGTTTGTATTGAGACTTACTTATACCCAGAGGGGTTTTTATTTATTTATTTATTTAACTTAAAAAAGTTAGCCCTTCTCTCATATATTGCATCTCGACCCTTCCCTCGTCCCCTGTCTGTCCCCCAATTCTCATCCACTCCTCCTCAGCTTCCCTTCAGAAATGGACAGGCCTCCCAGGGATGTTAACAGAACATAGCATATCAAGTTGCAGTAAGACTGACTATGCACCTCCCCTCAGGTTAAGGCTGGATGAAGCAATCCAGTAACAAAACAGGGGCTACAAAAGCAAGCAAAATGGTCAGAGACAGCCCCTGCTCCCACTGTGAGGAGTCCCACAAGAACACCAGGCTACGCAACCACAACATGTAAGCAAAGGGTGCACGTCAGTCCCAGTCAGGCTCCCTGATTGTCAGCGCAGCCTCTGTGAGCCCCTGTGAGCCCAGGTTTATTGATTCTTCAGGAGTCCTTGCCACCTTTAGCTCCTACAATCCCTTTTTCCCCTTCTTTGATTGGATCCACTAAACTCCACTTAATGTTTGGCTATGGGTCTCTGTATCTGTTTCCATCAGTTGCTGGATGAAGCCTCTCTGATGACCATTATGCTAGGCTAGAGTCTTGCTATGTAAGTCCGACTGACAGATCAGAACTTGCTATGTAGCCCAGACTAGCCTCAAACTCTTAATGCTCCTGTTTCAGCTTCCAGAGATCTGGAATTACTACCATGTGCCATCAATCCCAAATTACGTTCCTTGTTTTGTTTTCTTGGACAGGCCCCATGTCACATAGACTGGCCTCCATTTCTCTAGGTAGCCAAGGATCACCATGAACCCTGAGCCTTTCATCTTTGCCTCACAAGTGCTGGAATTCAAGATGCATGCCAGCGTGCCCAGATATAGTCTTACAAAAGGGTTCTGTGGCTGTGACCTGGAGAATAAAAGCAGAGAAGCAGTTTTGATACTCGATACTTGGTTTTATTAAACGTAATTTTATTGGTCTTTAATCACAAAATGAAATGCAGAGAAAAATTAATAATTTAGTAACTTTTTTTTCTCTAGTAAGTTTAAGAAAGTCCATTACTAAATGTGGTATATCTACACAATGGAGTACTATTCAGCCATTAGAAACAATGAATTCATGAAATTCTTAGGCAAATGGATGGAGCTAGAGAATATCATACTAAGTGAGGTAACCCAGACTCAAAAGGTGAATCATGGTATGCACTCACTAATAAGTGGATATTAACCTAGAAAACTGGAATACCCAAAACATAATCCACACATCAAATGAGGTACAAGAAGAAAGGAGGAGTGGCCCCTGGTTCTGGAAAGACTCAGTGAAACAGTATTCAGCAAAACCAGAACGGGGAAGCGGGAAGGGGTGGGTGGGAGGACAGGGGAAGAGAAGGGGGCTTGCGGGACTTTCGGGGAGTGGGGGGGCTAGAAAAGGGGAAATCATTTGAAATGTAAATAAATTATATCGAATAAAAAAAAAAAGAAAAAAAAAAAAAAGAAAGTCCATTACTACTCACCCTTATCAACTGGTTCTATTCCTAGTCTGGGCACTCTTTTTTATTTCCTCCAGAGCTGAGCAGTCAGTAAATATTTGTTGAATGAGTAAAAGTACAAATGCATCAGAATCATCTGTGTTTTTAGCATAAACAAGTTCAGCCAAGTCCAGAGACACAGGTAATAAAAAAAAGAGACAAATTCCAGATCTTGTTGTGTGTGGTCGTACTTGCTGCAATCCCTGCATTTGGTAGACTAGAGAAACAAGTTCTGTGATAGCCTAGGCTACAGAGTGAGACACTGTCTCGAGAAACAAGCTTTCTACATCTTGGACTTAGGATCTCTGCCACCTTCCTTCCTACCTGGTGATGTCTGGGTGTTGGTACCATGCTAGAGTGACTGGCTATACCAGTTCCTAACCAATAATCCAAACCTGTTTATATCCACTTGTGTGGATACAGAATAGGAAGGATCTATATCTTGCCTGGATATATGTATAACCTTTGTTTCTCTGAATGAGGCCATTCTCTGTCACCAACAGCACAGACACAGACCGGGTGAGCATGTGAAGCAGTTCATTTTGGTCCTCAGCTCTCCATGTCCAAGGTAGAGGAGTCACATTGCTTGGTGACCTTTCACTGGAAGTTCTGGGTCAGACCAGGACCAGAAGACAAGGGGTGTGGACATACATGTCTGCATGCATGTGTGTGAGTGTATGTGTGTGTGTGTGTGTGTGTCCTCTTTGCCCCTCTTCCCTTCTTGTTACAATGCCACCACAACTCATCCACAGGAACATCCATCCTGATGATCTTATCTAGTCCAGTCATGTCCCAAAGCCCTACCTTTAAAGAGAGTATCCTTCTTCCCCGGCTCATCCTAGGGATACACTTAAGTCATATCCAAACCATAGCAATTCTCTTTATTCTGGAAAAACAGGCTTCAAGGAAAACATAATATATAATTCCTTCCTATCTTGGGTGCTTGTCTGGATTCGCTGTGTATTTCTTTGATACAAGAGGAGTTGAGGAGGGGCGCATATATTCACTTCCTGGAGGCTAATGCTAGCATATGGGGGTGATACTACTAAGGCGAGCCATGGAAGTGCCACCTACATCAAAGCCAGGCTACCTACCTTGAAAAGGAAAACCAGACTGAACTGAGCTGCAGCTGTTACTAGGCTCACAGGGTAACAGAGAGAAACAGCGGTCCTCTGGGGAATTCTCATTAAAGTGTGTTCGGCTCATGACAAACCTTCAGGGGGAGTCTCTTTCTTGGGGGTAGTGCTGATTCACACATCCAAGTATTGTACAGTTTCCACTAAGCCCTGAATTAAATTGCATCTGATGAAGTGTTTTTACTTAACACAGAAAAACCTAAACATGCTATCATTATTTGCTTCAAAATCAATTGTCATCAGGGAGACCAGAGGGAATTCCTTACATTTTGTCTTTAAAAGCCAGGCATATAGGTACATATCTTTAATCCAGGCACTTGGAAAGCTGAGGCAGGTGGATCTCTTGAGTTTGAGGCTATCGAGCTGGAGAGATGGCTCAGCTATTAAAGGCTAGGCTTACAACCAAAAATAAGAGTTCGAGGCTAGGCTGATCAGTGAGTTTGGAGACACCAGGGCTAGGTAGAGAGAGTCTGTTGCCAACCAGGGCTAGGTAGAGAGAGTCTGTTGCCATCTTTTAAAATTTAATTTAGAGTGCTTATAAACCTGAACGATTTCCAAGAGATGTTTTTATCTAGGACTATCTAAACAAACTTCATAGTTCAAATGTTTCCACCATGACTAATTTCAAGCCGCCAATGAACAGCAAGTTCATAAAAATTCTTCAGCACAGGACTTAAAAATTAACTCTCGTAAGCTCAAGCATTGGCTCCAACAAACACTTCATGTTAAAAAACATAATAATAATCTTACTTCCTTCATTTCTTACTCTACTAATGGAACGGATTTTGTGGAAATTCAGATCTCTACTCTTGAATATGAACTGTGGCACGCAGCACAGCATACAGGCTGTGCTTGCATATGAGAGCTCCAAAGCCTATCTTTGGAAGTGCAAGATACCCTCAGGGGCTAGAGATGTAAGGGAGGGGAGAGTGCTTGCATTTTTTTGATTTGCAAGCTCTCTTTCTCCCAAACCTTGTTCAGCACCCTAGAATAGGTAAGGGCTGGTCTTCAGATTTTCTGGAATTTGCCGTCTCATATGTCTCAGATGCTCGATCTAGGGGCTTCTCTATAAGACCAAGTGCTGGTTGACTGTGACTCTTACTTACTCTTGTTCTCTTAAAGACTTTCTGAAACTTGGCTCTTCTTTTTAGCAGCTACAGTGTTTTCAAATACAGCCTGTTGAGGTTTGGTCTTTTGCGGTGAACTGTAATGCTAAGCACAGGCCCCCAAGAGTTGTCCCAGAGACAAGAGAGTCTATTCATAGACCCAAGTGATTGCTATGTGATCTTGCTCCCAAGTTATTTCTGATTAGTGAATAAAGATGCCAAGAGTCAATCACTGGGCAGAAAAGACATAGGCCAGATTTAGGATTCCCAGGCTTGGAATTTGAGAAGAATGAGAGGGGGAAGAAAGGGATGAAGGGAAAGCCACCATGGGCTAGGAGTCAAGAAATCATGGCCCTGGCGTTGGCCAACTAGAACTAAGAGCAGCCCAGATGAAACATAGTAATATGTTTCCGAGGTTATCAATAGGAAAGCAGATTCTAATAGCAGAGAGGGTAGATGTCTGCCCAGCTCTTCTGCTGTATAAAGCTTACTGTAAATATAAGGCCCATGGGTGTCACTGGATTTCTGCCACCTCTTGAACCTTGATGGAACCCAGAGCAGATGTGTTTCTGTCTCCTAGATCTGTGACACCTCCCCTCCACACACAATTTTGCTATCTTTATGTGTGGAAGTATGTGTACATGCACATGTATGAGAGTGCCACTGGGCATATTCCATGGAGTGCAAGAAAGGTCAAGAGACCACCTCAAGTGTTGGTCTTTGTAACTTGCCAGTGTGAAGAGAGTGTAGTTGGTCTTCCAGCTCCAGAGACTGTTCATTTGCACATTCCAAGTCGCTGTGGGAACACGGGGATTAAAGACACTGTGTCCTGGCTTCTATGGAGAGTCTGGGGATCTGAACTCAGGTCCTCTAGAGATGCCGTGGCACATGCCATCCGTCTCCTCAGTTCTGGGAGCCTATATCTGAGGTGAATCTTGTTTCTCCTTTTCCTGAATATCTATGTGTGGTCGATATTCAGTGTATCTGATCCTCTGGGCCAGATTGATTTGAATACATTTATTTATAAGCCACTTTTGTAGACCCTGCAAGCTAGCTTCATTTCCATCTTACTGTAATACATTTCTAAAGTTAGTTTCTGGTCCACTAGCACCGTGAGAGTTCATGATTTCTATGACAATGCCTAGAATTGGCCAACAATGGCCAGAGAATGTGTGTTCATGTGAATGGGTAGGTAGAATAGAGTAGAATAGAATAGAATAGAATAGAATAGAATAGAATAGAATAGAATAGAAAAGAATACTTGGAAACAAAGTGGGGACTTCTTGGAAGAATCATGGTATTTGCCTATTCTGCCCTTTCTCATTGTGCCTCTCTCTCTTTCTGTATATATATATATATATATATATATATATATATATATATATACATATATATGATTACTTTTTGATTGCTTTTATTTGCTGGAGTTGGGAAGGGAACACTCTTTGAGAACATGGACTTTAGATCTTCCTTTCACCATGAGTTCCTCTGTCTGAATGTTCTCCAGTGCCACATGGGGTCTGGGCAAAAGGAGAATCTAGTGTTTGTTGGGGTGGGAGGCATGAAATGTTACTTGAGGAAAGTGGATCTCTGCCCGTGCCTTGATCATTGGACAGGACAAGTCTCTGCACTTGATTTCTTCCTTATAATGTATCTGTCTATTATCATTGTCTAAGTATTCGATGTGTAGACTTGGCTACCTTAAGAGCCTTTCGGGAGTACTTTTATGCCACATAAATAGAAAGAATTGAAATGATTCCTTTTATTCTTTCTACTGATTGGAGCTGTTTTTGCCAAGAAACATTGAGTTCTAACTCAGGCCCACAGGGGAACTAATGTAGGAGGAAGATAAGGCTCACTCAAGGAGTGCTACTCAAGGAGTGCCACTCAAGGAGTGTCAGCCTAACTTACCTCACCCACTCTCATAAACCCATTATGTTGATGTCAAAGAAAACTAAAGCTTTAAAGGACAGACAACCTGCAAGATGATAGCAGTTATTAATGAGGGCCAGGCAGTTCTCTGGAGCGAAAATAATCATCCTGAGAACCCTTGTCTACTCAGGCAACAAGGATGTCTTCACCTGGCTCCCTCAAGCACTATGGCTGTCCTTGTTTGAGCCACTTTGCAGAATTTGATCTGAGATAATATCCAAGGAGACCTCACCTTGAATAGATTGTCCATTCCTCTTGCCCTTCCTTCAATTCTGTCTCTTATTTGAACCCAGAGCTCATGAGAATACCCTTGAGATGGATGGACGTGGGCATCTCTGGGCCCCTTTATCTCTATCCCCTTCTTTGCTCACCACCATTACTTGTATCTTTAACTGGTACATCAGAACGGGTGGCCAACCCTTGCTGGTTTGTGCCACTAGAACCCAGGTTTTTGGCTTGAAAACACCAGTTACACATTCACTCTTCAGACTCAGGTGATCCGCTGTCAGTGCATCAGGGATGTTGGTTGTCTGTCATGCCTGCGTCCACCATTCTTGTGGGGTCAATTACTCTGCCCAGCATCTACCTTCCTATCTTATGCTCAGCCTTCAGCTTTCTACCTTCACTATCAACTGATTCTACCCCATCCTCCTGAGCTGACTGGATGGCTTTCTTGTAGCCTGTAGACTGCTGGCAACGATAAGGTATTTCACCATTAATAACATTTCAGACTAGGGATTAAACGATCAGCAACTCATTTCCTGTTTTCATACATCTGTGTGAAAACTCCTTTTATCTTCCTAGCCACAGCTGTGTGCATTATG
The DNA here is from genome assembly GCF_947179515.1 of Apodemus sylvaticus. Taxonomy (NCBI): domain Eukaryota; kingdom Metazoa; phylum Chordata; class Mammalia; order Rodentia; family Muridae; genus Apodemus; species Apodemus sylvaticus. The sequence goes on from NC_067487.1 coordinate 48,111,945, forward strand.
ACCCGCTGACTGGAAACTCTAGTTTTTCATACAATTTACCCAACTAAGTGCCCAGATTTGACTTCTGAAGATGTTCTGGAACCCGGTAAATCACCCAAGAAAACAAAAAGAAGTTAGAATAGAAGTCAAGATGAAAGACACCTACTTTGAGAGGCTATGGTGTGTGTGTGTGTGTGTGTGTGTGTGTGTGTGTATGTGTGTGCACTAGGAATCTAACCCAGAGCCTTGCACATGCTAGGTATTAGATCCAAAAGGAACTTGGAACAAATGGCTAGCTGTAGTGCGAGCAGGACTCCAGGCTCACTCAATTCCTGTAGATCCTCTCAGCTCTTCTCCTCCTATTCCTCCTAAACCTCCCCACCTGTCCATGGGGGACTTCACTTTCCTTCCCCCTTTATTACCTTGCCATTTCAACTGTGAGCCCTCTTGTCTTCTTGGTCCTCTATTTCCTTTGTGTGCTCTGTCTGTCTGTCTCTTCCTCTGCCTTTTTTTTCTCTCCCTCCCTCCTCCTTAACCCTCTCCTTCTCTCTCACCCTCTTCCCCTTTCTTTTTCTTCTTGGCTCTCTTGCTGTTCTCTTAGTCTTAACACGCTCTGCCTCTCCCTCATCCCAGTTCTGTCTACTGGTCATGATTAGTCCGTTCTTTACCTGCTCTGAACTCTCCCAGATGCCTCTGGGTGTTCTTTCTTTCATATCCACAATTAAAACCATCTCAACCATGCCTTGGAGTTGGTGTGTCCTCTTGTCATTCACCAGGCCAACCCTCTACCACTAAGCTACAAAGTTTGCTGAGTCCTCACCTATCAGTACTAACTAATATTCCATGTTAATGTCTAGGAAATACACAATTCTAATTTAGTTACTTGATTTTAAATGTGATTTCCCCCTTTTGAACACACTGAGAGACTATTTGTCTATATGCAAAGGTTGTTATCATGTTCTTTTTAAAAAATAAGTTCACTTGGGGATTACATTTGATGCTAAGGTCACATTTGGTGCTTACTTACTCACACCAATTGTGTCTCCAAGGAGTTGTTGTCAAGGAGCCCAAAGAGCTGTTTTCAAGACCACCTTCAAAGTGCCAGGAAGCATTTGCTGGGAGACAAGCGTGGGTTAATTTCAAAGAATAGAGGCCAAAGGAAAATTAATGATTATGTTTGTCTTCCTGGAAGGCATGCCATTTCTAATCTATTACTTAGTGAGCTTTTCTGAAGTCACACTGAGCATCAAGCTATGTTTTAGCAGAGTTGAAATAACTAATCTGGAGCCACCTAGATCTGTTTATACTGGCTTCATTCCAAGGAGATGAGAACAATGGAGTTGTGTATTTAATGGGAGAAGTGACACCCCCGTTAAGCCAGGTGATTTCCACAGGGAACTAAGAAATACAGAGAAAATAAATAGTTATGACTTCCCTCCAGCCCTGATGGTCTGACACAAAGTCCTGGCTTGCTGTGCACTTCCTGAAATAGTGGCAGTAGCTCTGCTTTGCCTGTTAGATAGACAGACTGCATGAAGTCAGGAAGGACATACGCCACTGTGAAATGCGAGTTTGTGGACCAGGAAAACGATAGTTTGGGCATTCTGTATCTGGGCCTTGAAACAAATGAAACCTATTTGCTAAGCCTGGCTCTGCCATTTCTTAGCTACATGATGTGGGGCAAGTTATTTAACTTCTTTTTTCAGCCTCAAATTATTTGTCTGTAAGAGGGAGATGGAGAATGACGGGGCCATCTTACGTGTTCATGGAGTAAGTCAAATGAAAGAATTTGTTTACACATATAAGCAAATGATACAGGCCCAGTGATGAGGGGAGGGGTACGTGGTAAAACAACAAATACTTGGTTTAGAGGAATAGATTCTTTGAAACTTTGAAAAAGCACTCATTGCTGATCTTCAGCATCACCCCAAGTGCTGAGGCTTGATTATGTGGCCTGATATGCCGAAGGCAGGCACTCTACTCCCTCATAGAACACCAACCTCCGTGAATCCTTCGCGTGTTGGTGAGCTTTCCATGACTGTATTGGCATACGTGAGTACTTGGCTCTAAGAGGAAAGTCTTATTTTGACTTGTGGTTCCTGGTCAGTTACCCCTGTTCCTCTTTGGTCCATAGGAGGCAGCACACCATGCCAGGGAGTGCGTGTCCAGGCTGGGAAATACGAAGAAGAAGAAGAAGAAGAAGAAGAAGAAGAAGAAGAAGAAGAAGAAGAAGAAGAAGAAGAAGAAGAAGAAGAAGAAGAAGAAGAAGAAGAAGAAGAAGAAGGCCCATCCAGGATCCCTTCAAGGTCCCCAGTGGCCAGAAGACTTTGTTAATCTCCACTCCTTTTGGATTCTACCAATTTCTGACAGCGCCAAGTTTGAGATGAAGTCTTTAACATAGGATCCTTTGAAAACCATGTGAAATGTAAACTATAGTGCTTGAAGATCCACTTTTTTCATTTAAATACTAGCTAATGAGCAGTCTGTGCCCATAAGCAACTTTACCTCATGGCAGAAGGATGTTTTCTCTCTTGGGAGAGGCATAGTGTGTCTTCACGGCTATCAAAAATCCCCATGCCTAATTGAAACAAAAGACCCAACACTGGAGAAATCTGTATATGTGCACCCATGTCAACTCAGGTGTAACTCATAGTTAGCTATGGCTTTATCCATAACTGACTGTGTTTAAAATATGCTTTTGTCTATTAACTCAATCAGGGGCCCTCTCTGTTTGGTTAGTGTGGTCATTTTTATGGTGAACTTATAAATATTGTAATTCCCTCTTTTCTGAAAATACAAATAGATTGAATTTCTGTATTCCTCCCCACTTAAAATTAGTAGCATTTACACAACTTGATTTGGTAAAGTAAATGTGAGAGGAAATGATGACTCACCGTTCATTTCCTCTGCTTTGATCACCTCAGAAACCAAATTGCGATGGCATCTATACCACCGCTAGCCAATTCTGCCAGCGGGCATGGGATATGGCTTGTGGCTGAGGGCCAACATGCATTGACCAAAGGGCTATTGGGGGACGCTTACAGCTGAAGCAGGAACATGTCTTGTCTGGCTGGTCTAGGGCAACACATTTACTAGTGGGTGAAAATGGATTCTAGAGTAGCCTGATGAAACACTCAACAATCTAACCATCTGATGCTTTAAAGACAGAAAATACTTCCCCTAAACCAAGCAACACAGAAAGAAGATGCTTCAGAGGCTGCACCTTAAGGGTTCCTCTGTGCACTGTAGGACTGGATTTTTCCTCAGCTCTGCTCAGTGTTGAAGGCTGAGTGTGTGTTTTCTCTCCTCGGCCTCAAGAACAACTGGCATCAGGAGGATTGGATTCTGACCGCTCCTTACCGCGGCTGCTCTCGACCACTCTCCCTCTCCATCTCTCCTCCCTTCTGGAAAATAAACGAAGTGTTTGAGTGTCTTCACTGTGTCCTGGATGGTGCCACCAGAAGAAGGTTCTAGGTCATCTCTCTTCCAACTAAAGAATAGACCCTGATATAAAATAGTGAATGTTCCATTTGACACATCTCCAAAACCTGCAAACCTGGTGGTAGTGCAGAGTGTCACCTTAATGTGACTGGAGGCAAGGGTGCAAGGCAATGCCAATATAAATAGCATGTCATCTTCCCAGTGAAGGAGGGCATCTTCCAGGACTTGGCTAAATCTCAAATCTGAGAAGGCTTTAAGGCAGAAAGCACTGTTTTGAAATACAAAAGAAGAGAATTCTTAACTCGAGGAAAGAGCGAGAAATTCTATCCTATTGACCAGGAAGCCCATCTTGCCAACTCCCATGACCTTTTTTATTTACTGGGGCCATCAGACTTTCTGAAAACAACGGAAGGTGGAAAGAATTAAATAACAAAGAAGAGACTAAACACTGCCAAGTGATCTGGGTTTTAGCCAAGAGCTGACAATATCAGAAAATATTTTGTAGAAGCTTGAGCATTTCAAAGTCATACACCACGACTGACCTAGGAATTTAGGACTGTATTTTAATTAAGCTTTGTTGGGGTGAGGTCGAATGGAAATAAATTTGGAAAAACAAGTCTTAGGATTTGCTTTTATTCTTCTTATTTTCTTTTTATTCAGCAAAGCATACACTTAAAAAAAATACATGAAATCACCAAATAAGAAAAAAAAAAAAAAAAAAAAAAGAACCAGACCAAACAGCAAACATGGCACAAACATAAATAAAACATACCTAAATCCTCCTCCAGGAGTGTATTTTGTTTCTGAATTACAGTGTGTAGGGGGAAGGGGGCACAGAAACTCATAGACTTGGTGATGTTTGCACGCCTGAAGATTCTAAGTGAGTATTTAGGAAGTGTATTTATTAGAAATAAGGAACCTCGAATTATAAAACCGTGAATGGCTTGTAGTAGAACGCAGCTTACTAAATTAAGACTTTGCTCATATAAACTAGAGTAATCTCACCCTTGGAAGGTTGAAAAATATATATCTTCTATATTTCCACAGAGAACGACCTGCAGTTAGTTTTCTTCATGGGTGGGACTGGGGCACGACTTGCTCTCCTCAGCTGGTGGCTCATGTCCTCTCTGGCTTGGAATCGCCGGAAGCACCCGGTTGGTTCTCAGGGGTTCTCCAGATAGAACTGGATTGGAGAAGGGGGTAGAATGAGAGACATTTCGAGATTCACTTCTCCCAGAGCCTCCTATGGGATGGTTCGGGAGAACCCTATGGTTTCTCAAGGAGTGGAAGCACATCCTAAGAAGCCCGTGTTGGTGGCAGTTGGACTAAGGAGAAAAGCTGTGTGTTCATGTCTAACCAGGCTTACAACATGTCAACATCAGGGATTTGAAAAATGCGCAAACACAAGATTGCAGCCGCTTTGATCCACCGTGCGGTATCTGGGGTGGAGCAGCTGTGGATGATCAAGTTAGCACAGGCCTCTCAACAAGCCTGGAGAGGTTTGCTCTCATGCAAACCCCCAAAGGCTCTCAGGTTTCTTTTGGGAAGAGCTCGACTTGCTCTATTTCTTCTGCACTCAGCAAAATCGATTAGGTATCTTTGTCTTGTCTCCTGGAATTTAACTGTGAAAACCTCTCTGTCTTCTCCAGGCCACACTCAAGTCCAAGCCGATAAAAAGGAGAGTGCTGGCTTGAGTTTCCCCCAGTGTGAAAAGTCCGCACCACTCAGACCTCTCACCGTGTACAAGTCAGTAAAGGCAGGGGTCAGCCTGTCCAGGAGGAGCCTGGCTTCCCACTTCTAACTCCTCCTCTGGACAAATGGCTCCAGCTGTAGGTTCACATCACTATGAAAAATGACCTGGCATTGCTGGCTCCATTCAAAGTCTAGCCTGGGGTAGAAAGGGCACCTTGCCTAGTTACTCTGTGTAAATAAACATGGCAAGTGTCTTAGGCATGTAAGTATGTTGTCTCATTTAATCCCCTGATAGTCTCATCATGCTGACGTTACTGGAGCAGTCACATAGGACAAGGTTTAGGAACTTGTCTGAAATTGTTAGGCCAGTTCCAAAATGATCTAACTCGCAGCTGAATGCAGAGGCTGTGTGTGTGTGTGTGTGTGTGTGTGTGTGTGTGTGTTAAACAGGGTAGGATTGTATACAAAGAAGAATCTAAATTGGCATCTAGCAAATGTTGTTTGTTTCATGAGGCAGCTGATTCTCTCTCCTTTAGAGTTTTTCTTTTGTTAGACAGTAACTATATAGCCTAGGCTGTACTTGATCTAGCTATGTAGCATAGGCTGGCCTCACAGTCTCTGTCTTCTTGCTCCAGCCTCTTGACCACCATGCTTAGCCTCTGGCTTTGCTCCTGGATGTTCTATATGCTACCCAAGTGATGCTGGAAAAGGCCTTTCTGAACTTAGTTTTCCTGCCTGTGTAGTGATAAAACCTACCTCCTAATATGGATATAAGGATATATGAACTCATAATTTCTAGGTGTTTAGGGCCCCTATAATAAACATAGCAGGTGATCTTTGGGCTCATTCAGTTTGAAGGCTTTTGGTCTAAGAGAATATGTTTTACATTATGAGAGTTTTACATAAAATAGCGTGACATAAATAAATAAAGCCAATTAAAGAGAGCGAAAGAACCGTGCATGCTGGATAGTCGGGTAGTCCTACATTTGAGAGGCTGAAGCCCGAGAATTGAGAATTTAAGGTCAGATTGGACTGGCACACAGTGAGACCGTATCTCAAACAAAACAGAACCAAACCAAACCCAACCAATCAAATACTTCCCTTTGGCCTAGGAACATTTGGGCTGCATCCCTCACAGTAAGGGAATCAATCATCTTCAGAGCCCTGCCTCTGTCCCGCCCCCCCTTTTGAGACTTGGTTCATGTCGCACAGGCGGCCCTCAAAGCCCATCATTATACAGCTGAGACTGGACTTGAACTTCTCATCCTCCTGAGGGCTGGAATTAAAGCCATGCCCCAACACATCCAGCTTAAAGTACCTGCTTAAAGACATTAGATAACACACAGCCAAATAAACTCCTGCTATTGTGTTTGTATCTCAAACAAAATTCCCTGAAGGGGGAGATCTTCCTTCCTTCCTTCCTTCCTCCTTCCTTCCTTCCTTCCTTCCTTCCTTCCTTCCTTCCTTCCTTCCTTCCTTCCTTCCTTCCTTCCTTCCTTCCTTCCTTCTTTCTTTCTTTCTTTCTTTCTTTCTTTCTTTCTTTCTTTCTTTAAGTAGGCATTACCAACCTCAAGGTCCTTTTAGGGATTTTCCTCTGTGCATAAGTATTGGCACCTGATGGTCTTTTGAAAAATAGAAAGAAAGCGAACCACGAATTATCTTGTCTAGACGGGCTATGGCTTGCGGAGAGACCTAGGAAGGGGCTCCAGTACTTACATTTCTGGTCCGGCAGAGGTGCAAGGCTGTTCCGAATGAAGGGGAGATCCCTGATTTTAGGTCTGTTTGGGGAGAGATGCTGAAGAGCTTGTCCTGGGAACAAATAGATACCTGTTAAGCACTCAAGACTTGGCCGAAAGCAAATTATAAAGTCGAGTAACAGATACGATGGCAGTCATAATAGACACACTCTGTTATACACTACTCCCGGTTTAAGTGAAAAGGCACCAGAAGGTGTTAGAAAACAAAACCAAACCAAACATATTTTATTAAATTTACACACCCACAGAGAATGTTCCTAAGGGGAGAGGTGGGTTTTTTGTTTTACATTTTTTTAAATTTTAGGGGTGTGTGTGTGTGCATGCACTGATGTGTGAACGTGTAGTTAGCCTTTTGAACACTAGTGTCTTGGGCAGTGTTAGCGTTCCTTCTAGGCTCCGCCCCACAGTTACCTATAAAAGGGGCTGCTTGTTCCCCCTCACTCTTTTGCTTTTCTCTCCCCTCTCTGTCCCTTCTCCCCCCACCCCACCCTTCACGTGTTCATGTCTGGCCACTACACACATTCTCTCTCTCTCTCTCTCTCTCTCTCTCTCTCTCTCTCTCTCTCCCCTCCCCTCAACTCCCCACCCCTATACCCTAAATAAACTCCATTTCGTACTATACTGGGTGCTGTATGGCTGGTATCTCAAGGGAAGGGATGCCTCAGCACAGGCCGAAGAGGCACCCCCTTTCCCCCACACCATACTGAGCCTCCACCAAACATATCCCTGGTTTCTTTTTCTTTATTATAAAACACAACAAGCTACTCCCTACTATGCTTGGCCTCTGGCTTCACCCGCAGTTATTTTATGTGTTAAGTGATCTTTCTGTCACACGGATCCTGAGGCTAGCACTCAAGTTAAAAGACTTGATAACAAAGCATTCTTACCCACTGAGTGGTCAGCACCCTTACCCACTGAACAGTCAGCACCCTACCCACTGAGCCATCAGCACCCTTACCCACTGAACAGTCAGCACCCTTCTCAAGTGAGCTGTCTGACCATATACAGAAGTCATTTTTCAATTGAACTAATTTAAATAAAATGTCATAAACAAGCACAGTTAGTCACGTCTGAGGGCTAAACTTCTAAATTTTGAAGTTGGCAAATCCCAGTCACATGGATTCCGGTTGTCACCTCCTGTCTTGACATCTCTGCTGAGTGTGAGTGATAGCTAGGGTATCTTTTTTTCCTGGCAGAGAGTTTCTCAATCCCTGCTCCATAGACGATGAGGTGAGTTTAGGTGAAGTTACCACTGTCTTGGCCACAACCCAAGTGGATCACACTAGAATCTTTCCAGGTGGAGCATCAGATTCTCAGCAGCTCACAAATTATACAAATGTGCAGTCAGGATTAAAAATGGCTGACCTACAAAGAAACTGAGGAACGCATGTGGGAATTGGCATATATATATATATATATATATATATATATATATATATATATATATATATTTTTTTTTTTTTGAGACAGTCTCTCTTATGTTGTAGTCCTGGCTGTCCTGGAACTCACTATGTAGATCAGGCTGACCTCACAGAGATCCACCTGCCCCTGCCTCCCAAATGCTAGGATTAAAGGCATTATGCTACCACACCTGGCCAAGAAATGGCTTTTTTGCAGTGGTGAGCTTTACTGTGCTGGCATATGTGTGCGTGTGGACCTACTCTTCAGAGAGGGTGGTTACATTGCTGGGGGCTTTACTGAGATTTTACAGACACCCTGGTGCTTTGTCTGTGGCCATTGAGTAGTAGCACTATTTGCACCACAGAAATAAACAATCACTGATTTCTGAAGGCTTTTGTTAAAAATTCAGCACAAGAGATGGATTTCCCAGATATCTGAAAGCCAAAGGAAATACAAGTTACTCTTAAAGGGGTGGGTGGGGAGGCTGGAGATATGGCTTATCCATTACAAGTATTAAATCGCTGTTCCCAACTGTTTTAACTCTAGGTCCAGCCTCTTTGGGCACAGTACACATGGGATACACATGCTTGTAGACAAACACTCAGACAAAACACTCAGAAAAAAGGTAGATGCTGCAGAGATGGTTCAACAGTTCAGAGCACTGGCTGCTCTTCCAGAAGACCCAGGTTCAGTTGCCAGCGCCCACATGGTGTGGTTCACAACTGGCTATAACTCCAGTTCCAGGGGCTTCAATACCCTCTTCTTCTGGCCTTCTTGGCCATCAGGCACACATGTGGTACACAGGCGTTCATGAAAGCAAAGCACTCGTACACAGAAAACAAAATAAAAAACTATGTCCGCTAAAAAGTTACTTAAGCCCATTTTAAATATTAATAGAGTAGAATGGCGAACAAGAATTCCATCTTTGACATCAGACAGGAAGTGGCTTTTTTTCCTGCTTCACCATGTTCTGGCTAGGTGGGTGATCATGCTCAAACTGACATAACTGCTCTGAGCCCCAATTTCCTATATGCAAAATGGTGAAAATAATTATATCTGTCTTTCCAATTGTCCTGAAGACTAAATTGGAGAATACAAGGTCAGCCTTTAGTTTTCAGGACAAAGTACGCAACTTAGTCGACCTTAGCACAAAACAACAAAACTGCACCACTATGATCATACACAAATAATTTTATCGTTTGCCAAGTGGTCTGATAAGGAAGCTGACTACAGCAGAGTTCAGAGTTCAGGCTTTGTTTATTTGGACAAAGCAATCCTTAGAATAAGGGGGTGGGGGCGGGGCAGGGGCAGGAGGCAGGACGCTGTCTACCTAAGTGACTCCAGGGGAACTCTATGCAACGCTGGTCACCTAAGCAATGCCCTATGACAACGACTGAGCGAAGGTTTGCTTCTGAGGTTGCCCTTGTATTTCGTTCTTTTAACCTTGAAAGTAAAATAACTCCAGTGTCCATTCCGCAGAGAGGAAACATACTGAGGTTGAATTATATTAAACCCCAAATGGGGTCACGCTCGAAGAGAACTTCATTACTAGGTAGTGTTAATTATAGATGCTGTTTATTAGGCACTCACTGTTGTCAGGGACTGGGCGTGCTGTGGCGGGCATGATCTCCTCACGTCTTGATAACTATTAGACCCTGTGGTCTAGAGAAATTCTAAACATGTTCAAGGTCTCTGGGAAAGGACAGGAACTAGGGTAGGAACTTCTGGCTAGCTGTGCCTGACCTTAAAACTCACTTTTGATCTCCCTAGGCATTGAAGAACCATTGTTTGGATGAGAGAGTGGACAGTGATCTGAAAGGGCCCGTGCTGGCCTTCTGCTCTGTTCTGAGGGACAGAATGGAGCTGAGCGTAGCCCAAAGCTGTTATTAGTGTCTCAGGCACCCTCAGGAAATACACTCCTTGTGGGACAATAAAATAACAAAGCCAGCAATGACCTGTTTGGAAACTCGTGCATTTCAGACCTAGTCTGGTGCTTACAGGGGCTAAGAGTTTACACAGGATCCTGATGTCTCTCAGGGAATGCTGCAACACTCTCTGTGAGGTTACCTCAGTGGAAGGAGGGCTTGCAGGATTTCCTTTGTGTGTCTGATCATGGTTTGGAGGGCATTTCAGGTCCAGGCTCCGTGGAAGAGCTGGGGTCCTGAGGCCTTGCTCGTGTGCTTGCCCCCTTAGCTCTAAGACCTCAGGCAGGTGAGGTCACTTCTCAGAGTCTAAGTCTGAAGAGCTTCATCTATAAAGTGGGAAACGGGAATACGCTCTTCCAGTATAACTGACGGGAAGCGCTCAGTAATGAGAGGCCACTATTTAAAGGTGTTTCTGTGACCTTCCAACAGAAGATGTGTTTTGATCTGGACTTTTTTTTTTTGGAGAAAGGGTCTCCTATGTAGCTCAGGCTGGCCTCGCTAAGCCTTTGGGGTTTGTGTCACTGTGCCCCTTTTGAGCACAGTGGCAGGGATTTGAGATCCACTACTCCCGGTGAGACACAGGCTAGCCCACTCCGTGAGGTCTGTGCTTACCCAGATTAGGAATTTGGCCTTTGTTCTGGAAAAGCTGCTAATATGTTTAAACCCAGGGGTCAACGGTTCTAACCGGAAGAGTGCATTGTTGCTGGAATTATCTAGAAAATTCTGGAGAAAAAAAGCTGTCTCTTAAGGGAAACAAGGAAGTGAGCTGCTTTAAAATTTTTCTTTTTGCTTTTTTTACTTTTCTTGTGACCACTTGTAAATAACCAGGATGGCAGAAAACATCACTGCCCGTTCTGTCCCATTTTTTTTTTTTCTGCTGGCAATGAATTAAGTTGAGGCACTCCAAATTCCAACTCATTAGGCTAAGTGCTCATCATCGTCATTCACGCCACCCACTGACAGGTCTCAATAAACCCCAGCTGCATGCTGGGGCTGCTGAGCAAGCACTGGACAGCAGCTGCCCGGAACTCAGTCAGCTGCACCCGCAGCTCCTGTGAGTGTGGCTGAACCCAGGCCGGAGAGAAGAGAGACCCCAACGAGGTAAAGGCGGTCATTCAACGAAAGCCAGCCTCACAGAGATGAGCAATCGCTTGCTTCACCACACCAAGGTTTGCCATAAAAACCTGGAAGTTTCCTGAAATTTCAACCCACCTAAAATAACAACTTCAGCCACTTTAGTGAACCCTCTTGATTTTTAAGCAAAATTTATATGTGTGTGTATGTATATATGTATGCATGTGTATATTTATATGTGTATGTGTACTTGGGTCAGAGCATGGGTGTGGAGGTCAGGGACAGCCTGTGGAAGTGGGTTCTTTCCTTCTGCCTTGTGGGTTCCAGGGACTGAAATCAGGTCACCAGGCTTGGAGGCAAGCTCCTATACCTTCTGAGCCATCTCACTGGCCCAGTCCATTTGAGTCTAAGGCAAAAGACTCAGTGTCTCAAAATCAAACCAACCAACAAACCAATCAACCAACCAACCAACCAACCAACCAACCAACCAACCAACCAACCAACCAAATAAGCAAAAGGACTCAGTAGTTCTAAAAACAACATATCCAATGGTGTTAAAATATCCACAAAAGTAAAGTTCAGAAGCTAGGGAAATATTTTCATTTCGGGGCAACATAATTGTTAAGAAAATTTGTAGAGAATTGATAAGTATGCGAATAGATTCAGTGTCAGTACTTAAGAGCATATCCCTGTGTAGGAGTGCTGGGTTCAAGCTCTAAATACGTCACCAACGGACTGGAATATCTTTGAGCAAATCATTTAACTTTTCTCTAGGCAATGTGAATTATGACCAGAAGGGGCCTTGTGAGACAGACACGTCACAACCCCCATGTCTTGATGGTCTCCTGATACTGTATGTAATAGAAAACCCGCATTTCTTACTTTGTCTCTCAGAGGTCATCGGATAGAGCCCTCTAGGTCTTTCAAGCAGAGGGAACTTCGCATACATTTGTTAAACTCAAGATAGAAAAGCTGGGAAAGCCTAGACTGAGAGATTTTGTCCCAGCCATGGCTGAAGGGATAATGGAAGGAGAGGATGCTAGCACAGCCCTCACTCCGATTCTGGGATGACGGCCGCAGCACTGGGCCCTGTCTATGGAGGGAGTTGAAGGAGGCAGGGTTGCCATGGGGACCCACTGGGTTCCTAGTTCTCACATCCTCCTCTTCTCTCAGTGCCATGCCTGGATGAGACTACCTTGAAGTCAGCAGGCGAGGTGCCTGAAGACACAGCCCTCAGCAACGGAGGGGAGCAGGAGGAAGACTTGAACTGGACACACTGCTCCGTCTCTTCCCTTTCTTCTCTTTTTGGGGACAGTTAGAGGGAGAGTGAGACAAGTTCTCTTAGCCCAGGGCAACCTGTGACATGCTATGTAGTCAAGGATGATCTTGAACCCCCCTCATCCTCATGCCTCCTCCTAAGCGTTGGGATTACAGGCATGAGCTATCAGACCCAGTTTCCTTCCTTCCTTCCTTCCTTCCTTCCTTCCTTCCTTCCTTCCTCCCTCCCTCCCTCCCTCCCTCCCTCCCTCCCTCCTTCCCTTCCTTTCTTCCTCTCCTGCTTTCCTCTCTTTCCTCTCTTCCTAGGTTTCACCATGTGACCTATGCTATATTATTATGAAGCATTCCTTTCCTGTGTAGCCATGCCTATACTCTAGGCGTGCAGCCACACCTGGCTTAAACCTCATTATTTGCCGAGCACTGCTGGCACACACCTTCAATCCCAGCACTTAGGAGGCACAGGCAGGTGGATTTCTGGGTTCAAGGTCAGCCTGGTTCACAGAGTTGAGTAGCCAGGGCTCTACAGAGAAACCCTGTCTTGAAAAACAAAAAACAAACCAAAAACCTTATTATTTTTAAAATAAAGGTCACTAGCAGCTTGCCTTTAAGTTGTAGTGCTAAACTCAGGGACTAATGAAAGGCAGGTATGGTGTCTTACTCCTATATTCCCAACACTTGGTAGGCTAAGGCAGGGGGATTACTGTGAGTTTAAGGCCTGAGCTGCAGAGTGAGGCTTTGTCTCAAAAAACAAGGAGCAAATGAATAACATTCAGACCAAAACCAGAACCCAACCAACCAGACCCAAACAAAACAACAGCAACAACTACAGCAGCGCATATGTGTAGTAGCATCTGCTAGTCAGTTTTACTTTGTCCATAACAATTCAGTCTGTTCCTGTGTGTGTATATGTGTGTGGTTGTGTGTGAGTGTGTATAATGTGTATGTAGTGTGTGTATGAGTGTGTGTGCGTGTGTGGTGTTGTGTGAGTTTTATGTGTAGTTCATGTGAGTGTGTATGTGTAGTGATGTATGAATGTGTGTATGTAATATGTGTAAGTGTGTGTAGTATGTGTATGTGTGTGTGGTATTATATGAGTGTATGTGGTGTTGTATGAGTATATTTGTAGTTTGTTTGAGAGAGTGTGTGTGTGTAGTGTATGTGATTGTGTATATGTGGTATGTGGGTGTGTGTATAGTGTAGTATGTTTGAGAATGTTTGTATAGTGTGTGTGAATGTGTGTGTGTGTAGTATAGTATGTGTGAGAATGTATGTATAGTGTGTGTGAGTGTGCGTGGTGTTATATGAGTGCGGATGTGTGATGTTGTGTCAGTGTGTGTGTGTGGTATAGTGTAAGTTTGTTATATGTTATATGTGTGGTGTTATGTTGTGTCCGTGTGTGTGTGGTATAATGTAAATTTGTGTGAGGGTGTGTGTGTACTTGTGTGTAGTGTGTGAGAATATGTGTATATGTGTGAGTTTGTAGTGTATGCAAGTATGTGTAGTGTGAGTGTGTTTGTGTGTAAGTGTGTGTGGTGTTAGTTATGCATATTTTGCATGTATATGGACATCTGTAAGCATGTGCATGTGATAGCCCAAAGTTACTGTCAATAATCATACTTGATCATTCTTTTACCTTATACTTTGAGGCAGGTCTTGCAATCAAGCCCAGAGCTAGCTGATATGACTAATTTTCCTAGGCAACTTACTCTTGGGGTTTCCTGTTTATCTCCCAAGGCCGCCATACCCACCTAGTATTTACACGGTTTCTAGGGGTCCAAACTCATGCGCTCACACTCTCCTGTCAAGCACTGATCCATCTCCCCAGCCTTCAGCTCATCTAATCCTAATAGCTATCCACAACCCATGAATTAGGCGTTTTCTTCTGCAACAATTCAGATGAGAACTATCACGGCTTGGGGATTGAAATGACCTTCAAAGGTCGTTTCATGTGCTGAAGACTTGGCTCTCCATGAAGCAATGTGCAGTGATGGGGCTTTTGGGGACTGGCTAGTCCGTGGGAGTTCATAATATGACACACTATCAAGATGTGATAGAAACTTAGGAGGTGGGATGGGATTCAAGGGAGTGGGTACTTGGAGCTGTGACTCCCTCTTTCCACATCTATCCATAAAGTTAAATCCCACCCCAAAGGTTATGCTGGGGCTGGGGGTAGGAGTGCTTGCTTACATTCCAGAGACCCCCAAATTCAGTTGTTTAACCATCTAGTAGCATAATCTGTCTCCCTCAAAGTTCATTTTTGGCTTTAAGAGATTTAGGAGATTCATGCTTTGGTTACTCAGTTTTCTTGAACGGCTCCTTGCTATAACTAGCTCTAGTAAGTACTGGTTAAAACAAAACAATACGAAATTTTGGCTACAGGTACTGTTCATTTCTCCCGAATCCCTTGGTGACTTTGATGTCTCCTCTTCACTGTTCTTCAGGCCAAGGATTCACTCATCACTCATCACTTCTCTGGGGACTAAGCAAATCCCAAAGCGATTGCATTAAATGTTCCGTTATTCAAATGTTGAAATTAGCAGGCGGAGTCTACTAATTTTCTACCCAATATCTACTCTCTTTCTTCTCCCTTAGAAGAAGAAATCTCGTTGGAGGTCAGAACACGGTACCCAGCTATAAATACTGCAGTTCTCAGTCCTCTTTGCAGACAGGTAGCAGGAGCCTGTGATCCAAGTTCTAGCCAGTGAGATGCAAGCAGAACTTCTAAGAGGGAGGAGATTGAGATGGGGAGCATCCTCCCACCCCCTTCCCTCCTCTTGCTCCATCAGCTTAGACTGTGAAGTGACCCAAAGAGAGAAAGCTAGAGACCAGGATGAGGGCATGCATATGGAAGGAACTGTGTCTCTGGCAATCTCATATTCACCGAAAGCCTTGGAAATGCCTACTTCAGACTTATTGCACGTGAGAGTAAGGCTGAGAGCTTGGTAGGTGAGTTTCATGAAAGGAGGCCTTAGAATTATAAATATGCATCTACTGAAGCCCAAATCAAAATAATACGACTGAAGCCTCGAATGCTCTGTGGGACAACAGCATCCTCCCTTGATGATCACCAACGGATACAGCTGGCCTCGGCTTAGATACTCTAGTCTGCCCTCTTGTATTTTGTTTCTTATTAAGTCCCATGATTCCACCCAGCGCCAGTTCTTTTTTGATTGGTTTAGAGTCTGGCTGAAGATGACCTTAAATTCACTATATAGCCAAGGCTGGCACCAAACTCCTGATTCTCCTGCTTTGACCCTGCCCCCTCCAGTGCTCACCACACCCAACTATTTATTTGCTTCTAATTGACCTTAAAAAGCATCCGTTTTGTGTTGGGGTAGAGTCGCTCATGCATAAAATCCCAGGACATGAAAGGCTGAGACAGGAAGATTGTCTTAAGTTCAAGGAATCTCCGGTCTACACGGAAAATCCCAGGGATACAGAAAGAGACTGTGTCTCAAAAACAAATGAAAACAAAGATCACCAGTTTGGGTGGTCACACGGCTGAGCCGTGTGTTGTTATTCTGCCCTGGCATGGCTTAGATAACGTCTCCGATGTATAGGTTATGATGACTAACATTTGCTTAGAGCATTTTTTCACAGGCTTTAGGTGATTTTATTGAATTTATCAACAATTCACTTGGGCTGGTGCAGTTGTCTGGTGAGGGACCCTGTGAAGTAAGAAGGCAACATTCCACCCTTAGATCATGCTCATGATGTCATTCTGAAAATGTCTTTGAAGAATTGTGAGGTTGATGATTTGCCAACTGGTCACCTCACCTTCAATCACCTTTTTTCTCACTCCTAGATCACCAGCATCTATACCCGATAATACTCTCAAACTCTGGCCAGGGGTAGGTGGTCTGAGATTTGGGTCCCTGCCTCCTTGCTTGGTCCTGTTGCCAACAAGCCAATTATATATATATGTATATACACACACACACACACACACACACACACACACACACATATATATATATATATATATATATATATACACATATACTGATTCTAGCAATTTCGTAAAGATAGAAGCATCACTTTGACAGCAGTTAAGGTAGTCCTTTCTCTGTGTTTGAGTCAGGGTGCAACTGCTCTGGCTTCCTGTTCTAGGCAGCAGAACCCAAACCTCACTTATATTAAATAGACAAGAAAAGAATAAGACTTCCAAGTTTTCAAAGGGTCCTCTAAAGGAAGCATTATAAACATGGCCAGGCCAACACTAACTCCAAAAGGAAGGTGTGATTGAAGCCTCCAGCAGCCACCAAACTGTCAAAGGTGGTAGAACTATGTGCTCCCTCTCTACACTTTGGCAGCAACATCATCCAGGCCAAAAATTTCAGTGCTCTATAGGGTAAGCAAAATCTTGAGAGGTTTATCTCTGATATCAACAAATAGCCTTCAAGCGCACGACATCCATAATTATCCTGTGTTGAAAGATTTACATGCATATTTATGTACATGAGAAGGAGCCACACTCTTCTTTAAAAGCTTCATGTATCAAATAAGTCAATGACAAAGGCGCACCCAACATGCTGGGTATAAAATAGAATGGTTGGGGGTGGAGGGTTGTCTTAGTTAGGGTTTGATTGCCGTGACCATGGCAACTCTTAGAAAGGAAAACATTTAGTTGGATCTGGCTTACAGTTTCAGTGGTTCAGTCCATTATTGTCATGTGGGAAGCATGGCAGTATGCAGGCAGACATGGAGCTACACCCAGAGCCGAGAGTTCTACATCTGGGTCCAAAGGCAGCAGGAAGACAGAGTTACACTGGGCCTGGCTTGAGCTTCTGAAATCTCAAAGCCCAACCCCAGTGACACACTTCCTCCAATAAGGCCACACCTCCTAATAGTGCTTGCTATTCCCTGATGACAAATTTTCAAACATGTGAGCCCACAGGCATCATTCTTATTCAAACCACCACAAGGAGTGGCTCAGCTGGTAAAGTGTCTTTCACATACAAGGATCTGTGTTTCCCTGAAAGCATACATAATTGCTGGATATACTGTTGTAATCTTGTGACCTCAGCACTAGAGAGGTAGAGTCAGGAGAATCCCTAGTGTTCACGCCAGCTGGTCTAAGTTAACTGGTTAACCCCAGGTCAATGAGAGACCCTGTCTCTGACAGGTGGATGTTGTTCCTGAGGATGGCATTCAAAACTGTCCCTTGACCTACAGAGCATCTGCATGCATATGCATACACATGAGTTAAAAAATAAGAAGTTCCACATCCAAAGAGAAATATCACCCTCCATACTTCAAAAAAGAAAAAAAAAATTGGTTTTTCCTTTTTCAAACTTAGACAGAAGCTGAGAAAGAAATTAGAGAAACAACTCCCTTCACAATAGTCACAAACAATATAAAATACCCTGGTGTGACTCTAACTAAACAAGTGAAAGATCTGTATGACAAGAACTTCAAGTCTCTGAAGAAAGAAATCAAAGAAGATCCCAGAAGATGGAAAGGTCTCTCATGCTCATGGATTGGCAGGATTAATATAGTAAAAAGTCAGCTTGCCAAATCCCATCAAAATCTCAACTCAATTCTTCATAGAGCTAGAAAGAGCAATTCTCAAATTCATCTGGAATAACAAAAAAACAAGGATAGCTAAAACTATTCTCAACAATAAAAGAACTTCTGGCAGAATCACCATCCCTGACCTCAAGCTGTACTACAGAACAATTGTGATTAAAAACTGCATGATACTGGTTCACTGACAGGCAAGTAGATCAATGGAACAGAATTGAAGACCTGGAAATGAACCCACACACCTATGGTCACTTGATCTTTGACAAAGGAGCTAAAACCATCCAGTGGAAAAAAGACAGCATTTTCAATAAATGGTGTTGGTTCAACTAGCGGTCAGTGTGTAGAAGAATGAAAATTGATCCATTCTTATCCTCTCGTACAAAGCTCAAGTCCAAGTAATTCTGCATAAGGCTGGGAACAGTGCCACCCACAAGCATACTGGTTACTCAGGGATAATTAGTTATTGTCATGTGAGAATGTTGGCTTCAATTTCCCAAGAGAAGCTAGAATCTTTAGATTTTTTTTTTTAATGTAAAATGTTAAGTTTTAAATATTGGCAACTGATTTATCTAAACAAAAAACCAAGGTGTGAGTAAGCCGAGTTGGGAAGTTGTACAGCCTCAGAATCCCTTATAAATCATTTTTTTTTTAAAGTTAAAAGTAAGAGCTGGGCAAGATGGCGTAAGCTTATAATCCAGCACTTGAAGGGTGAAGGCTGGAGAGGAGTCAAGATTATCTTCAGCTACGTAGTAAGTTCTATGTCAACCCTCTCAAAAAGTGAATGGCAAAGTAAATTACATGCTATGTGTATTATGTATAATTGGGGGAATATTAATATATATGAATAATATTTATATGAATATAAAATGTAAGTTTTTTACATTAATTTTTTTTAGAAAGAGCCTTACTATGTAGACCAGGCTGGCCAGGATCTCACTATGTAAATCAAGCTAGCCTTGGTGCACTCCTTGAGATTCACCCACTTCTGGCTTCTGAGTACTGGGATTAATGTTATGAGCAACAAACTCTTAAGTTCTTTAGTATGATAATTATTACAAGGATATATATATATATATGTGTGTGTGTGTGTGTGTGTGTGTGTGTATGTGTGTGTGTATTACATGTTTATTTGTAGAAATCATTTTTAAAGGCCAGGACAAAGTTACTTGATTTTGAGAGCAAAAATAGTCACACAAAGAAGCTGAAATTCCTGGAAACTGTCAGTAGCAGTGCAGTGGGAGAGGACAAGAGAGAGAGAGAGAGAGAGAGAGAGAGAGAGAGAGAGAGAGAGAGAGAGAGAGGGAGAGGGAGAGGGAGAAAGAGAGAGAGAGAGAGAGAGATTTCACGCTCATAAACATAGATGTTGCTGGGCAATAGTGGTGTGCGCCTTTAATCCCAGCACTTGGGAGGCAGAGGCAGGTGGATTTCTGAGTTCGAGGCCAGCCTGGTCTACAGAGTGAGTTCCAGGACAGCCAGGGCTATACAGAGAAACCCTGTCTCGAAAAACCAAAAGTTAAAAAAAACAAAAAACCATAGCCGTGCACACAGATGTATAAAACATATCTGGAAGCACGAGCTGACACTGAACGCACTGGTAGCTGTGGACCAGGCAAGGAGGGAGGGAGAACAGCCGCGCAAGCCTTTGGTGTGTGGGGGGACACAATCCATAAACGTCCAAACTGTCGCCTTTCTACACAGGTAAGGCCCTTTACTTCAACAAAGGTTTGGTGTGGTGGATCTTGAGTGGGGACTGAATGATGATTTAAAAGACATGATTAACTAACCGTACAAGCAGATTAGTGTCTCGGCAATGAGAGAGCCACGCAACTCCAGGGAAGAAGGCCTTTTAGAGGAGCTGCCAACACTCTTTTACCTCAGCCCATTCGGGGTAGAAAAGCTGAGAGTTTTTACTTCCCAGAAATCTTCAAACTAGAACAAAATTAAAAGTGGCTGTGCTTCCCATTTGATCGCCCTTGCCTGGAGGCCGCTCACCTGGCAGTTACCAGCTTAACTCTACTGAGGGAGAGAAAAGGAAGGCCATTACCTGGTGAGGGGTTGTGTAGATGAGGAAGATGTGGTGGCCCAGAAAGCTCCTGGTGACCAGGCTGGCCAGCGAACAGCCTGTCTAGTAACTTATCGGAAGAAGACACAGTCCAAGCCTTGCAGGAGAACACCTGCCTAGTGTCACCCTTCCAGGGATTATCTAGCGACACCTGGCAGCCAGTCCTATTATTTAATAAGTCCTGCTCACTTCGACTTTTCTGAGAACGCTGGGCAGTATGCTGAGGACCAGAGCTCAGGCCAGCATGGGACGTCGTCGTCGTCCCATGAGAGGCTGTCAGGAAGTTACTGCCCAGGGTGATGGGTGGGAGACTCTGTGTTCTGATTGGTGGGAGCCCCTTCCGGGCCAGGGATTTCTTTTCTGGCAAGAGATACTTTGAATTCTCGGAGGTCCTCTTCTTAAAGACAACCATGTCCACCTGGTCACCAGGCTGACCTTGGCAGTTGGTATCCACGACGCTGTCAAAGGTGGTGATGATGTCATTGACTTCCGAGGTGTCCTCCTCCTTAGGTCTGGCCCTGCTCTGGTCCTTCTGATGGGCTTTCTGCTCCTCTTTCTTGTTTTTGCCGAAGATTTGGTTGAGCATGCTGAATCGTCCTTCCTTCTTTGGGGGCTGACTGTTCTGGGAGGGCGGAGACCTAGCAGGCTCTGCTCTAGAGGAACAGAAAAGAACAGGAATGCCACTTGAGGCCAGGAAATGGGGGGAAGAACAAGACATGACACCCCCAGCCCCATTCCATCTGCTCCATCAGCTAGTCGGGGCTCATGCACAGATGCCCGTGGTCTTCAAGTCAAGGTTTTGCACAAGCACTCCCATCTTCTGATAACTCCTTGCAGAGACGGTACCTCAGCACACCGCCCCTCTCTCTCCTCCTCTGTCTCTGAGATGGGGACCCCACATAATGTAGCCCCAAATTTGTAATCTGTTTGCTTCAGGCTCCTGAGGTCTGTGCTCAGAGGCATGTGCTACCCACATCTCTCAGGGGCTGGGGTCGTACACCACCCCCTCTTTCTTTTCTTTTTCTGACAGCAGTATAAATGTATATAATGTAGGGCTATAATGCACGGAAGGAACTTCAGTCACTTCACCCCAACTCTGTTCTCAACCCCCTCCTCTGCCTCCCTCTCCTCTCTTTCTCCTTTCTCTACAGTTGGAGGTTAGAGGTTGATGTGGCGGCCGAGTCTTCCTCTGTGTCTGTCAACCTTACCTATTTATTTAATCTTTGACATTTATAATCATATGTGTGAATAAGAGTTCTCTTGGGAGAAGCTGCACTCTGCCTCTCCCCCCCATCTCCGGCTTGCAATGTTACGAGTCCAGAGCCAAATTATCTCAGGACATTTTTAACCCTTTTAAGTAGCCATTGGTTCCTCTCCTCTGATAGTGACCGCCACATCAATCATGTGGTAAGAGCAATCAACCAAAGGGCTGAGAATGTTAGAAAGTACCTGAGGCCCTTAACAGAAACTCCCCTGCTCCCCTCTAACCTGCCTACCAAATGTTGCCATCAATGTATTTGTCTTGATTTGCAACTTTCTTTCTTCTGTTCCTATGAAAACTTCATCTTGGAACACAGACTTTGAGGTGAGCTAAATCTGTTTCCAGCCCATGGCCACTTACACACAGCTCCAGAAAAACCCCTCTCTGATCCCTTTTGAGGTGAGAGTTGTGTTTTCATGCTGACATCTGAGTGGATGATGCATGTTAAGTGTGGGTGCATGCCGGTGTGTGTGTGTGTGTGTGTGTGTGTGTGTCTGTGGAGGTCAGAGTCTGTGGAGGTCAGAGGACAGCTTTGTGAATCTGGCTCGCTCCTTTGACCTTTGTGTGGCCTTCAAGGCTGGAACTCTAGTATAAGCTTGCCCGGCAAGTCCCTTTACCTGCTGAACCATGTCTCCGGCTCAACTTTAATTAATTAATTAGAGACAGGACCTCTCACTGACTCTGAAGCCTGCATATTCAGCTAGATTAGCTGGTCAGCAAACCACAGACAACCCTTGTCTCCATTTCCCCAGTGCTGGGATTACTGCTGTGAGCTACGCCTGGCTTTTTACAGGGTTGTTGGGGGATCAGACTCAGGTCTTCATCTTTGTTGCACAAGCATTTACTGACAGAACCATCTCCTCAGCCTCCAGAGGCTACATTTTTTTAGTTAACCCATGACAATCTGTTTTCAGCTGTCAATTGATACAGCTGAAAATAGCTTGTTGTGACAGTCCACGGTGGCATATGATTTAGAGATGAAGTGTAAGTGTAACACCCAGAATTAACCGGTAAGCTCCACTTGCCCGGGACCAGGTAACATCCTGGAATGTTGGGAGTTGTAGTTTTTGGAATAGAACAAATGCCTCCTGCGGTAGATTATAAGTTTCTCTTTATAAATCCCTGTAAGATTTGTTTCACGGCCACTCAGCTGGAAATTCCAGGGAGTGGTCCTGATCAAAGTCCATCTTTTGGTTGGTATTTAATATTTAATAAAGCTTGCTTCAAATTTGGCCCAAAATAGAGGAATTGGTTTTTCTCTGGCAAATTTCAGGATTGACATGAGGTATGAGTTCAGGCCTCGCATGGCAAGAAGAGGCGGGAAGCTGCAGACGTGACTGTGGTTTTCTACTTCTCCTGAGAGAGAGAGAGTTCCCAGCATTCCACCGGTATCAGCATGACGTACCTTAGAGTCTTGCCTGTTTTAAGCTGTTTGTTTTTCACATCTTAAAAAAAAAAACCCTAAATATGGTTCTGAAAAATACTCTGCTAGAGGAAACAGGCAGAGAAGACCTCGCGCTCCAGGGGAAGAGGAAGTTGTGTGTGCCAGAGGTTGGGCGTGGCAGATGTGAGCAAGGCTCAACTCCCAAGCAAACTCAAATGTGAAAGGGCAGCAGCTGCAGCCTGGAGGCTGGCTCAGGCTGAGTTTCCCTGAGGCGCTGCTCTGCTTTAGTCCTTTGCAAAGTCTGGGCTATTCTCTCTTGAGACCACAGTCAAGCCAAGGCTTTCTGCAATAGGGATCGGCCGTGAAGCTGGACCTGAGTGCTGGACCCCTGCGCAGCTGCCGAGAGGGAGGCTACAGTACTACTCTCCAGAGTGAGGTGCTCTAGCTTGTTTGAAACATACCAGCACTAAATTTGGATGCAGACAATGGATAAATGTACACACACACACACACACACACACACACACTCACACAGCCATTTCTATTTTAACATTGTTAATATATTGTTTTATCTCCCTTTCACCCTGGAAGTCACATGGTCAAATAAATGACTACCCAGAACGGAGACTCAGCTAGTCACATAACATAATATATGAAGGATGAAACAACACGTAGAATTCTTAGTGGGCATAGCCTACTAGTGCTATCATGTAAGCAGCCGAGAAAAGGAAAAAGCTGACTAAATTTTTTTATCTATTGTTTTCATTTTTTTTCATAGTTTCTTTTTATTTTATTTATTGTTAATTTTTGTTGTTGTTGTTGTCCTTTTGCACGCACGCTGCTGATTGAACATTTCGTTGAGGCAGCTGTGCCTCAGCTTTATCGTCTCATTCTGCAATGGCACATTGTGTGCCTGGGCACAGCACCTGACAGATGACACGCTCTGTGTGTAGGAGCAGTGCTTAAACTGAATTTGTTCTTGGACGGTAACCCAGTAGATGCGATGACGACATTATCTTGCCTTGAGGTTTGAGCCCAGCCGCCCCTCCCCCACACACTATAGGAGTCAGAATTCTAATGTTGAAAGCTTGCACAGATGTGCATGAACAAAGCTCAGAGGGACACAGACCTGTAGGCTGAATAGTAATTGGTCCGGGTGTGACAAGAGGACGGAAAATTTGGTGGCATTAATGTCTCTTTTTATTGGTGTTGGGCTTTGGCCAGATGAAATTTTTTGTACCACAGCACAAACGTCAATCAAAGTTGGTTTAGTTGTCATAAATGTAATTAATATGCCAAGAACATAAAACAGGGATGCTCTTACTAATTTTCTGTCTTTAATGTTTAGCAGCATTAACTGAAATTAAGTCATTTGTTTATCCATTCATTTATTGGTGGTGTCTCTTTACATAGGTAGCTCACACTGGCCCCAAACTCATGATTCCCCTGCTTTAGATTCCAGAATCCCAGGATTACAACTGCAATATTGGTTTTAATAAACATGTGGTTTTTGTTCTGACACGTAGCAATCACAAATTTATTAACACTTAAACAAATAGCAAAACAACTAATTTATTAAAATGTTCTCAGTTAAATATTTTGACACCATAATGGTGATAGGCGTAACTCAGATTTTACAAGCCCTTTGGCATCTTCGGAAAGTTTTGAGAGTGTAAAATGATCCCGGAAAGAGCGATTTAAGGCAAAAGCTGGAAGAAAGGGAGAGGAAGGGGAGATGTGAGTTCTTGGAACCACAGCTGATGGATTCAAGCCTGTTGTTACTGTCGTCATGCTGCACACAATGGAGACCATTTCACTCTACCTTAGATGACAGCAAGTGTACATAATTACTTGAATAATTAATAATGCTGCTTATGTAATTCTCATACTATTAAATTACTGCAGCCAGTTTGATGGCTTGGTGGATAAAAATGTCTGTCACCAAGCCTGATGACATGAGTTTTATTTAGCTTTGGAACTCACACACTGAAACCTACTCTCTGACTTTCACCTCTCTCTCTCTCTCTCTCTCTCTCTCTCTCTCTCTCTCTCTCTCTGTCTCTCTCTCTGTTACACAGATACACACAGCCACACACACACACTATTATTATTGCTGGGTTTACATGTTGGTGATTTATAAAAAAACTTTAATGTTATAAATCTTTGAGAGGAAGACACTGGATACACTCACCGGCCTTCTCGGGAGAGGAGCCTGACACAGGCCGTGTGACCACAGTACAAAGCATAGGCCAGGGGTGTGCTCTCGTTAATGTCCCTTAGGTTGCTGTCCATGCCCAAGTCCAGCAGTGACTGGACACATTCTGCCTTTCCAGCAGCTGCAGCCCAGTGCAGGGGTGTCCTGGAGGAACGACAGAGAAGAAACACGAGGGGCTGAGTCAGAGCCTTCCAGGCTGCTTAGCCACGGCTGGCTTCCAGCCAGAGCCAGGCAGAAGGAGGGCAATCCCCCTGCTATCTGTAGTATGAAACAGAGCGTATGGACCCAGGATAGGGAGGAGAGGGTGTGTGCGAGAGGCTTCCCTCCACCTTGGTGCGGTCTCTCTGCCTTTCCCATCTCTGCGTTTCCTGAGAAGGTCCTAGAAGAGGAAGTATGAGTAGTTTTAAGGCTCTTTATCCAGTGCCAACTGCCTTCTAGGAATGCTGACACAGTTTACCCTCTTACAGCTTGAGTATGCCTTGGACTCCTTCAACGCCGAAATCTGTCACCATCTTTAAAATCTTTGTTAATTTGGTTGGCAAAATGATACTTGGATGTTGTTTTCCTATGTGTTTCTTTACTAGGAAGGCTGAATTTGCCATTTTAATTTCCTCACTGAAGTCACTCTTAATGCCTTTTGCTTATTTTTGCTTTTTTTTTTTAAAGGTAGATTCGAACTGTATAGCATGAACTAGCCTTCAATATATAATCCTCCTGCCTCAGCCTTCCTAATGCTGGTATTATTGACATGTGCCATACTATAGACAGTTTCTATTTTTCTATTAGGGTATTAATGTTTTTCTTAGTAATTTAAGTGGTAGTATTTACATATTAAAGATACTGATCAAATTTCAAACGTTTTGTTATTCAATCTTGTTTTTAGTGATTTTTCTATAAAAATGGAAAACATTCACATTTAATTACATTTCATTTTATCACTTTCATATTTAGAAAGTACTTTTTTAAACCAGAAGACAAATAATCACCAATGCTTAACTGTTTTTTTTTTAAATTGTAAAACCAGTGTTTTCTTAATAAACTAAAGACAATTCAGACAACAGGAGGAAATTTTTACAAATCACGAGTGCAACAAAAGGCTTATAATTAGAATGCATATCAGCTTTCAGAGCTGAATGACAAGAAAACAAACTCTCTTGAAGAATGGCAGATCAGAAAAGACATTTCACCAGAAAAGATGTGTGAGTGGTGAGACACTCAAGAAGAAATACCCCAGGCTCAAAAACACTTTGTCAAGGCAGCGTGGTAGCATACATCTGGAGTCCCAACATCCAGGAAGGGAAGAAGAAGGATTTCTGCGAGTTTGAGGCCAGCCTGGGCTACATAGTTGAGTTCCAGGCCAATCTGCCCTACAGAGACCCTGGCTCAACAACAACAGAATTATCATTAGGGAAATGCAGATTTAAATGGCAAAGAGATACCACCTGTATGTTTAAGGCAAAACTGTGACAAAACTTCATAATAATTGATAGTAGTTAAAATTTAGAAGACATGGAACTTGCCTACAATCTTAGCAGAAGTTTTACAGGCTTAATATATCCTGAATATGCCACCCCGAAAGCCCCACTTCTTGATACCTAGGTAGAGAAATGAAAATTTGGTTCTCAAGTGTTTATAGCAACTGCACCATAACTTCCCCAAACTGGAAGCAAGTCACCATCCTTCCATGGGCCAGTGGATAAACAAATTGAGGTTCCTCTATACTGTGGAATATGACCCAATGACAGACCCAACAGGCTACCAATCTGAGACAGTTGAGATGAGCCCCAAGTGCATTCTGCTAAGTGACATGAGCCAATTTCAAAAGTGACCTTTCTCTCTTTTAAAGACCTGAGATCTGAAGTGCTCCGAGCACTGACATGTTGGATGTCAAAAGGGGAAAATTCTATATCTGACCCTGTATGGCAAGTCAGAGCTGAAGGTCAAACGCCCTTTAGATGCCTTCAGGCTATGTGCCTCGATGCATTTTGTGCCTAGACTTGGTTTCATTTTAAGATGTCTCATCATATTTATGAAAGTCTTCCCAAATATCAACAATTCAGAAATCTGAAATACTTCGTATCACAGCATGGTGGCTAAGGTGCAATTAACCTACAGTCACATGTATATGACATTCCAAAAGGAACAAACTATAGAGAGAACTAATCTATAGTTGTCAGGGCTTAGGATGGGAGTGTGTGCTGCTAATAACAAGGCAGCATTGAGGTTAATGGGGCTGTTCTGACATTTGTTTGTGTGTGTGCACAATCTATGTAAGTTAAAAATTAAAACCAAACAACGGGATTTTTTTTTGATATAGATTAAAAAGAAAACCAGCAATTTTTCCTAGATTTAGATTAAAAATAAGAAATGTGTTTTGTCATGGTGCTCACCCTTATAATTTCAGCAACCAGGAAGCCAAGGCGCCGTGATTGGAAGTTTGGGTCCAGCCAAGGTTACATAGTAAATTCCTATCTCTAGGTATGCATGGTATATACTTTTCTAATATGTGGCCCATTTTTCTCATTATCATTTATTAGTGTGATTATATCATCTTCTTCTTCTTCTTCTTCTTCTTCTTCTTCTTCTTCTTCTTCTTCTTCTTCTTCTTCTTCTTCTTCTTCTTCTTCTTCCTCCTCCTCCTCCTCCTCCTCCTCCTCCTTCTTTTTCTTCTTCTCTCTCTCTCTCTCTCTCTCTCTCTCTCTCTCTCTCTCTCTCTCTCTCTCTCTCTGTCTCTCTGGCTTTTTTTATTTTTTAAGATACAGTTTCTCTGTGTGTAGCACTGACCATCCTGCAGCTCATGCTGTGGGCCAGGCTGGCCTTGAATTCAAAGATTAAACTCAAAGATTAACCTCTTCCTCCCAAGTGCACTACCACTTCCTGGTTAATGTGACTGGTGTATTTTCCACTTTTCTTCTGTCCTCTATTTAAAGGTATGGTTGGCTTTGTACTTAATCTTTGGGGAGAGGTGTGGCAGGGTAAACATGATGAGCAGTTTTCCTGCTTCCAAAAGCCAGGCTCAAAACTGCAAGCAGATCTGAAGCAAAGGCAGATCATATACCTGCTCGTATACAGGAAGTTGGGCTCCCCCATCTCTCAGAGATGACATAAGGGTGACAATATGCTGAGAACATAGCGTGATTGTATAGTAGAGTATTGTGTACCATGTGCAAGGCACTGGATTTGAACACCAGTACCATTAAAAACTGAGGTGGATGAGAGAGAGTATAAAGACCTTCTGGGCTAAACAATAGGTCCCAGGTCTCAGCTTCTTTAGTGGAGCTAGTGGGAGGGAGGGGCTGCCAGAGTGATGTATCTAGCCAATGGGACCCCCTGCAGCCCATGCTCACCATGCTCACCATGCCCAGAGAATGGCATGAAGCCTCGTCAGATCTGAAAGGACAAAGACATGTATCAAGAGGGTCATCTCTCGCCTCTATTCTTATATATGTTGGTATTGTGAAAATTCTATCATCAACCCCAAATAGATGGAGGTTAAATTTTCCACTAGTCTACTTAGATGATAAGCATGGGAAATTATAGGGCTGGCTTGATAGTCCAGCGTCAGCGTGTGTTTGCCTAGCATACTGAAGGCCCAGGTTAAATTCCATGCTGAAGAAAAAAAGGATTAAACTATAGATAATATAATTGTTATTAGTTTTAAAAATCTTGGTTGCAACAAAGCACTCATACTTTATATGGTGAATATTCCACTCTTTTCCTTGGATGTACTTTACACTGCATGGAAGAAGAAAATGAGAGCGTTTCACTTACTGTGTTGTCTGTTCTTACGGCACATACCCCACCCAACACCTAAGCTCTGTAGGGTCTCAGGCAAACAGTTGCTGAAAGGATGCTTTGATGTTACGACCCTCTTTATTAGCCTATGGACAAAACAACTCTGGGTAACAGTGTACTGTGACTTTTCTAAGACATAAGAATTTGGACAATTTATTTGATACCTTGGTCCAGGGGGTCTTTAAGCCTTCCAGGGTGCATCAGAACCTTTCATTTAAAGCAGAAGTTTTGTGGCTCTGTGGCTAAGCTGACATATATCGAGAGTTAACCTCTGAGTGGGGTTGGTTTACAGTGAGAGTGTTGTATCTCTTCAACCGTATTAACTGTATGCTTCTTCTGTAGCTATAGCTATAGGTTGTTCTGTGCTCATGTGGTTTTGGACTTGTAGACTTGCAGTTGCTTGGAAATTTCTATCAGATCAGAGGTGATGAGTAGCCTTGGCCATTAGGCTTTTGGAAAACACTGTGGAAAGGAACTAGGCACTTGAATCTACTATAGTTTTAGTCAAGATTGGATAGGCCATATTTTGGATGATATAATGTCACACTGTCAGGCTCTGGATTTTTTCCTCTGGGGACTGGGATTAGGACGGCAAAGAGCTGTCATGACTATGAATGAGGTCTCCCTTGCAGAGAATGATCAAGCTTCTTGTCTCTCAATCAGGAAAGAAGGCAGTCTTGGGACAGCAAGGAAGGGTGTGGCCATGGCAGACAGGCCAGGGTTCTGGGAATGGTGGAGAGGGCCAAGCAACCCTCAGGCATGGGAGCACCTGGAAGTGGTCAGAGAAGGGCCTCGGACCTGAGTATCCCAGTACATAGTGTGGCCCTTGGTCCCACACACTTCAATTGTGTTCTCTGTTGACTATTCCTCTGCACTTTACAACATCTTGGAGTAGTGGTTCTCAGCCTGCCTAATGCTGTGAACCTTTAATACAGTTCTTCATGTTAAGGTGCTCCCCCCACCATAAAATTATTTTTGTTACGACTTCATAACTGTTTTGCTACTGTTATGGATTGTAATGTAAATATCTGATATACTGGATATTTGATATGTAACCTCAAAGCAGGTTGAGAACTGCTGCCTTAGAGGGCAACGCCTCATCAATACAGTGATACATCACACTGCATCCGAATATGACAAGTAGAATTTGCTCCATTCTACTTAAGAGAGTTCTTTAGACAATATTTTATGAGATGAGATTACACAGATTACTCTCTCCATTTAGAGGAAAAATTGTCAATAAATTCAGTTGGTAGAGGGCTGAATATTCTAGTCAGGCTTACCAATATGTATTCATTTTGAAGGCTTGTGAAATAAATCCTGCCTTACATTTGCTAAGACCAACTGTTTTAATCCTTCTGGCCATCATGGAAGGGCTGTGGAGAAACAAGAACAGATCGAAAACCCCCAAGTCACACAATGAGAACCTCTGGCAAATCTGTGACACTGGTTCTAAGCTGTCAGAGCTACAGTTCCTTTCCTGTCTTGAGGCTGCAGGATCGATTGCCCTGCAGGGACAGCAGGCTGGCCTCAGCCATTCCAGTGAGGAGTGAAAAGTCAGGACCCATGATTTAAGGCAACTGAGCAGAGACCCGCAGTGGGTGATGTGGTGGTCTCTGGGTGGTGAGGGGTGATGGATGGGAGGGTGCAGGGTTGCTCTAGCTCTGAGTAGCTGAGGGTTGATTTGTGATGCCTGTGAACACCCATGGAGAATTCCCAGAAATATGCCGGGAGGAGAATCTGATAAAAGGCTGTCCTCCCTGAAGATCAACACATTGTTTATTGAAGTGAGTTATGACTTTATAGACTGATGACATTTAGGGCATTTAAACCATGTGGACTACTTCTATGGTATTTGTGAAAAGGCATTAATCTTTGGTGAACACTATCATACTTAAAAGATCATGTATTATGTGGCTTAGCTTGCCCCTACATTTATTTATTGGGTGTGGGTATGTTCGCGTATGCTTGTATACCATGGCACTTGGATGGAGTTCAGCGAACAATTCCGTGGGACTCTATTCCTTCCTTCCATTATGTAGAATAGAGCTAAGTTTATCGGACCTAGCAACAAGCGCCTTTATCTTCTGAGCCATCCTGATGGCCACTTTTAATGGGATGTTTCTGAGACAGTCTCATGCTATAGCCCATGCTGGCCTCCAGCTTGTGAATCTCCTACTTCAGCCTCCCAAAGGCTACGGTTTCAGGGTGTACCACCATTGCCTACTTTCTGATATGCCTTAATATATACAGGCAGATGAGTGCTCCAAATTTTTTCTCTCTCTTCTTTCTCTCCCTACCCATGTTTTATTGAAATTTTATTTTTCTCCTCCGTCTTCCCACAAAGTCTTTTATTTATTTATTTATTTATTTATTTATTTATTTATTTATTTATTGTTTATTTATTTATTTGGAAAATCTTTTGCTAGAAAAGAAAATGAAGAGGAAAAGAAGGAAAGAGAGGTCGAGAGACGCCTTAAGCTTGTGGTGATTTTTGAGCAGGTCAACTATTAACAGAAACGTGTGGTTTCGTGGGATAGACAGTCTCATGCTCAACATGAGAAGACGAGATGGAGTTTTTCCTGTGGCTTGGAGCCTCCTGGGTGGCTTGGAGCCTCCTGGGCACTGGACTTCCCCTCTTGCCCCACCTAATCCATTGTGATCTTCCTCTCTAGGCTTGCTTTCTTCCCTGAGGCCCAGGATAATGGCTGTGGTTCCACAAAACGGGAGGAGTCTGCTCTGAGCTAGTTCTAGCAACTTTTGAAGTAGACAAACTTCTCTTCATCTCCAGATGCTAAAAACATATTCTTTTCTCTTTAAGGCTCTCTTATGATTAACCCTGTCTTACTGACACCACCCTCCCACCCCCTTTCTTACCTCCTCAGGATCCACACTTGCTCTTAGGAAAAAGTAGACTTCAACTTTAATAAAAATCATCAGGTTAACCAATTCTGGCTTCCCAACATGAACATGAGTGTCCCCTCCCCCAACCCCCACACAAACAGAATTCATGATATGGGGGGTGTGTGCTCTTGTGGGATGTCAAAGATTAGGATATACTCACTTCATACTTTAAAAGAAAATGCTGAATACATCCTCAGATAGCTTGTAATTCTTACATGTGTTTTCAATAGTTTTGCTTATTGTTTTATTTTTTCTTATGTTTCTGTGGGCTCAGTGCCTAAACTAGACAAAAGCTAGTAACCAAGTCATAATAGATGATGAGCAGTATCTTTACAACATGCTGGTGCAATCCTTCACTGGGTTACAAATGTGCCCTGTGACAAATCGTTTTCCAGACCCAGAGTCCTTTTCCAGTCATCATCTATGACTGAGGAAAAAAAAAAACTTCATTAGTAAGGTTCATGGTTCTGAATTATAATACCTCTAATGCTCTGGATAAGTAATTGTGGCCATCGCAAGATAGTTAAAACTATTCTCAACAACAAAAGAAATTTTGGGGGAATCAGTATCCCTGACCTCAAGCAATACTACCAAGCAATAGTGTTAAAAACTGCATGGTATTGGTATAGTGACAGGCAGGCGGATCAATGGAACAGGATTGAAGATCCAGAAATGAACCCACACACCTATGGCCACTTGATCCTTGACAAAGGGGCTGAAAACATCTAATGGAAAAAAGATAGCCTTTTCAACAAATGGTGCTGGTTCAACTGGAGGTCAGCATGCAGGAGAATGCGAATTGATCCATCCTTGTCTCCTTGTACTAAGCTCAACTCCAAATGGATCAAGGGCCTCCACATAAAGCCAGACACTCTGAAGTTAATAGAAAAGAAACTGGGGAAGACCCTTGAGGACATAGGTACAGGCAGAAAGTTCCTGAACAGAATACCAATAGTGTATGCTCTAAGATCAAGAATTGACAAATGGGACCTCATAAAATTACAGTTTCTGTAAAGCAAAGGACACCATCAAAAGGACAAATCAGCAACCAACAAATTGGGAAAAGATCTTCACGAATCCTACATCAGATAGAGGGCTAATATCCAATATATATAAAGAACTCAAGAAGTTAGACCCCAGAAAACCAAATAACCCTATTAACAAATGGGGTACAGAGTTAAACAAAGACTTCTCACCTGAAGAACTTCGGATGGTGGAGAAACATCTTAAAAAATGCTCAACTTCATTAGTCATCAGGGAAATGTAAATCAAAACAACCCTGAGATTTCACCTTACACCAGTCAGAATGGCTAAGATTAAAAATTCAGGAGACAGCAGGTGTTGGCGAGGATGTGGAGAAAGAGGAACACTCCTCCACTGCTGGTGAGGTTGCAAATTGATACAACCACTCAGGAAATCAGTCTGGCAGTTCCTCAGAAAACTGGGCATGTCACTTCCGAAAGATCCTGCTATACCACTCCTGGGCATATACCCAGAGGATTCCCCGCATGTAATAAGGATACATGCTCCACTATGTTCATAGCAGCCCTATTTATAATAGCCAGAAGCTGGAAAGAACCCAGGTATCCCTCAACAGAAGAATTGATGCAAAAAATGTGGTATATCTACACAATGGAGTACTATTCAGCCATTAGAAACAATGAATTCATGAAATTCTTAGGCAAATGGATGGAGCTGGAGAACATCATACTAAGTGAGGTAACCCAGACTCAAAAGGTGAATCATGGTATGCACTCACTAATAAGTGATTGTTAACCTAGAAAACTGGAATACCCAAAACATAATCCACACATCAAATGAGATACAAGAAGAACGGAGGAGTGGCCCCTGGTTCTGGAAAGACTCAGTGTAGTAGTATAAGGCAAAACCAGAACAGGGAAGTGGGAAGGAGTGGGTGGGAGAATAGGGGGAGGGAAGGGAGCTTATGTGACTTTCAGGGAGTGGGGGACCAGAAAAGGGGAAATCATTTGAAATGTAAATAAAAAATATATCTAATAAAAAAAAAGAAATTGTGGCCATTACAATATAACTCAGGAGAGAAGAAAATATGAACGTCATTAAGAACAGAGGCCCATAGCTCAACAGAAAGCTTTCTGAGAACACTGTTTGTGTTCAGTGAAAAGTGGAAAATCTGACAGCGCTGTAGTCTCCTCTCCATAACAATGGTTTTTTTCCTCCTCTTACTAAAATAGAGCAAGGCGTGTTGTCACAAGCACATGTATTACCAGCAGTAAGGATATAGTCGGAAAGGATAGCGCCTTCAACATCTTTATTTTAAGATTAACATTAGGAGAAGATGACTGGTAGTTCCCAACATTTCCTGAGTTGCCATAGATACCTGTCATCCACATCCAGAGCCTGCAGGTTACACTCGGGGACCTTTGCCAGATCGTTGATGATGTCTCCGAAACCCGAAGCTGCTGCGATGTGGACACACGTCTTCCCACTCTCGTCGTCGTAGTTGATAATGGACGGGCCCTGTCGATGGCTCAGAATGATGGAGCACAGAATTCTATTTCCACTCTGCAAAAGGAGTCAGAGAAAACCCATCACGAACAACCCTGTGCATGTTCCTGTCTACATGGTGAGAAAGAGGAGAGAGAGAGAGAGAGAGAGAGAGAGAGAGAGAGAGAGAGAGATCAGGGGGAGGTGCTCTTGTGGGATGTCAAAGATTAGGCAAAAAAAAAAGATTAGGCAAACTCAAAGAGAGAGAGAGAGAGCCTTTAAAAGACAGAGGATGGCTGAAGGAAAAAAATCAGAAACAAAGGAGAAAAAACAGATTGGTCACTTCAAAAATTTCTCTCCACAGAGAATGAGGCCTAAGAGACCCATCTGCTTAATATATACCAGCTTGTCAAGTACTCGTAGGCATGGCCAACCCTTTGACTATCCAACATGATGACTATGTCTAAAGTTCACACTTTAGAACTACATAAATTATCCTCCAGAAAATTTGCCCACAAAACCCATGTAATGTTTAATGTTTTAAGTTTACAGTCTTGTGATGGCAGATACAGGTTTGGAAGGATGAAGGATATAAAAGGAATGTGCTCCATGAACTTGTGGCTTGATCTGTGGAGAATTTGACTCTGATCTTTCTTCCACCGCCCCCTCTCTCCTGGCTTCTCAGCAGTTCAGGTATCTTGGCTATAGTGAGATGGAGGGTAAATGTGGTGATTCCTTGATTTTTCATTTACTCTTTTAGGACCAGGATAGAAATCTAATCACAAACAGTGGGGCCTCCTAGGATCTGTCCTTTATTTCTTTGACAAATTTCCATTTATCTTAATTCTCTGCCAGGAGTCTCCAGCATGGGCTAACGTCTTCCGTGCCTAGTGAACGGATGATAGACTTGACCACAAACATCAGCTGACATCAGAGCTAGCCTGACAGGTGGGTCACCTAGACAACAAACTGCTCCTTACATCTGCTAGCTTGACTTCCTCATTTTGGCAGACACGGCTGCCTTGAGGACATTTGTTCACTTAAATTCAATAGTAACACAACAACAAGCAACGATACAGAGATGCAGAAGTTTTGTTCCTCAGCCTGGCATGGGGAGTTTTAGTTACACTTTGCGAAGGAGACTCCCACCACACCTCCAAATCCTCTCAGATGCCCAAGATCTACCTTGTAACAGGGCACATGCTGAGGTATTCCTTCCCGTAGGACAGGGAAAGGCCCCTGCCAGAGGAGAGGGCACTGGCACAGGCTGGGCAGGAGAGGGCTCCTGACACAGGAGTTTGGGGGTGAGAATTGTGTGTGTGCAGGCTTCATTGCCTAACCTGACTTCTCTTACAAAACTCGCAGATTTCAAGGTGGTAACCATAGAACAGTATCTCTGGTACCCTCTTGGACCTTGGTCACATAGGTGCGACCCTGCCTACAAAGTGGTCTCTTCCTCTTAGGTGCCCTCTTCCCACTTCCTTTCCCTCTCTCCATCCACCTTCATTCCACAGGACTTGGCTCTAACCTGGTATGTGCCTGCCTGGCACTATAGGCCTGCCTCTTTAATCACACAGGGGCCTTTTATCAATTTTTCTAGAATCTTTCACATGACATGCATTTTGAGGGGTCTGGGACACAGTTGAAACAATCAAGAGACTTTTTTTCTTGGAAAGTGCTAACTCCAAGAAAAGGAAACTGGGCAAAAGTGCCAGTATGGGGAATTTGTTTTGTTTATAGTTTCCTGGAAGAGAAAAGCAATTCAGGTTGCCAAGGTGATTCAAAGGGCAAACTCCCCTGTCCTGGCTTCCCCTCTTTGTATTGGAGAGAGCGTTAAGGACAGAGGAAAACACAGGAGGCCCCTCACCTCTGCTCCTTCGCCTTGCCTGACCCTTGGGAGCAGTCACTAGGCAGTGGCTACAGCCTAGGGCATCTGCGTCTGCCTCTTGTAAAAGTCTGACCAACTTGTCCCATGTGTCTTGGAGGCTGGAATACCATAGACCACCCTCCAAATAAGATCGGACCAGACATCTCACCTAGCTCTGCACTTCTTTCTTCATGCCTTTTGTTGTGGCTTTTCCAGATAATTCCTTTGCTTGTCCCTGGATTTCACATATAACGTTATTATTTGTATTTTGCTTTGTTTTATGAGCTTTCCTCAGAAATAATGGTGATAGCTGTGTGCCTGGAGAGAATGTTTATTGCTTAGTCCTTCTCTCCACCACTCCTGACACGGATCCCAGGAGGCAGTTACCTACTACTGGTAGGTAGGACTGGCACACTGGAGAGGCCAGAGAACAGAGTCTAGAGGGACTAAGGAATCTGCTCTGGATCACAGCTAAGGACTAGCTGAGCCGGGATTGACTCTGTAGAGATTGTACGCTTTCATCTTTGAGGAAAGGATCCTGTGGGTTCACAATGAGGAAGTCAAAGTGAGAACTGCTGATCAGAACTGTCACATAAGTACTTAAGATGAGTCTTGACAACTGAGAACTAAATTTATCATTAAGAATTTTGAAGTCTCTTCTAGGGATGTTTCTAGTGTGACCCTCCTGAGAATTTAGAGAGCCCCAGAGGCACTGATATATAAGCCACGACCAGGGATGATAGTCTCTTGGTGACACACAGCATTCCTAGCTAATACTCTGGATGGTATCAGCCAAAGGGAGGCTCAGACAGTGGGGATGAGTGAGGTCATAGAGACCAAGTCACACTAAGAGAGAAGTAGGAATACCTAGCTGGGGCCATTGGAGCAACAGAGAAGGAGTCTACATCCAGTGGGGAGGTGATTAAGTCAGGGGGTAACCATCGTACATAGAGCCAGGGGGTAACCATCACACATAGAGCCAGGGGATAACCATCGCACATAGAGTCAGGGGGTAACCATCACACATAGAGCCAGGGGGTAACCATCGCACATAGAGTCAGGGGGTAACCATCGCACATAGAGCCTGTTCTTACGTTTTTGGATTCTGCATCAGGAAGCTACACTGTGGTTGTGGATTGTTTTGTTGCATTTATTTGCTTTGCTTTTGCTGGTGGGTAATGACCCATGAACTACCTTCCTGTCCTCTGAACACTGTTGCAGTCCAGCTGTTTTCTATTTACCTCTTGTGAGGAGAGCACACTGGAGAAGAGCCCGACTCAGAAGAAGGCTTGCCAAGGAAAAAGCTGAAGTAATCGATAAAAATATTCATATATATGAAAAAAAACAAAATTATTAGGGACTGAGGACCCATTTTATTTTAGATGTCTGTCATGGTTTGAAGGAGAATGGCCCCTATAGGCTCCTATTTTGAATGCTTGGTCCCTAGTTGGTGGAAATGTTTTGGAAAGATAAGAGGTGTGGCCTTGTTGGAGGAGGTGTGTCACTGGGGGTGGGTTTTGAGGTTTCAAAAGCCCAAGCCTGGTCTAGTGTCTCAGCCTCTATCTTTTTCCATTTCTCTGCTGTCTCTGTCTCTGTCTCTGTCTCTCTCTCTCTCTGCCTGCTGCCTATGAATCAGGATGTAAGCTCTTAGCAACTACTCCAGGACCAAGCGTGCCTGCCTCCCTGCCTGCCTGCTGTCGTGCTCCCATCCATGGTGACCATGGGCTAACCCTGTGAAATGGCAAGCAAGCCCTCCCCCCACCCCATTAAATATTTTCTTTTATAAGAATTGCCTTGACCATGGTATTTCATCACAGTAATAGAAGAGTAACTAAGACAGTGTCCTTTGAAGGAGGTTCTGTAGGAGGCTGTAAGGCCAGTTGATTATCAGCATATGTCTAGGGACCTGTAATGGTTAATTTCCATTATCAACTCAACTGTATTAGAATCATCAAATCGCCATGGAAACACATCTCTGGGCATGTTTATGAAGGTTCTGCTGTATAAACGGATGGTGGACTTATCCTGAATGTGAGCAGCACTTTGTCATGTACTAGTGTCCCTAGACTGTATAACAAGAAGAAAAGGAGCTGAGACCTGAACTTCAACTGCTTCCTGACTGTGGACGCAGGGTGATCAGCTGCCTCCAGCTCCTGTTCCCATGCTTCCTCCCATGATGCACTGCATCCCCTCAAACTTAAAGCCACAAGTAACCCTTTCATCCTTCAGTTGCCTTTGTCGTAGCAACAGGGCTAATAATTAGATGCAGGATATGTTGTATGGTGCCGCTCTTTTACAGGGGATTCTGATACTCTTCCTGCCCTGAATGAGGGGACATAAACACCACTCCTCATGTGCTAGTGAGTGTACAAATGGAGGCCAACGTTTTAGTGTCTGAGCTAACGTCTCCTTCGTCACGTCGTCTTAAAGGCCCGTGTGCTTATGACATGCTAAAGCTGGAGCCAGACAAGTTAGACTGGAACAGAGACAGTGAGTCTGTAGAGTGAGTGTCTGAGAACTGGCTCCAGGCTAACCAGAGAGAGAAAAGAGCCCAATGCCTCTGACCTGTTAGAATCTGAATGCTCTCAGTTAGCTCTTTTAGGGGCCAGAGTCCTAACTACTGTAGCAAGACAGGAGAATGGAGAGAAAACAGGATGCCTTGGAAGGAAGAGCTATAACTGACACTTGTGTGGTATGTGATTGATTATCCAGGTAGCATATTTGGAAAGACAGATGCAACCCAAAGCCCCAAAACTAAGTAGCAATTATAACAAGTTTTCAGGATGTAAGACATATTTTACACAAAAGACAAGATTATTTTTCTATATATTGGCAATATAGGAATCTATATATAGGATTTGAAATTAGAAACTACTGTTTTGTACATGGTTTGTCTTTTATAAAACGTGAAATTCAACTTCTAATATAAAGTTGTGTGTGTGTGTGTGTGTGTGTGTGTTTGAAGTGAGGTAAGAAAAAGCAGGGAGAGGGAGGGAGAGAGTGTAAGAGATGGAGAGAGAGAGAGTGAGTGAGAGAGAGAGAGAGAGAGAGAGAATATGAGTAGTGTATGCCTGTCTATGTATACTGGTACACACTCATATAAGAGTACACACTCATACTATGAGCTAAATAAACATCCTTTTCTTTGAATTGACCAAGTGTCAGTGCTTCTGTTATAGGAAAATAAACCAGGCTAAGATAAAAACACAATGTCAGCCTGGAAACATGGCTTGGCAGATATGAGCACTGATTGCTCCTTCAGAGGGCCTGGTGGTCCTCTGCACCCTCTTGGTGCCTCAAAACTGTCTACAACTAACTCTAGTTTTGCAGGAAATTCTTTAATCAAAGAAAGTTATTCCACGATCTTGTTTGGGAAAACCTGTCATCAAGATGCCTTTTCCTTTCAACTTGATCTTCAGACTCAATATATGCCCAATAAATATTAATCAACTGACCCTGAAGATTACACAAAGAAGCAAAATATCAAGAAACAACAACCTGGCGTTGAGAAAGAAGAATAAAGTTGAAGGACCATTATGCCATTTGAAGACTTTCTATTATCCACAGTTGTCAAGACAGCATGGTTTCAGCAAAGGAACAGACAAATAGGCCCTGAGAATAGAGCAGATGTCCTGGACATAGACTCATATGCATTGTGTGAGTTGAATTTTTTCCTTGTGACAAATACCTCAGAAAAGCAACTTAGAGGAAGAAGTTATTTGGCCTCACTTTTTCATAGATTTTAGTCTGTTTTACTCCCCTTTGTGCTTGGCTGGAGAAGGGAGAATCCAAAGACATCCAATGAGCTAACGTCATCACAGGGAACATGGCCCTGCAGGTCTGGAATAACACTTTGTAAGATTGTCACAGACAGCAAGTATTCTGCTTTGAATAAGAATGGCCCCAGTAGACTCATGTGTTTGAAGGCTTGGCCCATGGGGAATGGCACTATTAGGAGGTGTGGCCTTGCTACAGGAAGTGTGTCACTATGGGGATGGGCTTTGAGGTCTCAGAAACTCAATTCAGTCTTTCCTTGCTACCTGAGGATCAAGATGTAGAACTCTCAGTGCTGCCCCAGCACCATGTCTGCCTGGATGCTGCCAGGCTTCCTGCCATGATGACAGTTGCCTGAACCTCTGAAACTGTAGCCAGCCCCACTTAAATGTTTTCCTTTGTAAGAATTGTGGTGGTCATGCTGTCTCTTCACAGCAATAAAACCTTAATGAAAACAGCAAGTAACATGCTCCTGTTAGCCCAGCTACAGTCACACACAGTGATATCCTCTAGACAGACAGGAGAATAGGAAAGAGGCAACGACCATTGTAGCATATGAAATTAGTTTGTGGGCTTGATGCTTCAGATCTTTACTGCGTTGGATATCTGGGCCAAATACCAAGGCTTAATCATTTCTAAGCATTGTAGTTTCAAATATGATATCACTGTACAGCCCAAGAGAAAGGCAGGACGCTGAGCAAGGCAATAAAGGATGATGGGAAGCAGACGTTCCTGCAGAAGCTCTTTCTAAACAGTTCAGTGCTGGGCCTGTACAACAAGGGACAAGATTACAGAGTACCAATGTAGCAAGGATTTCCACTGTTACTCCTTGTCTTTGCAGCATAAAGGACAGAATACACACCCTGGGAATTTACTGTCAATACTAACCATGTGGAGTGGGAACACCTGTCCTCCAGAGTCAGGATTCTTTATGTTGACATAGTTAACCAACTGTCATTGAGAAATTGAAGAAGGCTGCAGACTCTTTCCTCAGAAAAATAAGTGCAAGCACACACCGCCTGAACACAGAATATTGGGGACCACTGTGGGGTGCCAAAAGGAACCTTTTTGTTATTCATTTTACTTCCAGTGACAGATCTTCATAGATGCTCCAGAAAAAGAATATTAATCAATGAAACATTGATCAATACATGAGGCATTTGCTGTGTACAAAGTGCACTCGCTGAAGATGAAAGTTGATAAGATATGGGTGTCCATTAACATGAGTTTTTCTACGACAGCAATTCTCTTTAGATGAGCCTAATAGTCATGGCAGGTTGGGAGTGCTATCATTTACAGCAAGATCACTGACAGCAGAGGTTGTCAGCCTTCTTAATGCTGCGACCCTTCAATACACTGCCTCATGCTGGAGTGAGCCCCAACCATAAAATCATTTTCATTGCTACTTCATAACTGATATGATCAGGTTTTGCCACTGTTATAAACCTTAATGTCAGCATCTGTCTTTTCCGTTGATCTTAGGCAACCTCTGTAAAAGGCACACTCTCACAAGCCACAGGTTAAGAACTGCTGATTTAGAGAGTAGAATCCTCAAATATGACAATCCAGTCTCTGTAAGAGTTAGAGATTATTACCCAGTGAGCCACACAGGTATGAGTGGCTCTCTCCTTAGCGAAAGTCTAGACAGTCATGGAAACTGAGTGTGTTGCTCTGGCTTTAGCCAGATCACCACCTGGAGGATGGGAGCAGAGGCTTCATCTCCAGAGACCCAGACTCCAAAGGTGTAGGATGGAGTCCAGGATTCTGCCTTGGGGCAAGGCCTGCTGCAGGGTTCATCCCATTGCAAGGGCTAATTCAGGTGCTGACCTGTGGCTGGTGCAGATGTAAATGTCACTTTTGTTTCCTCAGATGAATTGGAGAGATGAGAGCCAGACCCGAGCTTTATGGATACATGGCAGAGCCCAGAACACTTCTAAACATCCCTACGTCTAGGCCTGGAAGCTTCTAGACATACAATCTAATCCTCTGCCCGCCGAGACCTGGAAGGCTTCAGCATCCAGCCTCTACCTACTCACCTAGACCTGGAATGTTTCAGCCTCTGAGACTTACTGCTGAACAAATCACTCTTTCTGGTTCCTTGTGAACTCTGGCTGGCTGGTTCAACTCAGCCGTTCTGGCTCGAACTCCTCTCCAAGATGACTGATTCAAACTGGCTACTCTGGGCTTCTGACTGAATTGCTGTGCTCAGAAAGGACTGCCTATGAGCTCTGTGAACTGTTCTGCTCTGCAATGAACTCAACTGGGCTGACTCTCTCCCCTACTGCCCTTAAGTAGCCTCTCTCTCCCATTCTCACGAGAGTTGGGTGTATCCTATCTCTGACTCATTCTGTCAAATCTTTCTCTGATTTGTAACTTTGTCTGCCTCTCAATTAGACCGTCCTTGTTTGGGATTAAAGGTGTGCAATTTCAGCCGAAGGATTAAAGGTGTGTGGTGTGTCTGCATTCCTGCTGGATCTTATCTTTGGATGTGATCCCTTGTCATAGAGGCCATATTGCTGGGTTAAAGTTCCTTTACAGGCTGGGATGGAGGAACTGGGGCACACAATGCAACAATGCATGCCTGTCAGAATTACCCAGGGGGAGATTTTCCCAAAGGACACACAGCCCAGAGGCAGGAATTGGAGTACAAGTGTATGGAGGGTAAATATGTAGAAACACTTAATTCTCAGATATTGTTTTCACCTAAGCTCAGAACCAACATGCACAGGAAATTGCTTGGGTGCTGAACCAGATTCCTTGGGAGTATTGCTACAGCGGTGACCCCTAACTAGTCAGAGGCAACTTCTAAGGGCCCCAAGCAGAGGTGGCTGGGGGGTGGGGCCCGGGCATCTGATTAGATAATGAAAGTATTTGGTGTACACCAGGGCAGGTGGGCATGACAAAAACAAGCCCTGCTCACTTTGTAATGTTGCCCAGGGCTGGGTCCAGTGCCCTGTGACTGAAGCCAAGTTTAGAGGCACAGAACCAGAGCAGTTTCCAAATCGCTTGTTTTCCCCTTACCTCAGGCACACATGTGAGTCCTGAAACTCACAGGTGCCACCCTGCCAACGTGAAAACACCAAGTGAAACTGTATCTGGGTAGCAGAGATGACTCACGAGGCTGGCAGGGTTCTGAGAGGCTACCCTGTTGGGCCAATGGCGGGGAAGTGTGCATAGGCATCAGAAGCCAAGGCTGCTGAAGGAAGTGCCCAATAACTCTCCTTGAGGTGGGGAGCAAGTGCGACACTTCTCACTAGTTAGCAAGCCATCCTGTCCCTTGGCAATGGGATAGACTTTAGAGCTTTTAGCTGCTTTCACTCTTTCAGTCTGTTTTGACTTTCTTTGGACTGTATAATTCACAGGCCCAATCTACTTTTTGTGGCCACGTGGACAGAGGTGGCTCAACTCCCGTGACAGTGATGCAGGAGTGTGACTCATTGTCTTCTGATGTTCTGTACAAAAGACAGGGTCATCTGCAGTAGCTTGCCTGTGGAGGCTTGGAATGGTGAGCTCTGGTCCAAAGACTGAAGGAATTTGCCTGGTAATCCTCTGAGGGTTTCTAGAAGTCAGTGGTTAAGCATTGTATGTAAGGGAGAACATTACAGGGGTGTGTGTGTGTGTGTGTCTATATATGTGTGTATGTATGTATGTGTATGTGTGTCTATGTGTGTTATGTGTGTGTATGTATGTATGTGTGTCTATGTGTGTTATGTGTATATGTATGTATGTGTGTTATGTGTGTATGTATGTGTGTTATATGTGTATGTGTGTTATGTGTGTATGTATGTATGCGTGTTATGTGTATATGTATGTGTGTTATATGTGTATGTGTGTTATGTGTGTATGTATGTATGTGTGTTATGTGTGTATGTATATGTGTGTGTATATGTATGGGTATGTATGTATCCATGTGTGTGTATGTGTATATGTATGTGTATATATGTATGCATATGGGTGTGTATATATGCATGTGTGTCTATGTGTGTATGTGTTTGTATGTGTGTGCGCGTGTGCGCACCTTGCTATTGCCTTTCTGGATATAGAAGTAGTATAAAGGAGCAAAGATGGTTCTCATTGATCTATCATATTAATTTCAGATAAATACCAGGACGAGCATGTGGAATAGTTCCCCCTTTCATGGTTGACCTGTTCAGAAATTAGTTACCATGACTTTATACCATTTAAAGCTGAGACTTTAGATGAGCTGCTTTCTCACCTGGACTGCCCAGTGGAGAGCTGTTTTAAAGTCCTTGTCCACAAGGGTGGGGTCTGCCCCCTTCTTCAACAGCATCTGGGTGTGTTGAGGCCGGTTGTGGAAAGCTGCCCAGTGGAGTGGCGTCATTCCCTGAAATATAATGACCAGAGGGACAGAAATGACCACAGGCTCCTAAGAGGAAACAAGACACAATCTTTGGAAAGCACACCCACTGCTGTTTCTTTGTTACTGTTCATCCATTGAACCGTTTGCTCAAGGGATAATTGATGATTAGCTTTCTGCCAAGTTAATAGGTGTTGAGGATACGAACTTGAGTGTAAGAATCAGGATGCCTGCCCTCATGGGGGTTGGGCTGGGGTCAAATAAAGGAAGACGGACAATGACTGCACATGTGCACATGGAGGAGTCAGGGATTTTCCTGATCGGCAGTGGTCACAGAATATAACCAAGGGAGCAAGGACTTTCTAAAACAGGCTTCTGTGAGATGACTTGAAGGAAGACAGACACCAGCACCAAGCCACACAGCTGAGGATATGCACCAGGAGACAGACATC
Source organism: Apodemus sylvaticus (assembly GCF_947179515.1). Lineage (NCBI taxonomy): Eukaryota > Metazoa > Chordata > Mammalia > Rodentia > Muridae > Apodemus > Apodemus sylvaticus. Next base: position 48,156,516 of record NC_067487.1, read on the forward strand.
TTGGAGTGGTATAACCCCCCAACAAGTCCTGCACACTGTGTGCCTGCTGAGGTCCCAGTGACTAGAACAGAGACCGTATGCTGTGAATGAATAAATGAATGAATGAATGAATGAATGAACTAGAGAAGAGAAGAGAAGAGATGAAATCCAAGACAGGCTGATCTTGGGAGGCCCGTAGGCATACCAGTCCTGCATAAATCATCTGGATTTTATTTCCTATCAGAGGAAACAAAGTGGTGGATTTCAAGTGGATGTCGGAATGATCTGATTTACACTGTTGTGAGGAATCCCCTGGGAGAGTGGGGCTCGCTGAGTCTATCCGATGCAGCTCAGCCTCTCTGAGAACTGCAGGCCACGTACTTACGGGATGGATGGCCTAATGGCGAGTGATTTTATGCTGGGCAAGGGTAGTGTCAAGAAACAGTGGTATTTGGGAGTATGACAGGGGAGATGGTCTCTCCCTGATCACTCCTTTCACCCACATGAAGACATTCAAAGTGAACTGAGTTTAGGATTCCCGAGAAAAGGCCAAGGGACAGAGGAGCTATGGAGTTCTTCTTTTACAGTTATTCCTGCAGACAGCATGAAGACAGGTAATAGGTCTGTTCTGCTGCACAGGATGAGCTGAGTACAGGAGACAATCCTTGATCTAGTCACCCCAGAGTATTTATTGATCCAGGAATTTGTAAGAGTTCTTACAGCCATCGCCTTACTTCATGCTCCAAACCACCTTCTGGTGTAAAGGCTATGGGAAATCTCTCCCCATGTTCCCAAGATATTGCTTCTTCTCCCAAGACACACAATCAGACCACGTTCTAAGCTCTCTACACCTGGGCCAGCCATGCAACTGAGTTCCAACCATTGGAAAATGGACAGGAGGCACACAGACTCCCTGGAGGCCTGGTCTAGAGAACACACCTTTCTCCACACCGGCTTCCGCTTCTCATCTCACTGGGTGTAGAGGACAGGGCTGTAGATGAGGATGGGACCACACAACTGCAAAGCCCGAGACCCTAACTGAAGAGAGGTCATCAGAGGTCAGATCCACCTCACCCTGTAGCATTACCACCGTGATGGGAACCAATGTGTATTTTCGTGTGCCAGGACATGGCTATTTTGTGTCACCAGAGCAGCTAGAGAACCCTGGCCTCTGCCATTGTCCTCTAGAAGAAGAAATAGCCCCAATGAAGTGCTCAATTTCCTTAATCGTGTAATTGGGTCGGAGATTTACCACTACAGCTCAAGCAGAGTGATAGCAAAAGTAAGCCCAGGGTATAAGGATTGTGGAGCGCTGGGCTTAGGATGCTAAATCTCCTCAACCAGTTTCGGACTTTTGTTTTGTTTTGTTTTCTTTTGTTTTGTTTTGTTTCAAGATTTTTTTGAGACAGGGTTTCTCTGTGTAGCCCTGGCTGTCCTGGAACTCACTCTGTAGACCAGGCTGGCCTCCGAACTCAGAAATTTGTCTGCCTCTGCCACCCAAGTGCTAGGATTAAAGGCGTGCACCACCATTGCCCGGCTCAGTTTTGTATTTTAAATCTGTAATTTATGGCGAGTTTGCAGGTTTGGGTTTCAAGTGTCCTCTAATACCGAGCCTCTAGAGCTGGTCTTGGGGCTGTTTGACAAATTGATTTGACATCTGGGAAGGAATATTGACCTAGAGACGCTGGGGCTTGACTACTTGGTACAACTGCTGCATTTTCTCTTGGAATGCAGAGTCATGCCTCGAGTTTTTATGGATCTTCTTCATTTTCAGTCAAGCCACTGGGATTAAAATTCTAAGTATGAGGGAACTGAATTCTTTTTATTTTATTTCACATTGGTTACTACTTCTTGGTGAGATCCTGTTTCAGTCACTGGCTTCACGATGGCTGGGCTCTTGTCTGCCTGTCTTAATCCTGAAAGCTCTGAGCAGGGTTGGGACCATTGCTAAGGGAATACTAGTTATTAAGTGAGTGTATGTCTTCTAACTGTTCTTGACTACATTTCTTGATTTTTGTACAGTTTGGTTTCGCCTTGTGTCAATTTGTATTTTCACTTTTGTGGTATATGTTCATACATGTGCTCACGTGCACATGTGTGCATGTGAGTATATGTTGATGCAGAAGCCAGAGGTTGATGCAGAAGCCAGAGGTTGATGTCCAGTATTTTCTGGGTTGTTCCCTACCTAATCTTTGAAACCATTGAAGATGGAGCTCACTGAATTGCCTGGGCTTGCTGGTAGAGACAGAAACCTATCTCCGTTTCCGTAGTTCTAGGTTCACATTGTGCTTGGCTTTTGAGGTGGTCCCAAACTTAGGACCTTAAGACTGAGCAGAAGGATGTGGACAGCTGAGCCACTTTCTCAGTCCCAGCTTTGCATTTTTATATACACATAAGAAGAGAAGCTGTAGAATGAACTCTCCATACAAGACGAACTTGTTTAACGATTGCTGTTACCAACTTAATTAATCCACACTTTAGAATTTTTTGGTGAGTGTTTCCAAAAGAGCTCCTTCTTAGAACTACTATTAACTGAGGAGACGGCTCAGTTTGTGCTTGATTCAAAAGCAGGAGAACCTGAGTTTGGCTCTCCCACAGCCTTGTTAAGAAGCCAGGCCTAGCAACACACATTTGTAACCCCAATATTGAAGAGATGGATGGAGGAGGATCCCAGGGCTTGCTGGTCAGTCAGTCTAGCCGAACTGGTGAGCCTCAGGTTCACAGAGATATTCAATCTCAAAAACTAAGGTGGAGTGCAACTGAGAAAGACATCCAATATTGACCTCTAGACTGAGCGCGCACGCACGCACACACACATACACACACACAGGGGGGGGGGGAGGAGGAAATGTGCAATAGATAGCAATGTCTATAGAACTGTGATTTAAGCATGTTGCAATTCACTATGAAAACGAGGTTGTAAATTAAACTGCAGTTATGCAAGGCTAGCAATTGTGTCCCACTTGGACTTGCTACATTGTAAACATTATTCTTTTAAAACAATAAAACATCTAAGGGCAACTCCTGCATGTTTTGGTAAAGGAGTACAGACAATAAGAATGTTACTATGTTTTAAAAACATTTATAGTTTATTTTGTATGTGTGTTTGTCAGAGGACAGCTTGCAGCTTTTGGTTCTCACTTTCCTGGATAGAACTCAGGTTGCCTGGCTGGCTGGCAAGCACCTTTTCCTGCTTAGCTATCTGACCAACCCAAATGTTACCTTCGTGCACCTATTTGGCACCAAGAAATCTGCATGTATCATCTTATTGAATTTTTACAGTGACCCCCAAGGATAGGAGTTTTAGAATCCTTTTTAAAGTGAAGAGGCTGAAATAGACAGGTTAAGCAATTTGCCTAAGACACTGGCTGAATATTTGGTAAGGCTGGAATTCAAATCCATGTGTCTGTGGTTCTGGAGAAAAATTATCTTCATCATATTGGTAGATTTCTATGCTTGGAAGGGAACTCGGGTGCTGAGAAATTGTGGGGGGTGTGTGTGTGTGCGCGCGTGCGCGTGTGACCTTAACTGACTCAAGACTTGTCACTTTATTCAGTGGTGATTCTCACTAGGGTACAGGTTGTGTACAAATAGCTGTGCTATTTGTCTCTAGGTTTCTTCTAAAAAGTATAGTTAGTAACCCTTTAGAAATAACTCCTCTGCTGCTGTTGTTGTTGTTTTTGAGACAGGGTTTCTCTGTGTAGCCCTGGCTATCCTAGAAGTCACTCTGTAGACCAGGCTGACCTCCAACCTGCCTCTACCTCCCAAATGCTGGGATTAGGGGGTGTTTGCCACTATTGCCTGGCTAAAGTTAATATTTTAAATGTAATTTTTACTGTTTTCGTTGGTTAGAAAAGCAGTTAGGCATTGCCAAACCTTCATCCCCAGCAGCGTTCACTCTGAGAAATAGCAACTAAACCTCTTCTCCTTTCCCCTTTTAAACTGAGTGTTGGGATTAAAGGCGTGGACAATTATTTCTGGCTAGAAATAACTCTTTTTGGCCACCAACGATGACTCGCTTTAACTTCCCTGAACATTGTAAACATTTGTAAACTTTCAGTCAAGAGAAATTTCCTATTGCTGTTTTTTTTCTTTCCCCCAAGCTGAGCTAATGAGAAATAAAAATAACTCCTCCTCGTAGCATTTAAAGCTTTCAGAAGCTCATGGGGAAGCTGGGTAAGTCATTCAGGCAGCTGGGCAGCCACAGGTATTGTGCAAGCTATCCTAGAGGAACATTTTTCTACAACTGCTTCCTCCTTTCGTCAGTTTCCGGGGAGACTGCAGGCAGTCAGGCTGTGCTGGTGAAGACTCTGGGGACTATATACAGGCAGGCTTCATTCAGGCTAGGAAGCTGGTCTGTGCTAAGCAGTGGTAGACATCACAATGGAAATGTGTAAATGTAACCGCATAAGCTGCCTGTGACTGGGCACACAGCAGGCGTTCAGGATATGTTTTCTAGAAGCAGTGAATTCCAGCGTATCAAGGATCTCTTGGACACAGGAAGTATGGAACCTGTTTGATGTGAGATGGCGACCCTCATCCGAGTTTACCACTGTCTGTATTCTTGACTCCACTGAGGGTTTAATTGGACCTCGGAAACACTCAGGAGGTGAAAAAATGAAAAATCATAGACATGGTGCACAGAAGTCCCCAGATGGCCTTGGTGACAGTGGAACTCTATTCTTATGAAAAATAAACATCAGTTCAAAGACCAGAAGGATAATTCACATTAATTTAGGAATTTAAGCTCTCCAGAATGCGTTTTTTTTTTTTTTTTTTTTTTTTTTTTTTTGACATAGGGTGTGTCTTGAGGTTCTCGTAGGACTCAGAGCCGGTTGTTGCTGGTGGTGCACAGGAAGGCCATTGTGAAATGACACTCTTGTACGGATGAGTAACTCTGTGTCCTGAGCCCAGGATGTTCTATTTCAACTTCTGCTTAGCTGTCAGATAGTAAAAGAATCTCAGATCTCCCTCTCTGACAACCATTGCTATCTTTTTTTTTCTGAACCACAAATTGGATTCGTGTGAAGCAATCTCACCACCTCTCCTTAACACTGAAGGACACAGAGTAATGTTGATGTAACCATGTGAAGCACGGCCTTGTCCTAGGTGTGCAGAACAATAGCAGGGATTTGAGAGATCCGCAGAACACCTCTGTACCTCGAAGGGTCTAGAACTGCATGGAAGTTCAGCTTCTCCCTTGTTGACATTTAAAAGCTGATTTAAAAAAATGAGGACAAGACTGGACTGTTCCTAGACAAGAACTGGGAAGCTTTACTGTATACAAACTAGGCCATGAGAGGATGGGGGAGGGGACTGAGATAGAGGAAGATTGGAGAGCTGGTGGGTAAAAGGCAGGAGCATGCTAGGAGACCAACCAAGAGGCCAGAAGGCTGGGTGTCCAAAATGGCCGAGGTTATACAGGAAAGAGGAGCTGGGGGCAGGGAAGGGAAAACCCTGCCCCTGGGAAGAAGAGGTGGGGGGAGGGGCAAGAGGTGCTGGGAGGAGCCTCAGGTACTGAGGGAGAGCTAACCAGAGCCTACTTTGATGCATCAATAGGCACCACAGTTAGCTTTGAGATCTAACAAAAATTCACACAACATTAACCTCCCAGCGAAATGTGGGTAATCCCCAAAAAGTTATAAAGTATCCCTCAAGGGGAAAAAAAGATTAGAAATGCATGATGTTCTCTATTTTATTTCACTTCTATTTGGAAGAAACAAAAACCAAACCAAACCAAACTAAAACATAAAACCAAACTCCTACACATAAGGTCAGTAAATTGATTCCCTATCTTTTTTTTTTCAATATAACAAAAATGCCTTTATTACAAATTTCTGCAAACTAGAAAATGCAGAAAGTCTATGCTAAGTAGACACAGTAGGAACTCAACACATACTACACAGGCAGGGAAGGCTAAGTCATTCAATGCCCAACATGTTCCTGGAAGATTGTTTTCCTTGAATGACAACTGACTAGAGTAGCAGCTATATCCGTTGGGTAGAAATAAGGGTAGAGCCAGGCATTGGTGGCGCATGCCTATAATCCCAGCACTCTGGGAGGCAGAGGCAGGCGGATATCTGAGTTTTGAATTTATCATATCAATTAAGATAAAATATTTGTATATATGTGCCAGTTTTGAAAATATTTATTTATTTTAAAGTGTGTGTGTGTTGTGTGTGTAAGAGAGAAATCTGCATACCAGTCAGTGCCTGTGGAATTTCAGTCCCCTGACACTGGATTTATAGGTGATTGTGAATTACCCTGACATGGGAACCAAACTTGAGATTCCTGAAAGAGTGGTACAATCAAGTCCTCTTAATTGCTGAGTCATCTCTTCAGTAAAACACACACACACACACACACACACAGACATACACACACACTTTTTGATATCTACTATGTGTAAGTTATTGAGATAGGGTCAGGGAGTACAAAGGTGAAAGAGACATTGTCCTCAGAAACTTAAGGAATTTGGGGATCCAAGACAGAGGGACTTGAGGGCTCTTAAGCAGCAGTGACTTTTCTCTACTTTAAAATATGATCAGTTTTAGTGTAAAGGTTTGGGGTATTTAGATGCTCTAACATTTGCCTTCTGTTAACCATCAAGCCAGATGTCTAGAGTCAGGGACTATTTCTTCTGATTTCACTTTTGGGAGCGCACTGGCTAGAGTTACGGACTAGGAATGCAGAGGGTGGGACCGGTGCCATGGACCATGTCCAGAACTTCACATCTGCTTTTGCGAGTTGAATTTATTTTCTCAGAGTACTGTTATAACTGGTATTTGGATTATGAGGCTGCTCCTAAAAAATGTACTAACATAAAATCATGCATAAGATCAATACTGCATCCTAAATACCAGGCATGCTGGCACATCTCTCCGCCGATGCACTAAGAATTCTAACCCAGATGCCAATGGCCCACAGCCCCTCCTGAGGGCGTGCTTTTCCTATGAAAGCTGAGAGCAGGACAGGCTAGATTCCAGACAGCCAGCAACTTGATAGTTCCCTCTATGAACTAGACAAGCCTCCATTGATCTTTCTGAGTGCCTTAGACTACCTATGCAAAGGACATCTGACCCATCTGGCCTTTCCCGCCATGAGCCTCTTCAGTGTGGATAGCTCCTAAAGAAGTCAACTTGCAATCAAACAGCATAGTAAGAATGAAACAAGAAAACAAAAGCTGGTCACTGGAGTAGAACAAAGAGTTGAGAAATGAAACCACAGACAAACTACACAGAGAAAATTTTTAGTTCTTTGTAATTAAGTTTCTGAGGGTAAATAGACATTCTTGAAGAAGGAGAAGGAGAAGAAGGAAGAAGAAGAAGAAGGAGAAGGAGGAGAAGGAGAAGGAGAAGGAGAAGGAGGAGGAGGAGGAGGAAGAAGAAGAAGAAGAAGAAGAAGAAGAAGAAGAAGAAGAAGAAGAAGAAGAAGAAGAAGCCAAATCAAAATCAGACACAGGAAAAACCAATCATCTTAATAAATCGGATTCACAAGTTTGTGAATACGGCACTGTGAATAGTTCAGCAAACTGAAAATATATTTTAAACCTAGCCAAGACAAAGGAGCAGAATTCAGAATATATAAAACAACAAGAAAACAACCAGCGCCCCTGGAGATGAATGGAAAGGGACTGCAGAGAGGCAGATCATGAAAGAAGATACACGAAGAGTGACAAATGCAGAGAAGATGCAGTCTCAAGTGAGGAATGAAAATTAAGTATAGCTCAACAGCCCTTGGAGAGAGGCTACTTAGCCTATTGGCAGAGGCGCATCAATCGGTGTTTTGAGAAACAAGTAGGCAGTATATATTAAACTAAAAATGAACGTGCTATTTCCCAGACATTATTTTTCTGGAGACATTCTTCCGTAAGGGACTCAAGGAGACTTGCATAAGACTGGTTTTTTTTTTAGATTAGCGTTATGATGGTTGGAAAACTAGAGGCAACCTGAGTATCCATTCACAGGGGAAGAGATGAATGGATTGAAGTGTTTTCCTAGTGGGGGCCAGATTTCTACCCATGAACATCCCACGAGAACTGAAAAAGTAAACTCAAAGAACAACACACAGGGTGTGATACCTTCTGTGTGGTAGTCTGGTTTCTATGAATACAGGGGGTAGGTAAAATGATTACTTCGAGGCCCACGTGGTTGGCTGGAATTAGTGAGGGAGGGGCTTTCTAATATTACGTGTAGCATTGAAGTTACTGAATAGAAAGAAAATATGAGTATATAAAATCTGGACCCCAGAAGAATCATTTCATGTCATGACCTCACATAGGACAATCTCGGAAACGATACCCATTTTCATGATATACGAGCATCACATTCTAGTTTTAGAACTTTTTCAGAAATTGTTTTTCCCTCCTTTCCTCTTTTCATGACTCTTCCCATCTGTGGCCTTCACATCCATGGATTCAACCAAATGAGGATTGAAAATACTTGTGAAGATCAGAACTGTCTTAATCATGCACAGAATTCTTTCTTGTCATTAAATGATGCAGTCTAACAACCATTACACATTGCTTTCGATGCCTTAGGGATTTATTGTCCTCACTCTCAAGATTTCAGGTCTGAGAAAAGTCACCGACAAAAACTACAGTTTTATAGATGACACTCGAACTTCTGATTCTCAGTATCCTAGAGAGAGCTTAGGACTAGTTCCCCATAAATACAGAGAGCTGACCATATATTAAATTTACATGTATTCATATAGATGCACACAGTACAAAAACCACAGATTTGAATACATTAGTGGAACCAATATGCATAACATAAAAACCACTTTGTGTGACTTAGAATAAGCCTGTAAGCCTGTCATCAAGAAGCTCTGGTAAGAAATAGGAGCAAGTTCTAATGTGTTAATGGACCAGCCACACAGCACCACAAAGTGGCAAATTGATGTGTTAGTGAACTAGCCCCAAGCTGTGAACTCTGATAACCCAAAGCCACCACCTAGTGAAATGAAATACAAATTGGAACTTTAGAAATGATCTCTAGGATCTTACTGGCCCTGCCTTAGTCAGCAATGTGCTTGGTTTATTGAGCTTACACTTCCACATTGCTGTTCATCACTAAAGGAAGTCAGGACTGGAACTCAGCAGGTCAGGAAGCAGGAGCTGATGCAGAGGCCATGGAGCGATGTTTCTTACTGGCTTGCTTCCCCTGGCTTGCTCAGCCTGCTCTCTTATAGAACCCAAGAGCACCAGCCCAAAGGTGGTACCACCCATAAGGGGCCCTCCCCACTTGATCACTAACTGAGAAAATGCCCCACAGCTGGATCTCATGGAGGCACTTCCCCAACTGAAGCTTCTTTTTCTGTGATAACTCCAGCCTGTGTCAAGTTGACACACAAAACTAGCCAGTACAGGCCAGCACCCAAGGCAGGGCTTCTATAGCCTCTGTGTTGATGACACCCATCATCAGAGGACCTGAGACGGCCTCTGTGTGTGGTCCTGACTCCTTTGTGTGTGACCTTTGAACTTCTGGCACTGTTGCTGAGCTCACTCATGTCTGCCCAACTGTTAGCACTAGCCACTGGCCAAGACCTTCTAAAACCTCCAGCAGTGCTATCCTGCCAGCCCCCCACAATGAAGGACTTTACTGCGGAGGTAGGTTGAGCTGGCAAAGTCCTTGAAGTGTCCTCACCTTAGAAAAATCCCCAGTCACATCCTCCTGCAGTATTTCCTGCCCAGCCAATGGTTCCTTGCTTGGGGAGATGTCTGTAGCATAGTATTATAAGGGTGTGAATAAACCAAGCTAATTCGAAAGACAAATTCTGTGTGGACATCCTAATTGCCAAGCAAATCACAGCCCACAGGCTACACTCCTGTTTCTACAACAGGAAAGCTAATTAGAGGGAGCTTTCGGTTGAATGCAGACCTGCTGAGACATCTGTTTAAGAGGAACATATCACCTTTAAGACTGCTGTTTTCTGACCTTAGAATTCGGTTGGTCAAAACACAGCTGTGATAGCAAAAGGAATTTTTGTTGTTGTTTTGAGGGAGTCTCTCTATGTAGTTGTGGCTGTCCTGAAGTTTGTATAGAGACCAGGTTGATCTCAAACTCACAGAGATTCTCCTGCCTCTGACTCCTGAGTTATCCTGAGATTAAAGGTATGCACCACTATGCCCCTCAGTTTTTGTTTGTTTGTTTGTTTTGTTTTTTAAAACAGAGATCACTTTGCCTGAGGAAGAACCAGAGATCTTTTAAAGATTTGCATTCACCTCGGCTTCCATGGGTGAAATAGGGGGATGGGGAACTATGATTTACTTGGGACACTACTGGTTCAGTTTCAAAGCAGCCAGAGTTGCAGGTCTGCAAGTGGAGTCTGGATTTAAAGTATGAATGGCTGACTCACCAGCTGCCTAAATAAGACCCATGTTTGGGGTGAGGCTGGGGCTGAGGTAGGGGAAGTGGTTGGTAGCTTACTTAGGGTTCAGATGCTCCCAATGTGCAGACGCAGCGCTCTGCTTCACACGTGGGCACAGACTGATGAGTGCACCCATCTCGACTCTGATTCTCCTTTTTAAAGCAGAAGTCTAAAAAGGTGCAGTTCTGTCCTCTGAGGTTTCCCTTTGGGTCACTGATGATTTGTGAAGTGTACACAGTGTGTGACCCACAGATCAGGGAGATGCTCAACCTCAAACCCAAGTTGTAGACAGGGGCTTTTGGGTGTGGCCATCAGGATGGTCAGTGGGAGGCCTTTGATGAGAGGCTCAAGACATCTGGGGGCAGAGATGTAAACCAGGAGGAAGCTTTGAGGTCCAGACTCCTAACTCAGTGTCTACGACCAGCTGGGTCTAGCAAAGACAGTGTAGTGTGATTCTTGTGTATGCATGTCTTTAGACTACACTAGACTTTTCTCGATATTACCAAACCCTTCATACTGAAGAGTATCCTAGCCAAGCATGTGTTTATATAGAAAGCACACCAAGAGCCCAGATTTTTCAGCTGAATTTGGGATGCTTGTAATAGAAACCTATTGGCTGATGAAAATCAGCACTTGTCCTTGTAAAACTTGACATAGCTATAATAAATAACTATAAGAAACCCCTTAGCTGCTCGGGGGCAGTGCTGAAGGGTCTAACCTGGACCTCTGTTCAAAGATGATGATTTGGAAGCCTCCTGCAAGGCTGACTTAGCAATGTGAAGGAAGCAACAGTCATGATTATCAGGGACTAGCAATGCTGATCTGGAACTATTCTGTCTGTCCTCCTAACTCAGAAAAAACACATCTGAAGTCGTTGCCTGTTATTTATGTTTGGAGGTGACTCTAGAAGACAGGAGAGGGAATGCCCAGAGGGAAATAACAAAACTGCAGTCACATAATTATCGCCTAAGAACTCAACGCAAGAATAGGTCTCGGTGGTACCTTTTCTTGGCTGCTCACACCCAACAAGCCAGAGCTTTGCCTGAGGGGAGGAGCAGAGAAACTTGGCCGCTAAGAGGGGTGTGCAAAGGATGTCTTCCGTCCTCACATGCAGAACGTGGCTGGGGAACAGCCTGCTCACCTCTGTGTCCTGATGGTTGATCTCACCGAGGCTGGATTGCTGCAGCAGAACTGTGAGGAGCCTGTTGGGAAGAACAGAGTGGATCAACAGCCCAGTCAGCCATGGGTGCTTAAAACGGGTGTTAAGGCACAAGGCCAGGGATGGAGATGGAGGCCTCCAGATAAAACGAGGCCCTTCCAACTATCCAAGACAAGGTGCATGGGAAACAGGAGCACGTCTGTCTTCTCCAGCCTCTCCCCATTGTAGTGCGAGGCAAGACATGGAGCCTTCAGCCTCACGCTCTGTCACCCATGTAGTACCTCAGTGGTCACAGTCATGTGCTTTGTGCTGCCTGGCTTTTTTTGCCTTTGCATAAGCATATGCAGTGCTTGCATCTACACGTCTGCGTGCTGGTAAATCAGGGACATCTGAGCAGCCGATGGCAGGACTCAGCGAGCGAGCAACAACAGCCAGTGATTCTCAAGTTCAGTTTCAGTGCCCTGAACTTGGTTGTCTGAGGTCAGCACTCCCTCCATGAGATAGAGGCGGTTGGAGGCACTGGTTCTTGGGCCAGGCTCTGGAGCCAGACTGTCTGGGTTCACATGTCAGTCCTGCCAAACTCTGTGCTCTGAGCCAAGTTGTTTACTGTCTTTCTGACTAAGCTTCCTGTCTTTGGGGGCAATATGTCCTGGTCTCACAGCTCAGTGAGGGGACAGCTCAATGATTGAGATAATATGCCTAACGCATGTAGAACATGTCCAAAAGACAAACAAGGTATTTCCAGAAACATTAATCCTAGATTCTTGAGCCTTCGGCCCCATCTGTGAACCACCAGGGAGATTTTAAAAATCACAAACAGCAGGACTGACTCAATGGGTCTTGGAGAAGCCTAGGTGTTACAGTGGAAAAGCACCTTTTCAGGCCAATCTGGTAAACAGCCCTGTTTGGAAACCACTGAGAAGGTGCTGGTTAGTTAGTGAACCAGGGTTTAAGAAAGTGCAGGCAGAGAGGCCCAAATGATCTGTATAAGAATTCACTGAAAAAGAAATCTGTTTAGTTTTATTCTCCATTCCACTTTTCTTCTTTCTGTGTATGTTCTCTGTGTTCATGTGTTCCTATGTATGTACATATTTATGTCCATGCATGTGTGCATATGTGTGTGTGTGTGGTGTATGTATGTATGAATTTATGGTGTATGTGTGTGCACAAGTGTACATGTATATATGTGTGGGGTGTGTGTATGGGTACATCATGTGTATGTGTGTATGTGTGTGCATGTGTGGTATGTGTGTGTATGGTGTATGCATGTATGAATGTGTGGTGTATGTGTGTGTGCATGTGTGCATGTGTATATGTATGTATGTGTACTTATGTACATGTGTATGTGCATGTGTAGTGTGTGCATATGCATGTGTGTGTGCCAGTGTGTGAGTAGGTGTACATGTGTGCATGTGTGGTATGTATGTATGTATATGTATGGAATATGTATGTATATACTTGTGTGCATATGTGTGTGTGTGTGTGTGTGTGTGTGTGAGTGTGTGTGTTCAGGGGTGGATATCAGGTGTCTCCTTTAGTTGCTGTTCATCTGTTTTTATTTTATTTTATTTTTTTCCCGACAGGGTCTCATACTGAGCCTGGTGTTCACTGATTGTCCAGGCTGCCCTTGTCAGTGATCCCCAGAGCCTCTCTTGTCCCTGCCTCCTCATCCCCAATGCTGGGATGTAGATTTAAGTCGCTGTGACTGTCCATGCATCCTAGGATCTACACTCGGGTCTCTGTGCTTTTGAAAGCCATCTTCCCGGTCCTTCCCTCCAGTTTTCACTCACTCAGATTAGATGACATCTCAAACCCTAGCATTAAATTACTACCAACAAGAGAGGGAAAGAACGCTGGACCCTGCACACTGCCTTGTACCAGACACAGTGCAGGGAAAGTCTGGATAGGGATGAGCTCATCCTTATTTGCTATTGGTGTGAGATGGCTGGAGAGGCCTGAGAGAGATTTTCCACTGTCTTCGGGGAATCTAAGCTGCTGCTGAAGCTAAATTCCTGCCTCATTGCTGTAGTGACCTTCCCATGCACACCAGCAGTGGAGTGAAGGGCCCAATGGCTGTAGCAGGCAGAGAATTCCTTGCACAGAAATTTGTCGGAGTGGGCTAAAACTGTGAGCAGAGCGTCTCTTTTATGCTTTCTGAATTCCAGACTCATTCCTTTATCTGATAGGTAGTCATTATAAAAATAATTGAATTGGGGTGACACTTTCTATAATTTTTGCCTTTGGGTATATTTCCCATTCTGATTGCTTTATGGGTGGGAGTGAGACTGAACTGGTGACTGTTTCCTCTCTCTCTCTCTCTCTCTCTCTCTCTCTAGGGGTCATGTTTAATCTTTAGGGTCCCTTTGGTTTTCAGTAGGTGCAGAAGTGGGAATCAAGAGCTAAGGCAATGACTGGTTCTCACCCTTCCTAACGCTGCGACCCTTTAATACAGTTCCTCATGTTGTACTGACCCCATCCATACAATTATTTTTGTTGCTACTTCATAACTGTAAATATACTTCTGCTATGAATCACAATGCACTTATTTGAAATGCAGCATATTTGATATGCAATCCCAAAGCGGTGACGTCCCACAGGTTGAGAATCGCTGAGCTAGGGCCAGTGTTAGGCTCACAGCTAGCCCAGGTTGAACGACTCCTCTGGACTCCGACAGGTTTTCCTTTGTGGATCCAGTGGAGAAACATGGCTCCCAGGAAAGTGAGACTCGGTGAAGACTGGAATAGGAGTAATCAGAGAAAGAGCCCAGGCCACAGCCTGAGTGGCCCCCAAAGCTGTGGCATGAATGCCTTTCCCCACAGGCCTCTCACATTCCTTCTCTCTGCAAGCCCTGGCTCTGGGGTTGACCTTCGAGGATGACATTAACCAAGATTCCACACCTAGGATTTGGTTGTTTAGTGAGTGGGAGCATCTCAGGAGGAGGGGCAAATCAGATTAGCTTCTGGCAATAATTCCTTGACCCCTTTAGATTAAGGGATGGGAAAAATTTTCTGATGTACTTTATTTTTTTTAGATTTTATTATTATTATTATTATTATTATTATTATTATTATTATTTTTAGTATCTTGCCATGTACCCCAGCTGGCTCTGAACTCCTAGGTAGCACAGGCTGGCATCAAAGCTGTGGTTCTTCTCCCTCAGCTTAGGCTAACAGGCATGTGTCACTGTGCTAGGTGAATAGAGAGCGCCACCATCTCTTGCTAGTTTCACTGGATTTTCCTTGGTTGATACCGTTCGGAACCCCCTGACTTCTCTCTCTGACGGGCCAGCCTGTGCTCTTTAACTATTTAATTTTGAAATCTTCTAGACTTATTGGTCTTCAAAGCTGGACACAGATATCCAGATGAAGAGAGCTCTCTCTCTCTCTCTCTCTCTCTCTCTCTCTCTCTCTCTCTCTCTCCCTTCTTTCTCTCTCTCTCCCTCTGCCCCCATCTCTCCCTATCTCTATCTCTCTAGCAATAATTCCTTGTCCTCTTTAGATTAAGGGGTGATAAAAATTTTCTGCTTTTTTGAAGAATGTAAGTTCCTTGGTTGTTTGGTTTTTGTGTGTGTGTGTGTGTGTGTGTTTATTTGGGAGTGTTTTGTTGTTTGTTTTCTAGTATCTTGCCATGCACCTCTGGCTAGCTTTGCACTCGTAGGTGCTATAGGTTGGCATCTCTTTCTGTTCTCCCTGAAACTCCATCTCCTTCTCTTCTCCCTGAAACTCACCACACTGCTGGCTAAAGCCACCACATAGCATTCCTACGCTTCAGCCTGAACTGGAAACTAGATATTCTCTGTGAAGCCTGCTGACCCCTTGCTGTTCTGTGCTGTGGAGGTCATCTGGCTTGCTCTCTATCTGCCTCAGCTCTGGAACACTTGCTGGCCTCAGTCTTGTTCTCCTAGAGTTCCAGCCTGAGGCTGTGGTGGCCAGAAACATTTCCTCAGCCCTCCCTACTGGAACCTGTTCAAACTGCCCTCAGATCTCAGGGCAGTTCCAGGCTACTACATATCAGGTACCAGGACATCGAACAGGGGTCCCCAGCAGGTGCCTTCCCTCACCCAGGGCCATGACTAAATAATGAGAGACAGAGGACTGCTGTTAGGATCCATGCTTCCTCCCAACTATCCAGGGGGCTTGGACAAGTTATAACATTCTCCGGGCCTCATATGTACACTGCATCCTGCCTTTAGCCTACAGAGAGATTCAGGCTCTCTGGTTTGCATTTCCATATGCACAATGAAGAGGATACCTTCTAAAGCTTCAAGATTTGCTATAACTTTAAGTGAGTCAATGCTTATGAAGCAGTGAGGATCACTGTCAAGTGCCCACCCCTGACTTTTCTATATTTAACAAACAAACAAACAAACAAACAAACAAACAAACAAACAAAAACCTTGCCAGATCTTGTCTTTTATGGGTCTTCTCTGATCACTCTCAGGTGATTCAGGTGGCAGCACAAATCAGCTAAAGGCATCATAGAAGCAGCTTACTGACCCTGTAGGCTCCCAGCCCTACAGCTCAGGGATGGCAATGAATAGAGATGTTCCCCACAAGCCAGCCATCTCTCCTTCCTGTCCCTAATGCCATCTGGATGCAAGCGTGTGCTGTAATGGACTCTCCACACCAGGTTACAGCATTAGTAACTTATAGGAAGCCAAGGCAGGGATCCAGGAAACCCTGTGGTGATGAGAAGATGCAGAAATGCTGGCGATGCGGCAGCAGGGGGAGAAGGGGGAAGATGAAAAAGAAAAGGAAAAAAAAAAGCTGCCCATTACCATGGAGACCATGAAGCAGTCCTTCAGAGACTGGTGGATTCTTCCAGAGGAAATTGTTTCTTGCTTTTCAGTGCAAGCGCCTACATGGCTGTACAAACACAGCTCTGTGTCTTTGAGACTTTGTCCTAAGGATGCTGCACCCTCTTTTCCCCAGCCAAGGGCACTGAAAGGGAGAAAGTGTGGGCCTGTTGAGATGCTAAGAGCTCCGAGCAGGCACTCTGCGTTCATCGGGCTAATGTATAAATCGCATATCCCTGTGTCTGCTCCAATCCCCACTGCCTCCTGGGCCTTAGCTGAGGATGTGAAGCCAAGCCAATCAGAGAACCTGGGTCTCTCCGTAGGCTAAAGGCAGAATGGAAGCGTCCTCTGGACTGCTTAAAAGTAGCTTCAGGCTGAGGCTTTCCTGTTAATAGCCTCCAGTGGGTGTCGCCTGGGAGGAGCTTGCTGTTTGGAAACCTAAGGGTCAGCAGATTTTTAAGCCAGTGTAAACAGCTTTTCACAAGATCTCTCTGGGCATGTGGCTGTTCTTGCTGCTTACTAATGTGAAGAAAATACAGATCGACCTGCGCTCACAAGTTGCACAGGGAGTTTCTGGTGGAACCGAATAGCCTGAGTTCAATTATGCAGTCCCAAAGCAGTCTGTTTCCTTGAGTCTACCCAAACGGGAGTGAATGTTTCTATCCCAGCATCCTTTGCAGGATATTGCGGCGGGGGGGGGGGGGGTATTGCATGCTGCTACAGGGCGATGTGCACAAATAGCTCTTTGTTTGCATGCATCTTCTGCAGAGCTGTGAGTGTCAAGGTGGGAACTAGTGGGGCGGTAATAAGGGGATCCTATTCTTTAACGCTAGCCTGTGCTAGTCGTGTCTGTCTACAATCACACTCAGCCTTAATGCTTTCTGAACACAATGTACCAGGTACCATGGTCAGTACTGTGGCTAATATATTTCCCTCTAATTCTGCCTCTCTTTACTTTCTAGAAAAGAAACGTATCTGCCTTGACATATTAACTTGTCTAAGACAAAGGATTGGTTAGATGCGGCCAGATTCAAATTTAGTGTGACTCCTAGGCACTCTTGACCTTAACCCAACAGGGATCTTAGGTGGCATTTGGTTACATAAAAAAAAAAAAAAAAAAAAAAAAAAAAAAAAAAAAAAACAGGGGCAGAAGATGGGAAGAAAAGATCTACAGACCTGTGTGTGTCACAGGCAGGTTTCAAACCGAGCTTTGAACTTTCTAAGCACAGAAAATCAGGCACAGGATCATAAACCACAGAGTTCCTATAATACAAATTCCAACTGTTTTCTCTGGAGAAGGAGAGCTAACCTTCCCTTAGCAAAAAAATTTTTTTCTGTGGTTTCTCATATAGGATTTTTGAAGATGTTGTAATGAATAAAATATGATCTGATTGTGAGCCAGTAAATTTTGTAAGGCTGTTTCTCATAAGGCCTGGCAGCACAGGCCGAGGGCCTGTCGATAAAATATGATCATTACAATAAACTCTGCAAGACCCGCAGTGGTGGCTCTCGGGAGGGTCGCAGACCCATCAGGCAGGTGTTCCTCATGCATGTCAGTTGTTACCGTCCATTTGTCACAGTTCCTCATCTGTGAGGTAAGGATACAGGTGTGACTTTGTATATGGCACATTAAATGGGTCAGAACTGAGAACACTCTACGAATTGTGCTCAGAGCCTGCTTATAACAATATCACTCTCCTCATCAACATGATTTTCCTCGTCTTCATCACCACTATTATTTGCTGTTGATTTAATTCAGACCTAAGCACTTGCTATGCCTGTCTAAGGTTATACCTATGTATAGCCTGGTGAGATGGGTAAAGATGTTTCCTTCCAAGCCAGACGACCTAAGTTTGATCCTGAGAACTCACATGGATGAAGGGGAGAACTTCTGAAAGTTACCCCCTGACTCACCATGTGAGCTACAGTGTAGACACACAAACACACACACACAGAAAATAAATAAATAAATGAATGAATGCTTTTATTTTAAAGGTCGTGTCCATTTCAGAAACTAGGCTCACATGCCTTAATGAAAGAGACTCTACTTCTCCAGTGCAGTTGCAATGTTGGAAGATGCCTACAAAGTCAGACAAGGCCTCTTTCCTCAGAACGCAATGCTAAGTGTATGCTGATGCACAAACAAACAGGTGGCTACAGCCCGACTCTGTGACTCGGTAAGTTTCTGCTTCAACACCCAATGCAGATGTTATTCTGCCATAAAATTTCTCAGTAAAATAGCCTCTAAGTATCTCATTTTGATCAATTTATTCTCAGGAGGAAGCCTTTAGAATAAGCTGCTTCCCAGAGCGTCTGCAGGGAATTCAGCTACTTTATTTGCTGTCTATGCGTCAGTAGGGCTTTGACCCAATCCATTTTGAAGAAGACTCACCAACACAAAATATTGCTTTCAAAATACATAATCCCAGCTTTGGATTTCATTAGTTGAGTAGCACTGTTAAGCAAGATTCTACCATTCAGAATCAACTATCCATTTACAAAAAGAAACTGTATCTTTAACACATAGAAGGAGGCTTATTTTTCTGGATTAAACTCATCAGAGGATGTTGGCTGGGTCATCAGGTATCCAGAGAAGAAGAAGCCTCAACTCGTTGCTTTCAACGTTCTACCTTTGTGCGATAGATCTTAGAGTCTTTACAGATAGTGCTATCTACTACCTATGGATCTGTGTGTGTGTGTGTGTGTGTGTGTGTGTCTCGAGTCAGGTGAATCTCTGAGTTGGAGGCTAGCCTAGTCTATAGACAGAGTTCTAGAACAGCCAGAGCTACACAGAGAAAAACTGTCTTCAAAAAACCAAAACCAACCAACCAAACAACCAAACAAAAAAGTTTATGGGAGAGGACATACACTTGAATGGGTTTTCAACAAATTTTTTCAATGGCTGAATCTTGAATGTAATTTTGACTGAGAAGACTTAACTGACACTTCAGGTGTAGATGGCAGAGAGATCTTTTCATCTAAATCTGAGTTCCCAATTCATGGATTGGGATCTCCAGAGGCAGAGAGATTGCCCTCCCGGATCTTATTTCCTGAGGTTCATTCTATTCAAGTGTGTGCAAAGGACCGGTCCTTTTTAATGGAAGAAGAACAGACATGATCAGCAACATCTGCCTGAAGCTTTGCAAGAATGAGCAAGGCATCTCTTCGCCCATTGCCAGGTCAAGTGAGGGGCATTCTGTGGTCTTTCAGGATGCCAAGCATTGTAAGAGGAGAGGTGACTGGACCCCTGAATCACCATGTGGAGGAACGCTAGCAGCCACCTAGCAACACTGACCTGTGGACTGGGAAGTAAAACTCGAGTGTGAAGTACTCAAACTTTGGTTTTATTTGCTGCAATAACTATAATTACCACAACTTAAGTGGGCATTTATCTTTCAGAATACATAGCTCTTAAAAATTACTCAAGAGGCAGATAAAGTCACTAAAGTTCGGCAACCAGGGCAGAATAATTCTCACAGGGAATGTTTTTAAACTTATTTTCTCAAGGCCACTCCTGCAGAAACTTTTATACTTTTATGACTAAACATTAGTACAAGCTGTCTAAAATAAAGTCTTTTCCTCCCTTCCTTTCCTCTCCCTCTCCTTCCTTCTCCACCCTCCCCCTTTCCTTTTCTGAAAACAGACCATTCGTTTACCTATGATGTTTACTGAGAGTTAATGGCCGGGGCTTGCTCAGAGCTTTGAGTAAATTCTGTTATTTTTGGATATGGTCCAAGGTAACTAGCAGCAAGCCTCAGGGATAGACCTGGAATTTCCTGAGCCTTTTGCTTTCTATAAAAATGACTGAAGAAATCCTGTTATTCCCCCGCCACACCCCCACACCCCCGCCAAGAGGATGGTTTAACCCTTTCAGCTCCACGGAGCTTCGGGTCTTCATTCTGACCCTGAGTGCTGAGGATGAGGTATCATCACTGGCTGAGGCTGCTGATCAGGGCCAGAGCCTGGCAATATGAAAGGCATGTTGTGTGCAACAGAGTGTGAAGGAAAAGCCAAGGGGCAACAGTGCCATTTGTAGTTAGTAGGAAATATTGTCACCAGCTGCTGTAGGAACTTTCAAAATGATGGAGACAGAGGCCAGTCTGACCAGTGAGGAACAAGGAACTCGGTTGGGCTGGGAGAAGTTTTCCCCTTGTTTCTCAATTATCTTACCAAACTGCGAGCTCCTCAAGCATCGATTTTTCTTTAAGAGAATCTCTTCACATGGGCTCCTTGCACACCCTCCTGGATCTGCCTCTAACCCCTTGGACTTCCTTGTCAATCTCCTGTGCCTCTTCAACTCCTAGACTCTGTCTGTAAACTCCATTTGGATATTAACCTTATTGACACGTCAGGCAGCTTTAGCTTGTTTGGTTTTCTACCAAACACTTGTCATTATTGGAAAATATCTTGTTCCTTTGTTTACTAGTGAGTCACTTGATTCCTTTGACAGTGTTGGCTCTGGGACATCAGTGACTAAAGTCTTGGTGACTGCGGTGTGGTTAGGGACTAGAACTCTGCCTGGTTCATAATAAAGGTCCAGTAATAGTTAATTGAGTTAATAATTGACTATGACTATTAGAATGAATGAATGAATGAATGAATGAATTTATGAATTCCAGTGATAAAAAATAGCCTTTCTCCTTAATTAAAAGGCTATGAGTTTTGAAAGGGGTTTTATTGAAATAGGGAAGTAAGGTTGGAGTTTAAGGTTACTCTAGTGTGGTCCTATCTGCAGAAAATGGGTAAGTCTCATTTTTTATCAGCCACAGAGGGAGTAGCTCCATGCCCTTCTCCTGCAAGGCCTTTTCCATCTGGCCTGCTATGAACTGCTTACCTCACATCAGGCTCTGCAGTGGCGGCGTGCAGTGGCAGGCGGCCATTTTTGTCTGGGATGTTGTGCTTGGCCCCGTTCCTGAGCAGACTCACACAGCCTTCAAGCCAGCCCTGAAAGGCAGTAGCAGTGGCATCGTTATATAGCACAGCCATACATAACACAGGTCAGCATGCTTTCTATAGATCTTTTCCATTTCGTTCTGCTTGTTTTTGTCTTCCTTCCTTCCTTCCTTCCTTCCTTCCTTCCTTCCTTCCTTCCTTCCTTCCTTCCTTCCTTCCTTCCTTCCTTCCTTCCTTCCTTCTTTCTTTCTTTCTTTCTTTCTTTCTTTCTTTCTTTCTTTCTTTCTTTCTTTCTTTCTTTCTTTCTTTCTTTCTTTCTTTCACCACTTCTTTGGTTTGGCTAAAATCATGTTTAAGTTGAAACCATTAAGGACTCCAGTTCCAACTCAGACACCCGTGCAGACAAGGGCTGAGCTTCGAGTTCCCAGATCTTTGTATGATTGTTGCCTTTTCAAATGCAGACCCATGCAGGCCCTGTTCTCCTGACTCTCCCTTCCTGTCCTGGACTGCTCACAGGGATTCAGCTGCTTCACACATGTGCTGCTCTAGTTCCCACAGACCAAAGATAGCATGTGACAGGCAGGGGTCACCTGCTCTGGCCTCTCAGCATGTGGCTGAAGCTCCAGTTCATATATATCAACTGTCTTATTTGTATAAAAACACCTACTTCTAATCTAAAAGTAGATTTCAATGCTACTTCTGTGTCCCAGAAATACCCCTGTGTCTAATATGTAGGTCTTCATTTTTATTATTTGATGTTCTTTTTCTAATAAGGAGAGCATGCTGCTTCCTTGAGTCAGCTTTGTTGTGCTTAGATATGTAATCCATACACCCTCCCAGTAGCTGAGACTCTAATTCTAACATCCTGAGTTTTTAACAGGAAGGCATAGCTAGTGTTCTCCATGGGATGGAAACCCACTGGAAGCTTTTACCAGCCTATGTATTTCTTGGGAAGCTGAGTGAATTCCCTGTCTCTTAATTGTACCAACTGAAACTTATATGTCACCTTGCTGGCTAGCATTTATGACTGGGTCATTTTTCCTGCTATCTTATGTTAAAGGACAGGAGTAACCTGAGGCTGGCCCTTCCCAGAGTTATACTGCTTTCTTAGTTTATATGTCTTCAGCTGATCTACCACTACTCATAACCAAGTTTGGTTCTCATTCCTAAACAGAAGGTCTCCTACCTTAATCTATAACCCTTGTGCTTCTTGCCTACTTATAAACAGACAACAAAATAGCTGAACTTCTCACTGAGAAGAGTGATGTGAGAACCTTTTATCCAAAAGCAGTTTCTCCTTTCCTCTATTTGTATGTAGTCAAGCCTTAAGATGCCCCTATAGGATGAGATGACTGAAGATTCTCTTTCTTAGTATGACAATATTGGAAGCACCCAACTCCCAAGGGTTAATAATCTTGTTCAAGTAAGAAAATAAGCATAGGAAGAGAACCTTGTGGTTTTGAAGAGCCTAGACAAAAATCTGTCAAGCAAGAGCACATCAACATTCCTGGACCAAAGCAGGCATGGGCATGCAGACCTAGAACCCCAGAATTTGGGAGGTTAACAACAAAGAGAGTCAGGAACTAAGGGTCATCCTTTGCTACATAGTGACTTGGAGGCCAGCCTAAACTACATGAGACCCTGTACTAAAAATCAAAACTAAACAAATGGCATAGGCTATCATACCAAGTAAAGCTCTGTAGAATTGACCAGCAATATCTGTCTTAAGTAGAAGAAAATATTTAGAGACATTGTCAGTATTGACTCACAGTTTACCAATGTGTTAAATCTGTTTCTAGTTGCTAATATCCAAATCATCAAACTCTCTGCTTGAAAAAAAAGAGTCGGGGGATCTGACAGCAAGGCACTTTTGACAAACTTCAGAATTGCCCAAGCACTAGACTCATACAGTGTTTGAAAAAGCAGATCTTTTGGTGGAGAAAGCTTTGAAATCTAAAATATTTTGCAATGTTTCCTGGAACTCAATGTGTGGATGTGGTTTTCTTCATTCTTTTTTTTTTTTCTTTTCTTCAGAAAGGAAATTTAAAAACCAATGAAGACATTTGAAACGCTTGACACCCTTCCGAAGCAACAAATGAGTGTCCTACCTACTGACTACCTGCTAGCTGGCTCCGCCTTTTCCTTCAGGTGTGATAAGCTTAGGTTATTGTTTTTAACCACACCTTAAAAAATACGGATTGAGGTTCAAAAAGGTGAAGTGATTTGCCCAAGGTCCCATGTCTACAAATTTATTTGTACCCTGAGTTGAGACTCAGTTTTAATTGTCTCTTTTGCCGAGTTTCTTTTAATGGTCATATCTAGACATCGCTGGATTTCAAGGCTTCCCCCAGAATGATCCTCTTCCCAGTGAGCCTTGGGGACTCACACAGAGGCCAGGCACAGTGAAGCAGGCCACCCCGCCCTGTGTATTGTTACAATTTCCCTCACACAGCTCTTTAGAATGGCAAGAGCTGCCTGCAAAGATGGTATCTTTCTACATTCTGAGTTGCCCTGCATAACTGATATTTAGTGGGGCACTTCTTTCTGGTCCTTTCAAAATTTGACTTTTAGAGTTTAGAGTCTTTTAAAGACATATAATTCGTTTCTACTGTATTAAAGAATCCAATGTCAGTCAACCTTAGAAGCCATCTTACCCCTTTTCTCTGGCCAGTAATTCGAAATTTTGCCTGTCTTTGTTTTGTTTTGTTTTCTCAGACACAAAAGGTTTGTATCAAGAGCAGCTATGAAGGAGGTGTTACAAGGGACATGACTGAGATACAGAGCTCACTCAGCTTACAAATACGGAGCAGAGGTCTTCAAACTCAAGTAGACAGCAAATGTGCCAGGAAGGTTAGTTCAACCTGTGGGCTCCCATCCTCCTCTGTCCCCAAGCTATCTAAGGAGTTTCTAACTAAGGAAGACTTAGCGTACCTCAGAACCTGCCTTTCAAATAAGACCTCTAAGTGATATTGATCTAAGAGGCCTGTGGACCACATTTCAAAAAAATCGTTTGTGGGTCCTAGAAACAGTTTGCAAAGGAAAAAAAAACTTAAAGCGACCTCTGAAGAAAATCTCTGTGGGAATTGAGCAATGCATCATTGCAAACTCTGAATTGTGTGGCAGGAAGGGGTGGCGTGTTTGGGGAAGGGAAGTGTTTTATTTCAGCGGGGCTGAAGGGGCGAATCTTGGGAGAAATCTGTGACTATCAACTGGCAGCAGCAATGAACCCAAGAGGCAACAGATGTGAGAGGGTAGGGGCCGGGCCGTGTTTCTGGAAAAGAAGGAAAGCAATAAACTGTCCCCCACACGGCAGGCAGGCCTTGTTTCTCATGGATTTAAGCCGGTTGGGGAGCTTCCAGAAGGACCACAGAGAGCATCTGAGAGGAGAGGGCTAGAGGATTTTCTGCGAGTCTTAACCACGCTTTGCTTTAACGTTGGGCAATACCAAACTGAAATCCCTACTGTGAGGGATGATATTACAGTTTCTCAGTTTTTCACGTGCGCGCTAGCTATGAACCAAGCAAATTCTTCGCTTTACTTTGCCCTGTGATCCTGGTACATCCCTGACGCCCTAGTCACTGATGCCAATGTCCCGGATAACCTCATCCCTAATACCCATATCCCCGACGCCCGTGTCCCTGATGCCCACAACCCTGACATCCGTGTCTCCGACATCCGTGTCCCTGATGTCCATGTCTCCAATGTCCGTGTCCCCATGCCTTCGTCCCCTCCCCCTTCCCAATTCTCATCACGTCTCACATTCCGTAGGCTAGAGCTTCCACTCAGCTAATTTCCCATCTAACTGCACCCAGCAGATGCTAACTGAATCTTCATATTGTTACCACCCTCTGGGGGTTATTTATGGCAGACTTGTTAGAAATACAAACAAGGGCCAGACATTTCCACCAAGTGACATTCTGATGGTGAGATAGAAAATAACATTTTCCCTGGATGTTAACTTGTGAGTTACAGAGTGAGTTCCAGGACAGTCAGGGCTGCATGGAGAAACTTTGTCTTAAATAAATAAATAAATAACTAAATAAATAACTAAATAAATAATAAATGTACTTACAATCCATACAAGCCTTGAGATAATGTGTAAAGTCTAAAGTCCTAATCTTGCTGACCTACTGTATCAGACCATGGGCACCATTCTATGTGTAGAATCCACATGACACCGTTAGTTCCCTTGTTCTGTAGCCCCATCAAGGAACAGAGATTCGTACCAGGTAGGTTGCCAGGCATAAACTGGTGCGGCCATATGCATCCTGTGTGTTAATGTTGGCGCCCATCTTTAGCAGCAATTTCACTGTGTCCACTTGACGTCCGGACACCGCGTGCATCAAGGGCGTACATCCTGGAATGAGACATTTCAACAGCTTAACAAACGTTTAGCTTTCGAGATTTATGAGCAAGCCGTTGGTCCGTCCATTCATTCTGTAGTGAAAATCCAGCTGCTGGATTTTGTGGGGCTGAAGAGAGCCAAGGGTGACCGTTTCTGTTTACATAAGCTAGGTCTTTCAGCTCCCTCCCCACAGCTGTCTGTGAGTCTCCCCTCTGCGCATGCTCAGTTGTCTGTAGTAGTTGGTGGATTAAAGCACTTTGGGCAGGTGACCAAAACTGTCTATTGTTGCCTCGGAGATGTGAATAACTCCAGATCTGCCAGGTAAGTTCATCCAGACTGACAAAACTGAAGTAGGTGCAGAGCCTGGATCAGCTCTGACTCCCAGGTAACCAGCAGCACACGCTTGGAGGCAGCGGATGGTGAAGCTGCGTGGTAGCCTCGCTTTGGGCTACACGAATGCTCAATAGGATCCCTGTCGTACAAATAGAGATGAATAGACACATTTTGTTTAACTTTGAGGAGCTGTTGGAACAAGCAAGGAGTGTCACAATCCTTCAGACCAAGAGGCTAAGCTTGGCTCTGACCCCTTGCTGAATGGGCATGTCCTTAGATTCTGTTGCGCTGGCGACACACGTTGAGCATGTGATTCTCCTCTGGATGAACCCAGCTATGGTCCACAGAGATCCCTGAGAATGGATGGATCTCTGCACTGCCGTTCTCCCTGAGCATGGCCGCTGGCAACCCAGCATCCCTTCTTTTTAATACTGAAGCAGCAAAGAAGTGATTCTTACAACAGGAGATTCTTCCCCTCCCTTCCGTCTCCTCTCCTTATCTTCCTTTGTCTCTTCCTTTTTCCATCCTCCCTACTTCCTTCCTTTCTCCCGTCCCTTTCTTCCTCCCTATCTCCCTTCCTATTAAGTAGTTCCAAGCCTTTTGGTGGTGCAGGCGCTTCTGAGGAAAACAGAGGCAGGCCGATCCCTAAGTTCAAAGCCAGGCTGGTTTACAGTGTGAGTTCCAGGATAGCCAGGGCTACACAGAAACCTTGTCTTGAAAAACCAAAAATAAACAAATAAATAAATATTAAGAGTTAAATAAATGTAGAGATAAGTACAACCATTAGAGGGGAAAGAAAGGACATAATGAACAGGAAATTGAAACAGTTTGTAAATCTGAGAAATTCGTTTTACATAGTAATTTTGTAACATTACATGTTCTCTCTGACTAGTTTAAATTGATCTTGAGATTATAGCTTCTATATATATTTCTTTAGAGAACAAAGAACAAAAAATTACCTTATTAACAGACAAGGTTTATTATAAAGTTATGACAACTAAAACAAGAAATAGCCCAACAGTTTAGAAAGGGGAGTTCAGGAAGCGCTCAGACTTGCATGGAGCTCGCTGTATAACTGAGGGGACACTGTACATTGGTGGGGAGGACCAAGGTATTTAATAAATACGAGCTGACAAGCTGGCTGCACACAGGGACAGGCTTCCATATTTTCTTTCATATTGATATGTTTGCCTGTCCATTTTGTCTCTATTCCATTTGGATTAGGTTTATGCCCCCATCTTGTACCTGTGATCTCTGAATTCACACTGCCTATAGTGGCAGTTCAGTTGTGTGGGAAGCAGACATTTCTGCTGTTCTCTTAGACAAGTGCATTTCCTTTTCTTGCCTTCTGTTCTATCCTTTTGAATTGATACTGCATTGAGATTAGGTGCCGAGAGTGGGCATTCCTCCTCTGTTCCTGATTTCAGAGTCAAAAGTTTCAGCCTTTAACAACTGAATAATACTGTAGATAATCTTAGAAAAGAAAATCAGAGATGGGGTTTGTCTGTCATAGTCTTGAACTCATGACTCCCAAGTGGCTAGAACTATAGGCTCATATCACTGAACTATAGGCTCATATCACTGAACTATAGGCTCATATCATTGTACCTGGTTTTGTTCTCTGTCACATTGAGAAAGCTCTGTTTCTGTTTTCTGAGATTTAAAATTATGGATGTGTATTGAATTCTGTGAAATGCTTCTGTGCCAACTGATAGGATTTTTTTCTTCTTTGACTAGCTAGTTTATGATTTTTATCAAGTATTATTATTGATAAAACAATATTATAATTTTAGTTCATATAGCTAAGAAGTATTTTCTTGTTTTGAAAGAAATCATATGAAATTAATGCTGATTATTCTTTAAAATGTTGTAAATCGGTCAGAGAAATGGTTCAGCGATTAAGAACATCTGTTGCTCTTCCAAAGGACCTGCGTTTGGTTCCCAGCATCCAGATGGTGGCTTACAACCATCTGTACCTCTAGTTCTGCAAGATCTGACACCTTCTTCTGACCTGGGCCACCAAACATGCACAGGGTGCACAGACAAAATTCAGGCAAAACACTCAAACATATAAAAGAATTCTAAACAAAAATTAAGTAGTAGAACTTGATAAGACCATCAATGACTGAAGGTAGTCCTCTTTAAGAATTTTTAAGTTTGAATTTCCTAAATAGTTATAGGAATTCAATTTGTTTCATACTAGAGCTGTTAACAACCATTAATTATGCTTATTCCTGGTGTTTACTGTGGTATTTTTATGTATAGATACAGCAGGTACCAACAGAATCTAACCTCCTCTCCTCCAAGTTTATTTTGAGCAATTAATCCATTTAATCTAAATTTTCAAATTAACATGTGTGACGTTGTTTGCAGCATTTCTATAGGATCTGTAGTTATGTCCTCGTTTTTTTTTTTTTTTTTGTCAAGAGTAGGAATCTGTATCTCCTTCAGTTAGTTTTTCTTGTCAGTGTTGCTACAGGTTATTCCTTGTTTCTTTGTTTTTTTTTGTTTTTTTTTTTTTGCTATTGCTTTTGCTTTCAATTTTATCTTTTCTTGTTTTCTCTGCCTGCCCCCTGTGCATTTTGAGATATTTTGCTCTTCTTCCTCTAAGCTTCTGAATCGAGAACTCATACAGATGATGGAGGTGTTGGACCAATGGTGGAAGTGTTCCCTCTTGTGAAGCCATTCTGTAGTGTAGAAAGTCCCATCAGTGCTTTCCTGTGATCAGTCTTGGCATTTTGCCTACAGAATGCAGGTTTTCAGAGACTTTTCTTTTGCTCATGTCTGTTGGCATTCTGTGTTGCCCGCTCCTTCAGCCCCAACTCTGGGATATACAGGGCAAAAGGGCAATCTAGAGAACTCACCACCACGCCCATCCTTGGGTCTCAGGACTTAGCTCTTCTCTTGGTTTCCAGAGTTATTCTAATCATCATATCCAGAGTTCTTAGTTGTATTTAGAAAGAATAGAGGTAGATATGCAACCATGATGTTGTCCCAAAAGCCAAATTCTTGGCTCCCTGAAGGACAATGACACATTTTTCCAACGTCCAATTCTGCTCTTTCTAGATACTTGTTATAACTACCGGTGGTCAAAGAGAGGGCTCAGTCCCCAAAGTGCTTGCTGTGTAATCATGAGGACCTGAGTAGGGTCCCCAGAATACACATAAGAAAGTCAGGCATCATGTTTTTTACTTGTAATATTGACCCCCAAGGAGATGGAGACAGGCAGATTCTTGAAATTCACTGGCTAGCTACTTTAACTCACTGGGTGAGTTTCAAATTCCAGTGAGAAATCCTGTCTCAAAAAATAAAATGGATGATACCTTAGGAATGACACCTGAGGTTGACTTCTGCTTTTCACAACACACACACACACACACACCTACTTGACCATTCTACAAAAATACTGGAAACAACCCACTTCATAATAATAAGTATCTTAGTTAGGGTTTCTATTCCTGCACAAAACATCATGACCAAGCAGCAAAGTTGGGGAGGAAAGGGTTTATTCAGCTTACACTTCCACACTGCTGTTCATCACCAAAGGAAGTCAGGACTGGAACTCAAGCAGGTCAGGAAGCAGGAGCTGATTGATGCAGAGGCCACGGAGGGATGTTACTTACTGATTTGCTTCCTCTGCCCTGCTCAGCTTGCTTTCTTATAGAACCCAAGACTACCAACCTAGGGATGGCCCCACCCACAAGGGGCCCTCCTCCCTGGATCACTGAGAAAATGCCTTACAGCTGGATCTCATGGAGGCATTTCCTCAACTGAAGCTCCTTTCTCTGTGATAACTCCAGCTTGTGTTAAGTTGACGCACAGAACCAGCCAGGACAATAAGTGAAATCTAATAAATGAATAATAAGTAAAAGGTGCTGAAGTTCTGTGTCCAATGTCATTATGCTGAGAAATGCCAAAGGATTCTGCAGAGGCACCGACAAGGGGCCTGCAGTATCTTGTGGTCAGCCGAAAAGGATTTCATCTGTGTTGCTCATCTCAAAAGACCATCTCTGAAAGAATAAATAAAGCACTTCATCCTAGATTTTAAAAATGCACAAACAACTCACCCTCACTGTCACAACATTCCAGGATGGACGGGTCCTCCCGAATCACGGCAGTCAGAGAGTTGACATCTCCATTCGATGCTGCCTGATACACCATGGTCAGGTCGACTTCTTCAGATGAGTCACCTGCATGAACCAGACATGCTGTTAGTGTGCAGAGTAAGTTCACTCAAAGGATACCACAGACCGGATTGTCACCCACACAAACAAGTCACTAAACCTCCATCCCCAGTGAATCCAGGTAGAGGCTGAGTCAGCTTGGTTAGTCACACACTCCCTGGAAACTTCTGAAGAAAAGTGGGCCACTCTAGGTCAATTGTAACACCACTGTGTGCTGTCAAGGAGCCTTAGGACTGGACACCCTTTGACATGTTATAACTCTGGGCATTCAAGGTTTCCCAGAATTAGAGAGACCAGCAAGGGAAGAAGGCCAGCTTCTTGGTTTCAATCTATTCTTCAAGATCTGAAGCATACTTTATGCCTTCTCTTTTGCTTGTTTCTTGTTTAGAGCCAGGGTCCTGTGTAGCCCAGGTTGGCCTTAATTTTTTTATATAGCTGAGGCTGACCTTGAATTTCTGATTCTCTTACACCCAGCCCTAGAGTGTTGGCATTTGCAGATGTGGGCTGCTATGCCTGGTTTTCTGCAATTGTTGGGCATTGAAAGCATGTACTTTCTAGGGAAGCCCTCTACCAACTGAGCTACACCCACGGACCCATCACTGTCTTCTTGTCTTCTTAGTACCTCAGTTCATCCATCTTTGGGAGCGGCATTATGCTTCTCCCCCATCTTTCTCTTCCAGAGATGCTCCGCACCTTGGTCTTTCTTGACCATTATCTCCAGATGCCTTTATCCTGCTGTTGTACATGGAAGGCACTGAAGACTGGGAGGGGAGAAGGTGGAGCTCTCTTCCCCTACACAGCATCTAGCAGTAGCTGCCTCCTTCCCACCAGGAGCATTTCCTATACAGAACTAGCTCTCACGTGGACCCCACATAACCTGTCCACCACTGCTGTCCTACAATCGAAAGTTAAGCGGTAGCTTTTCCTTGGTGTTCATCTACTGCATTTATATTTGCTTCTTGTGCCTCGTTTTGCACATTTCCCCCCATCCATTAAAGCCCGTTCATTTTCAACCACCTGGGTTTGTACAGATGCTACTTCTAGAACTAAGGTTGTATAAAAACTGCTTTGAATGAGGGAACCAACTGTTTACTGTGTCTTTGTGAAGAATTGATCCAACAGATTTTACTGCCAAGGGTGACAACAGATTGTGGTCAGGTGACTGCAGGAATGCACTGAGACAGGTAAGAAGCAAGCTCTCTCGGCATGCCCCGAGGGAGGCCGTGCCAAGCCCCTCTGTCAGAGTGTTTCCCAGGCTTGTTTTCTCTGAGTGCAACTGATGTTCAGAAAGAGACTATCTCAACAGTTTTAAAGTTGTATTTTTCTCCTCATGTGGCCACTAGGACCATTGGCCCTTTGGTTCTTTGAGCTTTAGCTGGCACGAATCCTAAAGCTTTGGTTTGGTTTCTCTGTTCCAGTATTTCTGAGAAACCACTAATGATTTTTAACCAGCTAGCCGGTCCAACGTTATTGGGGGCGGCTTACTTACGACAACACTGTTTTGTAGAGTGAGTGCCTGCTTTCTAACTCGTCCACATGTGTGCTGTATTTTGAAGCAGGGTCCTCTGCTCATTTGAAGGGCAAGCGAGGGGTGTCTGGGACAAACACCACTTGTGTGCGATTGGTTTGATGACTTTGGAACCAGATACCTTGGGTACAAGCCAGACTTGGACTAAACAGCTGTGTGGCCAGTCACCCACACCTGGCTTAGTTTCCCCATCTGTAAAGTGGAGGAGATCTTGGCAACACTGACAACTGTCTCCTTTAGAAGCTCTCTCTCCCTTGGGTCGAGTGCCACTGAGTTTATATTAATCCTGTGTGCTTAATAGCAGCTAGGCATTTAGTAAGCATGTTTTAGGGCTTGCTACTTATACTGCTCCACTTAAAAATTTTAACTTATTACATGTCCCAGGTATATATTTTAAATGGGGCTCTTGTGGATGAAGGCTACTAATGAAGCCATATATCGCTTAAATTTTGTTACAAATCTTCACATAGTCAGGACATTTTGTTAAGATGACTCCCAGTGTCTCTGAGTGTGGAAATTAGGGTCCCAAGTTAAAAGATGGACCTACTTTCTAATTATATGTGTACATTCGAAGATGCTGGTAGTGGCCCCTTGGATGGAGCCTGATCGGGTCAGGAAACTGCTAATGGTGACAAGAGAACTATGGAGCTGTTTTGGGTTTTTGTTTGCTTGCTTATTTGCTTGTTTTGTTTGTTTGTTTGTTTTTTATTTGAGATAGGGTATCACTGTGTAGCCCTTGCTGACCTGGAACTCACAATGTAGATCAGACTGGTCTCAAATTCGTAGGTGATCTGCCTACCTCTCTTCCCCCTGTGCTAAGACCGCAGTGTATGCTATCACACCAGATTCAACATGCAGTTTTATAGACTGCATGCTACATAATAACATGTTCACGTTCCGTTCATGACTGATACACACAGCACCTTCACCACAATGTAGAGCTGCACTGCCTCCTAGAATTAGGATCCCAAAATTATTTTGCCAGAAGGATTTGCATATCACATTTATGTGCAAATACCCGTGGGGCCCACTGAAAGATGGCTGAAGCTGTCCTTTCTGGTGCTCAGGGTCCCCTCGCCCTGATGCTAGCTCTGCTCTGAACACTCTGGGGTGTCATCAGTGCTCCCCTTTCAAGCAAACAGCAGCTTTGGTTTATTCGACTAATTTATTCTGACCCAGAGGCGGAATATGTGACCTGGAACAGAGCTATTAAGAATTTGCATCATTGTGGCTGAGGTGACATATTCAGGGCTGTGGACCGATTAGAAAGCAAATACACTCCAGCTGGGACTGAAGAGCACTGCTCTCCCTCCGTCTCCCCCTCCCTCTGCCCTCTGCCCCTGACCTCCTTCTCCCCTTCCCCTGCCCCTCCCCCACTCTGTCCCACTGCCCATGAACTGGGAAGCTTGCTGTCAGCTTCTGAATAGAAAGCTCCTTCAGAAGAATGAAAATGGAGCAGAGCAGAGCCAGGGAAGGAAAGAACCGAGAACTTCTGACAGACACCATTTAAACCCCCAATCGTCACACCTCAGGCCAGCCGTATCTCTGGAATATTTGCACAAGCCTTCTTATTCATTCATGTGTTTATTTTATGGCTTCTCACTTTGTATTACCTTGTAGATACGTTCTAGTTTTCCTTTTTAGTCTGTGGGAGAGTTCTAAGCAAGGGCAGTTTTAGCAGTGGCGCATTTGCAAGGAACGTAAGGTATTAAATGGATATTGGCTCCATAGGAATTAGTGAACTAATCCTCTAGGAGGAAACTCTAGCTGATAACCGATTAGTACCATGTGGAGGGAGTGATGGGGCCCTTCCGTTCTGCATAGGTCAGGGTCACACTGAGATGCCAAACCTGTGTGTTGAATGTGACTGGAGGAGGCTGGGAAGAGAAAGAGGAGAGAGGCTACAATGAGGTGTCGTGAACTTCATTTGTGTATCCTGAGTGGTTTAAGAGAGCAGGCTGGTTGGTTCTGGAGCTAATTCCATGAAGTCAGGATAGTGGTCTAGTTAGTCGAGTTTGCATACACAACTTATAACTTACTGCTTTAACCATTTTTAACTTACAGTTCTCTGGCCTTAAGGCATTCATAGTATTACACAACCACCTCCACTACCACCACCACCACCACCACCACCACCACCACCACCACCACCTCCACCACCACCACCACCCATCTCCAAGCCCTTTCCATCTTCTAAAACTGTAACAATTTCATTGTAACCCCTATTTTCTCCGCTCAGCCCCTGGAAAGCAGGACTGTACTTTTTGTGTCTGTGAATCGGACTCTAGATTTTTTTATGTGTGTGGAATCAGCACTATTTCTCTCTTTGTGACTAGATTATTTCACGCAGCATAATGTTGCCTCATACATGGAGGATCATGGATCCAATTTTCCTTGTGAATGTTGAGAGATATTCTTTTCTATATATGAACTACCCATCTTTGTTTCTCTATTCATCTCTGGATGGCCACTTGGTTGTTCTTTTTCTTCTCTTCCTTTTGGCTATTATGCGTAAAGCCTCAGTGAATATGAGGGCACAAATTGCTTTGGTCGCCTGCTCTCAACTCTTTTGGGTAGAGCCTTAAAAGTAAAATTGCTGAATAATGCGATTGTATTGTTTTTACGTTCAGTTTTCATGATCAACTATACTCCGTGTGTTGATTCTTTTTTTTTTTTTTTTTTTTTTTTTTGGTCAACTTGACCCAAAATAGAGTCATTTGGAAAAGTTGGAATCTCAATTGAGAAAATGCCTCCATAAAATCTGCTTATAGGCAAGTCTATAGGGCATTTTCTTAATTTATGATTGATGTTGGAGGGCCCAGCCCACTGTGGGTGGTGCCATCCCTGTGCAAGTGGTCTTATGTGGTATAAGAAAGTAGGTGGAGTAAGCCATGGAGAACATGAAATAAGAACTATTCCCCTATGGTCTTCCTTTCAGTTCTTGCCTCTAGATTCTTGCCCTGAGTTCTGTCAGTGATGGGTTGTAACAAAAATTGTACAATAAAATAACCCTTTCTTCAAGTTGGTTTTGGTCATGGTATTTTCTATCACAACAATAGAAACCCCTACTAAGAAACTGTTTTTCAGGGCAGGTATACCATTCTATACTACATCTGCACACAGGTTCTAATTCCCCACATCATCATCGCACTTACTTATTGTGTGTGAAAGTATGTTATCTTTTATAACAGACATCCCTTTGAGCATAAAGTGGCTGAGTATTTAGTCATGGTTTTAAACTATAGATCCCTAATGATTGCCAATGTTGAACATATTTCTCATGTGCCATTGGCTGTCCCTTTATCTTTGGAAGAATGGTTATTAAAATTCTTTTCTTCACTTTGGAATAAGGTCTTTGTTTTGTGGTCTTGACCTTTGCGGACATATGAAGAACTTTGTTACTGATATTAACACCTGTATCCAGTGTTGGATGTACAAACTGCTACTACTGTATGGCTTTCCTGTTTGCAGTTAATAGTGTCTCACAAAAAAATTGTCTATATTTCTCTTTTGTTGCCTGTACTATTGGCATCATGTCCAGGAAATCTTGCCAGATCCATTGCTAGATGTTCTTTCTTTGGGCCCCTTTAAAAGTTTTATGGTTCTACACATTATGATTGGGTCTTTGATAATGCTGTAAGGTGAGAGTTTAAAATCTTTCCTGCTATTATCTTGTGTCTTAAGCACTGTATTTTGAAGCCCATCATTGAGTGATTTTAGTGTTCTTCTTTTTTGTTTTTTTTGGGTTTTGTTTTGTTTTGTTTTGTTTCGAGACAGGGTTTCTCTGTATAGCCCTGGCTGTCCTGCAACTCACTCTGTAGGCCAGGCTGGCCTCGAAATCAGAAATCCGCCTGCCTCTGCCTCCCAAGTGCTGGGATTAAAGGTGTGTGCCACCACCACTTGGCCTTTAGCATTCTTCTTAATTTAATTTTATTTGTATTTATTTTTTCAACACAGGGTTTCTCTATGCAGCGCTTACTGGTCTGGAACTTCCTTTGTAGACCAGGCTGGCATCAAATTCATAGAAATCTGCCTGCTTCTGCCTCCTGAGTGCTGAGATTAAAGGTGTGTACCACCATACATGGCTGTCACCTTTCTTAAAACCTACCTAGTCATAGATATATGGAATCATCTTTGAATTTCCAGTTCTACTCCATTCATCTGTAAGACTAATGCCTTCATACCAGTAGCACACTTTTTGATTATTCAGCTTTATAATTTGTAAAACAAGGAGAGGTGAGGCATTTCTCTAATTTTGTTTTTCCATTTGTAAAACTGTCTGAAATGTCTGGAAGTCCATTGAGATTCCATAAAAATTTTTTAGAATGAAATTTCCTGTTTCTATAGAAATGCCATTGAGTTTTTGTCAGAGATTCTACTTCTTTATGAACCGGTGACATCTTAATACACCTTTGTAGCTCAGGAAACCCCAGATGTCTGCTTGCTTGTCAGCATCATTTTTAATTTGCTTCAGCACCTCATTGTAGCTTTGGGTGTGCAAGTCTTTTGCCTTCTAGGTTGCGTTTATCTCTAAGTACTTTATTCCTTTTTTTTCTATTGTGAACAGTCTTGCTTTCAATGGGCCTTTATGCAAACAGTGCTACAATGAAATTGTTCTGGACTCCTACGCAGTCAGAAGTAACAGTGACGAAGTGACAGAGAAAGACATTTGAGTTACTAGAGCTTGACAGACATGTTCCAGGTCACACCATGAGGTAACAAGCATCCTGTTAAAGATGTGTAGTCTTGGCTAGAAGACCATTCAGGAAGTATGCTAAGAAGGAAGTCAAAGTGAACATGAAGAAGGGAGAAGGGGCATCCTACATGGCTGATCAAAATGAATTTCTAGGTTCATTCAGCTTAGAATCTGCTAGGAATCCAGCAATTAGGAACTAGAAGACTCTTTCCTAGAGGCTCCTTAGAAATGCTTAGTCTAAACCATGGTGAGTGTGGGTCCCTAGTCCTAACCTTGGAGTTGCCACAAAGAATTTCTGCAGAAATGAGAGACGATGTTGCAGATATCACAGGTACAGAGAAAAGACTGGCCGATGGTCCTTTGGGATCTAAAAGGAGGGCAGGAAAGTTTCTTTCAACAGAAGGTCACAAATCCACTTAACATCATCCAATAGCTCTATATACTTGGACAGCACATGCCCTTCTTTCCTTCCATGTAGCTTTCCGTGGATGTATATATCTGTCTATCTTCTATCACTATTTAGTAACATGAGTTCATCATATCTCTGTTGTTCTTCCCAGGGAGCAGGTTTTAAATGCTTCTTGCCTCTGTGTATGAAATCTAAACAGATAGACCTATGCACAACTGCATGCAGAGAGATGCTAAAACACACACACACACACACACACACACACACACACAGGGAGGGGGGGAGGGGACATGAAGGGAAGAACCATGGGAAGAAATACTGGCTGAATATTCTAAAACATTTTATGCGTCTCCATGCATGGAATAGAGAAAGAACCAGAAGAGCAGGCTAAGGAAATGGAATGCCTTGGTCATGTTCTGACCCGACTGTGGTTTTCAGGCTCTCTAAGGAATTGACACTGCTTATGTTCTTTGAAGTTAGCCAAGCTTATCTTCTCTTAAATGTTGAGAGCGATGTGGCTTAGTAACTTTACATTAGTAGTTCATTACTCAAAAAGTAGAGCCTTGTATGATGACCACCGTTATGGTTTAGATATAATGTGCTTCCCTAAAAGGTTCATGTACTGGGGGATTGGTATCCAGTAAGAGGTGCTGCTTTGGGAGGTTCATTACGAGGTAGGTTCTAGCTAGGGAAGTGGTGGAAGAGTGGATCCTCGGGGGTCTCTTGCTCCCAGCCCCCTCCGGATTCTTTATGATTCTTCCTTACTGCTATGAGGTGAATCACTCTGCCATACCTTGCCACCAGGATGGACGAAACCCTTTGTTACATGAGCCAAAGTAAACCTTCCTTCTTTTAAGTTGCTTTTTGACTACTTGGTCAGAGCTATACAAATACTTCAATAATACAAGTAAAGAAACAATTCAAAGTTGACATTTTGAAATTCTAAGAACTAAAGAACTGCATTTTAAAAATTCTGATCTTTAAATATTAAATGTATGCTGTGGGAAAATTAATGCAAAGAAAATATTTCGTGATTTATATATAGACTAAAAAGGTTGGCAACAGGTAAAGCCATCTGATAGATTACTCCTGAGGCCACTCATGGCATTTGAATTAACTGTGAGCATTTACAGAGGGATCTGTAGATCTTAGATTATTCTTTTGAATAGAACTGATTGCCTCTGAAGAATTTAAATATACCGAGTCATCTATAGACTCTGCATCTGCTATGCATGGCAAACTCCAGGCCATAAAGGTATAGAGTCTCTGTCCTTTAAAAGAACACAGTCCAGTGCCTTGGGCTATTATGACTAGACAGTGAAATCACTTAAAGAGATACTTTTTACAGGGCATTCTCCTGTAAAAAGTATCTCTCTTTACTCAGTGTTGGGTATTGTGGGACAGTAGAGAAATTACATCTTGAGGCAACCTAGAAAGCCCTATTTGTAAGACAATAAGGCCTTTGCACCTTTTAGGAGGTACCAGCCTTCACAGCACCATAATGGCTCCCTGTGACAACATTGCCACCCACTGGTGATGAAAAGTCTTTATGGTGTCTGGGTTCTGAGCCAGGAAATGCCAATGTTCTTGAGTATAATTGAGAGCCAGTTTGGAGCTTTCTTAACTCACAGAAACAAGTAAAGATGCCTCTCTAGAAAATACGTTTTTCTTTTGTTTTCAAAAAATATTTTGGGAGGTATTTATTTGTTGATTAATTAAATGAATACTTAATTTTTAAAAGAGGCTTGCTTATTACGTAACGCTGGCTGGCCTGGAACTCACTATGAAGACAAGAGTCAAATGTACAGCAATCCTCCTGCCTCTTTTCTGAGTGCCTGGATTACAGGCATGCTGCACCATGCCTAAGGTTTTGATGGTTTTGTTTCTGTTTGACACAAGATCTTGGTAAATAGTCCAGGCTTTCCAGGAACTCCCTGGCTTTGAATTATTAGTGAGCTTCCTGCCTCAGTCTCCCTTGTGCTGAGAATGCATGCTCTCAGGAAGCATTCACAGTGTGCTTGGCCAGTGATTCTTTAAAAGATATGGGGTTTTGTTGTTGTTTGCTTGCTTTACATATAGAACCTTTAAGATGGGGTAATTGAATTTATTGATCAATTTAGGGTATATTTCGAATGCAAATGGTTACCCACTGAATTCTTGTTGAGCACTTGATGCATTAATCCTTTGTTAATTATGCAAGTATAAATTTTATATTAATTTTATAAAGAATTGAGTTAGCCTGGCTAGCTCTGAAAACTAAATATAGGTAAGCATTATGTCAACTCCCCTTTTGTTATTCTGAAACAACTATATGACTATCTTTGCCTTATTTATTTTCTCAGGGTGGCAGGTGATAGAGTCAGGCTTTTACCATTCTGTGGGAGCTCTGGGAGGGATAAGAAGCATGTGGAGAAATAGATTTAGTTCAGCTAAAAAGGAGCAGACGCTGGTAAACATACAGCTGCTTTCAAATACTGGTAAAGAGTTTATAGTTGTTTCCTGCAGGTCCACAATGAATTCTAGTGGATGCAAACCAGAAAAGAGATTTTTAAAGAACCACAGACAGAGATGGAGTTACACTGTGAACCAGTGCTTTCTAACCATAGCCTGTATCTCAGGAGGTTCTGATCAAGCATATCCTGGTGATGCCTTTTGAGGAGACATGGGTGTTGAGTAGACTGCTGACCTCTATGTTTCCTTTTCTGATTGATACTCAACATGCCTACCTAACATCTGTGGGGAGCCAAATATTGAGTCACCTCATCATATGATTGAGTTTATCATCATATGATAAGCAGAATTGTGTCTCTTAGATAATTTGGAACCACATCAAATTGACAATGACCATTAGCTATCAAAGCTGCCTACAAGGAATTGAAATACAATAGCTTTTCATCTTTGGGATAATTATTATGCTACTTGTCTTAGGCTACTTACTTGCTTCATAAAAGCAATGAACAGAACCTAACCTGTTCTATAATTGTTCCCTGTAGGACCTTGTTAGAAGGTCCTTTGCAACAATGTACAGTTGTTTGGGCTAAATGGCTTTTCTTTTATTGAAGAAAAACAACTCTAAAGTTTAGAGACTATGAGTGTACTGGCTAGTTTTGTGTGTCAACTTGACACAGGCTGGAGTTATCACAGAGAAAGGAGCTTCAGTTGGGGAAGTGCCTCCATGAAATCCAACTGTGGGGCATTTTCTCAATTAGTGATCAAGGGTGGAGGGCCCATTGTGGGTGGTGCCATCCTTGGGCTGGTAGTCTTGGGTTCTATAAGAGAGCAGGCTGAGCAAGCCTGGGGAAGCAAGCCAGTAAGAAACATCCCTCCACGTCCTCTGCATCAGCTCCTGCTTCCTGACCTGCTTGAGTTCCAGTCCTGACTTCCTTTGGTGATGAACAGCTGTGTGGAAGTGTAAGCTCAATAAACCCTTTCCTCCCCAACTTGCTTCTTGGTCATGATGTTTGTGCAGGAATAGAAACCCTGACTAAGACAATGAGTAAGAGCAGTGTTTAATATATTGATTAGGTGTTTGCTGATTTTATTAGCATATTCTCTCCAAATTGGCAAAGTGAAGAGGGGTAGTATAGTGAAAATTTTAGGTTTCCGTTTCTTTTATAAAAAGAACCCACAGAAATATTATAAGAACAGTTTTTGTTTTAATCACCGGTGTGGGGATATGGGGCTGCCTCGCAGCAGCTGACTGTGTTTGCCTCCTGCCCTAGCAGAGGCATGCTTTTGCCAGGAGCAGATAGTTTCTGTGATTGTATGATATTTGGAACTCTAGTAACTTTTCAGAGGGACTATAAATGCTAGGGCCTGTAGAGAAGTGGGGAGATTGTTGGTTGGTGGTCATTCAGGGGAGTTGTGGCTTATTAGTACTTGTGCTCAAAGAAGAAACAAAAAGAGAGAAATCAGATTTATAGACTCTCTCCCCTCTATTCTTTCTCTTCTATCTAGTGATATAGGAGGTGAAACTGGGGGAATAAAGGGTGAGAAAAAGAAGAACCCATGAAGTTGCAAAGGCCAGCTACAAGCAGCACATCAACACGGGGTTTGAAGTTAAAGAATAATGTAGAAAATTTGATTTCAAAGGCCATAAAGGAAATTGCAGGGGATAAAGGAATGGATTTTTTTTTTTCAAGCAGCAAGCAAAAAGTTTATTGCAGCCGCTACTCGATATCCCGCACATTGCTCCCAGAGGGGATTTTCTTTTACGTTTTTTTTTTTTCTTTTCTTCATATATTTTGTTTCAAAAAAAGTTCCGAAAGACTGGTGAAGCAGTTGGAAATATTGCAGGTAGGAATTGAGGGGCCTAGGAAACAAAAAATGGCTGAAATGGGAAAACAGAAGGGGTCACTCTGCTCTTTCGTTTCTGAAAGGGTTGAGAGCTGTCTGTGCAACTAGAGAGGTTGTGGGTGGAGGAGGAAGCACCTGGGGATCGAGGAGTACTGGAGAAGAGGAGAACAAAAAGGCTCAGTCCTGGCAAGAGAGGGAGGAGAGTGGGCTTTCCTGTAGAAGGAAAGAGTTAAAGAAACTATGCCAGGAGGTTGGTCAGGTCAGAGAGAAGCTGAAAAAGTGAGAGGACATGCTGATGACACAGCCCATTTTGAGAGAAGGGGTTAATCTAGAAGGAACAGAACCACCAGCTTGAGAGGAGGGGCAGCTAGGGGTTACAAGGTCATCACCATCAACTTTCCCATATGCCTGCTAAAGGTGTGGAATGACGTTTCAACGAGACAGGATAACATCCTATTGAAATGATAGAGAGGCCATGATTTCATATGGGATGCATTCACCTTCTGTGAGACAAATTCTAAATAACTGGGTGACTTAAAATAGAATCATTTCTCAAGCTTGGAAGGTATTTGTAACAGCTATACCAGAGGCTGGTCCACAGTTTTAATGGTTAACATGGTGGGGGGAGGGGGAAGCCATGAATATTGAACATTGATATAGAGTGAAGTAAATGAATAAAGAAAAAGATCAGTTGTTGGGTGAAGGGCAGTACTCTGATGTAAAAGCACAGATTCAACTTGCTGATGTTACTATAGAACAATGTTTTTAGTGGCTTTAAGAGCTTGGAACAAAGCTGAGGAGCCCGGGGAAAAAGTCCACCTTGTTTACAGAGATTATACAAGGCTCTGGAGGAGCTGTCACTGAGTTTTTACAAAGATTGACCTCAGCAATGAACAATGCTGTACCAGACCCTGGTGCAAGACAGATGTTGGTAGAGACCTTGGCATATGAAATTTTGAATACCAAATATAAAAATGTTATTAGACCTTTAAAGGTGAGAGCAGTGGATAAAGGTAGACGAGTGGATAAGAGATACAACTGGTATTGGTTCTAACGTGGATCATACTCATCAAGCTATAGTAAGAGTTTTCAGATATCAACAATATCTGAAAATATATTTTCAATCTATGAAATATCTCAACATATTTCTATATGTTTCAATATAACAATCATCTGCAAAGAGACTGTGACCAAACTGCTAAAGATCTCAGATCTAAAAATAACTGGTACTTTAATCATGGGAAATATTTGCAACAAAATTATGAATAAGGCATCTCTATGGGCAATGGTTTTCTAAATATAAACTAGAAACAAAGCTAGGCTTCCAGGGGTGTGCAGGCAATATGGCAAGAGTTGCTATTGGACCAGTGAGTGTAGGTCCAGAAGAGATATTCAAGGTAACTTCTTACCAGTGAGAACCAGCCTTGGGGGCCTAGCTCCAGGCCCCACAGCAAAAATATAGGAGCCATTCTAGCCTGAGTGACAAGCAGACCAAAAAACCTCCACTCAGCATTGAGACTGATGCATGCTACAGCAGGCAGCTTCACTCTAGACTTGGCCACAAACATCTTACTCTATCCCCCCAAACTCAGTGTTATACGTAACTACTGGAGTTTATGGTCCTTCGCCCTCAGGGACAGTAGAGATAGTCTTAGGAAGGAATGAATTGACTTCCCAGGGATTCATTGTGCATCCAAGAATTATAGACGAAGACCTCATAGGAGAAATGAAAATAATGGCCTAATACAAAAAGAGAGGTGCAATTTAACACAGGTGATAGAATTGCTCAGCTGCTACTGTTTTCCTACATTGAAGAATGTAGGAAAAAGGCACTCCAGTAGAAATAACAGGAGGGTTTGGAAGTCCTGGAAAATATGTGTTCTGGAAAACAGCTGTTAATGATCTGAGGCCAAAATTAAAGTTGCAAATAAATGGGATTGAAATAGAAGCTGAGAGACACTGGGTTATAGAAAATACTGTGGAATTAAATCAGCCTATATACTAGAAGATGTGTTAACATAAGAATGGAAGTCAGTGAAAGTTTCACAATAGGGATACAGATTTGTTTATATTTCCACCGGAAAGGAAAAGCTGTGGCTACCATCAAAGCTTACAACAATTATATCTGAGCAGGAGAGGTCTCCTGCAAACCTGGCTACTGACCCAAAAAGCACTTAGTTCATTGAAAATTTCTCTGTTTATAATTACTGACTAACCCCAGCATAATTAATGGCTTAAAACTGAAGAGGCAAAAGTAGTGACACTTCTGTAATTTTGGTTTCTTTAAAAAACACAGAAATACTATAAAAATATGTTTTGTTTTAAACCCAGTGGCATCTGACTTGGATTTGCCTTGCGCTCCAGCAGAGGTTTTGTCTGCTGCAGATAGTTTTTGTGACTATGTGACATTTGAAATTCTGGGAACTTTTCAGAGGGAATATAATAAATGATAGAGCCCCAATAGGTCTGGCTGTTGGTTGTTCAAGTAGTTATGCTCAAAGAAAAAAACAAGAAGAAACTAGATTCAGAAAAAAAAAAAAAGAGGGTGGAGATAAAGGGTGGGAAAAGAAGAACCCATAAAGTCGGAAAGGCCAACTAACTACAGGGTCGATATAAAAAGTGAAGGCTTACAGCTCATAACCGTTGGGCTAGAGCTAGCTAAAGTGGTGGAAGAAGGTTGCTCCTCCTATAAGAAACTTTGGAAGGTGTGCCCCTAGCATCTTAAGAGTTGAAGCTGCCTTCAGCCCTCATGGTGGACAAATAGTTTAAACAAAGCTGGCTCAAACTTCACACCAGAACTCTCAGCATCCAATTACAAGATCCTGAAAAGGTGATGTCGGAAACCATTTCTTAATCCGAATCTCTTTCTGAAAATCCACCGCATTATTTATGATGCGTCATTGTGTCTCATTAAGTCTATTTGGTAAAACCAGGGTTAAGACATCCTAGATTTCAACCCTGGCTGCACATTAGGATTGTTCTGGGAATTTGCAACAAAAACAAAACAACAAAGAAAGAAACAAAAAACAAAACAAACCCTGATGTCTGAGTCCTATTCTTGGGACATTTTGATTTGAACTGTCATTTTACAGTATTTTGCTTTTTCATTTAAAAATAGCAAAATCCGGATGAGAAGAAAATATCAGCATATGATGATGCAGTGGTTATGAGTACTGACTCCTCTTAGAGGACCCAAGATAGATTTCCAGTGTCTACATGGCAGCTCACAACCATCTGTTGCTCTGTCTTGGAGAGCTGATGCCCTTTCTAGCCTCCAGGAGCCCCCTACACATATGTATGTACACATATGTATGTACACAGATACATATGCATTTAAAATATTCATACATGTAAAAGCAAATAAACAATTTTTCAAAAGTTGGTGTCTTAAAGATACTTATTTTACTTATAGGCCTGGAGGGGTTGCATTCATTCCCAGCCCTTCCTAGGATGCCTTATCTCTACCCACTGCATGAAGTCTTGGAGGGTGAAGGAGTGTTTGTGGGAGATGAGCTTGGATGTGGAGATCCAGCTGTATCAGACTGTTACAAGCATCTGTTAAATCTATTTTCCCTTGCCATTGAGACCATGAACTCTGTTTTTTTCTCCATCTTAAACTCCAAAAAAAAGAGACAGGAGTCCTATTTCCAGGTATTCTGAGTGGCAACACAAAAGATAAGGAACATTCCCAGAGAGTAAGGGGTTAACAGGTCCTAAAGGCTGTGAAGCAAACAGGGCAAGGAATAGGAGAAAGTAAGTTCCGGAAGGTGCTACTTTCTGAAGCTGGTGTGGCTTTCAGAGGTTAGAATAGGGACCCGATGTTTGTGGCTGAAGTCTGGACTCCTGTTGGTCATTGGGCCAGGGCCATTGGCTAAGTTGGTACCAGAGATCTCAAATTTCTCTCAAATG
This sequence comes from Apodemus sylvaticus, assembly GCF_947179515.1. Classification (NCBI taxonomy): domain Eukaryota; kingdom Metazoa; phylum Chordata; class Mammalia; order Rodentia; family Muridae; genus Apodemus; species Apodemus sylvaticus. The sequence goes on from NC_067487.1 coordinate 48,201,413, forward strand.
GTGTTACTTCTGTGTGTTGAGAGACTGTGACAGGATTTGAGAAGCAGAATAAAATTCTCTGAGCTCGTTTGTGTGTGTGTGTGTGTGTGTGTGATATGCATATGTGAGTAAGGGAGTGTCGGTGTGGTGATCAGACTGTCCCTTCATTGTGGTCCCTTGGATCAGACTCAGGTTGTCAGACTTTTTCAGCAAGGGTTTTACCCACTAAGCCATCATATTGACCCTGGAATTATTTTAATATTGAAATAAACAATAGCTAACAGCTTTGATCATAATGTGGAAATAATATGTTATTTATAAAGGTATAACCATGTTAATATAAATAGTTTGGAGTTTTGCCCTTTTCCATATAATATCTGATTATAAACAAGTTACCATGGCAAGAGGTTTCAAAATATTACTTTTAAAGTATGCCTAAAATGTGACTGGCTGAACTTAGCACAGCTAATTTGATCATTTACTTATTATTAGACATTTAAATACTCGTTTTGCCTCAGCCTCAAGGGAACTGTATATTAATAACTCCCCCATAACTGCTACTACTACTGCAAAAGGACTCTATAATTTTCAATGTTAACTTCTTTTATTGTTCCTAAAAGCTTTTTCATCTTTGTGGGCATTCATGAAATAGCTATGTATTTTCGTTATTGTAAGTATAAACTCTAACAGGGTGATGTCACATCGCACTACTTCAAGGCATCAGCTGGCCAGGTCTAGAGGAGCTTCCTGTGCATAAGGACGCTAACCCTTCACCCCTTAGCGAGGCTCCAGCTCTCCTCTCCCCTCTGCCACTTCTGTTCTCACTTGGCTCTGTCAGTTTTTGCTTCATTTTAAGAACAGGGTTTTCACCATTTAGATAGTCAAAACCCTATGCATACTATATTAAAATGTATAACATTGCATTTGAGGTTAGACAGGTCTTCTTGTTGGACTTTATTACTGGCTTATTTGTAAACATTTAAATTTGAGTAACATGATTTTTTTAAATTTACTTTTGTGCAATCTACTTTACCCAACTAGTCAATTATTGGGTAATTCCATTCCCTGCAGTATGGCTGCCTGGTTAGATACTAAGTCATCAGCATTTTCAAGGAGGAGCTGTGTATATCCCTGGCTATGGAACCATGACATGGAAAGCAGGGACCTCCCAGAACTGTTGTCTCTGCAGTGATTCATGCACGAGTTTGGAGATGCAGCTGGTGTCTGCCACACTCACATTCCACAGACTCTCCTGGAAGGTCCACAGTAAAGGCTCTTGGAGTTTTGTTGTTTCTTGCATAGTTTCAAATTCTAAAACTTTTGGGGGAACTTTTGGAGAAATCAGAACACAAAGCTAGGGTTAGTGAAAACTACGTCACAAGTACTTCCATGGAACACCTCCGAGTCACAGCAAAGGTGCCCACCACTACTATTGGGCTCACAGGACCTTTGAGGGCCATGCTGCTGCTGTCTCAGTAATATTTGCAATTATGAGAAACCTTTATGTAATCGGTCAGGCACTGTGCTAAGCACTCTATTCATACGATTATTTAATTCTCACCTTGGGATGTGGGGACTGCAATTTCTTTAATTTTGTGGGTGAAGGAACCCAGGTTCAGAGTAAGTGGCTTGCCCAGAGTTGCATGGGTAGTAAATGGAAAAACCCAATTAATGCTGAAGGTTCTTAGGACCAGCTCTGTCCTCTGACCCATAGACCTCATGACCTATAACCGCCCTGTCACTGTGTCTGCAATTGCCCTTTCACCAGCATGCAAAGACCCCATATGATCCATTGAACTTTGACCTTTCTTTGGTTCAGGATGGACCAAAAGAAAGGTCACACATCTCCACATCCCCACATCCCCACATTCCATTCTGAACCTTGGCAGCCTATCCCTGACACTCTACCATTGTACGAGCTTTGTGGCTCAGAAACATCATCCTGTTAGAGTGTATACTCCCAGCAGCAAAAATACGTTTCACAGCCGACCCAAAGTTGGAAGCACAGCAGTGATATTGATCACACGACAAGGGAAGGTGGTAAAGCAGGCAGCAGGGGCACAAAGCTCTACAAGTGTGTGAGAGGATTTCCTTAAAAGGTGAAGAGAGATGCCAAATAATCAAGAGATGGAAGATTCATATAGAAAAGGGGTGATGCTCTTTAAAAATTGAATTTTCTAAGCTTACTCTTAACACTGAGAGAGGAGGAAGAGGGAGGGGAAGGCACTTATGGACCATTTAAATTTGTAAACACATCATTGTAAATTCTACTGGATAAAATCAAGAATAAATTCTATTGCTACTAAAAGAATACAGCACAGGACATGAAGACACTTTGATTTGTGGCTATGTGTTAGTAACATCCTCTCCCCACCATTATAGGCTAAAGGGACTGGGTTGAGAAAAGAATCCTATGTAGCAGCAGGGAGATTGGTTTTTCTTCTACTGTGGTTTTGTAGCCCTGCCTCAATTGAAAAGGGTTGATCTGTCATGAATCCACTACAAAGAAGAGGACAACTTGAACTCATGGAGACAGCTTACAAAGGAGCTTAGATGAGTCATTTGTAATAGTCTTTCTAAGTCAACCAGCACTTTCCAAGTCAACGCTATAGGCTGGGATGGTTTCAAGGGCTTTGCATGTATTACTTCATTAAATCTTGATAAAAAAAAAAATCTTAAGGGAATTGATGTAACTATCTTTGTAAGCCTCCTATAGCCCACAGTAGCACTTCCTAGGCAATTACTGTTGGCCAGGCACAGTTCCAGGTACTTTGTGTGTGTTAATTAAGTCAACTCTTGTATCACACCTTTGTAGTCTCAGCAAGCATGGCTTACAAAATGGGAAGAACTGGGAGCCAAGACATTAAACAGGATTTGGTACCCTCTGAACATGAGCATTTGCTGTGGCTTTGATGACCACCGAGTCCCCAGCACTTCCATCACTGAGAATCTCTCTGTCCTTCAAACTCACATGTAAAGAGGGAGGGTGCGGTGTTATATGTTTAGAGTGGAAGTTAACTCTCAACTCTAAAAGTGTCATTATTATTTGAAGAAAGGGCATGACTGTGCTACCATTCCCCCCCAAACAGAAACAAACACAAAGAAGAAACTGAGTGGGTAAGGATATCTAATTTAATGAAAACAGATCGATACTGAAGGAAATTTCTTCTATGAAATACCCAAACATTATAAAACTATAGTTACTAGAATAACAAGGATCCACCACAAAACTGGAGTGATTGCCAGAGCAGTATAAACCTGAGAGACTTGGATGGTGCCCAAGTGTTCAAACAGCATCCTTCTTCTATGACCATCAGAAAGTCAATCTCTATGCACCTATCTCATGCCCAGTGGTTCCCTACCAGGTCAACCTGCTTATGGCCCAAAGACTAGGAATATGTTTCCACATAATAATAAGTAAGCAAAGAATACAAGTGTCAACTCAGGTGGATTGAGATGCCCCCTCACTGATTCAAAAAGCCAAGATGTTAAAAAAAAAAATAGCTGTCCCTTAGGATTCACTGTAGTGAAGCCTAAGATGGAAGACATGGTCTCAGCAATGAAAGTGAGGGCACCACAACCAACCTGCCAGGGACCCAGGCTGAAAAGTTATTTCATAGACCTTTGTTCACAGCTGCCCCAGCCCTCCAAACCTGCTTCTGCAGAAGTGTCAACTTGTTGCTACACAGAACAAAGGGACTGAGAGGAAGGCTCAGAAGCCTCTTGATGGAAGCCAAGACCTGTTGGTGCAAAGCCTCCGGCTATCCACGGGGCTTCCACAGGTCACATTCCAGGGCACTCTCTGGGCCCCTCCTTCTTTCTCTTGTTAAGAGGCTGAGGCCTTTCTTTCCTGCCCAGGCTTCTATGGAGACAGTTCCACCCCACCCTGGAGGAGCTTGGGCTGCCAATATGAGCTCAGGGTTCTTGACCCATCTCCCTGCGGAGAGAAGCCCAGCCCAGGGGCAGCAGACAACAGGGAGGATCATGCTCTGTCAAGAAATCCAGTGGTCTCACCACCAGTGAGCATGGCATGTCAAGAAAGGGCTGGTGGGATGGACTGCTGAGCAGAGAAGCTGTATCTGGGGGCAAAGGGTAGTATGAGCAGAGACCCGGAGCAAGTCGACTGAGTCAACGAGGCTGCCTCGCTCTTGTTGCCTTCGGCAATCCTGCAACCGTGGGTGGACCAAAACTAGAGTCTATCTTAGAGACTGTGGCAAGGATGACATGAGAGGATTGAAATGCAGAGCTTGTCCCCGTGCCTGCTATGTGAACTGAGGTGCTACCTCTTCTTGTAACAGTTAATCTGGGTTAACAGTCTTGGCTGGGTTGTTTGTCTTTGGAAGCTGATACCCATGAGTGCGGTGGAGCCATCTTGGAACTGAGGAGCTCTGGGAACGGGCTATGGTGAGGTTATGAAGAACATACACATGTTTCTTTTCAGTAGGTAAGGGGGTGCTACATCTTTTGTCTTTTGCTTATTCTTGCATTTCTTTGGGCTTTGTTTGTTCATTTTTGAATAAAGTAGTTAGTCATCAATTTCATAAATAGGAAAAAAAATTAGCCCCATGAGTATCAATTGACATGGACTACTGTGACCCCCTCCCCCCAGGTGATCACCATAAAGAATTTGAACAATACTGTAATAAGGAGAGAGACACCCACCACTTGAGAACAATACAGACTCTCACTTGAGCTATAAGAGGAAGATTCAGACAACTACAAAAGAGCAACTCAAATTTTAACAAATGAAGAAGCCTCTAATTTCAAACATCTCAATGTCATAAGAGACCAAAAGAGTCTACAGATCTGTACAAATGCCCTGGCTGGTTTTGTATGTCAACTTGACACAGGCTGGAGTTATCACAGAGAAAAGGAGTTTCAGTTGGGGAAGTGCCTCCATGAGACCCAGCTGTGGGGCATTTTCACAATTAGTGATCAAGGGGGGAGGGCCCCTTGTGGGTGGTGCCATCCCTGGGCTGGTAGTCTTGGGTTCTATAAGAGAGCAGGGTGAGCAAGCCAGGGGAAGCAAGCTAGTAAGAAGCATCCCTCCATGGCCTCTGCATCAGCTCCTGCTTCCTGATCTGCTTGAGTTCCAGTCCTGACTTCCTTTAGTGATGAACAGCAGTATGGGGAAGTGTAAGCAGAATAAGTTCCTCCCCAATTTGCTTCTTGGTCATGATGTTTGTGCAGGAATAAAAACCCTGACTAAGACAACAACAACAACAACAACAACAAAAAGAAAGAAAGAAAAAGAAAGAAAGAAAGAAAAAGGGGAAAAGGGAAAAAAGCGACAGGAGAATTAAACAGAATGTCTTTAACTTAGCCTGGATTCTTTACTGGAATTGTGGGTAATAGTATAAAATACTTTATTGGGTCAGTAGATAACACTGGGGTACATAGTATAGACTGAATACACACACACACACACACACACACACACATACACATGGTGGGGGGAAGGCAGCATGGATGGAAGGAAGAGAACAAATAATAAAATGGGCTAAAATGTTACATTATATGAATGTAACCTGGGTGGAAACTTCGAATCTTTCAGTCTTATATTTCTGTAAATTAAATTTTCTCTTCGGGAGTTGGGGAGACAGTAGCATGGGCAGGAATTCTTGCTGTGTGAGTGTTGAGGACCAGAGTTTGAGCCCCAGCAACTGTGTAAAATGTCAAGTAGGGAACTGTGTGTATCTACCATGTGGGGCAGATACAGGAGGATTGCTTCGCATCGATGGCCAGTCAGTCCGGTTAAAATGGTCTCTGGCCTCCCTCTCACTGGTCACTCTCACTCTCAGGCTGTCTCCCCCCCCTCTCTCTTTCACACACACACACACACACACACAGTTATTTTCAAATAAGCTAAAAAATGATTAGAGCACTTGTTTATTATGTGCCTATATTTTATGTTTCAGGCACATTTAGAAATAGAAATGTTTCCTGCCCAGAGCACACATACCTTCTCCTTCCCCAGTATAACCAACGACCCAGAACAAGCTCTTTAATATCCAAGCACTAGGCTTGGTTTTCACAAACAAACAAATGAAGGACACTTAGAAAGCACACACACCTATTAGCAGAGAGTTAACTGTGGGTGAAACTCTCATGACTTCAGAAGGTAGATCAGAAAATCTGAGATGCAGATCATTGGGGACCTAACAGAGTAAGCAGACACTAACCGCCCCACGGCCTTTCTGAGCATTCTGAGCACACTCAGCACCTGACAACTTTCTGCAAGATGGCGTCTAACCCAGTCACATGCCGCACGGACCCTGAGCCTCAGTGTGCTCAGATCTTTGTCTTCTCATCTTAGCCCATATCTGTGGGTGGGTAAGATGTTGGTTTCATCACAACAACAGCTAGAAGTTTAATTGTTTTCTCTTTTTTAGGTGCCAAAATGGTGGCCCCAAAAGGGGAAAACTGCAGGGAAGGAGGTAATTTACAGAGATGCGGTTGGTCCCACAAGGCAGTGAAGTTCGTGAACAGAGAAGATGGAGAACTGTGTGGAGGTCCAGTTCCATCCTGCTTGAGTAGAAGGTTAGACTCCTGAAATGGATCTGGCGACACTGTGGGACGCAACCCACTTGGCTACCCAATCAGGGAGGGCTTCCTCAATCCCTGGATACCATCCTCACACTCTGCCCCTAAAAACAGAGCTGCCCCCTAGTGGAGAATTAGTGGAGAATTACAAAACTCCCCTTGTGCCCAGCCTCCTTAAGGTGTGACTGGTAATTGTTTGGTTAATACTAGTCAGGTGCTCCTTTCTGATCATCTCCATAAAAGGTGCTGGGAAGGGAGAATGCTCGGGTTACTGGAGGTGGAGTCAGTCTTCTGAGGTACTGATCCTCTGGAATGGACCGGTTTCTCGTAACCTGACCCCCAAGCTGTTTGATGGGAAGAAAGGGGGGGAGGCACAGAACAGAGAAAGGAGAGGAGCCAGGATTGGTCTGAAATGCCCCAAAACTTTGGCAAAAAAGACTCTTCTTCCATCTTTCTTTTCCTCCATCTCCTTTCTTAGCCCAGAGAGGAACAAGGCCTTGCATCAACTTAGGGAATCGGTTCTAACCCGTGGATTGTCGGCTTGGTGTGTTCTCCTTTCGCCTGTACGGTCAATCAGAAAGCCAACCTCAAATTCAGGCTTTCAGCCTGAAACCACCAGGTAAACCCGGGTCAGGCACCCTCTTCAGCCCTTCCTCTGCCTGCTTCCCCTTGCTGTCTTCCATGGATCCTTTCAAATTTCCTTATTCTTCCTTTGCAGGTATCTGGATATGGCCCAGAAATTTTAACTTTTGCTTTTTCAGCAAAATGCAAGTAAGTCTCTGTTCGGCATTCCCGTTTTAGACGAGAAGCTGAGTGTTAAAATCAGCCCATTTGTGTGTTGATCTAAAATATCACGGGGTAACTTGATTGTAAAAAGTAGCTTGCCGATTTTATCTTTTTCCCTGATGTCTTAATTTTCTTGTTAAATTTTATAGCTGCCCCATAAAACAATACACTGTGGCAAAAAGAACATGGGCTTTGAAGAAAAACAGACTTGGGATTCTAGCTTTGCTCTCCCACTTTGTGGTAATGCTGGGGTAGGTCATGAGCTTTCTGAATTGCGCTGATAGAAAGGAATAAACAGAAAGAGGCTGATCCTAGAGCTCTGTGAGTTGCTCTGTGTAGCCTTTAGCACAGGAGCCTGACTCTGCAGTGCTCAGGGGACATCAGTTCTCCCACTGAGTTATCTACACACGGTGCCTGTTCAGAGCTGGCACCAAAGAGATGCTCTCTCTTATCTCTTACACACCAACTTTCCATATAATTCGAGTAAGGATGTATCTTAAAAAAAAAAAAAAAAAAAAAAAAAAAAAAAAAAAGCTATAATTTTGCCTTAGGTCCTAGTAGGATTTTTCAGTGTTCTACTGAATACCATAATTGGAAGCAACTTGAGGCTGGAAGGTTCGTATCCTCTGACAGCTCATTCCCACCATGAAGGGAAGTCAGAGCAGGAGCTTCAGGTAGGAACCTTGAGGCGGGAACTGAACCAGAGGCCATGGGGAGCTTGCTTAGAGCTTTGTTCTCTGGGCCTCTCTCAGACTGCTTTTTCTCCCTCCTCTTTTTGAGAAAGGACTCTTCTGTGTAGCCCTGGCTGTCCTGGAATTCATTCTGTAGACAAGGTTAGCCTTGAACTCATAGAGATCCTCCTGTCTCTGCCTCCTGAGTGCTGGGATTAAAAGCGCGTACTGTTTTCGTATACAGGACCACATGCCCAGGGCTGGCCCTGCTCACAGTAGGCCCACATGTGTGACTCTCCACATCAATCGTTAAGTAAGAAAATTCCTCCACAGATCAGCTAGAAGCCAACCTGCGAGAGTTCATTTTCTCCGTTGAGGCTCCCTCCTACCTGATGACCCCAGCTTGTGTCAGACTGACAAAAAAAACAAAAACAAAAACAAAAAACAAAAAAAACCAAACCAAACCAAAACAACAACAACAACAACAACAAAACCCAGCATATTTGATTCCTGAGAGTTCTATCATTTAACCCTAGAGATATGTGTTTGTCCCAACTCCTGCAACCTATGGTGATTGCTTTATATGACACACAGGCACACAGACACACACACACACACACACACACACACACACACAATTGCCTTAGATCTGAAAAATTAGGGTTAAGTCATAGATTATAAGGTGTTTCTCCTGCATTGTCTGGAGCAGAAGGAGTTTGAGATGGATACTAGTCAACTGTACTAACCCAAGCAGAAGACCAGCCCTTCCTTCCATCCTCACAGCAAGGTTTCTGCAAGAAACACAGGCTGTGAGGAGCCTGCAGTCCCCAGGTGGCTGCGCAGGCTGCACTCAACCTTCCCAGCTCCTCTTCCCAGCAGCACTCCTGCAGACCTGACCCTCCTCACTCTGACCCACACAGGGAGTGACTGGGACAAAGGAGGCCGTGGAAACCAGCCCTGCCTCTGGTTTTTCTCTCTGAGCAGAGCTTTGCTTTGCTTAAGCTGTGGCAGAGCTTAAAATGGTAGATCTCCTCAGTTACAGAGCACGTCGGCTTTGAGCAGGAACTTCTGTGTTCTGTAGTAAATTTTACTACAGCACTTTCTTGCATGTGGGCTTAGAGAGGGAAGACAGCCAGGAGGAGCACGTGGGATCAGAGTTGTTGCTATGGTGAGAGCAGAAAGCACAAGACACAGAAATGGGGAGCCTTGCAGACTCCAGATTTCTCTTTCTGGAGTTTACAAGGCATGCTAGAATCTGGGCCAGGCAGATAACCTGGTCTTGAAGCCCACAGGGACCTTGTGGATATGCAAAACCATGTATAGCACATGGGAAAAGAAACCAAAGACAAAAGAGAGCCATTGGGTCAGGCAGCTCTGGAGGCTTGACAAGACTTTGTAGAAAATTACAGTCATAGAGATTTACCTCATTAGAGCCCTGCATATGCCCCTTCCCCCATTTTCTCAGCCATGAGCTAGCTGAGTCCTGGCCAATGCTTAGAAGCTTATTGAATTGAAATTACAATTGCTTTCTTTGTTGTCTGCACAGAGAATACCCAGGTCTGGGTCCTCTCTATCAGTAACGAGCAGATTGTGATTATTACAAGAGCTGCCTTGAGCTGCTCAGTCATCCTCCCTGAAATGTTAGGGGGTGAGCTGAGGTGTTCGCAACCCTTGCTTCAGAGTGAACCGTCCTGGACCTGGGGATCAAGCCATATCCATACCCACTTTATCCGATGCCCCACAGGGAGAAGCCAAGCGTCACTATTTCCAATGCCCGGGAACCCCCTCCCCCAGCCTACTTCTTACGCATCCAAGTTCAAGACCCAGTGGACTGGGTAATGCCTGCTGTAGAACAACATCCTCTGAGCCCCACAGCTGCGGTTTTCATCAGAGCAGCCGTGGTTACTTGCAGGAGACTCTCAAAATGGAGCCTGTTGACAATGCATGTTGATTCATTCGCTCCTCAGAGGAGGGATGGGGAGGATCACTGGAATCTCCCTTAGATCCTGTCCACTCCTTCCCACACCTTCCAGCCATTTGTACGCAATCCTACCTTAACTGCATGTGACCTTGGGGTGTTGGTGGGGGGTGCTAGGATATACAGCCTGTGGATGTTTCTCTGAGAGGGGGACTCCATCTATACAGTAATAGAAAAGTTATCATCTCTATTGGGGTGAGAGTTTTTGGGGTAGTGTGGCAGCTTGGGGGTCACTCATGATCCTGTGAGTAACTTCTTGTCTCTGCTCAGTAAGCACATCTAGTAAGGTCATTGATTCTCCCAGTCCTTGGTACACATTTGTCTACTTCTCCCTAGAGAAAGTTTCCAAAATATATTGAAGCTGCTTCCAGACATTGTGTCTTGTCTACATATGCATGTGAATCTGGTGCTGTCGGCTTCCATTCATAGTAGACCCCTTTTTTGTTTAGGTTCCACATTCAGCCCTCTCTCTCTCTCTCTCTCTCTCTCTCTCTCTCTCTCTCTCTCTCTCTCTCTCTCCCTCTCTCTCTCTCTCTCTCCCTCTCTCTCTCTCTCTCTCTCTCTCTCTCTCTCTCTCTCGGATCCCCTGGACTGTGCTGTTCCTGGAGATACTGCAATACCAGGTCGATGTATGGAGTAACTGACACAAGTTCTCATTTTACCTCCCTGTCAAATCAGATATTAAACTGGTAAGAACAGACACTCTCCCGTCATCTTAAGTCAAAGGCTGGGAAGCGATCATGCTCAATTTCTCAACTTTTTTCTCGTCATTTAAGCACAGTTTGATAAACGATATGATATTGAAATCCACCCATACCTTAAAACTCAGTAGGCTCTCCCATGCTTTTAAAGTTGGGGAAGGCTTGGGGGAGTGGTAATAGAACTATGTAGGTATCATTTCTGTTAATTATCTCTCAGAATTTACTCCGAGTGGCCCCCTGGGGTTCTGCCTGAAGGCATGCAATCTAATCCACCCAACAGCAACTGAACCTCCTCAGTGAGACGGTTATGTTTAAGTTAGAGGTCAAGGGGAAGATCAAGTGGTACTAAGATCACCAGTAACAGCAGCAGCCATGATTTAGAAACACCCAGCCTCAACAACGTGGCAACTGCTTAAGTATCATGTTGTATCTTTGCAATGAACAGCTTTTCCCACATTTTACTGCAAAGGAAATGAAGGTCTAGCGAGATCAGATACAACGCCGAGGTCAAAAAGCTGAGCTGATTTGCTGTTCAGAGCTACGAATGTGGTAGCCTCTGTTTCCATCAGAGAGAAAGGAGTGAGAAATGCAGAGATAGCTAGGAGAGAGTTAACATTATGGGAAGAATTGCTCCCACAAAAGATGCTGCAAGAAAAATATTCTAAACCAGCACTTTAGTTATATTCTGAGTTCACTCCAGATAGACAGTGGCAGGCTGGAACGGATGCATTTGTTTAAAAGGGCTTCTTCTTCTGTAGTTAGTCCCTGCTTCCTCAGATTAATCCCCCAAATAATTACCGTGTCATCTATGATTCCACAGCTTGGAAACACTGTTTCCCAAGCAGCACTAGCAGCTGAATTCTAAACAGAGCTCTTCCACTGATTGCCATCAGTGGAATAAAACATATGGGGGTGGGGGGTGGTAGGGGGGAACTACAGCAACCCCCTTTCTGTGGTGCGGGTCTAGAGACTCAGTGTGAATCAAGTCTCAAGGCTCTCTCTCTCTCTCTCTCTCTCTCTCTCTCTCTCTCTCTCTCTCTCTCTTTCTCTGTCTCTCTGTCTCTCTCTCTCTCTGTCTCTTTCTCTCTCTTTCTCTCCTTGGAAAAGACTCTATTTAGCAACTGCCTCAGAAATCTAAATCTATGTTATTATTTGAGAAATCTATTGAGCAAACATCATTTGCCCTTGAAGCCAGATATAGATCCAGGGGAGGCAACCTTGGCTCGAAGCAGTGACAATTGGGAAAAAGAAAGAAGAAATGGATTTTTCTAATGAGGCTTCCACAAGCCACCATTTCATGCTGTGGCTAAAAGAAAGAAACTATCCAAAGCTCTTGAGATGCTGAAGAATCGCAGTGTGGCGAGCGGGTGAGATGCCTTATGTTTCATAAAAAGGCTCTAGAAATGCCTGCTATATTTAAAGCATGGGAATTTCCCTCCACCATACATAGAAAAATGATATAATTACATAGATGACAAATACATGTGTGGAGGCACACAGCACACGCAAAGTCACACACACACACTGCCGGGGATGGATGTCTGATGATGCCAGGGATGAATGAATTTCACAGTCTACTTGGCCTGTGGAAGGATGACTTCCTTTATGCAAATGAAGGATAAGGAAAAAAAAAACCCACTCTGCCACTGCAATTAAGTATTACAGTATTAAGTCACTGCACAGTCCTGAATGAGGTGTGGCGTCAGCACGACCTTTCTGAGGTCATCTCTCTCTTGGAGGGGAATCCGCAGTGGCTTGTGATGGCTGAAGTGACGAAATATGAGGTTTATCAGATGAAAGAGGCCTGGGATGTATTCTGGTATCACTTTCTCCAGCATACTTTATGATATAACATAAAGATGATATTATCTAAAGTAGCTGATACGCCGTCAAGCTAAGCTAAAGAATGGGACTAGAAATACATATAGTGCAAGACAGAAAGCCCGTAAGCTTGTTTTTTTTTTCCTCTTCCTAAAAGCATATCAAGTTCTTACCAGGTTTATTTTTACACACACACACACACACACACACACACACACACACACACACACCTTTCCTTACAAACTGGAAATCCCTTTGCCAGCGGACGTAGTATAACATCACATTACCTTTGTTCTGATCAAACACAGGTGAAGTGCTGAAATCCATTGTAGCCTGTCTCATCGTTTACCACCAGAACGGCAAAAAAAATAAAAAAAAATAAAAAAAATAAAAAAACACTTCGGGGCTCTAGCGTGGAGAAAACACCATTTCACACACTACAGCCAACGTGGTCAGTCAGCTTCAGCATAATTGGCCGATGCTCCCATTGTAGAATTAAGTGTGCGTTAGATCTGCTGGACCCCTTCAAGGCCACCTTTGAAAAGCCATAAAAACACTCTTCCTATAAAAACTGCAGGGGAGGAAGAGTAACTCCCAGAACCCCATTCATCATCTATACTCATGTTGAGTATTATGTGCCCATCCCCCAAACAGACAGACAAAACATCCCAACCCCTAAAATAAGGCAGCCTTCACGGGGTGCCTGCCTTGGATCTGGGCCAGGAAAATGCTGCAGATCCCAGAGCTTCGGCGGCAGCGGCGGCTGGAAGGTCGCTTTAAACCAATAGAAATCTCAATGAGTGAGTGAGATTCGCTGGGCCAGACAGAGCATGTGCAAAGCTGCCAGCGCAGACTGCACACCGGCTGTTTGTTCGTGGCGGAGTGAGAACTGCATTTGGGTCACGTGAGCAGAGACGGGCCATCTCAATGGAACAGGATGTAAATATTGTAGCAGGAGGCTGCAGCCACGTGCCCCGCTGAGCAGTGATGCACTGCTGCTGCATTTGTCTCTGGCTCCCTGCAGTGACTTTGGGGGTGGGCGGTGAAAGGTTGTAGGTCAAGGTTCAAATATCTATCTATGCCTACTAAATCAAAACAGCCTGCAGTCACAAGGCTCTGCGTTACCGCATTTGCATGAAACCTGCCAAGTCACCAGATGCTTTGAGAAGCAGCCAAGTAAATTCATCCTCTAGGGTGGAAAACCTGAGGGGGGGGGGGATCATGCTCTCATTTGCAAACGACAGCACTATCTATTGCTAGGGGGAAAACATCTGTACAGTTCATTTGTGTTTTTATAAAACGAAGATATTTCATTTGTCATTCGGGCTTTATATCTGTGTGTGCACATGCGTGTGTGTGTGTGTGTGTGTATGTGTGTGTGTGTGTGCGCACTTGAGTGTGTATAGGTCAGAAGTCAACATCAGGAATCTCTTTTCAGGAGTACCTTCCTCGTTTTCCTAGAGAGAGTCTCTCCCCGACACCAGGGCCTTGTTCAGGTGCCCAGGTTGACTGGCAGTAAGCCAGGATTCTCATATCAGTCTTCCAAGTGCCTGGATGGTGAGCGATTCACTTGGCTTTTGTATGTCACTGGTAATAACAACCCCCTTTTCTTTTTAACTAACAGAGATTTGATTTTGGAAATAAATGCAGGAACTATTTTTTTCCTCTGCGTATGGCTATATTAATACTTTTTTTGTGGTACAGAGATTAAACCCAAATTTTATAGACTAGAAAAGTAGTCTACCACTGAACTATTATACTCTTAGCCTTATGTTTGTTTTGATATAGAATGATCTAATCTATTTTCTGTGTTCTTTTGTAGGCAGTTCTTTCTTATCTTTTGACTCATATTTTCTATGTGCCTGTCATTTATTTTTTCATTAAAAAAATGGAAGGGCCTCACATCCCTGTGACAATGCTATTACTTACTCACTGGTAATATCACAGCCACTCAACCAAGCTAACTCTCAGAGTTATCATTCACTTCACAGAACTATGACTCAGCATTACTGTTACTATGACTCAGCAGTACTGTTATTTGCCCAACAATGTTATTCATCACTATCCTTCCCCACATGGGCTCCTTCCTTCAAAATACTCTGCATTGTTAGATTTAAAAATGCAAGCAGAGGCTGGAGAGAGAAGTCAGTGGATCAAGTTCTTGCTTTAGCATTTTGTAGAGTCCAGGATGCAGCAGTTTGACTATAATCTCAGTGCTGGGGAGGTGGAGACAGCATTTCAGAAACAAGCTGGATGGCTAGATTGTCAGTGAGCTCTGGTCTGGACGGAGAGACTGTGCCTCAATATATAAAGTGGTGAGCGATCGAGAAAGGCTCTCGTGACAACTCTGGTCCCTACGTGTGCATACATACATACACCCCCACAAGCAAACATACACATAGATGCACACACAGGAGAAGTATAGCACGTTGACAGATGAGCTAGTGATGTGGGACAGTGGTCCTGGGAGGAGAACAGCTGAAGTCAGCCTTCTGATCCTCTAGCTAGTTGCCCCTCGGAGAGTTGCCAGCCTGCCACATGAAGCCAGTGTGGGCTTGTAGGATGGCACATGAAAAGATATACATGTTCTAATCCCCAGAACCCACGAACAGGACCTTGTCGGCAAAGTCTTTTCGGCTATGATGATGTAAAGGAGCTCTATTTGAAATGTGTTTCAGTGGTTTGCATCATTCAGAGGACATGCAGAGGGAAGAGGGGGAAGGACATGGGACAACACAACCTCCAGCCACGTGTCACTTGTAGGGAAGAACTTAGGAACCCATGGTCTCCTAAAACCTAGAGGAGGAGGCTGGGCCCTGTCAACACCTTGATTTTCAACTTTGGGTTTCCAGACTGTGAAATAGTTTTGATTGGTTGTTGGAAGCCACTGAGTTTGTGATAACTTTCTACAGCAGCTTCAAGAAATTAACGCAGAGAAGGACTCTCAAAATAAAATCTCCCCAGTTAATAGATTTCTGTGAAAGCATTTATCATGACCCAAACCAAAGCAATATGCATGGTGGTCCTCTTCTTTGTGGGGGCTCATTCTGAAGAGAGGCAGGCAGCCAGACTGAAAGGCACGTGCGCTTAAGTGTGTTATGTAGGTGTGGCTTACGCAAACTTCATGAGTTTTTGGAGCTCTGCATTTTAATCTGTTGCATGGGAGCTAATTTCTTGTGAGACTTCACAGTTATCATTCAGTCACTTTTCTAGGTTTCTAAAGAGGATAGAATTTTTTTTTAAAGTATTTTCTAGTTCATTCTGACAGAGAGTGTAATATCCTACTATAATCAAGATACAGAATATTTCCATCACTTTTAAAGCTCTCTGGTACTCCTTGTAGGCTAGCCCCTCCTCTGGCAAGCATATACTCACAACCGAACAGGAGAAATAAAACCAGTGGACAGCAAAGCAACTTAATGCTTAATGGTAGGCAAACAGCATATGTTCTGAAGGGCATTTAAAGTTTTTGTATATTTTGCTTTGTACTTTTTTAAGTATATCTTTATTATAACATATAGTATATTTTGTAATATAACATATAGTATATTTTGTAATGACACTTTAATTCATGCATATCATGTACTTTGATCATATTCACTCCTATTCTTTCTCTTGTACACCCATGCACACATGCATACATGCCCACACACATACATGCATACATACATGTATACACACCCTGCAGATAAAAGGAAGAAAGGTGGTGTTTGTTTTTCTGAGTCTTATTTCATTGATCCCGAGGACCTTCTGTAATAGATGGATTTTAGTACATGATAATGAGTTAAAAAAACCAGACAGAAAATACCACATATTGAGATCTCTTCTTTGTAGGCTTAGATTTTTCCAAGCCTACTTTAATTATGGTTCTTTAATGCTTCAACTTCCCTTATAGCCCACCACCTAGTAGAGGTAGGGGAAAAGAAAGGCTAATAAGAAATGGGGGAGGTTGTACTAAGCTCAACTCCAAGTGGATCAAGGACCTCCACATAAAACCAGACACACTGAAACTAATAGAAAAGAAACTGGGGAAAACCCTTGAGGACATGGGCACAGGGGAAAAGTTTCTGAACAGAGCACCAATAGCTTATGCTCTAAGATCAAGAATTGACAAATGGTATCTCATTAAATTACAAAGTTTCTGTAAGGCAAAGGACACCATCAAAAGGACAAAACAGCAACCAACAGATTGGGAAAAGATCTTCACCAACCCTACATCCGATAGAGGGCTAATATCCAATATATACAAAGAACTCAAGAAGTTAGACCCCAGGGAACCAAATAACCCTATTAAAAAATGGGGTACAGGCCTAAACAAAGAATTTTCGCCTGAAGAAATTCGGATGGCTGAGAAGCACTTTAAGAAATGCTCAACATCATTAGCCATTAGGGAAATGCAAATCAAAACAACCCTGAGATTTCACCTCACACCAGTCAGAATGGCTAAGATTAAAAACTCAGGAGACAGCAGGTGTTGGCGAGGATGTGGAGAAAGAGGAACACTCCTTCCCTGCTGGTGGGATTATAAGATGGTACAACCACTCTGGAAATCAGTCTGGTGGTTCCTAAGAAAACTGGACATGACACTTCCAGAGGACCCTGCTGTACCTCTCCTGGGCATATACCCAGAGGATTCCCCAGCATGCAATAAGGACACATGCTCCACTATGTTTGTAGCAGCCTTATTTATAATAGCCAGAAGCTGGAAAGAACCCAGATATCCCTCAATGGAGGAATGGATACAGAAAATGTGGTATATATACAGAATGGAGTACTATTCAGCAATTAAAAACAATGAATTCATGATTTTTTTTTAGGCAAATGGATGGAACTGGAAAATATCATCCTAAGCGAGGTAACACAATCACAAAAGAATACACACGGAATACAATCATTGATAAGTGGATATGAATTAGCCCTGAAGCTCTGAATACTGAAAATACAATTAGCATATCAAATGATTCCCATGAATAAGGAAGAAGAGGGCCCTGATCCTGGAAAGGCTTGATCCAGCATTGTAGGGGAGTACCAGGACAGAGAAAAGGGAGGGGCAAAGATAGGAGAATGGATGGAGAGAAGAGGACTTATGGGACATATGGGGGGGGGGACTGGGGAAGGGGAAAGCTTTTAGAATGTAAACAAAGAATATAGAAAATTTAAAAAAAAAAGGAAATGGGGGAGGATTGTGGATCTATTTAGAAATAGTTCTTTGTAGCTATTCTGAGTTTCATTGTCAGCAGTCCACTCCACTAGCAAGCACCAAACATGAATCAGTAGCAGCAGCTCCATCCAGAAGAACTGTGAGGTTCCACCAATTGGCACAAGTCCTTGGAAGTGGTAGGGAGCAGCCAGGAAAAAATATTCTCTGGTCGTTTGCTATTCAGTCACGATAAGCCATGATCAGTGGTGAAAGCAAGGTGAACCAATGCAAGAGAGTGAAGAAAGCAAGACGAACCAACACAAGAGTGTCATCCACTGTCTATTGATTTGTCTTTATACTCTTTCCAAATATCATGTGTCCTCTCAAGTGTCTGCTCCAGCAAAACATCATTTGCCCTTTTACCAGGCAACTTCCGGGAAAAAAAAAAACCCCATGTCTGTTCTCAACAAAACATCCTCTCGTAAAACAGTTTCCAGAAAAACATCACAGAACACACAACTGAATCTTCAAAAAAAATCAGAAATTCTCACTTCACTTCTTTAAAACACTCTTCACACACACACACACACACACACACACACACATTTTGTGAGTGTCTTCCAGAGAGAGGGATGAGCTACAAGGGGCATTTTGAGGGCTTGTGGTACTAGAAATAATCAATAGTCATTGTGACTGTGGCGAGAGGAACATGCCTTGTATTCTCTTATCAAGTTCACAGGACCCAGCACTTCAAAGGGTGAATGTATAAAACTTACACTTTAATAGACCAGAAAAAATAAACAATATAATAATCTTCTGTAGCTTAACTCATAATGCCAACCTAACTTTCAAAGCAAGTTCGTTAAAAGTAGAAATAATTGAAATGAATAGGTTTTTTAAGTGAAAAAAATGGTTCTAGACAGATGTTTATAATTTATAGGATATGCTTATAGTTGGCAAGCTAGCTTTACAATAGTTTCCACTCTCCTAGTCTATGGCTTTTCACACCAGTTTGACCTTGCTTGAGCTGGTCAATTCCATGTGCATTAAGACAAGCCTGTTGTTGCAGGTTTAGGTGTAGCTACATGTTTTATTGCTGTAACTGTGTCTAACCCGTGTCCTTGTTTTAGGCCCTGCTTCTGAGGATAAGCAGATGACTCTGCATGTAATCTCATCACTCAGGAGATCACGGCAGGAGGATCAGGAGTTCAGGTTCATTCTTGGATATATAGTGAATTCAAGATCAGTCTAGACTACCTCAGACTCTACAAAAATACAACAAACAAAAACCCAAATATGGCTTCTCCACTACAGCGTAAACTCCACCTAAGCTTTATCGTCTGTCTATTCTGTGTCTCTATAGCATAGCACGGAGAGGAAACCAGAGGCGATTCAGTGAAGGATGAAAATTTCTGAAGGACTTTTCACGCTAAAGTTGAGGTCTTGTTCATTGACAAAGTGACATTGGCCACTCGGCCATTGGAATAATCCACTTCCTGATGTCCTTGCCATCTTCCAGTGGGAATAAAGGGATGAACATTGAGGGGTTCAGATGTTCTGGTGTGTTTGAACTGTATTCTGACTGGTTGACTACCACAGGCAAACTGACACAGGTTTTAGGAAGTCCTATATTTTACTCTGAAGAAACCAGAGTTTCTAAGCAATGTGCTCAAGTGGAGGACATATGAACTGTGCTGGGTGATTGTAAAGGTTGTCTGAGATTGGGGGGTCATGCAACTGTGAGCTGTACTTTAGTTATAAGTGAGAAATAAAAATAGTCATTCCATGAGGCTGTTAGAAAGCCTATAAAGTGCTATCAATAAAAACAGAGTTTACATTGTTGTGAAGAAACTTTGTGAATCTATTTATTTGATTTTAAAACCCTATGGATTTGTTACTGGCTTTAGAAGGATATGCTGATCATCTATCTTTGTTGAGTTAATTAAAAGTAGACTCAAGTGAGCTCAGTTAGAAGGTTAATTATTCATAAAACTACCCAGAAAGATCCTTCTCTTCTAACAAATTCAGCTGCAACTTAAATGAACAGATAATGTTCTCATCTGTAAATGCCTCAAAGTCCATAAATTCTGAGAATGAATGAAAAGATTTTGGACCTATTAATGCAAACATTTCTGTATGATATCCTTAATATCATATGTTTTATAACATATCAGTATGTTTTTCCTTAATTAATAGATATAACTTTATAAGGTACAGATAACAGATAAGAATAAATTGAAATTTAATTTTATGGTAACAGGTACATATTGTTTTGGCTAAAATTTTTAACTTTAAACTTTATGTGAACAAAAGGTAATGGCTACCTAGCACTTTAAAATTTATTATAGTGGTTCATGAAATATAATTTCAGTTTTATTTCTAATGAATATTGACTGTATTAGTCAGCTTTCTGAAACTGAAAAAAATGTCTGTAGGCAGTAAGAGTAAAGAGGACAAGTTTATTTTGTCTCATAGTTTTATAGGTTTCAGTCCACACTTACTTGGTGGCTTGGTTTGGGGCCTGTGGTGATTCAGGGAAGAGTGTGACAGAACAAACACAGCTCATCTCATGGATATCAGGAAACAAGAAGAAAGGAAGAAGCCAGAATCCCAGTGTCCCCTTAAGGACATGCATCGGGCCCCTATCCTAAGGACTCCACTATTTCACTACCTTCCAGGAGCACACCAAGCTGGTGACTAACTCTTCAATGTGTGACCTTTTTTTTCAGGGGGTGAGGGGCAGCTTACGATGCCTGGATGAAATATAGAACGGAGGCTGGATATAATTAGGTTCATACTGGCTGGGGGATATTCTTGTTCCCACAGTACCCACTTCTCAGAAAAATTGTGGGCTTTATTTTCATATCTCAAATACATGTTGTTGGTTTTTATCTTCTTCCCTGAAGTGCCTTTGCTTCATCACTGAATGGCTATGGAAGCCTTGGGGATCTGTATTTAGTTATATCTGGACTGTAGCCACTCCCTCTTCAAGCCAAGAGAGTTGCAAGAACACAGAAAACAAATACAATAAAAAGCCAACCCACAGCATATTAGATACCTATGTGGGTGGTAGATTTGTTCAACAACCCCAAAAGTCTTTTGAAAATGTTCCAACTTGAACCAAATGTTCTCTACTTCTACTCTAAGCTTGGTCTCTTCTTGGCAACTCTGAACTATCAAGAACAATATTTTTTCTTTGCCCTATCTATCTATCTATCTATCTATCTATCTATCTATCTATGAGAAGAATGTAATTGAATTTGACTCTCCAAATATTCTTGAAGTGTTAGGGAAGTGAATTCTGAGGTTGCCAAGGTTAATGGAAGAACATTTGCAGATTAGAGTAGTTGCTAATGAGGCAAAAGCCTTCCTTTGTAGAGTTAGATTCTTTGTGGAGTGCTCTGTCTTGTGGTTACAGACTGTACCTGCCACAAAGGGGGACAGAGAAACATCGAAGGTGTTGTTGGTTAAGTGTCATTTCCTGCCAACTCACGAACAACTTAAAATGGCATATTCTTGGTATTAGAAAGCCCCAAGTTGATCATGACGGGCTACAAAGCAGTGCTTCTAAAACATTTAATGAGCACGCATCACCTCCGGTCAACTTAATGAACACTGAGTTCATAGGGCTGTGCAGGAACATGGTTCCAGTGCCCCACCCCCACAGGGGAGTCCTACTGTTTTGTCCATGCTGGCCCAGAACTTACCAGGTCACTCACCTCACATTTTACATATATGCACAAAATAATTTGGTGCCTTAAAGAACTCAAAATAGATGTCAATCACCACAGCCCCAGCTACTGTTCTGAAGCCTTCCCAAAGGTCCACGTGTTAATGAGTTGTCCTCAGGGTGAGTGGGAAGGTGGTGGATTTGAGAGAAGGAGCTCAGTTGGAGGCTTTTAGGTCACAGGAGTGTGCCCTTGAAGGGGATTTGCCTCCTTCTTCCCATGAGGTAAATATTTTGCCTCTTTCGATTCACTCATCCTTCAGTTACATAAAAACAACAGCACTGACTAATCAGTAATCGGAACCTGATGAACCAACGAACCACGAACCAATAAAGCCTTTTCTTTTTAAGAGTTTTCTTCAGCCAAGCAGTGGTCATGTACACCTTTAATCCCAGCACTCTGAAGGCAGAGGCAGGTGGATCTCTGAGTTCAAGGCCAGCCTGGTCTACAAAGTGAGTTCCAGGACAGTCAGGGCTACACAAAGAAATCTTGTCTCAAAGAGCAAAAAGAAAAAAAAATATTTTCTTCAATACTTGTTATGATGATAGAAACTCTAACACAACTCTCCGAGATCTTCCATTACTTATGGTCTGTTAAGGAGCAGTACATGTGGTGGGGCTCCAAACTGGAGACTGCAGGAAGTGTGAGCATTTGCTGAACCCAGTTATCTTGACTATATCTATATGCTAGGTTGCCAACCTGACCACATCTGAAATTAACTACAGCTGTGAGGGTTTTTTTTTTTAATTTAATTACATAATTTTAAGTGTGAAGACCCACTTCTAGACAGGATCTTTGAGGAGGGAAGACATGCCTTTAATCTGGGCTACTCCTGCTTCCAGCATAAAGGATGTGGAAGAAGGAAGCTTGCTCTCACTCTCACAAGTCCATTTCCTCACTGGCATTACAGCCTGCTTCTTTGTGATTCCAGCACATACTGAAGACCAACCGAGACATCTAGCCTTGTGAACCAAACAAGGCTGGATTCTTGGACCTTCAGTTAATAGACAGCCATTGTTGGACTAGCTGGTCCAGAGCCTGTAAGCCATTCTAATAAATCCCCTTTATTATCTATATATCTGTCAACTAGATCCATATCCATATCTATATATGTCTATATCTAAATATGTCTATGGTGGTTTGAATATGTGTGGCCTAGGGAGTAGTACTCTTAGGAGATCTAGCCTTGTTGAAGGAAGTGTGTCACTGTGGGAGTGGGTAGTGAGACCTTCCTCCTTACCATGTGAGAGTCAGTCTTCTCTTAGCAACCTTCAGATGAAGATGTAGAACTCTCAGCTCCTTCTGCACCATGCCTGCCTGGATGCTGCCATGCTCCTACCTTGATGATAATGGACGGAACCTCTGAACCTGTCCCAATTCAATGCTGTCTTTATAGGAGTTGCCTTGGTCATGCTGACTTTCCTTTTCACATCAGTAAAACCCTAAGGCACTGTCTATATTGATATAAATATAGATATGTAGAGTCATTCTTTAAGTTCTATTCTTCTGGTGAACTCTGACTAACACACCCAGTCTAGGCCAGTCAGTGATTTGCTCTTTCACATTTCGCTATGGACCTTTGGGGTTCATTGCTTCACTGACTCTGGACTACCGCCCCACCCCCGCCCCCGCCAACCTCCCTAAGCTTCAGATTCCAAGCTGCTCAGTCTCAGGATAGATCCCACTTCTCCTTAGCTTCAACATATGTTCACACCATTCAGCCTCAGAGATATATCAAAAGAAAGCTGGGACCATTTCTTCAAAAGTTCACACCAGAACAGGCTTGCCAGAATCTGCAAGTAGAGGAACTAAATACTCACACTTACTGGTAAATTGTTCTCAGCCCTTCACACATCTGCCTACATAATTGTAGCTGGTACATTAATTGGAAGACACCAGCTGCTCTAGCAAGCAGAGAGTGTCTGTACTGACAACAGTTTACCTCCCAGATCTTTCTTTTTTACATTCAATATTTGCTTTATTTACATTTCAAATGTTATCCCCTTGTTACCCCTGCAAAAACCCCCTATCCCTTCCCCTCTCCCCCTGCTTACCAACCCACCCACTCCCACTTCCCTGTCCTGGCATTCCCCTACACTGGGGCATTTTTCCTTCACAGGACCAATGGTCTCTCCTCTCACTGATGTCTGAAAAGGCCATCTTTTGCTACATATGTAGCTGGAGCCATGGGTCTCTCCATGTGTACTCTTTGGTTGGTGGTTTAGTCCCTGGGAGCTCTGTGGTTACTGGTTGGTACATATTATTGTTCCTCCTATGGGGCTACAAACCTTTTCAGCTCCTTGGGTCCTTTCTCTAGCTCCTCCATTGGGGACCCTGTGCTCAGTCCATTGGTTGGCTGTGAGCCATAGGTATTTTAATTCCCCTTCTAAGATGATCCAAAGTATCAACACTTTGGTCTTTCTTTTTCTTGAGCTTCATGTGGTCTGTGAATTGTATCTTGGGTATTCTGAGATTTTGGGCTAATATCTACTTATCAGTGAGTGCATACTGTGTGTATTCTTTTGTGATTGGGTTACCTCACTCAGGATGATATTTTCTAGTTCCATTCATTTGCCTACGAATTTCATGAATTCATTGTTTTTAATAGTTGAGTAGTATTCCATCCATTCCTCTGTTGAAGGAGATCTGAGTTCTTTCCAGCTTCTGGCTATTATAAATAAGGCTGCTATGAACATAATGGAGCATGTGTCCTTATTATATTACTTTCTAGATCTTAAGGGACCTTAAGACAGTCTTGTCAGGTCTAACAAAAACTCAGTTTTCCTAAATTCTGGCAGTTAAACAAAGGCCAGCATTCCTTATGAACTTGCGAAGCTGGTTCATCTCTACTAAGGCTCTGTCACCATCACAAGCATCTGTTACACATTTCAGAGTCCAAGGTCCTCCTAGGTCTTCTCACCTCCTCCCTTACCCTAAACTTCTTCACTCCTGGGCATTCCACCTACCCATTCTCCTCAGAGCCCTGTAAGCTCACCATTTTTGCCTTCCTCGCTTGGTGTCTCCATTTCCCCTCTCTCTGTTTCTCTGTCTCCTCCCTTCCACTCCTCAGTGCGTCTGCATCCACCCTCTCTCTTCCTACCTCACTTATCTGTTCTGCCCCTCTTCTGTCATGGCCAGATCCAGTCTGCCGGCCATGTTCAGTCATCTCTCTCTCTCTCTCTCTCTCTCTCTCTCTCTCTGCTCTGGACTCTTTCAATTGCCTCTGGTGATTCTCTCTTTTTTATCTACAATAAAACGCTTCCTCCTAACTGTGACATGGAATGGTCACATCAACAGTTCATACAAGCCTCACTATCCAAGGTGCATGACCTCAGCTCCTCTCCCTTGTTCCTCTGTACTTTTCTGTTATTTCCCTCTTCAGTGCCTTCTGCTAAAGAGAAATGTTGGTCTTCTGTTCCTCAGAACGCTCTTGCATTATTTGTGTACCTCATTCTACCCAAAAGCTTTCCCCAGAGAGGCCAGTTGCATTGCTGTTGAGAATCTGGGTCCTGTTTTCAATGTTGGGACTTGACATTGTATGATCTCTTCCTTACTTTCCTCATCTGAAAAATCAGAATAGTATTAGGGCTGTCTCATGAAGTTTTTTGTATTATTTTGAATGGGAGGGAGTCTATAAAGAAACAAAGGCAGAGAGGCAGGCAGATTTAATCCCAACAAGCTAAAATTGCTTTACCAAGCAATGAGGGGCCTCACCTTTTCTGTGGGACAAAAACTGAATCCACTTAGTGGGGCTGGGAGCATGTATATATACATACACACGTGGAGATAGCTACTAGGAAGTTGCTGTTATTCTTTTGTGGTTTACTGGATGCAGGGTGAGTTGTTTGTAATCCCTGGGTATTGTTTCTGCAGGCTGAGTGGATTGGTCATTGGGGCCAAGCAATTCTCCATGGCTAGGGGCTATTGCTCAGTATAGCCTGACTCAATTCCTCCTGACAGAACATGAGGCTATTGCCCAACACGGTCTCCTGTGTAGAGCAAACTGGCCTCAACTTTGTGATTGTCCTGCTTCTACCTCCCAAGTGCTGGGATGATAAGTACCACCGTGCCCAGTGCATAAAACTCTTGAGTGAAGTAAACTGATCAACTATGTCAAGTTCTCAGAGAAATGTTTTTGATAGTAATTTAAGACATGCATTTACTACTGTGATTTCTACCACTTATTCTATTACATTTCTACCTGGAGAAACTTCCATTTAGCTTGAACTTGTGCTCACATCTTTCAGCCTTAAAAGCACCAAGATAAAAACCAAAACTCTTCCAACCCACCCATCTCTACTTCCTCTCATACCTTCGGAAAAGCAAGTAAGTTGCTGTCTTCTGGAAACACCCAATCCCCTCTTGATTCATTGTAGCCTCATCTTGTTTCCCTGACTACTGGGAGGAGACTCTACTGCCAGACACAGCCAGACAACCAATCTAATGGACCTGTTTCACAGGTGTTTAATTGTAATAGTGGGGCTGTGAAAACCAGGCAGTCCCAGACAGTATTTTCTACAAAGCCTCAGGCTTTCCTCATTTGTAGTTTCAGTGATTTGGGGGCAGTGAATGCAGCATAGTGTGATGCAAATAAGTGAGTTCAGCCTCATAAAGCTGACCTCAAGTCTTCAAGTCTCCCTACTGCTCTGCATGTGGTAAATGCTCGATCTAGATGTGTTTATTGGCTCCTAAACTTACTCAGAGCTCTCATCTCCCTCTATTTATGGAACTATGGAACCTATCTTAGTTGGGCCCAATGCTGGCAAAGCCTGAACAGGTTAGGTATCTGGATCTTTAACTAACATGTCTTATGTAGAAAAGTCTCCAAAGGACTTCTGTCTGCAGAAAGACTAAGGCAGGGAAATAAAGGATTAATGAAATGTTGCTGGACCCACACCTGGCCCTTAGTTGGATCAGTGAGGTTCTGTATGAACCATAAACCTTAGCTGACTTGAAGCTAGTCTTATATTTCTCAGTATTATCTACCTATCCCTTCTCCCGCTAGCTCTGCCCCAGGCTCCCTTTTCCTCTCAGGAGTCTCTTAACTGCTGAATTCCTGTACTCATCTTGAAAAAGTCCCTAACATTCACAGAACTCTAAGTTATGCCAAGAGACATCTCACTCACCTTCATTTTACAAGCAGATCCAGAGGAGAGTGGATAATTGAAGCAATAACCATTAAAAAAAAACAATTTCATTTGTAGGATGAGAAACACGGTTATTATTTAGCTGTTTGAAGAGATTCTCCCACTGTACCAGTGTGGCAGCAACAATTTAATAATGTCAGGGGACTCAGAGTTTCCTTTACACAGTGACAAAGAAGATTGCTTTCACAGGTGGTGCTGCTGGGGATACAGTTTCACCATGCTGAGAGAACTCTATTTATTTTCACAAGTTCTTTTTTAATGACAGGTTTTTTTTTAAAACTCTATTTTCTTTTTCCTGGAAACACAGCTAGCAGATTCCCAGGGAGTTGAAAGCACAGAAAAAAAAGTCAGCTGAACCACAGTACAGATTGGTCTACATTTTGCAGAGAAGCTGGTTTGATTGACTGTGCAAGATGGCAGCCCCACTAATTACTGCTTTAGCTCACTAAATCCTATTTGTTTATGAAAGGTTTGATGTCTACATCTGGTGGTGACATTAGACAAGTTAGCTTGATGGAACCTGTCAGGCAGGTGCAGCCACTCAGCGCTCAGGAATTCATATTCTGGCAAGTTTTCTTCTTTTCCTCGGGGAAGGAAATTCCACCATGGGATTCAAATTGAGAAACTGAGGGGTGTCTTAGTTAGGGTTTCTATTGCTGTGATGAAAACACCATGACCAAAAACCAAGTTGGGGAGGAAAAGGTTTGTTCAGCTTACACTTCACCCAGATCACAGCCCGTCGATGACTGGAAGTCGGGACAGGAACTCAAGCAGACCTGGAACACTTGGGTAGGAGCTGATGCAGAGGGTATTGCTTGCTGACTTGTTTCACATGGCTTGTTCGGTCTATTTTCTGATAGAGCCAACAGCCCAGGGATGGCCTACTCCCAATGACCTCTGGCCTCTGCCATTGATTGCAAAGTGAGAAAATGTCTTACAGCTGGCTTTCATGGAGACATTGAGGATTCTTTCTCGATAATGACTCAAGCTGTGTCAAACTGACATGCAGAACCAACCAGCACGGGGGGGGGGGGGGGGAAATGAGATCTCAATATACAGAATGAAAATGTCAGCACAATCAGGCTTAGAGAAACAAGTGATTTTCAATAGCTAAATCTGAATGAATCTCTGCTTCTTCCAATGACAGATTCAGACGTTCCTTTACCTAGCTAGGCAAGCAAGAAAACCAAATGACATTCTGTAGCCTATGAGGATACTTCATTGACTATAATATCCTTATAACATAAATTATAATCTAATATTTGAGGTATAAAGGATATACTGGAAGTATTCTGTTTGGTTGATAAGCTGAGATGTGATTTTCAGTATCAAGCTAGTAACGGTATTTTTGGGATGCCAGGGACATTACGATGTGTTCTCTTTTGGCAGGAGAGAGCCTACATGGTAAAATCAGCCTGAAGAAATGTCATGTTATTCCACTTGAATGAGACACACTCCTGTATATTAACCTTATGGTTTAAGAGACACCTAGAAACCACAAGTTGTGCTTCCTCTTGGGAAAAAAAAAAACCCAATGCTGCATTAGGATTGTGCATTAGATCTCATCAGTCATTTACTATTGATTAAAGGTATATGCTGACTGCTTGTTGGGCATCCACCTGACGTTAAATGCTCAACATGCTTAGTAACTGGTTATTTATGTGTTCTTTCAGATATAGTTCACCCGTCATTCCCCAAAGCAGCACCCAAACCTTTTGGCACAAAGCACCAGTGACAGAGACTCCTCCTTTCCTTGTCAGAAACAGCTGGCTATGGCAAATTCTCGTTTTACAAATTCCAGTACTCAACTGACATGGTCAGTGCCTCTTGAACAATGTATTATCTCAAAGCAACACAAAAACCACAACATTAACTTTGTTCTTGGAATTATATTCCCACAAATATGCTGAAAGTTAGCATTTTTAATATTTAAAGGCAATTTATTATAATTAGAACAGTATCAATTCTAGCAAAAAAAAACAGGTACAAAGAAAACATTATAAAGAAAGGAAAAAGAATACCAATTGTTTTTTTGTTTGTTTGTTTTATTTTGGTTTTTTTTTGTTGTTGTTGTTTTTTTCGAGACAGGGTTTCTCTGTGTAGCCCTGGCTGTCCTGGAACTCACTCTGTAGACTAGGCTGGCCTCGAACTCAGAAATCCACCTGCCTCTGCCTTCCAAGTGCTGGGATTAAAGGCGGGTGCCACCACTACCTGGCAAGAATACCAATTGTTAAAATATAAGAATCACATTTATTTACTTTAATCTATTCTAAAATAATTATTGAATAAACATTTATCAGATAAATGAGGGAATTAATAGAGAATTAATGGTCTAAGTAGCATTTTAATAAAAAATAATATTTTCCCCATCAAACTAGTATGTCAGCATAGAAGAGATAGAAATTAAATGATAGATTTAATAGAGAAGTTAAATGTAAAAGAGTATATATAAGAATCGATAAGCTGTATAGAAAATCTCAGTGATTTTCCTGGTGCTAAAGGCAAGTACTCCATGGAGAAAGCTTATCACACTGAACAACAGAGAAGTTTGCTAGTTTGTCTGATCCTGTTCTAGTCAGCAGTCACTAGATAAGCAGGAGACAGCAGACAGAGCATGGGAGAAGCTATGCCAGCCAGTTGCAAGGGCTTGAACCTGGAGTTGGGAGAGCCTTTAGGCTATAGATGTGAGGCACAGGGGCCCATCTGGGTCAGCATCCAGGGGTTCTACAATGTTGGTTTCCATCTTCAGAAGGCCAGAGAAAAGTCGTTTACAGGCTGAGGTCATAAAAAGGCCTGGCCTTTCCGGGTTTTCTGGGTCCAAGGCTTCACTGCCAATGCAGGCTCCCAAGCCACAGCTAGGAATCTTCGGAGAGCTGCAGTGTCCCTGTAGTACCTACTTGAAAGATTTATTTTTATTTTACGTGTGCAAGTGTTTTGCCAACATGCATGTCTGTGTATCATGTGCACACAGTATTCGCGGAGGCCAGAAGAAGGCCTCAGGTTCCCCAGGACTGTATTTACAGATGGTTATAAGCTACCATGTAGGTGCTGGGAATTGAACTTGGGTCCTCAGGAGGAGCACTTGCAACAAAAATACTCAGTAAGGGTAATTTATAAAGAGCAGGAATTTGTTTCTCAGAGTTCTGGAGGCTGAAAACCCAAGACCAAGATTCTGTATTTAGATAATGACAACCTTCCTTGAATGGCTTCAAGGCGTAAGGGGCCAAGGAGTCTCCTTTTCGAGTGCCCCATCTTCCACCACCATAGGATGGTGGTTACATTTCCTTCGTTCGAACAGTTATATTAAAAACAAACTTAAACGGAAGCTCAAGGACAATTTGTAAGTTTAACAGGAAAACCCTGGGGCAGGCAAGCTGTAAATCTCACAGCTGGTGTTTAGCGACAAGCTGGCTTGGAGGTCAACTAAGTGATGGGATGGAGTAGGGCTTTAATATATCAATAAATTAAAAAAAATGAATTTGATAATTAAAAAAAAAGAATGAGAAAGACCCAAACCTTAAGGAGTTTGAAAGTATATGTAGCTGTGGCCAGCCCTTGAGAGAAAACGACTGAAGAAAACGACCAAAGAAAAGACAAAGAGAATCATTTCAGAACTCAGAAAATTTTGCAAGCCTTCCCCGGCTAACCTCAGGGCAGCCGGGGGTGGGGTGGGGCAGGGGACTGCTCTAGAGGATCGAGAATTCTGTACTTAAGGTCAACCCGCTTTCCTAGGAATGGTCCTTTGGGACAGTCCCTGACCTGCCCAGCGGATTAACTCTAAATAAACCGACAAAGGCGTGGCTCCCCCTAGAGGGAGATTCTGTTCATTACTGAAATTGCAGACCTGAGCCAGCAGGCACCGTTGAGGAAAAAGAGTTTATGTTTGACAGAAGAGAATCCCAAGAGATTTCAGGAGTTGTGAATATCCATGTTCAAAACCCAAGAAATAGGTTTTTTTCTTTCTCCCCCAACCCCTTATTGTATCTTAGATTGGTCTTTATTCAAATAAGCTGTCCCAAATTATTAGATCTTTATGAAAGAAAACATAGTTTTAATGGTTTCTTTTCCGTTCTCGGCAACTTGGTAGTCACATCTGTTTGGCAGAAGCGTCTTCCAGTTTCCTTACATCCACAGCCATCTTTGCTTTCTTACTCTGTGCAGACTTGCCCACACCACCCTCTCTGCAGCCCCCTTCCCACCTAGTTTGGCTGCCAGTGTGGCCCAGCCACCGCCTCTCTCCGTGTCCCCAATTTTACAAAGGTCTGCCTTTGGTACGCGGTCTTGGCTTACGAGTCCACATCCCATGAATTCTTCAGGCCGCTGCAATGAATATTCTCTGTGGTGGTCAGCTGGGCTTTGTAAGGTTCTGCTGAGGTCTGTATGGATCATTTTGTGCATGGGAATGCTCTACATGAGTGTTTCTTCAACCTCTGGGTCATAACCTTCTTTGGGGGGAATCAAATGTCCCTTTTACAGAGGTGGCCAAAGACCTTTGAAAAACACAGATATTTTACATTATGATTTATAATAGTAGCAAAGGTAAAGTATGAAGTAGCCACAAAAATGATTTTGTTTGGGGTCCACCACAACATGAGGTACTGGGTTAGGAGCTGCAGCCTTAGGAAGGTTGCGAACCTCTGCTCTGGATGCTCTTGAGGGAAGGAGCTTTACTGCAGGTGTGGTACAATTCACCTGGCTTCTGGAAGCTGTGTTCCATCCAAATGTCCATCAGTAGCCAGTTCTAAGTGTTCAGCCTTCATCCATGTGACAGAGACACCTCAGGAACCATTCTGAAGGCTTCACGACCCTGTTGTCTCCTTGTAGATGACACAGGGTTCCTTCACTGGGTACAAGGACAGCTTATTTTGCACTTGACAGTTCTCATTCACTGAAAAGCATAGACTTTTGTGATGACATCAAGTTTCCTAAGAGCAAATCTGCTAGACAATGGGAATTCTTTTCTACCTCTGTCTTACATCTGGGAGGAGATTACTACCATAACCCTGGGCTTCTCTTGGGTAGGATGACTTACTTGAAACTTGGGAAGAATATTTGTGTATATTTGTGTCAACTGGCTTTGCACTGCTAGTAGGAGAACATGAATTCTCCCTCCTTCTACTGGTATTAGTCTTATCTGAGCAGGTACCTACCATGTGGCAAAGCCTACTAGGACAGAGGTGTAAACCTTGGCTGTAATAACCATATATGTATATGTGTGTATGTGTATGTGTGTATGTGTGTGTGTATAATTCTTATCATGGGCAATTTCTTGGAACTTTGCTTTTGAAAAGGTTGCTATTAGCCATATATGTACGTAGTGTCTCTCTTTTCTCCAACTTTTATGAGCCTAGGATCCTGCACAGAAAGAAGGGTGTGGTTTATTGGGGCATCTGAAAGGCTGTCAGAGGGACAACTGCAGCATTACTCTTCTGGAAGAGGAAAGAGTAAACTATGAACACAGTTTTTGAGGCACGTATAGCACGGTGCGGGTGACAGAAGTACAGGTGGATTCGGGACAACGTAACCTGTGTAGCAAGTGTATGATGTGCCATGCCGGCTCTAACCCCCTGTCTTTCCTTTTCCTCTGTTACTGTGACAAATGCCTAGCGGAAGAGCAACTTAATGGAGGCACAGTTCATTATGCTTGCAGTTTCAGAGGACAGAAAGCGCGCTGTTATGGGAAAAATTAAAAAAGAATTGACACTATCCCGTGCTGTACACAGCTACTCTCTGCCTCTCGCCTAGCCCCAGAAGTGACCGACCGCGTTCTCTTGCTTCCGGGTTCTGCTCCCATTCCCAGCCATCCACCCGCCTGCGGTCAGCGGTCCCAGATCCCAGTAACCCGGTAAAATCAAAACTCTAGAGGCTTGTAATTTATAAGTCAGATTTATATCAGTAAATTCTCACTCCACAAAACGTCCACACAATGAACTCAGAGCCAATTGATATTGATATAAATTGCCCATCTAGATAAGACAAATTGTCCTGTAATTATCCATCCATTATAAGATGTTCATAGCTACCTGTGGCTATTTAAAGCCACGCAGAATCTGGACCGTCTTCCTCCTCCATCTTCCTTCCCTCCTCTTCCTGTCTCTGTCTCTGTCTCCTCTGTCTCTGTCTCTGTCTCCTCTGTCTCTGTCTCTATAGCACTTAGCTCTGCCTCCCTTTCCCCTGTCCAATCACAGGCTTCTTGCTGTATTAATATTTAAATTAATTTGAGGAAAATTCTGCTACAGTGCTCAGGCTGGGGTGGCTTGGTGTTTGTAGCATATTTTCACATCTCAGTTGACTAGAAAACAGAGAACCAGAAGTTGGTGGGGCTGGGATGTAACCTGTAACCATCTTTGCCAGCCAGTCCTAAAGGGTCCACAGTTTCCCAAAACAATGTCACTAAGTTGGGGCGAAGGGCTCAAACACATGAGCCCGTGGGAGACATTTCTGACCTCAGCATCCCCGGGGAAAGAAGTGGTGCTGTACATCTGCTTTTGACACACGTGACTTCTCTGGAGTGTTTTGAGGAGAAATATCCTGGGTGGAAGAAAGAAGGGATACAGGTGTTCTGTTCTTTCTTATCTTCTGTTTCCCACTAGTCAAGTTTAAGTCCAGAAAAGTTAAGTCCTTACGTTTTTGGGTAATGTCACCTGGGCCTTCCTCTGATACTGAAGGAGCAGCGCCCATACCTCAGTGTGGAGTGTTTCGCTGATTGCACAAGTGTGACGGACTAACCCAGTGAAGAAAGGATTGAGGGAGTCTACAAAAAGGGTAAGATGATTGTCCAGAAAAGAGTGAGCCATTTACACCCGATATGACAAGACTCATCGATAGTATCGTCCTGGGTCATTTGTAAGTTTGCCTTTCAGATCACAACAAGCTACAATTATTTTGACAAAACAGAAAGAATCTAGCAATGGCAGCTTCCAGCTAAACAGGAAGACAGCTGTGGAAACATCTGGGGTCGGGCCATATACATTCAGCACTCCTTGGCTCAGGTGGCTTAGAGAGTGGATGCTTTTGATTATATCCTTGGTGTATGGCTGGCCTCACTGGAATCAAACACTAGATTCCCGAAACGCAATGGGTAAAAAAGAAAAAATTACAGAATCTTATAGCTGTGAAAGATCTGAATCTTCTTTCTTTATCTTAAAGAGTTCCCCCAAACCTTCTCTTTCCTTCCGCCTCCTCTTCCTGCCTGAGGTGGAAGTGGGTGTGAGAAGTCTCATGAGAAGTCACTCAAACACTGGCCCGTCTTCCAGTAGGCATGGGCGGATATCCCAAACGAAACCACCTTTCAGAAAATTATCCACCCATTTCTCTAGTACACGGTTTGGGGAATGTATAACACACCCAAGCTCTCCCATTTGGGGACTGATATCACTATCTGTCACACTGGCTGGAAGTTAACATGGGCCCCTCCTACAGAGGGCGCTGTGGCCATATCTGCCTGCCCTAGATCCCTTGCAGCAGTTGTTGGAGGCTGGCCCCTGTGGATCTCTTTCTGAATCAATGAAACTGCAGGTCACACACCTGTGACTTCGACTCTGGGAGTGAGAGTTGGCACTGGTAGACTTGGCATCTTGCTGCTAGAGATTCAGGTAAGAAGGCACAGAAGGAGGTAGCCTGTCCCCAGTGTAGGGCTTGAGCCTACTCTGCAGGTCTTTTGGGAAACTGATATGGAAGACTCTAGAATACCAGACCATGTGCCTTTCAGAGTATGCTGTTGTGTGCTAATGCCAAAAGCCTGTGTGTGTGTGTGTGTGTGTTCCTACAAAAACATTGCTCTGTTCTGTCTTTGACCTATGTTCTAATCAATGTGCTCAGATCCCCCCCAATATCAGTACAGCTTAGACTGAGCACCTTATTGATCAATTCACAAAGGGCTATATCCCTTTGAAAAAGACCCTGTAGTGTTCCATTCTGAGTACAAAGTAAATTGTTTTTTAACCCTCCAATCTTGTTCTGTTCTGGTACCTGCAGTCTGCCTCAGCTAAGGCAAACCGTAGCCTTGAACTTTTTCTGGGGGTGTGGGGGGGGGCAGGAGCAGGAAATCTAACTTTTCCTAAATGCCTTTATAAGGTTGACTCAGCCAACATCTGGGATAGGGGAGCCTCAGTTTAAAAGGGGAGGTGAGAAGAGGCCGGTTACTCATCTTTCAGAGTGAACTCAGCCTCGGGATGAATTCTCAGCTAGTGGATCAGCTGGTTTTGTTTCTTTGCCATTTTGTGGTCTGTCATCTGGGCGTTTGCATTGATACCAACATTGAAGTGGCTGCTGTCCCTGGGTCTCATCTCCTTGATCTTTGTCCTCTTCATTGCCATCCTCTCTAGCTTGTCTTTGGAGAGGAGGGCCCCTGTGGAACCATGATCTGTAACCCCATACATAATCTGTCTTATTGGTCTACCTTGCTCTCCTGCACCCTGGTTGTTAGCACCGTCCATCATCGCTTCTCCTTGCCCAGGGGGCTGGAATACTGTGGTCAATGCGGCACTGAGGGCGGCGACTCTGGGGCAGTGGCTGCCTGGGTGGCCTCATATCGGCAGTGCCCACCAGCGGGGACAACATAGAAGGTTTTGGGAGCAGTAAAATGGTTCAATGTAAGGAACAGATACGGTAAGGGGGGGATGGGATGGGGGTTTGCAGAGGGGAAACCGGGAAAGGGGATAACACTTGAAATGTAAATATATAGAATAATAAATAAATAAACAAATAAATAATAAGTAAATAAAAAATTAGCCTTGAAAACTTAAACAAATTCTGGTTGGTTCACATTGTATTCACAGGAGATAGAAAGAGAGAGAGCGAGGGAGGGAAAGTAGCGGTAAGGGAGAGAGGGACAGAAGAGAGAGAGAGAGAGAGAGAGAGAGAGAGAGAGAGAGAGAGAGAGAGGACCAAGAGGACAAGAGGGCTCACAGTTGAAATGGCAAGGTAATATAGGAATCAGAACTTGGGGGAAGGAAGGCAAAGCCCCCATGGACTGGCTGCGGAGATTTAGGGTAGGGAGCAGGATGAGAAAAGCTGAGAGGATCTACAGGAACTGAGTGAGCCTGGCGTCCTGCTTGCACTACAGTTAGCCATTTGTTCTGAGTTTCTTTTGAACCTAACATCTACAGTGTGCAATGCTCTGGGTTAGATTTTTAGTTCATGCACACTACACACACACACACACACACACACACACACACACACTTTCTGTTACAGTTTTAAAGCGTATATAATCCTTCATTATTTTGGCTGGGAAGGCCCCCATGCTCATGCTATTTAACCCTGATTGTGAAGTTGATCGGGCGAGGCATGCTTAGGCTGATGAAGAGGATCTCTTTGGATGTGTCTGATGGTGTGTTCAGAGACATAGAGCACGAGGGCTCTGACTTAATGAATGGTTTAACCCCTTTGTGTATCCAGACTTTGAATAAACTTCTGGGAGGTGGTGGGACAATGGAAGGTGAGGTCAGGTTGGAAGAAGTAGGTCACTGGAGACACGCCCTTGGGGTCTTCTAGCTGTGATAATTTAAACTGTTCCACCAGGGCCGGCCCTTTATGAGAAACAGAAACCCCTGACACTGTGAACAAAGCCAGTGCCCCCCCCCCCATGTTGTCTCCATCAGGTATTTTGTCACGGCGATGAACTGCTAACACTCAACACTGGCATAAAGAAAATGCATGTGTAGCCATGCTGCAAAGCTCTAAAACAAAGCCGTGTAAGACTCCAAACCCTTGGGAACTCAGAGGGGAAAATGGTTGGTGGTATTGGAAGGAGGAGGTGCAGAAAGACTGGGAAGGAAATCCACACAGATGTGGTTTTTCATCCTGAAGAGCCTCAGCAGAGGAAACAGGGCTGCCTGGAGGTAGCCTGCCTGACCTCTGACCTCTGACCCCTTCCCTGTTTCACATGGTGACCCTCCTGAGCAACTGAGGGTCCGGATGAACCGCTTAGGTGTCCCGATCTGTATTTTCAGGCCTGGGGGGTGGAAGCGAGGAGGGGAGACTCGGAGACTAACGTCTGAGTTTACCATTTCCTAGGTGTGTGGCCTTTACTGAATATCCGCTAAGAAGCCTTTGAACACAAGCAGCATAAACCACAGCCTCGAGAAGAGTAACCCTCATTTACTTCAATGCCTAAGGCAGGGGTTCTCCAGGGCCGACAACCCAATAGTTCCTGAACCTCAGGATCCCAGGTCCTGACCATCTTTCTCTTCTCTGTCTTCTTCAATGTCTTGGTGTCATCATTAGCTTCTCAGCTCCGAGTCACCTCCAGATAGGAGGTCTGATGAGAGGGAGGAAAATTCTTCCCTTGCCTCTCCTTTCAGGAGCTGGTGATCTGTTCCCAGAGAATTCATCCTGCCCTCCCACCCCGCACCCGGAAACTACCCTTAAGAACAATCAGACACAAGGCCACTCTCCTCCACCCAAGCCAAGGAGAACTGAACTCCTCTGGGGGTTTCCCAAATCTGCATGTAAGTCATCACCCCTTGTGAGAGGATGGACAGGTGATTAGATGTTGAGTTTGGTCAACAAGAAAGGAGAGTATCGGGCACACAGTCTCCAGGTTTCTGCTGTATTCATATGCCGAGCCTCACTCTCCTTATCCACAGCACAGTGGTAGTGATGGCTGACCCGCGTGGCGGCTGACCCGCGTGGCGGCTGACCCGCGTGGCGGCTGACCCGCGTGGCGGCTGACCCGCGTGGCGGCTGACCCGCGTGGCGGCTGACCCGCGTGGCGGCTGACCCGCGTGGCGGCTGACCCGCGTGGCGGCTGACCCGCGTGGCGGCTGACCCGCGTGGCTGCCGTCAGAAAGAGGAAATGCAGCAGTCCCTGAAAGGTACCTAGCTACACAATGCTACTGCTGCCGCAGCTGCCCTTAGATTAGGGTCTTGCAGACAATCAGGATCCGATTAAAGAAAACAGCTTCAGAACTGTTTCTAAAAGTCCTGGAGCGCCACACTGTGTGCATATCTGGGGGCAGCTGGTCCGTCCTCTGCTGCCAGATGTGTACACACAGTCTCTTCTGTGCTGATGACAGGCGTGTTATTTATTTATTTATTTATTCTACCTCAGATCTCTGGTGAGAGGAAACTGGACCGGTCCTAGCGTGTATAAATCTGAGAAGGGGGACTGTGAAATCTTATTTCATTTTCTCCCTAATAGCTTTACAAAAAAAACCACTAGATTGCCACACTTGATATGTGATTTCATGTTGGGCACCACAGTATATACTTTGCACGGTTTTGGTTGGATGGTTGGTTTTAGGTTTTTTTGAGATAAGGCTTCTCTGTGTAGCCCTGGAACTCGTTTTGTACTATAGACCAGGCTGGCCTCTAACTCAAGATATTCCTCTGCCTCCTGAGTGCTGGGATTAAAGGCGTGCACCACCACCAGTGGACAAGCCTATCCACAAAAATGCCTCCATGTATCCTGGTTCTTCAGGCATTGTCTGTATACTCAGGCCCACACCACAAACAGGGAATCTAAGGGTTGGAGAGCTTCAGCAAGTCATTCCAAGTGACATGGACAGTGAGTGGCCCGGTTATGACTTGTGCTGAAGTCTCCTTGGCTCTACTAACTGCAAATCCTTTGTAACTTATTTTCTTTCTTTCTTTCTTTCTTTCTTTCTTTCTTTCTTTCTTTCTTTCTTTCTTTCTTTCTTTCTTTCTTTCTTTCTCTCTCTCTCTCTCTCTCTCTCTCTCTCTCTCTCTCTCTCTCTCTCTCTCTCTTTCTTCTTTTTCTTTGTTTTGTTTTTCGAGGCAGGGTTTCTCTGTGTAGCCCTGGCTGTCCTGGAACTCACTCTGTAAACCAGGCTGGCCTTGAACTCAGAAATCCTCCTGCCTTTGCCTCCCAAGTGCTGGGGTTAAAGGCGTGTGCCACCACTGCCCGGCTGTAACGTATTTTTCTAAAGTCGCCCTCTGTGTTAATTTTTATCAGCTTTCACTTATTAAAAACGGGACTCGTTGTGAGCAGTTAGTTACTGGGTGCTTATACATCTAAAGTTTAAGCAGAGTGTTTAAGGAGAGCTCAAGGCTCACTGCGTTCCCAAGAAACTAGTGTTAGTTCTACTTGGCTCCAGCAGGGGGCAGGCTTGTATCAGTCAGCTGATACAGGGACCCATTAACAGCAAACTATAGAAACCATCATTCTATATGACTTGTGCTTAAGTCTATCGTTTTATACTTTGTTTTGTGCATGCATGCGTGTGTGTGTGTGTGTGTGTGTGTGTGTGTATGTGTGTGTGTGTGTTTCTTTTGGGGGAAGGTTTCAGGGGCAAAGAGCACTTATTAGGAGACAAGGAAATAAGCAGGACTGGCATGCGTGATGTGAAGCTGACAAAGAATTGGTAAAAAGGAATCGCTGCTCATCACGGTTGGTTCCATTTTGGAGGGCTGGCAGCTGGCCTTGTTCAGCTACCCTCATTCAAAAAGTGGTAGTGAACTAAACTGCATATGAACTGACTTTTTACTCTTGAAAACTGTTCTTGGATATTTTATACACATTCACCCCATTCGGAATGTTGAGACAGCAAAAGGTTAGAGTTATCACCTCTACTAAGTTTATCCACCCAGTCACCATGAATCCTCCAGTGCTGGGCATACCTCATGTATTTTTTGAGTTGCTAAAACCTGGCTCCTTGGTGTATGTGACTGAGCAGCTGATTTCTGCAGAATACAATGCTGAATACCGGAAGAAGATAATATGGGTTTGCCAGGCAGTGGTAGTGCACATGGTTAATCTCAGCACTCAGGAGACAGAGGTGGGTGGATCTCTGAGTTCAAGACCAGCCTGGTCTACAGAGAGTGTTTCAAGACAGCCAGGGCTACACAGAGAAACCCTGTCTTGAAAAATTAAAAACAAAACACCAAAATACCCCCCAAAGCCTCCAAACTCCAAACCCAACCAAGTTGAACTACAATTTGATCATATTTTCTGAGCTTCCATAAAGTCATTTGGGTGGGCGGTGCTGTGGCATGACTTGGTACTGGGGTACATGCCTAGTTTGCTGATGGAGTACATCCCTAGCTCCAATACCTAGCATCCCTGAGCCTCCATGTCTGCATCTGCATCCCAGCCACGTGTGATGATGGTGGTGCCCCTGGGCTCCCTTGGGACGATGAAGGCCATGTGAGAGGCCTGGGTGCAGGACTGGCCCGAGGTGGTTATCTTAGATGACAGGGCCAAAGTGGACAAAACCTTAATGTTTGATCATTACTAATAGAAGCCATGACGTAAGATGCCCAGGGCTGGACTTTAGCTGCATCCCAGGAAGCTTTCTTAGTTATTATTAGAACTTCTTGCCCACAGTTTAATGTCATGCCTTGCAACCTCTTACACAGAATTATTGAAAGAATCAGCTTATGTTTTACATTATGTGGTACCAGTCCCCAGGGGTGCTTTCTTTTTGAGGGCAGCCACCCCATGACCTGGCTTCAACCCACTTTTATTAATGACCACTGTTATCTGCCAGCTAGTTTCAGGGTCTTGCATCAGGCATTGGGCATCGGGCATCGGGCAGTGGGCAGTGTGGGCAGCAGGCAGCAGGTTCACTCTCTGGAGCCAGGTGACCCACAATTCGCATGTGCCAGCCATGCATGCTCTCACTCTCTTTCTCCAAAGACTCCTCCTTTCTCCAGCTAGGAGCCAGGCATATTTTCCAGTTCTGTGCACGTTCCGCTCACCCATGCAGCGAGCTTCCTGGCAAGGCAGATCCCCCGATGTCTAAAGGGCAGGATCTGGTTTCACTTTAGAATAAAGTTTTGACAAGTTGTTTAAACTTTGCATAAGTTTTCATATTCCTTCAATGAGCCTAATAATAGTTTCAACCTCATAAGGATGCTCTAGGGATTTAAAGGGATAAAGTTTAGAAAACATTTGGTGCAGAGGATGGAACCATATAAGCTCCCGGTACTCAGTGGTTAGTGTTCACATTAAACAGATTATATGATACGTTTTATTGCTTTTGATTATGCCTCCTATTTCTGAGTACCTATCAGCTTCGTGTATTCAGAGCCCACACTTAATGATGTTTGGTAATCTTTGCATTGCCTTGTATAGTCTAAACAGGATAGGTGCACCAACACGTTTTTAAGAAACCTATTAACCATTCTTTGCTAGCATTAAGTTCACTTTCATGATTTAATTTTTTTTAATAGCAAATCCACCCAGACGCTGCCTGAGAGTCTCTCAGCCATGTGCCAAGAAACGATAGAACCGTTCATTCAATACTACTCATTAGATAGCGTTCCACTCAAAATAAAGTAGTGTGTCAGTGCTAATAGATATTTATTGAGATAAAGAGTTAATTTTCTACACATTGGATATTACTAGGCCTGGATGCCACAGGCAAGCAGAGGAATACACGAAAGAGAAAATAATAGTGATTTAAAAGCCTAGGACATTTGTAAAGCTTTTCTCTGAGAGGGTTACTGAGCAGGGCTTGGTCCTCCATTCCTCATTCTCATCCCACACCCAGCCCAGGTGCACTGCCATATTTGTGAGCTTTTGTGTGGTATAAGCAACTTAGACAGAGGAAGTGTTGATTACGCAATGAGAAGTATGGTCCTGGTTTCAGGGGACCTTGTCTATGGCTGCTTGGTCTCGTGCACTTGGGCTAAATATCAGGGGGAGGGGTGGAGGGTCTTCATCACTGTGGACAGAGGGGAGGAGACGGGGCAGATAGGGTTCCAGAGGACATGGCCGCAGTGACCTAGTTCCTTTGAGTAAGCCCCTACCTCCTAGCTTTCACTCTCTCTCAGTAACACTGCTGGGTAATGAG
The DNA here is from genome assembly GCF_947179515.1 of Apodemus sylvaticus. NCBI lineage: Eukaryota > Metazoa > Chordata > Mammalia > Rodentia > Muridae > Apodemus > Apodemus sylvaticus. The sequence continues at coordinate 48,242,669 of NC_067487.1, forward strand.
TCCTTCAAGGGATTCATCTACTGGTTAGATCAGAACCCTTACATCTAAGTGTCTGACAACATCACAGCACACACATACACACTGAGGCGTGTGTGTTTCTCTACCCACTTAGGTTTCTCTTGATCCAACCAAGTTAAACATAAAAATAACCATCACAGATGCCAGCACTGGATAATTGCCTAGAGCCGGAATTCTGTTTCTCCTCCTCCTCCTCCTCCTCCTCCTCCTCCTCCTCCTCCTCCTCCTCCTCCTCCTCCTCCTCCTTCTTCATTTCCCTTTAGTTTTGTCTATTCTTAAAAGGGTCTCAACTGCTTTCTATTTTTCTGCCAAAGGTGGATGGGGTTGCAAAGATACTCTCTACTCCAAATGAAGCCGAGGGCACCTGTGGTCCCCGGAGACTAGCTGAGATTTTGAGGTCTTTTGTGTGTGCACCGGGAATCCTGGGGGTTAAAGGTTACTCCTCTAAGAAAGCAAAGTCTCTTTCACCACACCAAATAGCCTAATCCCACATTTGTCTGAGCAGTGCCCCGGGGTTCCCTGCTGGCCTTGAGAAACAGGAGCAGAAAGCAGTTCTTCAGAAGAGAGTCTGGGTTTTGTGACTGAAAACTGACACCTAAAGAAGCAAGAAGACTCTTGTTCAGCAAAGAGGAGTCAGTCAGGCCATAATGGGAAATGTGAGGTTGGAGGCCTGTGATCCCAGCACTCAGGAGAGGCAGGGGCAGGACAACTGAGATTAACTAGTGCTGTAAGCACCAGGGTGAGGGATGAAACGCCACAGAGACACCAGGCTAGAGGAACGGATCAGATGCTGACCACACCCATAGATGGAGAGTCCTAACTCCATATAGCACTCTGTCCTCTGACTTCAATGACTGATTTAGCTCCCTCTTGAGAGTCAGTGCCTGGCCCAGGTCTGTTTGGTTGCTGTGTTGACTGCCTTAGGTTCACCGTGGATATCAGAAGAAGGCATGCACCTTGGGTGACAATGTCACAGAATAGGTGGTATATTATTTAAATCCCACTTAATTATTTAATGTTTAAATGTAATAATTTAATGATTATTTAAATTTAATTATTTAGAGGAGATATATTATTTACTCTTTGAAAAATGTAGACATGTATTCAATGTACTGTAATCATATCCATACTTTAATACCTCTCTCAAACTCCCTCAGAACACCACCAACCCACCCTCTTCCCAATTTTCATGTCTTTTATTATAAATACTAATGTTACTAATAACTCCCTAACTTCAATTAGTGCCTAACCATGGGGGCATAAAGTAGGACATTGGCAATTTACTATTGGCTATATTTACCCACAGCCATGACCGTCTCTCAACAGCCATCAACTGTCAGTAGCTCCTATGTTAGGAATGGGTTTGTTGTATAACCCTTCCCCATCCACACTGGGACTTTGACTGGCTTGATCTTATATAGGTCTTGTATAGCCAGCCAGAGATGCATGGGTTAAGATGTGTGCAACAACTGTGTTATGTTTGGAATGCAGCATTTCACAGAACACAGCGCCCCTACTCATTCTACAGCCCTTACATTCTTCCTACACCTTTGTCTATCATGTCTTCCCTGAGCCTCGGATGGGAGTGAGTAGGGTTTATAGAGAAGAACCACCTACTGCTGAATTCTCACAGTCACTTGTGCGCAGCAGTTCTACAAGATTTGAGTCTTTGCATCAATTACTACCCAGGGCAAAAAGAAACTTCTGTGACCTAGACTGAGAGCAGCACAAATCTATGAGTATAAATATAAATAGTGAGAAGGCAGCTTGACACAGTACCATCTCAGAAAACACCATTAAGTCCCTGTCTAGAACTGGAACTAGATCTCTCTAGTCACAGTCTTTTGACTCGGTTTACAGTGCCAGACATGAAGTCCCTCCAATGATATGGGCCTCAGATCCAATCAGAACGTGATTGGTTACCGCTACAACTGTTATGTACCAATGGGCACAACATGTCGGCAGGTTGTCATGGTAGCATGTGGGTAAGGCCACTGTTTTCTCTTCTCTCTCACAATACCCTCCAGCACTATGAAAGCTAGCCAGCAGGGAGAGAATTTCCTGATAAGTTTGAGATTGATTTCTTGATGTCTTGCAACTCAAATGTATGGTGTGCTCAGCCAAAGAACTTCCCCGCTCCGCCCCCATTTAGTTACGTTGGCAACCAAGATGAAACAACAGCCTACATTGTTCTGGATGCCTCCGGGGCCCCTCTGACCAATAACTTGGTGGGCAAAATTCCACGCCCAGCACTGAAATCTTCAGGAAGGACTTAAACAAAGAAGGAGGATCTGGTGCTTTGGCAGCAAAAGGCCCAGAGAGTGAGAAACAAGAAACCAAGCTCACATGTAGAATCTTCAAAGTTTCTCTTGGATCATTTTCCATTTTAATATTCCTATCCACTGTATTGCTTACCATCCTGAGAACTACAACAGCATCAACAATAGCAGGAGGAGCAGCCATAACAACCACCACCACCACAACAACAGTAACAGCAGCAACAGCGTCATCAACAACAACAATACCAAAGTCAAGGTGCGCATGGCTAGACCCAGCCCTTCAGGTTGATGACTGAGACTTGGTCATCCAGATAGGGATGCAGTGCACTTCAGCAGCCAGCTGGGGTCAGAGATGCTTCGTCTCAGAGAGCATCCAGGCTTTGTAGCTAGCTCTGTGTCTTTAATTTCTCAAACCTGCAAATCCTACAGTCAGAAAGCCAGTGTAAACTCTTTTGGAGTTTACATTTCTGACCAGGTAGAGCAGATGCTGGGAAGAAGGAAGCGTCTGATCTCACGGACCTTAGCAAGGCTATGGATTTTCATCTGCTTGTTCTCACCCTATCGCACTTACCTCTGTAGATCATGGACACAGGCTCTCACGGACACTGAGCGGTCAGGTCATGGACTCTGGAGAGCCATCTCCTCGGCTAAAGCCTGTGATCACCTGGAACTGAGGACTCTAGCCTAACTTCCTGAATCCTTATCTCTGCGGTATGCACCACTTCCTTTTCAATTAGTGGAAGCCTGAACACATTGCTTAAGTGAAATTGGTGGGTGTAACTGGTTCACAGATGTTTATAAGCATCCAGGTCAGAAGCGGCTTGTGATGACCAACTGTGTATATCTCTTTCTGCAGCCTACTTAAGTGAGATCACATGGATAGTTGGACCGGAACCATTCTTAGGATCATTAGGGCCATAAAAATGTGCAAATGCAGAAAGTCCGGACCTTCCTCCTGTGTTAACGAGTTTTCTGTTATTTCAACAAAATACCCAAGACATTCAAATTTACAAAGAGGAAAGGTTTACCTGACCCATGGTGTTGGAGGCGCTGGTTGGTCGTATTGCATGTGAATTTGCATGCAAGGCAAGGTAGAAGCACATCGTGGTGACTTTGGTAAAGCAAACTGTTGACCAAATGGCCAGAATGTGCTGGAAAAGGAAGAGGCAGAGAGCAGGGCCCAACTCCTTTGAGGGTGTGTCCGCAAGGATGACACAACCTCTTACTAGGCCTCTTAAAAATTGTTGTCACCTCCCAGTAATGCCAAGTTGACTACATCTTTAGTACATAGGTCTTTGGGGGGGTGCATTCCAGATATAAACAGAGTGTTACTCTTGAAAGCTAGTTGCAAAATACCTGTGTACACATTGGTGATCACATACATTAGCTGCTCAGGCCAGATGCATCTGTGAAAGAGGAAGGGGCAGTCTCTGAGAACCAAGAGAATCTTCCAGTACAAATTGGTCTAGAAACTACAGTCAAGAATCCCAAAAGAGGGATTTTCCTGTCAAGGGCAAAGAAGACATCAAGTCAAAATTTCCTATAGAATTTGTAATGGTTGGATGACGACGCTAAATGGTCCCAAAGCCATGTGACCTCCTTCCCTTCTAATGTTAGACCTTGAGAAATCTCATACCTCTTTAGAAAGAAGCATGATTGTTTCAACAAAGTGTGTGTGTGTGTGTGTGTGTGTATGTGTGTGTTGGCGGGGTGAAGCTGACAGGGAACCATCAGAAGGAGACAGTGGCTATCTTTCTCTTTTGTGTCACGTTAGGAATCATTGAACAATGTTTGTTTGCTCATGTCACATAATTGTACAAGTCAGGAATTTAAACCCATAACATCAGCTTGGCTTGGGGAAGACAGTTTCACAGGCACAGATGATCGTCCTAGCTGGTCCTTCCAAGTTGCTGGGAGACACGGTTAAAGAGTCTGCTGGAACGTAATGTTTAGAGCATTTTACGCATAAGAAACATTTAAGTCTACATTTTTATTGTTGTAATTAAGTGATTTGAAAGAGATTATAGTCCTGGTGGTATTCTGGATGTTTAGGGAAGATGTCCAAATATAGATGACATAGCGAGGCCCTGGCTGGCCTGGAACTCACTGTGTAGATCAGGCTATCCTCTAGCTTAGATCCACCTGCATTTACCTCCTGAGTGCTGGAATTAAAGATGTGTGTGATGATACCTGTCTGCCGAGCTGTGTACTTCAGATTGATCTATGGAATGTGAAGTTAGCTTTAGAAAAAGAATTAACAAAGAAATCTGCTACCAATGAAGGCCTGGAGAGACAGAAGTTGGGAGGTGAAGCTGTGGCTCTGAGGATAACAGGGCTGAGCGAAGCTTTCTGGAATCACCAGTCTGCTGCTGGCTTCTCAGAGGAGCGCGAAAAGGCTGGTTCTGGGGTCTCTGAAAGCTGGAGTCAGCTGCTACTGCTATTACTACTACTGCTGCTGCTGCTGCTGCTGCTGCTACTGCTACTGCTACTTCTACTGCTACTGCTACTACTGCTACTGCTACTACTGCTGCTACTGCTACTGCTACTGCTACTGCTACTGCTACTACTGCTACTGCTACTACTGCTGCTACTGCTACTGCTATTACTACTGCTGCTGCTATTGCTACTGCTACTATTGCTACTGCTACTACTGCTACTGCTACTACTGCTACTGCTATTACTACTGCTGCTGCTGCTGCTGCTGCTACTGCTACTGCTACTGCTACTTCTACTGCTACTGCTACTACTGCTGCTACTGCTACTGCTATTACTACTGCTGCTGCTATTGCTACTGCTACTACTGCTGCTACTGCTACTGCTATTACTACTGCTGCTGCTATTGCTACTGCTACTACTGCTGCTACTGCTACTGCTACTACTGCTGCTGCTATTGCTACTGCTACTACTGCTGCTGCTGCTACTGCTACCACTGCTGCTGCTGCTGTTACTGCTACTACTGCTGTTACTGCTACTTCTACTGCTACTGCTACTACTGCTGCTACTGCTACTGCTACACTCACAGGAAGTGCAGCAAACAAAGGTTGGGTCCACCTCCTTCCTCACTCCTGCCATCCTAAGCTAACTGAGGTACTTACCTTTTTGTGTCTGCTTTGTTTTGTTTTGTTTTTCCCCACTTATCACAATGATCTCTGGTTTCTCCTACATTCTAGCAAATGACAAGATTACATTATTTTATGGCTGAATTGCATTCCATACAGCACATTTATTCTGATGTCTTGGCTATTAGGAGTAGTGCTGCAGTGAACACTGGCATGTTTAAGATGCCTCTTAAACAGACTGTTTTCCTTTCCTTTTGTTACCTGTATAGAAGTATGGCTGCGGGACCATTTTGTAAGTCTCTTTCCGGCTTCCCGATGGGCCAGCACACCGCACAGCACAATGTCTTACTTTCTGACATTCCTAACTACCCACAGTACACACAACTTCTCTTTCTCCCACACCTCTGTTCGTTATATTTATCATTTTGATGAGGACTATTTTTTACTATCTCTCTGGTTTTGTTTGGTATTTCCTGATGATGAGTGAGAGTGAACTTTTTTCGCTCATCTGTTTGTAATTTGTATAATTCTTTTAAGAAATGCCTACCTTCACCCTCTTTTTTTCCCCATTGGGTGCTTGTTTTTAATTTTTCCTGCTCTTGATTTTTTTTAAAGTTCCTTGTGTATTCTTCATACTAAGCTCTTGGCAGAAGTATAGCTTGCAAGTATTTTGTCCCTTCTTGGTTTTGTTTGTTTGTTTTTGTGGGGCGTTTTGTTTTTAAATCTCTGACCGTATTTACTGTGGCATGTCTATCGTTTAAGGCTACTTTGGCACGTTTCATTTTGCCCACCTAGGGATATTCTCCTCTTTGGCATTAGCTACCATCTTACCTCTTTGAGGTTTAATTATATGATTATTTTCTCTCTGAGGTCCTCAAACTGGAAAGGAACCACTTTGTATATATTGAGGAAAACAAGCAGGTCTCACACAAACAAAGGAGGCTACGAAAACTGAAGATCTACATTCTGTATCAAAAGTTGACCTGGGGCCTATAAAGATAGTTGGTTGGTGAGGTTCTTGTTACAGAAGCACCTAGACCTGAATTTGATGCCCAGCACCCATGGGGGACTGGAATTTGGATTCAGTGGAGCAGGTTTGTAAGTCTAGTGCCAGGGAGAGGGGGACAGACAGTGCCCTGGGGCTTATAGGCTAGCCTGCCTACTCTTCGAGCTTCAGGTCCAAGTGAGAGATCTTGTCTCCACGGGGCTCATCTCTTAGCATCTGCTGTTACTTCTCCATCTAACCTTGCCCTCCCCTGTTCCTGTATCACTGGCTAATCTGAATTTAGGAAATTATCCTCGTGTTCTACAGCTCCCAGTCAGAAAAGGCACTTCCTGCTTCCCTTTCCAATATCACCTTGGAGGCAGACCTTGAGTTATTAGTGATTTTCAGTGTTCTGAATCCCTTTCTAAGTTTGAGAAAACTCACAGTTCATACATTTTGGAAAGAGTTTTTGTTGTTGTTGTTGTTATACAGGAAGTTAAAATTCATTCACTACTTGCTCGTAAATTATCACTGGGACCCTCATATCAACTAGCACATTCCAGGCATTCAAGAGGCAACGGAGAACAGAAAAGGCAAGAGTCTCCCTGCCGACGTGTGAGGCACCTTCTAGTGATGCGGAGGACAGACTGAGTGTAAGGTAGGCAGGGCAGCAGATGGACCAGGAGGATGGTGACTATGGAAAGAGCAGGACTCAGCTGAGGAACAGAGCAGCTGCGAGGGTTAGTTTTCTAGTGAAATTGGCAAGGCCAGTGTACCCAGTGATTTGATCTAATGTTACCCCAGATGTTGTTCTTATCGGATGTGATGAACACCCACAATTAGTAGACTTTAAATAAAATGGATTTCTCTCCACAGTGTGGTCATCTCAACAACTGAAGTCCAGCAAGCAAGATGTTCCCTGAGAAGGAGACAGTCTGCCCCAGGACTGTGGCAACTCTAGCTTCAGGCTGATGATGTTCAGGCTTACACACACACACACACACACACACACCACACACTTATGAAAATGAATCAGCTTTCATTCCTGTTTGCAACTCCCTGACCTTGCTCTGTTTTTTTTCCACAGTATGTCACTTTTCACAGACTGTGATTATTTGTTTTGTATGTTTTCCTCTCTCCTCTAGTATGCACGCATCGTGATGGCAGCTGTCTTAGGATGAGTTCCCTGCGAGCAGAACTCTGAGCTAGGGTTTGGTGTGCAGAAGGCTTACTTGGAGTGGGGCTGTTCCTGGGGACTGCAGCCAAGAGAGTCAGGGCAGCGGGACATGGCAGGCCGGGAGCTGGACCGTGGTGTAACCGCGATGGGACCTCGGCTGATGTCTATATCCTAAGAGTTTAATCAATGCTTCAGGGGACAGCATGAGTTCATTGAGAGGCCCAGGCCTCTGAACTTCTAAATCAATCAGCCCTTGGAGGCTGGCTGTCCCAAGAAGAGACAAAGTTCCCTTTGGCCAAGGACAGTTCCCAGGGAGGACTCAGTTGTGAATCACCAGCATTCCTGACAGCTGGGGAGAGTAGCTTGGCCCAGAGCTGGGGTGAGGATAGGTCCCCCAGGCACCGGCTAGTTTTACTCACCTATTAGTAGGTTCTTGACTCTATAGCATGGTGGCGATCATTGAGAAAATGGGCCAATGAACAAATGAATGAATGGAACCTTTTCAAAATGTTGGCAGGCACGGGTAGGATATAGCAACTGTTGTCACTGCTGTGGGATTAGAAAATGGGCCAACATGACCCTCAAAATAAACTGAGTCGGCTCAGTATGGTAAGTAAATGTCAAGACTTGACACAGGACATTACAGTAGGTTGGGAGCAGTGTTGGTTAGGGCGCACAATATTCTTATGGCTTGTATTGCAAGGAGCTTTGATGTCTCCTGCACCTATGCTAAGCACCATGGTTCATTTTCAGAGTCCTTAGCCAGGGCCGGGCCGGGGTTAAAGAAAGCATCCCGCTAGTGCAAGAGACAACTGGGTCCCGTGACAGAACCTCTAACAAGCCTTTTCTTACATCTGTTGACTCAACGCAGACCAGGGAATCCTTTGAAAGACAGCAGGGCTGTAAATCAGCAAGCCCCGTGAAGATGCATTCCAGGGTCCCGGGGGAAAGAAAAGCTGCACACAAAAGCCCCTCTTCTAAGTCTTCAGGAATGCTGTGAGTGGCCTTGGAGGTCTCAGGGTTAGACCGCGGGGCTGGGAATGGAAAGCATCCAGAAGAGGGGCGTGGTGAAGCAGCCGAGCGAGCATGCGTCCAAGAATGATGAGCTTCCGGGGGAGCAGAGCGGTGCCTAGTAGATGCCGGGCACCCGGTGAGCAGATGCTTGTACCTCAGGCTCTTACTCTCCGGCTGTGTGACCTCAGAGAAGGACGTCCACGTTCCACACTCTCTGTAAGAAGTCTGGATCCATTACACATGGACCTGGGAGTGAGTGACCCTTGGACCCCTTGAGTTTAAAAGCATCCAAACAGATATCAGTGTCTGGAAATAGAAGTGGGACCAGGCAGGAAGAAGGAAGGGAGAGGGGGTGGGGGAGGGGAGGATAAGAAGGGAAAGTGACCAACCAAGGCCTGTGTGCAAATGCCTCAGCGAAGTCTATCAAGTTGTGCCGTTAATCATGTTAACCATAAAGCATTAGCAGAGGTTCTGAAGCTGTGGGAAAGTAGAGAAATAAATTTGTCCTTCATGGAAAGGGAACTCTCCGTGGGCTAATAATGTAAGCTCTGGGGCTTGGCAGGGTCTGCTAAGGCAGGTGAATGATTCCTGCATGGATGCTGCACCCTTTGGGATTTCGACGGGGGGCGGGGGGGGGCAGGTATTGGGACACTTCTGTGCCCATGGATCCTCAGGACGTGTGTCTTCAGGAGCTGCTCAAACATACAGCTCTCCCAAAAGAAGAAGGCAGAGGCTTATGCGCCCCTAGGGGAGAGCATCCCCCAAGGCTCCCAGGAAGCATAACAGCAGTGGGTTTCAGTCAGTTGCTTGCCCACCTACATCAGTGGTTTGACATAGTACAAGAAATGCCAGGATCTCACTTAGGATCCGGTGAGAGTCAAAATTCTAGCTTTCGTAGTACTTGCAAGATCTGTAAAATGAAATTGGATGGCTCCTGCCTACACTCCAGGTGTGGATGAGTTGATTTATATCAGACCAGCATTTCTTCTTCCCCTGCCCCCACTGGTCCTTCCTCTTTTCTTCCTTACCTTCTGTGTATGTCAGCCCAGCTAGCTGGCAGAGAAGATGAGCAGAGCCTGTAGCCCAATGGTCTGACACCCATGTAGGACCAGGGTCTGGCAGACATGTGGGCTGTATACTCAAGCCTTCTTGTCACAGAGCAATGGCAGTTTGCCACTGACGAGTATCACCAGGGACAAATACTATTTATTCAACAAGGATGCCAAGCATTTTCAACCCCTGACTCATCGGGAAGAGGAATTTGGAAAAATGGGGAAGGGAGGGGGTGAATAGGGAATGAATAGGAATCAAACCCAGGGAAGGCAAGGATGTCGTTGTTGTGAGGAATCTTATTTTAAACTGAACCAGGCATTCCAAGTTCATATATGGTGTCTGGGTCTCTGCAGTACAGGCACCTCAGGAAAAGGGACCTCAAAACCTGTCGTTGCTGGGGTACCATCACACCGGAAGCACGTCTAAAACCCACGTCTTCATTAGACACAGCAATATCATGGCCAAACTGTGGGTTAAAGTTGGGTTCTTGTGTTTAGACCACTTGGGATTTAGACCCACATGACAACCAGGAACAAGAACTGGATCTTCTATTTCTCCAGACACTTTTTTTTTACCCCATATCTCCACACTAGGGCGCTCAGAAGCATTTCTCTCTGGCCTGCTGAGGCCTTCCCTGCTTCTTGCGAGCTGAGTCTGACTAAAGAGAACCTGACTCATCCTGGGAATCAAGAGGTCGCATCTCATGTTGTGACATTCATTTGCTGTCCCTGCACAGATTTATGCTTTCTTTCCCCCAATCACACACAGGGCCTTATTGTGTTTCTTATACTCTCTGCCATGGTAACGATGTCTCACCTCCTGTATTTCTTCCTTCCCAACGTTCTTGCTTCTTCTTCTGAATCTCTCACTTAGGCTATACTGTGAAGGTTTCCTCCCCTGTGTCGCCATACTCTTGATACCAGCTTATTTTGCAGCGATGCAGAATCAACCAAGAAACTGGACAGGGCTATAGTCCTGAAAATTGAGGAAGTCTGAATGAAAGGGAGCCTACTGAAGCCAGTGCCACTAATTAGTGGCACTAACTCAACCATGAGATAACAAATTTATAGGCAACATGCGTTTAACCTTTCGCGTTCTTCTGAGATATGTCTCCCATTTAATGGATGAGTTAGTTGAAGCTCAGAGAAGACAAATGACTAAGCTTGAGGTCCTGTTGGCACCTGACAGCACTGTGTCCTGGGTCTGTTTGACTCTGGGTCCCACTTTCCTCTGCACTCTGGCCTCTGGCTTCTTCTCTCTGCCCACTGAGGACTCTGATGTCATCTTCACACTCATCCTTGGCTAAGCCAGCTCCATCTTAGTTCTCAGCAAAATCTGAAGTGTTGGGCTATACGTTAATCAAGACTTGCTAGTGTGTATATTTGTGTACCAACTGTGTGCATGGTACCTGAGGAGGTTAGTATAGGGCATTAGATCTCCTGGAACTGGCGTTAGATACTTGTAGGTGCTGGGAATTGAACTTGAGTCTTCTGGAAGAGCAGCCAGACCTCTTAACTTTTGAGCCATTTCTCCAGCCCATATTACCTTGAATGAATGAATGAATGAAAGTTAGGAAGAGAATCACAGAAATGCAGGCTCATGGGAGTCATGGGAATTTGGAGCAGATTCCCCATGCAGACAACAGTAGAGGGTGACTGGGATTCTGGGGTTATAATACTCGGGAGTCGGACAGATGGGGATCACTTGTGACTAAAGAAAGATGTGGAAGCCAGATTGCAGGAAATTAAGGAAAGGGTAACAAGGAAGAAGGAATGATAAATGAGGCTGTACTTTTGAAAGGGTTGGTGAAGAAAGAAAGAGAAAGATGTACAAGACCTGAGGAACATGTGATCAAAGGCAGATATTTCAGGCCAGAGGAGTCCGCAGTAACTCCCAGCCCATAAGGTGGCTTGAGAGAGAAGTCTGGAGTGCAGCAGAGGAAGGTGGAAAGAAGGGAGTGTGGTTCAAGGTACAAGCTGACTCTGAAAAAGGACAGGAAGGTCAGTCTTAGCCTTGATAATGGTAAAGTCTGACTGGATGGTTGGTGATGTGAATGCATTTATGGTGAAGGGAACAGGAAGTTGGAGTCCTTCCAGACTGATCTGAGTTTTCTTTATGCTTTAGGAGACTGTGGTGGTTTGAGTGAGAATGTCCCCCACAGTCTCAGGTGTTTGAACACTTGTTTTCAGATGGTGGCGCTGTTGGGTAAGTTTAGGAGGCATGGCCTTGCTGGAGGGAGATGTTATGGGTGTAGGCTTTGCGATTTAAGTGACACATATCATTCCCAGTATTCAACTTTCTGCTTGTGGCTCAAGGTGTGAGCTCTCAGCTGCTGCTACAGCCGCCACTCCTTGACTCTGCTTTCATGAACTTTAACCCTTAGAACCATAAGCCCACATAAATTATTATTCTGTAAACTGCCTTGGTCATAGTGTTTTATCATAGCACTAGAAAACCAAAAGACCAAAAAAGGGACAAAAGCTGGAACTTGGAAAGAGTGAAGTAGGACATTGTCTTCATTCAGGTTTCATTACTATGAAGAGACATCTTGATCACAGCAACTCTAATAAAGGAAAACATTTCTTTGGAGCTGGCTTACGGTTTCAGAGGTTTAGTGCATTATCATCATGGTGTGAGTCATGGCAACACAGCAGATAGACATGGTGATGGAAGAGCCAAGAGTTCTCCATCTTGATTCAAAGGCAGCAGAAGGAGACTGTTTCATACTAGGCAGAACTTGAGCATAGGAAACCTCAAAACTTGCCCCCATAGTGACACACTTCCTCCAACAAGGCCACACCCATTCCAACAAGGCCACACCTCCTAATCATGTCACTCTCTATGGGTCAAGCATTCAAACCTATGAGCCTATGGGGGCTAAACCTATTCAAACCACCACATTCCACTCCTTGGCTCCTACAGGCTTGCAGCCACAACATAATGCAAAATGCATTTAGTCCAACTTCAAGAGTCTCCATGGACGATATCTAAATAGCCAAAGTTCAAAGTCTCTTCTGAATCACTTAACTGTAATCCACTATAAAATGGCACAGGATATACTTTACCGTTCCAAAGCTTCCAGAGATGAAGCGTAGTGAGGAAATGCTGAGCCAAAGCAGAACTGAAAACCAGCTGAAGAAACTCCAAACTCTGCATCTCCATGTCTGAGGTTAAAATCTTCTTCAGATCTCCAACTCCTTTTAGATTTGTTGACTGCAACACTCTTCTTTCTTTTGGACTAGTTCTACTTCCTGTCAGCAGCTCTCCTCAGCAGGTATCACACCTCTAATCTCTTGGGGTCTCCAAAGCAATCAAGGCTTCACTTCACAGCTTCACACGACGACCTTCTAGGCTCCTATGCAAGAATACTACTGCTACATACCTGGCCCCAGCAGCTTTCTTTAGTTACTGAGGGAGATTCCATAACCCTTTTCTTCTGTCCTTGACTCCAAAGCTAGAACCACATGGCTGAAGCTGCCAAGTTCTATTGCTTGCTGTGTCTGGAACACAACCCCTTTGTTCAATTACATCTTCACCAGCTTTCTGTTTTCCATGGTTTCCTATACTACCTAAGCTTGGCTTTTTTGGAACTTGCTCTGCAGACCAAGCTGGTCTTGAACTCAGAGATCTGCATGTCTTTGTTTCCTGAGAGCTAGGATTATAGTTAAGAACCACCAAGCCTGGACCTAAGCTATTTTTTTTAAAAATTCCTTTTCACAAATTGAGAGCTTAGCTGAGTGGGATCTTTCCCTGAGGTTACCACTTCCATAATTCCATTTAATATCCTTGAACATGGGATTTAGCTCCATTTTCTACTTCCTAGTGACCCTTTAATCCTGGAACCATATATTTTGTATTTTTCCTTTCTAAACTTACTCCATTTCAACACTCTTCATGAGAGTAAACTATGAAAGAGTTTTGCACTTGTGAAGGTATTATGGTTGTAGGAACAAATTTTGGCCTCAAAGTTAATTAATTTAATATGCAGGAAGAGGGAAGGGTATAGCTCAGTAGTTGAGAGTTTGTCTCATGTGCCTGAAGCTGTAATTACAAGTTCCAGCACCATCAAATAAACAGAAACTGGCTCTGAATCTGGCACTTGCTAGCCATATTGTTGGACAGGTTGATCTGTCCATCTGTACTCTGGCTGGGTACCAGTGCCTCAACTAAACATTGGGAATCTCTTGGTGTCTAAAGTTAATCCTGACTCTGAAACCATAGCATTTTATGGTGAAGACCAGAAACAGAGCCTGACAGGTCATGGGTCCAGGGAACCAACCCAAGGAGGGATGAGGATACTTGGTGACTGGAGCTGATGTTATGTATGACTAAGCTTCAATACCAGGCCTCCCTTTGTACCTTAGCTCTGCCCTACAAGATGTATTCTAAAACTCCATCCCTCCAAGTATCCCTTTTTGTCTGGGACTCTGCCTCCACAGAGTGAAAGGTATCCAACCTGAGTTATGCTTAAAAAATAGCCTTCTCTTGATGTTCCCTTTCCTTCCGTGCTTTTATGACTCTGCTGCTCTGAAGACACCATATTCCTTGGAAGGGGAAGCACACACTCTCATGATCCAGATCAGTTCTTCTGTACCCCTCGTCTTAATCACCGTGCTTAGGTTTGCATCCCCAGCATGCAAACTGTGCCCTGGAGGACCACCGGATGCTCCATCTCCTCTGAGAGTCTTGACTTGGGGATGCAGCATTGGAATGTGGACATCTTTATTTTAGAAGCACTCTCTTGAGGTTCTCTGCTTACGTAGTAAGTCCTTCTCTGGCTCTTGAACAGGTGTGTAGTGGACCCCAAGGGTCTTCTGTTAACTCCCCCCCCTTTTGTTTGCTTAGTTGCATCGTGTCAATCATTACTTCCTTGCAAGGGACTTAGTTTTGTATCTTCATTTCTGACTTCAGTGTAACTTTCCAGTACTTGGTGGACTTCCCTATCGACACATCAAGGTCAGTATTGACAAATTTGTCTCATTCTGTTCTGTAATTCTGCCCGCTGAACCACCATTCTCCCTGTCATCAGGAATGTTTCTTTTTTCTCAAATTCAGAGACTTTGGAAACTTGATCAAGATTCTATGCCAGATTGACATCTCTTAGTAGCAAGTAATATGGCTATCTTAGTCACAGTTACAGTTCTATTGCTATGAAGAGATACCATGACCAAGGCAACCAACTCATATAAAATAATTTAATCGGGGGCTTGTTTATACTTTCAGAGAGTTAGTCCATTATTATCAGGGAACATGGCAGCATGCAGGCAGGCATGGTGCTGGAGACATAGTAGAGAGCTACATCCTGATCTGCAGACAGCAGAAAGAGGGAGGGAGGAAGGGAAGAAGAGAGGTGAGGGGGAGGGATGGGTTTGGCATGGGCTTTCCAACAATGACACACTTATTCCACAAGGGCACACCCCACACCTCTTAATCCTTCTAAACAGATCATCAGCTGAAGACTAAACCAGCAAATATATGAGCCTATGAAGGACATTCTCATTTAAACCACCACAAAGGATAATCATAGTTGTGATTTTGACGCCTGAGTCAACTTGCTTGCTAAGTAGCCTTTGGAGGGTTCCTTATCTTCTCTATGCCTAAACCCTATGACCATACAATAATGAAATGCTTTAACAGTTTACTGCTAGCATTAATTAGAATATTCTTAACAGAGCTCCTACTATTTACGGAATACTCAAAGAGATTTATATAGTTAAAAATTCTGCTCAGTTTTGTTCAGACTAAGTATCAGAGAAATGAAGTGACCATTTCTCTGATAAAAGTGACAGAACTGGGCCTGGAAACCAGCTGATGTCAAGTTCAGTATGCCTAACTCTTTAAGGCAGTATATCCATAAGCTAAGAAAATAGTAATCGAAAAGAGCTAAAGCAACAACAACAACAACAAAAAGCAATCAAGCAAACAAGCCTTGTTTGTCTTGGTAGAAGTTTATTTTTAAATTGTATGTTGTTATGGGAAGGAACCATCTCTCTAACTTGAGGTAAAGTTAGGTATTTGTGCTAATCAGACCAATGGAACATGGAAAAGAAGTACATGTAATCTCCAAATGGCATTTGAAGACTATCTTCAACATTTCCGTTTCCATTTCCATCTTTGTGAGGGTGTACACACCATGTAGGAACAGCATGCAGACCATGGTAAGTAACACTGACGTCTAGGCAGATAAACCGAGATCAGGAAGTTCATCTTACAGAAGGTCTAGAAGGAGAAATAGACTTCGAGAGAGGGCATTGCAATATTTTAAAATAGTCAAATGAGAGTTCACTCTTACTATCAACGTCTGAAAGAGCCAACATTTGGTGGCGGTGGGGCACTGTCCCCTTCTTCCTAATGTTCATGTTTACTTATCTTGTTATCTTCTTAACTTCATTAAACCCAATGGGAAGTGGTTTCAGTCTCACAGCTAATTTGTTTTGACGTGTCTCGAGTGAGTTTTTTTGAATCGTGCCTGCTGCTTTCTATCAAACCATGCTACAATTGAAGGGCATCTGTTATTGGAATGTCTTTGAAAAACAACGGTGGAGCCTGGACGTCTGGAACGTCTACAATAAAACCTTCTATTTGGAGCCCACATTTGTGGAGGGATGCTTGCATTTATTTTGCTTTATTTTTTTAAACCTTTCCAGGCATTTTAGAAAGTTGTCAGGTATGATCGTGTTTCTTCAGCTGAACATCATTGATTAAATCTGGCTCAGAGGTGGGGGGGCGCTGCATGGGAGGGGGCATGTTTGTGTGATCTGGGGGTGGGTGGGGCAGCCAGCAAGTTGTATTTTAAAGGAGACCCTTTCCTTTGGCCTGCCACCCGTTTCTGTTGGTCTTCGTTTTGGAAGGACTTAAGCTAAATTGGTCATCCAGAAAATAGCTGATGTCTTTGGATACCACTAAGATAAAACAGTCCCAGGGGATCTGGAGGTGACTATGGGGAAGACTTCTCACCCTTTTAGTTACAAGCCCGGCGCTACAGAGTGTATTAAAAGGGCCTTGGCTCTCAGAACATCTGTGACCCCAATGGCTGAATCAAGAAGATCAAGACTTTGAGACCACTCCAGGTATAATGAAGTCGTGATGATTTGTTTATGCTTGGGCTAGGGAGTAGCACTGTTCAGAGGTGTGGCCTTGTTGGAGTGGGTGTGTCACTGTGATCATGGGTTTACTACCCTAGTCCGAGCTGCCTAGAAGCAAGTATTCAGCTAGCAGCCTTCAGATGAAGTCATAGAACTCTCAGCTCCTCCTGAACCATTCCTGCCTGGATGCTGCCATGTTCCTGCCTTGATGATAATAGACTGAACCTGTAAGCCAGCCCCAATTAAATGTTGTCCTTATAAGGTCATGGTGTTGCCTAGGTCATGGTGTCTCAAACCAAAACCAAACATAAACTAACAAATAAATAAAAAGGACAAAGCAACCACAACAAAAGGGTGGCTTGACTCAGATTTGGACAGACATGTGAATATTTGTCCATAGGCATAAAAAAATAAATGAAAAGATCTAAAAGGTAAAGTATGACAATCTTTCTGCCCCAGGGGATCAAGTTGTTCAGAGGTTTACAGAGACTGAACCAATGGGTCTGAGTTGTGAGGTTGGTGATAAACTGATGGACATGCTGACTTCTTCATGCCAGGCTTTGGGGCAACTCTCCCAACTCATGACCTGTCTCTATCAAATGCCAAGCAGCAAAGCCTCTAGGACAGACTCAGAAAAACCATTTGAAGGGCCAAGGAACCACTCTGAAGGTTACGGACTCCTGATTGGGGTTCCCAATTGCTAATTAAGCACACCTAATAGGAGAGATTTCTAATGAAGACATGTTGACTGACTTCTACATTCTAGACTGGAGTTAATGCATAAACAGGATGGACTGTATTCATGGCCAAGACTATCAGCATTTCTCTCCCAGTCTCCCAAGCTTACTACCTTAGGGTTGTGCTTCTCACTGCCAAGCGCCCTGCGCATCAACACTTCTGACAAGGAGGAGCAGTCATCGCTCAGATTCGTTCTCTTATCTCTAAAAGCACTGGCTCAGGTTCAGTCCTTACCATGAACTCCCCTGGGATGCTGTCACAACCTTCCAAGGCTCTTCGTAACCTTTTCTCTACTAGTTCAGTGGTTCTCAACCTTCCTAATGTTGTGACCCTTTAACACAGTTCCTTATGTTGTGGTGACCCCCAACCATAAAATTATTTTCGCTGCTAATTCATAACTGTAATTTTGCTACTTCTAGGAATTGTAATGTAAATATACATCTGTTCCAAAGTCCTTAGGCAACCCCTGTGAAAGGATTGTTCACTCCAAAGGAGTCATGACCCACAGGTTCAGAACCGCTTGACTAGTTCTTCTCTAATGGGAAAGTTTCCTAAAAATAAGTGTGACCTTGTCTCTCCCTTGCATGAAAACTCTGAGGACTCCCCATGGTCTACTGAATAATATCTAACCTCCTTAGCTCATTTTTTTAATGTACATAGAGTGCTGAGGACTGAATCCAGTACTTGTTAGATATTTTACCACTGACTGACACCCCAGTCTCTCCTTAGCAAACCTTAAGCCATTGTTTTACATAGGGTGCTGTATATCCAACCTTCAATGTGTGTGTGCAGTTTCCCAGATCCCCTGACCTGGTTCCTCCCCAGGCTGTTGGTAAGTAAGCTCTCCTCTTTGACTACTGGCATGTGCAACCCTTTGTGTCGAGTCCTTCTTCACGCCCCTCTCTCTTCAGTTCAGGTCTTTGCATTTGGGAATAATTTTCTTTCCACATTCAGGGACAGGAGCTAATTGTATTGTGTAACTCAGGGCTGCTGGATACAATACAAGGTATTTAGTGAAATTTGATTTTCTAAGAACAAATTTACATTTTTTATTATACCCAGATTTCACACAATATTTGAAACTTATTTATACTGAAAAGCAAATCACTCACCTGATTTGCAAATGGAACTGATCGCCCTGATTCCTGCTTGCTAAACCTGCTTGCAAGCCTGATCATGCTGAGGCTCAGAGGTTGACATGTCGGCTACATGTCACTGGAAAAGATCCAGAGACTCTTCTTAAAAACATCCAAGCGAGCAACTTGGCTCCGGGACCAACATCAAGTTCCTGTTGAGTTCGTGTTTCTTGGATAGAGGGGAGACGATGGGGAAAAGGATGTTGCATTCTGCTACTTCAATTGTCTCACGTGGGAAAATTAAAAAAAAAAAAGAAATAAGAAAGCTGGACTATTTTAACAAGACACAGGAATCCCATCCCCGATGACTAGGGATGATTTGGAAGTTAAGTCTTCCAAAGTAAGGATCAGAAGAAGTGAGAGCAGAGTGCAGCTGAAAGTTAGGTATAGCAGACACACACGTGAACAGACAGACACAAGGATGGCAGACAACAGAGTGAATGAAAATGAACTAGTGTGCACATCTGCCATTGTACCCTATAGTCACACCCATTAAATTGTCCTGGGACCCTGTAGAAGTGACTGTTGCCATGAGCTGGACAATTTCACTTCCACTTTAGGACCGTGTTAGCTCTAACATTCTATCCCAAGGATGAGCTGCAGGGGCATCCGCTGGAAGACCTACCTCTAACTGCAAGGTTTCTGACCAGGCTTGGGCTCCATGTTCTTGCTCCCTGGGAAGCTTGCTTTTGCCTCTCAGGGACCCTTGCGTTTCTACTTTTGTCTCCGTCTTGTGACCATAAAGCTGCCTTGACTGAAAGTTTGTTTTAAAAGCTTACAACTCTGGGACAGAAAGAGATGTTTGAAGAGGGGGAAGGGAATAAGACAGGCGTGATTCTGTATGGGATGGGATGTTTGGTGCATCTGCCCTCCCCCACTTCCTTTAGTGGAACACATGGTGGGAGACCATTCAATAAGCCAACAACTTGGGTAACAGCCCTTAAATTGACATTGTTCCGGGATGAATGGATCCAATTGGCTTTAAACGTTTTTGTTCCCCCACATAATTCCTATTTTAGGCAGATTGGTTACTATAGAGACTAGAGCTGCCTTCATTCCGGACGGTCAAGAGCGGACAAGCTCGCTGATGGCTAGAGCAAAGGTCTAAGGTCCAAGGTCCTGGTCTCAGCCCAACCCAGAGTCACTGTGAACCTGTACACAGTGTACCTCAATGCTACAGTTCTGCCACTAGCTAGGAATGAAAATGTGTATGCTGGAGCCTTCAGGAGAGTTATATTTGTTTTGTTATTGGTGCTGAGCAAGAAGGAAGGACTAGCAAGGAGGGAGAGTAATCTGAATACAAAGTCAATTAAAAACAAATGAACTTGTAAGGCTATTGATGACCTGTAAGAAACCAGTTGGCAAAGGCCAGTGAGTACTCACCACAGAGTTGTCTCTGGGGCTGAGACTTGGGCAATCCTGGCATGGATGCATGCATATCAAACCTTAAGTTCCTAAAGGTAATAGAGAAAGGCTGCAATTAACAAATGATTAGTTTGTGAGTGGTTTGTCCCTATTCTCCAGAAGAATTTATTTTTATTTACTAGTAGCTCTCTTCACACACACACACACACACACACACACACACACACACACACACACGTGGGTTTCATGCATGGAATAAGCATTAGCCATATTCACCCTTTCTGTTGCCCTTTGACCTCCGCCTTCCTCCTTTCCTTTTTACCCCCTAATAGTCTGCTTTTTACTTGCATGTCTCTCCCACAAATTCTGCAAATGAAAGGAAACATTAGATACCCTGAGCTAGTTCTACCCACTTTCCTACCTTTTGTTCTTCTTTAGGGCTCAATAAAACTTTATTGTGACTTTCAGTCATGACACTGAGATGCTAATGTGGAAGGATGCCTTATTGCACTAGGTGCACTATGTGCACTATGTAGCATCAATAGCTGTCACTATTCACACTCTTGTTTCCATCTCATTCACTTTTTTTTTAAAACTTCTGGCCTATCTAACAGCAAGCCCTAAATATCATATCTGTTTCTTCATAAACTTATATGTCTCTATAACACACGAAGACCTTTAGCACATCAGCAGAACCAGTGACTCCTAAATTTCACCCAGCACCTAACATACATTCAATTTTCATGTATTTTCTCAGGCACATCCTTTTTAATAGTTGATTTGTCCAACTGGGATTCAGTAATGTCTCACATATTATGTTTGCTTGATATGCCTATAAGTTGTCTTAAATCAATAATACATTTCTTTTCTTCTGCTTGCCATTTTATTTAGAAAAATATCGTAGATTTCATGAACAATCATCATTCACCTTCTCGTTTCACCCAACTTCTCCGTGCGTGAGTGCTGGGGACAGGGACGGTGGATCAGAATTGCCACCTCCATCACAACCAGCAGCATAATTGTGCTGAGCTATTGGGAGTTTGTAGGTGTGTTAGACATTGCAACCTCTCACCTTTGACCTTTTCAGTGAGCATCCCTGAGATCAAGGACATTCAATTACTAAGTCCCCATTGGATGTTTGTCTTGATCTTTGTCCTCAGAGTAGCATCTGTCTGCATCTTCAGTACCCCAGGAGGAGTAGGCTTAAGCTTACGTTCAGCAGCTTCTGCATGGTCTTAAGGATGTACCACTTAGTCTCATCCATAGGCATGGTTACCGCTGAGATGCTTTCCTGTTGCGCAAAGAGCAGCAGTTTTTTCCCCAGTCTACAGTTGTGGAGCAAGAAGGAGTTGGGGGTCCATGTGTTTTTGTCTTTATTTCTCGAGTAACTAGCTTCTACCTGGAACAGGAGAGCTTCGCAGATCACGAGACCGGAGGCACCTGGGTCCCTCGTGGATTTGCCAGCAGCACCGTCTGTTTCTACATCTGCTCTCTGGCCTCACGCACACCCACCTAGCCAAGGCATCTGGCCCATGTTGGTCCCTGATACCTACTCATGGTTGTGTACTTAAGCCGTGGAGAAGCTTGCTTTTAGCCAGTTAGCCAATTAAGGCAGCCTGGAGGAGCAGACACGGGGGTGGCCAAAAGACCAGCAGTCTCAGTATCTAAGCCCACCCTCTCAGGGGGCTCTTGTGAGCATGCCAAGTGCTTCTTTCTCTCCTTTGCTGGGAGTATGGATGCCTCTCTCCACATCAAGAAGTCTGGACCAACTTCAAGGAGGCCAGATGGTGTCTCATGCTCAGCCCTGCTGCGAGTTCATTAGAACTGGTCCATAGAGTTGTCCCTCATCTGAAGGCCCTTTAGTTAACACAGAGATGGTAAAGAAAGGAAAATGCTTTAAAAACAAAACAAAACAGTGAATGGTGTGGAGTCACTGAATGCCCACCACGCCTCTTTCCCACATGCTCTGTCTCAGGAGTCATCTTAGTTTAGACTCTGACAAACAATCAGGCAGGAAGAGCTAAGCTCCCTTAGAGAAAAGCTGGCAATGTCACGGGATGTGGGGGAAATCTGCGTTTTCAGGTGTTTTATAGAGGAAATGGAAAAGAACCATAAGTGTACGACAGTGGTGGACTGGTACCCCTCATGATGTGGTATGCCATGTGCGTCATCATCACAATGACCCTGGCTGTCACACACAATCATTCTGTTTAAATCCCCACCCTAGAATAAAGTCAAGGTTGCCAGCACCATTTAAAGATTGACAGCAATTGTTTGTTGTTATTGAGACAGCGTTTTGCTATGTAGCCCAGGCTGGCCTCAAAGTTGAGACTGTCTCTCAACCACCCCAGCGCTGGGCTTCCAGGAGGTGTTTGCTACTATGGCTATCTTAAAAAGCAAGAGCTCTATATCTCGGAGAGAACAGGGGCTTTCCACAGCCACGCAAACGCAAATGATGACCAGTTTTGAGCTCAGTTCTCTTCTGCATCTAGTTAGTCCCCGGTGCTTCCTTTGGAGCGCTGGACTGACTACTTGATACCCAGCGTGAATTACCCTTCCCCTCTGTGCTTGGTTCCTCCAGCTTCCTCCTACAGTCTCATTCTATCCACGGGGGCTTCTTCCGGGTGTTGAACATTCATAGAAATGCAATGCAGACACATACCTGCTCTTAGCAAGGTAACAGGATGGCAGAAATGAAAGGGGCGGCAGTGGTGGCCGCGGTGGTGGTGGAGGTGGTGGAGGTGGTGGAGGTGGTGGTGGCTGCGGCGGCAGCACAGGGATGATGGTTGTTCTTAGTTAAGTCTGCCATGCCTGCGCTTAGCACCAAATAACCCGTTTTGAGATCCGAATAGCCTTAACTACTGTTAGATTGAAGGTGACACCTCCCCACCCCCACCCCCACCCCCACCAGAAGCTGGAACGAAACAGGAGGGGGTGTGAGAAGAGAAGGATGTTGCCAAGAACATGGGACCAGCAGAAAGGTCAGGACTGCCTCGGTCCCCAGCCTGCCCCAGTGACTCACAGACCAGCACAGCTCCGATTCTTAGCTTACATGTGGGAGATGAAAGTCTGAAGCTGGGCCAGAAGTCTGGCCTGGTCGGTCGGTCACAGACTGAACTACTCAGTAGGCTGAAAGCTTGGAGCCTGGGAAGTCTGTTTAGATGGATTTTATCACCAATTAGGGACGGGATTTCTCGGCTCGCCTCATTCATCTTGGGCCTGGGTCATTCACCTTTAATCTCTATAACTAAAGGATTAAACACACCACATCTTGGCTCCTCAGAGAATGTTTGGCCCCCTCGTTTCCTCCAAGACTACATATGTGACTGCTCAAGATACTCAGATAATTGGAAGTCTGCAGGAAAAAAAAAGTTAGCAGGAGTGCCGCCACTTTCCACGCCTTTTCCAAGGGCAGTGTGGGGCGTACCACAAAACAGAGTCTGGAGATAACAGTGTTATTGTTTGTTCCTAGCGTTTATATTTACAGGCTGTGTGATATTGATCACACTTCCTAGCCTCCCTGAGCCTTAGAAGCCTCATCTACAAAAGTACCGCTGGTCTGGTGATGTAGGACTGTATGCCCCCATCCACTGGCATCCACACTGAGGCTGGCATCCACACTGAGCCTAGCATCCTTCCCTCTCTGCCTGCACACGCTCATCTTTCCTTCTGTGCCAACACACGGGAGCACGTTAGAAAAGGTTTCATCTGCCTTTTATTTCTCCTGACAAGGCTGTGAGGAATCGAGCATCTCTGAAATCTAGATATCTATCCCACCTTGACCATCCATCGTGTTTATAGGAAATATGCCAAGGAATGGCAAATGCTCTTCCCTCCCAAACCCCTGCTGCAGCTTAGAATACGCAGGGACTCACAGACTGGGGAAGCCCAGCCACTCTAGCGGAGGCTGAGGGACATCCCTGCTAGGCAGAGCCAAGGGCACAAGTTAAAAGAACGTCTATATCTCTTGTGGATTCATAGTGCTGGCCCTTCTCTCCAGGATCTGAAGGTTTAATTGCTGGAGGCAACTCTAGCAGGATTCAGTCACTGGAAGCAGAGACAAATTAGCACAAAAGCTGCTCCAAACACTCCCCACCAGAAGTTCTGTAATTGCCTGAGTTGGATTCAAATCAGACAAGATACCCAAGGAGATAGCGGAAGACCTTTGATAACTAGAGTGGAGAAAAATTCCTGGGCAATCAAAGAAAGCAAATACAATGCTGTTGTTTTTACTGTAGGCCTCCAGTAAATTGTTAGTTTTATTCTACTTTTTTTCCCCCTCAAATAAGCAAAATATTTTTATAAGCTAGAATGGCCGACGGGGGAAACACAGGACAGAAGGATGAGGTGAAATACATCCTGAATCAGAGATGGATGTCTGATGGTGGCAACCTGGGTCTCGTTTTTTAAAAGTATTTATTTTATTTTATTATTTATGTGTGTGTGTGTGTGTGTGTGAGAGAGAGAGAGAGAGAGAGAGAGAGAGAGAGAGAGAGAGAGAGATAGAGAGACAGACAGAGAGAGACAGAGAGAGGTAGAGAGAGACAGAGAGACAGAGAGAGAGAGACACAGAGAGAGACACACACACACACACATACACACACACACACACACACACACAGAGAGAGAGAGAGAGAGAGAGAGAGAGAGAGAGAGAGAGAGAGAGAGAGATGGGAGAGGATGTGTGCTCACATGTTGGAGTGCCTGTGGAGCCAGAAGAAGGTGTTGGACCTCCTGCAGCTGGAGTTACAGGAGGTGTGTGAGGGGCCAGTGTAAATGCTGGGAACAGAATTCTGTAAGAGCAGTGTGTTCCCCTATGTGCGGAATCACGCGTGCATCCTTGAGTTTTAGGAAGTAAGGGCTATAAAGTGACACAGCTGTTTTCTACCTGTGAGTGGTCCACCAAGCTACCCTACCATGAAGGGACTTCTGAAGACAGGAGCAACAGGATGCTCTCTGAAGAACACAGTCTTCCAAACGCAGAGCATGGGTGAGGCCAGAACAGGTCCTTCACCTGAACACTTGAGTAGGGGTGCAAAGGGTTAGAGCGTTGAGGTCACGGAGCCTGCTAGAATCCCAAATCTTCTGTTCACAAACCATGTGGCTCTGAGGGGCAGGATCCTCAGCCTCTGATCTGTAAAACGTGGAGGCAAGTTTTAATGTCAGGGTAGTTTTGAGGTTTACAATAGGCAAGACTTCCATTGGACACTTTATTTCGACAGACTGGACCTTTTCCTTCTGACCATGTCCCTCCCTGGCTTTATCTTTTCCTCAGGATCTCCAATCACTACTCTCACAAGTCACCATTGGCTGCTCTGCCTGGCACCGCTTTCCTGAATGCACAGTGATCAGCAAGCCCTGGAGAGGTCCCAGGGAGTGGCAGGTGTCCGGCTGGACCCAACTCAAGCCGTAGCTTGGCTGAAGCTGGACTTTGGTACTGTTGTCTCCTTTGTGTTTTGGGAACTGCTTTCTGCCTGGAGCAGGCCCAGAGCCATTCATCTACATGCCGATCCCATTGGGAAGGGTAAGAGCCTCCCCTGACCTTAGGGGAGTAAGTCTTGGTACTCTAAGTCCAGTGAAAACTCACTCACTCCACCAGTGATTGATTTAAGGAAAAATATAAATTGATTTACTACCAACCAATCAGATGCAAGAAGTCTGCCTAGAACTTCTGCTAGGGATACTGCTTTCCAGGCAAGTCTCATGGGCGTGGTGGCTTGCATGCTACTTTATTTTCCTTCCATATTTCTCTCTCTCTCTCTCTCTCTCTCTCTCTCTCTCTCTCTCTCTCTCTCTCATTCTTCTCCATCTGGAGATTATATATATATATATATATAATATATTATATATATATAATATATTATATATATATATATAATATTTTTTTTTACTTTTTAAAAAATATTTATTTTTGTGCATTGGTTGTATGTTTGTGTGAGTTTATAGTAACTATGTTCATGTAGATGCCCACAGAGGCCAGAAGAGGGCATTGGATACCCTGGAACTGGAGTTACAGGAGGTTATAAGCTTCTGGATGCAGGTGCTGGGATCTGAACCTGAGTCCTCTGTAAGCTCTCTCAACCTTTGAGCCATATCTGTAGCCCCATCTTTGTACCAAAATGGCTACTACAGGGTCCTTGCTAAGATATTGTTGGAGACCATTGTGTTAGCTGGACTTCAGAAACGACCCTCAAAGAGGGTTTGTATTTTTAACAGAGATATTCCCTAGAGGTGAAGGCATAGAGCCATGGTGATGGAATAGTGGATCCCATAATTTAATACTTTGCAGAGGGTCAGAGCCTTGATTTCTGCTCCTTCAGTCTCAGTATAGAAGTGGCCACCTGCTCCTCCTACATCTTCCTCTGAGCCTGCAGCTCAGGGTGGCCCATCAGCAGTGCTCGCATCCTACTTTTTAAAATGCTAAGTGTCCTGTCTCAGCCCAGAGCTACTGACACTTGAAGCAAAATCTCCTAGTTCCTAAAAGGCAGATTAGGATCTACAGGCCTGGTCCAACTTGGCTACCAAGTTGCTGGAGCTAGAAAGATCTCGGGTTTCCAGTACCAGGTCAAGGTCAAGGCCCAATGTCATGAGAAGTTCTCATCTGTCTCTTTGTCTGGTTGTGGAGATCTGGGACAAAGCCGAACTGTTAAATAAATAAACACAGTTCTTTCAGAGTCATTTGAAGTGGGAGAGCAGAAGCACCCAACCCCATCACTTGGTCCAAGAGTCTGTCTTCTTTCTGAAAGAGACATGCACTAGGCAGAGATGGAGTGGCCAACAGAAACAGAAATAGCAGTGATACTGCAGAGGGAAGGGCCTGGTGAGCTGGACTCAGCCACATCCCACAGGCCTTCATGTGGCTCTCTGTGAGCATCTGCCTATGCCCAAAGCCCAGAAGCTCATTACTGGCCGTGCCCAGAGTCCAGGCAGCGTGAGTTATCTCTGCCAGTGAAAATAAACATGTTTGTATGAGATTTGTGAATGTCAAAATATTAGTTTACATGAAATATACTACTATTACATAGACAAGAAAACGGTCTCTGAGAATTGCTCCCCCCCCCCCAAAAAAAAAACTTTCATGGGAATCAAAACTGTAATCACACGTTTTCCCATTCAACTGTCAGGAGACATCTCTGGCTTGGAGATAACTGAAACTCTCTTTGTGCATGTGCAGGCACATGGTGTGTGTGTGTGTGTGTGTGTGTGTGTGTGTGTGTGTGTGTGCAAATACTGGCTCATGGCTCATCTGTGCATAGACATCATTCCTCAGGATGCTGCTTACCTTGGACTTTCTTTGTATTGGAGTTTTAATATTGAAACAGGGTCTCTCCCACCAACCCCTCATTCTATTAATGATGCTATGTTGTGCTTGCAGATAGCAGCCAATCATAGCATCTCTCTGAGAGGCTCTCCCCAGGAGCTGACTGAAACAGAGGCAGATACCCAAAGGCAATCATTGGATGGAGGTCGGGGAACCCTATGGAAGAGCTAGGGAAAGGATTGAAGGCCCTCAAGGTGATGGCAACCCCATAGGAAGACCAACAGTGTCAGCTAACCAGGACCCCTGGGAGCACCAAGAGACTGAGTCACCAACCAAGGAGCACACACAGCCTGGTCTGAGGCTTCCAGCACACATGTAGCAGAGGGTTGCCTAGTCTGGCCTCAGTGGGACTCAAGTCTAATACTACAGAGACTTGATGCACCAGGGTAGGGGGATAAGGGGAGAGGGGAGCGTGAGCTACTCTTTCAGAGGTGAAGGGTAGGGCAGATGGGGGAGGAACTCTGTGAGGGAGGGGCTGAGAAGGGAGGCAGCATTTGGGATGTAAATAAATAAATAATTTTAAAAAAGAAATAAAGAAAAGAAACAGGGTCTCTCCCTAGCCAGGAGCTTACTGATTCAGTGAGGCTGCCTGGTCATCTGTCCCAGGGATCTTCCTGTCTCTACCTTTTCAGCACTAGGATTATGAATGCATCCCAACATGGGCAACTTTAAATATGGGTTCAGGGAATTGAACTCAGGGCATTGTACTCACAAAGCAAGCATTTTTTTCAAATGATCTTTCAGTCCCTGGTGATCAGTACTCTTTTAAATATAAATATAAATATATATATATATATGTTATATATATATATATGTATACATATAATTTTTTAGGATTTGTATATAGAATTTAATAATATATTTGTATATAGAATTTTTTTTAATATTTTTATTTTCTATATTGTTTACATTCCGAATGATTTCCCCTTTCCCGGATCCCCCCTCCCCAATGTATACATATATTATATATGTATACATATGTGTGTGTGTATGTGTGTATTGATTGATTGATTGATTGATTGATTGATGTGATGCTGAGGGTGCTGGAGAGATGGCTCAGCGATTAAGAGCTCTGACCACTCTTCCCATGGTCCTGAGTTCAATTCCCAGCAACTGCACAGTGGCTCACAGTCGTCTGTAATGAGAACCGCTGCTGCTCTCTTGTGGCCTGTGGGTGCACAAGCAGGCAGAACATCATACACATAATATGTGATGCTGAGGACTGAATCCAGAGACTCCATGCTAAGCAAAAGAGCCACACTCCAGCCTTATCTCCAGGTTCTTACCAGACACTGCGAGTTCACCCGCAAGTGCTATAGCACAGAATAAAGATACAGTCTCTATTCTGTTTCCTTCTGTTGATGATGTGCTCATAAAACCTTCTGGGAAACCTGATTTTGCTGTGTCTCCATTGGATTATCCAGGCTGGCATGGCAAAGCAAGATGACATATGTTGTGCAAAGAACAAGATTTGATAATTTTGGATAAATCTCATGCTTCTGGAGGCTATCTGTGAAGGGCAAAGCAAGCACGTTGAGTTTCCCCAGAGGCCTCTCTCTTTGGCAGGTGAATGGCTGCTTTCTTCCTGAGTCTTCGTGTCACCTTCCTTATAAGCATCTGTGTCCAATAGCTTTCCATAAGGACACGAGTTAGTGGATCCGGATCAATGAAAATGACTCCATTTTTACCTAATGCCCCTTTAATAGCTCAACACTTAAGTCCAGTCACATTCTGAGGTACGTGGGGTTGAGACTTCAGCATATAGATTTTGAGGAGACTTCAAGTTATTTCCTAGCAGGAGCCAACAGCACTGAAATGAATCTGTGTGTAGTTTAGCTCTACAGGGCAAAATGGGTTACATGCGTGTCTTGTTATTGGTTTTCCATGCCTTCCTTTCCTGCATCTGGAAAGTATAGCAAACCTTTTCTGTAGAAATAGATAGTAAATAGTTTAGACCTTATTTTATGTGCCACAGAGTCTCTGTTGACTCTGTCATTGTAGCAAAAAGGCAGTCTATGACAAGCCGAGAGAGAGAGAGAGAGAGAGAGAGAGAGAGAGAGAGAGAGAGAGAGAGAGAATTCCAGTTAGACTTCATTTACTGGGCAAATATCATCTACAGCTGATGGCTACCAACTTCTCACCTGTGATGGCTAAAGAATACAAGGAGGGAACTTGAGATCCTGAAGGATCACATAAGTAAAACGACCCCAACACTAAAAATTGCTTATCTAAAAACTGTTTCATGAAGAAAACAAATATCGGACTTACTGAAGCCTCTGTGTAGTTGGGTCTCTGGCAGCATAGCTTGAACCTAGTGCTTTTCAGACTTATGAATGCTACACAAGCTAGGGAGACATTTTAAAATATTTTCTCAACATCTTGATTCTGTCATTTACTGATGAATGTTCCCTGGGTCCCTACTATGGGTTGGTCTCTGTGTAGAACCTAAGCAAAGAATTAAAAGCTGAGAAAACACACATCCCCTGTGTTAGGACTCTTCAGGCATGAGGACGGTCATTAGCAACTTAAAACTTAAAATTTTAAAGTTTTTGAATACAATGCCACGGGTGGAGTCCTCACAACCGTGACCAGGTTTGGTTGTGCTCTGGGAGGAGTCATGAAACAAAACACTGGTTGTGATTCTGCTTGATTACAGTGAAAATGTATGGACTGGAGAGACAGCTCAGTTGGAAGGGTCCTTGCTACACACGCTTGAAGACCTGAGGTTGGTCTCCTAGAATCCATGTTGAAAGTACGATGTGGTGGCATGTGCCCATAAGTCTAACGCTGAACAGTAGAGACAAGAGGGTCCTGGGACTCTAGGTTCAGGGAGAGATCTCACCATGCTCTAAAAAACAAAACAAAACAAAACAAAACAAAACAAAACAAACAAAGTCAAGAGTGATTGAGAAAGGCATCGCAAATGTTGCCCTCTGGGTTTCTATCCCTCCTCTCGAAATACAATAAATAAATCAAGCTAAGAGATAAGGCTTTAAATGGGAGAAAGGAAAAAGAGCACATGGTGGCAAAGTCCGGAAACCAGGCAATGCTCCCAGTTGGCCCTGGCCAATGGAGTCCCATAGGGACACAGACACTTCACCCTCCAGCAATGAGGTGTGACAGTACATGAGAAATGTTCTCAGCCAGGCAAGTTCCCCAGCTTTGGTATCCAAGGTTTTTATTGGAAGTCTGTTCCGTGGACATCATAGTGACCGACCTCAGCCACTCAGTCTCCAGCTCTCCAGAGCAAAACCAGACATTTGCCATAAATCACATTCTTAGCATTAGCTTATCTAGTTCAATGGGTAAGGCCCTGGGCATACAAAAACATGACAGGCAGAGTATACCAAGGGCTCAGAGGTTATTTTCAAGGCCAAAGACCATTCTGGGAAGTAAGCTTTTCTTTGAAATGTAGAAGCTTTGATCAACCAAGGGCTGCTGAGTTAACCCTTTCTTTCACTTGTGTCTTTTATCAGAACACTACATTTGGGGTTCATCTCCTCTTGCTTTTTGATATCCTTTCTTGATAGGGATTGAGTTGCAACTTTCATGGAGACCCTAACACAAGAATGTAAACAGCATGGGGTTGTATCCATCAGGATGGTGGGTGGGTTGCATCCCAGGAGGGTGGGAAGGGTTGGTAACTGCCCACTTGCTGAAAGGAACATAAGGGTAACACATAAAACACAAGAGAGGCATACAGTGGTCCTCCATGCGGGTGGGGTGCTCCCCAGCCCCTGCAGGCATTGGGAAAGCTTCCCAGAAAAAGAGTGTGTGGAGATGAGCTTAAGGCCTCAGCTGGGCCACAGAAGCAGCTGAGTAGTAGTAAGAGTGATATTTGGGGGCACTGAGGGATGAGGGTGTGATATCAATTTAGCGTGATTTCAACACTGAGGCATGAAAGCTCTTGTGTGTTGGGGGACAGTGGTTGTCCCATTTGGCTCTAGTGGGAAAAGGTACTGGAAATGTATGTGAGAGTCATTTCCCAGAATGCTTCCTCTTCATAGAGTTCAGGATCCTCCAACATCATTGTCCATCCTTGAAAGAACTGGTAGAACTGAATTAATTGACATGATATATTAAGTCATTGACTCTTGAAATGAGATTTGTGTATGGGCTTAAGATTCTGTTGTTGTTGTTGTTGTTGTTGTTGTTGTTGAAATCCATACCCCATGGAAGCCCTTTGGTTTTGGAAACCGTTTTTTGCCATGGAATACTTTTGAATCTACAGTTGACGGGAAATTTTCTACATGAATTTGATAAATTTAAGTTTGAAGTAGAATCACCAATAACAAAGTTATTATGAGAAAGAAAAAGAGAAAAGGCCTGACCTATGATTGTGGGTGTAAATCAGAAAAGAGATGAGAAGTATTGAGGTGCAGACAGCATAGGGTGGAGTTCTAGGAATTTACTAGTGGCATATCCATGAGGCAGGAGCTTGTTTCGAGGTTTAAAGGAAAAGCTGAAAGAAATACTTTCACTGTTGCTGTAAGAATTAAAAAAAAAAAAAGATTGCCAGAGTCTATTAGAATGGGGCTTAGGTGGGATGGGAATCAGGGATAATCCATTAGGTTTAGAAACAGTGATTGTAAAATACCCAGAAAAATGTACAAATGATGGTCATCTGAGCATCAAAACAGTCGTCATCTGGGCGTGGTACAGTGGGCCAAGAGCTTGCTGTGCAATCATGAGCACCTGAGCTCAGATCCCAGCACCTGTGCAGGAAGCTCTGCAGTGCCACACACCTGCAGTCCTACTGTGGGAGGGACAGACTGGAGGATCTCTGAAGCTAGTTGATCCACAGTTTAACCAGGCAGTAAGCCAGGTTCAGGGAGAGACCCTGTCTCAAAAGTAAGGTGAAAAGCACTAAAGGAAGACATCTGGTGGTATCTTCTGACTGTGTGTGTGTGTGTGTTTGTTTAGGGGGTGAGTACACAAGTGTGTGCACACACACATGTGCATGCACACACACACATACACACACACACACACACACACACACACACACACACACTCATGCACCCAGCTTGTACTTTGGAAGAGGATTACAGCTCTGGGAATCCGTGGCATCAAGGGTCTGTAGAAATAAATCACATTATCAAGAAAGAATGTAAAAGGGAAAAGAGGCAGCCTTAAGGAGAAGTTTCAAAATGCCAGACTCTAAGTGGCTGATAAGGACACCAGAAAAAGTTAAAGACAGGAAAAGACAGGTTGGAAGCCAAGGGAGAAGAGGGAGGCTCCAATATAGCATGTCTGTGGAGAGCAGAGCAGGAGAGCAGAGAAGAAAACAATGCTGGTTAGTCTTGGAGGAGGCACGGGTTAACCTTAAGGGTCAGGGCACAAGTGAGGACAGGAACAGTAGCAGAGAGACTTCCTATTTGATGGGTACCAGTGGATATATGGGGTGAGTATGAGTTTGCCACAAGGAATGAAACATGAGAACGGAGGCACCCCAAATTCCCAAAAACAAATTTAGAAAAGCAAGCCCTTTGAAGCTCCAAATTTCTGTTTTCTATAAAAACATGAAACAGCATCTTTCTAAGCCTCTCTTCAAACTGGGGACACTGTGACTGTCCCTCATAAACCTCAGAGAGAATGATCTCTCAATCAGTTACCATCGCGCTACCCTACTCATCAAGGAACTTGGCAAGTCTGTGGCCACTGCCCTCCAGCCCAGGATCTCCACTCTTCAGCTTAAGGAGTTGTGCTAGCACTGTTTACTTTAGGGAAGATTAATAGTTGCCCCTCCTCGTTTCTCAGGGACAGACTTGAGTCTGTGTCGGATGAGTCATTAAGTATATCTACTCCATGGCTCTAGCTATAACATCCCAGATATAAAATCATCTGGGTTTGACAAAAAGCAGATGTAACTTTTCCTCTTATTTTCAATATCCAGTTATATCGAGGCATGGGGGGGGAGAGAGAGAGAGAGAGAGAGAGAGAGAGAGAGAGAGAGAGAGAGAGAGAGAAAGAGAGAGAGAGATCTGAGGTAATCAGACACAGCCCTCCACTCTGACTAAAAGTCTTCCTAAGAGCTTCCAACTTGTTACCTTCTCCAAGATGACTCTTATGTGACTTAATGTGAAGTCAATTAATTCTACTAACTCTCGCAAGCCACTCCCACAAGCATGGAAAACGCAAGTGAACAAGAAATAATATTGATCCTTAAGTTTACAACATGCTGAAGGTGTATTGAACCAAGCCTAAGAACTCAGGTAAGAGCTGAGGTAGGGGTGTCTGCAGCTAGAGAGCTCAAACCCAGTCGAGACTTTCTGGTGAAGGTGGGGTAGGCGCTGAGTGACCTTGGAGGGTCCCGGTACCTATGTGAATGCACATCTGAATGCCGGGGTAAATGTGAAGCAATGTAGGAAAAGAAACTTTGATGAGTGTGGTGGTTTGAATGAACACATCCCCCATAGTCTTGGGACATTTGCATACTTGGCCTCCAGTTGGTGGCGCTGTTTGGGAGTTTAAGAGGTGTGTCACTTGGGGTAGGGCCTTGAGATTAAAAACTTGATTTGTGCTTACATTTGAATATGTGAGCTCTTAGTTTCCTGTTCCTGCCCTTGCTTGCCTTGCTTTTCCACCATGAAAGATTCTTCTTAGCCTTCTGGATGGAATCTTAAGCCCAAGTAAACTCTTTGCTCTTTACGTTGTGTCTGACCATGGTTTTTAATTACAGCAACAGAAAAGTCACTGACACAATAAGGAAACAGAGAGAGGAGAGAGAGACCAACAAGTCCAGGGCACAGGTCAAGTGTGGAATGCAAAGTGGAGGGATTCGTAGGTCCTGGTGTTGACAAATGTTGATGTTTTAGGTCCAGTTGGGGAACTTCTTCAAGAGTCATTATCTCAGGCTTCACATTCTGGTTCTGCAAACTAGATTCTTCTGGATAAGTTAATAACAAGCCAGGATCTCCTGCTCATGGATGTGACCTGGCTAGCCAAGAGCTTGTTTTCGGGCACGAAGAGGGGATTTGCTTTATTTTTTTCCCCTGGAGGAGACTTGTGAAGGGAATTCTGAAAGAGAAGACTTCAGAAAAGTAGCTTGGACCCAAAATTATTTAAGGGTTGAAAGAAAGGTAGGGCAAGGAGACTTCCCTTTCTATGGTTCTGAAGGTTGACCCTAGGTCCTTGTACGTGCTAGGCATCCACTAAGTTATAACCCTGTAGGGACCAAGTGAAGTCTGGAGTGGATGTGCATTGTTTGACACAGGCTGGGCCATGTCAAGAACTCCACTGCCTCAGACCCATGGGCATGACAAAGTCTTCGCTGGTGAGGCTCAGAAGGATGGCAAAGTCTTCCTCTGGTCCATCTGTGGGTGTTGAGAGTGTATGCAGAAAATGATCACAGTAGCATTCCTTCTCCCACTACCCACCACCACCCCACTTTCTTCCTCGGAGTAGTTGCTGCCTGAAGACTGCTCATCTATGGAGATTTCTCCTATTGAAATTAGCACCTGCCTTTGTGTTCAGCTGTGTGCAATAACCCCGCCTCCCTGCTTCACTGTTTATAATAGATATGTCGAGCTTCCTGGGGGCTGCAGCTTCTCCATCACAGAGCCCAGCCCACTCCACCCCAGCTTTCCCATGTTTCCCTGTGTCTGTCTTTTCTTACATATACATCGCTTTCCCCACTCAGGTCAATCTCTGAAGCCATGCTAGCTGTGGCAGCCCCCAGCCCTCTAACTGGAAATTTTCTATTAGCGTACAGAGTCATTGAACATTATGGGAAAGAAATGCTGTTGAATTAACAGATGCAATCTAGGATCCATATCATCTTCTCAGCTAGCTGCCCCCATCTGAATACCCGTAAGTGTATAAGGTAGAGACAACTCTCCCCTTATGTAAATGGTAAGATATCCCAAGGAATCCCCAACTTCACCAAAATTCTTCAAAACATTATTGTAAAATCCAGAAACATAGAGTGCATGAGAAGACTCAAATGTTCACCTGACTCCTGGCCCCGGGACGACTCACAGCCAACCCTCCCCTGCACCTCATGGGCTCCACCTCTTTGTCCGGTGACTCGGCCCAAGTCTTTACTTAAAGGGAATGAGTCATGGGTGGTAATGGGCTTCACCTTGGCTGGAAGAGCAAGTCAGGAGCCTGGAGTGTAGTGGCAGCTCAGCAAGTTCTTGGGCAGTGAGGTACTTTAGTTATTTTTCATACTGTTATGGCCATATGCCTGGCAAGAAAGTAATTTCAATGAGGAAGGGTTGTTTTTTTTTTTCTCAGAGTTTAAAAGGGGACACAGTCCATCATGGCGGAGAAGGCATTACAGCAGGAGTGTGAGGCATTGGTTCTAGTAAATCCACAGTCCCTCAGCACAGGAATGGCAGGCAGTGGGGCCCAGCTAGCAAACTACACTCACCAGCTAGTCACTCCCCTTTCCCAGAAATACCTCTCCTCTTAAAAATTCCAGGACCTTCTAAAGCAGTGGTTGTCAACCTTCTTGGTGCTGTGACCTTTTAATACAGTTCTTTATGTCATGGTGATACCTCAACCATAAAATCATTGTTATTATTTTTTGCTACTTCACAACTAATTTTGCTACTGTTAGGAATCGTAATGTAAACATCTCTGTTTTTCAATGGTCTTAGGTGAGCCCTGTGAAAGGTTTGTTCATCCCCAAAGGGGTCGCAACCCACAAGTTGAGAACCACTGTAGTATTGCTGGCTGGAGAGTGAGTGTTCGATCACACAAGCTCACCACCGGGGACATTTCACAATCAAACCACATCAGTCAGAGAACATGGAACCCTGTTGTTCCTGGTGAACCCGTGGCTCTTTAGGCCTGTCACTCATCGCAAGGTGAAGGCAGAGCGAAGACGATGCTCAAAGCCTATTTTGGACCCAGTGCTATTTATAGATGATGTGAGCAGGGAGAGATGACTTCTGAGGCCTCAGTAGCTCCTCAGACAGACAGAGGTCATCTGGACGCACGTCACCTGGACTCTCCTACTGCAAGATTTCCCCCAGACATTATCTTATAATTCACCCTCCTTCTTCTTGGCTTCTTGGAGCAAAAAAAAAAAAAAAATAGTTTTAACCAAAAGATTAACCACAGACACCCTAAATGGAAGCACTTCTTACAGGAAGAAGCTCAAGATTGTAATTAAAACGTTGGCAGTATTATGGGATGTCAGAGAAACTATCGCCTTGGAACAAAGATTAAGCTAAAATAATCCAGAATGAGGAGAATCTTTTTTTAAAGAAAGAATTAGCTGCACCATATTTAAGTTCATCTGCTTGTTGAATGCCAGGCAAAAGGTCAGAGGTGACAAGCCTTGCATTTATGCTGTGCTCGAATGCAGTGTTTTGTATTGAGGATAGACTTGCCATCTGGCAGTTCTTGCAGAATGTTCGCACTGTGCTAGCTACCCAGTATCCCCGACACCTCCCTGCAAATGCCAACAGCACTCCTTAGTCATTAAGCTAAAATGTGTCTTGAGGAAACACTCCTCTGTATTTCAGAGAGCCTGTATACGTCGTCTATTTAAATCAGCATAATGATTCAAAATGTCTGAGCATCTTCTCTGCAGGTGGTGGGTTGAGACTTACATGGATTTCTAACTTATTCACGTGGCACATCAGGGTATTGCAGGGTTTTCTCCACAGCATGCTGTCTCCTAATCTGCTTCCTTTAAGAAAACAATGTCTCACCTGTTAGTGGAGGCAGACTTGCGTTTCTTCTCAGTCAACCAATCAGTCGACGTGCCTGACATTTTGTCGTTATATTGCTAGGACTCTTCTAAGGAACAGAGATTTTTCATGCAGACTTGGTGAGGTCCTTGAAGGATCTGTCACATAGAAGCTAAGGAGAACTTGGCTACTTAGACTAACAGAGGGGAAGACCTTGGAGTTCTCATGAACAATATGAAAGGGAGAGGAAGAAAAGAGAGAGCCAAGAAAGTCTTGAGACACCTTGAACTATACTGCATGATCCACCCTGTGGATCCTTTAATATAGTGTATTATTGCATTGCAACCTTTAATATGGTGCATTAGTCATGAAATACTTGAGAAAATACTTTGTTTCATGTATGTGGATACACTGTCGCTGTCTTCAGACATACCAGAAGAGGGCATTGGACCCCGTTACAGATGGTTGTGAGCCACCATGGGGTTGCTGGGAAGTGAACTCAGGACCTCTGGAAGAGCAGTCAGTGCTTGTAACTGCTGAGCCATCTCTCCAGCCCAATGCTTTGTATAAGATAGGAAAGGGCTGAGGATGACACTTGGGTTGAGAAAGGCTAGTGCGGAGATAGTCCAGGTCAGAGGTCAGAGACAGAAGGAACCGTGAATAAGCCCCTTGAGAACTGTCAGACGTCCAGGACAGGGGCTGGCCTGTGCAATAGGGCTGGAGTCTGTGGATTCACCCAGATGTCTGAGATAGCACACACCAGTTCACAGCTGAGTCACTGAATTGTGGGGAGGGTGAGGCACTGCTGGATTCTAGGCTTCTTTCCAGGAATGACAGCAAGGAGGTCTATCTGATGCCAGAAAGAGACTAGCATTGAACAGTCCAGAGGCAACCAGTGTGAAGATCTGCATTCTCTGCTTGTGTTTATATATATATATATATATATATATATATATATATATACACATATACACATATATACATATATATATAACATATATATAAACATTATATATATATATATAAGCATTTGATATATATGTTCATATGTGTATGCATGTGGAGAACAAGGGTTGACTTTGGGTGTCTTCTTCAGTTGCTTGACACCTTAAGTTTTTGAGGCATAGTCTCACACTGAACTGGGAGCTCACCCATTTGGCTAAACTAGCTGGTTCGTAAGTCCTGGGAATGCGCTGTCTCTGCCTCTATGGCACTGGGGTTATGGGTACACACTGCCCAGCTTTTCACATGGGGTCTGGGGAGAGTGGAGGAGGGCCATCTCCCCAGACTGATCTATATTATTAAAAACAATTATAAAATATTTGAAGAGATTACTTACCTACTTCTTAACATAGATTTAAAATTGGTAGAAAGGGGGCATGGGATAGTCTCAGAGTCTCCTCCCCCTCTCTCTTTCACACACACACACACACACACACACCCTGGACACACCTTTTTGAGCTCTCACCCCAACATATCTCCTTCTCGGGAAGTCAACTGTGGAACATGATGAGATGATTAGGAAATTTCAGGTTCCATAAAAATGACAAAATGGCAGAGAATGACTGAGTCCGTGGAATGAAGATTTAGATCTTAAGTTTGATTAGTATCTAGCTATGCTTACTGAGTTCCGGGATGCACACATAAGCATCTAGCTGGTTTGTCACGTGGACCTGCTGAATGTGCTCAGATGCCCTCTTTTCAAGCTAGCTTGTCGGCTCTAGTTTGCTGCTCTCATGTATTTAAGACCCCATAGCTCCTTGCAACATGTTCTGCGTCTTCGTGTATGTACTAAGTTTTATGTGAAAATGAAACAGTGCCTCTGGGTGCCTGCAAAGCCTGTCACTGGGCATCTCTGTGAGTCCTGTCCCTTGGGGGTTCTAGGCTATGCTGCTCTATAGCTGTAGGGAGGATATCTAGCCAATCCAGGCCAATGGGCTCCTTCAAGGCACTCGGTGTTTAAACCATCTCTGAGAGGAGAATAAGAAAACATCATTTGATTTGGATTCTGATGTCTTCTTTGCCACTAATGCATCCACAAAAGGGAGGAGGACTCCCAGTTGTCCCTCTGGGTCCCAATTATCTTGTCTCATTTCTTGCTGTAAGGCAGGCTTTGGCCTGACATATCCCAGACATAATTACTTAGTGGCTGACTCTTATTTAAATAATTATCATAATCGACCAAGAAGACATTTTGTTCTTTGGACATGGATGTGAGAGGCATGTGATTTCCCAGAAGAAATCTTGCAGGCATGAAGTCTAAGGTTCCTCCCTGGGTCTCTGCCAACTCGTAGGCAGAGTTTACCTGTCAAAGCCAACATGGGGATG
Organism: Apodemus sylvaticus; assembly: GCF_947179515.1. NCBI lineage: Eukaryota > Metazoa > Chordata > Mammalia > Rodentia > Muridae > Apodemus > Apodemus sylvaticus. The sequence goes on from NC_067487.1 coordinate 48,281,871, forward strand.
AGGGAACACTTCCTCTGAGCTTCCAGTCTTCCCTCAGGAACTCTGGGTTTCGGCTGAAACCAATTTTGAAACTATCATCTTACAAAAAGTACCACATAAGAACATGGCTAATTTCCAAGTAGGCTAATATCAGGCTCTCAGAACTTGAAGTTCAAAAACATATCCCACAAGTAGTCACAGGATGGAATCTTGGTTGCTGGATTTATGTTGGATCTTGATTGATGGGATTTAGAATGACAATAGAAGCACATCTATAGGTGTGTCTAAGAGGGTGCTTCCAGAGAGGCTTAACTAAGCAGGGAAGACACACCCTGCAGCAGACAGCTAGGGTCCCAGACTGAGGAAAACAGAGAAAGCTAGCTGTTCCCCAGCCCTCCTGTCTGACACAAAACATGACCAGCTGCCTTCTGCCCCTCCCACCAAGCCTTCCCTACTCAGGAAAAACTCTATTCCCACAGTGTGGCCCCAAATAAACCCCTCCTTCCTGGAGTTGTCATGTATTTTGTCATTGCAGTAAGCAAAGTAACTAACAGAAGGAGGTTCAGAGATAAGCAGAAGGTTCATCAAACAATTTTCTTAATCACATAAGGAATATTTATGGAATGCACCCACGCTCCAAAATTCTAAGAAAATTGCAAACAAACCTTAAGCTAGGATTCTTTAATGATCTTCTATAAATTCTTCTATATTTACAAGCGACTCTTTTTTCAAATATTGAAGCATGAATTTAATAAGGTTTCTGGCTCAGACATGGAGTACTCTATTGGACAATGGAGCCAGCATGGAGGTCTAGACTGTAAGGCTGCACCATTCCAATTATGAAAGGATGGCTGTCCCTAGGCTCATCCATCGGTCAGGTAAGGGCAGGGGCTATTAGAATGCTACTAACACATCTGGCTTTGAAAAATACTCATCTTACTAACTAGAAACTATTTCTAATATTTCTCATGACTAGTAAGTCTCCAAATAGGGAGATGTCTTAGCTGTGAAGAGCACTTGCTGCTCTCCTCAAGGATAAGAGTTTGTTCCCCAGCACCTACCAAGCAAAGAACTGATACACATAAAAGTTTAAAAATTTTTATTTTTAAACTTCTAAATTAAAAATGTATAATATGTCATTTTGAAAATGCCCATTCTGAGCAGGGCACTTAGGATTGATAGCCATTTCTAGAGGTTAGGTCTCCCCAAAGAGAATATTTTAAGTGCTGGCTAACTACCCTTAGAGGACCAAGTTAACCTGCATGTAACCCAAGAGCACAGTGTTCCTAGCGACGAGGTTAAATAAAGAACCACAGATGTGTATCGCAGGGACCAGTGGGAGGCCACAGAAAGCAAGACAGAGCTGAAAGCAAGAGACTGTTGTGATGAGCTGATTTCTGCCTTGTTTTCAAGAACATGCATCCTGTTTCATCAGATGCTGGGTTCCACACAAGGGCAGTTCCTCTTTCCTGAGACAGATTGATGTTACAAGAAAAAAAACCAAAAAACTCGACTGTACTGTTTAAAAAGTATTTTTTTGAGGCATAGAAAATCCCTGGCTTGAAGGTGCCTGGAATAAATCGGACAACCGTTGTGAGATGAGATCTTTTAGAACCTTTAAAGGGGCACCGAGGCAAGGGTCATAGTAGCAAGTCTGTTCTTGTCTCCACTTTCACATCTCAGGTCTCCCATGGTGTCACTGCAAGGCATTAAAACAAAACAAAACATCTGTAATTAATGTAACATCTAAGGTGAGGGAGTAGATCACGGGTGTCACCGAAATCCCACTGTCAAAAAATGGCAGATAGCGGAGCTATGCTGATAGGTGGGAGTCCACCTCAGCTTACACATGTTCAACTTGAAAACCTCAGACCTCCAATATCCTAGAACCTTTGGGGGAACGATGTAAGATATAAATTACACAGAAACACACACACTTGCGTAATTCCCATTGATACTTCATTTTTAAGTGTTTTTTAAACAATTTATTATCTTTTTAGTTTGTATGCAGGTGTATATGCGTGAGTACGTGCGTGCGTGCGTGCGCGCGTGGTGTGGTGGTGGTGGTGGTGGTGGTGGTGGTGGTGTGTGTGTGTGTGTGTGGTGGTGGGGGGAGGTTGCCCTCTAGTGCAGGTGCCACAGAGCCCAGAAGAGGCCGTGAATCACCTAGGGCTGGAGTTACAAGCAGTTCGGAGGCACGTGACCTGGATGCTGAGGATGGATCTCAGATCCTCTGCCAGAGCAGTGAAAGCATTCAGCCACCAGGACATCTCCCCAGCCCCACCTCTCTTTGTCTCTTCGATGTTTATGGAACTTACTTTTGACAGAAAGTTTAAAATTAAGCCTGGATCATCAACATCTTAAAACGTTTTTGTATCTCACCCTGAAAGTTTTGAAATAACGTCACCCAAGCAAGCACCAAGTAACCTTAACTTTGACCTGAGATCTTGTGCTCACTGCTTTTCTTTTTTTCAAACATATAGGTGGCTAGGGATGTTAGTTGCTTGATGCTGTGGCAGATCACTGACATGTGAAAAAACTTAAGGAAGGAAGGGTTTACCCTGGCTCTCAGTTTAAAGGTTCAACTCAGCTCAGAGGAAAAGCCATGAAGGTAGAGTATGAGGGGCTGGGACCATTGCATCTACCACAGGAAGCCCAAAGAAATGAATGTGGGTGTTCAACTTATGTAGGGATTGGAGCGGATGCTAAGATCCTGTTTTTCAATTGGTTCTTGACCCATCACTAAAGACAATAGTGACCGATGACCGAGTAGAGGGTGGGATATTTAGAGTTGCGTGGGAGGACACAGGCAAAAATCAGGGAAAGCAGGGGAGAAGAAGGAAGAATAGTTGCAGGAGGTAAAGCCAACAGGCCATGTGAGTTTTGGGTTTTGAGTAGCCACTCTCGCCGCTTATGCTTGGGGTGGCAGGAGAGGTTTAGCAGTGCTCAGACATTGAGTTAGCAAAGGCCTTTTAAGATTAACGTGTGCATGTGTGTGTGTGTTGTTGTTGTTGTTGTTGTTGTTGATGATGATCTGTGGATTCAGGGGAATCTGGGTAGGGGCTGGTAGCCTGTTCCCTGAGCTTAGGCAGGGGAGCAAAAGCTACACCCAACAAACTTACCTGCGCTGTTTCCCCGCAGTCCAGGACCCCAAGTCATAAAATGGTGCCACTCACATTTAGGGTGAATCTTCTCACTTTGTTAAACCCAGTCTAGAAAATCCCTCACAGGCATGCCAAGAGGTCTGTCTCATGTCGCAGATCCTATCAAGGTGACATTGACTGTTAACCATCTTTTCCATAGAACTTTTTCTTTTTTCTTAAAAAAAGGTAAGATAAAATAATACACATAACAACACAACAAATAATACTATCATCACAAGTAAACTCATATCTCAATCTCATTTTTAGGCTTTTCTTTAGAGTAGTCTTGATGTTTAAGATTGTAGAAATAAATCGGGCTGCAGTGCAATAGGTAGCACTAGCAAGAACAGTTATTAGTAGTTTGGGCTAGACTTAGATTTACTATGGCATTAGTAGGCCCAGATATTAATCCATCTGGTCCCGTGAAAATTTCCCAAGGCCTGGGCATTTGATGATATTGTTGCTATTATTTTGAGACAAAGTCTTAATTAATATGTAGCTCTGGCTTGCCTGGAACTCACAGAGTTCTGCAGTCTCCTGGATCAAGGGCATGCACCAGCATCCCTGGACCAAGGATTAGGCATTTTAAAGAAACAAAACCCATAGAACCAGAGAAGTAGGATACACACAGATTATGTGCAGGAGTGGACTGTGGAGCCCCTGTGGAAGCCTGCGTTGCTGATTGATGGGGGTGGTGGTGGTGTAGAAGACAGCTCTTCTGTCCTCAACATCACCTCGCCGTCGTAATTGTTACTTGGCTGCTACCTGAAGATTCTATTTGGTGGAGGAAAGATCACCGTGATCTTTCGAGATCCTTTAATCTGTTCCTCTTCGTAAACATACATCTAGCGCTCTGATATACACATGAAAGAAAATCAGAGCAGTAACAGCTGAAACTGCTATGCCCTAGGCTCACCAGCCTTCCACGTTGAAGCCCAGTGGCAAATGGAAGCATGTTTTAAAGCTATTGGGTTACGATCAAGCTAAATGATTTCAGAAGCTGGGATGTTTGGATCTCTCTACTTTCAATAGTGTGAATCAAAATTGGGATTCCCAGGGGGCCATTGCTTCCTGCTTTAAATTATCATATTATGTAGTAAAATTGCTATTTTCTATGTGTGCCAAGCATGGAAAAATGCTAGGGTGCACCAGGTTAGGACATCTTCTCCTGATGGAGGTCATCACCTGAAATTATTACCAGACACTACCATTTCAGCAGGAATTTTTTAAAATGAATTTTGCCCCTGCCAATTATCTGTGGGAAGGACATTTGTCTGGCCAATCTTGGGAAGGGAGTTGGTAGAAAGGAAGCTAGAATGGTAAACCTGGAATTGCAAAGGTCAGAGGGAAGCTTTTCAATGACCTGGAGAAAAAAAAGGCAAAACCCTGTGACAAGGACTCTAGAGAGATAGAGGACACTGATGTGCCCACGGAGTCCCAAGGCTACCAGGCAGCAGCTTAGGCCCTGTCAGAGTAGCACACAAAACCTTAGATTTTCTTTTTTCTTCTGGGAGAGATTTCTCACAGGGTGAGTGCTTCTTTGAGAGACCAAGAGTAGATTCTTCACCTGGAAGAAGCCAGACTTGAGTTTTCAAAGGACGGGTGAATAATGCCAAATGGGGGATCCGTCAAGGAAAGGAGACAGGCCCTGACAGACACAGACTGAGGAAACAAAGCTGCCTCCCACCTCCTCCCGCCCCCACATCCCTTTCCTCTGTTTCTCAACTCCTTCCCATCGCTCTGACTCATGAGTGTCAGCCGCCGGGGTGCTCCCCATCTCTCAGCCCGACCCCTCGCTGTGGGTCTTTTCTTCTCATCCTCTTCCACAGGGTTGGGCAGGAGTCCAGACATAGCCACTTCTCCAAAGACCCCCACAGATGGGCAGCTTCCTGGCAGGCAGCTTCCCCAGGCAAAAATGATTTGCCTCCTAGGACTGTGCGACAGACAGACAAGCTGGAGCTCAGGGCTTTCCACGAAAGGGGCTTCGCGAAGCCTTGCCAATTCTTTACCAGGCCCCTCTTCGCCCTGGGCCAGCGTCCTTTCACAACATTCTCGCTGTGTCCATCAGCCGCCCTGTCAGCCAAAGGCTCTTTCATTTCTCTCAGCTTCATCTTGGACTCAGGCCTAGTAAGGCTTGTCAAGAAGATCCCTGAAGTCCCTTCTGCCACCACCATGAGCCGCACAGCTTCAGATCCTTCACCTCAGTGATGTGTTTCAGAGAAGGGAGTTCTCACATCTAAAGTAGGGAGTATTTGACCAAGGCACCAAAGGCATGATAGCTACATGGTTATTTTCAAATGGAGATTTAAATATAAAGATGTAATGAAGAAATAGAACCTCAGAAGAGAGCTGAAGGGGGTTGGGGGAAGGGTATGGAGAAAAACCAAAACAGAGACTGTTCTTGTGAAGAACTGAAGAGCTCTTATGGAGAGTCCAAAATTACCCCCAAAATCTTAAAGATGCTTTAGAACCCGGAAGTGTTGTTTCTTGCTTAAATTCACGCAGCATCAGAGCTCTGTGAATATTCTGGTTCTACCTGCCATGTGCAGTGTGATGCTCTGTGCAGTGTGCTCTTTCCTCCCTTGTGTGTGTAAGAACCATTCTTTGGTAACTCAGCACATTCCTCTGCTACCAAGTGTGCCACTCCTTTATCTCTCCCTGTGAGAGGTCCCATCGTTACACACCTGAATATAATGTCAGGGGAGAAACTTTCCCGTGCTTATTTGTTGCAGGATACACAGACAGAACAGAATTCTCACATCTGTCTGACCTTAGAGCCGCTGATCCCTCTAGTGGTGCAGTGATGACCCAGAGATCAAGACTGTAACCACTCAGGTCTCCTGGGTAGTACACCGCCAGGGTCTGAAGAGTGTGACCTGAGCCCTGCACTGACCTGCTGGGACGCTAAGTTCTCCACCAAGCCCCGTCTGAATCCGGTGACACCGCCTCAGATTCACTCACATGGGCATATGCTATTGCTCTCTGACCTCTTTGTCTTACAATCCCCTCCGCGTGCTTCTATTGCAGGGGCTTCATTGGCTTCCCAAGTCTTGGATGTAGTCACACTCTCCACCCTTCCTTACTTCATCAAAAGTTTAGATGAACTTCTAGACAGTTTGAATCACAGGGAGGCGCTGGTGGAGGGGGCGGGGTTATCTCTACCCCGTGAGAGATCCCTAGAGGGAAACCAGTCCTGGTTGGTTTTCATGCCCCCGCCACCCACAGCAAGCCCCATTTTAAAGTTTCACACTTTGTCTTATCCTACGATCAAAGCTGAACACACAGGGAAAGTCCTGCTTTCTGTTCTTTGCTTCTGTCAGGCAGGGGCTAGGCTCCTCTTGCCATCCAAAGCTACTCGGAGGTTGGAGCGGCTCAGGGCCCTCGTGGCCGGTAGCACTGTGGTGTCTAATAAGTGCTATGCATCCGCCAGGACGCTGGAATCAGTTTCTTAGCAATGGTGGGAGCAGCAGTGAGTTTCTTTTTTGGAGCTCTCTGGAACCTCCAAATGGCTGCGGGGGTCGGGATGCCTTTATTCTGGTGCACACCCCAGCCGGTTGGCACCGGATCTCTGACCTGCGGTGGCTTTACAGTGCAGCTCCGTCCTGGTTCCGACTCCTCCGCATTCATCTGTATTCCCAAGGGAGGCAGAGTGTGAACCAGACGCTCTCGAGTGAGCCTGGGAAGGTCCAGAGGCTTTGAAAGGAGCTGGCTAGCCGGGCACTTGGGAGTGATTCCCTTTCTCTCTTTGCTGTCCTTTTATCTGGCTCCAGTTGGCTACAGAAGGCCAGCCTGCTCCAGCCTCCCACCCCTGTCTGGGGTAGCAGCAGGGAGGGGCAGGGGCACCCAGATTCTTCACTCTGCTTTTTAACTCCTCTGGCCATATTCACCACGGTGGCTTTTGCATTCACAAAACTAAAATATATAAGGTCCTTCTCTCTCTCTCTCTCTCTCTCTCTCTCTCTCTCTCTCTCTCTCCACTCCCTATCTACCTATCTATATTTTGAGACAGAGTATTCCTCTGTAGCCCAGGCTCAAACTCATCTTCCTGTCTTTGCCTCATGAGTGATGGTATTACATGCCTGAGCCACCACATCCGGCTAGAATCTTCTCTCTTTAAACAATTAATTAGCTAGTTAATTAATTATGTAGCTGTGTGTGTGTGTGTATCTATATGTGTATGGGTGCAGGTGTATATATATATCACTTTTCAACAGTTAACTGACTCATTTTCTCTAACTATGATTTTATCTCACACTGGAGGAGAAGACAAATTCCTAAGCATCATACTCAGGTTTGGAGACTGCCAGTTTGTCTCGAGCACTGAAATATTCTGCAGCATCAGCATCCAACAGCCTGTCAGCCTTTCAACAGCTCTTCTCACACAGTGATTAAAGTCACAGAGTCCAGAGCTACGCTGTGGTTTCCCCTGGGCGCAATGCTTGTGTTGGTAATGAACTCATTTCAGGTGTGAAGCCACCAACTCTCGGAGGTTGGCCTTTTGTCCCTTGGATGGGTGTTTGTTTCCTCAGCTGAGAGGAAAGCAGAAATAGCTGGAGAAGTTCTCAGGAAGGCAGAGTTTAATGCAGGTGAAAAGAAAAAAAAAAAGAACTGGACCTCAGTCCTAGCAATGTTGCCTGTTGGAGCTACAGGTACACAGCTCAGTGACTTGGCCATCCGACTTGGGGATGGTTGGCTTCAACACTTGTCCCTTTAAAAGTCTTGCTTTCTGTAGAAAGGTTCTCTCTTAAAATTTGAAGTCTCCCTTAGTCTGCAGAAGCATTTAATGTACTCACAGGAGAACTTTTAGAGTGAACAGGCTCTAAGGACTTCAGAACTTAAAGAAAGATTTATTTTTAAATTATGCCCCATGCCATCTCTCTCTCTCTTTCTCTCTCTCTCTCTCACTCACTCTGTGTGTGTGTGTGTATGTGTGTGTGTGTGTGTGTGTGTGTGTGTGTGTGAGAGAGAGAGAGAGAGAGAGAGAGAGTGTGCACACTGTGTGGAGGTCAGAGGACAACGTGCAGAAGTTGGATCTATCCTTCTACCATGTGGTTTCTGGTGATTGAACTCAGGATGTCAGACTTGACAGCGAGTGTCTAAGTCCATTGAGCCATCTCCCCGGCCCTAAAGAAAGCTGTGTAAATAATGCTCTCTTTAATTGCATAGAGTGTTTATCTCTTGCCTATACACAATATAAATTACTCATTTCATAAAACTTACTAGCAGTGGGTGCGTGATTCAAGTGTCTCTTCCAGAAGAAACAGTCCATTCTCTCTTCATTCAAATCTCATTATTTAATGATACACAAGTGAAATGAAAGAACTCCCAATTAGTCATAGTGTCAAGGAAGAATTGTGTCCCGGTCAGTATTTTGTCAACTTGACATAAGCTTGAGTCATCTGGGAAGAGGAACCTCAATTGAGAGAATGCCTCCATCACTCTGCCTGAAGGAAAGTCCGTGGGAGACTGTCTTGGCTAATGATGGATGTGGGAGAGCCCAGGACCAAGGGTGGTACCTCTCCTGGGGGCATAAGGAGGTGGGCGGAGGAAGGAATGGGGAGCAAGCCAGTAGGCAGCATTCCTCCATGGTCCCTGCCTCAGTGCCTGCCTCCGGGTCACTGCTGTGCCTGACTTCCTGCCTTGGCTTTCCTCAGGGATGAATTAAGGTAGTTCACGTAAACCCGACAAAGCCCTTTTCTCCCCAAGTTGCTTTCTCAGTCATGGTGTTTATCACAGCAAGAAAGAACAGCCTAAGACAAATTGTAACCAACATGTCTGCAGTGTAGATGCTACCCGATGCAACTGGCTTATCACTAAGCCCTCTGATCCTTGCAAGGACCTGTGAGACAGGGGATTGCTATCATCATGTTACAGGGAGGTCATCACGAGGTTAAGGATGCTGTTGAGTGGTGTTCCATGTCATACAGTCATCAAGAGGAGCACTGAACTCTTAGGCGGGCTGGCTTAACATCTGGGACCTTAACTACTGGACGGTTGTCTCCAGTGGATCACTAGGTTAGAAGAAATGGACCGATGTGGATGAAGAGATGATGCCAAGGCTCTGCCAACTATGACAGCATCACTGTCACCATCATCAACAGCAAAAGCCTTAAGTGCTCTAGTGGATAGGATGGTGCCCAGCCTTAAAACATCGCCTGTGCCTCAGCTGTGGAACCTTTGAGGAAGGTAGAAAAGATAAAATCTGCCAACCTTGAGATGAGAATACAAACTCAATTAGAGATGTCTTAACAGAAAGGTGGAGACGTTTTAGAAACACAAAAGAAGATGCAGAGATGAGCAAGGGGCAGTGTGACATGGAGGGCCACCCCTCAGAAATGGGGGTGGACCCCTGGAGCTGGAAGAGGCGAAGGGAATACTCACCCTTCATTTGTCAGATGCGAGGATGGGCCTCCTGGAGACTCTGTGGCTCAAGAACTTTGGGAGAACTGTATCTGTTCTCTCTCTCTCTCTCTCTCTCTCTCTCTCTCTCTCTCTCTCTCTCTCTTTGGTTCTTTGAGACAGGGTTTCTCTTTGTAGCCCTGGCTGTCCTGCCTCGCTCTGTAGACTAGGCTGGCCTTGAACTCAGAGAGATCTACCTGCTGCAGCCTCCCACGTGCTGAGATCAAAGGCATACACTGCCACCACCACCAACTGGCATCAAACCAATGATTTTTAAGCCACCCAAGTTGTGGTATTTTCTACTCCAGCATCAAGAAGCTAATACAAATCTAACTAAAAAGCACTTTTCAGTTGGGCTTCATTAACACCCCCAGATAGTTCATTTGGAGATCTAGATCTACTAGGAAATGACCCCATAGAATTGTATCACCATCCTCTCTGGGCCTTATTTCTTTATCTATAAAATAAGGCGATTGTCTGCCCTTTGTCACCCACCAAGGGGTTGTGAGGATCAAATGGAGACCCATGCCACTCTGACCCAACCCCTGTGAATGATTGCATTTTACATACTGTATTTCTCATACTTTTTGGTTGTTCTCTCTCTCTCTCTCTCTCTCTCTCTCTCTCTCTCTCTCTCTCTCTCTCTCTCTCTCTCTCTTTCCACCTCTTCTTCCTTCCTTCCTTCCTTCCTTCCTTCCTTCCTTCCTTCCTTCCTTCCTTCCTTCTTTTTGTGACAGAGATTCTCTACAAAGCTCTGGCTGTCCTGGAACTCAGTGAGATTCACCTGGGGTGCTGGAATTAAAGGCCCATGCCCTCACACCTGGCCTGCTCTTCCTACACTGACTCTCTATACTAGACTTTCCCTTCTGAAAATATGCCTTTGGCCTCAAGCTCTTTTTCTTACTTCATCTTTGAGGGGAGCTAACTCACTGTCTAGCTGAGGGCTTGGGTGCCACAGACTCACCCTCAGGGAGCTTCCTCTTTCAGAGTCTGTCAATCTTGATGGTAAAGTGTGACGTGTAGAGGGCACATATGGTTGGGAGAGAAGTTACCCACGCTGAACCCTGCCGTGACCCTAGAGGGGGGCAGTAACAGAAAGATGAGAAATAGGGAGGAAATTTCATTGTGCTTTTGTGGGGAGCAGAACAAACCCTCAAGGAAGAGAGAGAAGCCCATGTCCTGAGCTGAGGATTGGGGTTCCAAGGCTGACTCCTTCCAGAAACATCTGGCCTTGGATCAGAAAGACAAACAAGTCTGCTTCCCATTAGCCCCCCTGGTGCAGCCATGATCAGAAACTGGGGAGCACTCCCAAGGCGTGCAGACAGAAGGTTGTTTTCCTGCTGCTCTTTGGATCCTGTGCCTAGGGAAATGGAAACTCTCAAAGGTGGCAATTAGTGCCAGTCAGAGGGAGGCTTTGTGACGTTGACCCTATCCATTAGGAAATGGACTGAGGCCAGTGGACCAGCCACTTAACCAGGGCACAAAAAGCTAAAAATTCAATGCCTGGCCAACTTCTGCACAATTAGTGTGCTTCTCCAGCCATGGCCCAATGCACAGCGGGGGCCTTTCAAGAATGGGGAAGGGCGGCCCAAGGTTGAGTGTCACCTCAAGTCTTGGAACAGAGATATAAACAATGCCACCCTGGAGGGGGGCAGTAACAGAAAGATGAGAAATAGGGAGGAAATTTCAGTGTGCTTTTGTGGGGAGCAGAACAAACCCTCAAGGAAGAGCGAGAAGCCCATATTCGTGCAAGAGGTACCCACTCATCTAAACTCTGCAATCTAAACTCTTTCAGTCAGTTAGGACATTGGCCAATAGCAGGCTTCCTCTCTCCCATTCCGCTACACCACTTAGCTCCCTCAAGACTTGCAAAATTGTGCCAGTATTTTTCATCATCGGGAAACAGAACCTTCACTCGGATCTTTATAACAGCTTTGTCATGGTTCTCTTTCTTTCTAGGCCCAATTCAGATCACCCCCTACATTTAAACACGATGGTTTCCCCCTTCAAGTTTAAAGCATAAATTATGGATGTTTTGAGTCCCATGAATGAGCTCTTAATGGCTACTATTGGCTTCAGATAAAACCTCAACCCCTTAGCTTGGGCTGTAGGTCTCTGGTGTTTGTGCAAAGTGCACTGGTGCACTGGTGAAGCCCAGGCTGGGTAAAAGAGATGGTGCAGAGTAGTTGAAGGTCTAGCCTCTGCAACTAGACTCTACTGGGTGAATTCTGATTTGATAACCAAACTTAAGCATTCTGATCATCATTAATAATAGGAGGGAACTTGTACTTGATGCTTCAAATAGTTGCTGTAAGGTGAAGAGTCACTATAAAGGTTCTCAGTGTGTTGGGTAAAACACTCGGCACCAAGCCTACAAGAAACCAACTGCCGTCAGCTTTAAAATGGACGCTTCCATCTCTGGAATCCTGTGCCCCAGTTACGAATCCTCCTTTTCTCCTCCCCTTTCTCCCACCTTCTCCTCTTTCCTTTTTTGTATTGAATAGTTTTTTTCTTTTCTTCATGAGGTTTAAATAATAGAGATGTGTTTCAGAAAACCTAACAAGCACTAAAACACCCTTAAAAACAACAAAGCCCTTATTACAGTCTGTCAACGCCACAGGCCACCCCATCATCTCTAGGTCATGTAATTCCACTCTGCAAAAGCGAAAGCATCTTGTGGAGCCAGTTGCTAAGCAACTGCTTAAAACAACTTGCAGGAATTCCCTATCCCTTGGTCATTCAGGCTTATGACTGCCAGACTGCCTATTTCTTGAACTCAGGCTCCAACCATGTGTTAAAAATCATTGGTATGTCAGAGTAACCATTTTTTTTTTCTGAGGCAACACCGGAGACTTTCAGGGGCACCAATTAAATCTGATCCCTGAAAAATCACAAAGTATTAGTGATGTAGATCAGAAGGGGGTGAATATTCATTTGATCACTTCTTTGTCTACTTATTTGTATGCTGTTTGTCACGTGCACAGGACAATCTAAAGACGAATTTGAGGCTAGCCCAAAGCATGACAAGGAGGTGTTTACTCACTAGTTTTGCCTTGCTGGGACTGGCCATCAACATCAGGAAGTCCAGGAATGCGGTGTAGTCAGAGGCTCTGGGGGTGTGGCTTTGGAGCTGATGTCATCCAACCCCCTTGAGGAATATTGCTACTTAGTGCTTTGTGAGCGTAACACTGTGAAACCCACCAGGATATGCTCCAGGATTTGGGAAGGGCAAGCAGCTTCAGGGTCAGAGGTGGGAAGGCAGTGGGCAGTGGGAAGGCATTCTGCACTGACATGCCAGGGAGAGCCTTACAGGAAGGGCACACCAGGGTGATGGGCAGTCAGTAAAAGTTACCTTTTATTGTACCTTTTATTGTAAGTCTTGTTCAAAATTTTTTATTATTGCTGTGTGTGTGTGTGTGTGTGTGTATACATATGTGTGGTATGTGTGTGCAGGTGTGTAAGCCACAGTGCACATGTGGAGATCAGAGAACAACTGTTGTGGCACCGGTTCTCTCTTTTCTCTTTTAAGTAGGATGCGGGTTTGAAGGATCCAGTTCAGGTCAGCAGATTTGTGAGGAATGCGCCCTTAACCCAGAGTCATGCAGCTTACAACTCGGGACAACGTGAGTGAGGGACACATGAGTGAGGGACGCATGAGTGAGGGACACATGAGTGAGGGACACATGAGTGAGGGACACATGAGTGATGGACAGCATGAGTGAGGGACACATGAGTGAGGGACACATGAGTGAGGGACACATGAGTGAGGGGCACATGAGTGAGGGACACATGGGTGAGGGACACATGAGTGAGGGACACATGAGTGAGGGACACATGAGTGAGGGACACATGAGTGAGGGACACATGAGTGAGGGACGCATGAGTGAGGGACACATGAGTGAGGGACAGCATGAGTGAGGGACAGCATGAGTGAGGGACGCATGAGTGAGGGACACATGAGTGTGGGACACATGAGTGAGGGACACATGAGTGAGGGACACATGAGTGAGGGACACATGAGTGAGGGACAGCATGAGTGAGGGACACATGAGTGAGGGACACATGAGTGAGGGACACATGAGTGAGGGACACATGAGTGAGGGACACATGAGTGAGGGACAGCATGAGTGAGGGACACATGAGTGAGGGACGCATGAGTGAGGGACGCATGAGTGTGGGACACATGAGTGAGGGACACATGAGTGAGGGACGCATGAGTGAGGGACACATGAGTGAGGGACACATGAGTGAGGGACAGCATGAGTGAGGGACACATGAGTGAGGGACACATGAGTGAGGGACACATGAGTGAGGGACACATGAGTGAGGGACAGCATGAGTGAGGGACACATGAGTGAGGGACAGCATGAGTGAGGGACGCATGAGTGTGGGACGCATGAGTGAGGGGCACATGAGTGAGGGACGCATGAGTGAGGGACACATGAGTGAGGGACACATGAGTGAGGGACACATGAGTGAGGGACAGCATGAGTGAGGGACACATGAGTGAGGGGCACATGAGTGAGGGATGCATGAGTGAGGGACACATGAGTGTGGGACACATGAGTGAGGGACACATGAGTGAGGGACACATGAGTGAGGGACACATGAGTGAGGGACGCATGAGTGAGGGACGCATGAGTGAGGGACACATGAGTGAGGGACGCATGAGTGAGGGACGCATGAGTGAGGGACGCATGAGTGAGGGACACATGAGTGAGGGACACATGAGTGAGGGACGCATGAGTGAGGGACAGCATGAGTGAGGGACACATGAGTGAGGGACACATGAGTGAGGGACAGCATGAGTGAGGGACACATGAGTGAGGGACACATGAGTGAGGGGCACATGAGTGAGGGACAGCATGAGTGAGGGACACATGAGTGAGGGACACATGAGTGAGGGACACATGAGTGAGGGACACATGAGTGAGGGACGCATGAGTGAGGGACACATGAGTGAGGGACACATGAGTGAGCTCACAGCTCAGGACGCATGAGTGAGGGACACATGAGTGAGGGACACATGAGTGAGGGACAGCATGAGTGAGGGACGCATGAGTGAGGGACACATGAGTGAGGGACGCATGAGTGAGGGACACATGAGTGAGGGACACATGAGTGAGGGACACATGAGTGAGGGACACATGAGTGAGGGACACATGAGTGAGGGACACATGAGTGAGGGACATATGAGTGAGGGACGCATGAGTGAGGGACACATGAGTGAGGGGCACATGAGTGAGGGACAGCATGAGTGAGGGACGCATGAGTGAGGGACGCATGAGTGAGGGACACATGAGTGAGGGACGCATGAGTGAGGGACGCATGAGTGAGGGACACATGAGTGAGGGACGCATGAGTGAGGGACGCATGAGTGAGGGACGCATGAGTGAGGGACGCATGAGTGAGGGACGCATGAGTGAGGGACGCATGAGTGAGGGACACATGAGTGAGGGACACATGAGTGAGGGACACATGAGTGAGGGACGCATGAGTGAGGGACACATGAGTGAGGGGCACATGAGTGAGGGACAGCATGAGTGAGGGACGCATGAGTGAGGGACGCATGAGTGAGGGACACATGAGTGAGGGACGCATGAGTGAGGGACGCATGAGTGAGGGACGCATGAGTGAGGGACACATGAGTGAGGGACACATGAGTGAGGGACACATGAGTGAGGGACGCATGAGTGAGGGACACATGAGTGAGGGACACATGAGTGAGGGACGCATGAGTGAGGGACACATGAGTGAGGGACACATGAGTGAGGGATGCATGAGTGAGGGACACATGAGTGAGGGACACATGAGTGAGCTCACAGCTCAGGACGCATGAGTGGGGACAGCACTGCTGACACGCGCCGAGCAGGGAGGGATATTAAAATGGCTATGTGGAGAGAAGGGAGCATTCATGCTGAATTGTGCTTATGCATCTGTAGTAGCAGAGTGCAGATCAGTGGCTGCCCGTGTTACCTCACCGCTGCCCACCAGTGCCCGTGCCAGCAGCTCAGTGCCACCCTACCTCGCCTTTCCTTCTCTGCTTCTCTCCCCACACTGAATCAAAGTCACGATCTGTACATCTTATTCCTCCTACCATCCTCCCTTCTGAGGCTAGTTCTTCACACACACACACATATACACACATACATACATACATGCATACATACATATACACACACAGACACACAGACACACACACACATACATATACACTCATATACATACATACATACATACACACATATACATGCACAGACACACACAGACACACACACATATACACACACATACATACATACATACATATACATGCACAGACACACAGACACAGACACACACACATACATATACACACATATACATACATACATACATATACACGCACAGACACACACAGACACACACACATATACACACATACATACATACATACATACATATGCATGCACAGACACACACAGACACAGACACACACACGTACACACACACTCAGAAGCCCCCACTTCCTCCTTTCCTCTATTTCTTGCCTGTTTTATTTATCCCCTGTTTTGCTCTCAGTGTAACCACTAAGTAGTAACTATTCTAATCTTAAAAGATCCCAATTGAAAATATTTTAAGGCTATACACCATTATAAACACTTAAATGTCCATCTCCACATGTGCACTGTGGCTTACACCCATACACACACACACCACACATTTGTACACACACACACACACACACAGCAATAATAGAAATTTTTGAACAAGTTGGTAACTTTTATTAAGAACTATCCATGTGGTAATACATGCGTATAGTCATAGTATTGGAAGGTTTAGGCAGTAGGATCACACGTTTGAGACATTTTTCCCTCATATATTGAAACTGTTTCTTGCATATATCCCTATAAAAGAAAACATATTGGAACCATCTTTGATTTTCTCACCACATACTAGCAATACTTTCCAGTTTGTGACAGTCATGTCTTTGTACTTCAGCTCATGTGGTATCATAAGTACCATTCTGTAACTTTCTTTATTAGAAATATTGTAAACATAAACACAACATTGACTTTATAGTCATATATAATATCTTATTATATAGTTAATAATACTCTATCTTGTGGATGAACCACTTACACTGGTTGCACTTTGACTGTTAATACCTGTGATTGATCAATATGGTAGTATCAAATATATGTCTATGTCAGAATTCTTGACATTTGTGAATTTCATCATATATGGCAAAAGTATATGATTTGAGTTAAATGTCTTGAAAGGATGAACTTGTCTTGGGTTCTAAATATAATTACACTATCCTTATAGGAGATAGGCAGGGGTAATTCACTGCATACTTTCAAAAGAGAAGGCCTTGTGAGGGAGTGAGGGAGAGGAAGAGAGTATGTGTGGTGGTTGGGGGCAGATTTAGGTGGGGTGAGAGGTGGAGAAAGTCTTCACCTTGTGGCCTTTCACCCCAACCTTAAGATGTCCGAGCTGGGAGAGAATTGGTTTCTGTAATTTTAAGCTCTGAAGTTTGTGGGTGATTTGTTGTGCCATCTCAGGAAACAAACACAGCTCCTGTCGCTGTGATCACTTTTGTTTTTTTAAGGGACTTGTATTATGATATATAGGGTATGTAGAGCTTTCAGTTTAAATAGATCAGATTGCTCTATCTGAGTCACCTAAGAGTGAGTATTTTCTGTTGCCCACATTCTTGCCAGTTGTTGATATTGTCGTTAAAGTTTAAACACCACTTAGACAGTGCTGTATTGTTGTTAGAGTTTAAATACCACTTAGCTAGTGCTGGCTAGTTCAGAGGTAGATTACTGCTTATATGGTCCTAGGGTTGATCCTACTACAGCACACACACACACATACACACACACACACACACACACACAATTCTCTAGGATATATATATATATATATAGATATAGATATAGATATAGATAGATAGATATAGATATATAGATAGATAGATAGATAGATATACTCTTGTAACAAATATTTACTTCTCCATCCCTCGAAATCTGGCTGTACATTTACTGGTAGATTCTTGGCCTGTGTTCCTAGGTCACTATTCTCTACTAGTGACTGGTAGGACTCCGTGTGTAAATACCCCAGCTCCTTTACCATCTGGTGGTCTGACTGGTGTATGCTTTATATTGCTTTGAAAGAGAACATTCCTGAGGGCTCCAGCTGCACCATCCCTTGTGGAAGACAGCTTAATAACATTTCCCTTTAGATTGCCTTCCCTCTTGTCGGATTTCCCATTTCCTTCCTGGTATCTTCTCCATCACCCAAATACATCTACCTTTGAATTTTTGTCTCAGGGTCTGCCCCAAGGTCTCCTGGAGCTTATTATACTTCTCCTTGGTCCTCCTTGATTTGGTCAAAGATACTTCACAAGGCTAGGCGGTGAGGGGATTTGGGGAAGTAGTTCACTTAGACCTGGAACTTGTCTCTAACAGGAGGCTATCAGTAGGCCTTGCCAACTCAAGGCTGAGAAAATGTTGTCAGTTTTTCAGCTGTGTCACACTAAGTACTATAAATTACTCAATTTAAACAACACAGATCTGCTCTATCATACTTCTGGAAGCCTCAGACGTGTCCCCTGAGGGCCCTGAGGAAGAACCCCCCACCCCACCCCCACCCCTCTGGCTTCACGTGATGGCCAGCAATTTCCAACCGTCCCTCCGTTTATGTGCTCAGGGCCTGCCCTGTGGTTTCAGTGTGGTATTGTCTTTCCCCGTGTTCCTCCACCACCAGTTACGTCGGAAAAGGTGTCCTGTCCGGTGTTATTTCATCTTAACCAGGGACATTTGCAAGGACCCTGATCCAAACGAGGTCATACAGAAGCATTGTTGATGCTATTTTAGCAGATTGTTTGGGGGAAAGGCGATTTGACTTTCAAATGATATTCCAGAGAGTTGACACCTGCAATCAACCTGATTGGGCTTCATATCACCATGGAAACATTGTCTCTGATGTTTTCAGAAAGGTTTAACTGAGGAGAGAAGACCCACTCTGAATGTGGGGTGGCACTATTCGGTGGTCTGGGGTCCTGGGCTGAATGTAAAAGAGAAGAAAAGCTGAGAACTGGCACTCTCCCACCCCACCCTCCACCCCTCCATCCCCACCCCACCCCCTTCCCCCTCTCCCACTTCCACCTTCCACCCCTCCATCCCTCTACACCTCTATCCCTCTACCCCTTCATCCCTCCATCCCTCTACCCCTCCATTCCTCTACCCACACCCTCTCCCCTCCTTCACCCCTCCACCTCCCAGCCCCCCACCCCTCACCCCCCCTTTACCCTCCTGCTTTGATTTCTCACTGCAGACACACTGTGGGTAGCTGTTTCCTGCCCCTGTATCCTTGCCTCCTCAATTCTGATGGACTGTACATCCTTAGACTGTGAGCCAAGGCAAAACTTTCCTTATGTAAGTTGTTTTTGCCAACTATCCTGTCTTAGTAACGAGAAAAGTAACTTTGCCATACCTGTAGGGCACAAGCAGCTGCTGGCTGCCCATGCCAGGGGAAATTAAAAGAGACTAGTGGACCTGTCGGAGATAGCTGCCCGAGGCCAGAGCTGTGCTCACAGAGAGAGAAAGAATGAGGTTTGTGTGAGGGCCCCGTGGAGCAGCCAGTGGGTGCCGCCGGGTGGCATTCAGTTCACACAGTTGCTTATAGGACACAGGGACTCTACTGGCAAGAAGATAAAGCTGAGGGCTGCATTCCTGTAAACGAGTGTGAGAATGGTGGTAGATCTTCCTGAATGAAACGAGGTGGGATCCCAAGCGGTGTGTCGCCAATACCCCCATCCCAGGTGCAAATGTCCTAGGACACTCGTTCTTCCTCCATGAAGCCAACAGGGCAGTGCTACCTGTACTCTCTAGTACCTCTTGTCCTCTACTTCTCCTGTCTCCTGGCCGTTCCCCTTTATCCTGGCTAAACAGAAAAAATGAATAGCAAATGTGGAGAGGGAGGAAGCGGGAAGAGCTGATGTCAAGAGTCAGTCATCACCCTGGCTCCAGAGGTGGGCGGCTGGCATGGAGACTTGAGCAGACCTCAGCATGGAGAGTGTAGAGGAGAGCCCGCCTCCCCAGGGATGTCAGAAGCTCTGAGAGGATCGGGGAGGAGCTTTCTGAAGAGGCTGCCATTGGGAACGTCTGTATGGTTGGGTTTTGGATGTCTTTTGTTTGCAATGAGAAAAGGTATGACATATTTATTTATTTATTTATTTATTTATTTTACTTCTGTCTTTCACGAGCTAGAGAACATAGCCTCACTCAACAAACCTTGGAAGAGCCACGAATAGGCAAGACTAAAGCTGCCTTTGCTCCCCGCATGGATGTCCTATAAACAACCCAGCGATAATGTATTGTTCTTTTAAAATAGCATTTTTTAAAAAAAAATAATTATTTTATTTTACTTTCATATTTCATCTATCTTATTATTTTGATGTAATAGGTAGTATTATATATTATAAAAACTTAATTGTTTTTCCCTCTCCAGTCATAAAGTTTCTCCAACTTCTCAGACAAAGCCCAGGTTGGTCTCTCCAAGCTTCTGCACATGCTAATCTCCTCGCCTGTAGTGTCTCCCTTCCTTCTCTCTCTTCCCTCTCTGGCTAAATTTTATTTAGCTTTTAAAAGTGTCTGTCAAACTTCACTAGCATCTTTGAAGTAACCAGTCCCTCTATGTCTTCCTTACCCGTCAGCATTAGAATTCTACTCCTGCACTATAAAAACATAATAGCATTGTGGCCTTTGATTCCATGTGTACATCCTGCTATTCTGTGACACTGGAGGGGAGGGAACGTGTTTTATGGTGTCTTTGGTGAGGGGCATAATGCATTCCATGGGTGGTGGGAATATAAAATAAATTAGAAGCAGATTCTTCAGGATTTTTCTAAAAAAACTCCAAGTTACTAGAACAGAGGAAGAATCCCCAGAAAGCTAGTGAGATGCCCACACGTAGGGTGTGTAGGATAACTAGCATTGAGATAACAGGAAGCAATAGAGGTTGAAACTCTGTTGACCCACACAAACAGAGCATGCCTAGAGATCACATCTCCTAATTGTGAAGGGTTGTTCCTGCCACAAAGAGACTCAGACAGGTTATCAGTTGTTACCGAGATTCTTTGGAAATTGGGTTCGAGGCAGAGAGACAGATTCACGTTGACTTGTAACTGAGATGGGATGATTGAACACAGAAGTGTGTTTCAGACCAATGTTTATCATCTATTGTATTTTTGTTTAAAATTAATTAACTGATGTGTGTGTGTGTGTGTGTGTGTGTGTGTGTCTCACGTGTGTGGGATGCCCATAGGGGACAGAAGAGGCCACTGGATCCCTAGGAGCTGGAGTCACAGGAGCTTATGAGCTAAGGTGGGAGATGGGAACTGAACTCCTTCCTCTGGAAGTGCAGCCGTGCTCTTAATGCCTGAGTCATCTCTCCAGCTCTGGCAAGTCGTTTTAACTAAAGAACATTTAGATAAGTGTGTAGCAGGGTTTTGCTTGGCACACCACTGACATAATGAGGAGAGGATGCTGAGTCCCAAAAGAGCAACAAAACATTTTAACTGGAACTTGATGTAGGGAAATCCATTAAAAAAAAAAAAAAGACAGGCTTGGGAGGATGTCAGTCTGTACACACAAACACATACAAACACACACACACACACACATACACACACAAACATACACATATACACACAAAAGGGGGAAAGAGAGGGAGAGAGAGAGAGAGAGAGAGAGAGAGAGAGAGAGAGAGAGAGAGAGAGAGAAAGATTTTTGTCAGTATCCTTCACTACCTCTTACTACTAAGTAATATGCTCTTGATTTTCTTCTATAAATGATCATGTTTATAAAGTTTATGACAAAATGTAGCCATAATAAAGCAGGATGAAAGAGAAGTGGACACATTTATTTAACATAGCTGTACATAGCTTGTTTATATTGCAGGGCAGACCATTTTTCATGGTGAAGGGGGCTAAATTTATCCACGTAAAACATGATGCTGAATTCCTGGAGTCGCAGCTATTGGAGATGCTTTGTCTTCCTTTGGCTCTTGCGGGTGTAGCCTCTTGCTGTCTGTGTGTTGGACACTGGGTACTCGTAGCCAGCCTGTTGCTGGTCATATGTAAAGGTGAGTTACTTCCAACCCGGATGATCTTAGCTCCTGGAAAACCCACCGTGTCACACATTTTAGAAAAACTCTTGGAGTCTTTGTTTTAGGTCTTGGCAGGAAGCAGAGAATAGGGTATCTGTGGTCTGAGGATCAGAAGCAGAGCTCTTTAAGAGACTTCTCCAGCTTCCTATAGTAATGAAATAGAAAGGCCTCTGAGACTTCTCTTTCCTGGGCCTTTCTTCCTTAGGCTAAGGCCCAGTGAAGGGTTTGCTCGCTGCCAACATCCTGCCACTTCTGAGCACCCCGTTCTTCTCCAAGTAAGGACATTTCTCACGTTTGGTATTTTCTTTCTTACTCTTGTGTTAAGGTCTTTGGTAGGAGAAGTCAGAAGATACTCACCATGTGAGTAAGCATCACAGCCAACGTCTTAGTACCCACTTCACCTGCATGGTAGTAATTACAATGGGGGAACAGGTGTTTTAACATCTTTTATTGACTACAGAGTTCTTGAACATTTCTAAAATATGTCACGGGCATCTTCTTCAGTGTACACCATCTTGCATCTTGTTTTCATCTTGCACACAAGAAGGCCGGCGGGACCTTAAGAAGCTGAAGTGGCTGCCCAGGCTTTCTCTCACAGGACACAAGTGGAGAGACGGCTCCGAGTTCGTTCTTCTCCCCCGTGTTATCAGCCAGAATCAAGGCCAAGGGCTCTTAATTGCTTGTGTTCTTCTGTCTTATTCCTGCTCTGAAGCCCAGGCGGCTTGGAACTTTCGATCCTCCCGCCTCTGCCTCTTCAGTGCAGAGATTATAGGCATGTACTACTGTTATTTTATACTTTTTTACTTGGGAAAGTTTAGAAGTCATATGTTAATCCTTGAGCTAATTTGATGGCCACCTAGAAGCATGTGCATGTCTTACAAAGCATTCTTTAAAACTGTCTAAGCAGAATATACACAGCAGTTTTCTTGAATATTTCAAGTAATCCATTGAAAACAAAGTCAGTAGACATTTCACCCTCCCTATGATGTGTGAATAGCTGAGAGGTCATGATTCTAGTTCTATAGTTTCTGTCCCTCACACCTGCTTTTCCACGAGGGTGACATGGAAGCAGTAAACTGAAGAGGTAATAACCAAGTTAATTTTTAACACAAAATGGCCAAATTGATTTTTAAATGCTCTGTTTTAGTGTTACTTAGAGCCTAAAATATTATATTCTTTAAGAAATAAATTGTAAATTCTCACACTTCTTAAAATACATTTCAACGAAACTTCACAAATATATTTGAGTCTATTTATAATAACATAAAAGCCATACATACTTAACAGAAAGTGCAATGCTTGCACCCTAAAAACATCAAACTATTGCTGAGTCAAAAGGGGGAAAGTGTTAAATCAATAGAGGGGTGTATATTGGAAGAGTTTTTATATTGTTTGTATATTGGAAGAGTCAATACAGTACAAGAGCGAGATGATCTGTAATAGAAGCTAAAAAATGATGGCCTGAGACAAATCCAGCCTACTGTCTGCTTTTGTGAATAATGTCTATCAAACACCTACAGCATCCATTTGCTTATTGCCTGTGGTGATCTGCCCTTGAAACTCCTGACCCTTTAGAAAAATATCTTCCCCAACTTCAGACTTATCTATTAACACAATCTCAGTCAAAATCCAGTTGGTTGTGTGTGTGTGTGTGTGTGTATGTATGTGTGTGCGTAGAAACTGAGTAGAGTCTAAATTCATATGGAAATGCAGAAGACCTGGAATTGTTTATAATGTTAAAGAAGAACAGCCTTAGAACTTCTCCACGTGATTTTTAGAGTTAACCTGGACCACTCGGTCCTATCACCAGGTTGTTGTCTTTTCTAAACTTTGAGTCTCTTGTTTCTGTCCTTTGCAGAAGGACCTGCTTGGATGATTCAACTCTTTGGTGAATGTGGGCAGGGAGAGCCAGGGGTGTCTTTAGTCCTTAGCTCTCATGATGCAGTGTTCTGATAGTGTGTGTGTGTGTGTGTGTGTGTGTGTGTGTGTGTGAGAAAAGGGGAACACATTGCCTTTCTCAGTTCCCCCTGAGGTCTCTGCAGACTAAATCTCCAGAGGGTGAAGCTGTCCGTGGGATGTGTGGGGCACACTGTCCCTGACTGAGGCTCTCTCCCGCTCTGGGATTCTTCGATGCTCACTAGTTCTGCTACAACCGTGCCAACTCCACTGTTTCTCTTTCCCTGCTAGGGGTCAGGTGTGGCAAGCGCCAAGTCCCTTCCTTTCCTTATTCCACTCACATCTAGTTCCATCCAAGGATGTTCCACCCACATAAATGTCCCCGTTTCACCTACTCTAAGGATTGTCACCCAGTGCCTTAAAAACAAACCTCTGTCATAATTCAGTCTCAAGATACTTAAGGACTTCTCTCAGGGATGGTTTGAAGAGACACACCTGGTCGTGTGTGACATCAAGCCCAGTGTTGGCTGCCATGTTCCACCCCACCTGGCCTTGTCAGTGTGGTAGAGCAGTTAAGATGGAATGGCTCTGCAGTCAGTCAGCCTGGCTTCACCTTTGCCAGCCCCATTACCTTATTCACAGTGCTTCAGTTCTGCCTGATCTTGGCTGTCTCAGCAACAAAACGATAGTCAAAACCACACCTACCTTCTACTTCCTTTTAGGGTCATCCTGAGTATCCACCGGAAGGAGAAACAAAATATAGATATTCACCAAGGAATATCCATCATTCTTCTAGCTGTTAGATATTCTTTCCAGGACTAGGGCTTTCTGCCCACGTTTGAGTTAACATTGAATAGATGAGAAGAAGTTCCTTTGCAATAACACTCAACTATCTAGGGAGAGGTATTCCCCAGCAAGAGGTAGAGAGTCCCCCAAACCAGGCAGTGATCATCTTGACAATCAGAGAGCAGTGTGATCACACAACTAAAGCTGTTCTCTCTAGAGAAAGAAGGATAATTCAACAATGCTTCCTGGCACTCTTTGACCCAGATATGTAGCTCGAGTCTCCAACGAGTACAAATTTTGTCTTTTTTTTCTTGACCCCTTACTCCCCCACCAAAAGGGACACCATGCCCTTTAATATATGCCACTAGGAGACTGTGCCTTGGGTATTGTACAGGTTTTCTTTTCTAGTAAGATCCTGTTATCATCTCTTTAATAAAATATATGCTTCTCTGTCCTATGTATACTGCATTTTATTCTGCTCTATGAGTCACAGTAGATGTGACACCATAGCAATCAGTGGACTTACAGAGTGACGAGAATCATTTACTGCTTGCTGAGGTTTATACTGATTATCAACTCAACAGGAACTAGAATTACCCAGGAAAGACCCCTCTGACCATGCCTGTGAGGGGTTATATTGATAGATTAATTAAATGATATCTCTCAAAGTGGGTGGCATCATTCCCTGGGCCTGAGGCATTCTTGGTGTATTAATTACTTTTCTATTGCTGTGATAAAACACCAGGACCGGGTCAGCTTATAGAAACAAGGATTCATTTGTGGCTTTTCAATTCCACAGATAAGAGTCCATCACCGTGGTTGAGAGATACAGCAGCAGACAGGTGTGGCAGTTAGAGCGGCAAGCTTTGAGTTCACATCTTAAACCACAAACAGGCTCCAGAGCTAAGGGTGGTAGGAGGCTTTGCAATCCTAAAACCAACCCTAGTGACACATTTCCTCCAGTAAAGCCATACCTCATACACCTCCTCAAACAGCACCACGGACTGGGTACTATGTATTTAAATATAGGGGACTATGGAGACATATTCAAACGACCACACCTGTATTGTATAATGACAAAGGCAGCTAGCTGGTCATCAGTGTTCAGCACTCTGTTTCTGACTGTGGATGCAATATGGCCAGCTGTTTCACACTCCTGACCCCATGACACACTGACCTTGATAGGCTGTGACCTGAACCGTAAGTCAAAAGAATCCTGTCCTTGGGTTGCTTTTGTCTGGGAATTTTAACCCAGCAACAAGAAAAATAACCAATAGAACGTTCTATGCTATCTCTTTGGAACTTACTTGGTGTCCAGTGAAATTACAAATTGAGCTGCTACTAAGTTTCACTTTTATCTTCTGATTCTACAAGTAAATTTTAGGTACACATGTCTTGACTAGCATATTAATTCATGTGAAAAATGACATTCATGTGAAAGCCATTTTTATGTGAATTACATGAAATATCTTCAGTAATTTCTTTGCATTCTAGCGGACTTGCCCACTGTCTAGAACAGGAATCTGTCCTCTGACAATGAGCCAAGGGGTCATAAAACTGCATTCTGCAGTATTCTCCTGATTTACTCTCCATGCATGTCTTACTGATTTAGAAATTATTCAAGTTTCCAAGAGAGGAAATTATTTTAGATGGAATGTTTAAAATGTTTCAATGCAGTGTTCCACTGGAGGGAATAAATGTTATAAATGGGAGTTTTAAAGAATCTAAAAATTATAGAGATAGATTTCAAAAGAGGTCAAGGGAACACTATTACTTCTACTCAACATCCGGGCATTTGAGCTACTGAGAAGTGAGAGGATTTTGGGTCAAGCCCCAACAGGAAAGGCTGCTGACAGAGATGCATCCAAGGGTGTGTCTGGTGCCCAGTCATCTCTGGTAACTTGTCCTGTTCTTGTGGCCAGAGCGCTTTTATACCATGCAGCACTTGTCTTCTTTAGCAGTAGAACTGCTTACTGAAAACATTTTGGATATGAAGATATACTTATTATTTCCTTTTTAACCTTATCAGCCTGAGGAAAACATGCTTTTTCTTTATTTTTGAAGTTTTGCTAATGAAAGATCAAATGGACTTAAAAAAAAACATTATTTATATACCAGGAGAAGGAAGTCTCCAGCATGCTACATGAATCCAGTTCAGCTAATCGCTGTAAATAAATGTTCCCCAAATCCCAGAGGATTTCTGACTCTCTGCAATTGGAGGCTCTGTGGACGTGTGTTGGGGATTCTCCTCCAAATCCTTACAGCTTCTTATCCCTGGGCTGGCAGAGAGGGGATGTGGGGAAATGGAGGAGTCTGGCTATGGGGTCTATGGCTTCTATGTAGAATCTCTAGGTCTAACGGCAAGTTAGCCTGAGAAATAGCATCCAGTGTCTTTTCAACGAGAAGACATAAGTTGGAAGAAGTAGACTCTGCTGTGTAATTTACACGAAAGGTCATGTAAGCAGCAGGCCAGCTGCATGCTACCCCATATGGGTTTCCTTTTGGTCTATACCGACTGCTTTGAAAATTCAAATTAGTCCAAACTTTAGAATATCGAATCACTTCACTACCAAAGAAGGAGATCTACTATTTTTGGTTTCTTGCAAAGGCTCGGAATTCTCCGATAGTTTCTGCTTTTGGCTTCAAATGCTCCAAACAGAGTAGTGGCTGCCGCTGAGCTTAAGCAGAGTCTCCAGTTGGCCTTGCAGTCTGGTGCACTCCTGGTTGACCTGATCCTCCCAGATGCCAAATCCACAGTGGGAGAAACAGAGACTGAGCAATGGAAGGACTACAGAAATGGACCCATTGGGCGTGAGCAGAGGTCAAGCCTGGCCTGTTCAGGCCATCCAATGACTCTTGACTGAGGGCAAGTCTCTGCCTGCTCAGGGCAAAGTAGACTGAAATCTGATGATTCTTCCCCTCTCTGGCTCCCAGAGGTTGAGTCCCAGAGCGTGGGGCTTAACTGGGAGCCCTTCAGTCTTAGGATAAACAGCAACAAACCCAAACAAACTAGACAGATTCCAACGGAGCAGTAACTACGATAAAGGAACAGAGATTCAGCTCTTGGACGGACAAACCCAAGCCTGCTAGCTGGCTTGAACTGGGAGGCAAGGATCATAGCGGGCATCTTTGATTGATTAGCCCGCCGCGAGGATAGACTTGGGAGTTAAAACTAATGAAAAGTGGGTGAGAAGCTTCCAAACTGATAGCAGAAAATGCTTTTGGAAGGGCTACAGGGCAGCCCCTTGGAAGGACCAAGGATTGATTCTCTCATTCTCCCAGACTCCCCCATGTTCAGAGAGTTCCTGAGCCCACTTGGTTTCCGCAAGCTGCTGACGGCAGGTGGTGCAGGACCCGCCCACCCTGGCTGGGGTTGATCCCAGCGGGGGAGAAGCGGGGATGGCCAGAGATCCAAAAAGGCAAGGCGACTCCTTTTTCCTGCCTGGGTCATTTCTATGAGTCATGCACGCACTTTAGTCTAGTCCTATGGGAGAGGAACATCAAAACGACTGTCTGTGATCTTTTTATCAGCATCTGATGGAAAACAAAAATCCCCTTTCATAGGCTCCTCGCTGGACATGTTTATTTGCCCTTTTCGTTTTGTTGCTGCTTTTCCTTCCCAGCATCAGTAGGAGGAAGAAAACAGGAGCCTCTTCGAAAGGCAGAGAAAGGTTTCCACCACTCTGGGCTCAGCCATGGCTGCCTCGGGCAGGGCGAGATGTCAGCCTGGAAGAAACAAGTCTCCTTAGAGTAAATTAAAATTTTTTTCTCGCTGAATGCTTTTCAGCTCTGTTTGTAAGAGTGTGCCCGCCAGATTTCTTTGGCTGGAAAAGCAGGGGAAGTGGTGGGTGATTCTAATCTTAGACTTCTGGTGTCAGGTGGAGGGAGCTGGAGTCGAATCGTGAATTGATCACTGTGTAACTTCAGGCAATACCTTTGAGGAAGTTTAAATTTAGCATTTAGATCCATAAAAATGACCATTAAAATAACAGTATTGAGATAGTGCCCTCATACCTGTCAATGATTAAGCTTCCAATCTGTGCCTGACATTGATTTATGGATTTTGAGTGTAGTGTCTGATTTAACTACCACAGCAATCTCAGACTTGAGTACCATAACTGGGCCCATTTTACAGATTTGGAACCCGATACACAGAGTTAGAAAAATGTGTCCAGGGTCTTGAAATTAGAAGGCCGTAGAAACAGCGTAGTAACCTCCTCCAGTTGTTAGGAGGTCCTTACATAAGCTAAATGATTAGTTTCCAGTAAATGAACAATATATAATATATTTTAATATAAAAGGGAAGCAGGAAAGAATTTCCCCCTTCCAACTGTTCCAAGCACTAATTACATCTGTTTCAAACAAATGAATGATTTTGTCATCATCCATTATGTAAGAGGAATTCATAGTATGCCTTATGTTTTAGCCCAGGTTACCTAAAATCACGGAGAATCTTCCTGAAGAGGCCGTGGGCACCACCTGACTCTGGGCTAGGACACGTTTTATTCAAGAATCCGCTCTGGCCATCTTTTCAGCCTAAAGGGGCTCTAGTGGGCCCACGCATGACAAATATGGCCTTGCACTTCCCCGTCCGTCTCTTCTTCCTTGCTAAAATCCCTCAGATTACATTCCTAAAGCTAGTCACCAAGATCTGTTTCCTCACTTGGGCACTTCCTCCTCCTGAGGCTGACTACTGTCGCCCAGCCCAGCTAGCGCAGCATTGCAGTCCAGCAATCAAAAGCCTCCTTTGGTTGCCGTCATTAACACATCCAATCAAATAAACACTTCATCCTAAACAGTCACACGCCTATAGCCAGGTCTGTCCCCTCTCTCCAGAGGCAGTCCTTTGTCCCTCGGGGACAGATATCCCTCCCCATCCCTTGTTCTTTCCCCTTCTCTCTCATCCTCTACCTCCTGCCTTTGTCTCTGATTCTCTGCTGGTAACTAAGTCTTCGCGCTGAGAACTTGGTCTTGGGGTGTCTTGTGCGGACACCTGTCCTTTTACTACTGACCGCCACAAGGCCATCAAGCTTTGGAAAACCTACTGTCTGTGAATGTGCAAGAAACCTAGGAACGTCTTCAGAGCAGAATATAGTCTCTTCCCTCCATGTGTGCTTCACAGACATGTATATCATGCATACATGTGATTGTACACACACACACACACACACACACACACACACACACACACCTACTTGGGAATTCAAGACCACACTTAAATGACCAGAAGGCCATGGTCACTTCTCTCCACGGCTCCGCACCTCTTGGAATCCTCACACGGCCTTTTCTCCACGCGTGCCTGCAGAGTCTGACGTTTCTCTCTCTCTCTCTCTCTCTTCTTCCTTCTCCTTCCTTTTCCTGCTCCTTTCCTCTCTTCCCTTTCTCCAGTACTTCTGGATTACAGCCACATCCCGCCGGCTTCCTTAACATTTACCTCCTCTTTAAAGCTCTCCAAATGCCTTCTCGCCAGTGATTATGGCCTTAACGCCGGAATCTGAGGAAGACAATTCAGTTCATAAAGATTGGCTAAGGTCGGGGGTCTGTGTATTTCACAAAGCTGTACACAAATTATTCTCATTTTCCATGGATGGAGGTCATCTGGTCACCAGTAATTATGAAAGGCTATGAATGGGGCCTTTCTTGTACACAGTCCTTGAACACAGGTTACAAAGAGCAGAACAGGCTGTGGCTGGGTTCTTTTCTTTTTGAGCAGAATTGAAAGAATCCTTGGAATATGGGGTGGCAGTCTCTCCAAGATTAGATCTTGGTGGCCGCGGTACTCCTAACACTGATGGGCACATGCGAACACAGGTGAGCTAAGACTTAGGTGTGAACTGGAAAGGGCCACGATGCAGAAGAAGTGCATGTTTTCAAAGGATTCACATGTTTTCATGTGTGCCACTCATGTTACTGAAGCTGTCTGTTCTGACTAACCACGGGCACGTTTTCCTGTGGCCTCGGAAACCTCAGTGGTTTAACCTTGGTTAACTTAGGAAGATCCCTGGATGCGTTTTGGGTATTATTTAAAATGTCTGGATAGATGAATGTACCGTTCCCTCCTTTTCTCACTTTCTGACTGGCCCCTTTGGCCCCAGGCATACTCAAGGGTAAACACGTGTTTATGTAGGCGGGGATACAGGCCAGATGGCACAGGTGGGGGAAAACTTAGAGATATCCATTTATGAAAGCCCAGATAATATTGCTTCTAATGTTCAAAATCAGATCTATTAAGAAGGCTGTAGTCTTGAGAGTATATGTTTAAGAAAAAGATTAAATTTCTTCTAGAAATGAGGTGTTAAGACCTTATACCCTACAGAGTCTCTTCACAGTTAGAGGAACCAGAAAACCTCAGAACAGAACAGGCTGCTGCTGCTGCTGCTGCTGCTGGTGTGTGTGTGTGTGTGTGTATGTATGTGTGTATGTGTTTGTGTGTAGTATGAGGAAGGAACACAGAAGTGCCACATAAAATGATATTTGTGCCTCCAAATATCATTTCCCTCCAAAGGGAACATCCAAAAAGAAAACAGCTAGTTTCTAGTCATGCTGCACAGAGCCTGGCTAGTCATGGGGAACACTGAGGGGTCACGGGGACTCGGGGAGCAGAGGCCAGGCTTGAATGGAAAGCACAGTAAACACTCACAGGTCTGTACCAGGCCTTCTCCCTGTGAGACAGTCACATACTGCTGGTGGACCAGAGACCAGTGCCTAGCCCTATCGTGCCCCTCCCCCACCAGAAGCTATGACAACATTTACATCTCAGAGTCATGAAAATTGCAGCCATAGCCACTCCCTTCTTCTCATTCCCCAGTTTAGAAAGGAATAAAAGAACAAGAGGAAAGACAGCAGGCACAGAAAGGAGGAAGACTTTCCCGGAGTTTGAGAATTTGTACTTGAGAACAGGTATTAACCAAAGGCACTCTGACATGATAGGTTTGCGACTGATTTCCACAGAACTGGTTTAATCTTCTGATCTAATCCCTTGAAACACAGTTCTGCCTCCTTCCTTAGCCATCACTAGGTACAAATTCTCTGATAAAGAAAATTGTCACCTCAGTAGCTTGTCAATATTTTAATAGGGTTCTCTTTCAGATTTATAAATTTCAAATTAGATTCCATTCTAAATATATGCCATCCAGAAAAGAGACATCAGTGCCTCATAGTCTTTGGACAGGCAAGCACTCACACAGGTATTGTAGACTTTTCATTTAGGAAAATCCTTGACCTTTTCAGCTAAATGTCTGCACATTTCACAAAGGAACGCTGTATCAATGAAGGTTTTTTGACTTTCTCAAAAAGATAATCCCAAGGTTGACTGGATTCAAAAGAAAAGCAGCTCTGAGGAATGCTTACTGTGCTTCCATTTCTTTCTAGTGGAAAGACCCAGCCAGTTATCAATTAATAGTGAGTATCAACAACTATCTAGCCCTAACTGAGAGCGTGTCTGGAGATAACTCCACAGGACCAAGCCTATTGTGAAACAGCCTGCTGTCCTGACCTGTTCACTCCCTCTCGGAGGCAGACTAATCACTTAACCCTTGCAATGCCATAGGTGGGAAACAAATTCTGTTATCAGTTAACCTGAGAGTTAAGAGTCCTGTTACCACGATCCAGAAAGCAGATAGCAGAGTGCCTGGGCTCCTGGCTCTGTGTGTTTATGCCTTTAAGGGTCTTGGGGTGGAAAGTAAAGATATGAATACAAAGGAGCCATTATAAGACTCAGGGAGTTTATGTTCCGGGATTGAATCAGGTCAAGGGGAATCCAGATAAGGGCGGGGCTTGGACAAGTGACAAGACAGAGTGGCAGCCACAGTGCTGGGTGAACCCTTGTGCTCTCCAGGTGTCAAGCCTTGCTGCCATCTTAGAGCACTTTGTTCTTTTTAAGCTTGCTTCACAGAGGTCCTGTGAGTTTTGTGTCAGGGGTAACCAATCTTATGTTCATTTGTAGCTCAGTATTTGACAAACTCGATGTCGGAAACCGGAGTCACTTTGATTAATAGCTTGGAGGAAACAGACATATAGGAGGAGGCACAAAACAATGATTTTCTGTGGCTCGAATGGAAGCCTTGCAGGGAACAGAAGCCGTATTCTTTTGGTGATTTGGGTGGCCAGAGCCTACTCCATGGCACCTTCCCCTAGACCATGATGCCTGTCACCTCTCCATGTTAGTGGCTGCTCTTTCCCAAAGGCTATTAAGTGAAGGCATGACTTGAGGGCAGAACCCAGACACTAACATTTTGTTGAACTGCTCTAGGAGCCAACTTTGGTTAGGAGGTTTAGGGAGAAGAGTTTCCAAGTGTCATGGCTGTTGAGAACGTGCAGCCGTATGAAGAAAGATGCCCCCTTACCCAGGGGATTAAAAATGAAATGAAGGGGTTTTTTTCCCCCCTCAGAGGCATTTTAAGTTTGGAAAGGGTGTCAGTTTAGAAATACAAATTAAATGATGTCTTTGAAATTTCTAATTTAGAGAAATAGGTGATTAGATATTCAGTGAGATTTTTCACAAATAGTCCTCAAGGTGAGTGTTCTAGAAACAACCGCCTGCACAGAGTGGGGTAGGGACAGGAGGAGGAGGAGAGAAGGAAGAGGAGGGAGACACGTCTCTGAGGAATGGGGCTTCAGGATACTCAGACAAATTGCTCTGGAGGAGAAACCTGACAGACAAACTGAAGGAATGAACTCAGTCTCTGGAGGTGTCTAGACCAAAGCAAGTTTTAGGGCTTTGATGATAGAGAAGGAAATGTATTACGAATTCTAAGATAATGAACATCAAAGCCATACAATTTGGATGAAAAGAACATTACTGTCATATTTCGAGTTTTGGAAAATAAGCAATACAGTGACCTTTGGCTCACCAGCTGAAACTGGATATCTGAGCGTCTCACGGTCACTTTATCCCTGTATGGAAAGGTAGAGGGGAGTGAGCTGGAATCTCGTCTCAAGGTTAAGCGAGGCAGAGGGCACATCCTGGACCCAGAACTTGGCTGCCAGTCTACTACGGACTGTCCAAGAGGAAGCCTTTTGGATTTATCAACTTTACCAGAAAGTGGGTGTCAAAATGGAACTTGGAAGAGGTTCAAGGGCAAAGGGACCGAGACATGGAATTGTCATCTGTGCTCATGTGCTTCTGGCCTGCCTTTGGCGTGTGCAGGTGAACGATGAATTGTGAGAGGATGGAGTGAGGTGGTACATCTTACATCCACCGGCAGTCTGCCGGATGCCTTCAGACTAGCAGGGCCTTTGGCTATAGGATGGAGGCTTTCCATCTTGGTGTGAGAACATCCTGCAGGGTGTAGGCCAAGCAGTCCAAGCCACTGCGTGTATCTCTAAAGGACCCCAGGGCCCCGGGACTGCTACTCAGCATTGGTGGGAAGAAGCCCATTTCACAGTAGTGGTGGGGATGGAAAAAGAAACTCAGGAAGACTTATAAGTCTTATAAGTCTTTGATTTCTCCGGTCTTTGGGATAAAGGGAATATAGTAGCTTAGGGACAGACTAGGCCAGGGTTTGGAAGACTTATGGCCAGGAAGTTATACAAACTTTCTGCACCACATCCTTATCCATGAAATGAAGCGTCGAACTAAATGGTTCCCTTCCACCCTGATATGTTATTGTCTCACGAAGCCTGTTTTAATGCTGTATCTAGATGGTCCTCGTCCCACACAGTGCAATCCCATCCACACGGCAGGGCCCTTTCGGGTCTGATGTAGGACTAAGGTGTTTACCACAACTATTGACGACGGCCCTTATGGGCTGCAGCTTCCTGCAGTCACAACGGGCACTGCCCAGCTGCACAAGTAAGGGAGGAGCCACGGGAGCAAATGAGGAATGCAGGTGAAGAGTGATTCAGAAATGAGACAATCTTACTCAGTTTTGTTTCATTCTGAAACCATGAGCTCCCATTGTAGAAACAAAACCTTTGGGCAGCGTGCCTTGTGTTTATTCTACTTGTATCAAAGAGACTTTCATCTCCCCTGGGCAAATTATTAACACATTCCTCCAAAGATGGGAGGGCAGAGGACTGGCCTTGGAGGAAAAAAAAATATAATCACCATTACAGTAAAGAGCTGTTTGAGATGCAAACGTAACAGGAACACAAAAGCCTCCACTTCTAAGAGCAGTGGTTGGCTGAACACCAAGGTCTTTGCCCAGGGGAGCATATCTGGGTGACTTCTTGTCTGGAAGCTGACCCAGGAATTTTCCACTAGAAAGCTGATGGTGTTGGAGGTTGGAGGCCTTTGTGGGAACCCACAGTCAGTACTCTGAACCTTAGCAGGTAACTAAATAATTATTGGCTGACTGAACAGTGAGTGACTCTAGGTTTCAGGCTATAAATTTTATTTATTTATTTATTTATTTATTTATTTATTTATTTATTTATTTATTTTAGCCTTTCAAGAGTTTTTGGTTGAATAGAGAAGGGAGAGAGACCAGGAGGGCAAGGGGAGACTGGGGTACTGGGGGAGTGGAAGATGGAGATGGGGGAGGGACAAACCAACCATACTTAGATGCAGTTAAGACTTAGATACAGGGTCAAGGGTAGCTAAGAGACATGACACAAGCGGAACACCATTTGGCCTTCACTAATGGATCACTCCCCAAGGCTAGGGCTCTCAGGGTTTGTTTCCAGACAGATTGTGCAGTTTTCTAAAGCATGTTCACTTGATTTATAAGGTCCATATGATGCCCGGGCACCTCCTCTGAGATACAGCTTGAGGAACTTTCTGCAGGAAAGAGCCTGGTGCATGAAGGTACTCAGGGGAGTGTTGACTGTGGGCCCCAGGCTCAGACGTCATTTGTGTCTGCCTTTTAAATGATCTTTCCAAGTGACACCAAACATATAATAACTCAATACCCACATTCAGTGATTGTGACCATGTCCCTGGGGAGCTGCCATGAACTTATTGTTTGCCATTAGCTTCAGAGAGAAACTAAGACTACACCTGGGGTTTGTAAAGTTCGGGCACTCTCTCATTCTCTGAAGCTGAGAGCAGGACTGTGGTCTCAGGATCCATGCTGTTTCTATGTCCAGAGGCTGTTCCTAATATCCCATGGTTCCACCAGCTTCAAATACAGACCCTAAGCCTTTGGGTAATGGCGGCAAGTGTATTTTTTTCAGTCTACTTTAAGTCAGGGATGCGATTCCTTTGTTATCTATCAGGTACTGATCATTCCAAAATGAGCAGGAGACTCCAGACACATAATTATTAATGGAAACAGGTGACAGAAACTGGCTGGGCAGTTTCAGGGTAAGGAGCCCAGAAAGTAAACAGGCTAAAAGCCGGAAATGTCCCGAGGCTTGCTGGAAGTTCTGTCCTTGACAAAGGCCAGGGATGCCAGAAATATTTCAACCAAAATGTCTTTGGTTGTGCCCTGGCTGGAAGCCAGCATGCCAGACGGGAGGTTTCTGGTTTCTCCTTATCTCTGTTTCTCCTGGAAGCAATATGCAAGTATAAGGCCAACGCTGAGAGGAGGCACCTGGACATCCCGTGGCTGTGTCAGCTGAGCTGACCAGCTCACAGCCTTCCCTGTGTTTCACCGAGTTTCCACTAATGTCTATAAAAAGCCCCAGTTTTCTCGTTTGGTGCCGCCCCATCTCCCAGGACTTGTTCCTGCTATGTAGGAGCTCTGCTTTCTTTCTTGTAAGTTTTAAGAACTGTGAACCTTCCTTTGCAAACTCATCTCCTGGCTGTCCATGGACATGTCCTTTGAATCTGAGAGACAAGAACCTAGAGGTCACTGACTCCAGGGAGGTTGGGTGGGACCACGGTGTCAGTCACCCTAACTGCTGAGTTAAACACAGCTCAGATAACAGTTATTCCAGGCAGGAATCATGTTCCATGAACTGATTTTTAAGTTTCTAGTGCTGGCCCTCTTTTATAACAGGTACTCATATATTTGCTAAATTAAAAGATGAAGCTTTCTCTTCCTACTGCCAATGAAAGAAAAAGTTACTTTGAGATTGTTTTCCATTGAAAGCAGCCCCGTTAATATCATATCCATTCCCTTGCTTAGGAGTGAATGCCTTCACATGTGTAGCTGTAGACACAAACTCTTCAACACACATCAGCTATGTGAGGCACCCACCCCACTGACTGCATGAGTTTCATCAATAGATATCATATTAACCCAAGCGAGAGTTCTCAGAACTGACATCAGCAATTTTCTGAGTAGCAATAAACAATTCTAGTTCTGCCTATGGTCCTGAATATAAAAGTCTTGATTTGAAAATCAATCTCTGCTACATGCCTGGTAGGGGGGGAATGTCTTATAACAGGATGATTTAATACAAATAATCCATTTCAGAGATTAGGAGAAATTCAAATGATGCATTGGAGAGTGATCTCGCATTTGTGATTTTTTAATGGCTCCCTCTCCCTCCCGCTAGCACCATATGTAGTTGAAGTGAAAACACACCACGGTGCAAGATTTAAAGTCATTCTAATTTCTATTTCTAGCCACACTGCCATGAGGCATGCAAAAAGACAGACACTTCTTGGCAGGCAGTTTTGTCAGCAGCAGAAAGGGAAAACAGAAATACAGTGTGGGGTGGGAGAAGGTTCTTTGGAAAAAAAAAAAAAACATGCCATGGCTCTAACTAAGAAAGAAAATCTGTTTAGTCCCATCTCCACTAATGTTCCCATCAGGTTAAACACCAGAAATCAAGGGCAGAAGCTAGGGATGATATAGTACTCTATATCTAAAGGACAGAGCTGTGCTGTGTGCAAGCATGGAGGACAAGCAGCCCTAGATATGACTGAAGGGTCCTTTATCCCATTTTTGTCTGCATTCAGAAACTAGGCCATTCTGAAACGCTAGTGACCCTAGCATGCTAGTTGTTTCTGCAGAATAAATGCCCTTTGGTCTTGCTATCTGAGTCTGGGATCTTCCCTTCAGCGATTTTTAGGCCTTATAATGATGTGCTCTGTCCAAAGGACATGAATGAAAACGGTTACTGCAGCCACTACTCTAGGGAAGATGTAAGAAAATATGACAGAGTACAGTTTTTTCTAAATGAGTTTTAATAATCCAAAGGTCAAATCTGACTTTTTGTTAGCATAACATTTCCCATCTCTTTGGCCACTGTGCTGGCTAGTTTCATGTCAACTTATCACAAATTAGAGTCTTTGGAGAGGTGGGAGCCTCATTTGAGAAAATGCTTTCATACTATAAGTCTGTAAACAAGCCTGTGGGGCATTGTGTTAATTAGTGCAAGGATCTAGTCTATTGTGAGTGGTGCCATCCCTGGGCTGGTAGTCCTGGGTTCTATAAGAAAGAAAGCAGGCTGAGCAAGCCATGGGAGCAAGCCAGTAAGCAGCACCCCTCCATGGCTTCTGCACCAGCTCCTGTCTCCAGGTTCCTCCCTGTTTGAGTTCCTGTCCTGACTTCCTTCAGTGATGAACAGTAATGTGGACGTATACACTAAATAAACCCTTTCTTCCCCAAGCTGCTTTTGGCCATGGCGTTTCATCACAGCATAACCCTGAACTGAGACAGGCACCGAATGAACACGTTTTTCTTTATCAACTTCAACACCCTGCTCGGTTCAGTGTCAGAAGCGCCGTGAAACCGGCGTCATACTCACGAGCAGTCTTTGAGAAGAGGCTGAGGGGTGGAGAAACCTAGCTTCCATCACAGCACTGTCACAGACATGACCACATCAACGCTGGGGTGCCAGTGTCACTTGTGTGGGTCTGTGGGGTGTTTCGCATGCCCTGGCCTGTGGGAAGGCAGTGAGTGAACATGGCCTCAGGTTCGTATCAGCTCAAGCTGCTTTAGGGAATGACCATTGGCTGGACAGACCTCTCACAGCTCTGGAGGCTGGGAGTTCTAGCTATAGCCTTCATATGAATTCCAGGTCACTAGCCGGAAGGAGAGGAGAAGAGGGGGTGTTCCAATACTTTCCCATCAGGTGCCAGGATTTCAATAAGTGGACTGAGGGGCACACTATTAGCATAGCCCACAACATTTGGGCATCATCCCCACCTACAACCATAAACTGCTACAGAGGCTGCTGCTGGGTCTGTAACACCAGTATTTCCCAGACTATCATCTCTTTCAAGCAGCCATTGCCCTTGCTTGGAATGCTCCTGCCCAGCCTTTCCACTAGCTGCTTCAAGTGTTTTCATTTGAACCAAGTCACACTGTAAAACCACTATATTTGGGGGAGGGGGGCTTAACATTAAGGCTTGTTGGGCTTAACTAGGTGAGGGGCTGTTGTTAGCAATTTATTTTCAGTTCTAGAGAAACATTAGAACCATTGGTGAGAGGGTTTTCAAATTCCTAATCATAGCCTGACCCTAAATGAAACAGAATCCCTGAGGTAACGCTGGGCATTGGCACGTTGCAAGCATCTCTGGTGATCTTGATGCGCAGGCAGCGTTTATCAGCTCTATGCCGGACATGACTCCTTGCAGTCTCCAGGGCAAATGTCAGTTCTCCATCTTCCCTCATCAGTGCACCATACTCTAAAGTAGAGATGGCTACTCACGAGAAAATGTCCGTCTGAAGTTCTCATTAGAGAGGAAGAGAGAAAACCCACTTTCCAGCAAGCTGCCCCTCCCTCCTTCCTCCACTCCGTTCATCTACTACTCTACTTCTAACCAGGTCTGGCTCTGTCTAAGCGGCTGTGGTCCCGTCTGCCATCTTGCCACAGCACTGGCTTAGACTGTTTGGCTTCTTGTCTCTGTCCCTTCCAGACCACACAGGGCCCTAAAGACAAAGTGCTCTGGTTAACACGTAATTCAGGGGTGAATGAACTGACTCAGTGGGTAGGGACGCTTGCCACCAAATCCGATGGAGTTCAATTCACGGTGTCTCCATGGTAGGACAGACCTGACTTTTGTGAGCTATCTTCAGATGCTGCGGCATGAACATACATATCCACAGGCATGAACATACATGTGCACACAGACACAAAATAGATAAAACGTAAGTAAAATGTGTCATATCATTACATCCTTCCACTTAGAAGCCTCCAGGATCTTCTACTTAGCTGAGCAGAGGCCAAGCACCTTCAGAAGCGTTTGATGCCCACACAAACTGAGTCTTCACTGTTCTATCCTTACCTACTTCCAGATTCCCCTCGGTGCCCTGGGGTGCCTTGCCTTAGCTACTTCAGCCCCCTGTACATCCTCAAAGGACTGTTTCAGGGTCTCTGCATCTTCTTCTACCTGTAACACTTTGTCCCTATGTGTTCATCCAACTTCCTTCTTTCAGAGATTTCCTGAAGTGCCACCCTCCTAGTCTGATCTACCTCGACAACTTTAATTGAAATGGGGAAGTCTCCAACATCCGTTGTAGCGTACATTTTGTTTGCTGTGTTTAATTGCTACCTCTCCCAACTAAGATTTGACCAATTAGGAGAGATTTTTGTTTGGCTTTTTTTCCTGCTGCATTCTCGGCATTTAGAGGGGAGCCCAGCACTTAGAAGGCTCTTGGAGTCACCTCTGGACCACACTGATGAAGACAAGAGAAGCAACGGGGTCTTCTAACTCACCACCCCAAGCTTACTCTGGCCACTTACTTCAGAGCACATCCCAGCCACCCTCTGTATAACTGGTCATGGACTAGAAAGCATCTGTCATGGCAAAACTGTGTGGTACCCTGGGTCAAGAGTGAGGAGAGGTCGTTGATGCTACAGCTCTGCTGTGGGGAAGCCAGGGATGGACTGGGTGGAGACTCTCCCAAAGTGGAGGTTATTGTGTCCATGCTACTGCTGAGGCAGGGTGGGACCTTAGGACCTGAGGTCCTACGGGTTGAGGAGATATCCAAACACTGATACTGATAACAGCCTACTTCTGAAACATCTTGGACACAGCCATTAATTCTCACACAGTATCATTCTTGAATTTCTATTTTTGGTGCCCTTCAGCCAACATCAAACTCTCCCATTTCTACACAGTTGCCTCTGGGCTTGGGTTGCAATCCAAAATACTTGAGGTAGAGGGTGGAAGCTCGCTTCACAGGGGCTAATTTTCTGTGTTTACAGCTCCCTTCTTGTCCCCTCTCTGGCTTGCTTCCCTGATACTACAACACATTGTTTTATCGGTGGTCTCTACCAGTCAGGGGACAATGATAATGATACTGCGGCCTTACAAACAGCAGTCAAAACTTAATTGAGAGTATCTGCACTGGTCCAGGTCTCAGCTCACTGTTCCCCTGTACAGATAATGGCACTGAGAGCCCAGAGCCATTACAAAGTTGGTCATGGAGGCCGATGCTTGATTCCAGCACTTGAGAAGCTGAGAAATGAGGGGTATGAGTTCAAGGCGAGCCTGGACCATATATCAAGACTCTGAGAAAAGGAGAGAAGGAAGGAAAAGGAGCAGGGACTTGAGGCTTGCCCTGACTGTCAAAGCAAGCCTGTGCAAGCCTGTGCTAAACACACATCTATCAATCTCATTGGCTCGTGGTGTTCATTAGTGACAATGGCCTCTGAGACAGATTTGCTACAACTCTTTTGGAGATAAAGCTTATCTTTATCTCCAAAGATCCTGCATTCAGGGAACATGACTTTGAAGCCACAGCCATAGTGGCAGGTTCATGTGCATCATAACAAAGGTCTGGGAATCAGGCAGACCCCTCAGAAGGCCTACGGGGTTAAGTGGGCATTTTTTCTCATTTCACATGAATAAATTAATATGCATGGAATGGCTTTATCATGTGATAACCTAGTCCTTTGTTGTCCATTGTGGAATAACCGCAGAGCACAGAAGCTACCTACCATTCTAGCCATCTCTCTAGCTCCATTGTTTAATCTTTTATTCTCTGATGAAAATAAAGGTTAATTCTACCTCGTGGCTATTGGCCTCTGTGTTAAGAATTTTTTTTGTTTTGTTTTGTTTTGCTTTGTTTTTTTTCGAGACAGGGTTTCTCTGTGTAGCCCTGGCTGTCCTGGAACTCACTCTGTAGACCAGGCTGGCCTTGAACTCAGAAATCCATCTGCCTCTGCCTCCCAAGTGCTGGGATTAAAGGTGTGTGCCACCACCACACGGCTTAGTATTTCTTAATAAAAGTTCAACTTTTCCAGAAATTGCCAATCTTATTCGTGGAGTG
The DNA here is from genome assembly GCF_947179515.1 of Apodemus sylvaticus. NCBI lineage: Eukaryota > Metazoa > Chordata > Mammalia > Rodentia > Muridae > Apodemus > Apodemus sylvaticus. Next base: position 48,323,284 of record NC_067487.1, read on the forward strand.
GTTGGTTCACCTTACATTCCCACAGTACTGTAATGAGTGTCAGTTTTCCACTACTATTCAGTTTGTTTTAATAATTTTTGGCTAGTCTAATAAGTATATCTTTAATTCTCACTGCCCTAGTTACAAAACACTGAATGTTTTTTCTTGTCTATTCTCTTTGAGATGCCAAGGACCTTTTGTGAAGCAATGGGCTGAGTGGACACTGTCCCAGAGACCAAGCTGCTTGTGTTGGTGCTCTTGCTGAAGCTGAGTTGGGCCATGGTCCTAAGGGCCAAGGTCCTAAGAAGGGTGGGCGTATTCCTTCTTCACACTGACCGTCATAATGGCCTTCTCTCTAAATGTAGGCTGTGTTGTGTATTTACATCTTTGTGCATACATACTTGGTTTATTTGTATATGTTCCTTTCAAGTTCAGGAACTATTGCTATATTTCTGATTCATGCCCTTTATTGGCGAGAAGTCACATGGTGTGATTTCTTTTGCTCTGTAACTTTTCTTTCTAATAGCTACTTAAAGGAGCAGAAGGTCAGTTTTGTTGATGCTCAAGTTACTATTTTTTTTCTTTTATGGCCAGTATGTTTGGCGTCATATCTAAGACATTGTTGCTTTAGCACAAGGTCATAAAGAATTTTCTTGTATTCTTTTGTAGGCTTCTGGTGACTACAGGTGATCTCCACTGTAGGTCTATGACTCATTTGAGTCAACTTTGGTATTTTATGCAAAATATGGGTTAGAGTTCATAATTTTATATACCAACATTTAATTACTCTAGCATATATTGTTGAAAACAAACTATTTTGGAATTGTTTTTGCCAGAAGTCAGTTACTCACATGTCTATAAATCTATCTCTGAGCTTACCTGTTCTGGTCTAGTCTAGTCTAGTGTAGTCTATTTTATTCTAGTGTAGTCTATTCTCTTACTTTTATACAATGGCCAGATTGTCTTAATTACTATAGTTTTATGTCTTAAAATTCAGTACAATTGATCATTTATTGCTCTTTATTTTCAAAGTTTCTAAAAATTAGATTGTATAAATTCATGTTAGAAAAAAACTGAGATCCTTGGTTCACCAGCGTGGTAACAAATCCCACTGAGGCTGAGGCTCTGGCAAGGATGCTGCCATTTAGATTTGTCTGCTGAGGTCATAGAGCTAGCTGATAGAAAATGGGGCACAGATAGCAGGTGGCCCTGCTAGAGCAACGCAAAGAGATGTCTTCCAGTTCACAGTAGATGGTACAGCATGAACGCGCATGGTGACAGCCCAGAGTACCTGTCAGCTCTAGGTAGCTTACTGAAGGTTTTGTTTTCAGGCATGGTCATTTCAAACAGCATCATCAATGCTACAACGAAGAATGGAGAAGTTGTATTGAAAGACTGGCAGAGAGGATTCAATGTGTTTGTGTCAGTTGCATAGAGGGCTCAGAGGGGACAGATGCATCTCAACTTCAAGGCAGCCTGATTCAAGAATATTAGGGGTGAATAGTATGTTGAATAGATTGTTTGCTACTTGGAGGACATAACTGACTACCATACAGATGATAGATTAGATGTGATCTTAGGAATCTTATCAGTCATTTCAAGGAAAGGGTGCATTTTTTCCAAAAGTCATCTTGGTCTAACTAACTTTGACTATCAACTTGACACAATCTAGAGTTACTAGAGAGAGAGAGAGAGAAAGAGAGAGAGAGAGAGAGAGAGAGAAAGAGAGAGAGAGAGAGAGAGAGAGAGAGAGATCAAAGCCTGTGGACATGTCTGTGAGGAATTGTCTTGATTGTTAATGCATATAAGAATGTCTAGTCCACTGTGGGCAGTAGTGCCTGGGCAGGTTGTCTTAGGCTGTATAAGAAAAGCTAATTGACTATAAACTTGTCTACAAGTCAGTATCTTTCATGGTTCCTGGTATACCTCTCTGACTATAAAGGAGATTTTTTGTTTTGTTTGTTTTTGTTTTGGTAGAGGTAATGTTGTGTAGAATAATAAGCAGGCTTTCCACTAAGTTTCTGCTTGAGTTCTTGCTCTGGCATCCCTCAATGATGGAAAAAACTTTATCTCCTTTTAAGTTTCTTTTAGTTGTATTTGTCACATAAGCAGAATGAAACCATAATACATCTCAACCACAGGCTGCTAGAAAACGAAATGCACTGAGGTAGTCTTTCGAATGTCACTGGCACGGTGGTTTCCCAAACAAGGACTTAGAGAATAAACAGAAAGCTTCACTCTGGGCATCACTGGCTTTTGTAAGCTGCTAGAAGCAGGACTGGAATCTTTAAGTAGGTCTGTGGTGTTAACTTTGTGTGGATTTCAGGAGTGATGGAAAGCCATGATGTTTCTGGCATCACTGAGCTGGTAGAGCATCTAACAGTGGGATACTATTCAGCACTAAAGAAATGAACTATTAATCTGTGAAATGTATGATGGAAGTTTTAGAGACATGTCTTTTTATATAGTCCAGGTTGGTCTAGAACTTGCTGCATAGCCCAAGTTAGTTTCAAACTCAAAAGTTCTCTTACTTCAGCCACCTGAGTGATGGGATTGCAAAGATGTGCATGAGGGAAGCTTAAACTCATATAACTAAATAGAAAAAAGTCTGAAGAAATGAACATACTGTTGGAATGGTGCAACAGTTTGGAAAGGGCTAAACTGTGGAGACAGTAAAGAGAATGGTCACCAGCAGCTGGAGAAAGGGAAGAATGGTATACAAGAGTTTTAAGGCCATGGCTTTGTTCCATAGGGCATCACAGAAAATGATCTATGTCCTTATATATTCTCCAAAATCCATGGAACATACAAAACCTTAACACCAACCATGGCTTTAATGATGTTGTTGTATCCATGAAAGTCAATCGAAGGAAACAAAGGTAGAACTCTGGTGCTAGATTTATTTTTAATTTAAAACGTGGTTTTATGGTTGCCCACATATATGTTCATGTACCATGGATACACTTGGTGCCTGTGGAGATTGGAAGACATCAGGTTGCCTTGGAACTGGAATTACAAATATTGTAAGCTGTTATGGGGATGCTGGAATAGAACCTGGGTCCTCTGTGAAAGCAGCCAGGACTCTTTACTGCTGAACCATCTCCTAGGCCCTTGTTCCTCAGAATGTTTATACCAGACTCTCCCTCTCTAGCTCCCAGGTAATAGAACCCATCCTCAGAGGGATGCCAGGCAATGTCACATGCACATCACGGCTCACCGACATAATGCTATTTCAGCTAGAGACCACACTAGATTCTAGGTCCTGTAGCTATAGAACCCACTCTTGTGATCAAGTGTACTTTGCAAAAGAGTTTCTAGGTAGTCACACTTTATTGTAAACCTGGGGTGGGAATGATAGCTACCTGGAAACTCCTCCCTGAATTGTACTGTGTCCTAGATATGCTGACAACGAACCGCTGGGCATCAGACTCCCCAAGTCTGATCCGGATTAATGAAAATTTTATTCTCACCTCACCTCTGTTTACTTCTCTGCCTGGACACCTGCAGGTTCCCTGCATAAATAGCAAAAGGCCCAAATCACAGCCAACATGACAGATTGAATCTGATGAACATTTTTTTTAACTTTTATTTATTTTTGTGAATTTCACATCATGTACCCCAATCCCCATCCTCCCATATCCACCCTCTGCCCTTGCAACCTCCCCAAAAGAAAACAAACAAGCCAACAAACAAATCTTGCTGTGGAAGCTACTGTGTGTCAGACATTATACCCCTTTGCCCAAACAGCTTTTTCTTGCAAATGTTTATTGCACTGAGTCATTGATTTGGTTTGAAGGCACTGGCTTTTACTATTTTGCTGCGCTATTAGTACTGGATGCTTCCCAGAGCTCCTCTTGGATATCCCGTTGCCCAGGTTTATGGAGATCCTGCAGCGTTGCTTCTTCAGGACCAGTTCCCTCTTCAGGAGCTCCAGCAGTTCATAGATGGGGTAGATATTAGGATGGCCCAACTCAAAGCCCTGGATCTAGTAGTAGCTGAGTTAACCAGCTTGATAACTCTCCCATACCCACACCATCAGGGCCAGCTCCCCCAAATGCTGCAACTGGTGAGGAGCAGAGCCATGTTTTCCACACACCATTGGTGGCAAAAGAAGGTTGGGGGTATCTCTCATGTTTTCTCAGCCAGCTCTCCCACAATGCACAGGTGAGGGGCAGGGACAGCTCTCCTGAGTGCTGCAGCTGACAAGGGAAGAGCCAGTCCTGCACAGCCTTTGGACATCAATGTGGTCCCAAGGGGCAACCCAAACCAGGGACATGCATGACCTTTGATGGTAACATGGGTCACTGCCATCATACAGACCCCCCACTGCTGCCAGGACACAGACCCACACTCCTGGTGGTAGCACAGGCCAGGGCCCCACCATGGCCTTAGGTGACATCAAAGGCCACTCATGTTAGGCTCTTGAGTCTCCCATTCCACCTCTCATCATTGGACACACACTGTTCTTCTCTTTCTCTTCCACTCTCCACCACTTACTTGCTGGTCATGATGTCTCTCAGGGCCCCTGGGTGTCTTCTGAGAGGCACTAGACAGGGGTTGTGTCAGGCATGTTCAGACTGCCCATGACACGTGGGTCTAATGAAAGTTCCAACTCTCGTGGACCGGACAAAGGATATCAAATGCTGAGCCAGGACAACTGGCAGATGCTCTCTCTTTCTACGCCTCAGTCACTCAGCATCCAGTGACTTTCTCAGGATCTTTCCACCCTTCCCTGGCAAAGTCCAAACTTGGGAAAAGATCTGTTGACTCATTCTCCCAAGTCTTGGTAACTGAAGTCACATGTTGTACTGTACTAACTTATTTTTCAGCTGACACAGAAGGTTTAGTAACAGTTATTTTGTACCCCCTTTCCACTTCTTTCCCCCCACCTTGTGCATGCATGTGCCATGAGCATATCTTTAAGGTTGCTGTCAATGTCTTTTTTGGTCACTGTCTGTCTTCCATGCTGAGACAGGCTTCCTCCGTTGAACTCAGTGGGCGCTGGGAGTCTAGCTGACCATTTGTTCAGAAGATTCCTTGTGTCTACCTCCTATGCTCTGGGATTCCAGGCAGACTGCCTCGCCCATTCTGCATTTGTCTGGGTGCTAGGGATTTGATCTCTGCTCCTTATACTTACCTGGCAAGCACCTCACCCCCTGAATCATCTCCCCAGTGTCTCCGTGTACTTTTTTTTTGTTTTTGATAGTGACCAGTGTTTTAGCCTGGGTGATATATTCCCAACAGTAACCTAAAGGCACTCACCAGATTATAGGAGAAGAAAAACCTTGTAAGACAGACAATAATTGCTAAGAAAGTTAGACTATTTGTTTATCAACTTCGCCCATTTTTAAAGGCTGGTTGTTGGCTGTCCACTAGCCTTCTAGCCTTCCTACACATTAAATGGCATTATTAGTGAAGCAAGAAGACGCCTGTCAGCACAGTGAGCAGTCTCCAGTGGAACCTCAGATTACACTGCACATCTCTTAGCAGCTTTCTCAGGATCCTGTCTAAGCCAGAAGCCCAGACACCAGTCTCTGTGCCCCAGGAGGCAAAGCCGACTACTGCATTCGTTGACATAAACGGTGTGTCTCTGCATTCATAGGACTGGAAAGCATTTTTATTATAACTATTAAGTTCTATAAACTTTGATAATAATGCTTGAGCTATTTTCTCCTTACTATTTCCGTGAAATCATTACCTTTCAGAAACCAAACAGGCCTTTTGTACACTCTAGACTGTGTTTAAGGACACATTTTCTGAGCTTCCCCTTTCTATTCCTTATCCCAATTGCTTGTTTCTAAGCAACTTAATACCCTGTCATTATGTTGAATTCATTTTAAGATGTGTCCAGAACTGTTTGTACCACACTCCTTGCCTGGCCCCTGGCATCCTGCGACCCAGCCCCTCTCAGCAGTCTCCCTTCCATCCAGGTTTGTACGGAGAGTGTGTTGCAGACTTACAAGACTTCTTTATGCACAAACCCGCTTTACTCGTTTTGTTTTAGATCCAAAATTCCCAATAGAATGGAGCCAGGCAGTAGCCACTGTCAGAGGCGTATTTGCCTTTCCTTCATAAACTCAGAAAGTATGCATGACTCAGGTTAGGTCAACAGGGAAGTCCTGGTCAAGCATGAGAAGGTGACCTGGGAAAGGACTAAGATGTCAACAGACAGCTTATTCCAACCTCAGTACCGGTCACCTCAGGTACCAGGGCATGCACCAGGTTTTGTCGACAGGGCTCTGAGGCCCAGTGTTTTCCTTCCCTATCACAGTGGACATTTCTTTGGCTTTAAAACACCCATCTGCTCTGCAGATAGCTCTAAGTGGTTTGTGGAAGGGCTCCTAAATGTACCTACTGAACTCTAAAGCAGTCAACAGTCAACAGTCAACAGAGTGGTTTCCTAGTCCCCAGGGAAGGCCATGTTAAGCCACATTGCTAGTTTCAGATTAGACTGGGAGGACCTTCTGCTTCAGGCACAGAGAGATAGCAGACTCAGATTTTTCATCGACATGGGAGATTTACTTTGGCCCTCTCAAACCCTCTATCTCAGCAAAGCATGGCTCCCAAGTTCAGTTGGTCTGAGGTAACTGTAAAGAAGAGAGATGGGGGACAATCTTCAGGGGCTGCAGCCTGTTTTAGCAATGTATCTGTATTTTGTGTTAGGTACTATCACATAATACCTGAGGTAATTAGCTTATAAAAGAAAACAGACTTGTTTGGTGTCAGAGTTTTAATGATTCCAATCCATGATCAAGCTATGTGGCTTTGGATCAGGCAGGAGAATGGGGTGCGGTTAAAGTTGTTTACCTTGAGGTCAGGAAGCAAAAGGAGGGGAGTGGGGAACGGGGGCTCTATAATCGCTGTTGAGGCTGTGAAGCCAATGACACAAAACCTCTAGCCAGCCCTACTTCTCAAAGGCTCCATCTCCCAGGAGCACCACCCAGTAGGTGAGCCTTTAACAAAGGAGCCATTGGAAATCACTCAACACCCAAAACCTAACTATGGTTGAGCAGACCTCGTCTTACACTCCAGGTCTATTCTACGCTTGACTGGAGAGCCCTCTTGGGCATGATACCATTTTGTGTGAACATATTTGCTCTCTGTGACTTCCTGCTTAGTTTTTCAGGTTAATGTACATGAATTCCAGTACTTTCAACACAAGACAAACTTACAATTAAATCATACTGGGAGTTGTCTAGCTAAAGAAAAAGACACATGGTTGTGTTAAACAAACATGGGGACATCCATTGCAAATCTTCAAGAATGATAGATCCATGGCCTTAGAAGACACTCCCTTATTTAGAAATGCTCTTAAAAAAAATCCCCTGTTCTGTAAGGAGTCAGACCACAGTCAGATCTCGGCTTCCAGCTTCCTTCAGTGTGTCACACCTACTCCACCACAAGGCAGCAGCATGAACTTGCTGACTTGGTTACATTCCATCGGCTGTACCACCGCGGACCTGAGCCACCGCGGACCCGAGCCAGAGACAGCTGCCACGACCTGGCGCTAAAAGATGGCCACCGGGATGTGAGAGAAGGTATGTACATGTGTTTTATAGAATACGAAGTCATGAAGTAATCATGGAGGAATTGTTATTTGGCTGTTGAGAGTGTCATCAGGCCCTAGCTGAGCCAAGGAGTCACGCAAGAAGGAGCCTACGGCAGAACGCAAAAGCTGGCCTCTGCGACCGGATCCAGGAAATACTAAGACCCTGGCTTCTCTGTGAGGTTTCTTAAGAATTAACTATTAAGGAAATTCCGTAGGCTTTATTTTATCGTACTTTATTTTATTTTGGAGTGGGAGACGAAAATCATGGCAGCGTGATAGCGTTACTACCATGATGTTAAAATATTTGGTTAATTTGAGTAGAAATATTTCCCTCAGTCTATTTGGGCTGTGACAGCAACAACTTCTATGCTCGGTCACTGGTGAACAGGACAAACCTATTGCTCACAGTTCTTGAAGCTACGTAGTTCAAAGCCAAGGCACCAGCAGAGTCCGTGTCTGCTGAAAGCAAGCTGTGAGCATCACGGACGGTTGCCCGTGGCTGGACCATCACATGGGAGAGGCCAAGAGGCTCCCTCAGTCACTCTTGTAAGTGTGCTGTCCCACACATGAGGCAATAGATCTCATGACATAAATGCCCTGCTTTCTAATACTAGAAACTGGGAAACTGGGAAATGTGGTTTTGTTTTTATTTATTTATTTTTTTACTTTTTTATTTGAGATTTTTAACAACTAAAATATAATTATACCATTTCCACCCTCCCTCCCCATGTCCATCTGCCCCCTCCAAATTTACGATGAGGCGTGCTTCTTGACAATGAATTTGGGGAAGACATGTCTCTTCAAAATGTAGAGTTGTTTTAAGTTAGTACACAAAATAATGGGCTTAATTGTGGTGTTTTCATAATACTTGGTTTGACTTGCGCTCTTCCCCCCCTCCCCCTCCCCCTCCCACTTACCCTGTCACCTTCTTCCTAATCACTTTCTTCCCTACAGTTGCCCTGTGTGACTACTGTCACATGTGTTCTATGATCCTCCTACCTCCAGTCCCTCCCATAACACACTTTCTTACCTCCCATGGTTCCTTCTCTGATTTCTTCCCACACTGGCAGACACACACACACACATACACACACACACACACACACACACACACGTGCATGAACATGCACACATTCACATGCATGCATACACAAACATACACTCATAATCACAGGCACACACGCATGTGCACTCACACTCAACAAAGAAACCTTTAAATCCCATTTGCACACAGAAAAAGACACGCTATTTTTTTTTCTGAGTCTGGCTTATTTTATATAACATAATAATGTCTAATTCTATCCATTTTCACACAAATTTTATAATTTCACTTTTCTTTATGGGTCATTAAGGTTTCACTGGGCGTGTGCTTCTCATTTTCTTTATTCATTGACCGACTGGTGGCCATCCACAGTATCTCTGTGGCAGGACTTAGAGTCCTTTGGCCATATAACCCGGGATTGTATTAGCTGACATGATGGCTTGAATGAGATGCCCCCCCCCAAATCTGGAGCATTTGAATACTTACTCCCCAGTGGGTGTCTGTCTGGGGAAGGTTAGGAGGTGTGGACGTGATAGAAGACTTTCACCATTGGTGGGGGGGGGGGGGGGGTAGGCGTTGAGGTTTTAAAAGACCCAGCACCATTTTGAGCACACTCTTTCTGCATCCCGCTTGTGATTTGAGATCACAGCTCTCAGCTGTTGCTTCAGCCTTCTGCTCCCCCATCATGAACCCCAAGCCTCTGGAACTGTAAACCTCTTCTATAAATTGTCTTGGTCATAGTGTTTCATCACAGCAATAAAATAAGCAATAATACAGCTGGCTCACTTGATAGTTCTATTTTTGGTTTACTAAGAAGCATCCATGCTGATTTTCACAGTGGCTACCCCAGTTAACATTCCTCTCAGAGCTGAATATCGGCCGTCGTCTGCCACACGGAGCCAGCCTCGGCTATCATTTCTTTTCCTGAGGACGGTCATTCTGACTAGGAGGAGATGGAACCTCAGAGCAGTTTGAATCTTCATTTTCCTGATGCCCAAGGATGTCAAAAATGTTCACTAATAGTTATTGGTCATTTCTATTTTTAAGTGTCTATTTGAATCTGTAACCATTCATTATAAGATAAATAAATGTATTTTGGATGGCAATTTTTGGAAGGCAAAAAGGCTCAAGCTCAGGTGGCCTCTGTCTGTGGTGGTAGTAGTGGTCATGATCACATGGTGGGCAAGATCACACAGCAGGGGTGCATGTGAGACTTGTGAACAGTTCTAGTGGGAGAAGGCCAATGTAGGGTGCATTCTAACAACCATGACTGATGCCACTGAGCGGTATGGGCATTAGTCCTTCCTACAGATGTTGTCCCCACAAGCTGCTTGTCTCCCATCAAACCTCACCCCTTCCAGTTCCCTTCCCTCTCACACTGTAACTATAGGAGCAAAGCTCCTGCAAACAAACCAGTGGGAGACAAACATTATCCAGATTGAAAACATGTAATGTTGTTGTGGACAGCAACTAGACAAGAGAGCCCTGTCACAGAACACTCAGAATTGGTATACATAGCATCTTTCTATTGGAGGTAGATGGTCTCTCCAAACAAGCATGTCTGAAACACTTGGGTCATACAGTGGTGTGTACCGGGACAGAAAAATATTAGTAAAAAATCCATTTCCTTTGTGAGTTCTACTTTAAGCCAGAATGCTCAGGCTTGTCATCATCTCTGTGACAACAGTAACAAAATAGCAAAACAAAAAGTATCATATCTTACCAGGCTGGGCAATTTATGGGATGTGACAAAGTATCAAGGATCTCAGTCTAAGAGAAATAAGGTTCTACCATTGGGCAGGAAGCCACGATGGCCTCTTATCCTTAGAGATACACATCTGGTCTGGGTACAGGTAGAAATGGCTACAGAGAAATCATTCAGTCATGGAGGGAAGTTGGACATATATTCTAGGGCACCATGGTCTGGGTAGAAGAATGAGTCTGGAGGAACTCTAGGTGCAAGGACTAATCTCTTAACCCAACAGTATTTGTGTGTGTGTTATACTTCCTATCCCATCACCAGGAGGTTTGCTGAGAAAAACAGCACTGGAGAATAGTTGGTAAACAGAGGGCAGGGTGTTGAAATAACTGCTCCACAGTCCTAGAGATAGAGATGTGTCTTGTTTCAGCATACAGTGCACCTTTGTGGGTCACCTTGAGGCACTGCAGTCTTGCGAATGAATTGTTCCTCCTGGTTGGCTCGACAAAAGATTTTAGGGCGCAATGGTGGGAACATTTCACATGTGCCAGTGAGTTACATCCAGAAACAGTGATTTGGACAACTCATACGTCATAGAAGATCAACGAAGGTGGGTTGGGGGTTAGTGGGCGTGGCCTTTTTAGTTTGGAGATATTCAAAGGTTTGGATGGTGGTGCCAGCTCTATAGCAACGTGGACATGCATGGTGATACTGATCAGAGGTTAATGTTGCTCTCAGCTCCTAGCAAACCCTGTATCTTTGTCCACAGCATTTCCACAGTTGCTCTCAGACAGTGTAAGCACAAAGAATCAAGTGTGTCTTGAATGGAAGATAAAGAGAGCTAAGCAACAATAAGAAAACTAAACATCTCAGCCTGACTGCACAAGTTTATAATCTCATTTACTAGAGAGGCTGAGACAGGCTCTAAAGTTCAAGGGCAGGCTGGGCATAAGTTCTAGACCAACTCAGGCAACTTAAAGAAACCCATCTCCAAATGGAAAGCAGGTGACATCTTAGTTGTGTAGTGTTTGTGAGACCTTGAGTTCAATCTGCAACGTAAAACAAACCTAAATAACTTAACACTGACATTCAGGTATGTTACACTATAATTTAATCTGTAGTTCATTAAACCCAAGACTTAACAGGCACTTACTGGTCTTATTTTTAGAATCCTTTCATAATGCATGAAGAACTTAACATCAGTGGACCTGAAAAATCTGCTTCCAAATTAGCAAATGTAGATTAATGAATCTAAGCATTTCCTGGTTGGCAAACAGATATTACCCTCCTTGTAGCTAATTTTCAAAGACTTTGTGAACCTTAAGAATCCTTGAAAGAAAGATAATTTTTTCTGTCCCTGGAAGTAAACTAGCAAACCCTTGTTAGAGAAACTAAAGCCATCCCCATAAAGATGGCCGCATGATGGTAAACCACACCTGCAGAAGCACCGCCATCTTCCTAATGGGTAAAATGATCATTGTAATGAAAACACCAGGTTTAAACTCCTTTTAAAGTTCTTATAGTTTATAGAGCCCTTCTCTTGCCACAGGAGTATGTCCAGGATCATTGCCTGAGAAATGTTTCTTACAGAAAGTTCTGGGCACCTCTGAAAGCTCAGGATTTATGAGAAAAAGTGGGAAGGGGTCAGGACTTTGATGATGACGATGATGAATGTCCGGGGGCCAGGGAGACAGTTCGGGAAAGCGGTTTTCCAAGCAAGAACAAGAACCCACGTACAGATGCTGGGTGTGGCAGAGAGGACCTGCCACCTGTATGCTGGAGTGGCAGAGACACAGTCAGGAGTTTTCCTGGGCCTCCTGGACAGCATGTCTAGACAAAATGACAAGATCTAGATCCCAGGGAAAGGCGGGGGTGGGGGGAAGGGAGAGGGGAAGAGAGGGGGTGAGAGAGGAAGAGAGGGAGAGAGGGAAAGAGGGAGAGCGCTGAGTTGACCCCTTTGGCTTCCACATGCTTTCTTACACACTTGTATGGGTACACATGAATACATACATGCACACCCAGAGACATTTATACATAGAAATAGCAGCAAAACGAGCGTACTCCCTACAGCAGGAAGTAGAATTAGGAAATATGCACTTGTCTAGAAGAAATAATGTTCAAGTAGTATTTATATTTGAGTAGGTGGGAGCTGACTTGTTGGGCACATTAGCTCTTCCAGAAGCCAGTGCCTAGAGAAACTATTCTTCTGCAACAAAGCCTGGGGTTCCTTCATTTCAGCACCCCCATTCTCCTCAGGCAATTTGATTCGAAACAACTTGTTTTAGAAGTGTAGCCAGCACTGCCCAGAGTAGGGACATGGGCAGATCTTGTTTTCCTGCCGGGCTGTACAGCTGCCAGCCATTTAGTGTCTGCCTGGTACTCGGGCGTGTTTTCCTCTTTCCCTGCCCCCTCTTGTGGTTTCTACAATCAAAATGGTTGGGTTTTTTTTTTTTTTTAAATGGGAAGGAGCCCTCCTTCTCGTAATCTCAGCCCCAGATCTGCTTTTGAGTCTGCATGCTTCGTTTTATTCCCTGAAGGATAATTTGAAGATTTGAGTAATTAACCCAAGACTCCTAGGATGCTGTCTCTTGGAAGGGAGCGATTTTGCTGTGGAGTTGGCCGCTGTCAAGCACTAACTTCTTAATAATAGAGCCTTTCAGACCCTCCGCCATTGGCACAATGATGTACTTCAAGCTAGTGGCTTGGCAGGGTGTAAGCAGGCCACTTCTATTCTTCCTTTACACAAAATGGTCCTCTTGATCTCTGGGTTGGAGCTATTTTTATTTTAGTTTGGTTTTTTTTTTCTGCTTTTTAACTTGGGGAGCAAAGCTTTCTCTTATATTTTGATCCACTGCTTAATCCCACCCTGCCCCGCAAAGACCCGCAAACAGACTCCCTTCCCAAGATCAGCAACTAGTCCCCCTTTCAGTATATTTAGAATCCTGCCTTTGAGAAAGGCTGGAGACTCAGCTGCTGGAGGAACTAGGAGCTTGCTTCTCTGATCCCAGTACACTTCCTGCTATTAACATGGTAATGCCCCTGGCACAGCTCTGGGGACAATCACACCTGCAATTAAAAGCCAAATTAGGACATATCTTTTCTTGGCAAATGGGACCCACAGAAATCTGAGGACAGCTGCAACCCCACCATGCCCACCACCCACCTGCCTTTTAAGGCACCCTCCTTCCCAAGCCTTTAGCAAAGAAAGGAGCTATACATTTCAGGGTTTTTGTTTGCTTGCTTGCTTGCTTGTTTGTTTGTTTTAATTTGATGAGTTGGTGCATCTTAAATGACGGATCAAATGCTTAGCAAACACTTGTGTAACAAGCACTGAGACACACAGACGTCAGTTTCCATGGGTATCACACCCAGGATTGAAAGTATAAGATCTAACTATAGGTACTTAGAACATCTAAAATAACTGTATGCACTCATAAATAACAACCTGGAGAAAAGTCATATACAGTTAAATGACATGACAGTTAAACTTCATTAAAAATCAAGGAAACACTTGACGTTTAAAAGTGATTTATAGCTGGGCAGTGGTGGCACACGCCTGTAATCCCAGCACTCTGGGAGGCAGAGGCAGGCAGATTTCTGAGTTTGAGGCCAGTCTGGTCTACAGAGTGAGTTCCAGGACAGCCAGGGCTACACAGAGAAACCCTGTCTCGAAAAAACCAAATCCAAAAAAACCAATAAAAAAAAAGTGATTTAGAGCTGAATTTTCTCTCCTTTCAAGGATTCCAAAGCATCCCTTTCTTATGCTTCACTTGTCAACAAAGTTGGTTTTTAATTGCTGGATCATTTCAAAAGCATACCCACTGGGATTTTAAAACATACTTCAAACATTATAGGACGGGTTTTGTATATAGCTTATGGTGAAACACTTGCTTGGACAATGCTTTGGGTTTGATCCCAAGTTCCAAGATGATTCAGTATATGAACAAATAAAAGTTAACATGGGGCACTTTATACAACAGGGACTTCCTAAGCCTTAAAAATCACCTAGTTGGACATCTTCTAAGGGATGTCAAGAGAGACCACAGACACTCTGACACTCTCAGTCCAGGCTGGGAAGACAAGGCTACCCATAATGCTGGCCCACCACTGTGCGTCATTGGCTGACCTGAAGTGGGAGCTGCTCACAGCTACATCTCCTGCTATTCCCACAGCCTGCTGCCCATGGAAGGTCTCGTAAGACAGATCTTCATGCTAACAAATCCTTTCTTCCCTACTTTTTCTATTCCTTGCTTCCTTGCGCATCATTGTGGCTACTTTTCTTTTTCCCCAGGCATCTGCCTGTGTCTGTCTGTGCTCTGCCTCTGCCTCTGCCTCTGCCTCTGCCTCTGCCTCTGCCTGTGACTCTACCCCTGCCCCTGCCCCTGCCTCTGCTTCTGCTGAGCACTAGGCTTAAAGGTGTGTCCTCTATACCTGGGAAGATATAACTTTATAAAATCACTCCACCTGCCCCCAACCCCCAAAAAACAAAATATCATGTTTTTAATCATATTACTTCTCCCAGCTCTGTGCCATCCAACTTTAGTAGGTTAGCTTTCCATGTGAGAAAGGACGCAGAAAAACAAATACAGACTTGGGACTGAAGGAACAATGTAAAATCACACACACACACACACACACACACACACACACACATACACACACACACACACACTGCTGGCTGTAGGTAGCACCTTCCATTAGCAGCAAAATCTAATGGTACAGGTCTCTATTTTATTAATAAAGATACTACAAATGACTTACTTAATGCTATGCTGATCATGGCGTTCTGGGTTACAGACCATATCCTGACAAGGAGAGTGCTTGCTCGGTTTCCACTTTTGGTCCGTTATTGTATGTCACAAAAAAATGTTAACATGACATGACCATGGCTTGAGTGTAATGCCCTAAACCATCATGACAAGTTTCTCTTTTTTGTTGTTGTTGTTTTAGGGATGAGCCCTTTGGGTCTGAGATAGTGAAGTTAAGTTTATGTGACACCAACGAATCAGGGAACACGCTGCAAGTACAACCTAGAGATGAGACCTGAAGGTTGCTCTGTGTCCCCCCACCCCAGTTCAGACAGTGAACACAGTCCACATCTGTGTCCACTGTCCTCAGGGTGTCCTCTATCTGTCTCTATCAAAATCCCTCAAGACTGGCACTTTCAGAGTTGCTATGCCTGTACACATATTGGGATTTTTAAAGGCTTAGCATCCCAGTCAATATTCCTTGCCTGGCTTGGCCTCTTGTCCCAGATCTAATTGAACCTCTAAAAAGTACTTAATCGTCTTGGACACACACACACACACACACACACACACACACACGAGTGTGGTCTTGCTATTGGTCAAAGGGCTCAGGAACCCAGGGAAGGTGCTATGTTCCCTGGTCCCACTAAGCCCCCTGGGATGCTTTCCCAGATCACAGAGTGATTCAAGCTTAGAGTTTGGCTGAGAGGCTCTACGCAGGCTTTACAAGGCTCTCAGAAAGAACTCTGCCTTCTCCCACAACCATTCTCCTTATAAGTTAGACTGTAGAAAAAAACCAAACACCACCACAACAAGACATAGAAAGCAACTCTCTGAAATTCAAACTGAACAATGGAATGAATTTCCCTTTCCCCTCTTGGATAACTCAGCTCAGTGTTTTAAGCCTTCAACAAAAAACTTACTGTTATTGGCTGAAAACATGAGTTTATAATCTTTTTTCTTAATTCTGTGGATCCAATCCATGGAGTTTATTTTCTCTTCAATACCATCTTTGCCCGGTGGAACTCATTATTCATTTACACATCTAGAGGATAAATAGGGATATGACTCTCTCTCTCTCTCTCTCTCTCTCTCTCTCTCTCTCTCTCTCTCAAGCATTTAGAAATGGAATACTTTAAAAGAAAATATCAGAACTTGTTTTGCAGCGAGTCCAGAACAACAGGCATCATTGTGGCCTAAAGTTAGGGTCTTACCAACAGTTTAGGGGACAAAAACCCCTGAAACAGACCATTATTATATAAGATTTAGATTAAATATTCTTAGGTTCCAGATGGATTTCAATTTCCATCTTAGCATGTGTATCTACTTGCATTTTAAACGTGACTTTTAGAAAAAGAGCTCAGTGTGGTGCTAAATTAAATATAGATGGCACTAATCGCCTTATCTCGGGGTAGGGTACGTGATCCTCAGCCTGATTGTCAACATAGCACATTTTTTTCCAGGATTCTGTATATTAAGGGGAATATGACAAGATCTAGTTTTATTGAGACGCATGTGTCCAGCTCATCATAAAAAGACAGCTCCTGACTTGTCAACATTAATTGTTGACAAGCATCTCAGAGGCACAAATGATCGATTTCCTGCTATGCCTGACTTCCCTGGAGACCGGATCGGGAAATACTCCATAGAGTCTCTTCCGTTACAGAGGACCGGAAATGCTAATAAGATCATACCTAACATTTATTTTGTAATAGGCATAGTTCCTGGTGATGGTTTACATGTGTGGACATACCTGTTTCTAGCAATATCAAGGAAGGACATGAATACCCTTAGTTGAACTTACTACAGAGGAAACCGACTCACAAAGAAGGTAATCTTTTTTCCCACAAGTGAGCAATGAATTTGATCACAGTGGGGAGGTCTACCTTTAGATGGCATTAGCCCTGTGTTATTCAAGATATATATAGCACTAAACAATGTCTGGTAACAACATTCAAAAATGAAACTCAGCCGGGCAGTGTGGCTCATGTCCGTAATCCCAGCACTCTGGGAAGCAGAGGCAGGTGGATTTCTGAGTTTGAGGCCATCCTGGTCTACAGAGTGAGGTCCAGGACAACCAGGGCTATACAGAGAAACCCTGTCTCAAAAAAAAAAAAAAAACCAAACCCAAAAACCCAATAATAATAATAATAATAATAAAAAAATTAAAAAAAAGAAAAGAAAAAGAAAAGAAAAGAAAAAGAAACTCAAATGATATAACCCAAAATTATCATTTCAGGATCTAACAATATAAGGTTGTTGATGAAATATTTTACATTGAAATATTGTTAAACCAAATCCTTGCCTTCTTTATAATTTATGTTTCCAACATACTTCAGTTTGGCTAGACATGCTTTATGCTTTATGCCAATGGGGACTTGCATTGACCCATCATGAATAGTATCTAGGCTTGGCTGGAAATGAGGCTGGTCTTTGCCCTATATGGCATTTAAACTTCAGAATGGTAGAGAAGAAGAAGATTTAGGCTGCAGATCCTGGAATAGATGGAAGATCGTGGAATAGATGGGAGTCTTGGACCATTGGATGGAGCCTTTGTGTATGTTAAGGAGGGCTAGTGTGGAGGGACTGCCTGGCTCTCAGCATGGCTGAAACAATAGATTACCACATCCATCAAAGGCCACAAACTCCAAACCCACCTGTCCTGTGTGTCCTCCTTCTTGAGCTCTGTGGCCTCCCTATGGGTCAAGAGATATGGAGAGGCTAACCCGACTGGACATTCTTTGGGTGTGTGGCTACTCAGAACATGCTACACAGTCCTGGTTCTGGGTGTCAGCGTCAATATGGAAGTAAGGGCTTGATTTGTATTATGGGATTGTTCTGTGCCAACAAGAGACTGTTGTACACAACCCAAGAGGTGTCATCACCATCTGCAGCTAAAGTTCAGAGAGCTCATCTGGACCCCTGCACCCCACAGGCACTGAGAATTATACATATTTTTCTCTGCTTGACTATTTTCCC
Source organism: Apodemus sylvaticus (assembly GCF_947179515.1). Classification (NCBI taxonomy): domain Eukaryota; kingdom Metazoa; phylum Chordata; class Mammalia; order Rodentia; family Muridae; genus Apodemus; species Apodemus sylvaticus. Next base: position 48,341,280 of record NC_067487.1, read on the forward strand.
CCTCCTGAAAAAAGTCCTGTTTGGGGTGGCTGCAGTTTCCTTCTGGCCTCTCTTGTGCATTGTAACCTTTTTCTTTAAGACAAAGTCAGTCATTTCTAAGGGACTGTGAGTTGACCGTCCTACTGCCTGAGATCTCTCTGGAAGGAGATAGTTTTAGGTTTTTAGTGTTTTATCAACCAGGTGGATGTCAGAGGACAGGCAGCTGACAGTGACTGGGGGACCCAGGAGTCAATGGGAACAAAGGATAAGTGGGAATGAAAACTATTAGGAGGAATGAATAGCGTATGTTAGGAGGAGGGTACTTCAGACATGGAGGGCAGGATCCTCCATGGAAGCTAGCTCAGTGTGCCCACCAGGCGCACCCCATTAGAGATTTGTCAGCTATGACTATTCTACCCAGCCCCACCATCAACCCAGTCTTGCTCACTGTTGTAGATGACACTGGTAAGAGCTGGGGATGAGGGTGTCTGGCGTATAAAAGCAACTCTGATGTCTGTGTGGAAGAGCGCATCTTCCTGTGGTTTTCATCTAAGTCAGTATATTTTAAACTTCATTCATAGAAAGAAAGAAAATAAAACATTTAAACTACTAGTGTATTTGAAGTACTTAACTACTTTGAAAAACAGTGACAATTTCTAATAACAATGAACTCCTACATGCCCAATGACCCAGCAGCTTTATGCCTGTGTAGACCCCATGTGTACATGTATGCATGTTCGCCAGAAGGTAAACACTAGAATGCACATGGAGCTTATAGTAGTTTTTTAATGAATGGAAACAGGCCCAACGTCATCCACGGAAGACTTGTTTAAAAAGTACAAAGTCATATGACACATGGCATGTGTCTCACGTACATACATACACGTACACCTGCAGCCTAAGAATAAACAAACTCCAACAACCATATTAGTTTTCAAAAATTAGCGCTAACCAAAAGGAGTCAGACACCAGAAAACACACGCAACCTAATTTCCTTTACACCAAGTTCAAAACAGAGCAAATTAGTTTTGAGATATGTCAGGCTACTCTAGTTTGCACTGTAAACCATGATGTACAACCTTTGCAGTACTGAACTAAAAGCAAAATAAAACAGCCCTTATCCATCCCCTATGTAGAACTCTCTGGTTGCTCTAGTCAAGCCTATCAGTGACCAGTAAGTGGATTTACAGTAATTAGTGGATTAGGTCCTATAATTTGAAAAACACTGATATTCACGCTGGCTAGGCTTTCAGAGTGGCTCATGGGTTAGCTGATCTCACTAAGCCTCAGTGCCCTCTCCATAAACACAGGGAAATGACGGCGCCGTTTGCCAAGAGTATTGTGGAATTGGATGTGCTAAGGTACATTACGTTTTTAGCATATTGACTAGACCGTCAGTGTGTGCCTTACACATGTGCATGTGCACATACAGGCACAGACATAAACAGGCACATACACACATACACACACACACACACACACACACACACACACTTTTATTAGATATCCAGATCTTTCTTCCAGAAAATAAGCCTTCCAAATCCTTGTTCTCAGTTTGTGCTGATAAGAGGAGCCAGTCTTCCCAAGGAGACTTAGAGGTGACTCACTACTGCTCTAGTGAAGCCAAGTTCCTTGTTGAAGACCATCTGGGATTTCTACCTCAGGGTGGGCTCCTTTAAGCTCTCTTCCTGTGTTCCCACACCATGCTCCCCTGGGCTGTTTTCTTGTCTGCTCTGGCCTCTTTGGCAGGGCCTGAGTTCATTTGGCCATGTACAGTGAAACTGTACTTGAACGATCTTTGTTTCTTAAAAAGTCATCTTAGCTTGGGAAATGTTGGCCACTGCTAAGAGTAAGCCCTCCTACTTGGCTGTGGGGTCTGACCAGCCCCCATCGCTTCCTCCAACAACAGGGGCTTTATGCTCTCATGCAAAAAGACCAGCTGTCAGCTTAGATTTCCCTAATCCAGCCCGATCCCAACTCAGCCAACCAACAGTCGCTATCTGGGGGAAGCCCATCTGTGAAATGCGGCAGTGCCCTTACTGGAATGACATGTCATAAAAATTAGTTTGGGCACTAATCTAAAGCAGCTTTGTGCTGAGTCGAGGGACTGCAAGGTCCCAGTTGGTGTCCTTCTCTTTGCTGAAGAGCTGGACCAGACAGACTAACAGAGCAGAGCATGAACACACCAGCAGTGCCCCACACCTTGCTAGTCACTCCCAACCTGGAGAGATGCCATCTTTACCACGCCCCTCAGTCCTCTCCACCAGGAAGCTCTGAGAGCCGAAAGGGTGTGGGTGAAAGGAAGTCCACTGTTTTGTGTGTAGTGCTAGTGGTAGGCAAAGGCCATGGAGGTCTTTTAACTGTTGGTTAACTTTAACAATCTATGGTTCAGTTTAAGGATAATGAGCTTTCTTAAGATTCTTCCTCTGTAACTGTTCCCTCTCACCCTGGGAAGAATATGTGCTCCCCAAACACATAGCTTCCTCTGACCTACGGAGGAAGACACGGTCTTTAGGCTGACATTTGCTTGAGTGGGATGGCCAAGGTGACTTTTCTGTCTGGCTGCCCTGCCTAACTCTTTGCTTCCGTCTTGGTTGCACGCACCCAGCACATTTCAATGCTGTCTCCTAACTTGCTTTCCCTGAACTCCACTTTCCTTGTAGTCTCCAATCCAGAGCTACAAAGAGACTCTGGTAGGTGCCCAAAGCAAGGACAGCCAATGGAAACTGATCTGACCTCTACTGTGCCTGCTCCCTTCCCAGTCTTGCTGAGCATGGCACAAGTCATTAAGGCTTGAAACAAGTCCCGGACTTCAAGGATCTTGACATGAGGAACTGACCTGCCCATACATAAAGACTATTACTCCTTTTACCCCTGTCTCTGGCAAGACATAGGGACGGTTCCAGTCTAGCAAAGCAGTTTCTCCCTGAGCAGTCCGGTTCCTACCATGTCTCCATGCTTGAGTCACACTTGTCCACTGCACAGTGACTTGTATGGAAGCACTGCTGTGTAGCCTCGTGGTGGTAAGGGTGCATTGTGCAGTTCATCAAAGATAGTTTTCCCTCAGACTGTCTGGCACCAGGCTGAAATTTTAAAAAGCTGACTAAGGTCAATTAAATTAAAAGGCAGATTTCATAGCAATGCTCTCAAGGGGACAAGGGTGGCCAACAGTCCTCTTTAACCCTTAATCGGCTGTATGGTGTACTTAATTTGTGACACTTCAAAAGAGTCACCATGCCAGAGTCTCCTCATCCAGTGGTGGAGCAGCCTAACCTCTACCAACATCACAGTGCCACCACCACAGCATCACCAACATCACAGCACTCCCACCAGCACAACAGCAGCACCAGCAGCAGCGCCACCACCATCATAGCACCAGCACCAGCACCACAACCACCATCACAGCACCACCACCATCACAGCACCACCACCATCACAGCACCACCACCAGCACAGCACTCCCACCAGCACAGCAGCAGCACCATCACAGCACCACAACCAGCATCAGCACCAGCATCAGCACCACCACCATCATAGCACCAGCAGCAGCAGCAGGACCACCATCACAGCACCACCATGCCTGCTGGATCCATACTAGGGTTTGCCTGGTTTGATCTTGTGTATCTCTCTTACATACTGATGGTCCTATACCCATACACACACTATACCCATGCACATACTGGAAATACAAAGTGGAATCCACGGGGTGGGGCAGGGGATGAAGACAGATAGAGACAGAGAGAGAGACAGAGAGACAGAAAGACAGAGAGACAGAGAGAGAAACAGAGAGACAGAGAGACAGAGAGAGGGAAGAGTGGGTACATGAAACTGGAAGGAAACATAGTGATGGTAGTGGGTGAGGAGGAATTGGAGGAGAGGGAAAAGGGTGGGATCAAACATACTGTATGCATGTCAATCATGCATGCATGCGTGCATACACACACTCACACACACACACACAGACACGTACACATGCACGTACACACGCACACATGCATACATTGTGCCACAGAATACAACTTTTGAACTATTTTTCAGATAATCCCAAAAGTATTTTCATACCTGCTCATATTCATATAATTTCTTGTTTAAACGCTTTTTGGAATTTGTCCTGGATGTATTGGTATTAGAAGCTTAGCGGTATGTATTCTTTAGTGAAATTCAAAAGGAAAGAAAATATAACACTTTCTAATTTAAAAAAAAAAAGAGTCCTTTTTTTAAAGAAGCACTTTCTTTGAACTAATTATGAGTATTTCCTGATTTCCCCTTCTTTTGTTGTTTCTGTTTCTCAAATCAGTCTTTGGGATAGCCTATGGTTTTGGCCACACCTTCATTTCAAAGCTGAGGGGCCTGTTTCATAGCTTGAGGGATCTGGAGAGCATTTTCTATGGGCTTTCTCCATCTCTAATAAAGTTGGGCAAGAAAAAAAAAGACATCTGTTGAATAAAACCATGCTTGTGGCATTGTATACGAAGAACTTGTGCATTTACCAACAAACCATGGAAATTCTCATGCTGTCTTGAAAAAAAATTACACAAGGCAGGCCTGGAGAGATGGCTTGGTGGCTAAAAGCACTGGCTGTTTTTCCAAAGGACCCTGGTCAGTTCTAGGCACCCACATGGCAGCTCACAGCTGTCTGTAACTCCAGTTCCAGGGGATCTGACACCTTCACGGAACACACATGCAGGGCAGAACACCAATGCACATAAAATAAAAATAGATAAATTATTTTTAAAATGATTACATGGGGCTGAAATTAAAACCGTGGGAGAAATGCGAAAACATTTTCTTGTTTAATTCATTTACTGACCTGTTAGCTTAGTTTGGACTCACCTGTCAATCAAGTGTACACTATTTCCCTAAGTTCTGGCATCCCCTTTAAGTGACCCCACCAGTCATTTTTCACAATGCATCTGATGCTTTTATGCTAGCATTCAGTGTCATGGGAAGAACACAGCACGAGACAGGGGATTGAGACCATGGACCACTTCTTAGAGTACTAAGATTTAAGTTTTAGAATGATATTTAGCTGGGTATAAAATAAGGGGTGGGGGACAGATATTCCCAGTGAGCATGAAAAGATGTCTGCTCAATAAGGACACACCTCAGTATGCCTTGGAACTAATGTATCTTCATTTCAATGCTGTTTCCCTCGCTTGACTTGCACACTTGTTATTTAGCACTTGCTTAACAAAATTAAAGTGAGTCAGTATATCTCTCCAGTATTCCCACTTTTCCTATTTAATTTTAGGCTCCTTGGGAGAGAGACTGTGTCTTATTTCTAACTCAAGGCTACCAGATATGCTGCTCCAATCGACAGATCATAAAAGGGGAAAGAGATTAGGAGAATGTAAGCACTGGTGAATACATTGTGACAAATCAGGCCAGAGTCCTGGAATGAACTGAGAAAGAGAAAGATAGAGTTGTGTCTGGTGCCACAAGCCTGCCATACCAATCACGTGGGAGGCAGAAGCAAAGGCATTGTAAGGTCAAGAACTTCCTGAACTACAGAGCGCATTCAAGACCAAGCCCGGCAACCTAGTGGGACAGTGTCTCAGAATAAAATAAAATGGTTGGTGATATAGCTCAGGGTAGAGATGGTGCAGCATGACCCCTTGAGTTAGATTCTCAGTAATGAGGGAGAGAGAGAGAGAGAGAGAGAGAGAGAGAGAGAGAGAGAGCACATTTATAATTCTGGCATTGGGGAAGCATAGAGGGGGTTTGCTGGCCAGCCTGCCTAATCTGCTTGTAAGTTCCAGGTTAATGAGGGAACCTGTCTGAAAAAGCAAATGACATTTGATAGCATCTGAGCAGTGGTACCTAAGGGTGACCTCAGACAACTCTCCCCCTCAAAACACACACACACACACACACACACACACACACACACACACACACACACACTGAACATGCACAATATCAAATCAGTAAGTAGCAATTTCTCTTGGGTGTTATTCAGTGTAAGTGAAACCATAACATCAGTTTAAAAGTTTGAAAGAAACAGACCCAAAATATACAACATCAGTATGGGACATGGGCAAGTGAAGGACACAGCCTGGGCCCAGCAGGCTTCAGCATGTGTGGTGGGACAGCACAGTGTTGGCAGACTGAGGCTGGGATGTCTCTGGTCCCAACTGACTGTATTATCCTATCAGGAGACCCCAAGAGTGCAGAGAACTGGGAGGGTGGCTTCGTTAGGCTTCCTGTTTTAATTTTATGTGAGTTGACTTTAAGCCTCAATATCTGCACCAAGGAAGGTACAATGCAGCAAGTGAGTTCTCAGCACAGCATTCCTGTGAATGTCACCCTTGTCTTAAGTCTCTGTGACGAGATCACAAGACTCAGGTCAGATGGACAAAAAGAACACAGGACTTTGGCAGCAGAATTCTAGACTTTTCTACCAGCTTCTCTAAGATTCATGAAGAAGCAGAGGATGATCTAGGAGGGGGCACTCATGAGGGGGGTGGGGACAAGGGTTGGAGAGTGGAGAGAAATATGAGCCAGGTACAGTGACTTTCATGTGTTAAGATGACACGATGAAACCTATCATTCTGTATTCTAAAAAAATAATTTCATTTGAAAAGAAAATTAGTCAGACATGATGGCTCATACCTTTACTTCCTATGCTTGTTGATGCAGGAGGATTGTAGTGAGTTCCAGGCAATCCTGAGATACAGGATGAGTCTATATTTAAGAAGAGGAGGAGGAAGAAGAGGAAGAAGTAGAGGAGGAGGAAATGGAGGAGGAGAAGAACTGGCTTTATAGAATTGACAGTGAAAACATTGTGTATTCTGCTATAATTTCAAAAAGAAATATGACACAAATCATGAAAGTAAACAAAAGGACAGTGCATACTGTTTCAACATGTTGCCATGTTGTAAAGGACCAACTGCAGATTATCTGTTGAGAACACAACACAGTAAGGGATAGTTTCAGTTGTTCTGGATTTATTCTGTTTTGTTTTGTTTTGTTTGGTTTGGTTTGGTTTGGTTTGGTTTGGTTTGGTTTGGTTTGGTTTTTTTGAGACAGGGTTTCTCTGTATAGCCCTGGCTATCCTGGAACTCACTCTGTAGACCAGGCTGGCCTTGAACTCAGAAATCCGCCCGCTTCTGCCTCCCAGAGTGCTGGGATCACAGGCGTGCTTGTTCTGGATTTATTATCCTGCCTGACTTCAGTTAGCCTGGTGTCTAAACATGTCCCCTTATTCAGATTCTGTCTGCAGGAGTACATGTATGTATGCGTGTGTGTGAACATTCATTCATTCAGGTATGTGTGCATTTGTGTGTGTGTGTGTGTGTGTGAATCCTCATGGTCTCTTTGAGGCTGGATTCAGTATTGTGTTTATGTTTTCATTGATAAATCAAACAAAATTTTGACAGATGTTCCCTCTATATTTATATGAATTCAGTTCTTAATTGTTTTGAAAGTTGTAGCTTTATAAACTGTAGGAGTCTGATGATATGACAGGCGTCCTGTGGTGACTGAGAAAAGCACCGTGTCATCTGGAATCAGCACCTTAGAATCATTCAGTTAGCATCTGTAATGTTATGCAGTGTGTTTTGTACCTTTCCGTCCACAGGTGCATTAAGAGAAAAGCACCAACAGGGACTGGCATTTTGTAAACCATTAAGCAAGCCAAGAATGGGGTCAGTCATGGGGAACAGAACTGAACAATTTTCTAATTGGCAAGAAATGTTTGAAATGTTCTACTGTCCTTCAGAACTAGTCTTCCTTACAGCCATGAGCATGTGAAATCCTTGCAAACTTTCCAGTCAGGAAGCATTTCCAACAGAAAGGGAAACTTGGAGGAAATGTATCCATGGGGAAAGGCTACTTCCTTATTTGTGTCCCAGAAGGACAGGACACTTGGTGTATCAGCATTCTCATCATTGTCGTCCACCACTTAAATCTCAATAGAAAATTGAAATATTATGGGAATATAGAGGCACATTTGCCTCTATATGTTTCTTGGTTATTCCTAGCTAATTAACTTTCAAGGCTCAAGGTACACTAGAGTCTATTTTGTAAGGACCCTAAAATATCTGAGTTAAATTTTTCCAAAGAAATCTTGAAATTAGCCAATATAGTAACTCCAATTATTTAAGAGATTTACCAGAGAACTGAGCAGGTTTGCATACACATTTTCCATGTTCTTAAAATATGTTTATTGAATACAGAGAGTGCACATGTGTATTTGTAACAACGGCTGAAGAAATAGAGGCCATGAATTTGACAGGGGAAGAGTTGGAAGGAGAAAAAGGATTCAGGAATTACATTTTAATTAATGACATTTAGGTTAGTTGATTTTGTTTCTCAGTTAACATTGGGGTAATCATTCTCACAAATCCATTTATCACAAATTAGTCATCTCTTTCTTTGTTTCTTTGTTTCTTTCTTTTTTCTTTGTTTCTTTTTTGGTTTCTTTATTTCTTTCTTGGTTTGTTTGTTTCTTTTTCTTTCTTTCTTTCTTTGTTTCTTTCTTTCTTTAAGATAGAGTGGCCCAGGCTAGCCTCCAACTTACCATCTTCCTGTCTCAACTTCCTCAGTCCCGGAATTATAAGGGCATGCCATGACATATAGATTTTACTGAGTCTTAATAAGTTAGATGCTAGCCAGCATCAGTTACCTTCATTTGAAAGAATGAAAACAAAACTTTACCTTGGGCAAAGCTAATTTTTACAAAATACTTTCTAATATTGATTTTTATTGATTTTATTTAATTAATATTTTTATAGAGATTTTATTTCCTTTATTGAGAAACTTAAGTCTTGGGTACATCAAAACCAATTTCTGGGATGGGGGAAAAAAACAGAATCCACAATAGAAAAAAAAAGTTATCATCTGGGCCACAACAAAGCCCAGAGAATATAATTAATATATTTTTTTAACTAAAAACAAAATAAAACAACAACAACAACAAAATCTTCTCTTTTTACTTGGCCATGTCCCTCAGGAAGCCCGCAGAAGGTCTAGAGCCACGGTCATATGACCACCCAGGCAATGTGTTCAGTGATGCAGAACTGGAGCAGGAATAATAAATGTCTCCCTTGGTGAATGATTCAAATAAAACCAGATTGTCCTTGGGTTCAGTTTCATCCCTGGGCAGACAATAAATCATTCCACTGGCTGGGTATGGAATATGCCCCTTGGAACAGATTCCACGTGATTTAAGTTCCTTCTCTCCAGAGAGCGCCTTTGGCAAGGCTTTCTCCACACACAGGTGAAAGGCGGTTTTCACAGACAGAAAGCAAGCTCAGGAGTCTTTCCTGCAAAGAACCATCACAGATGGCAGGACTTCTGGAACCTAACAGCTAACACTCACTCAACAGAGGAGACCAAGAGTTGTGTGTCTCAAGGAGCCCTCCAAATGGTTCTCGCACAGACCCACTAACAAGGAGAGTCTGGGGGATCATAGAACAAGAAAAACACAAATGACATTCCCCAGAAAGCACTGGCTTCTCACAGAAGAAGGTCGAAGAGACTCACACCTCTTGGAAGGAAAATTATACACGGAGTTTCAAAGATGGCCTTGCCTTAGCAGGGTTTATTATTGTGGCCAAATACAATGGAGCCCACTGCTCTGAATACATTTCAATTGCAGGCCAAAAGGGAGAAGCCTTCCTTAAGGCGAGCAGCTCTGGCACATCCACAGGGGCATGTCATGTCGGCACATGGACACACGCTCAGAGAACTCTGTGCCAGGCTTTCATATCCAGCCTGGAGACTTTCCTTTTTACAGACAGACAAAGAATTGTGACTTCGGTTAAAGACAGGGTTGCTTGCTCCCGCGTTGAGACCTGCTGGCCTTTACTATCTTGGCTAAACCCGGGTGGGTGGTTCCGGTGTTCCGCAGCAGCCCCTCCCTCCCTGCAAACTGCAACAAGAGCTTTCATCTCTTAACGCTGTACAAAGTTGATTTCTTTTTGCCCTCGAGGGGAGGCCTTTATTAGTCTCTGCTGACTGGAGTGAACTGACCTGCTTAAGGTCCACCGGGAAAGAGTGCCCAAACTGGATTCGCCACATCGGAATCTTTTGGAACAAGTCCCAGGCAGGCCCTGGCTGTGGAGGACACAGAGGCTGTGTTTTGCGGCTGCAGTTAATCCACTGCGATCCACATGGTGGTTTATCTGTTGGGTCACCTCCCTCCTACAAGGCTATGCGTTTTGATTTTCTTTTTTTTCTCCCTGTGTGAGCTAGATGTTACTACCTCTGTGGCATTTTTTGATCTTGTCAAATGTTAACGCTTTGGACCGAAGTTACCGCAGGAAGCTGTGCCCGGCCTCACAAAAGTCAGATGGAGAAATTCCAGTCCTGCGGCAGGGTACGGACACGTCTCACACAGAGTTGTGACATGTCTGTGAACTATGATTGTGCGAGTGTACAGATGGCTTTTCCTACAGAGAGGAGTAGACTACAACATGCCTCTTCTTTAGTATGAGCTTTGAGGTTTTCGTTTTTTTCATGCTCACTCATAAAACAAAACAAGACAAAACCGTTTGGTTTCAACCCTAGGACAAGGGACTGAGGTGTGTATTTTACATACAAAGCAGACATGGCCTCCAGGTTCTCCCAGCATCCCTCAGTCCTACCTGGCATACCCTGTCCCTAACCCTGAACTTTCCAGCCCACAGGCTAAACTGTCCTTTCCCCAGAGGCTCTGTCCTAAATAATCCAGATATTCTCTCTCTCTCTCTCTCTCTCTCTCTCTGTCTCTCTCTGTCTCTCTGTTTCTCTCTCTCTTATGATTTATTTATTTTATGTATATGAGTGCAATTACAACTGTCTTCAGACACACCAGAAGAGGGCATCAGATCCCTTTACAGATGGTTGTGAGCTACCATGTGGTTGCTGGGAATTGAACTCAGGGCCTCTGGAAGAGCAGTCAGTGCTCCCAGTTGCTGAGCCATCTCTCAAGCACCCGCCCCCTTCTAACTCTGTGTGTGCACTCTCTCTTTTTTCTCCCCCCAACCCCTTCTCTCTCTTCATAGCAACTTCCATGGCCTCCTTCCTTGGGACCAGTGGACTCAATGAGAGCAGCTTCCCAATTATATTAATATATAATTAAAATAACCTAATCCGGCTTAAACTGGTTCATTTCACCAGTAGAGAAATAACTTATTAAAAACAAAATCCAATTTTGGACTGAGGATGTAACTTTGTAGAATCCTTGCCTAGAGCACATGAAGCCCTGGTTCAGTCCCCGATGCCACAAAACCAGATGTGGCGGCAAACTCCTATCATCTCCACACTGTCCCTCCTTAGGTGGAGCCCAGCTGTTCTAGCCTGGCTGCCTGTCTCAGTGAGAACTGACTGCATTAGTTGTTTTATTGGCTGCTGTACTTAACCAGGTCTCTCCTCAGAATCCTTAACGACATGACATTTCCTGGACTCACCTTGCAAATGGCTAATCAAATTCTGCCTGTCTCAGGGGCTGCTTCAGAACCAACAACTGGAGAGTGCCTGTGATGATGGAATTGTTTAAAAACTATACTATACATTATATATGTATAGTATATATAAAAACTATATTATGTATAAACTATATATATATGCATATATAAGCTATTTATAGGTTTATACTACCTATAAACTGTTTTATAAGAACCCTAAAATCATTGAACAAAGGAGATTTGTGCTCTAATGAAGCTCCCGGACTAAGGCTCTATATTCCCAGGAGTTAGAAAAGTTACAATCTGCAAGGTTATACGCAGAGTAGAACAGTTCCCATGAAATTGCTGATTTGATTGGCCATTTGACTTATACAAATATCAATCTCATATGAGTTAAATTTAATCTGGGGCCATTGTCATTGGGTTTGAGTTTCTATTTAATAAGGTGCCACGTTCTTGCCAAGCGGCGGAAGGAGCCACATGTGTGGCAGCAGCTGGGCTATGCTCAGGCTCCAAGAAGCCTGCAGGACAGGGGAAGTGGGCGGCGTCTGCTCAAGCCAAAGTTTCCGAGAAGAATACAGTGTTCATCTCAATCCCCAGGGAGCAGAACCTGGTCCCATGGCTCCAGAAATGTCAGCTTTATTCCAGGCAGCTGTGCCCCGCTGTAATAAAGGACACTTTCACACCGAATGGGGCAAATGAGAAGACAGCCTCGGTGTCTCCCAAATCTGACAATCTCAGGGATGCAAATGAGGATGAAAGGGGGTGGGGGGGTTCCAGTGAGCCCAGGGCCAAATGTTTTCTTTTGTTCAGTTCTTAGGCTCACAGGGAAGATGAAGATCCTTCGTGGGTTTTACACATTTGTGCTGTCCCTTAGGACAGGAGGGCCTCCTGCACCCATAATTTTATATTAGGTATTGTCACCAGCTCTGCTGACAGTGTGGTGGCTCTTGCTGTCCTTCCCAGCACAGTCCAGGAGGTTCTTAAGAAACACCTATCCCCTTCGCCTTGCTGGCCCTCATCTGATTCCATTTGAGTGTATTTGATTTTTTAAAAAGTATGTAATGTATATGCATGCTTGCTTGCATGCATGCGTGTGTGTGTGTGTGTGTGTGTGTGTGTGTGAGCACGTGTGTGTGTGTGTGTGTGTATGTGTGTGTGTGTGTGCACTGTGCACACACGCATGCAGATACCTCATCATGCATCCTTGTGATGAGACCAGAGGTTGATATTGCATATCTCCTGTCTCTCTCTATGAGCCCTCCTAAGATCCTGGGAGACAGGATTTCCCACTGAACTTGAAATCGCTGCTTTTCCTAGATCAGTTTATCCCAAGGCCCCAGGACCCACCTGCCTTTGTGCCCACGGGAGTCATAGGCATGTACCACTAAGCCCACCTTCTTTGTGGGTCTAGCATTCTGACCCACATGCTTGCTGAAATTATGTGTGTTTTCTTTTATGTTTTTGCTATTTTCTTCATGTATGTCTTTTTAGTTTACGTAAATTTTGCTGTGCTACAAATATTGTAATGGCTTAACATGGAGAATATATAAAAGCACTCTTTAACCAGAAGTCAGAAAATTCAAGACAAAAACGGGCAAGTTGTTTGTTGTTGTTGTTTGAGGAAAGTCACAAGTCACAGGAGAGACAATCCAACTGAAAAAAACAAAGAATCCAGAGAAAGTCAGAGCAAATACACACTGCTTTGTTCCCACCAAACTTATTCCCTCCCTCTTTGCCCTCCATAAATTTGTTTATCTTAAATTAGTTCCATTTTTCTTAACTTATTATTATTATTATTATTATTATTATTATTATTATTATTATGAGTATAGGAGGTGGCAGCTGTGAGGTACAAGAAGGATGGCACGTTCGTGCCGAGGAGCACTTGCGTAGGTTGGAAGACACCTGAGGGGTGGACTCTCTGCTTCCACCATGGATTCCGGAGACAGAACTCTGGTATTTGTAGGTGAGTTTTTGCTACACTGCTTTGGCTCTTGGCAGATCATAAGCACACATCTGCCCAGGAGCTATTTTGTATCCACAAATGAAACACACACACACACACACACACACACACACACACTAGCTTATTTTTAAAATGCCTTGGCTACCTCAAAGGCTGGGCACTCCTAAACCTTCCCCTGCTTCCCCAGGCCCAATCAGAAGTGGCCAGTGGCCACTCATCCCAAGTCTCACATGGTTCATTGGCTTTATCTCCTAACGCTACTGTGTCCCATTCTTCTCCCCCTAGTCATGGTGATTCTTGCTTCTCTCTCTGTCCTCACTTGTGCAACCTTAAGGGTCCCACTCTGTACCCAGCCATTGGCCAGTGGCATCCTTATTCATCAGTCACAAACCAAATGGGCCAAAGACCTTTAGAATTTGGACACACGGATTCCCGATTGAATCGAAGCACTAGCACCAGTCTACAACAGGGGCTCAAGGCTTTCACAGAAGATGGCCAACCATGAGGCATCTTGTTGACCCAAGTACTGCATTTCTAAGTGTACATAGTGTAAAGTGACTATCTGTGCATACACATATAAAAATATAACAGAATGTCTTACTTAGGGTTTTACTGCTGTGAATAGACACCATGACCAAGGCAACTCTTACAAGGACAACATTTAATTGGGGTTGGCTTACAGGTTCAGAGGTTCAGTCCATTATCATCAAAGTGGGAGCATGGCAGTGTCCAGGCAGGCATGGTGCAGGCAGAGCTGAGAGTTCTACCTCTTCACCTGAAGGCTGCTAGCAGAATACTGGCTTCTAGGCAGCTAGGATGAAGGTCGTAAAGTCCACACCCACAGTGACACACCTGCTCCAACAAGGCCACACTTTCTAATAGTGCCACTCACTGGGCCAAGCATATACAAACTATCACACAGGACATGCTGGAAAATGCAGGGTTTGAAAGTAAAATGGAGACAAGAAGTAAATGAAGGTTCCAAGGATCTGTTCTCGAGCACAAGGCTGATGTCTCTTGGGCCAGGCAGCACCAGCATCCACCTAGAGAAGCATTGTATTTCTAGTCTCTAATTCTTCTTTCCCCTTGTCCAAATACTCCAAATGGCTTCATAAGAATCAGGAAACCTCACAGAACTGGAGTTAATGGAGCTAATATAATAATACCAAACTGCTGGTCAACTGCAGAGAGGAAGACTAAGGTGGTGGTTTGTCTCACTTGGAGCCTCAGTTTACCAATATCTCCACCCACCCCTAGTTCTCATCTGTTACTTCCCTCTCTGGGCTGTCACAAATTCATTTGACCTTTCAGTTTTCTCATTCTCATACTTAGAAGGGGACATGAAGCCACGGATGCCCTGTGTTTTCTGAGGCTGCAGGAAGGAGGAAGTCTGTGCTTGGGGTGGAGGGTTTCCCAGACCCTGTCTGGCTTCCCAAGATGAACGTGTAGAAGGAAGAGGGACAGAGACTCACAGAACTAGGCTTTGTCTCTGCCCCATCACAGACAGGTCCTGACTGTCACTCGATCACATATCCCCACTTTATCAGCATCAGCTGCTAGGGAGGAAGAAATGCTCAAGGGTATCGAGGCCCCAAGGTTTCATCCAATGCCAGTATTCCCAAATTCTACAATTCTCCCTAGCATCCATTACTCACTGGCTGGCTCTGGAAATGTTGTGGCTTAAGGGTAGCTGCTAGTACCCTAATAGGGAAAGGTTAACCTCCTCCTGTCTCAGAATAATGACCCCACATGACTTACTCCAGGAATCCTTCTCCTCTGAAGGGTCTCACTATGTCCTTTTATGTGAATGAGAAAAGAACACAAATGTGTTCCATGGCCCCAAACTATATCTTCCAGCAAATATCAAAGAGTAAGTCACAGAATCAAAGAAACAAAAAAGTTACTACTCAGTCACCCTCTAGTTCATCTTCATAGTTCATCTTCAACTATCACCCTTAATCAAAAGGAAACAAAATAAATAAACCAGAATGTCCATTTGGAATCAACCATCACACGCAGTTGCCTCTGGTTACGCCTTCTGCATTTCTACCTAACAGCATCACCCTAGCTCCTGCCCTGGTCTTTAGTGACTCTAGGCATTCTGCCCCAGGCATTCTGCTGTCTACTACCCTGGAAATTCTGGCTTCTTTTGGGCTATCTCAGTTCCTGATAGATAATGCAACTTTATGATGGTCTAGGACCACTAGGGGAAATTGTATTGCCCAGCACAGAAAACAACTCAAAAAGGTATTCAAGCCTAGAATGATTTTTATAACCCATAGGCCAAACATCCTCATGGTAAATTTCTATTTCTCTTTCATTTTATTTTTTAATGATTTATTTATGTATTTTATACTTATGAGTATACCACCATTGCTCTCTTCAGACACACCAGAAGAGGGTACCAGATCCCCTTTTAGATGATAGTTAGCCACCATGTAGTTGCTGGGAATTGAACTCAGGACCTCTAGAAGAGCAATCAGTGCACTTAACCGCTGAGCCATCTCTCCAGTCCTCTATTTCTCTTTCCTTGGCCTACATCCAATTGACTCTGTCCCAGAAGAGAGCCCTTCCTTTCACTCTGGCCTCAGATTCCCTCAATGTGGCTCCTTTCATGTTGTTTGGTTTGCTTTAAGTAGACTTTAGTAAACAGTAGGCTGTCCTGGAATCCAGGCTAATGCTGAATTCAGAGCAATCCTCCTGTCTCAGTCTTCCAAGTGCTGAGATAACAGTTTTGAGTCACCACACCCAGTGTGGTGTAAGTCCTCAAGCCATCTATCCCTGCTATATGCGGAACTCCATTTCTCTCTTTCCTCACAAGTACCCTGGCCAGAGGTGGTCCCACCCCCACCCCTACACAAGACATTTGCATGCCCTGGTCACATGCCCTTTCACACCCTCCCCCTCTTCTGCCCATCCTGATGGCTTTAATATGGACTTAAAATAGACTTTCTCTAGTGCTCATTTCATAAGAAGCCTCGTTGATATTTTATGGTCAGGAAAAGTTCTTTTGTTACATGTATAGACACACACACACACACACACACTAAAAGATCAGATTTTCTTCAATGATTGTAAAGTTCTTAGTTTAATCATTTTAAAGTTCTTAGTAGCCTGTGCCCTGGACTACTCGCTGCCGACCCTACCTGTCCTTGGGGGTTGGCGAGGGGCTTAGAGACCCAGACTCGGGGAGCAGGTAAGAAACACTGCAGCAAGCTCATCTAAGCTTAATTGGTTTTAATACCCTCCACCTGTGCTCCATTGGTTCCAAGAAAGCATCTCTTCTAAACAGCACTTCCCGATGGACTGGAATTGTCCGCACCAGCAATCCTTGGTCTCTCAAGCAGTCCTCAGTTAGGTCCTCCGGTAGGAGATGCTTTTGCAGCTGCCCACAACCAGCATTTACATAGAGGCAGCTCTGACTCTACGTTCTTGCTACAACTCTTGAACCCAATTTTGACTTGAAAGCTGGGGCTGGAGATGGGGCTCAGCATAAATCCCTGAGTTCAGTCCCCAAGCCCTGCTTAAACTAGGTACCTTCGTGTACCTCAAGAACTCAAGACTATGGAGACGGGAAGTTCAGAAGTTCAAAGCTTTCCTTGGGTTTGTCATGAGTTTGAGGCTAGCCTGGACCATATGGAATCCTCTCTCCAAACAAAATTTTTCTGAGGTAGGGCCACCTCTTGGGTGTCTGAGTTCTATAGCTAGAAATTCTCTGTCTCTTGAAATATCCCAAGATGCCCCAAAGAACAGCAGCACCATTTTTTTTTTCTTTTCTCCCCCACTCTGAATTTTTTTTAAATGGAGAATTAGGGATCTGAAGAAATCTGGGTGAAACTGGAAATGACAAGTGTATGAACTTATGACATGACTGCTCCTGGGTATAGTTAAGGGGAATGTTTGTATTGTAGATATGAGAGAACAGTCAGAGAAATCAGGAAGAGTCAGGAACAGAGAGACAAATAGATGGGATGTGGCTGGACTTGATCTTTTGAGCAGTGGTGGGAGTAGGAGTGGGAAAACCTGCCGAGGACAAAGATAGGATCTAGAGAGAAGGGCAGGAGGGGAGAAGAAAAGCTGTTATGAAATATAATGCAGTGGCAGGTGGGCAAGTGGGTACCTGGCAGCCCCATGCCCAGGTGCCCCCCTCCTCAAGAAATCACACCGTGCCACAGGCCTGGTGTAAGAGAAGTTTATTTGGGAAGGGAGGGGAGTGGGGACCTGGAGAAGTGGCAGAGGCAGACAGCCACAAGGGCAGAGAAAGTGGGGATAGAGAAGGACCAAAAGAGGGACAGAAAGAGAGGCTGGCCTGGAACACGTGAGAAGAGAATGAGAGACAGAGAAGGGGTTAGAGAGAAAGAGGGGGGGGGGGACTGGGGTAGCAATCAGTCGTCTCAAATGCTGCCAGGCACTGGGGCAGGAGGTAATGGCGGCAGGTGGCGAGTAACTGGGTGGTGAGTTGCTAGGTCCCTGTGAGGGGTCTAGCCAAATTGTCTGTGAGTCAACAGTAGCTGAAAAGGCAGGTTCCTAAGGAGAGGTGAGTGAGTGGGGGTGGGGCTGGGGTTGGGCTTGAGAAGAGCTCAGAAGACCTTGAGGGCTAAGAGGACTCTGAACCTAGTAACCGGCGCTTTTGGTACTGAGGGAGCCCAGAGGCCATCGTGTGCTTTGGTATGCTAATGACTGCCACAGGTGGTCATCTGTCCCTTCTGCTAGTGGTCAGGGAAGGTGGCTTTCCAAGTTCCCAAGGAAAGCAGCCTTTTGTCTAACTGCCTGAATCTGGGAAAAAGGAGTTTCCTTTGGACCAGACAGAGAGATGGTCCCAGAAAGGACTTTGGGAACACACACATGGGTGATTCACATTTTATCTGAACATCGGATTGGAGCTGGTGAGAAGAAACCATGTATTTAATTCAACCATTCCATCTTTAGCTTGCTGAGTTTTCTTTCTTTCTCTTTTTCCCCCTTAATTATTTCCCCCCCCCCTAAAAAGGCTTTTGGAAAATTGGGACACCATTCCCAAAGGAGATGGGAGTTCAGAGATCCAATTGGCCTTTCCAGTATGGAAATCAAATAGCAAGTGGGTCAGGAGAGATCCCATCCTGCTATTTATAGCTCTCTTGAATAACCCCGCAGGGAAGCAAGGACAGAAGAAAAGCCCTCTGCATTCCAGACCCCAAAGTAGAAATGCTAATTGTGAAAAAATGTAAACAAAAATTAGTCAAGGGAGAAGGATGGTGGAGAGAGGTTTCCCAGCGGCAGAGGTGACAGTTAGCTTCTCTAGCCAAAGACTTCAGTTCTAGAGCCCCGCAGCCATGTTCCCTATCACACTCCCACCACGCTGGCTTCTCCCTTTCTTGTCTGCAGCCTTAACTTCCTGGCATCTCATCTGTTCTTCAGGGAATCAGTCTGGTACTCTGGCTGCTTCCTAGAACTTCCGGTCCACTAAGAGTTCAGTCCAAGCCCTTTCTGACCTCATCGTTGAAGCCAAGATGAAATAATCCAACATATGTGCATGGGAATGACAAGGAGAACTATCTATGCAAGAGCAAAATCTTACTTATCTGAATAATGACTTTCCATCTTTGGCTAGTGTAGACAATCTGACCTTGGATTATCCTTCTCCTTTTTAAAGCATCCCTAGAGTTCCCACCATGTCCAGTTAGCAATGTAGACAGAGGAGTCACAGCCCGGAGCCCCTGTTGACACTGTCTCAGGTAAGCACCTGAAAATTGTGGCATTACAAATGGGGTTCTTGGAATGCGTCTTGAGGAAATCTCACAGAAGGGGGTGATCCACAGTTCCTTCGAGGAGAAATCGGTGAAATCATCAGAAGCAGAAATCGGTGAAATCATCAGAAGCCGGTAGCTGT
Organism: Apodemus sylvaticus; assembly: GCF_947179515.1. Taxonomy (NCBI): domain Eukaryota; kingdom Metazoa; phylum Chordata; class Mammalia; order Rodentia; family Muridae; genus Apodemus; species Apodemus sylvaticus. The sequence continues at coordinate 48,360,487 of NC_067487.1, forward strand.
GGTGAGCAGTGGTAACTGGACATGTAGGCAGAGTTAATTAAGATGACATACATTTGGGAGAATGACTGAGGAAGTGGGGCTCACGCTGAGACAAGTCATGGCTGGCTAAAGGCAAAGACGGCACAGAAGAATAGGCTGCTCATCCCAGACAGCAAAGAAACTCGGAGGGTCTGTTATAAGAAGACCCCAGCACGCTGTGGGGACACACGAGAGGCCAGTACAAGACGTAAACTTGGGGGTCAGTGGGAAATAGAGTGGTATGTGTAAACACAGCCTGTGAAAACATTTCTAATTCAATTACTTGTGAAAAGTTATCTGACTTTTCTCAGTTGGCAGCTGTTTCTGCCTGTTTGTGAACCAAAATGTCAAGATTTTGGGGGGGCGCAGAGGTAAAATTTTAAAATAAACATTAAAATAGAACAAATAAAATAAAACCTATCAATGATTTCATTGCTATACGACTTGATACTATACAAACTGATTAACTCTCCCACCCTTCTGAAAGGAGACGGATGGGGTAGGGAGGGAATCCAGAAGGAGTGGAAGAGAGCCCACCGCAAGCACAGCTCCTACAGGCCTTCCTCCTCAGTTTTCTCTCTGGCTCTAATTAGAAGAAAGCCTATCTTTCATAGATCTGCTTTTTAAAGGAACATAAACAATGCTTCCCAAGTCCCCAAGGGCTTGTGCACATTATTTTTAAAGCTGAAAACACACAAAAATCTGAGAAAAACACAATGAGAACCATGGTTTGACCAAGAAACTATTCCAACCCAGTGCTAATATGTTTTTCAGTGCTCCCAGATTCCCTCCTCCCAGTGGGAATGCTAGCAAAGTGTGCATCTTATTACAGTGCAGTCAGGAGTTTTTACCTGTCTTAACTCTGCCAAAGGGGGTAGCAGGCAGGAAGGAATAACTCCTTATGTAACAATCACCAAGAGAACTGTATCTGAACTGAGGTGAAACCTTGCCATTCCAGGGGCTGGGGCCAACAGCCATTTGTTTTTTTCCATACACAGTAAGTTTTCATTGCCTAGGAGTTTTCCAGGTTTCTTTCTATATGAGATTCCTCACAAAGAGCTTGATAGGAACAGAGGCATCTTTCATGATGCTAAAGCAGCCTGAGTTCTAGGCAGGCAAGGTGCCTGCCTTGACGATTGATGGATGGCTGATTGGGCACAGAGCATGTACAGGTGCGTCTTCGTGTACAAAGGGTGTCTTGCCCGTGTTCTTGACACGGCACCATCTAGTGCTGCTCTGCAAACCTGTCCTAGTCTCATCTAGAGCCACCATCTGAAAACGTTTCTACCTAGAGCACTCATACTCAGATTCAGTGGGCACACCTATCGTGGACAATAAACACACAGGTGTTTGTGTGGTTTCTTTCTATGTGGGATTCCTCACAGTGGACTTCTCCAATAATTTGGAGTTGGCATTAGGGGTTTCAAGGAGCAGTGGTTGGGGGGGGCGTGAAGAATTGAGAGGAAGATTAGAACTTGCCCTTTTCTTGTCCAACATCTCCCCAATCCAGGAGACTTTCCATGTCTAGACAGGGAATACAAGACAAAATTGAGAAGGCAGCTAGTTTGGAAGCTGCTTCCTTCTAGATCTATCTTACCTTTCTGGGCCTCCCTTCCTCATTTATAAAGTGGTAAGTTCCTTCCAGTTCCACAATGCTTTGATTCTGTGATCACAAGGCACATCCTAAGGTTCCAGACAAGAGGGAGAAGGTTACATTTATCGGGTCCAAAGGAAACGACATCTCCCCAAAACTGGTGGTTACACAAATACCAGCATTCCTCAGAATCTTGGGAAGCTGGTTCCCTTCTACCAAAGGAGATATTCCGCTTATCGCTGGCAGAAGGCAGGAATTACTATCTGCGGTGCCTATTAGCACATCCTGGCCCCTAGGCTCCCTCACTGTCACAAGCACCCATTACACATTTCAGAGTCCAGGCTGGCCTTCAATCTCTCCTCTTCTCATCTCCCTCCATCCCAACTTCTCCAGCTCATGAACTCCCATCCTCCTTGTTTTCCTTATAACTCTAGTTTGGACTTTGCTCCTTTTCTTTTTTCCCTGTCTGTTGCCTGCCTTCCCTGGCTCCATCTCTAGCTCTTTCCAGTTCTCTATCCCCCCTCTTCACTCTGTTTTTTCTTTTCTCATGATCAGGTCCATCCTGCTAGTCATGTTCACTCTACTTACTTCTCTCTCTCTCTCTCCCTCCCTCCCCCCCCCCAGACTCTTCCAGATGCCTCTGGCTGTCCTCTCCCTCATATCTACAGGGAAAGCCTTCCCTTAACCGTGCCATGGAGTGATCGTGTCATCAGTTTATAGGATGCCCATCACGAATGTGCCCTCTGAGTCTAAGCACACATGCTCTAGGTAGAAACATTTTGAGATGATGGCCCTAGATGAGGCTTATGAAGGGTTTGCAGAGGGTGGTGTGTCAAGAATACCCACAAGCTGCCCTTTATGCACGAAGGCACACCTGAATGTGGTCTATGCCCAATCAGCCCTCCGTGAAGCAATCATCAAGGCACCTTGCCTAGAACTCAGGCTGCTTTAGCATCATGAAAGATGCCTCTGTTCCTCTCAGCCTTGATCTGACATGTTATTTTTCCCAAATCCCGTGAGCATCTTCCACCTCCTTTTGAGGCCCCGACGTTGTTATAACAAGGCTACCCCTTCCTAACTCACTCCCTGGGTATCTCTGAAAGCCAGGAAAGCACTTAGGAACCAGGGTCTGAAAGGGCAACTGTCACTCTGCTGTCATGCTAAGACCTCAACCCCACTTAATTTAGATTAAAATAGGGCAATCATTTTCATCAATCATCAGGCCGAATAAAAGGGAGTCTGCCTTCTCTTCGTAATTGCTCAGGAAACATTATAGGTAAATGGATTAAATCATAACCCAGGCTAACTCCCCTGCCTCACTCATTCTTTTCCTATTTAACCCTTAAACTTACTGTCTGTTCATATATATAAGACAAGAGATGACTGTATTCAGGTGAATGGGGAGGACTGTTTGCTGAATAACTTTTTAAATACATGCTGTGGCTGCCAAGAAGTTTGAGGGCAGGTTAGCTGCTTGCCATTTCTCAGGGTCACACAGTCTCTGAATTCCAAGGAAGGATTCAAGTAAGCCACATGGACACAGATAACCATATACAAATGTTACGTGTGTGTGTGTGTGTGTGTGTGTGATGTTGGCAGTGGCATGGAAATACTTTTCCTTTGATCATTTCTCAAAATCACTAGGACATGGCTATGTTTTCTGTTTGCCTGTAGTAGCAGCCATGGAGGCTCAGCACCTTAGTGGTAGCCTAGAGGATAGTAATGGGTGGATGCTGAGAAGCCTTTGTGAAAATCAATAAAGACCACCAGTACTTACAATGCCTCCCCAGTACAGCTTGGAGAAAAGAACTCTGTCCTTGGACATTTCTGCTTCTTCTCACGACAATTACACTCAGGTCGGCCTTGAACCCATATTTTGAACAGAGGCCAGTTCAAGGAAAGCCAAGCTGCTCCAGAGTCAATTATAAAAGCCACCTTTGAAAACAATCAGGGAATTGGCGGCTGCAACTCTATTCTTTGGCTAAAATGTCCCATGATCAATTTGTACTGCAGAATCTGATTACAATGTAACAACTTTGAATAAATTTGATCACAAAGTAAGATATTTTAAAATCCCTGTTTATTTTGCCTTTCCTTAACTGATTGCATCAAGCCACTGTCTTCTGTCTTTATAGCCCTTGATTTTGCTGTGCTTACTTGCCAAATGCAAATGACCGCACAGCAACATTTTCACATTGCCAGCCTTCTTTTCGTTACTTGTTCTGAAGTAATAATTTGAAGTTCGCCACTTTTCTTCTTGGCAGCCACAGCATGTATTTTAAAAGTTATTCAGCAAACAGTCCTCCCCATTCACCTGAATACAGTCATCTCTTGTCTGTTTCTTGTGTTCACGAATTGGATTTCACAAGTCCAACTCAACTAATGGACTGGTCCTCTTTCATTTGCCAAACACAGGGATGTCAGAGGTCTGAAACAGGTGATCATCTTAGCTCACGGTAAAAGTTGAGATCAGGAGAACTGGGCCTATTTTCTCTTTGTAAGGTGAGGAGCGAAGGCAGGTGCTAGGTGAGTTACACTGTAGCTCCCATGATAGGGTCAAGCTTACAGCTACTTCCTGCATTCAGCAAGAATGTGATGTTCTCCCAGCAAGGATGAAGCCATCTACCATGAAGAGGATTTCTAAGATGGAGGGGAGGAGAACAAGGTGCTTTTGAACCTCCCAGGGAAGAAGGAGGGGTGTGGCACAGCTGGGACTGACATGACCATGAATGGTAATGCTAGATGCAACAGAAATACTTCACTTTCTACTATCTCCAGTTATGACCAATTACACCTCAAAAGATAGAGCTCCCCTTATTGTCTTTGCTAATAATTCATTATCAAATCCTACAGACTTTCTGTAAGCTCATAGTGAAATGGCAAATGCTTCATTTCTTGACTGGGCCCTAAGGTCTTGGGAGAAAATGCCCAGATACAGGCCTCAGAAATTCAAAAAGCTGAAAAGAGACCCAACCTTTGAAGTTCACAAGGACAAATATCACATATGGTTCCTTGAAATCTGATTTATTAAAACAATCGAAAAGCCAATACCCCATAATTCTACCACTGACTGTACAGCCAGTATGAACGACAAATTCTCAACAGCACAAGTCATGGAAACATTTAGGTCAGAGTTACCCATCTAATGATTGGTGCAAAACTCCTTAGAAATTGGAAGATGCTCAAGCAGGGATGTCCTGTTCTTAGGAGAGCCCAAATCGATGTAAATGAAATGTTTCTATGCAGTTTTAATTAAGATTACAAAATGGCCGACATGGAGGCAAAATGGCTTCCAGTGACTAGGATTCACCACTTCCCATACCATGGTGGGTAGAACTGGGAACCATGGAGCTGAGTCGGTGGCCACGGAGAATGGGAGCTTACTTGGGAAGCAAGCACTCTCAATGGGATAACCTCCTCGCCCATCTCATGTCTCTCCTCATGTTTCTTCTTCTGCTTTCACCTTTGAGAGCAAGTCACCTTTTCTGTTTCCAGTCTCCTCCTTCTCTTTGGTAGAGCAGAATTCTAAGTCTAGAAAAGAAGATTTCCATATGTTGTTGTGAAGTAGCTTAAAACATTTGCATAACCCTACAGCCCTGGCACCTCTGATCTCCTTGGAGACCTCAGAAGTGGCCCAACGGCATCCTTCTGAGTCCTTTCCTTTGCTTTTGGCCTTGGGGGAGGCAGTCGTCATTCTTGGTGCTGCTCCTCTTCCCTGCCCTGACTTTAGGTTAGCTCGATGTTTCGACCCTGTCCAGACTTTTCTTTTTCTCTGCAGGTTGCTTTGGAGCTTCTGGGGTCTCTGCTTTGAGCTCTGGGATGCAGTCCTTAGCCTTTTCATGCCTTTACACACCCAGAGCTGCCTCTTTGACCTGCGCACTCTCTTCCTTCTTATTCTGACTTTCCCCATTTTCTTCTTTTTCTCCTTTTCTGTAAAAACGCCAAAGTTTATTATTTACAGTCATACTTTATTCTTTACTTGGCCAATCTAAGTGAGCATTTACCAGCTACTCATAAGGAAGGGCAGGGCTTGCTTTTCATTGTCCTGGGGAATATACTGGGCTTTCTAGGTGCTTCTTCTGGTGGGGTCTTCAGAAACTGAAACGATTGCAAAATTCAGTTAATCTTGCTAATCTTGTGTCTTGTTTCTTTTCTTTTCAAAGTCCCACAGAAGTACCGCACCTCAATGGGGTTTTTTTTCTGTTTGCTCTTTTGTTTCAAACTCCACAAAGACAAATAATCCCTTAGGGTCCCCAGTAGACTTGTAATGTGGAATACTTATGTAAACCACATTGACACATTTCCCAAATCCAGCTATGAGTAAAATCAGACATGGTATGAAATTTTAAAGTTCCTACATTTTACCAATAAATGGAAACTGGAATAAAAAAACAAAAAACAAAACTGAGAACTAAAGGCCAGAGTCAGCCACAGTCAGTTTCGAGGCTCACTGGGAGATCCAGTATCACAGCACTGATTGTTCAACTTTGGTCATATTCTGGGTCTTCTCATTGGTCTCTTCCCCAGAAACTGTCTCTGTATTTAGTATAGGAGACTTTCATGAAGTTGTTTTAGATGCTCCTACCAAAATGGAGCACAATAGAATTACATGTAATTGAAAATAAATACACTCAGTATCCTACCTCATTCCTGACCTTTGACCCAAAGCAGCCAGTCAGGCTTAACCCTCCCCAGCATCGCTCATCTCTCAAGACACAGAGGGTATTAGTATGTATTGATACAGTTTTAGGGAGCTATAAGGTCTCAAATGCAAGATATGTGAATTTTACTTTAGAGTACACATACACAAAAATGGAAGACAAATTGAATCAAGAAATGTATGGTGGTTTGAATAAAATTAGCCCCCACAGACCCACAGGGAATGGCACTATTAGAAGGTGTGGCCTTGTTGGAGTGTATGTGGCCTCATTAGAGGAAGTGTCTTAATCACTTTAGTTGGTGCATGTGGATCCAGATATAGAACTCACAGCTACTTCTCCAGCGCCATGTCTCCTTACACGCCACCACGCTTCTCATCATGATAATAATGAAGTAAACCTCTCAGCTGTAAGCCAGTCCCCAGTTAAATGTTTTCCTTAATAAGAGTGACCATGGTTATAGTGTCTCTTCACAGCAATAGAACCCTCAAATAAGACAAAGTGGTTTTGGAAAGTTATTTATATTGTCTGAATCTAGACTTCCTATCCTCACACTGCAAATGCCAAGAACTGTAGCATGAATTATAACAACAATCCCTTCTAAATGCATAGCACAGCTTTCAGGAAATACAGGGAAATTCCTAAGTGTCTCATGGATGAAGGGAACTGAAAGTCAGGTCAGAGTCTTTTAGAGTGTTTGTGGTTCGTTGGCTGATGGGTCGGGGTGCAGTGAGGAGACCGGGATGAATGGTTTTGGTTCTTAGTAATCTTGGAGCTTGGATGTTAATACCTATGAGGAAACAGCAGGGTAAAGGGCTTTATTATGGTCCAGGAAATGGAAGCTGAGACATTTCCAGCTTGGCACTCTAAAGCACTGAACTTTGTTGGAAACAATAAAGCAGGAGAAAAAGCCCAGCCTGGGACATCAGCTTCTGCCTCTCAGAGTTCTCAATAGAGACAAAAATGTTCCCTAAAATTTTATGTTTACAGGCTTCCCTCCCATGAGTTTCAGGTTGACTGCTTTCATGCATCTGTATAGTCTTAGAAACCTGAACTGAAAAATTCCATTAAATGTTGTTCTTGGGATACAATGTATCCAACAGAAATGAAGACATTTCAACCAGCAACTCTCTGTATGACCCACAAATAAAGCCCTGTTAAAGATAAACTCAGTCTAAAATTATAAACATTCCTTAAAGAAATAAAATTATACATAAAACAAGATTAGAACCTAATAACCTAAGGTTCTGGTTCCTAATTTGGCTATTACTAATAATTTAATGGATAAGGCTATAAAGGATAAATTCAAAACACAACAAAAGAAAAGTTAAAGGGAACAGAATAGAAAGATGAGGTCAGATTTGCATCTTACTCCATATATAAAATAAACCCAGACATGATGGAATCTAAATTTGAGAAAAAAAAGTTTAAAACTTTATAAAGTACAGGAGGATGTGGTTATGACATAAGTAGGGAACATTTTCTTATACTTGACACAAAAACCATAAAACATAAAGGAAAAGACTGATAAACTAGAGCGTTGGTTTTTTAAAATTGTGTAGAAAAAAGATATAACAAACCAAGATAAAAGGAAAAATCACATTTTAGGAAAAGATATTTGCATGCTGTACAAAAGTAAATCTTAGAAAGTCACAAGGAAAAGGTGACAACTCGAATAGAAATTGGTATTAACACCTTACAGAAGATGCAAAGCTGTTGTTTAATCAAGATACAAAGAATGTTACAGTTCTAAGTTCTGAGAGGATTGTAACCAGGAACAAAGATGGCAGCTCTGTGAGGAAGCAGAAACACTGATGCATTGTGGGTAGGGAAGATCTGTGAGGAAGCAGAAACACTGATGCATTGTGGGTAGGGAAGATCTGGGAGGAAGCAGAAACACTGATGCATTGTGGGTTGGGAAGATTTGTAAATAAGCAGAAACACTGATGCATAGTGGGTTGGGAAGATTTGTGAGTAAGCAGAAACACTGATGCATTGTGGGTTGGGAGCATAAGTTGGATCCACTATGTAGGAAAACATTTGACAACATCAACAAAGCTCAAGATGTCCATACAATCTGTCTCTCACATGTTCACAGGGAGACAAGCTGATAGACATATATAATTACCATGCTGTCTATGATTGTCAATCCTGGGACTGTGCCAAGTCTACTAAAAAATAACCAATATACATAACACAAGAGAGTGGGTTGTGTACTGGCATAAGTTCATCCATAGAAATGCCACACAGCTATTTTAAAATAAGAATTATCTTAGAAAAGTAAAAAGAATGTGAATGTAGTTTGGGTTGTCTTTGACTCACTGCTGGGCAGTATTTTGTCCTTTCAATAGTAAGTGCTTAGGTATCAAATTAGTGTTTGTACATTTGAAGTATCTCATCTCTGAAAACAGTTTAGGAAAAGCTTGCATCTGAGTAGTGAGTAATCTAATTAAAGCCTAAATAAATCCAGCTCTGGGCCTTCAGCATCATTAGAACAGGTTCACTGACAGTAATTATTTACTGATTGTCTGTCTATATACAGTAAGTGCGGTGCCAGATTCACATAAAACATCAGTTGAACCTTGCTCTATGGCACCAGCCTGAACATATTATATCTAACAATGACTGAGGAGGTCCTTGTACTTTGGTCATGAATTCTGGCCTTGGTCATTTAATAGGACCTTTTAAGTATGTTTATCCTGACATAAGGTGGGAAGAATACACTGTAATAACCAATAATGCCTAATTCAGCTTGCAGGGCTCCAGGCAGATCTCTAAGGCTTTGAGCAACAACGTATGCTTTGATCCTGACCACAACCCTGCATGAGCCACCATTACCCCATCTTATAGAAGAAAAACAAATGGTTTCACTGCTGTGGTTTGAGTGGGTTTCCCCAAAGTGTATGTTAGAAATGTAACGCCCAGTGATGGGAGGAAGCTTGCTCATGAAGGTTTCATACGCATGAATGTTTAGTGGCAACCTTTGGAAGGCTTGAGTATTTGAGACTGAGTGTTCTGTCTGTCTGTCTGTCTATCTATCTATCTATCCATCCATCCATCCATCCATCCATCCATCCATCCATCCATCCATCCATCCATTTTATCCATCCATCCATCCATCCATCCACCCATCCGTCTGTCCACCCTTCCATCCATCAGTCCATCCATCCATCCATCCACCCACCCATCTATCTATCTATCTATCTATCTATCTATCTATCTATCTATCTATCTATCTATCTATCTATCCATCCATCCATCCATCCATCCATCCATCCATCCATCCATCCACCCACCCACCCACCCATCTAATCTATCTATCTATCTATCTATCTATCTATCTATCTATCTATCTATCTATCTATCTATCCATCCATCCATCCATCCATCCATCCATCCATCCATCCATCCATTCACCCACCCACCCACCCATCTATCTAATCTATCTATCTATCTATCTATCTATCTATCTATCTATCTATCTATCTATCTATCTTCCTTTCTCCCCTCTATTTGTCTTTCTCCTTCCCTCTCTCCAGGATGTGTTTTATTCTTTTCTTCCTCCTACCGCTGGATGACACAGCCAAAAGGCCCTCACCAGATGTAGACTTCTTCACCTTGGGCTTGCCAAATCTAAGAGCTGTAGGAAGCACTTTTCTTTTCCTTACAAATTGTCCAATCTTGGCTCTTTTTTTCTGTTCCTTTTCCTCTTATGCCATAATGAGATAGAATCCAAGGCCTCACGCGTACGAAGCCAACACTGCCACTGAGCTATGTCTCCAGCCTATTCTCCACTGCTGTGTTTGAGCAGTACAACAACCAAACAAACAAAAATCAGACATAGACTATGAAGTTAAGTTCATCTGATCAATGAGTAGGAAATATATGCTCTGAAATATAAACTCTGAGATTCACCCATAAAACACACCCCTGGAAGCTCTCTGATGGTCGTTCTGCTCTATTGCAGTTACATCTGGACAATTCACTTTATGGACAAGGTCTCTGAGCATGCTCAGGACACCTGCTCCATGTGTCTTGGAGATGCAGGATGCAGGTTCTGTTTTGGAGCCTTGGCAGTTGCCTGGTTCACAGGGATGCTGTAGTTAAGCACTACCAGGAAAGGAGATGCTGTCACTGCAGGATCCTCTGGACCCCAAGTGGTTTGTCACATAATACGAGTACAGTGGATATTTATTGAAAAAGAGAGAATTGAATAATTTTCCTTTTCTCTTTTGAAACTTTTTCAAAAAGCCCAATATCACACAGATCAAAGCCGAGAAATTCTGGCTGAGTTTTTGAAGTGTAGGCGTGGCTGCTGCAGGACCTGCCCGCAGCTTGAAACACACTCACACACTCATGGAATCCATATTCTTAGAACCTAGATGGCTGAACCTGATATCCAGGGAGACCCAGAAAATGAGCCAGTGCTTCTGAGACTCAGTCCTGGAGTTTGTTCCTTTGTCACCAGATAAGACAGTGTGGCCTGGGACTGAAACTGCTCAGAAGTGAGAATACATTTCTTGGAAAAATACAGCTGTTGGTAATTAGACGGTTGTGTGATTAAAGTTACTCCAGGACACCTTAATTCCAGCTAAATGATGTCTTTTTGCTTCATAGATTGAGAATTTTGCAGGTTCATTGTTAGTTGCCACATCCTGTGGAGTGCTGCTAAACAGAGAGACTATTTATCTGTTGGTTTAAAAAATATTACTAAGATGGCTTTACTGCTAATTTAAGAATTATTTATTGGTAGTAGAAGTGGCTCTTAATATTCTTCTGACATCTTTTGACCTTTCTGCCCATTTTCCAAGAAGCTTCTATGCCTCTTATGTAACCATGATAAAAAGCACATTCCTATTAGTAAACCATGCATGTGGGGAACCCTCGGTCCACTCCCTAGCACTAAATACATAACCCATTCCTGGTGGCCTGCACCAGCACGCCAGAGAAATACAGGAAAGTTCAAGGACATTTGTGTCTATCTCATGAGTTCAAGACTCATTAGGATGAGTCGCATGGAGACACTTAGGACTAGGTCTCCAAAAAGGAAGGCAGAAGGATATTAGAGATCCACTTCCATGCTGGAGTGCTTGTCTAGCAAGCACAGTATCCTGAGTTTGGATTCCAGTGTATGGAAATGACAGCAAACAGGGTGTGGCAACAAATTCCTGTAATTTCAGTGCTTGGGAAATCGAGGAGGACTGTCATTTTGAGGTTAGCCTATACTATAGAGAAAGACCCTGTCCCAAAGAGAGAAATAGGAATCATAGCAAACTCTTAGCTAGGAGTTGTTTGGGGGTACAAAACCTGTGCTAGAAAGTGTGGCAGTGTCTGGGTAGGAGGTGAACACATCAGGGACGCCCATCCAATTATCCCTTCTGGAGGTGACCTCCCTGTTCTTTCAGGAGCATATTAATCATTTTTACGCTATCCTGACTCCTAATCACAGGCGTATCCAGTGTTGTCAAAACATTGCCTGCCTGCATCTGTTTTCTGTGACTGGCTTGGCTTTCCAGGGAGAAAGGAGAACAAGTGATTGACAGTCAATGTTGACATTTTGTGGCTGTTTGGAAATGGGAACAATCTGGCTCTGATGTTATAATTCCTCCTTTTATGGGCAAAAGCCAGAGCCTCGGCATGAATGAGCATTAGCGTAAGGTCTGAAACGCACCCCAGCCACACCATGTCCTTCCAGTACGCCCACTTCGAGACAGGAGACAGACAAGAACCTTTTCCATCTCTATTTCTAAGTCTCCATGCCTAATGAAACTGAGTAAAAGAGAAGACTTAAAGAGAAAAAAAATCCTGATGGAATTTTCCTTTCCTTTTGTTTCAACCACAGTCCTCACAACGCATTGTAATGTTTTTAATTACACAAGAAGTAGATTCTCCTTGGTAACTGAAACAGCACAGGTAGGAAGAACTTGACCTATTCCCTAATCCTACACTGTTTCCTTCCTAGTAACCTTATTATTTATAGACTGTGCATCACTCCAGAATGTATACACTATCCTTAAGTATATACATTCATAGGCATGTGTGCCTGTGTGTGTGACTTTATGTATGAGTTTGTAAAGTATATATATTATATGTATTTTTATTTCCACATACAGGAGGCATGTGTTTATTGGTAAAGGGTGTTGTTTAATGCACAAATTGTATTGAATTTTGCATAGTGCACTGCATCTAGCTTGCCTATTTTACCCATGTTTGCAGAACATGTTTTCATGTTAAGAAATGTTGACTGAGCTCACTTGTTTTTGAAGAATCACAGTTTTTCATAGACTTGATATGTTTATTCTCTAGACATAAAACTTCAGGTTATTTTTAGTTTTTACACTGTCACATGTCATGCCATTATAAATCTCATTGTCCAAGTCCTTTTTAGCTCCCTAGGCTCACTATGGGTGTGCCCAACCTACAGTCCACAGGCCTCAGGACAGACACGAATGCACAAAGCCACAAGCTCACTTAAAGTGCGAAGAGATTCCTCTTGTGATTTCTATTTGTAACTGTGCTCTAGGCTGAACTTTGCAGATGACAAATGTCTGCTGCAATGTTGAAAGGTTGGGCAATCCTACAAGGTTACACTTGCTCTTCTGAAGAACAGTAAAGACTATTAACTGACTTCACTTGTGCTGTCAGACTGGAATACTTCTGACTGATAGATTACAGGCATTCTGGATGTCAGGAAATCCAAGACCTGGATGCTGATGGAGTCAGTTCCTGGTTGCAGATGGCTTAATTGCAGATGGCTACCCCCTCTTACCATCTTCTTGAACCATGGAAGAGAGAGAGAGAGAGAGAGAGAGAGAGAGAACTTCTTTTCTCTTATAAGAGCACTAATTTTAACACAAAAGCCCCACCCCCACCCTTGTGATGTCATCTATGCTAAGCAGTATGCTAAGGATCATAGGACTGTATCACATGTATGAACAGTAGGGAGACCCAAACTTTCAGTTCATAACACTCCACCTCTGGCTTCTATTCACCTCATTCATGTGCTTCCTGCTTGAGAACACACCCATTCATCCCACTGATTCAAAACTCTCAACTCATTCTAAACACTAAGTCTACAGCCAACTGCACCTAAATATTATTTTCATTGGATGTAATTGAGATCCAAGGTGTCATTAACTCAAAGCAGAGATCTCCAGCTGTGAGATAATGAAAGCAGATGTTATATGCTTTCAAAACACAATTATTATGAAGGCCTAAGATAAGGAACCTCATTTTAAAGTGGAGAAATTAGAAGGAAGAAATCTGACATAAGTCTAGACTAATTCCATACATACCCTAGCAAGGGGAAACTCCATTTGAACTCAGACTCAAATATCCTGAGTTAACTGCATTAGAACCAAGAGTCCCCATTGGTCTGATGCTCTGCCTTCCACACTCAGGAGCCCTGCCTCTTTCCTATGCTTCCTCACACAGGCTCTGGGTGGCTGCTTTCTGGCTTAGACAAACCAAGGCCCCCTCTTAACGGGAAAGGCAGTGCCAAAGCACTCTGAACCATTCTTAACTAAGAGAGCACATTTGCTTCTGAGCAGCCAGTTCTGGAGAATCTGAGAAGTGTGGCCATCTTTTCTCTGCTCGTCCCATTTGGATTCCCTCAGTATGAACTGTTTCTGCAAAAGTGGCTGCTTGGGCCTGGCGTTCAACCGCAGACAAATCTTACCGAAGCCATAACTGGCCACATCACAGGTGTTCTCTTCTGAGTGAATTCTCCCTCCTCCCCTTCTACCTCCCTCCTTTGTTCTCTCCCTCCCTTCTCCCTCTACCTCTCTTCTGCTGCTGAGAAAAAAAGTCCTTCTCTTCTATGAGATGTGTATCCTATCACAGCCTGACCTATATCTAAATCTAGTCACCTCCTAAAGATTCTTCCTCTAGATAGAAGCGCATTAGGTTTCTGGCCTCAATACATGAAAAGGAAGGGGAAGGCTACAAACATTTAGCATTCCATCTTCTATCTAATGGATCTAATCTATTTATCTGTTTTTCCATCTGCCAGCCCATCCATCCATCCATCCATCCATCCATCCATCCATCCATCCACTGATCTTCCTTCAAAATCCTAAGCTGATTTGAGTTCATATCTTGTTGGCCTGGGTTGTGTTATCAGCCAATACCAGGGGGAGAAGCTAGAGAAACCAGTGAGCAAGAGTGGGAAGATGTGGGTGATGCCTACGGAGGCTAGTGATTAACAGTCCACTGGGAAACTACATAAAGAGAAACATACCGGTAGCAGGTGAAGAAAGAGGAACACTCCTCCACTGCTGGTGGGATTGCAAGATGGTACAACCACTTTGGAAATCAGTCTGGCAGTTCCTCAGAAATCTTGGCAGGACACTTCCAGAGGACCCGGCTATCCCACTCCTGGGCATATACCCAGAGGATTCCCCAGCATGCAATAAGGACACATGTTCCACTATGTTCATAGCAGCCCTATTTGTAATAGCCAGAAGCTGGAAAGAACCCAGGTGTCACTCAACAGAGGAATGGATACAAAAAATGTGGTATATTTACACAATGAAGTACTATTCAGCCATTAGAAACAATGAATTCATGAAATTCTTAGACAAATGGATGGAGCTGGAGAACATCATACTAAGTGAAGCAACCCAGTCTCAAAAGATCAATCATGCTATGCACTCACTGATAAGTGGATATTAGCCTAGAAACTTGGAATACCCAAGACATAATCTACATATTAAATGATGTCCAAGAAGAACAGAGGAGTGGCCCCTGGTTCTGGAAAGACTCAGTGCAGCAGTATAGGGGAATACCAGAACAGGGAAGTGGGAAGGGTTGGATGGGGAAATAGGGGGAGGGAAGAGGGCTTATGGGACTTTCGGGGAGTGAGGAGCCAGAAAAGGGAAAATCATTTGAAATGTAAATAAAAAATATATCGAATAAATAAAAAATTAAAACTCAGGGTAGAAGAAGAAGAAGAAGAAGAAGAAGAAGAAGAAGAAGAAGAAGAAGAAGAAGAAGAAGAAGAAGAAGAAGAAGAAGACAAAGAAGAAGAAGACAAAGAAGACAAAGAAGAAGAAGAAGAAGAAGAAGAAGAAGAAGAAGAAGAAGAAGAAGAAGAAGAAGAAGAAGAAGAAGAAGAAGAAGAAGAAGAAGAAACACAACATCCTCTCTCTAATCCCTCCCATGGCTCTCATCCCATTACTTCCCAGGAATCCTCCCTGGCTTCTAGAATAAAATGGAAAAGAAGGGCAGCTGCCTCCTGAGGCTCTGGGAATGCAGACAGACTAGGGGAGGGGGAAGAGTGTCTACCCCTTTGAAGCTTACAGAAAGGCTAGTGTCAACAGTCTTCAAGTCTTTCAGGTTCACAGCCATGTACAGCTTTGTTAGGCAAAAACTCCTCTGAACATGACCACCATGGGCTAGCACTCCCAAGCCTGTGGGTCTTAAGACTACTCACCAATGGAGAAAAGCCAGCAACCACTCCGTTGCATGTAGAAAGATTCAAACATGCAGACATGTTCCCTCGGTGTCCTCAAGCTCTAGGTGTTCTTCCCCGATGCCACAGTGGGGACCCAGAACTCTTCTCTGTCCTGCCTGCTACTTCTGCATGGCATCTTCCCGAAGTTGGCAGTAGCCTGGATGAAGGACCCATAGTGATGGCTTCCAACCTGGCTCTTATGGGGACCACTAGAAGAGAAAACATCCAGGAAAGAAAAAGCAAGGGACTTTGGATGCTGAGCCTGAGGCCAGGTAGCATGATGAAGTGCCCTTCAATTGTTCCAGTTCAGACCTTGGTTCTGCTGTGATACTTGGCAAGGTGCCTTCATTAGTTCATTAATTCATGAGAGCATTGAACACATCACACATCTTTCTGTAGCTCTAGCACTTAGTACACTGCCCAGTACACAGCAGTAGCCAAAGAAGTCACTGAATAGATGAATGATTGATTTCCTGAAAGAAAAGGCAAACATGGCTATAGGAGTAAGGCCTATGGAAAAACTAAGTACCCTTAGTGTTAAAAACAAAACAATAACAAAAAACCCCTCCCCCATGTCCTTTGCAGTAAAATTGAAAAATTTTGTCCAACTTCAGACATAAACTACCAAGTCAGATCCTCTTATGATTTTCTTGTCTTGAGCTCTTTAACTGTTTTCAAGATTTAAGCCAATTATTATTCCTATAAAGAAAGACCAAAAAATGTCATTTTGTCCATATAATTTAGAAAATTATCAAATAGTTGAACACCTATATCACTGGCAGTTCATTTATCTTATGATTCATAGAACCAGCTGTGGCGATGGATGTATAGATTTGTAATCTCAGCTACTCGGGAGGCTGAGGCAGGAGGATCATGGTTTTAATGGTAGAATGAGTAATAATGTGGGTCAAGTGGGACATCACCCACTTGCTTCAAAACAAACATACAAAGATACTATCTTTCATAGCGATGGTGATTAATCTTCACGGTCAGTTGCCTAGGAGACGAACTAGCAGGTCTGTGAGGGCGTCTCTAGACTGTGTTAACTGGGGTGAGAAGACTCGTCCTAAGTGTGGGGGGCACCGTTCCATAGCATAGAGCACTGACTGAAAGAAAGGAAGAGGGGAAGCAACACACTAACATTCATCCATCGCTCCATGTGTCCCGACTGCGGGCGCAGTGTGATCATTTGACTTCGTATTTCTGCACCCATTACTACGTTTTCATGATGACCTAAATAACTCCACCGTAATAGATCGTTCAAAACAAAACAAACAAACAAAACCCCCTTTTCCTCCTCAAGTTGCTTTCAATAAGTATTTTGGCACAAAGAATGAGACAATTAAGTATTAATCTTCCATTATTTGAATGAAAATACCTACTTCTGATATGATACCCAAAGGGGAGTCCTAGCCCTTCCTAAAAGAATGCATTCCCTCCACCCCTCCATCTTGGAGAATTTCCAGGGCCAGCAATGATGGAAAGACAATCTTTTCCTGTCTGCTGTGTGAGCCAGTGGTGTTCTGTCTAGACAATTCCCACACAACCAAGTGATTGAATTAACCCAGAGAGAATGGATCCTTAACCCAAATAACACACTATCTAGTTTACAACTCTGGCTTTTTTGGGAGGGAGGGAGGGAGAGAAAAGGAGGATGGAGGAAGAAGGGAGAGAGGAAACTAAAATCTTCCTCAATCATCTACCCCAGGGATTCACTGTGCTAGAAAGGGTCGTGTCTCAAGCGCTGCTGTGTTGGATTCCCATGTGACCACAGCTTCTGCCATTGTTACTTTCCTGCTGTAAGAAAAGGTGCATGTGGAGTTGCCTGCCCTACAGGACTATCCCGGTGACAGATGCAGAGGTTAGGGCGTCTCTTACAGTAGGGCTTTTCATTACAAGATAGCCCGTTGTGCTGCTGTTTGGGGTTGGCAGGAGCACAGACAGTCCACACAGCCACCCACAACTTGATCTACTGGTTGTGAACGGAAACTTTTGAACGCGTTCCACCAGCCGCACAATGGTACTGTTTATGACTCTATTCTCAGGGGGAAACGTTTGCTGTGTGAATAATACCAGGCACTTATGTAAGCCTCTTCACTTTCACCGCGCTTCACCGGTGTCAGCAAATTCACACAGCACCCTAGTAAGGTAGCGAGACATTGTTACGTCCCCTTTAGGACGAAACCAGATCGCAGCATCAGATTTTCCCAAGGCCTCAGGGACAATAAGTGGCATGGATCCCTTTCCAGAGAGACTGCACTGTTCTACTGAGCCCTGTGTCTTACTCACAGAAAACCCTCCTTGACCTCACAGCTGCAGGTTACTACTAAATCTTAAACAAGTGTGTTAGGGTTGCTTTACCTCTGAGTTGGTTTGACTGGGACGAGGCAGGGTTGTTCTGTGTATATAGCTCATTTTATAGTTCGTGATCACAAAACTATGGGGGTAGGGTGGGAAGAAAGCTAAGTGTCCATTAAACTTGATGAGGAAAAATGTCCTTCCTACAAAGTGGGGTTGGTTTGCTGATTTCACCTGCAGCTTAAGGGTGCAGAAAAGCCTGCTAGCTCTAGTACTATGCTAATACTTTTTGTAGCAGGTTGAATGGCAGCCTTCAAAAATATACACATAAGTCCTAGCTCCCAATATTTTCACTGCAGCCCTATTTCACTCAAAGACCTTTGTGGGTGTGGTTAAAGGCCCTGAGATAACCTGGGTTTAGGGGCAGCCTGAGTCCAGTGGCACGTGTCCTAGGATAACAGCAATGGGAGATTCAAGACAGACGAGGAGGCAGAGGCTGGAGCCACTCAGACATAAGCATAGGAACGCCAAGGATCTCTAATAGCTGCCAAAATCCAGGGGAGACTGAACTCTGGCTTGCAGCTTCCATAAGGATCCAACGCTACCAACAATTTGATCTCAGGTTGCTGGCCTCTGGCTTTGTAAGACAACGTATTGCTGGCTTGCTCATGGGGGCGGGGCGCATGGGGTTGGGTGTGTGTTTGTCGAGGCTAGAGGCTGACATCCTGCGTCTTCCTCCTTCATTCTCCATCTTACTGTTCTGAGGCAGGGTCTCTGTCTCACTGAAGCCAGCATTCACTGACTGTCTAGACTGGCATTCCGGGGAGCTCTGGGGGATCTGCTTCTCCCCTTCCCTACCACCCAGGACTATGGCTACAGGTGTGCACCTCCATCCCTGTCTTTTACATAGGTCCTGGAGACCAGACTTCATGTTTGCATGCTTGAGTAATGCCATTTTACACCTGAATTATTTCCCTAGCCCTGTTATCCCAAATAGTTTTGTTACATTAGTTAGTTAGTTAGTTAGTTAGTTAGTTAGTTAGTTAGTTAGTTTTGAATGGGTGTGGAACAGAGCATACCTTTCTAGTATCTAGTTCTTTCCTTCTGCCGTACCCTGTGGGTCCTGGGGATTCTACTCGGGCCATCAGGATTGGTGGCAAATGACTCCACCCACTTCGCTCACTGTTCTCGTGGCCCACGAGTGCTTCTACATGGTTTGCCAAAATTATTCATCCTGCTTTCTTAACCTAAGCCAGCTATGGAGATGAGACTCCACTCTAACAAGTGTCCTCTCTGAAGCCCCGCTCATGTGGACGCTCTACAACAGAAATACTTCCTTGTATCCTACGACACGGTTTGCATCATGAGAGAAGCACTGGACTCTTCAGGCTTCCAAAATATGAAGTTTTGTTACAGTAAGAAGCATGTATTTTTAAAGGAATTTGTGCTGATATGAATTCTTAGGCACTTTCCTTCTCTAGTTTGAAAGCCAATCTTTTAAGACATCAGCATAGTCAAGGGAATGTGCAGAGACCATGCAAAGATTCTTGGGTCCCCCAGAGAGCTCCAGAGTCCCGCTGTGGAATTTAGGTGCATTTTTATGTCCACACTAGCTGTCAGAAAGAGGCATGGGGCCTATCTCCACACAGAGCCTGCACTCTTGTTTCACATAGCACAGCTCTGTGTTAGGACAGCCATTTCCTAAGTGAAAAACTTTTTGCCTCACTCCCATGGAAAAGTACTGCTTTATGGCTTCCTTGGTTCTCACGCAATGATTTTAATACGACTCTTCCCCACTACCAATAGGTCAACTTTATCATTTGCTGTTTGTAATATGAGAAGTAATGTGGAAATCTCTGGTCCAGTAACCCCTAAACCCAGCCTACATCAGCCTGTATCAGTCTGTATCAGGGAAGGAAAGGACTTGCGAGGATGTGTGCTTTCCCCATTCTGTTTTTGAGACGTGTTCTCACCAGGTAGCACAGGCTTGTGTCTGCTCTTGAGTTTTCCATCCACCTCTTCAGTCTTCAGACTTCTTCGATCACAGGCATGAACTTCCTTCCATGACAGTTTGGATGTATGCTTTTATTTAAGGAAGGCAACTGCTTGGACTTTCTAGAGAAACAGAGGCCACCGCTTTGCAGGGCCGTTCTCAGAACTGCCTTCCTTCAAATCCTTGGCTTTGCGTTGTTTCCTATCCAAGGTCCGAGGAGGTTTGCTTAACCCTTGGGAGTGTAAGAACATGTGAGATGCTGGTGTCTCCAGCTTAACAATGGAAGAACATGTCAGCACCATGGACCACTGGAGGCAGGACCATTCCCCTGACCTGACGCCTCAGCGTGCTCTGGCTGCCTGTTCTCGGTACCTTTGTTGTTTAGTGACATTGCCCAGTCCAACAGAGCTGAAATGGCCCCTCAGAAGCCTCTACCGTGACCATGGCTGTGCAGACAGGACTGATCTGAATAAAGAACACAGGGCGAGATGGCATTCATGGCTCCTTTCCAGTTAACAGGACTCAGCGAAGAAGGGGCAGCCATGTTTAAACGCCCCTCCCCAAACCTCAGTGCATCTGTGGGATAACCTGAGTTATGTGCTATTTAGTATTTCACTCAGTCTCCAGTTGTGTCATCAGTGGAAGCTAAAGAAGCCACATGCTTAAAACCTAGAGAGCCTTCCCCAACCCAAACATGGACAAAAACTTTCAGTTGACTCCTGGCGAGGAGAAACAAATGTCTCGATGAAGCGTCCCAAATTCTTAGAAGAGTCAGAGATAAGAGGCCGCCACCAGCAAACTCAGTGTCTCTGGCCGAGTTCGGAGATCACTGCCTTGGCAGCGTTCCCACAGACTGGACAGAGGATCTCTGGGAGATCGGAGCCCATTGGAAAGGCAAGCATTACTTACAAATGATCTCCAGCTGCTCTGGGTCCTCCCGTTCCTGCTCCCTTCAGATTGTCACGGTGGTTTAATCGCTTGCCATCTAAGGTTGGCTTGGTCTAAGCGGTGTGTGTGTGTGTGTGTGTGCATGTGTGTGCATGTGCGTGTGCATGTGCGTGTGTGTGTGTGCTGCCCTGGGGGAACTGCTGCTGCTCCTTGAAGCTCCACTAATCTTTGTTTCTGTTCTACTTCACAGCTCACCAAGCCCCTTTTTCAGAATCCCAGACACACTGCCTCCCTTTGCACCTGGGAGGAACTGCTGGGAAAAACTTCTGCAGCCAAAGCGAACCTTTAAATGACTTTTTAGAGCAGTGGTTCTCAACCTTCCTAATGCCACGACCCTTTAACACAGTTCCTCATGTTGCTAACCTCTACCATGAAATTATGTTCATAACTGTAGTTTTGCTATTTTTATGAATCATAATATAATGTAAATATCTGATATGCAGGATATATGATATTCAATCCCTGTGAAAGGGTTGTTTGAGATTTCCCCCCAAGGGATTGCCACCTATAGGTTGAGCACTACTGTTTTAAAGTATTATACATATATTATATATTCTGTATATATAAAGCACAGATTAGTTGCTAAAGTCCTACTCATATCTCTTAAGCATTTGATTTCATCAGGAGGTGATGTTACCCATCTTCTTCTTTCCTCCTTTCTCTCTTCAGTCCATGGGTTCATCCATTCTTTTATTTAATCTGTAGTTAAGATTTAATGGATATCTCACACTGAGGAAGACATGAGGCTGAGTGCTGATTCAAGATCAAAACACAGTCCCTAAAAATAACAGTTGCAAAAGGAAGCAGAACCGCCGGGCGGTGGTGGCACACGCCTTTAATCCCTGCACTTGGGAGGCAGAGGCAGGCAGATTTCTGAGTTTGAGGCCAGCCTGGTCTAGAGTGAGTTCCAGGACAGCCAGGGCTACACAGAGAAACTCTGTCTCAAACAAACAAACAAAAAAAAAAAAAAAAAAAAAAAAAAAAAGGAAGCAGAACTGAGTTCTTCCCCAGCTTTCTAGAACTTTCTAGAGCCTCTCAGATTCTAGTCTTTGATGGTGAACACAGGCTATCTTTGTCAGCTAGTGTGTGTCTGTGTGTGTGTGTGTGTGTGTGTGTGTGTGTATACAATATCTGAGAAAAACAAGGGAATTAAGGTTTATTTTGGTTCACAGTTTCAGGGCCTCCAATGTCTGCCCCTAGTTTCCGGCCTTGGCTGAGTTCATGTCCTGACTTCCTCTAGCGATGACCTTAGAGCATGACCTTAGACCTTAGAGCAGAAAAAGAAATACCCTTTCCTCCTCCATCAAACCTGATTTTGAGCGCGGTGTTTTATTATAACAATAGAAGCCCTAAGACAGATTTCCAATCTCATTAATCAGCCCAAGGACAACCTTATTCTAGTGAAAACAGCAGGGTAAGAAAGCTTTAAGACTTGGTGATAAAGACTAGTGTGTGTGTGTGTGTGTGTGTGTGTGTGTGTGTGTGTGGGACGGGATAAAAAGATAGAGAAAAACATGCCTTTTAAGTTAGAGTCTAAGAGAGCAAGCAGGTTCTGCAATGGAGGCAGAAGCAGCTGCATGGCAGGAGAGGCGGGGTAAGTTCCAGAGAACCAGGGAGAAAGCCAGAGTGTCCGTCCGGGAGAGCCTAGTGAGGCTTTCGGCTAATAGCTGAAGAACGAGACACAGAAATGTGGAAAAGCTACTCAGAAAATGGGGAGGGGCCATGGCTGAAATCCTGTCAGTGTCTGCAGGGGATGGGTTTCTAAGAAGTATAAGAACATTATCTCCTTAAGGTAACTGTTCTCAGCTGTAGGTCATGACCTCTTTTGGGGTCAAAGGACCCATTCACAGGGTTTGCCTAAGACCATCACAAAACACAGATATTTACATTACGATTCACAACTGTAGCAAGATTACAGTTATGAAGTAACAATGACAATAATGTTATGGTTGGGGTCACTACAATATGAGGAACTGTGCTCAAGGGTCGCAGCATTAAGAAGGTTGAGACCCATCACCTGAAAGGAGTGATTATTTCTCCAATCTTTTTTGAATGGTTTGGTTAAATCATCTTTGTTAAAGGAATCTCTCCTGGTCAGGTGATTGACAACTCCAGCTAAATTAATGGAGAAGACAGAAGTATGTAATTTATCTTTTAATTGATTATTTGGGAATCTCACATCATGCATTCCTATCATGCTCACCTGCCAATCTTCCTGTGCCCCTCCTCCCTCCTCTGTGACCTCCCTTCCCCAGAAAAAAGAAAAGAAGCAACTTCATCTGCGTTGTCCATATCCTTACTGGAGTATGATCAAATTCTAAGTGGACATGGCCATCAAGGGAAGATGAGTCTTTCTTTGCCTACATCCATGCTAGAAGCCATTAACTGAGGAGAGCCATTAACTGGGGTGGCCATGGAGGGAGGGACAGGGACAGATCTCCGGCTCTCCAGCTCTCCAAGCCATCACTGGTGCCTCTGTGAGTCAGCTGGCCAGAGGCGCTCTATCTTCAGAGAAGATCATCACGCCATTCCTCCACCTAGGGCCAGAGGCATTTCATTCTTTTGACCAGAAAGCGTATGGTGATTACCATTTTAGTGTCTCCAGGAAAACAGTGGGTGGGCTCTAGAACCCACTCGAGGAAGGGACCATTCTCAACAGCCTCCAAGTCACTTCATCCCTGTCTGGCCACCTAACAGCATTTAGGAAACTGAGGAGTAGATACGATCCACTTCTACCATCCAAATCCAGACTTTCAGTTCCAAAGCTGTTGACCAGAAGGGAACGGACGTTTGATCATACCCTCACATTTAACCTCTAGGCAGGGGCGCTCATTTAGGATAATGGGAAGCCAGACCTTCCTCTTGGCATTCCTGGCCTCTGGCCAGGTCAGAACCACAGACATTTTTGGCTTCTGTCCAAGACAAGAATCTCTCAATGTTCCTGCCCTGAGCTGCGTGACCAGTTTCTACCTCAGCTTTCCTCCCTTCCAGCTGAAGGCAACATCAAAGCATGCATGCACCAGAAGTTGCCAAACTGTAAGTCTCTGAAGAGCTGCCCATTTTGTAAATAACATCTTATGGGAACAGCGTTGTGTGCTGCTTTAGGTTGGTTGTCCGTGGCTGCTTTGGGATGACAGTGACAAGGATGAGGAGATCTGATGAGAATAAATGTCACACAAGCCTAAATCTGTGTTATGGGTCCCCAGGAGACATGTTGGCACACCTGCAGCCCTCTTGAACACAACCATTGCCTTTAGGATTGGATATTACTCTCCCGGCTTCTCCAAAACAGCATGTTTTTAAGTCCATTTTCACACCTGTCACACATATCCCTGCATAAGTGTTACACACAAAGAAACAGTACAAAAGAACATAGATGATCCAAGCCCGGGAATGACTATGATCACATCCAAGGACTATCTGTTGTGGCTAAAACATGTGAAGCTGCACTTTACACATGTAGCTAAGTACAGGTAATTGTAATATCTAATTCAAAACTGAAGCCTAATCCGGAGGAAGAACAAGAAAAAGACCTTTACTTTCGCCATTTTAGGATACAATCAGCCAAAGCAAACTTCCTCTCTGGCTAAAATATGCTGGTGGAACTCATATCATCACAGTGAATATTATTACAGCTGAAGGAGAAAGAACCCTGAACTGAGTTCCAGGGGTCAGGGTGGGGGCCCCTGAGCCTGGTATTGGTGTTGTGTAGCTAACTATTATTCCGTAAATAATACAGGATTCTGTTGGTCTTGTAAACAGAGCCAATTGTACATTTAATTGATGTTTTGACTCATAGCCACATTCTCTCCTTCTCTTAAAGAAGGCGCTCCCCCTCTAGCCCCTTGCTTTTAGAAAGTTCTCTGGGAGGGCTGGTCTAGAGCCTATCTTCCTTTAGACTCTGCGTGGCGGTGCTCCTGGAGTAAAGTTCTGGCTTCACAAGATCGGATAATTTAACACTGACCAAATAACCTTGTGAACTTTGTGGGAACCTTGGGACTCAGCTGCCCCAGAAAACACTTCTTTAGGCTTTAGAAACTGTTAGGCATGTGTCTTTGAGGGCAACAGGCAGATAGCCATGTCTCTGTAAGTTTTTCTGGGGTCTTCCAGATCATCCCAGGGTCAAAACTCAACCCAACCAGCGAGGTGCGAGGTGCGTTCCGAATGGGACAATCTGTGTGGGTGAGCTGTCTTTCTGCTTTTGTCAGTGTTGGAGGAGCCTGGCATCCTGGACAGGGTCCAGAGTAAACAGCCCTGGAGGCAATGCTCCTTAAATGCCCAGGCTCGGAGAGGCTCTCGGTATACACAACCAACGCCAAACGTAACAAAAACACCACCACCGAACCCTCAGGAAAACAACCAGAAAACTGTTGGCTGCAGCAGCGTGCCAGCCCGGGAGTCTGGGCAATTAGAGACAGAAAGTTTCAGCCTCATGAATATTCAACACCAGTCAATAAAAGTGCTTTTGGAAAGTTCCCATCTAGAACTTCACGCTCACTATGCCACAGTCGCCTTCCTTCCAGAACATCTGACACAAAAGCCTTCCTTTTCCTTTCCCAAGAATGCCGGAAGTGGGCTAGGTTTTCCATATCAACCTGCAAAACAATGACTTTTCCAACCCTGAGCTTTCACTAAGGCAGACGTTAACTTCTGGGAAGGAGGAAGTATTGCTTTTAGAGTAGGTTTTCAACTCCAAATATTTAAGGTAGCTATAATAAGTTAGGATTAGTGTGGAAGTGAGTAAATTTTTTGACTCAAATGCAATAATTAAGAAAAGGAATAATTAAAATTCGAATCCCTCCCATTTAACTAAGAAGGGTGTAGAGCATGCTACCGGCTCTCTTACTTGAATTTTGACACACTTTAGAATCGAGCAGGGATAAGTACTATTCATTTCCCAGCAAGTGAAGCTTAGGGTGACTAAATGTCTGGTTAGAGTTATGGGCTTGTGCTGGCAACCATGTTAGTGATTATTATTATTTGTCTTTTCACTAAGTATTTCAAAAGCATAGACACTTAAAGATTTAGAAGCCCTCTTACCATCTCAGAACTAGGAAGCTGAGCCTCAGCCAAACAGGACAAGGCCTCGAATCTGACACAAAGGTGAATCGAGACATGGAAGGTTCTTCACTGGGTACAGGTGCTTAAAGCAGAGTCTGAATCTGGATTTCACTGTCTTGTCGAGGAAATCAAATGATACTTACCACCAGGCTTTTGTGAGATTAGAGAGAAAATCCCGGTGGCCAAGGAAAGAAGACATCTTCTCACTCTGAAGATTCAATGAATGAATCAGCAAAGGTAGATAGATTATCAGGAGAGAAGGCCTGCGGATGGACATGAACTGCAGAGAGGGAAGAGCAGGGAGCACAGGCACAACCACACACTTCTTCATTGGTGGGAACGTAGGTGACTTAGAGGGGCAGAAAGTGGTCTGGAGAAGACAGATGTGATTAGCCTATAGCTTATAGCGTATAGCTTGAATTCCCTTTGGAATCCAAGACCAACCGTAGACAGCTACAAGGCCTCTCTTCTTTATGGCCATATGTAACACAACTTTAGGAAGGCGATGGAAGGCTACTGTGTTCTCTTTGGCAACAGGTTTGGTTTTTAGGCAAGTGCCAAGGTAAACCTGCAGCTAGCAGGTGCTGACCTTCAAAGCCGTAATTTAAAATAACCAGCCTACCAGGATGCTATATAAGGCAGTGAAACTGTAGGATTTGCTTTTCTTCCCCTCCCCACTTCATTTTTGAGGCCCTACTGTTTCTTATAGATTTGTAGGAATTCGTTCTTTGTGTGAAAAACTTTAAGCTTGCCGAGAGACCCTACCCCTTCAATGGGCAAGTACAAAAAGACCAAAATAAGTGGTGGCAGTAAAGCCAGCCTGCTGACTTCTGGAAATGTTCTAAAGACGTAGGACAACCAGATACGGAGAGAGGGGGGAGAGCACGAGACCTTTGACCTTTGTTGGCTGCTCCATCTGGCTCTTCTTTCCTGCACTAGATAGTCACTACGTAACTGCCACTCCCATCCGGCTTTGTTTTCAGTGCCAGGACATTGGAAGGAAGTAAAAGAAGGGGGTCTCCACCTTGTGGAGTATCTTTGTGAGTTCCCTCCTGAGTCCAGCACATTCCTTGGGCTAAGAACTCTCTGTGATATTTCTTCAGATAGGAACTAAGAGCCTCGGATGGACCAGTTATCTTAACCAGGAGCCGGCAGCAACAGCTCTGTCCTGGGGTCCGGATGGGAACCCAGGCAGCCATTTTCCTACACCTCCATCCACAGGTCTCTCTGTCCCAATAGATGAGCCAGAGTTTCCACTGAAGCAGTCCTTGGCAGTCCTCACTTTGTTATATGGAACCACAAAAGGGACTGTACGCAGAAACCTTGCAAAGCGATCCTAATGGTCACTGGGGGAAATCACCGTTGTTCCACAATTGTTAGAAATCCTTGTTAGAGCTTCTGCAGACCATAAAGGTATAAAAACATGAAGAAAAAAAAAGAGCAAATGTTTAGCTTTGCAACATTAACATGTTGCAATTTAGCACACTAGAAATAAGAGTGAGAATTGAAGTGTTTCATTCCTTGGCAATGAAATAGTTTGAGTATTATGGTCTGTGTTCTCTTATTGTGGTCTTATCCAGGTCTGGCATGTATAGCTGCAGAGGTAACAGGCAGGAATGGGCTCTGAGAAGTAAAATGTATTGTAGCCACAGGTCTGGGAGATGAGAGACATCTTACATGGAGAAGGAAACCACGATAGTCTGGAGGATTGAAGAGAAGATTTAGGCCAAACTTTATCTCTGGGGAAATAAAGGCAGAACTAATGGCTAAATTTAGGACACGCCACGTTGATGGGTTACCACAGGCTCTATCTGCTCCAGGTGGTCCCTAGCTGCCCAGTTTCTTAGGATAACTCAATCATGGGAGTATTGTCTGCTGAAACACGTGGGTCAGAGGTGACCCTGTTCTGAACTGGTTTTTATTATCAGAGGCATTCTCTTGGATGCTCTGCTCTTGATAAGAATTTTCTGGGACCAGGGGTTAGCAGAGTGACTGAGCCTTGCCTAGATACAGGAGGTTTGGGGTTGGTCCCCAGCATGGCAAACAAACAAATTTTAAAATTGGAAAATTAATCTTTTGTGACCTAAAAAGGTTTTGAGGATGCCAAAGCATCACAATGTGTAGGGGAAAAAAGCAGATAGCACTTCCGTTTTGTCAAATAACTCACAACACAGAACAGGCATCTTCTCCCTGCTGATAAATCACCAATCCCTTGTCTAAATTTTGATTCACTTCTAGTGTTTTAACCTTCAGTGCCCTGGATTACACTAAGGGTTCCATTAATGTGGTGATGGAAATTGGAATGCCTGGGCATCCCTTCCCATCACCTCCCACATCTAGGATAATGGTTCATTCACCTTCACTGGGTTCTTTTGCATTCACAGGGAAAGCTGAGAATGGCTCAGGGTCGACATGCTGTGTTTGTGAG
Organism: Apodemus sylvaticus; assembly: GCF_947179515.1. NCBI lineage: Eukaryota > Metazoa > Chordata > Mammalia > Rodentia > Muridae > Apodemus > Apodemus sylvaticus. The sequence goes on from NC_067487.1 coordinate 48,388,939, forward strand.
CTCCGCTGCACTTGATTGGAATGTCACTTCCCGTGCTCTCATTTCTAGTCTTCTTTAATTTTGATGGCCAGTTCCCTCCACTGATGCTTCTCGGTGTAGAATGCCCCATGAGTTATCACTAGGAGACAAGGAGGCCCAAAACGACCTACTTTGCAGCCCGGGTGTGAATGTATTGACAGACATAAGGTGACCTGCCACCGAGAGACTTTGCAAGAAGCGACGTGTTTGCTCACCAACCCACGTATGAAGTGATCTATGGACTGAAGAGCTATCAGTCTCAAGTTCATGTTTCTTACAAGTAACTCCCAGTTCCAAGCCCACACGGATTGACATTCGAACTGTGTTGCTTCTGTTTAATAACTCAACTGTCATGACTGAAACTGGTGCATGCTGAAAGCCAGCCAAGGAAGAGCTCTCTGCTTCTTGGCACAGAATCCCGTGACTACAACAGAGAAACGATAGCACGAGTTACAGAAGGCAACAGCGGAGTGCACAGTTAAAGAAGGCAGTGCAGAGTTATTTCGCCAAGTTGTTTTTTTCCCTTGTGTGAAATTGCAGGGTGTGACCACAGAACACTATTGTTAATTGCTCATTGACAATCCAGCCCACGCATCTCTCTTCACCCAATGGCTTCGCTCTTTTAGGATAACCCCACCCAGTTCACAAAGCAGTAAGGAAGATATTTCCTGTCTTCAGGAAAAACACTTCCATCCTCTTGCTGCTTGGGGAGGAAGTGGAAAGAGACTGCTGATCCCACACAACAGGATACAGACCTCTGTGCCTGGGTCTCACGGCTTATCTCTGACTTTACGAGCCGTCAGAGCCTCTAAGCATTATGCCATATGTGCAGTCCCCACAGGGAACCAGAACAAGTCTGAAGGAAGTCAGACGGAGTAGTAAGTCTCACACACATCAGAGATTCTTTCTATAGTATCCCACATCTTTGTGGTTTGGCTTTCTTGGGTCTCTGTACTTGTGTGTGTGTGTGTGTGTGTGTGTGTGTGTGTGTGTGTGTACACTTATGCACAAGCATGCACAGGATAGTTATGAGGAGCACGGACATATGTGATCCATCCCCATGCACGTGTTTATGACGGTGGAAAGAACCAGTGCATGGAAAAGGAAGGGTGAGGGCAGGCAGGAGCATTCAGAGAGCACTGTAATGTCATTATGGTCAAAGAAGTGAACAGCGAGGGCCAATGTCTTAGCTCAGACTTACCGGAAACTGATACTAAGTATACATCTGTAGTTGGGATGGGAATCCCAGAATATCAGGCAAGTCAGAGAAATGAACCGTGAAAGACGAGGGCTCCTAAGGGGTGATTCTTGAACATGTTTCTGAGCGTTCCACCCAAGAGACAAGACAGGTAAGGCATTTGTATGTCAAATCCTGTTCTAGTTAAGGGTTGTTTGTTGTCTATTAACTTGCAACCAGTGCTGCATACAAAGTATTCCTCTAGGAGGCCAGACCAGCACAAAAGCAGATTTCTTCCCATAGAAAGCCATTGGGAATCTACAGAACTGTGGGATAGTAAGGGATGTGACTGGACCTAGCCTCTGTTATTGTATTCCAGCGTTGGTCTAGGCACTGTTTGAGTACTTCATCTGTAACTTTTTAAGGATTACCAGGTAGCTGTAGAAGAACTTCATTTCTCATTTAACTGAAGAGTATTGGTTGGAACCAGGCACTGTATACTCAACGGTATAAAGTACTGACAAACACTTATTGAAGACACTGTTCTTTAGAATCTGATTTCAGTGGTGCAATCCATATACGAATGAACACATCAGATCATGCTGGAGTGCCTATTAGAGCTCCTGGCATCAGCCTAGATGTAGGTGCACACCCAACGCTGCTACCGCGGTCTGAGACCACAGCCCGGAGGTGCTGAGTCAGCATCTCTGGACCCCAGCCTACCTTGGCCATGGCAAGTTTCTCCCCTGGCTTTGACAGAAAGAAGGCTCAACCTCTTCTAGCATTTGCTTTCCTTGTGAAGGGAGCTTCTACAAGAAGCAACATGACCGAATCCTCCCTGGCCCCTCAGCATGTCACTGCTTGATTTGAAGCCTGCCTCATCCAACCAGTCGTGAGGTCTCAGTGCCCAGAGCTATCAGCCAAGCCTCCCACTCCCTGTTTGTGTTGTGTCCCCGAGACTCACTGGAGGTGTCGGCTAACGCTGTTTACTGGCTTCATCTGAAAACACCTTTAAAATTCTGTTTCGAGCTACAATAGGGACAGACATGGCAGTGAGGCAAGAAACCAGAGGACATAACTAAACAAAATGGCCACAGGGTAGTTTAGAGAAACTATTGAAGAATAGCCTGTTATTTAAGCACAATATTGTTCTTGCATTTATGCACGCATACAGGATTCAAAAAAAAAAAAAAAGCAACTTACTGTCATTTATAGATTCCCCCTCCTGTGCACAGAAGTTAGGCTAAGTCCAGCCTGAAGAAACAAAGCAAGACAGAGTAGAATTAAATATCACTATGATATGTTTGAAAAATAATAGCATAAAAATAGCTAATGCCACCATACAGCTTCCTTGATGACTGTGTGAATGTGTTAGTGCATATGTGCATATGTGTGTGCATGTGTGTGTTTGTGTGTGTGTGTGCATGTGTGCATATGTGTGCATGTGTGTGTGTGTGTGTCTGGACCATATGAGGCTAAGATATTGGTAGAGCTACATTACATGAAGAAAAGGCCTCAGTCAGCTCCAAAGGGAAATGAATACTATTGAGACCACTTGGCCACACTCAAAGAAACACACTCAAAGAGCTCACAGGATCCACAGCCTGCTCCTGTCTTCACCTCTCCACACTTCCCCTGGGTTAGAATTCTTGCTGTGTCCTGATGCACTACAGCTCTGTTCTAAAAGGGCACTCCTAAGGCTTCCAACCTCTTGGTCCTCGACACCTGTTTCCCAGAGCCATGCGCCCAACTCCCTGCCTTACCCTGGCCTGACCCACAGGGCCTGACCGCCTGCCTTGGCACTGATACATATGGGGATTCGTCAGAAGGGAAAGTGTAGAGGGAGTCAGGTGAGGAGTGGGCGAGCAGTTGTGCAAATGGAGAGCTCAAGGAACAGGGACAGAGAATCCCAGAACTGCCTCCCTTCTCTGCCAAAGCCCAAGAATAACATCCAGGCATCCGGGCATCAAGAAGGCTGCCTCCCACATAATGCCGACATAATCTCCTTTGTCTTGTATTGAACCTTTGAACAGGACAAAAATGCAAATTCTGTTCTCTTCCCTCACTTGAGTCAAATGGATTTTAGAATTGCTTCTAAGAGTCGCCAGAAGAAGACTGCAGATTCTAACTGGGTTCTCCTCTCTGGAGTGTCTCTACAGGAGAGGAGCTTTGGTGGATCTAAGGCAGGATCCACTCCTCAGAGCTGAAACAGGCACAGGGTCTCTTGTCAGAGTGATGTACAGAAAGCCAGAACTGACCAGGCACCAGGACCTCTTACCTGGAGACTTCGTGTCCTGCTTGGGCAAGGAAAAGGGAGCTGTATGTCCTGTCTTCGATGTCTATTTAGTGCATTAATGGTGTCTGTTCTCACAGCACTTCTTCCTTGTGTGTGTGTGTGTGTGTGTACATGCACACATGCATATGTGCAAGGGTTGTACATGCATATGTGCAAGGGTTGTACATGCATACGAGCTGGGTCAAAGTCGGATGTACTCAGTCACTGGCCAGGTTCTTTTTAGACACAGCATCTCCGTGAACCTGAAGCTCATTGTTTGGGTTCAATTGGCTGAGCAGCAAGTCCGAAGGATGCTTCTGTTTCTGCCTCCTCAGGCTCAGAATTACAGATGCCACCGTGGCCAGAGTTTTAGGTGAGTGCTGGGATCTGTACTTAAATCCTCTGTACTGCAAGTACATTACCAGTTACGCGCTCTCCTTGCCACCCACTGCCCTAGCAGCATTTCTTCTAAATAAAATTATATTTACTTAAAGTAATTGCTTTTAAAACAATTTATATGCATGGGTGTTTTACTTGCCTTAATGTCAGTATACCACATGTGTGTCTGGTGCCCTTGGAAGACAGAAGAGGACATCAGGAACTGGAAGTTATGGGTGGCCCTGAACGGCCAGGTGGGTTCTAGGAATCAAACCAGGCCAAGCAGCCAGTGCTCTTAACCACTAAACCATCTATCTCTCCAGCTCCCCAGCAACATTTTCTAAAATAACATTTGGTCATTTAGTCAGGGGTTATTATAAACCCCTCCGAAAGCACTTCAGAGCATGAAATGGTATGCCCAGTTTATAACTTTAAAGCACAATGCATGGGAATAGTAGAACCCTGAAAAGACACCATAAGAAAAGGAGGAAGAAAAAGAGGAGAAGGAGGAAAAGGAAAATGAAGAAGAGAAAAAAGAAGGAGGGGGAGGAGGAAGAGGAAGAGGAGGAAGAAGAGGAGGAGGAGGAGTAATATGTTGTTCATTAACATTGGTTGTGCCTACTTTTTTATTAATTCAAATGCATTTCCACAAAACTTTTTGGGAATGAAATCATGCAAGATGTTGAAAGTAGCACACACTTAACCCACCTGTGTCATTTTCCCAATGCTATTTAACCAGGCGATTCCTGGAAGGGATATTGACAGAAATGGCATGTTTGCAAGATCTAAAACGAATGTTAAATGCTGTATTAAAATATATCTGTTCAAATCTGAATTCAGTTGGTGGCCCCAGGAAGGGGAAGACTGAAGAAAGCACTAGAATGTCCTGGGTGGTCATCGTATTCTAGACGCTATCCCAAGTGCTTGGTAGGTAGCTCTCTAAAGCATAGTTATAGTCCCATGTTCCAGATGTTCTTATTCTTCATAAGTGGCAGGTGGGCGCTTAGTCTGGTGTGAAAACCTGTGTACCTGGAGTCGGTGCTGTAGGCGGCAAAATTGGGAAAATCTTCTGAGAAGAAGGTTGAGTCCAAATCCTCTGCTTTGAACCAGCATGAGACTTCTCAGTGCCTAAGATACAAGGGCCATTCTTAAAACATGTGTTTAAAATTTATTCATCCATTAATATATATTTAGTAATAGCATGCCTGTCAAAACTGCACCCTAGGTGTTGAACATACAGCTGAAGATAGATAACAGAAATGGAGATCTTGTGATCTTGTGATCTTGTGACATTAAATAAAGGACGGAGGTGCTTTGAGCCTTAATTCTCATGGGCGTTTGATGATGGATTGCATGCAGGTGCTTTATTTTGTAAGCTGATCCAAATGAGAACACTTAGGAAGAGGCAAGCAAATAAAAAAGAGATGCTAACAGTTAAGAATCATTTAAGACTCAATGTGTCACTTAAGGACAATGCCATAGGTCATAGGGATATTTCTGCTTGGACACCAAGAAGCTATGTAGAATACACCTCTAAAATGCCCCACACAATGAATGACATAGATGCACATCAATCTGTTAGCTTCCACTGGCCCATGGGTTAATTTCCCATTCCCAGGTTTGCAGACACAGCTCCTCTGTGTCATCAGAAAACGTCTAAAGCAGAAACTGTAGCATATGAGGCCAGGTGCTCTCACAGGACCCCTGGACATGGTTATTACTACAATGTCTGGAGGAAGGAGCAGGCTCAGAGCGTGGAGAGGTCATAAGAAGTGAGCAATATGGAGGTCTGCTTTAGGTGGGGGCATTGGAAGAGGCTTCTCTGGGGAGTGGTCTCTAGACTGTGCCATAGGGAAGGGAAGGTGCAGAGTGTGACATAAACAGAAGAACGCATTGAAAGTGCCCAGAAAGAACTAGACTCTCTCCAGAACCTCTAGCATACTACTATGCAGGGAAGGAGAAAGGAGCAACAGCATCATTGGTCAAAGGTTTTATTGGGCCAGGAGTCAGGGCTTCCCTCCAAGTCAAGGCAAGCCATGTCATTAATTTGGGGTGTCAAGATGAGGCCTCTAGCCTGCCGTGTAGAGTCACAGGCCTGGATCCAAGGGTTGGGAAGAGATCTGAATCAGGGTGGCATAGACACTATTTGGGGGAAATGCTCAGAACCGGCTGTGTTGACATTAATCATTGCTTGATAATAACAATGGCTTTAAATCTTGAGACTTGTAGAATAAGAACAGTGGTGGAACATGCCTTTAATGCACCTTTTATGATCACCTTTTATGTCCTCTCCATACTCTGAGGCAGAGACAGGAGGATCTCTGTGAGTTTGAGGCCAGCCTGGTCTACAGGTTCCAGGAGAGTCAGAGTCACACAGAGAAACAATGTTTTGAAAAACAAACAACAATAAAAACAAAAAAACAAACAAAAGCAAAAGAAAAACAGAGCCCCGAGTGTCTCCCCTTGAGTTTCATTTGACCTACCTCTGGAAAGCCTTTCACCTTGATGTCATCTACATCAGTTGTAGTGGGCCCAAAGGAGGCATTAACACCCTCATCCAAGCCCCAATAAAGCTCTGTACCTAGCTGGGCAGTGGTGGCACACGCCTTTAATCCCAGCACTTGGGAAACAGAGACAAGAGGATTTCTGAGTTCGAGGCCAGCCTGGTCTACAAAGTGAGTTCCAGGACAGCCCGGGTTATACAGAAAAACCCTGTCTTGAAAAAACGAAGGGGGGAGAAAAGGCTCTGTACCTTTAAGATATTTGCTGATCAGGATTGCATGTGTTTATGTAAATGCATTTGCTACACAGTTGTAAGCAATGTGAAGCACTTGCATTTGGGAGTCATGTAACATCTACTTGCTTGGCTACCTGACCCTCCAGCTTCCAGGGCTATCAGTACACACCCTGTCTCTCCAGCATCTTCCATGGTTGTCTCAGTCAGAGCAGTGACGTGTTCAACATGACCAAACTACCAGGGATATAAGACATGAGGGGTTTAGTTCTTACTCTTTCATGTCCCTATACAGGATCAGAAGTATTTGGTACCATTCAGTCATTTGCGCATCAAGGCTGGTTCCATCTTTCTGCTCCATCTTCTTCTAAGTCTTTAGACTCCACTGTACTTAGCCATCAAAAGAGAAAAGAAAAATGCATGTGGGAAAGGTTGCAAAACTTGTAGGTATATACTAACACTGCAATGGGGAATTGGTCACATGGCCTTCCCTGGTGCACAGGAATCCAGAGGAAATATCCCAAGAAGATGACATCTGCATTGTTGCTGACTAACAGCTCACTACCACAGTGGAGAGTAAAGAGGGAAACACTGCTGCCTTCACAGGGAATTACAGAAACACCAAGTGTATTTCATCATCTGAAGCTCAGGAGAAACTCAAAGGATATAGGAATGGTCAGACAACTTTCAAAAAAGAAAGGTGTGTGTGTGTGTGTGTGTGTGTGTGTGTGTGTGAGAGAGAGAGAGAGAGAGAGAGAGAGAGAGAGAGAGAGAGAGAGAGAGAGAGAGAGAGAGAGAGAAATACATCTAAAATGCACCTCGATGAAGAGTGCTTGCCCAGCACGTAGAAAACCCTGGGTACCATACGGGAGGTAGAATCAGGAGGATTAGAAGTTCAAGATCATCCTCACTTACATGCCTATTTTCAAGCCAGTCTTAGGATACATGAGACACTGTCTTATAACAAAACGAACAAGTCATCGGAAAATCCACCACCTACCACATCAGTGTATTATACTATGTATGCATAGATATGCACGTGCCCCATTTATTTCAAGTAATTAAATGTTCAAAAATATTTAAATGAAGTACATTTAGGGTTGTCTCTCTTTTATAGCTGTGACACTTCTAAATTTCTATAGACCCTTTTTAAAAATTGTGATAAAGTAGATGTAATGTAAAATTTAGCATCTTAACGATTTTAAATGAACAGTTTGGTAGCATATGGTACCTTCACGCTGTTTCAGGCGCAGCCTCTGTAACTCCACAAATTCAGAACAGTAGCTTAACAAGGAAATGTAGTAAGATCTAGTGTGTGGTTCTCCCATGACAGCTGACTTCGGTGTGCTGAGAGACACTCGTGTGGCTTTTTAAATTAGGCAAAATACGAGTGCCGAGCTTTGCCATCTTAATCGCATTGGGGGAACACTGAGCACTGAGCCGGGGACCCTGCACACGTTTAAGTGCTCTCCATACCACTGAGCTCATATGAAACCTTCACTGCACATTTCGGTGTCAGTAAATACAGCCACGTTGCTGGATAATATCCATGACTCCACCTCTAATAAAAACTCTGTTAAACAACAATTCTTAAAAAACAAACAAGAAAATAATTATTTTATTTGCACCCCTGGTGATTACAATTCTTTTTGTCTCTACAAAATTGAGCACCTTAAGTACCTTCCCGTTCAGAGGCATCCAGTGTCCATCTCTTCATGAATGGCTTATTCCACCTAACACGGCGTCCTCAGATTTCATCCACATTACAGCATGACTCAGAACTTCCGTTTTTTCCTAAAGTTGAAGAATAATGATAATTAGAACAATCATCCCATTCTGTGTGCATACCACACTTTGTCTATTTACCCATCAGTGGATGTTCAGGTTACTTGAATGATGTGAAGGCAGATACTATTATGTGAAGATGGAGAAACACGATGCACTGTACACTCGGTGTGTGTGTGTGTGTGTGTGTGTGTGTGTGTCTGTGTGTCTATGTGTGTGCTCATCAAGTTTGTATCACTCTTTTCCTCCTACCAGACTCTGAATGGACAGAAAACTAATAACTGAGCACAGGGCCCTTAATTCTATCATTCATTCTCTTTAGTCTCACTGGGTAAGTTCTTTTGTGATAAGCCATTTTCTTAAATTGATATTCAGTGTAAATGATAACTTTATAATTCAAATGATAACTTTACAAAAATATGGTATATTGTGGAAGCAATGGAGTTTAATGTTTAACGAGTAGATTATCTATTATCAAGGCTAATTATTTGTGCTTACTTATTTATTATTATATCCTACAGAGGTTAGAGCCAATTAAGAGAGTACAGAGTGAGGATACCAGGAAGACAGGGCCCAGCTAAGCAGAGCTCATGGGGCCCATAGGGACTGAAGCAGCAATCGCAGAGCCTGCATGGATCTGTGCTAGGACTTCTGCAGATGTGATATGTTTGTTCCTTGGTGTTTCTGTGGGACTCCTAATAGTGGGAGTGCAGCTGTCTCTGACTCTTCTGTCTGCTCTTGGGACCCTTTTCTTCCTACCGAGTTGCCTCTTCTAGCCTTGATGTGAGGACTTGTGCCTAGTCTTGTTGTATCTTGTTATGCAGTGTTCAGTGGAGACCTGCTCCTAATTTATTAAGAGAAATGGAGAAGGAGGAGGTCTAGAGGAGAGGGGAGCTGTGGAGGAATGGGAGGAATGGAGGGAGAGGAAATGGTGTTCAGGAAGTATGAAAACCAAAACAAGACATACAGTGCAGGGCCCTTGCTCTTCTACTTTGGGGAATGATGGAGACACGAAGGTAATTCATGTCACACATTATGGTGATGTGGAAAGAGCTCCCCCATGCCTTCACTAAAGCAGTGCATAGTAGAGCTCTAGTCGCTACTTGCTAGCCACTGGAAGGCCATCTCTCCATAAGTCACATGCCCAGTCTGTGGGAGGGCCTTGAGGACAGCCACGGTGTAAGAGAGGCTTCAACTCTACTCTCTCAGGGATTCTAGTTGAGTTCCAAGAATTAAATTGACACACATAGAGTAATGCAGCAAAAACATACCAATTCAATAGGTTTTGTACCATTCAAGAGCGCTCATAAGGAAACGACACAAAGAAATGCAGACTCTACATGTTTTTGTGTGAAGTTTCATAGAAAGACGCTAGCCTGGCAAATAGCTCAATTATTTTTGGAAACTAAAAGAAGATAAGAACTATTTTAACAAGGTCTGTTTGTACAGAGTTCTCTTGGCTCTAACTCCCCATCAGAGAATGGTTCTTTTTTCCTGGTACAGGGAGGGCATCTTTCCCATGAGCCTCTTATCTCTTGTTTGCTGGAAGCAAAGTGGAGAAGATTAGAAGTGTTCCTCTCGCATCTGCTGTTTCTCAAGTATCTTGTGCTCAAGGTAATCTTTCTGCTGAAGTCTGAGATTTTGACACATTCTGCCAAGGTTTGACATTTGGCCTCCGGATGAGCTCATTGCAGGTACTGAGCACAAACCATCTTCTCTAGTTCATTTCCCGCCAACCAAAGAGGCTCAGCCAACCACCTAGAGTCCTGATTGGTCCTCCATTAAGCTCCCAATATAACTCAATCTCAAGTTCACGTACATTTTTTTTAATCTCCCATGGGTACAATAAACTCCCATATAACATATGGGTTTGTGGCTTATTTGCCCATACCACAAAATACCACAGCTAGCCATTGCCTTTCAGTGAATTCATAAAGAATAAATATAGCCCTACTTAATTTCTTTCACGACTTGATGATTCCAGGATGGGAAATGGGAAGATGCTGCCGTTTCCAGAATGTTACAGAAATGGGATCCTTGTTTATATTTCCCTCGTTTTTCTTTTCTTTTCTTTTCCTTTTTTTCTTTTTCTTTCTTTCTTTCTTTCTTTCTTTCTTTCTTTCTTTCTTTCTCCCTTCCTTCCTTCCTTCCTTTCTTTGTTTCTTTCAAATCTGATGCAGCTACAACTAAAGTTAGTGCTCTCTAGCCCTATAAGATGACTCCCTTCCTGGGCCCCACTAGAATCAATATTCATATATCTTATTCCAGTAGCATTGCTAAAACAAGGCACATTGGCGCATACCTGTTATATCACCACCTTGGAACCTATGGCAGGAAGATTGTTGTGACTTCTAGGCCAGCCCCAGCTATATAGGAAGACACTATCTCAATATCAGTGATGACAATAATGTAACATTCAGATTGCATTCCAGACGGCCAGCTGTCCTGAAACTCCTGCACCTGAGAGCCCCAGAGTGTGGCCCTGGGTGTCTTCTTATTCTCTTTACTTCTCGCTCCCTCCTGTCTCTCCTTCATCTCACAGCTTCGCCAAACATTCAGGCCAAGGTCAGATCAAGGGACTTTCATGGCTGAAGGAACTAAATTTAGCCACAAAGGGCCTCTTCCCTGTGAAAAGACTGATGCTTGGTCAAGTGCCTTTAGATTCTTGCAGACAAAGAAAAAGAAATCTCTTTTAAGAAAAATGCCAACTGAAGAGCTCTGCTTGCCCCCGAGGCAACCTCACTGAAGGATCCGGGGACGAATGCTGGAGGAGGCATCGGAACGCTTGGATCCTACTCCTAGCATCTTGTGCGGTGCTTGAACTCAGCCCTAGGAATTGCTCTTCAGTTTCACCCTCCTCCAGTCACCGTGCTGGCTGGATGGGGTCACTGTCCCCTTACTTCAGTGTTGTTTGTAGGGTTTCAAGACCCCCAAGCCAAGTAAGAGATCTCTAGCTCTTGAGGCCACTAATGCCACCAACCTAGAGGGACTTCTGGAAATGGCCTAAAAAACTGACTTCCTTATGATGTGAAATGAGTAAACATGGCCACTAGGAAGCTAAGTGGGATTGTAGGGTCTTCTGTGAGGAGGATTCAAATACTGCTAGGTGTCTAGGAATGGCTTTATTTTCTCCGCTAATTACTGAATTTTTAAAAGGTAGGAAAAGTTTGAAAGTAAAGCAAAGCCAAAGTTTAGTCAAAGAGGATAATTTTGTCAGAATTTAAGAGAAAAATCCCAGGACATATAAACTTTAAGTCTTAGCAGGTGCCCAAGAGGAGGACAATGGAAGAGAAAAAGGGCCCAGTGTGTGTGTGTGTGTGTGTGTGTGTGTGTGTGTGTGTTTGGGGGTGTGGGGTGCAGCTAGAGTTAGGCAGGTGTGGGAGGCAGACACATGGTAGACAAGGAGCCACATGATAGGGACAGTAGCTTTGAACACAGAATAAGGAAGCCCAAAGTACAAACTAATAAGCCAACCAACCAACCACCACCAACAAAACCTAAACTAAAAGAGTCCAACCAGCAAGTAAAAGAGTCAGGAAAGAAGAAACTGTCAGGACTCAAAAAAAAGTTGGGCAGATCCAACCAACATCATGATGGTCATGAAACTGAGCTAGGAGGTGAAAATTCCGGAAACAAAAGTACAGTATCTTACTAAAGAAATAACTATCCCACCCATCTCTTTTAGCTAGGCTTAAGATGAGCTCACATTCCTAGGGTGGTCTCACACCCTTCTCCTGGTGGTTGACCAGCTCAATTGGATTAATTAATTTATGTTTGGGGTAGGTTGGAATGTTGGGTCTCTACCCAGGCTAGAGATTTCATTCTGCTGACCAGAAGGAGCTAATGCCCTTGCTTTCCCTTTACAGCATCAAATGGGCTACTTACCTAAAGGTGTCTGATGTTCTTTGAGCAGCGTTTCTTAACCTGTGGTTCTAGACGCCCCCAAGGTTTGCATATTAGATATCCTACACATTTGATATTTACATTATGATTCATAAGAGTATCAAGACCACAGTTTTGAAGTAGCAATGAAATATTTTTATGATTGGGGATCGGCACAACATGAGGAACTGTGTTAAAATATTGCGGGCACTAAGAAGGTTGAGAACCGCTGCCTTGGAGTCTCCCTGGTGAGAACATGGCCAACTGCTCTGCTGACCCCATTTCCCACCCTCCCCCACCAACACTATGGCTTATTGGCAGCCTCTAAAAGTCATCTGGGTTGCCTGGCACCTGTAAGTTGTTGAAACAAACAACAGTAATGCAACCAGTGAGGGAGACTAAGCCTCTCAGACTCTTTCCCCAAGTGTGTGCTGAAAGGAAGACCAGCATGCGGAGGAGTGGCTGCTAGATGCAACGTGATTCTGAGAAGATGAACTTTAAAGGAGGCTCGCTGGATCACATCCCCCACTCTCCTCCAGGTTCCTCATGGCCTCGAAGAAGTGACTCTCAGTTTCTACACAATGGGGCTTTCTAAGTAGACTCAAGAAATCATGTCAGAAGTCTCAACTGAGAAAGTGTATGTATGGTGCCCAAGCCTCCTAATTATCTTGTTATCTATTAATGACAGAATGAGATCCGTGAAGAATGCGATTGGGTTCCTCAGGAACTCATAAGCGATGAGCGCACAGATTCTGTGGATCGTTTTGTGGCTGCAAAATGCACCCATTGGGTCTTTTGCTCTATGTTTCACTGTGCTCCTCATTACTTGTTTGTAGTCCCAGTTTTCTAAACTTCCTGCAGGATAGAAAGTTAACCTTTTATTATTGAATTCCCAATGTCACTTCTCCTGTCTGCCACATACAGCCTTTATTGAGTAAGTGAAAACAGAAATCATAAGTTAATAAGCAGAGGAATATGAAAGCAAAAGAAAACTGTTGAAGCGAGGCTTTGCTTGTTTAAGCAAAGACAAGTATTTCTTACACAAACTGTCTAGAGAAAGAGCACCCTTCCTGTCTCTTTTGAACCATCCCACTTTTTCTGACCTGTCTATTGGGAATGCCAAGTCACACACTCATTTCCCCAGAGTTATTTAGGCATCTATACAGCATGGGCTGCTATAATGCAATGCTGTGGGCTGGATGGTATAAACCACAGACATTTACTTCTTATGCCCTGACAAATGGAGAACCTGATCCTGGGCACAAGCCATTTTGGGTCTTGGTGAAGGCCCAGTGCCTTGCTTGCTGATAACAACTGTCTTAACTGCGTGTTCGCTCAGTAGGAAAGAAGGCACGTATGGTGCCTCTTCCTTTCTGTATGTCGACACTGATCCCATCATGGGAGCACCACCTATGTGACCTCATCTAAATAGAATTACCTCCTAAAGAACTCACTTACAAGTAGTATTACACTGGGGGATAAGGCCCAAACCTATGAAATTTGGACACAATACTATAGAAAGGATTGGATGACTTAAACAACACAGCCAATGTTTTTTTAAGTTCCCATGATTATCTTTGTCTGGGGAAGTGATTCTCAACCTGTGGGTCATGACCCCTCTGGCAAACCTCTATCTCTGAAAATTTACATAACAATAGAAAACTACAATTATGAAGTAGCAACGAAAGTCATTTTGTGGTGGTGGGGGGGTCACTACAACAGGAGAAACTGCATTGAAGGATTGCAAGGCAGGACGGCTGAGAACCACTGGTCTAGGATGAGCCCATGTCAAACCTCTGGCTTTGGTCTGCACATCTGGAAGTCAGGCAGTTGAGAGTAGAGATGGACGAGAGAGGCTACAACTTGGCAAACGAGCATCATGCTATGGAAAGCACTAGACCTCTGTGGGGCTAGGGTCCAAGTTTCCTAAAAGAAGAAGTAAGTCTGGTCTGAATATCCTTCCTGGGTCTGACGGAACCAATGCAGTTCTTGAAGGTGTGCTCCGTGTTAGGAGCCCTATTAGCCTGTAGACTACTTTAGACCATTGCAACAACCAACTTAAAAGGAAACACCTCCAGCAGCTTATGGCTTAGCGGATGCCCACTATCCCAAAGGAAAACTATTCAAATAACGTTTAGGCTTCAATCAAATGATTTTGAGCTCCTACTGGCTGTCCTGGCTGCATAATTTGTGAAGCACAACACAGCATGAAGATGCAGAACCCATTTTGGAAAGGAAGGAAGGAAGGAAGGAAGGAAGGAAGGAAGGAAGGAAGGAAGGAACGAAGGAACGAAGGAAGGAACGAAGGAACGAAGGAAGACTCGGCATTTCAAGACCTTGGCTGGAGAACACTCAGTCAGGTGTTGGTCCCTTTCTGAGGGCATCCTCTGCCCGTCCACCATGCCTAGCAATGTTTAGCAAACAGGTACCACAGCACCAGGAACCCCAAATCCCTGCTGGGTCAAGTAGCTGTTTCAGCTCCAAAAGCAGACATTATCAACACCACTGGGTCCCCCCCCCCAAATTACCACACTCTGTAGTGGTCTCCAATGAATGAACAATTTCCACTAATGTCTTCTCCTTTCAAGTTTTGTCCATAAACCAGGTAGTTCAAAGCAAACAAAACAAAACAAATGAACAACAACAACAAAAAACTAAAACAAAAAAACCACCCCAAAACAAAACAAAAATACAAACAAACAAAAAAATTGTTGCACTGCAGATGATCTCAGGTCTGGAGACTTGTTCCAGGGCTGTTGTTTATTAGTGTCTATACGCTGGGAAGTGGGCAGGTAGAAACACCGTGCCCCGAAGCCAAAGAGACAGCCACACAGCCTGGGCAAGGCACTTAGCAGGCAGCACGCCCCCTTAGGTCCCTGCCTCCTTAGACAGGTAAATTGCTTTCTAAACATTCCCTGGAAAACTGTGTAAACTGAAAATAGCCGTAGCTGTGAAGAGACAGGAAGAAGCTGAGTTGACTGGCAGAGGGGGAGGAATCTCGCTCTAACTTTCTTTTTCTAGTGGATCATTTGATAAGAAAGCCAGATCGCAGCAGCCTCACAATGGCCTATTTATCACGCACTGGGCAGCCAGAGCTGGGAATCACGGGGGTGGCAGCCATCCCCGGAAAACCACGGCGCTCCGACACAGGAAAGCCGGCTGATAAGCGATCTGCAGACAACGCTTCTTCCTTCCTGGGAAGCCGCCACACAGGCAGTGGACTGACCCGGGGCAACGGTGCAGCTCCCTTAGTAGGGTTGGGGGGCTATCGCCTGGGTAGAGTAGACAGACAGGCTGAGCCTTGCTGGCACAGCTCAGCCCCGCCCTGATCTTGCACTCCTGCAAACAGGGATGGGCGTTCAGTGGGTGCACTCCGGCCCATGTACCTTACTCTAAGTTGTGATGAGAACCGACTGGCACAGCCCTTCCCGTCAGTCCTCCCCACCCCTGGGGTGGCTCCTCCCTGCTGGATTTCAGTCAAAAGCAAAAAGAGACACAGACATTTGTCACCCTACTAAAGCCTTAGAGCTTTGAGCGAGCGTTCCAGGCACAAAGACTTAACCTCTTTGGCAGGGTGGCCCATTAACAAATACAGAGCCAGCCCTGAAATGTGGCCCCTAACTTCCTGAGACTGGTGTTACTTATGCACACAATTAAAAGAATTGGCAGCAGCCATCTCTGGGTTCTGAGATGCCCAGACTCCCCAGGGAGGGCTGATTTTTGCAGAATGGGTACAGCAGCTGGTCCCCGATGCTGTTCTAGGACAAGATATGTACTTTCACTTATGCCATCCCTGAGATGCTTGGTTTGGAGCCTGAGAGAGCCTCGGTGGAGTTGTCTGTAGAGGAAGATCTGGGAAGGCCAGGCCACAGAGGTCTCTGTGAACTATGCTTGCAGGCCAGCAGGGCAGGGCAAGAGGGAATGGGGTCTCCAGGCCACAGAGGGAGCTGGTCAGCTGGGAGTTAGGATGTCCTTCATCTCCTTTCCAAATCCACAAAGTCGAAAAGGGGTGGGAGGTCAGGTCTGAGCTTGGATGTGTGCTCTGCTGCTCCAGGCACTGCGGACAGCTAAAGGAAGCCAAAGATCTTCTTCTAGGCTATGTGTGTGTGTACATCTGTGTGTGTGTGTGTGTGTGTGTGTGCACAAAATGTACACACACAGATGAACACAGAAATACACTGATATACCCTCACAGATATACATACACAGATAAACACACACACAAATACGCATATACACACAGATACACACACACACAGATGAACACAGAAATACACTGACATACCCTCACAGATATACATACACAGATAAACACACACACACACACAAATACACACACACACAGATACACACACAGATGAACACAGAAATACACTGACATACCCTCACAGATATACATACACAGATAAACACACACACACACACACACACACAGATACACACACAGATGAACATAGAAATGCACTGACATACCCTCATAGATATACATACACAGAAAAACACACACACAAATACACATATACACACAGACACACATAAACACACACACACACACACAAATGTACGCACAGATACATACATACACTCACCCCCATCTTCACTAACTTAATGTTCTGCCTTTAGCAGCAGGGGCAGAGCTGAGAAGGAATTTCTTCTCTTACCACCTGCAGGGCAGTGACTTGGCAAGCAGAGAAAGATATTCTATCCTAAGGGCACAAGTTCCTCCAATTGATTATTATATAGACAAGGACACAGTTGATTCCTTGACCCAGAGGACAGAGAAATTATGTGACAAACCCCTGTTGCTCTGTGGTGGTCTGAGGCCTAAGTTTCTAAGCACTATGAAGCAAGGTGCCACGATTTATCAGGAACTGCCTCTTCCCCTTTTTCTATGAAAATCCCCAGCATGATCTGGCATTTCTCCAGATCTTCCATGAAATCTCCCCCATGTGGGGGGGAGGGGTAAGGATGGCTGGTGTCCTCAACAAAAATATGTAATGAGAGCTGTCATATTCACATTTCTTCTGAAATAGTTTGGGGGTTCCCTGTTAGCCTACTTACTGTGGCCATCACTGTAGCCTCCTTCTGCAGTATTCTAGGAAAACAAGAAGTGGCTCTTTCTAAGGAATAGTCTGCTGACTGTCTCTGAGATTCATTATTTTCATCATACCACTGAACAACATGGGGAAGAATTTGGGCTATGATCGGCTCCTCCTATAGACACATGTAGTCTTATATAGCTTAGGCTGGCCTCAAACTCTGCCTGGAACCAGAGAGGACCCTGAACTTCCGATCCTTGTATCTAGGCCTCTTGAGTGCTGGGATTACAGGCATGTACAGCACTCCTGGTTTGTGCAGTGCTGAGGTTTGAACCCAAGGCTTCTGTGTGTGCTACTATCAATGGAGTTGCATGCTGTGATGACGACTTTCAAAGGAGAGAGACTTGGTTTGTCAGGGAGAAGACTTTGCAATATAT
Organism: Apodemus sylvaticus; assembly: GCF_947179515.1. NCBI lineage: Eukaryota > Metazoa > Chordata > Mammalia > Rodentia > Muridae > Apodemus > Apodemus sylvaticus. Next base: position 48,406,664 of record NC_067487.1, read on the forward strand.
TCACATTATCAGTATCTTTTCAGAGATATCTGGGTAATAAGAAATCATTCCACATACATTTACTTAAAATGTTCCTCAACTGGATGTGTGATGGCTCATGTCTGTAATTGCAATACTCCAGAGACTGAGACAGGAGGATCACCTTAAGTCTGAGATCAGCCTGGTCTACAAAGTAAGACCTTGTTTGAAACAACAGAGCACGCGCTTACATACATACATACACACACACACACACACACACACACACACGCACACGCACACGCACACGCGTGCACACACACACACACACACACACACATACAGAGAGATCCCAAATAAATCTGTTAAGAAAGGCTCATTTCCCCATGTTCCATAGCCTTGCCTCTGGCTGACACTCCCTATACACTTACCAAGACAGTCAAGAAACATGAGCACAGTAACTTTTCTTAGTCTGTTTTCTGTTGCTGTCCCTGAATACCACACAGAAGATGGTTTATAAAGAATAAGCGTTTATTATAGTCACAGTTTTGCAGGCAGGAATGTCCGAGGTTGAAGGAGGACACCTGATAAAAGTCTTGCTGGTGGGGACTCTGTAGAGTCCTGAGGCTGGGCAGAGCATCACACGTCGAGACTACAATACAGTGCAATACCAGTGAAGCAAAGAGAGATCACATGTATAATAAAGCTACTTTTTCAGCCAGGCAGTGGTGGTATACGCCTTTAATCCCAGCACTTGGGAGGCAGAGGCAGGAGGATTTCTGAGTTCGAGGCCAGCCTGGTCTACAGAGTGAGTTCCAGGACAGCCAGGGCTACACGGAGAAACGCTGTCTCAAAACACAAACAAACAAACAAAAAGCTACTTTTCTCAGTAGCCATTAACCCAGTAGTTTATGAATAAAGTCATGCATTTGTGAGGTCAGATTCCTCGGGACCCAATCACTGCCCAGACCATTGACACAGAACTCAGGAGACTGTTTTCTGAAGGACAAACACTGAAACCACAATAGTGCCTCAGTCTTATCCTTCACGGAACCCGTAAAGCTCCTCACAGCTGACCCTGCTTCCTCCTGACACTCTGACCTCCTCTGTCCACCTATGAGCAGACAGACAACCTTGCTGGTCCTAAACCTCTGGCTTTTCCCTCAGGAGTCCTGCTCTTCTACCACTATCCTGTCTACCTGCTAGCATCCAGGGCAGGTGGTCCCAATCTCCCCCTACCCCTCAAAAGAATTTAGACACATGTTTATCTTCCAGATGCTTAGTGTACAACAGATGACAACTACCTGTGTGACCCCCAAGACTATGAACATTTTTTATTAGGAGTAAATGAACAGAACTATCATGGTCTCCATTTGAGTGAGAGATTAGTATCTGAAACTGTAATGATCTACAAGGGCCACACTCCTTTCTTAGCAGAATGAAGTTTGCAAAGGGCAAAGTTGGCACCTTCCTACACTAAGAATTAAAAAGGCAGTTAAAGATCCCGTCTCTCCCTCCTATTGGGCAATCTCTCCACCTCACTGTTTGATCTGATTCAGAAAGTTTTAACCATAAAGACTCATTTTTCAGGTGAAGATCCTCCTTCTCAATGTGATTTAATAATAGCTTAGTGATTCCTTAGGATGTGGAAGATAAAAAGACTCTATTATCCCCCACACTACCAATATGAAGAATGGAAATAGATATTTTAATAATTGGATGCCCGTGTCATAGTAGCAGCCTTCACAGCAGCGAAAAAGTGGAAGAAATCCAGATGTCAACCAATAGATAAATACACCCACCAAATAGAGTATAGACACGCAATGGAGTGTTATTCTGCCATCTGAAGGAATGCAGTATTAATACGTGCTATCAACTGGCTATACCTCTGAAGCCTTGTTACGTAAAAGACAGTCAGATACAAACACAACACCTTGTGTGCTTCCTTTCATATGGGATATCCAGAAGAGAGAAGTTCACAGAAGCAGAGAGCAGAGTGTGGGAAGAGGAGGAATGAAAAGTAACTGTTTAATGTGTCCGGGTTCTTTTTGGAGGAGATCGACATATCGTGGACAGATGAAGGTCACATGAAATGGGAGTTTACTAAAGACTATTGGATTGATTGCTTTAAAATAGTTAAATTTATAATACATTGATTTTTCTTCCCTTAGTAATTAAAGTTCTGGATTTTTTTTATAGACACCTGTTTTCATGGTCTTGTTGCATAGAGCACTGGTCATCTTTGGTACTGGGAACGGGAGGTAGTAAAGAGTTAAGAGAAAAAAATGACAGGTAGCCATTTTCTTTTCAACTCATCAATTGCTATATTATCAACAAAAAGGGTATGTGGTGACTAATTCGATGGCAATTGATGATACAGGAAAGAGGTTTAAAGGGGCCCCACAGACCAGAACAATACAGCACCCACAGATCACCAAAGCAAGACCATATTGCACAGCAGCCTCGGCCTAGAGCCACTTTGGCATTACTGTTTACGCAACTTCCTCCAGAACCAGCACTACTGTGATGGAAGCAGCGTCCTCAGACGGGCTTGCCCGATCGAGGAGCCACCATTCAGCTGTAGCACGGTCTCCTTGAAATGACAACGGAGACAGACATTTGTGGCTCTGCACACCTGGAGCATCTATCTAATCCATGAATAAAGGAAATATCTGCTTACAGTGAGTTCCCAGTATATGCAGAATTCTGTATAGTGTACATGTGGCTTGATTATATCTAAAGCCTACGGTGGTTCTTATCATGGTTTGGAATTCTTTTTTCTGTCTTATACAAGAAGAGTCTGAGGAAGAAAGATAGATTGTAATTGAGTCCTAGATACCACAGGTGCCAGGCAGCGATGTCTGGATTGGCAGCCAGCAGGAAGTTAACCATAAGGCCTCTCTGCAAGGGTTTGTTGGGGGGATTCCTCCCACATTTCCCGTTCCTTGCGGAATTCCAAAAAGCTTCCCTTTTGCTGTTCCAGGAGATCATCTCCTCCAGCATCTGGTTTCAATGCCTTTGGCACCTAAACCATACATACCCTGGAGCAGAGACCTAGTGAGTTTCCTTAACAGTATTCTCACATTGTTTCCAACACTGGGATATAAATAGGACAAAACAATAGTGTGTCTTTCCTTTGCCTCTGCTATTGTCCGTGCTCTGGGTCAGAAGACATGCAGGCGGCCCACAAACAACCTCCAGAGGGTGTGTGAGGGACACTGACTCATTTTTTATTAGTGACTTCTTGGAGTCATTTGAATACCATTCCCCCCCCCCCCACTCCAACCCCCTAGAAAGTCTAGTAACAATGTCTCAGAAGGCCAGCAGCCTCTGAAAAGTTAGTAAATCCAGTGTGTATGCTGGGGCCTTACATAGCAAAGAGGCACCAGTCTGAGAATGGATGGGTATGGCCTAGGTGGTATGTTCTGTAGAACCTTCACCTTTCCATTTTACAGATGAAGGAATTGAGTCCCTGATGGCAGGACATGGGGCCACACATCTCAACAGGCATTGGGGGTGCAAAACCTAAGCCCTGGTTAGTCTTCTAGCTCCATCCAAGACAAAGTCATCTTCCCCAACACCCCCTCCTGTCTTTTTCTTCTCATGCCACCCTGTTAGCAAGGACGCACTGTGACAAAGGTTAGAGCCACCGCATGAATAATAACTGCCTTGTATTGTTTTATCTGACTGTTTTCTCAAAGGATGAACAGGAGCAGAGGCTTAGAGAGGTCACTTGGCAAAGGTGTGTCAAGACCTACCTAAGAGTTTTGCTCTTGTTACACAGCAGATTAGAAGTTTTCACTGATGTAACAAAAGCAAAGGAAGGAAAGGTTCTCTTTTGTTCCTGAGTTAGAGAGTGCAGTTCATCTTGGCAGGGAGGGCACGGTGGAGCAGCGCTAGCCGTGGAGGCCGGTGCTTGAAGCAGCTGGTCACATAGTGGCCACAGTCAGGGCTGGTGCCCAGGACACGCCCTCCTTTCCATTCAGTCCCAGATCCCAGCCTATGGGACCCTGCTGTCCACATTCACAGTGGACCTTTCTTCCCCAGTTAAATCTAGAGGTGTGTCCCCTTCAGTGATGCTCAATCCCATGAGCTTGAGGTGAAGGTCATAGAAAGCTGTCCTATGGCTTCCTTCTGGAAGAGCTTTACCGTTGCTGGCCCAGTGAGTTAGAGGGTAGGTGTGAGGAGATTCAAATGGGACCAGCAGATTTCAATTCTCTCAACTAACCTTTCTGTCCTCTATCCCCTCGGATTCCCCTATGAAGTCTTGAGCTTTGGATATGACAGGTTCTACATGAATGTCCCAAACACCATGAGATTAAAAGCATTCATTAGTTACAAGAACTGGCTTAGTTAGACGTAAATGTTCTGTAAATAAACAAACAAACAAAAATCCCACTTAGATAGTGCCTCTCCCATCATGTGAGTCTGAGTTAGGCACTCTCGCTTACTCTGCTCCTACTGCCTCCAGTATTACAAACAAGAATGCACTGATTTGTGGAGCCATTTCCAAGTATCGCCATACCTAAGTCTTGTCACTGCAAACAAGAAAAGTTATTTTTCCATTTATGCTCTCAATCCTGTAACTAACATTTGTGGAACACATATTTTCCAGTAAAGTACTGGGAAAGTTCTGGGAACACACACACACACACACACACACACACACACACACACACACACACTACTCCTTTTCAAGTTGCTTGTAAGTTTGCATGTACTGGATTTAGCTGAGATTAGGCCAGATTCAAAGAAAAGACTTCAGTTAGGTCCAGGCCTCAGTGTCTTTCGCTGTTGTTTGTGTAGCTTCCTTGCATGGGAAAAACAGAACACAGAAACACAACTCTTGGCTTTGTTGAAGGTCTGAGTCATAAACCAGATGCACAGACATGAAGGGCAGCCTGTCGGTGTGGATGTTTTCTGTAGGGTAAGCCTGACTGGAAGGCAATGGCCATCTTGCCCTCCCCAGCCTTCCTCCTACGCAGTAGCATGCGCTCCGCCATAGTCTGTTCTGCTTTGTTTGGAAGGAGGCTCCTGCTCAGCCAGCCTGAGCCTCGTGAGGAGAGAGAAGCCTGCCGTTTTGCACGCTTTTGCCTGTTCTGCTGTTTATTTTACTAAGACTCTTAAACCTGTCAGCGAAGCGGTTTCCAGTCCAGTCTCTGTGGTAATAATCTCCCTTTTAAAGCGATAAGCACTCGAAGTGAGACAGACTGGAAGTCCATCGGATACTGCAAAGTTGCTGAGTCCATTGGACTCTTTGAAGATGTTCCACGGGTCAGGTTTCATCAGCTTCAGGATAAGGGGGGAAAGTCTAGTTCTAGGGTACCACAGACTCTTTAGAAATAACTAGAACTCTGCCAGTGACAATGAGCTTCCACAACTTGGGGTTTGTTGAGAAGCCATTAGACTTGTCTTTTGTTTGCTGATTCCATTATCATCTTATTCATACTGCAGACAGTAGAATACATAGAGAAATCCAGGCCTTTCCAAGGCCTTGGGCAGATGACCAGTGGAAGCTTTATGTAATGGTAGAGCAAACACAAGCGTACTTCCTGCCCACAGAGTAGAATAGACAGTGTATTCGCCTGTCTTGAGCTGTGGTACTACGGTATGTATATATGGGGAATTTTTCCCTGATTAAATAAAAGGCACCTGAAGCAAACCTCCATTCCTCCCTGTCTTTGAATATGGCCACGTGACGTATCATGCTGGGACTGTGGAAGCAGCTGCATTGTTCCCATGACCAAGGAAGAGAGGATCACCAGGAAGCTCCCCTGACATTGTGTGGTGCCAAATGACGCCCTTGTTTAAGACTGTTTGAATCTGATATTCTCCTACCAACTGGCTGAAAGCACCCTTTTTATTATCCAGGCTGGGAATCCCCGAGCAGTGGGGATGCTCCTCCGGACAATTCTCTGCCACAATCACAAAATGGCGACGTAATCTTCATTGAAGAGGGGCTACTGTTTGACGTCTTTGAGTACCACACACCTCCCCTGTCACCAACCTGAGCTGTCTCTAGGGGCCTAAAGAATTGTTCCTGAGCTGTAGTGGTTTGGCCTGCAATCCAGGCTCTTGCAGTGCCACCAGTACTTCCTCACACCTTTCAGGGAGGGCGCTATGACTTGTAGCTGGATTCTCAGTTCCTGGTTCATTGAGCAGCCATAAAAAACTGAGTCCGGAGACAGTGGGCAGACCAAGCTTTCAAGTGGAGTCTGAACATCGGAAGCGGTGACTTTGTTGAATAACTGTCTAGAAAAATACTCAGGTCCCTCTTCTGTCTCCTCACCCACCCAGCTCCCTCCAGGTTCCGCACGCCTGTGTGTCTTCAGATCCATATTCCTTCTACATCTGCCCAACGAGAGCAGTGCATAAGGCTTTAGAAAGACAAAGGAACCTGGCCTGGAGAGACAGCTCAGCAGTGAAGAATATTGGCTGCTCTTCCAGAGGACCTGAGTTCAATTCCCAGCCTCCATATGGTGGCTCACAGCCATCTGTAACTCCAGTTGCAAAGCCATCTGACATCCTCTTCTGGCCTCTAGGACCTGGTACCTGTGTGGTATACAAACATACAGAAAGCCCATGTACATAAAGCAAAAAACAAGTCCCAAATGAAAAATGAATAAAGTATCCATTTATCTTAAGATACCAGCCATTGATTAGGTAGATAATACACTAAGAAGGAAAGGTAATATAATGGTACTTTACAGGTTTTTGGTCCATGACACGGCTTGGCATACCATCACCTAATGAGACTTTATCAAAATAGTGACTTTCGAACCGTAGTTTCCAGTCAGCAATCTTAACCTCTACTTGAAGAGACCCTCTCCCTGTTCCTTATTGGTGAAGTTCACCTTCTTAGCACTTCTTAGCTCTTAGCCTGGGATGGGTGAGAAGAATCAGCTCCTCCTCATCTAGTCAGCTCCAGGCCTGCTGATGCAGGCAGTTCAGAAGCCCACTGGGTTGGGGTGCTCCAGAGCAAGAGCCTGGTACCCACATCCTCAGAAGCAGCCTCTGCCTTCTTCACAGTGTAGCAGCCTTCTTCAAAAAGAAAGGAATGGAAGGAGGGAGGGAGGGGGAAGGAGAAACGGAGGGAGAGGGGAGGGAGAAAGAGAAGAGGGAGGAAGGAAAGAAGGAGGGAGGGAGGGAGGAAGGGAGAGAGAGAGAGAGAGAGAGAGAGACAGAGAGAGAGAGAGAGAGAGAGAGAGAGAGAGAGAGAGAGAGAGAGAGAGAGAGAGAGAGAGTTTTAAGTCGTTTTGGCCAAAACTCTCAGCAGAAACCATTAAAGTTTCCATTTTGTTGCTTTCAGAATGTGAAATTTTAGGTGAAGGTTCAAAACTAGACCTAAAATCCCTCCTGGTAGAGCTGCTACAGCTCCTGATGCTGTGTGGGACTGCACAGAGCCTCACAGGGCTGGATGTCCCCACTAAAGCGTCCTAACGTCTGTGCTGGGTTTCCCAGCCTCTCCCTGCTTCTTCTGGGCTGACCTCAGGGAGCTCCTCTATGCAGATAAGGAGGCTGCCTTATCGGGTCCTTACAAGTTCTCCCTTCCAGTGAAAACCACTCAGAAATTGGTTGCAGACCAGGGACTGGATTAGAGGCCAGGGCTAGGGCCAACACCTCTAAGTAAACAGAAGGGTCACATGATTTATCGGGTGATGAGTGTTTGCTGGAAGGCATGTGGTGTGAGGTTACCCTCCAGTCAGAGGGAGCGAGAAGGGGGAAAAAAGAAAACAAACCCTCCCACTTGCTTTTGTGTTTGAGGGAACCGCCCCTCCTGGGTGAACACTAGGTGGGAATGGGGGGTGGAGGCTCTGCTCAGAGTCTGTGGGCAGAGAGCAGTGGTGAGGGCTTTGATGGAAGGGAGGGGCTGAACTGGACAAGCAGTCTGGGAATGCAGGGGTCTGTCATCAGGAAGCGATCTCCTTCGAGAGGCCACTTTCCAGATGTTTCCCCAAGCCTTTTTGGATGGTCTGATTTCCCAGGTTTTTCCCTTGGCTGGGTTTTCTGCTGGTGATACCCCACCCCCAACATTTGATTGACAACTGATGATAAATCCTTTATTTGAAAAAAAAAAAAAAGAACCTACTTGCCCAAGGCTTTTGGAAATAATAGGACTGGAACGAGAGTGGGAAATAGCTATCAGGCCTCCAGAAGAATATGGAGAAGACTGCGCTGGTCTCCAGTGGGTGAGCTATTTAATTCACAACTGCATTTCTAGAATTCCACGCACTGAATACCCACTCTTAGGAGTACCACAGTCGGTGAATTTTCTTGTCATTAAAATAACTTCCATAAATAAGGAACAGAACACCAACATCCTAGTCTGTGACTGGGCCAAAGACATGAGGGACACACAGTTCATAGATTAAAAAAAAAATGCAAAAATGCAAATGGTTCCTGAACCCATGTAAAGGTGCTGAACTCTGTTAAGCCAACTTCAAATTAGTTCTTAAAGATAATCGCTTCACTCTCAAGAGAAAGGCCAAAGCTACTGGATTATTTCTAAGAACATAATAAAGAAGAGTGGCAGGGTTGTGATCCCGTCCTGGGTTTTGAAATCTGTGGTAGCCACAAAGCATTTCATTTGTGAAGATTTTTAAACTATATGCAGATGAGCAATAGACTTTTCTTATTTCTATTACAATTATTTAATATGTATATTACAGTTATATTTTTGTCTTATAATAGTGATAAAGAAAATTGAGGAAAAGATATACATACATACGTATGACAGAGAGTGGAGAATTGGCATGGCATCTCATACATGACCAAGGATATAAATGACACAGTTTCTATGGAGAGCAAACAGGAAATCCTTGTCAGCCTAGAAAGTTGATAGAGCTAAGATGCTCATTAAAATATTATTATATCTTTGTGTGTGTGTATGTGTGTGAATGTATGCATGTGTATGTGTGTATGAGTATGTATGTATGTGTATGTGTATGTATGTGTATATGTGTGTATGTGTGTGTATGTATGTGTGAGTGTGTGTATGTGTTATGTATGTGTGTGTGTGTGAGTGTATGTTTATGTATGTATTTGTGTGTATGTGTGTGCGAGTGGTGTGTATGTGTATGTATGCATGTGTATGTGTGTGAGTGTGTGTATGTGTGTATGTATTTGTGTGTATGTGTGTATGTATGTGTGTGTGAGTGTGTGTGTATGTATGTGTGAGTGTGTGTATGTGTTATGTATGTGTGTGTGAGTGTGTGTATGTTTATGTATGTATTTGTGTGTATGTGTGTGCGAGTGGTGTGTATGTGTATGAATGCATGTGTATGTGTGTATGTATTTGTGTGTATGTGTGTATGTATGTGTGTGTGAGTGTGTGTATGTGTATGTATGTATTTGTGTGTGTGCAAGTGTGTGTATATGTGTGTATGTATGTGTGTATATGTGTATGTGTGTATATGTATATGTACGTATGTATGTGTGTATGTGTGTGTATGTGTGTGTATGTATGTGTATATGTATGCATGTATATGTATCTGTGACTGTGTGTATATGTGTGAGTGTATGTATGTGTGTGTATGTATGTATTTGTGTGTGTGAGTGTGTATGTGTGTGTATGTATGTGTGTATATGTGTGTGTGTTTGTATGTATGTATGTGTGGTATGTGTGTGTATGTATGCACGTGTATGTGTGTGGCTGTATGTGTGTGTATGTATGTGTGTATGTGTGTATGTATGTGTGTATATGTGTGTGAGTATGTGTGTGTATGTATGTGTGCATGTATGTGCATGCATGTGTGTGTGTGTGTGTGTGTGTGTGTGTGCACGCCGCACGCGCGCCTGTAGAAAACAACTTGCAGAGGTGGCTATTTCCTACCATGTGGGTTCAGGCGTTGAGCTCAGGTCATGAAACTTGGCACTAAGTATTTATACTCTTGAGCCATCTCACTGGCTCTTGGGTATTCATTAAAGAGATGGACCTAGTAAACCACTGTACATATAAACCAGAATGCTACCCAACTACAAAGGGAGACGGGAAACTCAAGAGTTTTATGCCAATAGAAAAACCTTCAAATTATATTTCTATTCAAGCAGAAAGGCAAGGCACAGAAAAGCGTCCTCCACTGCTCGACAACAAGAGGGGACAACCCTGAAAGGATAAACTCTGTGAGAACGCACAGGATTCTGTTAAAGCAACGCTCAGAAACAACTTTCCAGAGGGAAATCAACACAACCAAGACAAGGACTTTTACTGTTTCATTTTTCTGTAATTTTTGAATTCTGAATCACATGACAGTACATTCTAATCAATTAAAAGCATTTAAAATTCTAAGACTGTTTTCTGTACATAAGAGTATATATACACTGCATATAATATTACTTAGTATATATATATTTTTTATACTGTATATATTAGACTCAATTTTCACTCTTTCTCTCTGTGTCTCTTTCGGTCCGTCTTTCTCTGTCATGCAAGTCCAACAATAGGCTATGTCGTCAAGTTAGCTACTTCTATGATGAGCAGAGACAGTTCTACGTTAGGTCTCTAAGTCAGGTGAACACATCCTAATTTCAGAAATGTTAAGGCTGGGAAACCACAGCCACATGGGAGGAAGAAAACCAGCTCCAGGCTGACTGTGCTGACTACTCAAGTATCAGCCCTGGATCACGGACTACCATCACCCACCAATTACTGAAAAAAAAATTTTTTTTTGACCATTCAGTATCATTTGCTAAATAGCCACATCATTCACTAGCTGTGGGCCTGTTGTGACCACTGTATCATTTTCGGCCCTTTCCAGTTGCTCCCTGAATAGTCTCTTGTTTCCTTGTTGCTGGGCAGTCGGTTTCTCCTCCCCTGCACTGTGCTATTGCCTGCATCTCTCTAATGAGCCTCATCCTGTGTTTGACAGACATTTTCTGTTTTGACAAGGTAGAATTGATCGGTGAATTATACTCATGCAAAACATCTCCACAAAAAGCCCACTACAGAGAAAGATTTAAGCGTTGTCCACTTCCTTGAAGATAACTTGGGAAGCAGTTTTAATGGGCAGATGAATTCTAAATGGAGGTCTCTGTTTAAACTTCACAGTCCATAAATAGAAGCCAAGTGCAGACATCCTGCCTTTTGACCTGACTTTTGCTATTGGAAGCATTTAGGAATACACCAGTATTTATTCTCTTGGTTTCTCTTCTCTTCTGAAAATGAGACTGGGTGGGTGCCCAGTGGGATGGTTAGACAGATCCTTCGATGTTCATCTACCCCTGGAACGCTATGGGAAACCCTGACCAAGCCTTTCGTAGCTCATTGGATTTTGAAGTAGGACCTGGTTGAATTCTGAATTCAGTGACTCCAAAAAGGATGTTTCTTGTGGACCAGGCTAAGGAGGTAGGTAGGAGGCTTGAGATTATGAAGCTACATTTTCAATTTTCATCTTGTAGACTTAAATAGATTCTGAAAAGAGACAAATACAATAGAAACATTTAGATTTAGTATCAGTAACCTGCAGCTCAAAGAAAGCATGATAATCAAGGCTGTCTGGGGACATCGGTCCTGTGGTACTGTTATTCTAACTGCTGGAACTGAGGGGAAGCCACTGTCTGTTACTGACCCACCACACAAGGAAAAGACCCTTCAGCACAGAAGGGACACATCTCTGCTCACCTGCCCTTGTTCAAAGCCTGAGCTCCAAAATTAAAGACGTTTAAGCCTTCTTTGAGAAGGAAAATGACACTGGAAATCCTGTGCTTCAGAGATCAGAAGCCCTGAAAACTGACTGCCCGTGAGAGCCAGTTTATGCGCCTTTAGTATATTTCCAAAAAAGGGTCTCAGACCACCTTCCTCAAAGTTAAGAACCAACGATTTAAGCCCAAACTTCTTGTTTTACAGAAGAAAAGAGCATGCAAGCCAAATCTTTAAACAACTTGCCAAAACCCCAAACGATATCCCTTACTTGCCAAAACAGCCCTTAATTGGGAGCAGGACCAGTTCCTGCCAGTACTAGGGAGAGACCCTACTCCCAGGCACTGCAAAAGGCTCCAGCCCCCCGCTTCGGTTCGCCAGCTCTCTGTATCCAAATTAAATTTAGAGAGGAAGAGAAGAGGTCATGGGAAGGGTCCTTGCTTCCTGTAGGTTTCAAATCCCAAACGGAGGCTGGAAACTGGTAAAGGATCCTCCTTGGAAACTTTTGAAAAATAACTCATTTGAAAGTATCCCGATGCCAAGAAAAACGTGACCCCCGTCCCCTCGGTCGGCTGTCCCCGCAGCTCTTTCCTCCTGGCAGGTACCCTGGGCTTCCCCGGCATTCTCTCAGTTTCCTCGGACCTCCAGCTGAGCTTCCCGTTGGGAGGAAGAATACAAAAGGCATTATCCTGGAAGAACTGGGTTTTCCATCTCTTTTTGTAACTCCATTTCCTCCTCGAAAGACCACGTGTTTTCCTTAATTTGGTTCAGTTCTCTGTCACCTCCCTCTCTTTCCTCTACTTCCAGCCCAAGCTGGTGTATCATTCAGCTTCTCAACCAGCTACACCAGTGTTTCATTTCCAACTTAAAAAAAAAAAAAGAATTTCCTCTTATGACTCTCCCAGCTTAAGGACCCTCTGCATTGTCCAAGTGCCACAGACAGCAGGATGCATGAGAAGACAATTTAACAGCTCCCTCGAGCCGTCCTTCCAGCTTCCTTCACTAGCCTCTTGGTGTTTCTCCCATTTGCTATCTGTTTTCTAGGGTGCATTGGTGTTTATTGTAAACATAGACTCAGATCACCAGGTATTAATGGTACAGTATGCAGAAGTTCTTGAATATCAGGATAGAAGAGATTATATAGAGAGCTATGAGATTGTAGGAAGGCAGAAATGCAAGAAGAGCTACTGTTAGGTCTATGTTCCAAATAATTTACAACTCCTGAGACTAAGAATCACAAAATGCAGCTATGTCCCGAAGCGGCGGAGCAAAGACCTGTGTTTATTGAATCAGGACCAGGTGAATGATCACGCACGAGGTTCCACCCTCATCCCCACTCAAAGCCTTTCCAGGACAACAACGCTAACAGGAAGCAGAGAAGCAGACAGGGACGTGGCTGTGAAGACAAATCTCAGGCAACTAAAGTAAAAATCTACATTTGCCAATTTGAAAAGGACCGTGCAGCCCTGGGAACACGGACTGGAGCTCCCTCAGGTAAGAATCCTAAAGAAGACGCTTCACTTGCTGTGTTCATGAGACTGTTCGAGAGATTGATGTGGCCCAAACACCAAGTCAGATCCAGAAATTCAAAGTCAGAACCGGAAATCCAAGACGAGGACCACTGCGTACCCACTTGGGGGACGTACGCACTGTTTCATATTGGCTTTTATGTCCCTGTCTACATTCCTAAACAGTCTCAAGCCTGTTTCTTTTCTGTTTGTTTTGTTTTGTTTTGTTATATTTTGTTTTGAGACAGGATTTCTCTGTGTAGCCCTGGTTGTCCTGGAACTCTCTCTGTAGACCAGGTTGGCCACCAACTCAAGAGATCTGCCTGCCTCTGCCTCTGCCTCCTGGCCGCTGGGATTAAAGGTATGTGCCACCACCACCTAGCTTAACTGTTTCTCTAAACGGCTCAATATCTTGATTCTCTAAGGATTTTTCCATTTTCACTCCCCACAAAAAGATGCAATATTGGGGGAGAAAAATGTGTTTTTTTGTGTTACCACTATTGAGTGTAGATAGGTTTTTTGTTTGTTTATTTGTTTTTGTTTTGTTTTGTTTGTGAAAGTTTCAAAATTGAATTTTCAGAGTCTTTCCAATCACATAGTGAGGAAGGAAGTGGGAAAAGGAATGGACCTTCAGTCCTGGACTGTGATCAAAGAGCCTCAGGCTGTGTCTTAGTTAAGGTGTCTATAACTGTAATGAAACATCATGACCAAAAAGCAAGTTGGGAAGGAAAGGGTTTATTCCGATTACACTTCCACATTGCTGTTCATCACCAAAGAAAGTCAGGACAAGAATTCAGCAGAGCAGGAACTTGGAGACAGGGGCAGGTATGGAAGCCACGGAGGGGTGCTGCTTACCGGCTTGCTTCCCCATGGCTTGTTCAATCTGCTTTCTAGTAGAACCCAGGACCATCAGCCCAGGGATGACACCTCCTATAACAGGCTGGGCCCTCCTCACTGATCACTAAATGAGAAAACACTGTACAGCTGGATCTCATAGTGGCACTTCTTTACCTGAGGTTCCTTCCTCTCTGATGACTCTAGTGTGTGTCAAGTTGACACAAAGCCAGTCAGCAAAGGGTGGATGGGAACAGGTAGAAAGTAATCATTTTAGTGCATGTTAGCCAAGGCTTCCCCTGGGAACCATCTTGTGACTTGCCCTCCCCTCTGGTACTCAGGTGTCCTCTACACTGAATTAGCACATGAATCTTCTCATTCCTAGTAAAACAACACTGTGCCCTGTGCCCTGTGCCGCCACACAGAATGGTAAGAAGAGAAGGAACTTTGTTGGAGACATTATTAAGTGAAAATGGTATAAAAAAGGGAAAATAATTAATTTCTCAAAGCCAGCAAAGTGAGACAGGAAACTGGCATGATTAGGCTGGATATCCATGAGATTTCAGGATCCCTTCTAATTCAACACATTAGACTTCAATTCTTTCTTACTAATGGGCATTCCTTAGCATCAGCTCTTTATAACTGTTTATCAACACTAATTCTACGCCCAGGCCTGTGCCCTTAGTAGGACACAAGAGTCAAGCTTTTACTCAAATACATTCACGCACCAAGTCCTCAGCCATGCCCCCATCTTCATCTTCGCCCAAAATATCTGGAGAATGTTTAGTCATCAGCCGGAGAGCTAACCAACATCCCAGTCATCTCACCAGACAGCGAAGTCCACACAGTCCATAAACTTTAACATGTTTCCCTTCAGCATCAAGTCTACACCGGGGAATTCCAGCATTAGGCACTCCATTAATTCACTTAAAAACAGCCCCCCCCCCCAAGGCAGGACACTGGAAAGAGACTCTATTCGTCCTACAGTGTCTATTTGTGTCTAAAGATAGACACAAACCGAAACCTTGAGGCTGATAACAATACTTTGGATGATTCTTTCCAAGACATTATCAGCAGGAAAATCTAATGGCTTTTTCATTTGGGGTGAGGAGTGGGGCAGGAAGGGGGCGGGTGTATCTTGAGAAAGCAGCCAAGTCCCAAAGCCAGAGACATCATTTGACTCTTACCCTGTTCTGAAGACCCAGGTTGACTACTCATAAGGTCTGTTTTTTATTATGAAAGGAAATCATTCCTGGTCTTTTAGGGGAAAATTGTTATAAATTAGGTCAAACCATCATCCTGGGCGATTCAAAAACCTGAGGTATTTCAGTGAGTTCTGAGAATACATAGGTAGAGACTATACTAAAATAGAAGACCTAAGTCTTGAGCTAAGGGTCACTCGGGAAGAAGTGGAGAAATGAGATCTTTTACCTTTCTTTCTTTCTTTCTTTCTTTCTTTCTTTCTTTCTTTCTTTCTTTCTTTCTTTCTTTCTTTTTTTTTTTTTTTGTTACCTATTTTTTTTATTGGTGTTGACCTGAGCCATCCTTTGTGAGTAGATGAGCCTTATTAATTGCAGAGACTACTACATAAGGAAGCCATTCTCATATTCTGAGTCTAAGATAAAGTCAAGAACTGGAGAAGATGCTGGGTGGTAGTGGTGCACATGTCTAATCCCAGCATTTGGGAGGCAAAGACAGGCAGATATCTGGGAGTTTGATCTACAGAGTCAGTCTGATCTACAGAGAGTTCAAAGACAGCAGAGGCTACACAGAGAAACATTGGGAAAACAAACAAACAAACAAACAAGATGAGGAAGCAAAGGCTGCGGGTAGCACAAGCCACAGCTGTGAACCTTATCAGTTTCTTTCTACCTCTTGTCCCAGTGAAAAAGTCATGGGGAGCAAACTGGCTGGCTCATGCTGTCCAAAGACACCCAGAAAGCAATAACCAGAGATATCCAATGAGAATGTTCGATAGTTGCATATGCCCTGTGAATGAAACGGGGTTGGTTGACTGCCACAGCAGGAATCTATGAGCATCTTCCTCAATGCGTTCAAGTTTTAGGTGCTATTTGGGGAGGTTCCATAAACTTTGGAAGATGGAATCTCGTGGAAGAATTAGGTCACTAAGGACAGGTCCTTGTGATCTGGCTGCTTCCTATGTTACCCTGCTTCCTGATCAGTCATGACACGAAAGGTTATCATCAGTCATATGTTCCTTTTGCTCTGTCATGGCACATGGGAACAACTTCCCATGCATTGAAACATCTGAATCATTGGTCCATATAAATCTTTCTGGTTTCTGTCAAGTATTTTGGTCACAGTAATGGAAGAGCTGACCTTACAAAGTAGAGGCCCATATAGGGGCCAAGGGTGGGACCAGGGAATGAGTGTGGATACAAATTATGCCATTGAGAAAACAAGGGCATGGTTCTAGATTCCACGCCTCTCTTTCAAAGTACAACTTATGGGCTGGATGACTTTGGAAGGTACATTCTAATACTAAGGTTCTGACTAATCAGAGAGGTCCCCAGGGGGGACAGCACATTTCATGCTGGAGGCCATTTCATTTGGATGGCAAGATTTCTAGACAGTAATGCTTTAGAAAATAATTACACATTGGTTTGACAGTTGGAGTTATTATTGCAATTAGTCATCATCAATTCTTGCTGATTCACTCCAATGGATATAAAGACACAATAATTGTCACTGTTACCTATGTTAAGAGTTTTTTAAGTACTTGAGTGGCTGGACCAGACCACTTTTAAAATTCACTAGTATGTCCCATCATCCCAGGATTCTTTGGGGGGAATTTTAAATAAGGTATGATCCAGGGACTTTAGGACAGACTTTGTCCTTTATACCTTAACCTCTATTTTTAAAAGTTATACCGCAGAAGGGCAGGAACCTGGAGAGTGTTTGTGATGGAGGCAAGGGACTCTTTGTTTTCATTCTTAGAAGAAAGTGAGAAAGCCTTGGAATCCCAAGGAAAAAGGTGAAGTTGCCCTTAAACTTGTGATAACTGTTTCTGGGGCCAGCCAACCCGACCAAGAGGCAGAGTTGAAGTCGATAAGGTCATCTTCCACAAAACTTTTCCTGCCACTCCAAGCACACTACACACCCCCAGACAGGATGCCGGATGCAATTATATGATGACAACTCATGAGGGATTTTCAGCACTGAGATACAGAGTGACAAAGTACATCAAGGTTAAATCCATACTTGATAGCAAAATCAGGCCTAGAGCCATGCTTCCTGTGTTGACCCTCTGAGGCTTCCATACAAAATGCTATGGGTAGGTTGGCTTAAATAATGGAATTTAAATCTTATAGAAGAGGAATCTGGAAGACAAACTGTCAGTGGGATGAGTTCAGAGCTGTCTTCCCTTGGAATCTAAATGCTCAGCTGACCACTGTGATTTTATTGGTCTTTCTTATGTGTCTTTTTATAAGGAACCAGTCAAGTTTCTTAAGGGTCCCACTTAAATTAAATTGGACCTAGAGGCTCCATCTCCAAATAGAGCCATACCCACCCAGTATGAGGAACACATGAATTTATATGGAATGGGATTCAATCTGTTATAGTCCCAAGCTTCCCATCCAAGGGTCTCTCTATTAACAGCACACTACATTCAGGCAGCAAATGCAGCTCAGGAGTCTTTGGAGGTATTTAATAACGGGTAATGAAAAGATACAAATCCCATCTTATTTTAATCTTTTTTCTAAGACCTCTTGAGAGCCCCCCTTTTTTTCTTTTCTTTTCTTTTCTTCTCTTTTCTTTTCTTTCCTTTCCTTTCCTTTCCTTTCCTTTTCTTTTCTTTCTTTCTTTTCTTTTCTTTCTTTCTTTCTTTCTTCCTTTCTTTTTTTTTGGCATTGTCTATAATTGACAATCTTCAGTGTTTGTAACACTGTTCAGTGTTCAGACACTTTAGCCTGGAGTAGGAGTAGAGGAGGTAGAGATGGAATCATTTCCTGTTTCATTAGATATCAGGAAGGGCTATCCTGAGAATGTAGGAGCGGATAAAATCTCGGCAGTCACTAAACTTAACCCCACAATGCCCTCATGCAGTGTTCCATGTATTACTTTTCTTAAAGGATGCATGAGACAAAATGATAAAAAGTATGGTTGCCAATAGCTGGTATTAATTGTGTGTCCCAAGTTCTAAACACTCCACTGAGGCACAAGTACACAATGGAAGAGCTAGGATTTGAAGGATAGGAAGAACTTAGAATACTTGGCTCCAAAGAAATAATCGTCTTGATTTTGCCATGCTCCTCACCCTCCTTGGATTGGAGTTATTCCTCATGGGTTCTGAGGCAGATCCTGAGGAAGGAGGTAATGTTGCAAATACACAAACTGGGTTAAGAGAACAACTTTAAAAAAAAAGAACTTGCTCCACTAGTGGTGTTGGTAGTTGCTCATAGCATTCAGCTTCCTTCATTGGCGACATCCAAGAAGAGCTGTAGAGTGTTGGTCAGGGTGTTACGTACCTAATTCCTGACTTTAATAAAGAAGGGAGGGAGCTGGATTACACACTCCATGTGGCTCTAAGTCAAAGATTCCTGGAGTCAATCACAGACATCAAAACTGGATGGACTGGATATTAGTGATCTCCTTTGAAAAATTCTCTGCCATCTCCCTTCCTTCTAGAACTGTCGAGCAGAAAGACCATTCAGAATTTGAACAGGGAACACAGCATTTTAAAAAGTAGAAGCCCAGGAGAGGACCTATAAAACCCACACAGCCTTGGAATGCAGAGAGTAGCCGGGCAAAAAACCAGATTAAAGTCTATAAAAACTTTGTTTCTTTCTTCGTATGGACAGGGTTACTCCTTTTCTTATCGGATCTTCTCAGGGAAAGAAAACAAAGTTGTGGCAGCAGAGCTAGGTATGTTTGTTAGTTATGAAGTTAGCCAAGTCTTCAAATATTAACTCTCTCTTTATCTCTCCTCAAGACTGGTATGCTTTGAAAGGCAACCATCCTTCTCTGGAATGTGACCTTGGCCATTCCTCACAACAGCAAAGAAAAATGCCATCCCTGTGAGGTTACCAGTTACGGATGGGAAAGAGAATGAGGGGCGCGTAGAGAACCACGGGAAGTGAGAACTCATGCACATCGGGAGCCTGGGCTCTCTGTCCCATTTGGTTTGGGATTCCTGCTTCCAACAGTTGTACCTGCAATGTCTTCTCTTCTGAGCATCTGTGATGCTACACTCAGAAACAAGAGTGAATGACAGAGACGTTTTCTCAGCTCCTGTCACCCTCTGCTGTAAGACTTGTCTACTTGGTCTCACTTCAGCCCCGAGAGTAGGTCGACGTCCTAGAGCTTAGAGGACATAAGCAGTTAACAGAGTAGAGCTTCTGGGCAGTGTACTTCAGAGACAAACCTATGCTCAAGGTCACCACTGAACACACGTGGCCTTAGCAAGGCACATAGGACATCGATGTTCCTGCTTATTTTCTGAAGCCTGAGATGGGGGTCATGATTGATGGATGGCTTTGACTAAATCACAAAAATGTGAGCCTACAAGAATACTCCCTTATGGATGAAGGCTAGTGAAAAACACCTCAGTTAGAGACCCAGGGGAAGGAGAGTAAGTCCCTGTTTTTCACCTGCAGGAAAGATTCAAGTGTGTGTAGCAGGGATGTAGTAACCTGCACTTACCCTTATTTACACAGGAATGGCCAAGACCTATTCTTTGGACTTGACTGTTCTGGATATCAAAATTAAGCATCTAATATATAGGTTTGGATTTAAAAAAAACTACGTGCATAGCTCTGTTGGGAGATTGGGATCTTAAGCTTGCCTTGAATATTTTTTCCAAATGTGTGCTTTGGCAAAGACCTAACAAATACACTCAGGAGGAAGAACAAATGGTGTGTGAACCCAAACAATTATCTAGAGCAGTGGTTCTCAAGGTGTGGGTCTCAACCTCTTCTGGGAGTTGCTTATCAGATATCTTACATATCAGATATTTACATTAGGATTTATAGCATTAGGATTTATCAGCAGATATCTGATGTCTTATATATCAGATATTTATATTAGGATTTACAGTTATAAAGTAGACATAAAATAATATTATGGTTGAGAGTCACCACAATATGAAGGACTGTATTAAAGGGTCACAACATTAGGAAGACTGAGACCCCACTGTTCTAAAGAGATAGTGTCTTAAAACGTTGAGTTTGAGATCTTCACTGGAAAATTTTAGAAAGAAAAATTGTCAGAGAAACTTAATTCCTAATTAATCAAAAAGAATTTCAAGCTTATGGTGATAATATGACAAATGACAGCTACCACATCAATACTTAGATATGAATTTCCCAGTTGTTAGCGGTTACTATATATCTTAGTCACTGCTGTATTGTCGTGAAGAGACAGCATGACAAAGCCAATTCCTATAAAATGAATAATTTAATTTGTGACTTTGTTTAATGTTTCAGAACTTTGGTCCATGTCAGGGAGAATGGTGGCCCACACAACATTGGAGCAACAGATAAGAGCTACATTTAGATCTGCAAGTCAAGAAATTTGGCATGGGCTTTTGAAACCTAAAAGCCTACCCCAAGTCACACACTCACTCCAACAAGGCCGCACCTCCTAAGCCTTCTAATCTTGTCAAATAGAGATAGTCCCTGGTGACCAAGCATTCAAATACCTTAGTGTATGAAGGCCATTCTTATTCAAGCCATCACACGGAATATTAGCTCATTCTCCACACAACTTTCTAAGGATAAGAATACCATTATTTTCATTTCATAAAGAAGTAAACTGAGGCCAGAATTACCCCTCATTGCACTTGTTAGTGATTCGATCTCATATCTGAGAGCAGCCCCCTGGGCTGTGCATTGTGTTCCCCAGATATATTTGGTTAAAGGAAATCTGATTGAGCCGCAGTTGACAGACACAGAATGGGACTTTAATCTACTCTGGAGACTGTCCCCTCTGCATCAGAGACCCGTTGAGCCTGCATCACGTGTAGTCTAGACTGTTACTGAAGTCAGATGCCCTAGATGCATTATGTGGTACTTTGTCTTGATGTTGCTTTTCTCTTAGCAAGTTAGTGTCATCTCCCCTGCTGAGACTTCAAGGCTCATTTCCTCAAGACTCTCTGTCACTCTCTCCCATTTTTTCTGGTATTCTAGCACCACTGGGTCCTAAAATGGCCATGATACTACCCAGCTATTCTGAAGGATAACTAACCATTCAAAATAAAGCTCTAAAGAAGTGGCCAGATCGGAAGCAGTATGTAGACAGCTAGCTCACCATCATGGACAACATACAATTTTCATTTCCCTATATGAGAAACACCTGAGAGCCCTTGTCTGAGTCCTGATCTATTTGTGTTCCCCAGGGGGTTTTGTTTTGTTTTAGGATGTATTTATTTTATGTATGTGAGTACACTGTCGCTGACTTTAGAGACAACAGGAGAGGGCATCAGATCCCTTTATAGATGGTTGTGAGCCACCATGTGGTTGCTGAGAATTGAACTTGGGACCTGGAAGAGCAGTCAGTGCTGTTAACCACTGAGATATCTCTCCAGCCTGTTCCCCAAATTTTAAAATAATGTATTTAATCTTGATGTGCATTGGTGTGAAAGTATCAGATCCTCTGGAACTGATGTTACAGACAGTTGAAAGCTGCTATGTGGGTGCTGGGAATTGAACCCAGGTTTTCTGGAAGAACATCCAGTGCTCTTAACCACTAAGCCATCTCTCTGGCCCTCTTTACTATTTTTAAAATAATTTATTTAATTTCACATTCCCCACGTTTTACTCATTTGATAATTTAGTGTACAGAACCTCAGAAATATCTTCCCTTGTGAAAACTAATGATCGCACATCCCTGAGACCACAGTGCATGGGAACAGTCACATGAAGAAGAAACCCCCCTCCTACCAGAAAAAGATGCACCAAAGACTGCAACATCTCCATTTCGTATATATATGCATATATGCATATATGCATATGCAACTAGATTGACAAAGGAAGAGGAAGTCAGGACTGCTTCTTCTGGGTGTGGATTTTCCTATCAATAGTTTTAAATAAGTAAAATTATTGACTATGTCTCAAGGGGTTATTGGTTCTTTTTCCCTTTACCAATTCTATGTCCCTTTCAGAAAGTCACCTAGTCATTGGTAGAGTAGGAAAAGTTTTGAAATCCAGTTGGTCCACTAGTTCCAAAATGTATGGCCCAGGTCATGGATTCTTTGTTAAGACTCTATATGTGCATAGGTTCTCTGTGGTGTATCTCACCAGTATTGTCCTAAAGATACTCCTGAGAAACTGATAATAGTCACGACTTCACCTCCCCGATGTGGCATACGTGTGCCCAACCCTGGAAGCAAATGCCAGCTTCACATGGCTTCTTAAATCTTTCCTGGCTTCCCACAGCCTCTCCAACTTAATTCTGCAGTCTCGTTTCTCATTGTTCTTTTACACAAAATTTTTTGTTCAAGCAAAACTCCCCTATTCTTTGTTCTTTAAATAGTCTGTATCCATTTTTACCATCTCTGTTCATATTCTGAGGGGGTCGGGTCTTGAATTTCATGTCAAGGACAGGAGGACATGTCAGAAATTCTTAATTAATCACTTAACAAATATTCACATCGCATCTCTTGGGATGCTCTGTAGCAAGCAACAGAAATAGGCTCCAGCTAATTTAGGAAGAAGAGGAATTTATTGAAATACATCGAGTAACTCAAAGAATTTCTAAGGGATCCCAAGAATAGGGTTTAAAGTGGACTGTATACTAAGAAAAATGCCGTCACTTCACAGCAAAGTCACTCAATAAAGAGGTACAGTTAACCCGTGCCACACCCAAACATTGTAGCCTCCTTCTGCCCTTCCTATTGGCGTTGGTACCCATATGCTAACATTAGAGCTACTGACTCTGCTGTCTCTAGGACCTGGCTGTGGATCCCTGTGGCTAACACAATACCAAAGTTAATTCTGAGTGTTCTCTTTCTCATATCACCAGTTGACTGAAAGAACACTGACTTGTCTTTCAAATGCCACATCTAACTGTAAGGAAGATTGGGGGGAGTGTGGTAGTAGGAAGTTCCAGCCTACACAGAAAGAGCTGGACTCCATCTAAAATACAGACTTCCTTCCCTTAAAAGAGGA
Source organism: Apodemus sylvaticus (assembly GCF_947179515.1). Taxonomy (NCBI): domain Eukaryota; kingdom Metazoa; phylum Chordata; class Mammalia; order Rodentia; family Muridae; genus Apodemus; species Apodemus sylvaticus. The sequence continues at coordinate 48,429,730 of NC_067487.1, forward strand.
AGGGACGGGGCTGGAGAGATGGCTCAGCAGTTAAGAGCACTGACTACTCTTCAGAAGGTCCTGAGTTCAAATCCCAGCAACCACATGGTGGCTCACAACCATCTGTAATGAGATCTAGTGCCCTCTTCTGGTGTGTCTGAAGACAGCTACAGTGTACTTATGTATAACAATAAATAATTCTTTAAAAAAAAATAAAAAAAAAAAAAAGAGGAAGGGACGCTGGGCAGTGGGCGGTAGGAAGAACTGCACCTGTCTACCTGTTCTGTGATGGGTGGTTAGGAAAGACCGGTCTCGGTGCTCACAGGGGAGCCAGGAGGAGGAGTGCCATACTATACTGAACTGGCCTAATTAAGTAAAAGATGCTAAAATGATATTGAGCATAACCAACAGAGCTAGAGTAAAACATAATTTATGCTTTATGTTGTTTTCCCAATAGATTTTCCCCCCGCGTAGGTCAAAATTAACAAGTCCTGTTTTCACCTGAAATACTTAAATACTTCCACACATTTGCCCAGCTCCACTTTCCAAGCTTGTCTGCACAAAGACAAATGCCTTAGGTACTCCACAAGATGTACCCAGGACTGAGCTCTCTCTCTCTCTCTCTACACACACACACACACACACACACACACACACACACACTTTTCATAAGTGTAAATATCGGTTTTCTTTCACTTTCTTAGGAAGATAGACAGCCATATGTCTATCTTAGGAAGATAGATAGATGTTAGGACTGAAGAACAGAGAGAATGGCAGGGCCTTGGGAGTAGAGTTGAGAAGGTGGAAAGTGTGCCTTTGTTCAGAGCTTCTCCTATGGTATCTCAGGGTCACCACTGCCTATGTCATTTGGAGCTCTGCTGCCACAGCCAGCCAGGGCCACTCACAATTAACAGGAGGAGCTGTGTGGGCAGGGCTAAGAAAAATGGGTCACTTAGCAGCTTCTAGGGCACTCAAGGCCAGGAGGCTGCGGCTCCACCCACAACAGCCTGCCTGCAGTACTGCTCTACTGCCTTTCTCTTTGATGTCATGAAGCTTTCTGTTTCACTCTCTTTCCCAGCAAGAGGGAGAGTGAAAGTGAAAACAAAGGTAGAGATACAGAGGTACAGCTCAGCTGCTGGAGGAAGAGGACGGCAGTGTGGCAGTGCGGTGCTGTAAGGAGGAAGCTGATTGGACAGCTTCCTCCAGTTAGTAGCTGGGTGATCTCCGCTGACTCATCCTTTTTCCATATCATCATTGCTTAAACAGGATTATGGGAGCCGTCTAGCATGAAATTACAACAAACTCGAAAGAACAAGTACTTTTAAGTCTGTTCAAAAACTATTTGTGCCCTTCAGTGCTAAGTGATACCCATGAGGACCTGCGGCTCGGTTGCGGGTGATGGACGGGTCTGGCTTGCTGTTGGTACCTAAGTTTCTGGAAGGTATTTTTCATATGCAGATTTGGGTGTAGTCAGAGTGAGTAACTAGAGGAGTTCACATGCAGTCTGGGCTCCACCCAACCTGGACTCTTCCCTGCAGAAGTGCACACACACACACACACACACACACACACACACCTCTCTTTTTCTCAAGCCTAAGAAATATATCAAGTGTGACAGAAAAGTAGTGACTAATGATTTAGCAGATGCAGTATAATGTTGTACCAAGAATAGAGATTCTGGATCTAGGGTTCCAGGTTTGGGAAGTCTGATTGTGAAATGGCCTTCCACACATTCTTTAACTTCTGTTTCCTGATCCATGTGTATTGCTGTTCTTTTCATAACAGCAATGGAACGGACCCACACAGATGTCCATCCACAAATAAATGAGTAACAAAAATGTGGAATATGTTTATGTGTAATCTTATACAGCTGTAAAGAAAAATAAGATGTGCAGGAAAAGGGACATAACTAGAAAATGTTATGATGAGTGAGGAAACCAGGCAGAGAGAGACAAATGCCACAAGTTCTTGCTTGAATATGAGTCCTAGATTTTAAGTGCTAAATATGTAAATTTAGAGGTGAGGTATGTTGTGCTACCTCCAGAGAACCAAAGGAGCTGAGACTTTTTAAAAATCATGCTATGAGGGAGGGATGGAGAGGATTTTGAAGCACGTAGGACATGGAACTGGAAAGAAGAATACTTGGGGAAAGCAGGAGGATGGAGGAGGCATGGACCACGGTCTAAGGATAAGAAACAGCAATTGAGTATATGGAAAAACCACAATGAAACTTGCTACTTTGTAAGCTAGTTCAAATAAATCAAATAAATAAATAAATCATGAAGGGTGGGGGGAAAAAAAGAAAAGCATTCAAGACAGGACAATGCTCCTCTGTCATGTGATGTGGGCACTACCCTTGACATACTTAAGGCCCGCAGAGAAAAACCCAACACACAGCTGTCAGGCAGTAGAATTAGCTGCGGCTATGTTCGTGTTACATTCAAATGAGTGGAGCTGTGCTCAGAACATCTACAAGGAGAGGAGAATGTGACTGTGGACATGCTTTATGTGTTGAGTACTGTTTATGCAAGAGTTTATGGATCCCCTCCCTGCCTTCCTCCCAAGCTCAGTACTAGGACAATAACATCAAAAGAGTCCGAGTAGGGTTCTAAGGGAGAGGGTACTAATGCTCAAATCAAAGTGTGTGTCTTCTCTAGTCTCCTGTAAACACACCCCTCCCATCCCAAAATACCCAAGGAATTTCCTTCACAGCCCCATAGTCTTTGTGCCTAATGTCTCTGGCACTGGAAAATTTTCTTTTGATTAAAAAAAAAATGAAAAGAGGTTATGAGAAAAATTCGGAAGTCATTTATCATCAAGGTAAATAATGCAAGTAGAGAATCGTGCTTTGATCTAAAAATAAGGGGTGATTAATACCCTTGGGTGGCTGACACTCTAGGAATACTTCCAAATAATGTTTGTAATGTGTCTGACAAATTTACTATCTCAGGAAAATTCTATTTCCCACTCTGTTAATTACTTTTTCAAGACCCAGCAGACACAATCTAAAGGAGCAAGGTTGATTTTGGTCCATGGTTCAGGGGCTGTAAGTCCGTCACGGCAGAGGGCTGACTGGGTCTGTGTCAGGGCAGGGTGCAGGATGCTCAGGCTGGAATCTGCCCTTCCAAACTGCTCCCAGCAGCCACTCATGTCTGAAAGCCGTGCCTCTTCCTGCCTCGAAGATTCTGCAAACTCTCAAAACAGTACCAGGAGCTAGGGACTGAGTAGTCAAACACAGGAGCCTGTGAGGGACACTTCATGTTCAAACCACAGCCCCTGGCCAGGGAGGAAGCACTTCCATGCCCACCCCATTCCATGGCCGAGACTCCGAGGCAGTGAACTCTAGGCAAGGGGTATAATTAACAGCTTGCTAAAGCTCTTCTAGGCAAAGCTAGACTTTCGGACCCACTTGATTTTGGCTCCAGTAGCATCTAATGTACCCAGAAGCACACTCCTGCCTGGAAATGTCTTAGAAATGTTGGTCCTCCAATTAAAATGATCATCTGAGACCAACTCTAACATCCAGGGCTAGTGATATGGAGGCTCTGTCCCCTCACATCTCTCCCAAGAGATAAGCTGCATTTGAGAATCAACTAGGTACGTCAATACTCTTGACACACTCATAAGGGCAATTCCAGTCATAGCTGGATTGACAGGTCAGACAGGGAATAAATAGGCTGTCTAGAGCTCCGAGTTAAGTTGTCTCTTACTTATCCCTGGTGGAGAGATGGGGAAAGAGGGAGGTAGGAAACAAAGATAGAGAAACAAGGTAGTTGATCTTATATCTTATTAGAAATAAAACTCATAATCACCCTAAGTAAAAAGTATTTGCAGACAAGATCACATGTGTGGAAAATGAAGTGATCCAAAGCATGTTCGCTATTGCGTCTTTTATCTGTCCACATGGCCTCTGAATTTTTAACTTGTCCCAATCTACTGCCTGTGTTTCATATTAGCCCTGTTTAGCTGTTAAAAAGGAACTGATTTAGCTGTTAAAAGGAACTTTGAAGTCCTGTTAATAAATGACTACAGGAAAATCCAAAGGAGAGAGAAAATCTACCCCTACCACTCTGGGGATCTTTGCTCCCAGGGAGACATTGTCTTAAACCCAAGATCGAGTCAGAGATCACTAAAATTAGGTTACATTCTTTGCCTCCCAAACCCTGATCCCTAATCCCTGAGAGCTAATTTTTCATGATCTTGCTTCTGTAGAATTTGGGGTTGGTTCTCCCAAGAAGGAGAAAGTCAAGAGGTGAATGATAGGGGGCGGGGGGAGAAGGGGACTCTTGTGGTGAAACCGGCAAGATCAGCTCCTGTTGGCAATGGCGTAGGTGATACAAACATGCTCTTACATGCAGAGGACTCACTCAAATGGCAAGTTGCTTGTAAAGATGGTGACATTTCAGCTTGGCATCTCAGCAGTTCTACCTTTGAGCTTGGAAGACTGCCCAAACAACAGTCATTCCAAATGACTTCCTTGCCCTTTTAATTACAGCAAAGGTTGGGGGACACTTACCCACTCTCATGAAACGCCAGAGGCCTACTTTCTGCCCCCAAATAGTAAGAAGGATGGACTTCCTAACCTTTGATTAAGCAAAAACACAAAGCTTGTTAGACAACAGGCTTCTATGCCCCAAATCCCAGGCTGCTGATCAGATGTGACAAATTTTGAAGTTGTTAAGCCGAAGTCTGAAACAGAAATGCAACAGACCCCTCATTACGTGAACGTTGGATATTGCACCATTCCTCATGAAGGTCCACTCAAAGCCAAGTTCTCCCTACAAGTCTGTCAGCTGTGATCTCTGTGGAAGTTGACCTACAAGCAGAGCCTTCTCTCTGTCCTGCACTTGACTGCCATGGGGTGTGAGGAAAGAGGAAATGGGATAGAATTGCAGAGAGCACAGTTTAGTGGAGTGAATAATGTCCCTGTGACTTCTGATTAGTTGAGGTAGGTGATGGGGAGAGAGAAAGATGGGTAGAAAGCACAGGGGAGGAAGCCAGGGTGAGGGGCTAGGGGAGGCATGGTGTTTGGGCAGAAAGGAGGTAGAAGATAAGATGAGTTGGATGTGTTCTCTGCTTCTGAGTGGAAAATGCTACCTGAGGGTAGATGGGCTGATGAGGGACACTGCTCCAGATCTGGAGGACCTGGGTCAACCAACTTAAAAGACCTTGTAGGCAGAAGCAACGCCTCAGTGACAGAGAAGAAATTCTCACTGTGGACAGCAGCTGGAGCCTGTACCTAGGAGTTCTGCCTGTCTTTACTGACAGCCTGTCCAACGTGCAGATCTCGGGGTCACTTTCCAGCCTCACCTCAACTGTGTGAAGCCATTTTGGGCAAGAAATCTCCTGTTTATCTCCTCCTGATTCGGCCTCATTGTATTAGATCAGTGTTGGAACTGATCTAATACAGGTGGAAAAGCCCAGATTCCTCCTTGGCACAGAAGGAACTGTATCCTCAGCTATTGAGAACACTTCTGTGGCTTTCCAGTGGCCACCCACCTTCAGGAAGTGGAAGGGATCACCTTGCCCTATGCTCCATTTCCTTCCCAAGGCAGCTCACTCTGGTTAGTAATGTGGGAGTGTAAAGGCCTGGCTGTTAGTATTCTGTCTAAGTTCCACCCCACAATTACCTGGCAATAGCCAGGTAGACCTGGCCCACTATAAGAGGGGATGCTTGCCCCCCCCTCATCGCTCTTACCTCTTGGCACCCTCACCTCTCTGCCCCTCTTGGGCTCTCCTCCCCTCCCCCTCTCTCCATGTGGTCATGACTGGCCTCTATTCTATAAACTCTATTCTATACCATGTATGTGTGTGCCTGCTCCCTCAGGGGGAAAGGATGCCTGGGCATGGGTCCACCTAGGTGCCCCCTTCCTCCGTATACCATTCTCTAAACCTCTCTCTTTTTTTATGAACCCAACACTGGCCCTACTCCAACCCTGGGGTAACCCTGAAGAGCTACCTGCCTTAAGTACTCCCTCCAAGAACTTGGCTGAAGCATCCCCCTGGCTACACACTGTAGTCAATCGCTCCCCTGCTCCTTGGAGTGTTTCCTTCTCTTCTTTTCCTTGGGGCTGACTCCGAGAGCAAGGCCACATAGGTCTCCTGTCCCTGCTTCTCTCTCTGGAATCCCATCTGTACCAGGAACCTTGTCCCACTGAGCTTCTACTTCCTGCATCTTTGACCCTTCTGGAGCGTTCATCTCTTTCTATCACCATGCAAAGATGCTTTAGCTTTGGCTTTCATTTCAAAGGAAGAATCCAGAGTCTTAATACCCATCTGTTCTGTCTGTCTCTCTCTTCACAATAGCTTGTCTGCTCCAGTAGCTTCTAGATTTCATGCATCTGTTAAGAAACTAGCCTCCAGGATATCTCCATCTCTCCCAGTCAGCTCCCAGAACTGCTTCCCCAGGGTTCTCTCCCCTTAGCTAAAGACTGCTAAATTCCTACCTCTAACCTTGACCAACGGCCTAGGCTCTACAAGTGCTGTATTTTCTATCATTGAGTACTTCTCCAAAGTCCTATCTGGGACAACCCTGGATTCATACCCACACAGTTCCTCTTTTCTGAGCCAACAATACAAAGCTGTTCTTGCCACCAATGGGCCTCCTGTCTCTCACTCTTTCTCCCCTACCCGCTTTCCCTGCACTTTCTCTCTGGCCACTCAGTCAACTGACCCTAAGAATTCTGACGTCTTCCTCTTAAACAGTGTATTTTCATAGACAGGTGGGTGAACTGTGCTGCCTCTGAAACCCAGCAATGTGAGCTTTAGAATGCTTGCTTCTGTCCTTTCTCTGGCCATGCCCCAACCACAGATCAAAAGAACCAGAAGGCCAAAGAGACATTTTCACCACAAGTCTCAATTCTAGGCTGTGTTTCTGTTTCCAAGATGGCAGAACCCACATCCTTATGGCCCGAACTTGTTTCCAGAGCCTGTTCAGGACTCTCCTCCAGATCCATACCCTGACTGCACACTGTATCACTGGACTACACAACTGTAGGCTTCAGAGTAGCTAAGCAGTGCCTGTCTACAGTGAAGGAAGGCAGATGGATGTTGGACACAGAGGCTGCTGCATTGTTTATATTCATCTATGTATAAATGATGTGGTTCTAGATAGAGGTGGGGCTTCAAGCTAAGGAGAAAAATGGGTAAACTGGTTAGTTGCACTCTTTCTTGCTGTCCCCCCCCCAAAAAAATAGAGAAAATGGTTCTGACTAGGGAGTATCCTTTACATGCCAGGTACCATGAGTACCCAAGATTGGATATATCAGTGATATATCAGTGCCCCTGATAGTCACAGGAACAGATGAGAAAGGAACTATAGTTTTTTAAAGGTACCTTTGAACAGTTGTTTAGAAAGCCAGGATCAAACCCTGCCAGGTGACAATGGGAAGCTCTCCCACCTCGAGGACATTGGCTCTGGACCTGGACTTAGAAGCTTGTGAATAAGTTTGCTAGGCTTGAGTGTGCCCTCCCCCCAGCCTTGAGGAGGCCAAACAAACCCCGGGGTGGTTTTACAACCTGGCTGGAGTCTAGTGCCAGGCCTCAACACATTTGCATTTCCCTACCGGAGCCTTGAGGAGTTGACTGCCTGCTGAAACAAAGGATGGGTCTTTGGGTTTTGCTTATATAAATGCAGAGCTGAAACTTAAACTCTGAGCCTTGATCAGAAACCTTTGTCTTGGCTTCGTTCTTCTCTCCTCGCTCCTTCTCATTCCCAGCCTGCCTTTCTGGTGCCCAGTTCTCCATGGCTGCTGGACAGCTACACTTGAGAAAGAAGTTTAGCAAAGGAAAACCGCTACAGGTGACTGAGCCACCAAACGGGGCTGAGAAGGCAGCAAGAACTCTCATGCAAGGCGGGGCCTGCCGGGAGCTTGTACTTCATCCCTAAAATGATGGGGGAAGTTTTAACGTTTTAAAGCAGGTGGCCTGGTACAGTTTGCTGTTCTCCGTGTCATTTAAAGATAAAGGGTACTAGAAGGGGTCTCCTGACCTTCCAACCTTGCTTCTTCCTCAGAGTACAGCCAACCCCCGACCCCTACCCCTTCTCCCACAGACTTGGCTGACATCCAACATGGAGACTGGCTTTCTTCTGCTTCTTGCCTACAGAGTACAGTCAATTCCCAGCCCCGTAAGTCCTACCTGCTACCCACCTCCTCAATGTCTCCCATATGCTTCACCTACCCTGGATATGCCCAGTTGCTTACCTCAACCAAATGCACCATGTCCTCCTCCAAGTCGTGGGTTTGGATGACGTTCTGACTCTATGTGCTTAGAGAGGTCACCAACATTTTCAGAGCCTTGGCTACCTCAGCTCCTTCTGGAATGTGGTGCTTACTGTGAGGCTCCTGAGAGGGTTAAGCTCCGCATAGTTAGAAACCTGGTATGAGCACCCCAGGCTCCCTTTAAAGCCCACCTGTGGGCAGCTTTCCCCTCGGCTAATTGCCGAGCTCGCCGTTTACACACCCAGAGTCACCGGCATGCGTTCTCGCCCTAACTGCCCTCCAAGGGAAGACCTGCTATGCCAACCCAGATATTGCTGTGCTACTGGTGCCCGCCTTGAAGAGGACCCCTTGCAGTGTTCATGGTTCTGTTTTCCCACTCACCGGCAGCTGGTCCTGATACTGCCACTCCCACCCATCTCTGTCCCCTGCCCAGGCTGCTGTTCTCCGTGGAACTGTGCCTGATGCCATCCTCTTGACAATTTTTTAAGTATATATTTTACTCTCTCTGTGTCTGTCTCTCTGCATGTGTGTGCGCGAGCACACGTGTGTGTGTGTGTGTGTGTGTGTGTGTGTGTGTGCATTTGCATGCCTGTGTGTGTGGATATGCATTTGGATACCTCCAGAGGCCAGATGAGGACATAGGATCCTCTAGATCTGGAGGTTCAGGAAGTAGTGAGCATCCAGTCTGGGTTTAGGGAACTAACCTCTCACCTCTCATCTTCTAAGAAAGCAGCAAGCACTCTAACCCACTCAGACGTAATTTTGATTTAGTTACTATTAACCTAAGAAGCTGTCTTATCACATAACCTCCATTTCTGTTTCTATTGTTCTGTCTCCCCATCTATCAACAAAGGGATATAAACCTATGGTTTTAACCCATAACTACAATGAGCCTATAATTTATCACCTGAATTGATACATTTCTCATATGGGAGTGGCACCATTGGAGTCCATTGTGAGTTCATTACTGTCTCCTAGCCAGTAACCCACGGATCACTAGCCTTTGGAGAGATATAATAGTAAAGGCAATAATGACATTTTTATTTCTATCCCTCTGTTTCTGCATGTGCTTGTGGCCACATTGCCTTCAATCGGTGGAAATGACTCCACGTTTCAATATATTGAGCTCAAAGAGAATATCCAATCACATACACACACACTCACACATTGGCACACACACACACACACACACACACACACACATTGGGCGGGTGGATGGGGGTGTTCCCCTGTCTGGGGTGTTTTAGGGAGAACATTAGCCACAGTTCCTCTGCCAGAGAAAGTTGCAGCAACGTGGCAGCCCCAGCAGGTGTGGGCGGGAACTGAGACCGCTGCGCTGTTGCAGTGCTGTCACTCAGAGTTGACAACTGTTTGGGGTTTTGGAAACTCATGGCATTGAGTTACAACACCTTACCCACTGGTTTTGGTAACCACCGATTGCCCTCGCCATGGGAAGTCCTGCCAACTATGAGATGAGGCAAGGTCATGTTTCTGACTGCTCCTGGCTGGCACCTGAAGGGCTTTCTTGTGTACTGGGACAAACTCAGAGCTTCTTACAGGCCCAGAGTCAAGTGCTTACGTGAGGGCTCATGTGTCGATAGATAACTGACTTCCCAAGGACAGCAACCAGATAAATATTGCTTTCTGCCCTTGAACATCAGACTGAGTGTTAGCATGGCTGCCAGCCCTGGGCCTCATTGTGAGAGTCTGTGGGTGCTCAGTAGGGAGTGTGAGCACATTTTGCTTTCTGGCATTCTGACTGTGGATTACCACTGAAAGGAAATTCCCTTCAGCCTTTTATTTCACCATCATACGTGGCCTTGAGCCAGCCCACCACATAGCAAGGTGAGAGCAGAAAGAATCAGTCTGAATCTCTGTAGATATATGACAAAGATTCTGAAGGGTCGATACAGTTGTGCTTTTGGAAGGTCTCACCCTTCAGTCAGATTCACGGCGCTCTGCCTCCCCCCTTAAACTCTGAGAATTGCTACACGGGTTTCATTCTTATGAACAGCGATCAGTAAGCAGCTGCAGTGTGCCAGCCCACAGCAGCTCCAGATGGAGACGTACAGACACAGACCTGAAAATGGCTCTCCAAGGTCGCACAAGTAGCAAGCTATGGTTCCAAGCAGGATTTTAGCCTGGAAATCTGTGCCCAAAATACCACGCACTATTTCTTCCAATTTTTTGCTACTGAGCCCAAACAGATTCTGCTCTCCTTACTGTTCTATTAATGACTCCCATTCCTTGAAGAACAGAGACAGGCATGGACAACATTGCTGCTGGTTCCTTTTAAAATAAAATAAAAAAATAGTGTGCATGGAACAGGAAAATTATATGGGTGTGACATATCCATTATAAGACACCCTGGAGATTCTCTATTTATTATACTGTTGATTCTCCTAGGGCCCCCAAACAAACTTAGAACCAAGCTCTAAACTTTACACCTGGGACAATACTTTTGACTTTAATCCACACAATGGAGAATTTCAACTCACCATCTGAAATTTTCTCTTCATCCAAAGATACAGCTAAGTGGAAGTAAATGTGATCCAAAATTGTTGTACCTAAAAGAATTCATAAAATAAGGCAGTACGTGTGGGTCGGGCAGTGGTGGCGCACGCCTGTAATCCCAGCACTTGGGAGGCAGAGGCAGGCGGATTTCTAAGTTCGAGGCCAGCCTGGTCTACAGAGTGAGTTCCGGGACAGCCAGGGCTACACAGAGAAACCGTGTCTCAAAAAAACAAATCAAAAAAACAAAAAAGTTTTCTATTTAAAATCAACCTAAATGAGATGATGCTTCATGGGTTCAAGTGTGCTATGGCACGGCCTTAGCTCCAATGATGCGCTATACAGATGAAGTCAATGGACTTAGAGGAAGGAGTGCTGAGAGTTACCAAGGTCTAGCTGGAGACCCTGATGTGTGTAAGGATGGTGGGGGTGGGAAAGAAGCAGGAAGGGATTGCCATGGGGCATAGACTTGAGGGTCAGAAGACCTTCAAAGTCAGGTCCTGTGCTTAGTTCTTGTTAGAAATTTGCAACCTAGCCGGGCGGTGGTGGCGCACACCTGTAATCTCAGCACTCTGGGAGGCAGAGGCAGGCAGATTTCTGAGTTTGAGGCCAGCCTGGTCTACAGAGTGAGTTCCAGGACAGCCAGGGCTACACAGAGAAACCCTGTCTCGAAAAAACCAAATCCAAAAAACCAAAAAAAAAAAAAAAAAAAAAAAGAAATTGGCAACTTAACGATCGGAGAGCTGGACCTTTTGATCCCAGCCTGTGGGAACACAGCTGTGAGTTTATAGCTGAAGTCACTAGGGCAGTGGGATATTGTCTTTTGAAAAACTTCGTTTTCCAGTCACTATTATTGAACAACTATTCCTGCTAGCTCACCAGCAGAGCTTCTAAAGCTTCAACTATTTTTAAACATTTAAAACTTGATTAAAAAAAAAAAAAGCATATCCAATTTTCAGACCTCCCCCCCCATAAACTGTGGGGGGTGACTTCATCTTCCCATTTGTAGCCTATAACCTTGGCCAGAGACTGCTGTTTTGTTCATTGACCGATGATGAACCGCAAACAGCAAAGGCTGCACCAGTCAAGTTTGCCTTTGGACACGTGACATGGCTGACAGCAGAAAGTGTAAGTCATTCTAAAAGCCCAGGTGACAAAGGCAGGTCGGTCTGGGTTCCAGTCCTAACCACAGGAACGATCTACTTAAGGTCTCTAAACTTCAGTCACTTCACAAGTAAAATGGGTGTGCCCATTATGTGACTGTGCATTCACCGGGAGGATTAAGTTAAAAAGCACATGGAAAGTACCTGGCCTGTGGGAAGTGATAAAATCATACTGTGCCCATAGAGAACAGGTGAGGCAGAAGCCTGCGTCTGCACAAGGAGTGACCTGTGTGGCGGGCAGACTCCGCAGGACTCTAGCTGCCTGGGTTGCTTGTCTCTTTCTTGTGGTCTACTGATCTGCATGGTACGAAGAAAGCTGGCAATGATTGGCATCCTGCCATGCTGAGCCAGAGCTAGACCTAGATAATCCGTCCATTCTGCCAAATGCCAGTCCAGAGGGAAGTCTGATGGTAACTTGGACTCAGCTAGGGAAGAACAAACTGTCCAGGGTGACAGGCTCAGATCCTACCACCTCCTGGGAGGAACTCAGTCTTCTAAGTGATCGACCAATTAACTTAAACTAGGCAATCTTTCTTTTAAGACATACAGACCTTTAGTGCTGTTTCAGAACCATCCAAGACCTGCAAATGCTGTTATTTATAGCCTCATAAAAACTGGGAAGATAACCTGGCTTAGTTGGCATTTTAAAAAAACTTTCTCGAAGCGCCACTGCACCACTTAAAATTGTTGACAACTAGATAATTCCTAACTCGCTAGTTACAAGAACTGATCTGTTCTCTTCACATTTGCATGTGTGGACACATACACAAACACGTGTATGCACAATGCTGTATGTATAGATGCAATCTAAACATCCCTTGTCCCTTGTATGGGCAAACAATAGCAAGAAATGCCACAGTTGGAGTGACTTTCTATCATGGGTAAGTGAGAGTTGTAGTCTTAGGCAAAAATCTCTGAGTCTTGGAGTTCTGAAATGTAAATTGCTAAACTTATAATCTGCCCTCAGATTGTAAAGAAAGTGAATGCAAATGACTTTGTAAGTGTGGCTTTCCAGTTCCCTTAGACCTAACCACTCCCAACCAGCATCCTGCTGACCGCCTTCTCAAGTTCCCTTGGCTGCTGCATCTGGGTTTGCAGACCCCAATCAGTTTGGCCTCCTCTAACTGGAGACTCCACTCTACTGATTTTTATTGTCCCTGAATTCTTTAATCTCTTTGTCAGGGAAATAAGGGAAACATTCATTCTTTATTATTAGCCTTGGGTATTTATTGGGAAGGATTGCAGCACAGCACAGATGGGGAAAAATCATTATTTTCTAGTAACGAGGCTTAATCCCTTTGCAAATATTTCAAAGACTCTTCTTCCATAATATGGTCACAGGTATCATCCCAGAAGTCTGTTCTTGTCTTTCTTTTCCTTTGGCTCTCATAAAGGACACCAGACAAACATCCCCGACAACTTAAGCCCTAGTTGTGACAATAGAGATTTATATTTTACGATTAAACTATCATGATTTCACTCGGGCCTCACCTTGGTTTTCGATGGTCTGGGCTCAGAGCCAACAGAAATTGACTCAGCCTCTCCTTGTGGGCAGACACTGGATCCCAGATGGGCAGAGGGGCTTTCTGCTCATGAGCTAGAGGAAAAGAATTCTCAACCCCTCCCCCTCCTGTAAAACCAAATGAACAGCTCTGTGCCCCTGTTAGAGCGTGAGTGCAAAATGACCTGGAGTGCTCTTGCATTGCAACTAATGGTTTCCGGCTGAGGGTGAGCTTTGTGGAATCCTTCTGAGATAGAACTTAGCTGCAGGAAGTGGGTCAGGGGGAGGCAGGTCTTGGGGGCCTTAGAAGTGGGTTGTATTTTTGGCTAGATTTCCCTCCACTTCCTGACTGCCTACACCATGTAACCAGCCACCTGTAAACTTACAGTCTACCCTCAGATTGTAAAATTCCCTTGGCCACAGATGGGGGTGGTGATGCTCCCTCTGCCACAGATGTGGGTGCTCTACCCCAATGCATACCTCACCATGATGGTCTCCCCCTCCTCGAAAACCATGAGCCAAAATAAATCCTCCCTCCTCCCCTGAATTTGGTCCCGTCAGGCATTTTATTAAAGCTATGAAAAAGTAATGAGCACATCCCCTCCAGACTCCAAGGTTTCATCTCCCTCTTAGGAATTCTACCCAAGAAGTCCAAGCTAGCCCTCTTTGGTCTACAAACAATACTATAGGGGTATCAGTCTCAGTTTTGGACACAGAGTTAAAATGTAACACTGGGGGTGATTGCTCTAACTTTATCTGAATCTCATGTATCACAAAGAACAGAATCACTGCTCCCAACTGACCGTGGGTCACACATATAGCACTGCTCAGAGATCAGGGCCACCTGCTTTCCATCTAGTGAGGGTCTGGGTGGGCCGAAACTCTGCGTTCTGGACACTCAGGTGATCTGCGTGTTTATGGCCCGTGACCACCTTTAGATTAGCAAACACCTAGACGGCTTCACTCTTTTCAGAGAGACATCCATCTGTCCCCAGCCATCAAATCTTGTTCTATATGCTAGGGATACAAAGATGCAGGAGAGCTTGTCACTTGTCGCTAGCTTTTCCTAGTGAGAAAAGCTCACCCCTCACAGAAAGGCAGGCAGATTAACATCGTCATATTACACATGCAAGAACTGTAGTGTTACAAAATGAATAAACTCCTCTAGATCAAAGAAGAACGTGAAGATAAAATCATAATGTTCAATAAGAGTACAAGTGTTCCTATCTGTGTGTATCTCCCTTTCCTTCTGTGCAAGCTTTAAAGGAAATTACATCTATCACAGGAACCCGGATCAAATCACCCTGGGAATAATACTCCCGAAAGTTCAAATCCTGGGCAGTTTTTAAATGGCGGTAAAATTTCTTCTCATGCCTCAATGTATGCATATAAATATTTTATTCATTTCATACCAAAGAGCTCTGGAGAAGCTATGTATTTACCAGCAATGATAGGATAAGATTGCCAAGTCAGATACAAAGCTGCTTGGTTGTTTAAGAGGGCCATGACTCAGATAACCTTTGGGTTGGCCTTTCTACTGAGCAGAAATTAAGTTGAAAGGTGTGAGTTAGAGGATATATTCTCTCGTGTCATAAAAAGGCTGAAACAATATAAAGTCAACCTGCTGTTCAGGGTCCCTGGGGTTCTCTCTCATTCATTCCCAAGTCTCAGACAAATTTTCTGAACCTTAGACTCAATATGTAGAGTATTATTAAGAGATGGGAGGATACTTCCTCCTTCCAGTCAGTCGCCTCTGAAGATACTTCATGGGTGGAGTCTTTCCCTTTGATTCCTCTGACGGGGTCTCATTCCCAGATAAAGTGATCCCTATGGCTTGACTCTACAGCCTATGCGTTAGATGCTTGTTTGCTATTAGAATTGATGGAACCTTTAACAGATGGAACCTACCTGAAAGGGTGTCTGGTTGCTGCCTGTGTGCTCCTGAAGGGGGGGTGTTAGAACCTCCATCTCCTTCCATCTCACCCTTCAAATTCTTGTTGTCCTGAGATAACTAACCTTCTCTCCCACATGCTCCAATAGGAACAGCGTTTCAGTAGGTCCTAAGCAGTGGGCCCAAGTAATCATTAGCCAAAACCTCTGCAGTCCCGAGGCAAATTTTCAAAGCATTAAGCTAATTTATCCCAGGTATTTGTTAAAGCGATAGAAAGCTAACAACAAGGATTGCTATAACTAATCCTACCTGCCGCTTCTTGAAGTGCACAGTCTCTGCCAGTCTTCACGTCAGTCTTTGGAATTAGCACCACCACTCTGACTTAGTAAGTGTAGAAATAGCCCCAAGAAGATCAGTTCAGCTGCTAAGTCTGGCAATTAGCAGCAGAAGCAGGGCCCAACACAATACCATTACAACAAACAAACAAGCAAACAAACAAAGGCCTATAAAATGTCGTGAAAGAATGAGCTAGTAGAATGCTGGACAAGAATAGTCTGGTTTGGGGAAAAATATTATTGGAAAGACTTTTCCCCCGTTATGCTTGAAGCGTCCAGGGTTAGCTGGGTAGCTTGGGTAGGCGGTTAACTGTCTTGTATTACAAATAAAATAATAAATCTGGTATATTTTGTTTTATTTTATTTTAAATTGTTATTGATTTTATTTTAAAATAAACAAAAATAAAACCTGATAGAAATGGAGTAGGAAGGTCTATAGAAGACAGGGCCGTGGGAGCCACTGGTATTCTGGTGTGTTGGGGGCGCTGTCTATCAGGTTCCAGTAATGAGGCCTGGTTACCAGGTAGCAGGCAGGGATGGGTGGGGTCCATCTGCTCCTCTGTGGCTCAACCTCTAGCTGCTCTAGAGCTCAGCTCCATCACTAGATTGTTGTTCTGCTTCCACAAAGCCAATTCTCAGGACTTATTTTATGAAGGATGATGCTACAATAATTAAAGCCTACAGTGGTAAATACCTAAATCAATTTGTTGTTGCTGCTGTAGTTTTGTGACAGTGTCTATGGTGGTTTGACTAAGAGTGATCCCCACAGGCTTCTATTATCTGTGCTTAGCGTTGTGCTAAGCGACGCAGTGTTTCGGAAGAATTAGGAGGTCTATCCTCGTTAGAGGAAGTGTGTGCAGGGGGTGGGTGGGCTTTGAGGTTTCTCCCTTTGAGAGTGTTTCTCCCTCTGCCTGCTGTTGCATGTAGGTCAGAGTTGAAAGTTCTCAGTTACTGCTCCAGTGCCACACCTGTCACCTTCCTGCTCTAATGATAATGGATTAACCCTCTGACACTGTAAGCAAGTCTCCAATTAAATACTCTTCTTTTAGAAGTGTTGCCTATTAGCGTTTCTTCACAACAATAGAATGGTAACTAAGTGTCTCAGTCAGGGTTTGTATTCCTGTACAAACATTGTGACCAAGAAGCAAGTTGGGGAGGAAAGGGTTTATTCAGCTTACACTTCTACATTGCTGTTCATCACCAAGGGAAGTCAGGACTGGAACTCAAGCATGTCAGGAAGCAGGAGCTGATGTAGAAGTCATGGAGGGATGTTACCTACTGGCTTGCTTCCCCTGGCTTGCTCAGCTTGCTTTCTTATAGAATCCAAGACTACCAGTCCAGGGATGGCACCACCCACAAGGGGCCCTCCCGCCTTGATCACTAATTGGGAAAATGCCCCACAGCTGGATCTCATGGAGGCATTTCCTCAAGGGAGGCTCCTTTCTCTGTGATAACTCCAGCTTATATCAAGTTGACACACAAAACCAGACAGTACACTAAGCCAGTGTCTCAGTATGTAGCCCAGGCTAGACTCAAATTTGAAGCAGTCCTCCTGCCTCAGCCTCCCAAGTGCTGGGATCACAAGAATAAGCCACTTATACTTGGGTAGGTGGTTAAGAACAATGATGAACACTGCTCTCTTGAGAGAGCTTTCTCAATGCTGTGTAGCCCAGTTTTTCTAGACACATGTCACTGTTTTGCTTAAGGAAGGTAAAGAGGACACGAGGGGAGGGGGAAGGAGATGAACAAGTGTTGGGTGGGGCCAACTGCAGAGGGAGCAATTGGTCTATCACAACAGAGCAAAGGGCCTGGCTCACAGACAGCTACCACAACAATCTAAATGGTTATGTCTGCCACTAGGGTTCCTTGAACCCTTTCAAAGCATGCATCCTACCAGGCCCCATTCCAACACTACATTCTAGGACGGCGTACAACAGTCCAGGGCTGAGCAGGCTGTCTTGGTGATCCAGTCTGAAAATCCTTTATCCCAAACCATTACTTCCTACCCTCAGCTTTATGTGAGGATCCGTGGGATGCTCCTACCAACCAACCTGCCTTGGTCCAGGGATCTGAAACGGTTCAAGCTGCCCTGGGAAAACCGTATCGTGCATTTAAATACCATCCAAGGATCTCGGTCTGGGAAATTGGCTTAGAGGATAAAGGTACTTGTCATGCCAACATGAGAACCTGAGCTTGAATCCCAAGAGCCCACATACAGCTGGGCCCAGCAGCTGGGCTAGCTAGTTTTATGTCAGCTAGGCACATGTTGGAATCATCAGAGAGTCCTCCTCGGTTCTCTGGCTTGAAGATCCTGCCTCCAAAAGGGGTCTCACCAATCTGCTTCCAATATACACTGGCTTCTCTCCTCTGACTCCTCCCCTTACTAGGAACCTTCGGATCACATTTCTCTGCCAACCCAGGGTATCCTCACAATAATGCCACCTACAAAGCCTTCTTATCTACATGACACACAATCTCCAAGAATTAGGGCACGGACATCTTTAGGGTGGGGGAGGGGAGGAATGGAGAGATACGGTACTTGGCCTTCCACAGAGACGGTTTTCCCTCTCTCTTTTCTGGAGCTCAGGCCATTTAGTGATAATCTTGGTGTGTCTGGGCCGGAACACAGATTCTGGTCAGGGAGTTTGAGAAACAAACTCCAGCCCAGTGTGGGTGCACAGGTGCTGGGCCTCTGGTACTCTTCCCAGGATTTGTCCTTAGATTTCCACTCAGAGAACAGTGTTGCCCAAACCCCAGCCTCCGGGAGAGGCACGGTGGTTGAATTTGGGCCATCCTGCCTCTGGAGGTCTTGGAAACTAGAAACTGAGCATCTATCTACGCGTATCCTGGGAAGTTAGAGGCAAAGGGGCAGGGGACAGAGGGTTGACTCGGCACTTCTGCAGTAGCCTTGGCATTTCTTTTTCTATTTGGCATTTATAGAATCCTCCGGCACTGTTCAACCCCTGTAATTATAACCTGGGATCCCGATTCAGACTCCTTCAGCTTGGATTTAAAAGCCGAGTATTCTCTTGAAGCAGCCAACTATTAAAACTTCATGGCCTTTTTTACAAAATATCGGTTGACAGGAGGTGTTATGAAACACTGTCTAGTACCATTAAAATCACACTGGGATTGTCAACACCCATGCATCAAGCACACTGCGCGAAGCGACAGTCGAGGACAGCACAGCGCGGTGCGCTCTCTTCCCTAGCTGGCTACCCTGGCCCCGGGTGTTCACCTTGGCTTCGCCCCTGGCTGTGAGCCACGAGGTCCAGCCACGCCACGCCACGCCACCGAGAATGGCCCAAGCTTCTCAGAGGCTCCTGCCCTAGATTTTCACAAGACAGGAATGCCGACTTCCTACTTGTCTGGAGACTTGAGGCAGAGGGCTGGGTAGGAACCGGAAGTGGCACTTTTCCTCTCTGTCTTCCGCCATAGCCATATGTAGACAAGTGTTGGTTTGTGACTGACAGAGTGAAACCTAAGTGTTGGAATGGGAGCAGGGTCTGGGGTGGGATCCCCAAGAACGTCTATTACCTTGCTTGCTGTTTTACCACCAAACCTCCATCTATTACCGCCAAACCACCATGAAGGGATTTTTATAGATTTTTTTTCATCCTTTGGACTGCATACAAACTTCAGCCACCATCTCTCTCCTCTGCTTCCTTGAAGACCGGGCCCCATGCGCGAGTTCAGTGGCTGCCTCTCCACCCCTCACCCCCATCCCCCATAAGTCCGGCTTTTCTATCTCAATCTCACACATAGACCTTGTTCTTGCTGCGAAGCCCCGACCTCATCTCTACCGCCTGCATTTCTGACCTATTCTAGTTACACCCCGTGCGCCCCCTTCTTCTCAGCCTCTGCCAGCATCGCCAATGTGCCAAGCCTTGTCGTGTCGGCATCTTTTGCGCTTCCCTCTGCTGGGAGATTCATTCACTCCTCTAACCTAGCTAGGCCCTTCTTCCCTCCACGCTTCAGCTAAAAAGGCAAATGGCGAAACGGGTCCGCTCCAGCTATCTCTTTAAAAGAATGTGTGCAATGCTTTCGATTCCCTCTCTCAGCAGCCAGCTTACTTATTTCCTTTACATATTTATTGTGGTGTTTTTGTTTTGTTTGTTTATTTCCGGGGCTAGGGGATGTGTTCACTATCGCAACAGTCGGCCGCGGTGCTGAGCTGAATCCCCGGTCCTATATTTCATCTCTAGTTATTCATTAGTTTTTTTTCTCCTGTCTTTTCCGTGAAGCTTCATAAAAGTAAAGCATGTGTATCTGTCCTGTTCATCTGGGACTCTCCCGCCACAGGTGCTGGAGGCCCAGGCTTCATTGACTCTCTCTGCTCTTCCCCCAGCCTCTCAGCACCCTCTGCCATTTCTCCAAGATCTCCTTACTCCTGAGCGTCCACCAGCCTCCTCTTCAACACTGAGAGCTACAGCTCTATCCTGCATACTCCTGATAGACCCCACCCCATGACCACCTTCCATTCTGTGTGCCCGTTGGACAGTTGTCCAGGGATGGACAGACATCCCCCTAAGCCAGCTCTTTCTCCTGATGTCTTTAGTTCTCTTGACGATACCTCCATTCTTTCTGTAGTTGGGCTTAAGGTCTCAGCGGTGCTTTTGCTGCTTGACCCTGTCCTCATACAATCAGGCAGATTGCACAATGGCTCCCCTTGGGGCCACTGCAGCCTTCCTCTCTGGAATTCAGTACTAGCCACTGAACTGATCTCCTGGTTTCTACTGTCTCTCACCAAGATCCATCCTTCTGTCTCTAGATAGCTCTATCTTAGCTTAGCTTGATCTCATTGCTCAACTGCTTGCAGTGCTCCCCCTGAAGTGCTCCCCTTGGAGTGCTCCCCCTTGGAGTGTTCCCCTATTGCTGTCCAAGTTAATCCCTAGCTTCTTAGCCTGTCAGTTAGGCCCAGGCTGCCTTACTGGTCAGCACTCTGCCTGGAGCCGCTGCAGTCCAGTCCAATCCTGTACCCTCTGTTTTGCCTCCTCCTCTTGGCACGCCTCTCTCTGGGTCTGTTGTTTCTGCTCCTGTCTTCACGAGAAATACCCCCCCTTTCATCTTTGTTCAAATACCCCAAGAGTCCTCCAAAGGTTCTTTTATAATAAACGTTTGTCCCGGTTCTCAATGAAGCAGGCAGCTTCCTTATCCGAAATGCCACACCCAGCTTTAATCTGACTTTTCTTTGGATTTTAGTATCACTTTTATACTAGATTTCAGTTTTGTGATGCTTTAAAACAACCTACATCTTAAACATCATCACTTCCTCCATGTATGGTATACACACACACACACACACACATACAAGAGCTCATGTGTGTGTGTGTGTGTGTGTGTGTGTGTGTGTGTGCAGAGACAACTTAGAGCCGTCCACAAAGACTCTAGAGGACGCCTGTCCCCATGGTAGTCTGTAGAGCACTCACTGACTCCTGACAGTTTACATTGACATTACACATGACAGATTCATGCTATAGCCTATTCTCTGCCCCACACCACCCCAATAATACACGCTTCTGGTTTGAGTACCCTTAGTATTCCAGTTCCCTTCCTTTTACACACCTACCGTCACTTTCACAATCCCCCTTTCTGCTCTCGCCCCTCCCAATTCTAATCTAAATCCTGCAGATGACAGGAAACATGATATTTGTTTGTCAGAGCCTAGCTTGCTTTCCTGAACAATGATCTCCAGTTCCATCCGTTCTCCTGTGAGTGGCGTGGTTTAACTCTTCTTTATAACTGAATAGATGACCTTTACACAAGCCCCACAGTTTCATTTCTCAGACACCTGTTGCTGGGCATCTAGGCTGGCTCCACATCGAGGTTATTGTGAAGAGTGTGCATACTCTGTGTGCTGACTGGGGACAATGCGGTCCCACACTCTGGACTAGTGTAGCTGGATGGCGCAGTCATTGTATGTGTTGAGGAACCTTCAAGCCGATTTCCATGATAGCTAGACCACCGTATGTCCTCGCCAACAGTGTATGCTGCCGGGGCCTTGTACATATAGGGTAAGAATTGCCACTGAGCCGCAGCCATCCCCACTTCTGCTCCTTCCTGAGTCCTTTCTCTAACACACACACACACTCCCACTCCCACACACATACTCACACACACATACTCACATACACACTCACATATACACACACATACACATACACACACACACTCACACATACACACACACTCACATATATACACATACACTCACACATATACATGCACACATACTCACATATGCACACACACACATTCACACACACAGGCACTCACACATATACACACATACACACACATACATGCACACACACTCATATAATCACACATATACATACACTCACACATATACACACATGCACATGCATACATGTGCACATACACAAACACACACACTCTCATACACATACACACATGCATAAACACACACATATACACACATGCACATGCACACACATACACACATGCACATGCAGACACACATACATATACACTCATACACATACACACATGCACATGCACACAAACACACATACATACACACATATACACCCATCTTTTTAGTATATACTATATACATATATACATACATACATACATACATACATACATAAAAACATACAAAATATATTCTTCCAGCCTCTCCTTTGCTAGACAATAGTTGCCCACACTGATCAATAAGTTGCCATTGCCAAAATGCACTTATGTTTCAAAGGTCCAAAGTCATACTGTAGCCTACTACAGAGCAAGAGGAAGGCCATCTTTTGGCCTTTGACTGTTCCTACCTAGCCAGGAAACTGTGGTTGTCATCTGAAGAGGAACAATTTTTTCACATCTCTAGGTGCCAATCCAAGGGTCTAAGCTGTAGAATTAAGTTTTCCGGACCAATTGCAGTTGTTTGAGGAAGCTGCAGCTTTGGAGTAGAAGTTTGCATTGACCTTGGGGGAATTCCCAAGACTGGGCCTGGAGGGCTCTGGAGGCCTCGTGGGGGCGGGAGGGGGCGCGGGATTGCTGGCCATTCTTCTTCAGGAAGCTGGAGGCTAGGTGGAACCTGGAAGGCTGTCCTTACAGACTGAACTCTCTCCTGGAGAAATGACTCATAAGACAAAAGGTGTGTCGGCGCCTGCATGCCTGCCTGCCCGCCCGCCCGACTAGAGGGATCCCTTATTTGGCACTTGTTTTTCTGACAGGTAATAAGTTCCTGGACGAGAAACTTGTTTTCAGGCAGGTTTTCAGATGCCTTTCACTGAACGCTTGTTTTGCTTTGTTTCACAAAGTATTGTCTCAGGATGACAGCGCCCCCCCCCCTCCTTTATTTTATTTCATTTTATTTTTACCAGCAACTTCCCTCTGGACATGTGTAGCTAACAGAACTTGTTATACCTCAGGGCCCAAGACTAGGAGCATGGAGTGTTCTTCCTCCACCCGTAAATAGCCCCACGTTTCCTGAGAAGAGGGATTCTCTGGTAGATGGTGGTGGCACTTGGAGGCTGCTTAACCCATGGCTCTGTGTGCACCCATACCAGAGCTGTGTAGTGACCTGGAACCTTTCTTTCACATCCTCCCTCCTGCCACCATGGTACTTGAGGTGCTGCTGTTAAGAAATCCTGACATGTCCACAATAGCATGGAGAGGACTTAGAAGGGTCAGTCCCAGTCCCAGAATGGAGAGTGGAGTCAACACGGCCCTGTATGATAAAGGTAGTTCATAGACCACACTCCTGGTCTCCTGCCTGTTGGCTTTGTCCCCACCCCTTACCTAGAAGACACCAACCCATCACCAATCAAATTCAAGATACCTCTACCTGCCTGATCCCAGATTTCCCCCACATTCTCTGTGAGGACTTGAGTAAGTCTGTGTTCTTTAACCTGCTCCATTGTATCTACGTCACCCTGAAGGTAGTTAGCGTCTCATCCACTTTTAAGAAGAACGGGTGATGGGTTACAAGTTACCTGCCACCACCTGGTTACCCACCAGCAGAGAGGTGGCTGAGCTAGACCATAACCCTTCTGGGAGGGTACCCATGTTCCAAGTTTCCCCACAGGCCAGTGCCTCCCAACAACCAATGAGGCTGAGTTCCTGCCATTGGGAAGGTCAAGGAAATAGAAGGGATACTTCTGCTTCCTATGTCTTCTGCAATACTTAGAAACTAAAACCAGCACTTAGTTGTTCCGTGAGGGACGTGGGAACCACAAACTTGCAATGGATTTCACCGGGCTAATGGAGCGTCACTCTACCTGGAGGGAGAGAATCCTTCTTCTTGACATTTCTAGTTTCTAATGGCCACCCTCACTCTTGGTTCACATTTCCAGCTTCCATTTTTTTTTTTTTTTTGCCCTTATAAGGAAACACACTCATAGGTTCTGGGGATAAGGGTACGTCCTTGGAAGGTATTGGCTTAGCCAACTGCAGAGGGCTGCTCCTTTGGAGAACTAAGAATGGCTGCCTACGGACATCTTTCCATTTGCATCCTCTTGTTTTACCTCTGCTCAAACTTTCCTTTCTCCTTGGAAGGAAAGCAGGTCTTCAGAGACACGTGAGTCACAAGGAACTCATTCTAGAAGAGGGGTTCTGAAATACACCACAGCTCCCACCAGCTCCGCCATCTTTCCTGTGGTTGAAAGAGAGAGAATTCAGGTTTCTCAAGCATTAAGTGGCCAGAGGTCAATGAAGCTTATACATTAGCTTCATTGATTTGTCAGGATGTCTGAAGCGAGGGAGCCTACTGTCTCCTCCAAACTACCCTCTTACAGTTGAGCTGCAAACCCCAGCTATGTCACTATTGTGTCCCATTGTACCCGAGAGCTGCCCCATTTCTTTCCTTGGTCTCCACAAGGCCCTGCAAAATATCACGGGTGCCCACTTTCCCCTTCTTAGCCTGTGCCATGGCTGCTCATCCGCCGAGTCCCAGCCAGGCCCACGTGGTCTGTAAATGACCTCTTCATCATTTCAGCAGAAACAGTCACCAAGTTCCTCAGGCCTTATCCTCACGGGACATGTGCAATGGCTCTGTTAGCCCACTTCCGCTAAAGCCTCGCTTTCCAGAACACACAGGCTTTCTCTGATACAGAAAGGTTATCTAAGCAACCCAACCCCTTGATGGAATTTGTAAAAAGAAAAACAAAACATGAAACTAGACTAACACTTTTAAATCTCTCAAATAGCAGCTGGAGACCATGGCCTCTTCCTTAAAACAAGAATCCATTTAGTATAACTGCTTCTATACCATTATCCGAAAACACTGTGTGCCACCGAAGGTGACTAAGACAGAAGACAGACTTAAAGGAGAGCTAGAGACTTAAAACAACAGCACAGAATGAAGAAGTAAAGCTACTCTCCAGGTGTGTGTGTGTGTGTGTGTGTGTGTGTGTGTGTGTGTGCCAACATGATAAGGTACCTTGTAGAGGACAGGACAAACAGAGAAGTCTGTGGAATAAGAAATGGCATAAATTGGCTGCTGATAACAGGATGCTAATCAGAGTATCTACATAGTCACTGGGAGCTTAGTTTGATTAAATCAGAAAGTAGGAACGAATTCTGGTAGATCCAATCTTACTTAGCCTATCTGTCCTTCCTGCCCAGGTGTACTCTGTATACTTCACCCCCTTCCCTGCCATTTACCAGTTTTTCACTCTAGCTCCCCGTGAGAGGAGGCTAATCACTGTCTAGTCAAGCCAATAGTGATTCCTCTCAGTACTGCAATGTGTACTAGTTTGAATTAGACAGATCCTATAGAAGCAATAACAATACATGCCCTTCTGGGGTCATATCAAAGGACTAATTATGACACTGTGTGATATCAGTGCAGTCGGGTGATAAGAAAGGATGAAGGCCACCTCCCTGTAAGGTGTCACAGAGGGGCAATGAGGAAGGTGACAAAGGCCTGCAGCGGAACACCAAGTCCACCTCTAGCCAACTGGGTCTCCTTGACCTAAGAAGCTTTAGCCTCTTGGGTTGTGAAATTAAAGACACAGTGTAGATCATGGGATACAGTAAGACAAGGAGGTGGGCAATGATTATTTAAACTAAATAACTGCTTGTTGAAGTCTTTCCTGAGAAAGAAAATAGAAAATCAAAATGAGACAATTAAGGTGGAGCTAGTGAGGAAAATACAACCTGCCTTGTATTCCTCCTTGCAGGCAGATTTCCAAGGCAGTCTTCAAGAGTTCTGGTCCCAGTAAGCACCATCCCTTTTGTTTGATCATCAGATATGTCTGCTATGAAAGTATTTTGGAGATGTATTTACAACTTTAAACCCATTGAAGCTAAGACAGGAAACTATGATAGTTGCCTTTGACCTAATCATGTAAACCTTTGACAATCAGAGTGATAGTCAGACAGAAATCCATGGCATGAGACAGAAGGGTTTGACACATGATTATAGGCTTGGAGATAGAGAGGACCCCATACCAAAGAATATGGGTGTCTCTGTTATCAGAAAGCAGCTCCTACTAACAGGCAGTAGGCAAAACAGGGAGCATAGTCCTGTGAGAGCTTTAAGAATAAACTTAAAGGGCTGGAGGGCTGGCTCAATAGTTAAGAGCACTGACTGATCTTCTGGAAGTCCTGAGTTCAAATCTCAGCAACCACGTGGTGGCTCACAACCATCTGTAATGAGAACAGATGCCCTCTTCTGGTGTGTCTGAAGACAGCTACAGTGTACTTACATATAAATAAAAAGATCTTTTTAAAAAAAAATATATATAGGGGCTGGAGAGATGGCTCAGTGGGTAAGAGCACTGACTGCTCTTCCAAAGGTAATGAGTTCAGGTCCCAGCACCCACATGGTGGCTCACAACCATCTGTAAAGAGATCTGATGTCTAAAGACAGCTACGGTATACTTGCATATAATAAATAAATAAATCTTAATATATATATATATATATATAGAGAGAGAGAGAGAGAGAGAGAGATTACATTAAAAAAAGAATAAACTTAGAAGTGGTGGGCTTTCAGTACCTCTATCTGAGAACCCAGTCTCCATAGCAATAGACTCTACTCCTGTAAGATCCTGAGAAGGCAACCCATGCATGGTGTGCTAGACTTGTGATTCACAGAACTGTCACCTACCCAGGGCTTAGGTAAGTTTGGTGATAGTGAAATGCACAGTTCGTCATTGGAACCAAGCATCACATAATCCCTGTGATTGAGAAGATGAGACAGATACAGTCTACCCACCACTCCTAACTAACAATGTCACTCCATGATGGAAACACAGCAGAAGATGAGGCAGATACAGTCTACCTACCCCTCCTAACTAGCAATGTCACTCCATGATGGAAACACAGCAGAAGATGAGGCAGATACAGTCTACCTACCGCTCCTAACAATATCACTCCATGATGGAAACACAGCAGAAGATGAGGCAGATACAGTCTACCTACCACTCCTAACAATGTCACTCCATGATGGAAACACAGGAGAGACATGTTCAGAGAGAGGAGTCAGCTCACAAGGAGACTGGCAATGAATAAAAACCGAGGTGGAGCCCATCTGCCTCCTCTGGGTTGTTCCCTTTGAGTTCTCTGACGCAAAGGAGGAAATTCATGGGTTACTTCAAATCTCACCAGTGTTCCAATGAAAACAGGATTATTGCCTGTGGAAACACTTCCTGACTTGGAAAAATAGTCTCGACCTGTAAGACCCTAGCTACTCCAGGCCAATTCCAGTGGAATTCCATGATTTGAGGTCACTAAAAGGACTTTCTATGTCTCTAAAGAAAATCCAGGTTAGATCTAGAGCTACCCTCTGGGTTCCCAGCTCTCAGGAGGAGAAATCAAAGACCAAGGATCAAACTACTTAGGACGTGGGCTCAGTGTAAGAGTTGTTTCTTGTATTATCCCCTCGTGAACTGTGCTGAATATTCTTAAATGAACAACATCATCTATATATCAGAAACCACACTTATTTTATATGTTCACTTCAAAATACAATACTGGAAAAGCAGTTCCAGTGGAACTGGAAAAAAAAAAGTCACAGCACCAAAGAAGAGAAGGAGGTGCGTGCCTAGAAGGATGACCCTGGAGAAGCTACTGGTCGGTGAGGTAGGACTGCCGGCAGCTGTGTGGGTGAACTGAGAATCCTTACACTTGATGAGAGACAGTCAACACAAGAGCTCACACTGTCATTCTTCTGCTTCGAGGTCTCTCAGTATCCATGAGTGCTTGGTTCTAAAACCTCTGCTCGTACCCATCCCCCTTGACACGAAAATCTACCTGTGTTCAAGTCCTATATATGCAGTAGTACACCGGTTGGACCTTCAGGTAAAAGATCCTGTGTACAAAGAGAGTCAGCTATATAGACGAGGAAAAAGTGGGTGTCTGGGGTATGGAATGGAAAGAGCAGGAATATTGAGAGAATGATGAAATGGCCTAAGGTTATATTTCGATTATTGTATTTTGAATTGAGCATGTAAAATAAGTGTGGTTTCTGATATATAGATGATGTTGTTCATTTAAGAACATTCAGCACAAGTTCATGAGGGGATAATACAAGAAACAACTCTTACACTGAGCCCACGTCCTAAGTAGTTTGATCCTTGGTCTTTGATTTCTCCTCCTGAGAGCAGTGAACCCAGAGGGGATGGTAGCTTGTGACTTAACCTGGATTTTCTTTAGAGACATAGAATGGCCTCAAATCGTTGGGTATAGTTACTTCACTTCACTATAAGGTCAGTCAGATTAATAGCTAAAAATGTATTAGGGAAAATGACAGAACCATCATAAAATATAAATATAAGTATATAATAATGTAAATCAGTGACTGGAACACTAATGCCTTAACATTTATTTTCTATTCAGTCTTCAGCCATAACTCTCAGATTGAAAAACTGGCTTCATGTCTCTAAGCACAAAATCGTGCTCTGATTCTGCAGTGATTGGCTGTAGTATTTATAACACCAGAATCGGGGATTTCTGAATGAGTGTAGCCCAGGACAGTAGCATCAACATCATCCAGGACCGGGAAAAGACATTAAACCTTAGGGTCCACTCCACATACATGCACAGAATCAGAAAGTGAGGGTAGAGGCCAGCAACTTCATTTAAAGTGCTCAGGGTTAGTGTCAACATGCTAATGTAAGGTAATGATATGTACATGTACACACAAACACACGAATGTATGCGCAAACATACAAGCCTCACTTTGGGGAGCCATGCCAACTGAAAGATGTGCTCCTGTCCTGTGAGTTCAGAAGTGACGATGGTAGATATGAGGTAAGAGTTCATCCGCTCACGTCTCTTTCCAGGTTGCTTCCCATGAATCAATGTGCTTTGTCACAATGAGCCAGGGTAGCAGGGACTTAGGCAATCTGGAAAACCCAAGTTAACTTTGACCAGGTGCCTACGCTACTGTTGGGGGAGAAAGGCTGAAGTAGATTAGAAAAGGCAACATGGACGAATTTGGCTGAGTTCAAGGACCTGATACAAGGACACTCATGTCCCAAGCTCTTGGGCAGCATGTAGAAAAGTTACAGTTTCCCCATTACCCAAGACAGAAAACATGTCCTGAAAGGTCAATGGGCTGAAACAAAGCTCAGAGTCCAAACAAATAAAATCACAAAGTGCCTCAAACCCAAACTAATAGCAAAGTGCTGGGTGTCCTTGCAAGTTCTCAAAAGCCCAGGCAGGATTAGCCATGACTAATGGCTGTCAGTGCAGGTCACATAGTGTCCAGAAAGAGAACAAGCCAATCTCAGTAGAGGACAGGGACAGTCCATAGGTGAGGTCCGAACAAGGACCTTCTCCCAAAGGCCTGGGTTCAAGAAAATTAAGTTTCCCCATATCGGAACCATTAATAAGAAAGGAAGGGAGAAAGCATTTCCTTGGTAACAGAGATGAGATGTTGACATTGAAATAACCAGCCCACTATTAACCTCAAAGAGACAACCACAAACTGGGATGAACCTGGTGATCTGTGAGGCAGCAAGCTAATTAGCAATTACAATTTTGACAGCAGTCTGATTCATAACTGTTCATAAAACTATCAATCAATGTGTTGCCGATTTCATAGCTGTGCCGTATGCAGTGCGTTCCTCCGGGTCTAGCAGGAGCAGGAGGGAGGGGCAAAGGTCAGCGCTGCCTTTAGAGAGTTGACCCATTCCAGGTGCCCTTGTCCCATTTCAGAATGCTTCCGCTTCAGCCTAAAACATTTCAACAGCTGGTGCTACTTGGCCCAGTAGCCTGAGCACTGCTGTTAACCGGAGAAGGTGGTCTTGTGCTTCCAAAGTTCATTTTCCGTAGAATCAAAGATCCTCTGGCCTGCCCCTCTCACTCACAGAAGAGGGAAACCACAGTCAAAAATGCTAAGCAAGTCACTTTAAGCAAGCTGGGACTAGAATCTCATCTAAGCCTGGATCCACACAGAACCTCAGCAAAGTGTTCACAACAAAGGCAGAAATAACAGACACCACTGAATGTGGCTAATGAGAAAACCCCAAACTCGGGATCTTTGTGAAACTATCTTTCTTTAAGACATCAGCAATGCTCACTTTGCTTCTCTGTCACCTGCATTTGTGACAAGTCTCCCAGTGAGGAGCTATGCTGAGAGGAGCTGATGCGACCTGTGGCTGGGTGACCTGTGGCTGCCAAAGTCAGGTCCTTTCCTAACTTTGATATACGCTGTGTATCAGAGCCACAGAGGCGAGTGGCAGCCGAGCTCTCTTCTGTGCAGCAGGAAGAGGTGTGAGCGCCTGCATTTCTGCAATCCCAAAGGGGTTTCAAGTAGGCGGCTGCCTTCCCAGAGTCTTTGAAGGGCTTCTTCTGTTAGAGAGCTTTGCATGTGTCATTGGGAGTGGCTTTTAAATGCCATGATTAGCCGGGTGGTGGTGGCGCACGCCTGTAATCCCAGCACTCTGGGAGGCAGAGGCAGGCAGATTTCTGAGTTCGAGGTCAGCCTGGTCTACAGATTGAGTTCCAGGACAGCTAGGGCTACACAGAGAAACCCTGTCTCAAAAAAACCAAAAATCCAAAAAATCAAAATGCCATGATCCTAAGTCCGGAAAGACGGTGCAATATGACAAAAATGTGGCACATATTTTATTTCTTCTATTATCTAAAGAATTTTTGGTCTTTAATTTGTGTTGGGGGAAAAAAAATGAAAACCAAAGCCATTACTCTGACGACTTCACCTGAAAGCATGCTTGATTTTATTTCCTGGAATTACTTCCATGAAGTGATACAAATGTAAGTGCTTATTAATGTGATGTAATCTCACAGGACCCAGGAAGTTCATCTGCAGCTCCTATGCACTGTTGCTGGAATCTTCTGGAGTCTTCTGAAGAGCCCAGACCTTTTGTTTCACAGTCCACTTTCTACATTGCATTTCCAGTGCTAATTTTACTGTGGGGTGCTAATGTTTTTGCTATATGTTCTTAAAAGTGTTCTTCTCAATGATAATCTGCATCTCTCAGATGACAATAACCGGCAGAGTGAACAGACATGGATAATCTTCTGTCACTGTTAGAAAATGTCTCACTAACATAAAGGAATGAATAAATACATTTTCTATCATATTCCCTCATTATCTGCCATTAGCTATTTAGTGTTTTGATGGGTTTTGGCACCTAACTGAGTTAAATCATAATTCTGATGAAACAACATGTTTCAACTTTCTTAAGACTCATGGTAAGAGGTTGGAGAACATTTATTTGTCTAATCATAATGTCTACAACTATCTTAACATGCAAGTTCTTCAGCAAGAGTCAGCATTACCTTACAAACACCTCATATTTTGACTTCAGATTCTCACTTAGCTCTGAAAAAGAAAACCTTTCTATCTTCTTACCTAAGTCTCTCCCTGGTATTCTAGAAATAGAAGAAAATATAACATATATAACCCAGCTCACCCACTGTTCCTCTGTCTCGTGCCTACGACATTTCACAGTAATGTAGGATGGGATGGAGTTGTCTTTGAAGGCAGTTTAAGAAGTTGACCTCCGCTGGAGACTAGAGAGAGGCAAGCAGAAGTCATCAGCTGTGGAGGGGGCATCTTTCCTAGACAGACGTTCTTTTACCTGGTCACTTGGGTTGTCGTTCCTCGCAGGATGAAGAAACAAGGCCTCTGGAAGCTTTGAGACACAGATGTCACCTCACCACCAGTGGCAGATGGTTTCTTGGCCTATCCAGCCGAGAAGAGATGGCTCCTTGGAACAGATCATCCCAGGAGAAAGAGGTTAGACGAGCCACCCAGAGTATGGGGGCCAACTCCTGCAGGCTCACAGAAGGTTGCGCACAACCATCTGTGCCAGCAGCAAACAAGCTGGCACATTTTATAAACAGAACAATACTTGTTTCTGAAAAGCCAACTGGCTTTTCATGAAGAACATCAGGATTTGTATTTCTAAGGCCTTTGCATATCTTGCGCACACACATACACACACACACACACACACAATAATCAGAGTTCATCTGTGGGCCATCCACTAATTGAATTTCAGGGCAGGACAGGATCTCACAGCTCATTTGGTTGAGCCTTTTCATCTTACTGGTCAGGAACACCAAGCCCATGAGGTTAAATGGCGTTCCCAAGCTGTCAGAGCCAAGGAGCTATTGTCAGGCCAGTGGAACACTCCAAACAGTACCATAGAGAGAATACAGCACATCTTTGCTTATTTTAGTAATTAGGAAAGACAGACATGTTGAGGGGTGGGGAGGGAGAGAGAGATTGACAGTACCCATTGCAGAGCAGGGTGTGTTTATCATCAAGAGATGAAGCCTAGGCCTGGAGGTAAGCAGATGCCATTGGAGCCCAGCTCTACCACCCATTATCTGCGTGCCTTTGAGCATTTCCTGGAGCTCCATCTCACCTGTGTCCTCACCTGCAAATGCAGGGGACAAGAATCCAGCTGATGGCCATCCATCTGCCATCTTTCCTTGATCACTTAGGACACTGATCCTGGCAGCAGTTAAAGGGACAGATTGATTTCTCCTTAAGGAAGCCCAGAACAATTTTGATACCTATTACTATGAATTCCGTATACATACTTGAAATCAATAGCCCTGACTGGATGTGGACTAGAAAATGTTTTCCCACCAACTCAGAACTGTTCTCATAACCCTCACCAAAGTTTCCCAGATCTCAGCTTGATTTCTCTAGATGTTTCATGCACGCTTTGACCAGCCTGGAAGCCAACCCTGGAGGGATGGAGGCCCCATTCCTGTTATGATGGCTGTGTTAGGTGTAGCATCCGAAACAGTTGTATTGGCTGTGATGAGGAGCAGGGGTGGGAGTGGGTGGTGGGGCTGGAAGATTTCTAACAAAAATACACTGGGGAGAACACTGGATGATGCCACCTATCCATGCAACACAGCAGCCTTCTGGGGTCATGAGAAGAGCTTGCTTAAGGACAGCACATCACATGGATGAGGGCAGAGCCAAAATGCAGAACTCTCAGAGCTTGGGATCCCTTCATCTTCAAACCTCTACAGTCATCTTGCCTTGGGAAGGCTTATCACACTAGCTAAAAAACTATACCGTGGAAGCCAATCTTATGTTATAGCCACATGACAAATTGGCATGCTAGTACTTATATAAGTTTACTGAGGATGGTAAACTATAAACGCAGTGAGGGAAATGATTATATAGTCAAGCTCAAATAGAGTTTAGGTGTCACTATTATTAGTTACATAGGAAGATATATAGCAAAAATATCTTTCACACAATACCCATTTTACTCTTCAGTGACACATTTTAATAACATCATATATTTTTATATCAATTTTTAAAAGTACTGTATAAATTTTTTCAGTTCTAAGATATCTTTCATATTTCCCCACAGATACATGGATGACACCTTAACTAGCCAAGCCAGTTGGAAAATAGCTCTAATCCTCAAGAGTGTGTTTTACTTAATAATCTTCTCAAGATTTGATAATATTGTCTTCGAGATGAAAGCATCCAATTTTCCAGAATTCTTCTTTTAACTGCACAAAAGAAGTGTGCTTAGAAATATCAAAAGACATGAATGAAGGCACCAGCCATTCTATAGCACAGTCAGGACAGTACAAGAGAGGGGTTTATTGTTTGAACTGTGTTACACAGTGTCTGTAAAGACGAGGTAGTTATTGCTGTGTGTGAGTGACTGTGGCAATGACTTGGTCCTCATCTGTTGTAGATAGCCCTGGGCTTGTATTTTGATGCTAGGCTGCAGATGAGGAGTTGCCTTGTGAACCTTCTTCCCACCTTTTCAAATAAAGGCTTGAGCCAATGATTGGGCAGGAGGAAGGGGGAGGAGCTGAGAGTTTGGGGGAGGAGAAAAGGATCGCTAGGGGAAAAGGGGAGGAGCTACAGAGAATCAACGGAGAGGCTGCAGAGAGAGAAGCTCGTGGCTTAGAGAAACCACAAGTTATATGGGATAACATAGATGGGAATAGAGTAGTGTAGTGGGAGATCTGCCCAATCTAGGCTTGTAGCTTGTATTGTTACTGATTGAGTTGAGATTTCTTTTACTGGGTAATTGGCTTGGAAAAATATAGCAATACTCATCTATAGGCATGCCACTGTGGCAAGTGACTATTGGGACATGGGCTGCAGCTCTGGTCTCTAACAGCCTTATGCTATTTATTGTCATTATCAAAGGGGCTATGGAAATTGAGTCAAAATTTGGGGCAGCCACAAGAAACTCCCTAAGCATGGGTGGTAGGAGAGGGGGTCAGCAGTCAGCTAAAGTCTCCTCCAGAAATGATGAGCAAAGAGGAAACATCTTGACAACAACACAGTTCAGAGCAGTCAAGGTTCATGAAGATGTCTATGGACCCTTCGCCTCCCCTAGAATTTGCGGAAACAAAGTGGTCCCCAAACAACACAGGCCACAGGAATGTGGAAATGCTCGGGCCTGGAGGCAGATAAAGGAAGCGATTAAAAATTTCCTGAGGGCACACACCTGCCCCAAAATTCCTGTTTCCAGCATGTGATTTAGGAACCACTTCCCAGAGGCTTATGGGAGAAAACCTGCTATGATTTTAGTAACAGTGTAGTACCAATTGTCGTTTGAGTAAAATCAATGGTTCTTATCCAACTTGTACTTCAGCAACAAACAAAAAGTTTTTCTTAGATGCCAACACAAGGGCTCAGTACCAGGCTACCAATTAAGTCAGAGTCTCTCAAGGATACACGTAGGTGAATCTAAGTAGGTAAATATTTGTATGCGTGTAGATGAATTTTTCTAAGCTTTCTAAATACTTTATGTGAAGCCTGCTTTCCAGCTTCTAGCCTGTGTGATGCCAGGATTATTTCTTCAGCTTCATGGTCTGAAGTTATCACAGTATGACAGTGAATGGAGACATCAGCCTAAAGCTCAAGAAGTCACATCATGCGTGTGTCTGGTACATGAGACTGGTCACTCCTTTCCCCAGCAGAGCATGGCTTGAACTGGACCACAGAACCAGCGGGTGCAGCAGGACTGAGGAAGTTCATGTGTGTGTGTGTGTGTGTGTGTGTGTGTGTGTGTGTGTGTGTGTGTGTGTCTAAAGCACTGCTTTCTCTTACCTGCTAGTGGAACTTGTGAATTCCTAGAGGAAAGCGGGTGTCCTGAAATAACACTTAAAATGAATCTCATTGACAGGATTCACACCGAGGCAGAGAAAGTCTTCTTTTGCCTCTCACTGCTGGCAGCTGTAGATGATGAAGCAGCCACACCCTGCCGTGAACATTGGCCAACTTATCCTGCATGGCGGCAGGCAGTAAACAAAGCTGCTGACCCCCTACAGGAAAGGCACAGGAAAGTGAAAAGGATCACAGTCACCTGGAACCAGTTGCTGGCCTCTCCATAAGTCTCCTCTCTCTCTCTCTCTCTCTCTCTCTCTCTCTCTCTCTCTCTCTCTCTCTCTCTCTCTCTGTGTGTGTGTGTGTGTGTTGTGCACTATGCTTGTTTTGCAAGCATGTGTGTATGCATGTACCTGTGTGCATGGTGTTGATGTGGGAAGTCATCCTCAATAACTCTCCACCTCACTCTTTGGAGGTGGGGCTCTCTCAGCCGGTGTTCATTGAAACACCTAGTCTTGCTAGTCAGCCTGCTCCGGGCATGCTCTCTCTTCACTGTCAGAGGCTAGATTTACTGGTATTTCTGTGAGCTCTCTGGAACTTAACTCCATTTCTCATATTTTAACCACCGTTGTTAAGGAATTTTAAAATCCTACAAAAGCCAGACTTGGTGATTTATAACTCAGGGTTTGAAGAGAGGGAAAAAAATGAAAAATGATATAATTAGACTATAATCCTAAAAATAAAAAAAAAAATATAAAAGGGCCTAAGTCACCTGTAAGCTCTGAAGAATGGATTTAAACATCAGATCCCTTGTACCCTACATGTCTACATAAAAATGTGGGTCACTCTGGGGAAGAGTTCAAGGCTAAAATGCCACTGTGAACTTGGCCTCATCTCATCATTTTGATCCAGGTGGGCTCAAACTAGAGTGGGCATTACAAGGAACTAGAACAAGAAGTCTCCCAAGCAGAAGCCTGGTCTGGAAAAGGCCGAGGAGACCTGCCCCTCCCCTATGGCGATGGTGGAAGTCTGTCCCCATCTCGGGATGTCCAGCATCTTCAGCACATATAGCAACGTCCAGTGGACTTTGTTGTGACCTCTGTAAGCCCTCTGTGTGGCTGTCAGTTCTACAGCAGAGGAAGCAAGACTCCAGTCTTAAAGCATGGAGCTCCCTGAACTGGAGGAAAGTTCTACTTGAGAAGTCGTCAGGAGTCCTGTAGCCTCCCCAGTCATGAGCAGTACAGTAAGACAAAGTCAAGAATTGATGTGCTCATGTTTACCCAGTCAACTAGCGAGCATTGAAACAAATTCCTGTCTCCTGGTACTCAGCAGTTTTGAGTGTCCTAGTTAGCTTCTTACAAAGTGACCTAGCTGGCATACCTTGCCAGGAGAACCAACGGCTGCTGAAGGATGGGAAGGCCTGGGTGGATGAGGAGGCTAACTGTAGCCTTGCCAAAGAATCTGTGACCTCCAGAGGTCATTATTTCCCCTGGAGGGAAGTCAGGTCACAGGCCAGTGAGCTGGCCTCTGGGATTCCAAGAAGAGGTAGGTCTGACTACATGATCTTGGCTTTATTAGCTACGCTGAGGGTGTAGTGAGCTGTCTCACAAGAAAACCTAGGAATTCACATTTTCAGAGACTGGAGCCTTCTCTTATTATCCAGGAAGGGCAGTCACGACAGCAGCGTGTACATCAGTCTACTTTACAGCTTGATAGAGCAGACAGAGAAGAGGATCAGACCATCCTATGAAAATGTGCAATTAATAATGTCATGGCCCAGAAAAAAGAAAGACATACAAAGATTGTTCAGAAGAAAGATTTCTTTCCTTAAGCTTCAAATACATGAATATTTTATTATGGATTGGTTTTGCCTAATTTAGATCTATTTCAGGTTGTCCCAGAATCGCCTTCTTCACTAATCCAGACCAAGATTGAATGAGTTGTTCTTGAGCAAATTTCTCCCAGTAGCTGACATATTTCTCAGGCTAGATCATGATCATCTCTTTTACTCTCTGGAGCAGAGAGTGCATAGTAGGTCTTTCTTCCATTTCCTTATCATGTGCTAGGAAAGTGGTGTTTTGCTGATGAACCAAGGACATTTTTTCTGATGAGCTGGGCCTCCTGGCACCTGACAATCAGGACATAGAGTTGGCTGCTGTGAGCTGCTGTTCTCATTGAAGCTGACTGCTGCTGGTGGAGACGCATCTTGGAGCACCCAAGATAAAGCCATTGTCAGTACCTGCCCGATCTTGAAAGAACTTGGCCAGCCATGTGTTCGCCTGTTTTGCCAGCAAAATCAGCTTTCATGAATGATCTTGTAATTCTGTTTATCTTCTGGCGCCACAGCTGTCAAACTCTATAGCATAAATCCATTCATGTTGCAAGATCCACAACACACCCGGTAAAGTTGGCATTGACTTCGAGACAATCCATCACATCTGAGTTTTATGTCTTGGCATCCAATTATGGCAGGATCCTCTGAATCACATCCTTTGGAGTCTGTTTAGAACTTGAGTGCAAGGTCAGCTTGCACAGTGACCATGAATACCCGAGGTTGGCCTCAGCCCACCCAGTCCATGTCTGCTGGAATGGTAAGGTGGGGGGGGGGGGGCTTTACATTATGTTCTCCTGACGTCTGGATTGATAAACAGCATTCCTAACTAACAGGATTGTCATATCCACAGGTCAATCGCTATAAGACAGAGGATTTCAGATCTGAAAACAAACTCTAAATCAGAGAGTTTTCTCTTTTTGTTCAGATGGGTACTTATACTTGTGTAAAAGTACTTTGGGTAGACAGTTTTTTTAATCTAACCCATAAGAAATAACCTTTCTTGCATCTTCCTGCCCCGTAATACTGCAATACTGGGTACTCAGTCTGTGGGAAGCCTTCAGTTTGGAGCTTGGGATCAGATTCCGAGTCTCTGTGCTGGTGTTCTGTCTTTGATGTCTTGGCCCTCAAAGAGGTGAAGATCGTGAGTTGAAGAATGGGAGTAGAGGAACGAGAGAGTACATGGCTGACAATAAATAATGTCATTCCCATAGAACAAGCATCAAACATACAGTCACTGCTACTCCTCCCCACAGCTCAGCTTCTTTGAGAATTTCATACATGCACAGAATGTGTTTTCAAATCCACCCCCTACTCCCTCCCTCTGACTCCTCTGACTGCCCCCTCTTTCCCTCCAAACTTCATGTACTCTTTTTAAACTCACTAAGTCTACTTACTGCTGTCACTGTGAAACTATGGGTCACGACCCCCATTGGGGTCCTGGAATTGAATTTAGAGGTCACCAAAAACTTGGCAACAATAAACTGCTTCTGAATATGAAAAGAGCAATATAATTCAAAACCCAACACGTCCCGACTCCAAGGTGCTTCTGGCAGCTGTGTGGTGCCACATGACTTCCCTGGAGTCTGGGGGACACTGGCCAGGGCACCTGGTTCAGATTCCAGCCTGCTGCATGTTATACGGCAGAGCAGTTTACAGCATGCACAAAGGTTCCTGCTCTTACAGAGATAATAGATAAAAGAGTTTCAACATTTTCTTACCACCATTCTTTGGCATATAAATATAGAATAGGTATATATTAGCATTTTATTGTCTTGGAGTGTTGGCTTCAAGACTTGATGATTGAGTTGTTGACTTGAATTTCATTTTAAAAAAAAAATGTTGAGACAGGTATAGGTGGTGTACACCTTTAATCCTAGCACTCGAGAGGTAAGAGACAGGAGAAGCTCTGAGTTTAAGGCCAGCCTGGTCTACGTAACAAGTTCTGGGATAGCTTTGGCTATATAAGAACTTGCCTCAAGAAAAAGAAGATGGGTTTTGAGATTAAGACAGAATTTCTATCAATTTTTGGAATAGCCTAAACATCCCTGTCATTTTGCACTAAGTACTGATAGTGACATTCTCAGAATTGATCATTATGAAACCAATATATTGATCAACTCTAAAAAAATCTTGAAGATGTTTGATGTTATAAAACATCAAATATTTAGGCAAACGTTTCAATCTTTTGTGTCAAAATAACCAAGCCAGGGGCTGAAATATGGTTTAGTGGTTAAGAGAGCTCTGTGTTCTATAGAAAGCCCAGAGTTCTGTTCCGATCACCCACTTGGAGAGACTTCCAACCTCCGGTAACTCCAGCTCCAGGGCATCTCAGGTTCTATTCTGACCTCTGCAGACACCCTCCATACTGATAGACCTACCCACATGCACACGGATGCTTTAAAATAACTCTTTAGAATAATAGCCAAGCAAGTCCTTCCAGCTTATTAGCAGTCACATTTGCTTTCATCTTCAATAAATGGAAACATTACATGTATATCAAAGACCTGTTCTAAAGTAAATTTCTTTATGGTTTGTCTTCAGTTAATGTTGGACTTAGATACCTATGTCCATCCAGGGATACAAAGAAACCTATTGGGTGACAGGGCACTGTGAGTGGAAAAGTTTAAGAAACTCTACTTCAGAGGATGCTAGGCTTCTCCTTTTCCCCCTCTTTTCATTTTTTAAGATTGTGTGTGTGTGTGTGTGTGTGTGTGTGTGTGTGTATGTGTGCACAGATGTATATATGCATAAATGTGAAGTCAGAGGACAGCTTAAGTGTAGGTCCTCACCTTCCATCTCGTTTGTGTCTGGCGTTCATCACTTCATGCACCTAGCTCTGCTTCCCATCTTCCCTTAGGAGCACTGGGCTGGGGATTTGAACTCGGGTCCTCAGAGTTGTGCCGCAAACACTTTTACCTGCTGAGCCCTAACCTCAGCCCCACACTATGCTTTCCTCATTTTATTTTGAATGCAGCAGGTTTTCCCTGTTGCACCTCTGAGACCACAGATTCACAGATGGCGAGGCTTTTGCAGCCTGGAGTCTGTTCTCAGTGGGCTTTGCAAGCTCCGAGTGAGACTGCTTGTACAGTGTGAACCTACGAGGCCTGCATACTTTTCTTTCACAACACATCCCGGCCCTTTGCTCTGACTGCAGTTTGGGGGATCAAAGGCTGAATTTTGTCCAGGAACTCCAACGATACCATTGATGATGAACATCTGAACTGTCTGAAAATATTCCCAAGTGACTTTACCTTATAGAGATATAAATGTAGTGTTTGCAATCCTGTTTAAGCCATACTGGCCAAGTGATGCTTTGTGTTGTCCATTTAACTATTCACAAGGCTAATAGAACTAATTTTAACACCAACTAGATAGGGAGGTAACTTGCCTTTATAACTGCACAGAAAACTGTACATGTTTGACCACTTGGCCTTAGCTCTAAACCCAGATGCAACGGTTCTCGATGGTCAAAATGCTGGTTAAGTCAAGTGTGTTTCAGGTTTCTTTTGCTGTGTCCTCTCTCAAATAAATCGAATAAAATCTCAGATTTGAACCTTCCAGAACCATCTCTTGTGGTTAATGATAAAAACAGCCAGGATATCATCACGGAGAGGAATCTACATATTCAGCCAGTTCACCAACCTTGTCTTACAGATACACAGAGATGTGGAATGTTTTCTGAACAACACTGGAGTGAAGGCCCCGTGAACGAACAACACTGGAGTGAAGGCCCCGTGAACGAGGCTGGAAACGCCTCCCTTGCCTTTCATAAGCTTACCTATGTCGGCAAAATGAAGGAATGAAAAATCCCTTCCTCTTTCCAACCCCTCAGGGACAGTTTTGAGGTTTCATCAGATCATACAATACTAAATACAAGATATAGCTTTGTGTCTAGATTCATCTTCCAAGGGTCTCAAAGGGAAATGTTACCAGTGTCTTAGCTTTTCCTTGCTATGACAAAATTTCTTACAAAATAAAATAAACTTCAGGATGGAAAGGTTTAGCTTTGCTCAGGATTTCATCAACTTCGGCTGTGGTTACTTAGACCGGTGTCTTTAAGCCTGTACACTGAAGCAATCCTCTGTAGCAGAGAGTGTATCAGAGCTCACCTTCCCCCCAGTCACTGGAAAGAAGTGAGTGGTGAGAAACAAAACACACCCTTCCAAAGCACTGCTGCAGGGACCCTCTCCCTTGGATGATCATCTGAAGTCTCTAGGTCCTCCCAATGAGCCACTGCACTGAGAGTCCAAAGATGGGTTAGTTCACTCCCCAGTCAGAGCCTCAGGATCCAGTCTCTTCCCGAGGGCCTTCCCTGAACACTGCTGTACCGTACACCTTCAACACACGAGGCTCTAATAACATCTAAGATCCAAACTAAGAACAGAAGACAACTTTTTAGCCATTTCATTTGGGTGTAACTCTGCAATTCTTAGAGACAGAAAACTGAGCATGTCTACAGTGTCCCAGGCAAGTTTCACTGGGTCTTTGATCTTAGAAATTCAAGTGTTTAATAAACCCATCCACCAACGTAAGAAAGTCTTCCCTTCTGAAGTCAATATAATGGATGAAGAAAAGCAGGCCGAGTCATTCACTCAGTAGCTAACTAATGGGACCTCGGTGTACTCCGTACGGAAAGTCTCAGGGCAGACTTGTTTTGTGACATGTCACTACAGCTGCATGGTTGGAATCAAGTGGAATTTTTTAAACTTTTCAACATAACACAATGGCAGCAGTCTGAGAATGTGGTCGAGCTATGAGCAGCACCAATCAAAACAAGCAGTGGAGGTGGAGGAGAGTTCAGAAAAACATTCTTAAAACTTCAGACACCCTGACTTACTAGTTCTACTTTTGAAAATCTGACTTTTAGGAATTTCAGCAAAATATAAGCAAAGCTTTGAGCACAAAGTTGGTAAAGGCAGCATTACTTATTAATGGTCACGAAATTATAAACAACGTCAATATCCACCAACAGGGTAACGTTAGGAAAGAATGAGGACATGCAATGCCATCATTGTGTGATATTTATGAGATTTCTAATGACATATACAAACACTTAGAACAAAACATTAGGAAAATGTTTAGTATGTAAAATATGTTTTTATCGTTGTTTGTTTTGTATGGGAGGATTGGTGTGAGTGTGGGGGGTGGTATGTGTGAGTGTAGTGTGGTATGTGTGTGTGTGTAGTGTGTATATATGATGTGGTGTGTGTAGTATATTGTGGTGTGTGTAGTGTATGTGTGTAGTGTGTGTGTGTGGTGTGGTGTGTGTATGTGGTATATTGTGTTATGTGTACTGTATGTGTGCAGTGTGTGTTTATGATGTGTGGTGTGGGGTGTGGGGGGTATGGGGTGTTTTGTGTGTTTGTGTGTGTGTGTGTGTGTGATGTCCAGACATTGTACAGGTCATATAAAAAGGACCTGTATTTATTATTTATGTTTAAGAAACATAATGAGCTCTAAACATTATTTATGCTTGCTATTTCTCCTTAACCTTTATTGTCTGTACATTTCTATGTTTTCTAACTATCCCCTTCTTACACTATTCTGCTCTTATAAACAAAACCATTTCAGTTTAAGAAATTAAACAGTAAACTCAACTGTAAAAAGCACAGGGATGAATCATGGCTGTCTTTTACTTTTGACACCCATTGATTCCATGGAATAGGCTAAATACATGTATGGGTGAAAGAAAACATGTTTACTTTTTTTTTGGAATCCACCAGAAGTTGCAAAAATCATTGACATACAGGGTGTTCCTCAGATACAGTCGTCTCATGACAACTTATAACACGCTGGCAACAGTGAATCTGACTGTGTAATATGTGGGGCGGACCACCCTGTCCATCTCAGCTAAGAAGCCAGGGCATCAGCCGGGAGAGGTCTGCTCCAGTCCAGAGACTTTAAACACTTACACTGTATCTGCTGCTACTGAAGTCCTGGCAGTAACTAGACAGGAGTAAGCCATCAAGAAGAGTACACTGCTTAGGTGAGACAGACTTATCCACGCAACCGATTTCAGCCCAGAAATGCTAAGGAGGCCAGTGGAAATACTGGAAGAATGACAGAAGTGGGTACATTACAATGAGTTCAAACATTCCAGGGGGCAGTATATTCTCTGTTGAATATTCATCTACGTGAATAAAAAACAGTTTACTTTTTTCAGGGATTTATTTTCATCTAGTCCATGGAAACTAATACTGCGTGTCTATGAGAATTTTCTATACCCATGGTGCTCTGGGACACTCTATATCTGTCTAGCTTTAAAAGCACTTTATATAAATATTTACACATGTTCTCAACAAAGTCCTTTTAATAGGGGTGGGGGCCTGTTGTGCCATCTCCAGCTGGGGAACATGGTCAAGAAGACAGAGACAGAAGCCTCTGCTGAGGCGTTTTTCTTGTCATGTCTATTCCTATCTGGAAAGTGCAGGTGACCGCCTTGGCTGAGGCAGAATTCCCACTCAGCTGTAAACTCTCCCCAGGCCTGGGTTCTGACACTTTGTTCAGGGGCCTTTTCTACTGAGGTATTCAGTCTACAAAATGTAGAAGGCAGCCTCTGAGTCTTGACTTTTAAAGAGTTGGAATAACATGGAGAGACCATGCTAGAGAACCTTGCTCCCATCTCAAAACCTTGACCCTCTCAGATCCCAGCAGCACAAGTTTGAAAAGCAGGGAAGTGTATCGGGGGCAGTGTGGCTGCCGTTGTATCTTTCTAGAGGACACACAAGGAGAGTAGGTAACAGCCTGAAGCATCACAGTGACTTTCTCTTTCCTCACTGGTCCCTCCTTTCTCATTAGCATAATTTTGGAACCAGCTTTAGTGGCACCTGTCTAATCCCACATCCAGGTATCTGAGGCAGGAGAAGAGTCCAGCACCAGCCTGGGCTACACAGTGACTATCGGGCCACCCAGGATTACTGGGGCTGGGTAAAAGGCAGGCACCCTCCAGTTCCTAGACATAAGAAGATTGTAAGAAGAACAATCTAAACCTGTGCAAGGAAGGCTAGAAAGCACATTCCTGAACTACAACAGGGTGTGGCATTCTGAGGTGGGCATACACTAAATGCTTAGTGTTAGTGAAAGTTGATCCCATTAAGAGTTGAAAAGAAAGGACGATATGACCTGGACAGAGACACACCATGATGTTTATATTAAATGGAAGTTAAAGTTGTTTGGTTCAAGTCTACTTCAAAGATTCTAAAGTCCCTGCCTTGGTCTCATGCGGAGCCAATTTTTGTCTTTTTAATGACAACAAAAAGAGGAGGGAATGGAG
The DNA here is from genome assembly GCF_947179515.1 of Apodemus sylvaticus. Classification (NCBI taxonomy): domain Eukaryota; kingdom Metazoa; phylum Chordata; class Mammalia; order Rodentia; family Muridae; genus Apodemus; species Apodemus sylvaticus. Next base: position 48,473,922 of record NC_067487.1, read on the forward strand.
AAAGGGGATCTTTGGTCAGTATAAACACGAGCGAGATCGTGATGCTTGAACATGGTTTACTGTGTCAAAATCTGCCCTAAATATTTTAATTCTCTGTGCGCCGAAGTGTGTGAGTGGTCTGAGCTTACCCAGCGGCCTTTGGGCAGGCGCAGCCTCGGTTCCATTTCTTGGGATTCCGAGCCGTTCCTCACCAGCCGTGCTGCTGGAGCGACGTAATCTCCAGATAAACACTTGCGATACTGCAAAGCAATTACTTTAAAACAGTCCAATTAGTTTTCATCTTGTGTTTGAGTAAAAGCGCGCCCCTGGAAAGGTCGTGTGAAAACCTCTGAAGGGCTTGGGGGAGTATTTGATGTCACCACAGTTCTCAGAATGTCACCAAGCCCCAGGAGCTGAAAGCAGCCTCCTCTTTAGCTTTTGTGTTTCTGTGTTTTGAAACAGGACCTCTTCGTGCAGTTCATAGCGTGGAATTTGCCATGTGGCCTTGGCTAGCACTGAACGCGCAGCCATCCTCCTGCCTCAGCATCTTGAGTGTCGGGAATAAAGGTATACCATCCTACACCCGACCTTAGGTAGCACTCTGTCCACTAGGACTCTGACCAATTAGCCCATAAGCAATAGAGCTAATAGGAAGAAGTGCAACCTATAGGAGAAGCACAGCTCACGGAATTAGCAGACTGCATCTGCACGATGCTCTAAAGCGCTCTCACCAGAGCGTCACTCCAGGTCGCAGAGATGGAGGATTCTCCCAGAATGTCACAGCTCCAGCACCACCCTCTGTCTTTACCTCTATCTCAGCGGGCTCCCCTCAACATCTCTACCTGAGCGTCCATCTCTCTCCCTCTGAGTGGCTTCCATTCTTGCTGTGGCTCGGACCGCCCTCCTCTGTGCTCTGAGTCACAGTGGAAGCCCACAGGTCTGTTTTCCACTCTCTCTCTCTTCTCCAAAAAAAAATTCCTTTTTCCTGGAATCATGATCTGGAAGGCAAAACACGACTCTGCAGCAGTCCCTGCCTGTCTCCCTGCAGCATGCACACTAGAGAAGGATAAGCAATACACACAGTTTTGCAAAATAAAATGTCAGGGAGCAGAACTCAGCAGAGAGTAAGGATCACTTGGAGACATGGATTGTTTTTTATATATAATTATATTTTACTAGCTAAGCCCAAAGCAAGTTTTATATATATATATATATATAAGAATATATATATATATTCTCAATCTGGTAAAGCCATTAGAACCCAACCACCCCTATAGCAATGAGAAACTTTTAATAAAAGAAAAGATAATAGTTCTTTTCCTACTTTTATTGAAAAAAATTAAATGCTGATTTTTAAGTATGCCTTTTCATTTCTTTTTATGAGCATGAATAGAGAACAGTTTGAGACTGGACCCCTAGTGTGAAATAATCACCAATAAAATTTAACGCAGGGCAGCGAGACTGTGTGCAGGGGCTCTTGTTGCCAAGCCTGGTGACCCGAGTCGAATCTCCAGAGCCCACTGGCGGATGGAGAGGAACAAGTCCTTCAAGAGGTTCTCTGAGCCTCACACACATGCTGTGGCCCGCACGAACTACAACCCCACAACGAATGAATTAAAAAAAAATGTAATAAAAATAAAATTTAAGTCAACTTTCTCACACTCAGGAAACTGGTAAAAGTGAAAAGTAGAATTCAGATGCAGATAGAAAACCATATCCAAATATCGAACTGAGAGGAGTTGATTGTAACGAAACTTGGCCATCTCCTGCTTGGCTCGGCGAGAGGAACGCAGTGCACACTGGGCTTGCACACTTGCTGTGGCTCCTGCAGCATTTGACGAGGGGTCACCTTGATCCGCAGTGTAGAGCAATCACGATGTGTCTGGCATGTACCTCTGTTTCAGAACAATGAAGATGCAGAAAATTAAAGCACTGAAGTGGTCATCCACACTGGTTAGCAACCTTCCACGGTTTATTTTACTATAAAGAAGATTCTGGAAGCTCAGACCTTTAGTGTCTCTTCTGTTTCCAAGAGAAGGTAAGCAGACGCAGGTGTTCCCTGAGCGGATACCTTTGGCCTCTCTTTTAAGCTTCCTGTGGGAGGCCTTCTGCCTCTCTTGTGACCCTAGGGACACCTATGGATTTCCAGTCAAGCTATTTCTTCTTTTCTTTTCTTTTCTTTTCTTTTCTTTTCTTTTCTTTTCTTTTCTTTTCTTTTCTTTTCTTTTCTTTTCTTTTCTCTTCTCTTTTCTTTTAACTCCCTGATCCTGAGGGTCGACATTCAGGTAAGCACTCTGTCCCAACAGAATCACATCCCTGTCTAGTGGATCTTCCTTCTGGGATAAATTCTCAGTTACACATCGGGCTTCCTGGTTTATTAAGAGTTCTAAAACCTTCACAGAGGAAGCGATTCACCTTCTTTCCTTGCTTCATCATTTTCCCTGTCCCATATTTCATTACCTAAAAATAATAACGTTCTTCATGCATTGGAAAGTTGTCTCATTCTTGGACTCTTATCAGTCCGACATTGTGACCATACCCTGAGTCAATTTTTTTTAAAAAAATAAATCGTTTTAAAATGTGTTCAGGTGAGCCCAGGCGTCCTTGGGATCCAGAAGAGTGTGGCGTGTCCCCTACAGCCACAGCCACAGGCAGTTGTGTTTTGCTTGGTGCAAGCGCTTGGAATCAGTCTGCAGTCCACTAGAAGAGCAGCAAATGCTCTTAATCACCGAGCCATTGCTCTAGCTCCTCCTCACCGGCATTTGCCAACTTAATTTCCTCAGATTGTAAACAGAGCTCCCAAACCCCATCAGCTGTCTGTTTCAGACTATCTAACATGAAAACTGGAGACACCCTGACCAGTGCTTGGAATGGCAACTGAAGCATCTTGCAAAGGGCATTCTAACTTTAACCCTCCTGACCAAAGCTTGACATCTCTCGCCTCAGCTTGTCTTTACTGTGCTATTCTTCTTGTTCTTCTTCCTCCTCCTCCTCTTCCTCTTCCTCTTCCTCCTCCTCCTCTTTCTCCTCCTCCTCTTTCTTCCTCTTCCTCCTCATCCTCCTTTTCTTCTTCCTCCTCTTCCTCCTCTTCCTCCTCTTCCTCTTCTCCTCCTCCTCCTCTTCTTTGTTTTGTTGAGACAGGGTTTCTCTGTGTAGCCCTGGCCGTCCTGGAACTCACTCTGTAGACCAGATTGGCCTCAAACTCAGAAATCCACCTGCCTCTGCCTCCCAAGTACTGTGGATTAAAGGCGTGCGCCACCACGGCCCGGCGTTATCCTGGATTCTTAACTTACCCCCTTTAGTTAGTCTCTTTCCATCCTCAGTCTATTCTTTACAATGATGCCTACACCAGCTTCCTGAGTTCCTCTCTGTAGCCTGGCCATTAAGTTGATTTTTCCTCAGCTGCTAGGTGAGAGAGAGGTGGTTCCTGACTTGGCTTCTGGGATCTTCTTAGCTGAGTGTCATCTGTGCCTAATGGACTTTTCCTGACCTAGCAAGTGAAAGGTCGAATAAGAAAATTAAAGAAAAAGAAATCTAGGACTCTCTTATTTAACATAATCATGATCAGATAAGTAGTCTATTCATTAAAATTCAATGACTATAAGAACCTTGTGTGCAAGAAGCCTTAGCAGTGAATGTGTGTTATGGTGGTTATGGTGGGATACTGTGTCCTCGACAGAGGACATGGTGGCTGCCAGTTAGACAGACAATTTGTTAAGTGGAAGTCAGTTAATATATCCACCATGAGTTATTTTCTAGAATTACTTCCTAGCCTATAAGAGAAAGGGGAAAGTAAGAGACACACAAAGTAAGATAAATATGAAACAGTCATCTTAAGCATATGACATTCCCAGGAGGAGAGGGTTCTGGGAAGAAGTTCCTTCGGGAACTGGATTCCACTACCCACAGCCCAGAATACCTTATGAAAATGTCCTTTACTGAAGCTCTTCATTTAAAAGATGTTAAGCACAAAAATTCAAATTCAAATACCAAAGTTGAAGGGACTAGAATTTAAAAATTACCACAGACTGCTATTAATGTAATCAGCATGGTTTGGTTCTGATTGGATACTCGCAGAGGGATTTGCGACTTGGTACATTATTCCTTCACCTATTTGAAACCTTGGAAGGGACTCTGCACCCGTGCTGGGGTGGCTTTGAGAGAGAGACTAAAACCTTTTCTGCTGCTGTTTAAACAATGCCAGCCAGGGCATGTTTTAACAGCACTGCTGCCAATGTGCCTTTACCAGCAAGTGCTGGCAAGGAGATTCTGAAGAAATAGGAATTATTGCCAAACCAGGAAATCAACTACTAGACCTATGTGTTCTTCAAAACTTTGCCTCTATTCATACTTAGGGAATCTGTGTAAAATCTTTCTTGTTACAGGTGTTTTTAACCCCAGGACCTAACCGAGAAGCCCCTGCTGGGTGCTCAAACTTGCCTTCAGAGTAACCAAGTAACCCTTCAATCTCTTTCGCCATTCACCTGCAGCCCTGACCTGTCAGTCAACAAAGGCTTTCTCAGAGCTCATTCAGATGGACTGAGGCCCAGGAAGGAGGAGGCCTCGCAGCAGAAGACCTAGCTGGGAACAATTGTTAGCTGTGTGCTGGGCATTATCATTAAAGGGTGTTGCTTTATGCTTGGGAAGGAAGATGAGAAAGGAGGTGGATTTAGAGATGCAAAAAGAAAATTCGTAGGTGTTTACATGGTTATGACTTCTAAAAACTATATGGCTAAGACAGATGTACATAGAGCAGGACCCTAGGGGTTGGGTGAAGCTGCTAAGTGTCTTCATTGCAAAGTGAAAAGTATCTTGATACAGAAAACAAGAGCTTGAATTATATGCCAGCCAGGTAGGTAATCTTAACTATCTGTGTGACTTGGTACTATTTTTTTGACTCTTTGGACTTCAGAGATTTTTTTTATATTCATCAACCCTATTTCATAGAACTTCTTGAGAGGATGAGTGAGTTCTAAGTTTGTACCTGAAGCTACTGAGTATGGAAGTGTAGTCAGACTCACCAATGCGATCCAGTGTTAGCATAGTTTTCTTTGATTTTAGTTAGAGGTAGATACATCCAGCAACATGTGGTCCTTGACGCCACATTGGACAACACAGATATAATACCATGGAAAATATTTTTATGGCCTGTTATGTTATATAATACACAAAGTTTCTCTATGTTAAGACAAAAGAATATGCATTTTAAGAGCTTACCCGATCTAGGGTCTACACACTTTGCAAAGTACCTAAAAAAAAAAAAAAAACAAATATATATGGAACATTAAGAAGACCATGGATCCTGAGAGAAATGCAAGGTGCTCCCACCAAGGTGCTCCCGCCTGGAATCATGGGTGTGTATTAATACCCCCAGAGGTAATTTCCAAACCCTCTGAAGAGGAAGGTGTGAAAGATCACACCTTCTGAATGCCAAGACCTAACCCTGGGCACTTCCTGACTACTTGCTCTTGAATAAGTATTTTCATTCTCAACACCTACCTGATAATACATAGTCTGTTCTTGACAGTTCTTGTAGTTGGAGAAAGGGAGGCACGGACATATGCTGAGTAGCTCCTTCTCAAGCCACCCAACTAAAAATGGATGAGCCCAAACCTGGACTTAGACAATTTGTTCTAGAGTCTTAGTGTGTGAAAAAGAAAACACATCATCATGAGTAGCAGCACAGTGCGGAGTAGTGCTCAGATCAAAATGGTTTGTTTTGATTAGTTTTCATACAGTCAGTAAACATACCCCTATTATTTTCAAGATGCTATCAGCATCCCAGAATCCCCCACCCCTTTGTAATTCATTCAGTGACTGCTCATCTGAGGAGAAGTACTATGCCGAGTTCTGAAACTATAAATCACAAATGCTTTAACCTCTATCATGCATGCAAATCAAGGGCATGTAACAAGAACAACAGCCGTTTGGTGGCCTCAGATCCACCGGTTATGAAAGTGGGCAGCTCGTAGATAGGAAAGACATCCATTCATTCAGCACATATAAACCACGTGTCTTCTGTAAGACAGCCACTGTATTATGTAGTTGGAATTCAACATTCATCAAAACAGACTGAGCACCTCTACCTTTCAACTCTCAGTCCTTCATCTGACACATCAGCCAACTAGTGTCTTGGAAAATGAAGGAAGATTATGTAGTGGTCTCCATGGTGACCAGCAGACACCCTTCCGTGTGGTACCAACGGTCTTGCTATCATCCCAGTGAAGAATTACCCTGCACCTCGTCCCTAGACCTTTAGTGGGATCCTTTGGAGTCTGGTGGAGTTTTGGAAGAGTGACAATTAGAGCTCATTGCATGCTTTTGCACTAAAAATAACTCCATAAACAATTTCTAAATATGTCTTTTATAAGCAATAACTTCAGAAAGGCCCACAGGCTTAATGTAACCAGGGAAATTACAACACAAGGAAGGCGATGTGGGACTATTGCATGATTGGGAGGGGAAAGATCACCAGGGAATTCCGCCCCAGCTGAGGAATGACTGCTCTCTGCCGACAAACAACCAAGCCAAGTCACACTAACATTTTCCAGCCGGAGAAAGAAACTGGTGCAAGATGATGAAGAGTCCAGCTGCGGTGTTTACAAACACTCTGGAGCCTACACAAGCAGAAGGACCGACGACAAGAAGACTCGAGCTGTTTCCAGAAGGGAGCATTCTGGTAGCAGATCAGTGGCTTGGGGTGGGGGTGGGGCCGTAGTAGGATGTCACGCTCTAAGTGCACCCACATCTTCCTCTACTCAAAATTCACTTGATCTCCCCTGTGGGGTACAAATGACTAAACGACCCCTGGGAGTTGTGCAAGCCCACCGACACACCACGGGGTCAGCGGCTTAGACATTTGGGCTTTCTCAATGCTGAGAACGTAGCCCCCGGGAGCCGTGCAGGAACTGGGCCATGACTCTGTTTTTTTCTCATGCAAGCTTGGTTCTCACACTACTATACATCTACTGTACAGTGAAGACACACTGTGAGAACCACTGACATTGCCTCTCCGGGGAGGACAAAGGATGCGTGCTCTCCTGTTACCCAACCCCGTGCTACCCAACCAGTCTAACCCATCCTGAGTCAAATCCACACGGCTGATAGAGCCTGACTAACCCTGAGCTCTCTGGGCTGCTCACTATAAACAACTCGAGGGTAAGCTGTAAACAAAGCTGACCACAGAGAGCTGGCAAAGGATGTACAAAGCATGTATGCAAAAATACTGGTCCTGAGAAACAGACAGACTCCTGGGAGTTAGGCTGACACTCTGCATGAACAGCCAGGCCTCATAAAGGGCCTTGCATGGCTGAGGAAACGCCGGCAGAATTAAAATGTAATAAGAAGATATGGGCTGGACAGCTAAATCTACATCGCTGCCAGTCTCTATTTACCTTGAAAATCTCCTGAACTGAGTGGGCATGGGCACTCTCTCCTCACAAAGGCCTTGGGCCTTAATTGACAGGATAACACACAGCTGCTTTCTTCAAGGGCTCTGTTCTTTTATTCATTCTTTTACTCAGAGAATGTTTAGTGAGCATCTGCTATGTGTCAGGAACTCTCCTAGATGCTGTGTTCATGGCAATGTCTTAGAAAAAAAAATATATATATATATTCATGAGTGTGGAGTGTGTGTGTGTGTGTGTGTGTGTGTGTTGTGTTCTGATGAGGGAGGAAGACAAAAGACAAGTGAAGAAATATGTAACTTAAACTATCAGACAGAGATAGGCAGCATGTGAAAAATTAAAGAAAGCCAAAGAAAGGATGGAGAGTCTGTGGTCTGGGATAAAGTCCTGTTGTACGCCCATACCTCAGTCCCACGGGGATGGAAAGACCTGACCAATCCCGGGTCAGGCTCAGGCTCAGGGGAACTGCAAGGCCTTCCCCCTGGTCTAAGTATGAATGTTAACAACGTGTACAGAAAGTACTGACTACATATTCCTGGTCCCCGACGCCTGCAGCCTGACGCTGCTCCCATATTCAGACTGACTGACCCCCTCCCCGGTTGTACTGAACTTAATACATTCACTACATGCATGGGCTGCAGCTGATGTCTTCATCCAAATGCACAGTCCACCTGATCTGATTTTTTTTTACTTATTTTTTATTTTTTGGCCATCTCTTCATTCCCTGGGTCACATCAAGTTCAAAGTCGCACAGGTCATGGCATCACGAAGACTCAGCAATTGCCCTGTGTTAACAGCAGCAACAGGAAGGCTCACCCGGTTTCTCTAGTTAGGATGAAGAAAGATACACAGGTACATCAAATGTGTATCCGGATGGGCTGCGGATCTCTCATAGATGTGAAGCCCATGTCTCCTCCCCTCCCCTCCACCCCCACTTCCATGGGCTGCCCTCCCTGGATGCACCCGAGGCTCCTGTCACCGTGAATCACCCATCTTCAACAGCTTCATTTCTTCATAACTGGAATGTGCTGATTCTTCTACATAAAGTGACAGTCTCTTTGGATGCCTGAGGAGACACTCGTCATCCTTCAGGAGTAGGTTCAAACAGTGTCTCCTATGCACCGAGAGTGCTGCCACACATCACACTGTTCTGAAGTCTAGACAGGAGGTGTTGAACAAGGGTAATTAATCCATACCTGCTCATCTTGCTTGGTGGGGTTGGGTGGATACCACACCCCTCTGGTAGCAGAAGTAAGTCACCTCCGGAGGGAGCCTGCATACCCCCCCCCCCCCCCGCCGCCACTCATCTGGGAGTACCAACCTCTGGGAAAGGAAAAGCCAAAGCAAGAGTGAGACAGAACATCCCAGGAGCTGGGGAGAGGGGCAGACACGCCTCCTAGTCTGATCTGGTTCCACTGTGTTGGGTCGGACTGACCTGGCCCCTGGGGCTCTGCGGGCAGCTAGCCCAGGAGCAAGCATGTAACTGTGTTCCAGTGCCAGCTCTGTCCCTGATTAGAGGGGACTGGTGAAAGGGGCAGAGTTTCTGCTCCCTGGAGGTGAGAAAGCTGGGAGGGACTTCGCTCAAGAGCCAGGCACAGGGGAAGAGAACTGGACAGCTTCGAGTAGACAAGCAACCACTCTCTAAAAGATGCATGTTTCCCATTGAAAAAAATGTTAATTAAGGGAACTGCCCATGTTCAGATCTTGGCCCAGGAGAAGACAGCAATTTTAGCCTAAGAAAAGGTAGGTGACCCTGACCCATTTTGAAGTTAAAATCAAATTAGCACCTTGAAGAAAATCAAAGCCGCAGAGATTCCTGCAAGGTAACTAGGGTCTGACTTGCCACTCAGCAGACTGGGAGGATGAGTGGATTTTGGTTCAAACGATGCAAGTTTGAATCCTGACTCAATTCTAGGGTTGACTGTGCAACACCAAAAAGTCACTTCACCCCCTCGCAACCTATTTTCATCTGTAAATGTAAAACAATAATAACTAGCAGTGTTGCTCTGAGAATTAAATGAAGTCACGCACTAAATCACTTTATAGGGAGTATTATATGAACATAAATTTAGACATTTCTTAGAATCATAGTGCAATAAACAGTATGTCTACAACATGTTGACTGTATTATTATTAGCAAGACTATATCTGCCCTGGCTTATTTATTTATTTTGTCAACTTGTCAAAAGCTATAGTCATCTGAGAAGAAGTAATCTTAATTGAGAAAATGCTTTTAAAAGATTGGTCTATAAGCCAGTCTGTAAGAGGTGTGGTCCCGATTAGTGATCGTGGGGTGTGTATACTGAGCAAGCCAGGAGAAGCCAGCAGTAAGCAATGTCCTGTCATGGCCTCTGCTTCAGCCTGACTTCCATCAGTGACAGAGGGTGACCTGAGTTAGAAAGTGAAATAGACCATTTCCTTTCCACGTTGCGTTTGGTCGTTTTTTTTTTTTTTTAATCACAGCAATAGAAACAAAGACAACAACCAAACAATAGAAACATTGAGCTCTGAGTGTGTATATGCTAATCTCTAAGAATGATAATCGTTGAGATGTTTTCTTTAATGTCATTCAAGAGGGCTATAGAAGATGAAGGAAGTCCCCGAGAGAAGCACGAGCCCTAGGAAAACTCAAGAGTCTTTTTCAATAACTCATTATGTTCCCTGGTTTACTTGCCAAATATTGACTCAAAATGTTGTTTCCTTGTGGAAACTGCCTAATCTTGGAGGAAAAACAAAATTACCTACTGACCCGAAAGAAAGGTGTAAGTTAAAGAACAGCTGTAAGGCTAGAAAGATGCTGTGAGGTGACAACTCTAAAGGCTAAAAGATCAAGTACGGAAACCATGGGATGAGACGGGCAGAAGGCAGGGAGCATGGAAGACACACACACCACAATGTGGAACTTTAATAAGACATTATACGCAAAACCGAATGGGTAACAGCGTGTGAAGATTATGAGGGAAGAGGCACAATTGCCAAGGAAGAGGGCCTCGTTTCCCCAGTAATTAAGGGAGGGCAAACGAAAACAAGATGCCTCTTATCAGATGGGCAAAGGTTTCAAAGGGCGCTAGCACCCATTACTGGCGAGGGTGTAGGAAGTGGGCATTCTCTCGTAAGCTGTTGGTGGGAATTAATTTTGGTACAACCTTTCTGGAAGGCAATTTGGCAACACCTACAACAATTTAAGATGTGTAAACTCTTTCACCCACCTATTCCACATCGAGGAATCTACCTATCCTAGAGAAGTCGTAAGACAAATGCAAAAGGTATCGTCTCTATTAAGTCACTTTTTCACATAAGTATTTAATTCATAAATTTTAAAAGATCTTCTAAAATTTATTTGTCTAATTATTGTTATTATTATTTATTATTATTTGTATGCGTGCTGTGTGTATATGTATGTATGCGTATGTGTGTGTGGTGTGTATGCTTATGTGTGCCTATGTGGTATGTGTGTGTGTGTATGTATGTGTGTGTGTATGTATGAGTATGTGGTGTGTGTATGTATGTGTGTGCTTGTGAGTGCCTATGTGGTATGTGTGCATATATGTGGTGTTTATGTCTATGTGGTGTGTGTGTGTGTGTGTGTGTATTTGGCATGTATATCTCTGTGCTGCCTATGTGGTATGTGTGTATATGTAGTATGTGTGTGGTGTGTGTGTATATGTGGTTTGTGTGTGTGTGTGCTGTATGTGTGTGGTGTGTATGTCTGTGTGACTATGTGATGTGTATATGTGTGTGTGTGTATGTGGTGTGTGTGTGTGTGTGATTTTGGAGCGTGAGCTGTGTGCTATGTGTACAGGTAAGCACATAAGTTTATGGGGCAGTTCTCTCCATGTTTATGTGGGCTCCAGGAATCGATCTCAGGTTACTAGGCTTTCAAAGAAAACATCTTTTACCTGATAAGCCATCTCGGTGGCTCACAGAAGTAGCCACATAAAGAGGAACATGCAAAAACTATGGAATGTATTTGAAGTAGAACATTTTAAATGAAGTAGACATAGCTATCTATGTGAAGAGATGGCTATACCGAATTACCAAAATATGTACAAAATGATAATTGTATCAGTCTTGTTAATACTTGCAGATGGAACAGATACCTCAATTTTCTGTATTTTGATGCTTTTAGTGTACTGGGCATGAAAAAATATATTTACATTAAAATAAGCCAGATGTACTTCTAAAATAACATTTTAATAAGGAAAGCAGCAAACCTGTTTTGACAACCACTGTTTTAAGCTACAACATTTGAAGTTTCTATTTTTCTTGAGACAGTCCATTGAGACAGCCTCTAGTCTGTTCCAATATAATAATATTCCTGAGACAGTTCTATTTGTTCTTCTCATCCCAAGAAGATGCTCTGCCATAGAAGCTAAAATAAAAAGTTTCACAAGCCTCCTCGCACCTCCCCCAACCCTTCCCTGGGGCTGCCCAGGACCTAGGCTCTTCAGAATCAAAGCAGGAGGTGTGAACTCCTCAGCTTACTGTCCCCCTCACCACCTGAGAAGACCAAGGACTCAGGCCTGGGGTTCATTTTATTCTAAAGAACCACTCTGGGCCCTGGTATGGGAAAGGCTTGATGCAGCATTGTAGGGGATTACCAGGACAGAGAAGTAGGAGGGGGGTTGATTGGAGAATGGGCAGAGGGAAGAGGGCTTATGGGACTTATTTGGGGGGGAAGGGGGGACCAGGAAATAGAAAATCATTTGGAATATAAACAAAGACTATAGAAAAAAAAAGAACCACTCAATTCCCCTTAAAAACAAAACAACAACAAACCCCCAGTCAGTTCTGGGGGGAAAATATATTCGAGGATGAAAGATTGATCAACCAGAGTAAGAAAGCGTGCTACCGAGCTGCCCAGTCTCGCAAGCAAGCCTGCATGAAAGTTGAGCTCTGATTTTATTTCCTTGGTCTGTAACTTTAGCAAATTGCTCTCAGCTCTAGATTCCCCGTCTATAAAATAACCCTATTATCTTTCTTCAAAGGATTACTGTGAAAACCATAAGAGAAATCCCACATACATCCCCTTGCACAGTGCCTGACGCTCAGGAGGGCTGGGCACAAGTGTCGTCATTATCAGTCGTGTAATTATGCTAGTTTCTATAGGTCAGAAGTGTGCAGCCTCCCAGTTCGTTTACATGGTGACCGGCCAGAGTCGGATTTACATCATGGCAGTGCACGTCAGGGCTCCTGGCTTCATGAGAGTGAGCGTGGGAGAACACCAGTGTGAGGGGACATACAAGGTGGAAACTGCAGGCTTGCATGGCCCCATCTCCAATGTGACACCATGTTACTTTTACCATATTCTTTTATTTACGCGTAACCAGCCAGGCCAAGCCCGTACACAATGGGAAATAAACATACAGAGGCTGGGATCATCGGGAGCCATTTCAAAATGTCTCTCGGATCATTAGCCGTACTTACCAGGATGATACCAACTTCTGAGAAGCAGACGTGGGCTTGTAGATATTTGTCACGAGCAAGAAGATAGATACACACATAGTTAGCATAACAAAAGTTCCATTTTATGCTGGGGGGGTCATCAAACAATGTGATGACACTCTAAAAGTCCTAACTACAGACCTAGGCCTATCTCCCCAAGGCTGCTCACCTGCATGACATATCTTAGCTGAAGGTCAGGTCCGGTCTCTAGTTCAAGAGTCAGGATCCTGGGGGAGACTCTCCAGCTGTGGGGCAGATGAAGGTGGCATCTCTCCAGATGTGTAGAGCAGAGCATTGCTCTTGGTCTCTGTTTAAATAGTGCAGTGGGGACTCATGGGGTTCTAGGACTGTGTCTGGTTACCTTGAATGAGTGGCATTATGGAGTTCCGGTTATCCTGCGTAGCCTTGGGTGTAACAGAGATTCTGACTAAGCTATTTTTCACTTGTCTAAAGGCATTTTTTTTTTAGTATGCTCATTGCATTATTGAAAACCAAGACAAACAGCCGAATGCCTAACTGAAGTTAGTGGGTCATTCTAGTTGAATAACTGTCTATGCTGACATGGTGATGAGAATGTTATGGACAGATCCTGGCACAAATGAAAACGAAGGTGCCTGCTCTAAAAGTCTACTTTGACACTTATATTACAAAATAGTGAGAGTTGCTTGCTCATTTCCAAACATAACCCAACTCTGACTTACCCAACCTTTAAAGGCGTTGGACCCCACCCAGGCTCTTGGGTCACTCCTCCCAGCACCCCCCCCACCCCACTAAAAGCAAAAGTGTGTAGCCCAACATTCAGAGTTCATCCAAGCCAAGCTTACTTGGCTCTTACTGCCTTCTGGCTCTGAACACCCCAGGCTATTGTTTCATTTTCAAGGTTTACTGGGTGAGAAGCTCCCATATTTTCCACATTTCTAGAAGCACCCAAGAGATTTTCTGTTACTTCATTTTAGAAAGTAATTCAGTCTTCCCGGGGTACCTTAATTTGTTTTCCATTAGTGTAACAAAAGACCTAAATCAAGGTAATGTGCAAAGAACGCGACTTAGTTTAGCTCACAATTTTATAGTTCCACAGGGCTGTATGGGCATTGGCTGAGCTAATACAACTTTAGCTGTGTAATACCACAGTAGATGGCATTGCAGTGGTGGGAATGTGACAAGAGGGAGGGGCCACACAGGAATACAGGAAGCCAGAGAGAAGGGAGAGACTGGTTTTGCTCTTTCGTTACAACTCTCTTGAAGGAATGAGCTATGAATCCCATGAGAAATACAGTGACCGATAGCAGTGGTCTCAGTGGCTAGTCCTCCTCTTCCTCTTCCTCTTCCTCCTCCTCCTCCTCCTCCTCCTCCTCCCCCCCCCCCTCCTCCTCCTCCTCGATTTTTCAAAACATGGCTTTTCTGTTTCTCTGTTTTAGTTTGGGCTCAGTCACTTTTAGCTAGAACTCACTCTGTAGACCAGATTGGCCTCGAACTCACAAAGATCTGTCTGCCCCTGCCTCCTGAGTGCTGGGATTAAAAGCATGTGCCACCACCACCAGGCTGGTCTTCATTTTCTTCAAAGCTCCACACATTTCAACCTTGCCAAACCCAGAACCAAACTTCCAGTGTGAACCTTTGGGAGTCTCATTCACATCATAGCACTCTGTCCCTGGACTGTATGCCATGAATTTTTCCACAATACTTATTCTTACATCCCCAGTAGTCCCCAAATGTCAACTTACTCTAATGTCACTCAGAAGTCCAAAGTTTCATCTGAGATTTGAGACAAATTCTGTCCAGATACAAGTCAGTAAAAATGAATATTAAAAAAAAATTTTTACAAGCTGTTAACTTCTAAGATAACACACCAGGACAATGGTTCCTATGGGGAAAATAGGAAATAGAAAGGAGAAATAGGCCTAAACCAACACCACAACTGAGCAAGGAAGACTTTAAACCTTTCGAATAGGAGTTGGACCCCAAGACCCCAGGTAACTCCACACATAGCCTTACTGATTCTGCCCACAGCCACCTGCAGCTTCTAGGTAGCTTGCTGCTGTCTGCAGCTTCTATAAGCTGGTTTGGCATACTCTATTCTACCATCATAGGATTCCAGCTGCAGCTCTGTAGCTGCAGATCCAGCAATCCTTCTTCCAGTAGGGAATGTCTGTGCAGACCCAGTAAGCTTTCTTCCAGTGTTGAATCTCCACACACACCCACTAGGTCTTCTTCCACTGGGGAATCTCTGTACAATTCTACCCTTGCACCTAACCCCTGAGCTCTCCTGTGCATCTGTGGAAGCTTCTGCGACCCCATCATACCCCTGTACCCCTTCAGAACCAGCGCTGTGTAGGCACTGACAGCAAGGACTGTCCCTGTATTCACCGGGTCCCTACCTGCCACATAATCTTCACTGCTGGAGAGCAGAAAACAGAGTCCCACGGTAGCCTTGAACAGCAAGCCCACAGAGAGTAAGAGCTCTGTCCAGATTCAAGTCAGCTGGACATCCAAATGAAAAACAGTGAGCGCGGACGGGCCTTGATTTCGCAGCATGCCAAAGTTAATTTAAAAGACACAGATATGAGTGTGAAAAGCTACTCCATTCCTAAGAGAAAATACAAAAGACAGTTTTTCTGATTGGAGATATGCAAAGACTTCTTATGCAGCAAAAGATGACTTTAAAAACAAGCATTGATGTATCATGATTCTTACAAAAACAAATTTTTTTATTATCAAAAGATACTATTAAGTAAAAATATAAGCTATAGATTGTGTGTGTATGGGGGGTGTGTACTTATATATGGAATATATATTTTTAAAATAAGAATAAAAACACAATCAATCCAATTTTAGAATGAGCAAGCACCCTGTATTAGTTACCTGTCTACTGCTGTGATAAAACACCATGACCAAGGCACCTTATAGAAGAAAGTGTGTGTTGACTTAGAGCTCCGGATGGTTATAGGGTTTATAATAACGGGCAAGCCTGGCAGCTGGCAGCAGGCATGAGAGCAGGGGTGGAGCTTGCATCCTTATCTCAAGCATGAAGCAGACGGCAAACTGCAAATGGTCCAAAGCGTTCATTCTCAAAGCCTGCCTTCTCTGCTGAACTTCCTTCAGGAAGACCACGCTTTCTAATCTTCCACAAACAGACCTACCAACTGGATACCCAAGCAGATGCTCGAGTTGATGGAGAACATTGCTCATTCAAACCACCACATACCTGAACATTTCACATTAAAAAAAAAAAAAAAAAACCCTGCATCTGCATGGCCAGAATGCACATTGAAAATGCCCACCAGCATTAGCATTAGCGACCACTGAAATGTGCATTAAAGACACACCAGACAGCATGGTTTGCCCTTGAAGTAGCATGGAAAAAAACTACCACCACCAAGAGTTGGGGAGGAGTGTTACAGGAACCGGAGCCTCATGTGTTTCTAACTGGAATGAGAATAGAAGGAGAAATTGCTTTGAAAAAATACTAATTTCTACTGAAGTCAGACATACCATAACTTAGTAATTCCACTACTAAATTTATAATTGTGAAAAATAAATACACGTTCTCACAAAAGGGTCATATAAAGAGAATACCCATGGAAAATTTATTCACAACAGCCAAAAAAAAAAAAAAAGGTATTGAAATACTCACAAAGGCCTATTAGCAGGAGACTTGGCAAATAACCTGTTGTGAATGTAACAAGCTAATCTTCCAGATGTAGACTACTACACAGCAATAAAAATAAATGAATTTATTGGCCTGTAACAACACGAAATTAGATATGTTTACATATCTACTAATGAGAAATCTACTCATTCTATTGGACTTTCAGGAATAGAAAGTACTAGTCTGTGGATATAGAAGGAAGAATAATGTTCCCTTGGCCTCGGGTAGGTACTCTTGACTAGAGAGAACCATGACCTAATTTTCTCTGGTGATGAGGATGCTTTAGGTTTTGAGCTAAATAGCAGCTGCATAAGCACATGAATTTTCATCTTTGAATTGACATTCTTAATATACGATATAAAAGCAAACCCCAATTAACATTGAAGAATGCTAAAAAGAATGCTGAAATTGTTCTATTCTAATCTAGAAAAATTCTAGAGCCACTTTCATTGCTACCCTCTGTAAAAGCATGTCCATGGAGGAAGAGTTATTTTGGCTTGCAGTTCTAGGGTAGAGTTTATCATGAAGTGAAGCATGAACTGGAGGCAGTTAGTCTCACTGTGTTCTCAGTCAGGAAGCAGAGCAAGACTGATGCTGGGACTCTGCCCCTAGTCTCTTTCTCATGCAGTCAAGGAACTGAGCCTAAGGAATGGTGCAGCCCATGGTGGTCTTCCTACATCAGTCAACCTAATCTAGATAATCCTACAAAGGTGTCCGCAGAAGTTTGTGTTTCAGGTCATTCTCAATCCTAAGAACTTGATGATCAGTATTAATCATCAAACCCTCCAAAAATGGAAGAGAAAGAAAAACTGCTTTCAATGTTCTACTGTGTCCTGTTTGGGAAAACATACTCTTGCACCCTTCCCTGTTGAGAATGACTGAGTAATTCACGTATCCAAGACCAGCATGCCTATAGACAGATTCGTGGAACCACATATGGGCCTGGGACTGGCGGTACTTGGGAATGCAGGAAAAGAGCCAACTCCCATTCACACACCTGAACTCCTAGTTCGACCAGAAATTCAGGAGCAGTTTTCTCACATGCTTACAAGAGAGTGGGCAGGGGACTGGGAGATCCTCACTCCTGTTTAACCTCTGCTGTTTTTCTCATGGCTTGCTTGACAGAATAAATAGTGGGAGTTGAGGGAAGGAGGGGTTCATCTTGGTAGAGAGGAGGTTGACAAATCAGCTTTAAGATCTAAGATTGTTCAAAGAAATCAATCTGACATAGAGTGGGTGTCTAAGTGTCAGTGTGTCAGATCTGGGTTTGAAGATTAAGGGAATGTGTTTAGTAAGACAGACTCTTCGTGCACAGGAACATGGGTGGGGAGGAAGCCGATGTGTTCCCAGGGTCTCTGCTGGCTGAGTGCAGCTGCTATCACAATCCTTCCCCATCCTCCATGTTCCTTGTTATATAAAATAGAACAAGGTTCAGGCTTTGGGGCTGAAGGCACAATCTGTATGTTGTAGGTGCTCACCAAGACCAAGGGTTTAGTCACTGTCTCTAAGTAAGGCATAGCCACAGTTCTAAGTGATTCTGGCTCCAACACAAGGAAGACAAACTCTTGGGGCAGCTTAATGAGTGAGTTCCACTTTCTGTCCCCTTTCCACAGCCCTTTATCTTCAATGTATAAGGATGATGGTATCTTCTCTTGCCTCACCACTCATGACACTACATGAAGAAATACTGACAACTTTACAAAGTTACTTATTAATGGACTTTTTAAAGTCTTATATTTAATACTTAAGACTTGGGAACCAGCATATACATAAATATACCAAAAACAAAAAACAAAAAACAAAACCAAAAAAATACAACCCTTTTTTTGATGAACTCTTAAAAGAATAAATGTTGATTTTTTTTCAAGTTCAGATTTTAAAAGTTAACGATAGGTTCCTCATCTCTAAGTATCCCTTTGACAGGGCCAAGAGTCACCTTCAATAGTAATACCTTTTCGGTGATATGAAACAAACAAGGAGACCACTGGCCATTCTTACATGCTATCACTCCCGTTAAACTCAAGTGTGTCCACATTTGTGTTGTGTGTCCTGCCACCACAAGAATGCTTCTGATTAAAAATGCTATCAAAAAAGCTATTTGTATCTTTGTGTTAATAAAATAGGGCATTGCTCTGCCCGAGAACCACAACATTTACCTGTAAGGGTTAAGGAAGGAAGGAAACTTCCTTGCCAAATATGTTGATAAGCCACAAAATCTGGACATCAGTCACCCTCTGTTCACCATGTCTGTGATCCCCATGCCTGTAAAACTCACCAGCCACGATTCTAAAAACTATGTGAAACCACTTGGCAGGGCATTGCCTCATCACCACACTCTTGTCCTCGTGGCCACACTGATGCATCTTCCCTCAGTCTCAGTTCCAGATGGTTTCTGCTCAGTGCACCAGAGATGGACTGAGGAAGAAAAGGAGCCTCGAGGTACCAGTAGACAGCCATGTAACGGATGGAATGATGTCTTCAGGACAGAACATGGAGGGCAAGAGAAGATAAAAGTCAAGATAGAGACATCAGATGCTCTGAAAGTTTGACAGAACATGGTGACAGACAGAATTAGGGACAAGGAGTAGTGCCTGGCAGTATCACACTTGAGAGCACACTGGTACTTGAGCAACCATTACTACTATGACTTTGCTTTCTTTAGATTGAGCGTCGTGATAGCAGGAATGTTGTCTTCCTGGGAAGCTCCCTGGTATCCACGGGTGTGTGGTTGCCCCCAGGAGGAGAGAGGGAAGAGGAGAAGTGGACTCTAGAAGAGAGTGCGGAAGACATGGGTGGGAACCAAGAAGACAGTCAGAGGAAAGCAACTCAAGCAAAATCATTTCTCCAGAGATTCCTGGAGTAGCATTCTCGTAACAGAGCCAGAGCCTTGGTGGCGCCAATGATGTTCTGATACAGAAGAGACCACGCCAAGAAGCTTCCTAGACTCTGGCTCTATGTCCCACTGAAGCAGCTGGCTTGGGTGGGGGCGTCAAGGCCAGCTCAGGGAACTGGCTCAGAGGCAGGAGTAGTAAAGGTGACATCAACACTTTTCAATCTCTACCAGGAAAAAATAACCACCTCAGCACTGTCCAGGCACCTGAAGAGAAAACAGCCTCACTGGCTCCTTGTGCCACCTCAAGAGAAAGCAGTAAAATTTTGAGAACTCAGTTGGCCCGGTACCGAAAATAGGTGCCAGAGATTTGATAGCAGTGTAAGTGTTCCTGTGTGTGGCTGGTGCACAGCTTGCAGGAGAGAATTATGACGGTGCTGTAGCAAGGAGGGTCTGGGGGTTTGGTTCACAGGGTACCAACCCTGCCTTTGTCACAGGGTCCTCTCAACACTTCTGAGTGACCTTTCCCCAAAAGGGTTATGGTCAGCATGTTTTACCAACTCCTATTTATTTTCTTCCAACTGTAATTTATCTCCATTTGACATTAGAGGTTCTTGAAGGTAATAAATCATGAGATGACTTGCCTAGAAAAATATTTTTAGTGGAAAGGATCTATCCCAATCTAGAGGAAACACTCATTGTCTGAATTCCAACAAGAGGTACAGTGTGAATAGAAACACAGCAGAACTATCAATCCAGCAGCCTTACCTTCTGCTCTAAAGTTGGTCCTCTAAGAGGAAGGCAGAGTACAGGATGGGGTGGGTGAGCAATAAAAAAATCTCCTACTCTGGCCTTAGCTGGAACTTTTTGTTTAGTCTGTAGAAACACAAACGATACAGTTCTTAGAGTCAGAACTTTCCAAATCGGCTTTGTTTATGTATGCTGCACACATTAGAAAACGGCCAAGAGTCCAGAACTCATCTCTAGAACAGTTTTAAGCCTGCCTAAGTTAAACAGTGAATTAAACTAGTGTCTTCCTTTCTGACACTACTTTAAATCGCCGGGTATTTATAGGAATTTCCTGAACGGTCTGTCCAGTCGAAGCTTGCCCCATTTTTCAAATGCAAAAATATTTTGATAAATAGCATGGCATGGACCGTTTCCTTTAATAGAGCCCTCATTGCTGCCCAGTCCTCCCTCCCCCCCTCTATCTTTCCCAAGAATGGCATTGAAAGCAGATACCTACATTCTGAGAAAACCCACTGTTGCGTGTGATTCGGGCTCCATCACGTTTCCTAGATCACCTAAAACCAGAGACACAAGCTTGGGAAACTCTTGCTGCAGATGTTGATCCCTAGGGAAAGCATTGTCTGCGTACCACCATAAAGCTTTATTTAACAGAGTGTGAATCCCCTCCCCACCCCGCCCCACCCAACTTGAGTACTTGAGCTGTGGATGCAAAATGATCACAATCTGTGTTTCCCGTAGAATTATTTAGGCAGTGCTTGTGCATGTGTGAACTTCCCAAGGCCGTGTGTGGGACCTCATACACCTCTGCTTCTTCTTCAGATCTGATCACAGAAAAGGACAGGATTACCAGAGTATCCGTTGTAGTGATGATATCACCATTAAAAATGCAGTTCAAAACAAGGTATGGCATGACCACTTAGTTCCTCGGTACACCTCATTCATCTATAAAATAGGTATAATGCTGTGTACTACAAGGCATTGCCAAAACTGGCCCTGAAATCAGATATATGACTAGAGTCGCCTGGTATAGTTGCTACTTTTCTGTTGGTGTTGTAAAAACACTGTAGCCAGAGGTAACTCAAGGAATAGTGAAGGATGTTTAATTGTTTGCTCGTTTTTTTTTTTTTTTTTTTTTTTTTTTTTTTTTTTTTTTTTTAGTTTGTTTTTGTTTCATTTATTCCAGAGAGACACAAGTCTGGGATATGAATCCACGATGGCTAAGGGAAGGCTTGGTGACAAGCCTCAGGCCCTTAAGGCAGCAGGAGCAGGAAGTTCAAGAGCTCACATCTTGAACTGTAAGCACGAAGCAGAGAGAACAAACTGGAAGTAGGAGAGACATTTTAATCTCAAAGCCAGCCCCCAGTGACATACTTCCTCCAGCAAGGCTGTCCCACCTAGACCCGAACCTCTCAAAACAGCGCCACCTACTGGGGACCAAGTGTTCAAGCACTCAAGACTATGGGGGACATTTCTCATTCAAACCACTACACCTGGGAAGAGGGGAGAAATTTCCCCCATCAGACTGGACTGTGGGCATGTCTATGGACGCACTTCTTGATTAATGATTGATGTGGATGGGCTCCATGTGCTGTGAGCAGAGCTTCCCTTGAGGCAGTCTTAGGCAGCATAAAAATGCAAACCGAGGAAGTCCTAAGGAGGGAGCTAGGGAGCAGCATTCTCTATAGCCAGCATTCCTCTGTGGTCTCTGGCTCAGTGCCATCCCCCAGGTTCCTGCCTTGAGTTCCTGTCCTGGCTTCACTCACTAACGGAGTGTGACCTGAGACTTGTAAGATGAGATAAACCCTTTCCTTTCGACGTTGCTTTAGTTCTATTGTCTATCACAGCTGCCCTTGGGATATCTGTTTTTTAATGTAACTGCTGACATCGGATGAGTGGCAGAGATGGAAACCGGCAGAGAATTAGGAAGCACTTTCTGAACATCAGACTCTGAGCCACCCTGTCTGGATCCCTTAATTAATGACCATTCAGTTCCTCGGTACACCTCATTCATCTATAAAATAGGTATAATCCATTCCTGACTGTGAAAGGAACATTGTATAATTGCTTTGCCAGTGAGGTTTGAATCCATGATGGCTAAAGGAAGGCTTGGTGACAAGCCTCAGGCAAGGCAGCAAGAACAGGAAGGGGCTCACAGTGCCCAGTCTCTGCAAGACCACCAATCGGGCTCTCCACAGCAGAGTCAAGATGTAACAGTAATAACTGCAAAAGTGAGGGGCTGCTCCAGGTCGGCATGCAAGTGATGGCATCCAACTCTGTTGGGAAGTTTGACTACAGGAGAACCGGTACCCGGGACGGCGCAGTTCCTCAGCAAAGGGAAAACAGTCACAGTTGCCACTGAAAGCTCTCTATGGTCCAGAGCAGAGATTCAATGCCAAGGGGAATCTCCAAAGATGGGAGCAGATGAAACAAGACCTGACAGAATTGGGGGAAGACAGGAGTAAAAAATAGAACTGGAGCCTTAGGAACAGGAGGTTCCCATTGGCTGCAGCGGTGAGTAAACTGTTCCCTCACAGAAATATGAGAAGAGGCCTGGAGGTCACACTGAGAAAAATGAGAGGGGGGAAAAAAAGGTGAACCTAGTCAAAGAACAACAAAGCAACCCAAAAAGGTTTAGAGAAGAAAATGACAAATATAGATGAGACTAAATGACAAAATATGGAAACTGACATTCCCCCAAAGAAGGCAACGCACATAATGGGCAGCAAAGGTTACAGCTCGGTGATTCTTGGTGACGTCACTGTGGGTAACCCCCGGGGCAGTCAGTCCTGGTTAGAGGGCCAGCCAGCCCCTACAGAGCTGGGCCAAACCAGTCTCTTCTGGGGTAGCTGTCAGCCACTACCACAAGGGTAACATTTCAGAAAAAGATCTGTCAGGTATATGGAGCTGGGAAGGTAGCTCAGTGGTTAAAGTGCTTGCTGAGAAAGCATGAGGACCCAAGTTCCATCCCCAGAGCACATGTCCAGGCCAGGTGCTGTGCTGCAGTCTGAGAACTGGAGAAGCAGAGACAGAAGGTCCATGGGTCTTGTGACTAGTCAGTCAGTCTAGCTAGATCCATGCTCTCTGGGCTCAGTAAGAGACCCTGGTTCAGAACCTAAGATTGAGGGCAGGTGGAAAAGAACCCTATATGTACCTCTACTATATGCACCTCTAACATAAGCACACACACATACACAAATGATTAGTTAGGTATCAAAGCCATTTTTTCCAGGCAAAATATAGGAGTCACTTAAATCTACAAGTTTAAAGCTACATGTTATTGCTAGAAAAAAAAATGTATCAGAGAACAACTGCCGCACCTTTAAGATCACACACACCATATATATATATATATATATATATATATATATATATATATATATATATATATATATATATATATTCATATATTCATTCTAAGTCAGTTATAAAGAGTATAAACAGAAGAAGAGGAGGAGGAAGAGAAGGAGGAAGAGGACACAAGATCCTGTATAAAATGGTAAGGCGTTATCAACAATGCCCTTAAAAGTAAACAACAACAAAAATAAGACCAAGGACTTCACACTCTGCCTGCAGAAATATAGAAGCATGCAAGTATTTCCAAACATGCAAGAATTCAGCCACTACTTTTTATACAAGGTGACTGACTGCAGGATGACTAGGAAGGTCCCAGGTAAGGAACTGCTGGGTTTGGAGCCTCTCACCCAATCCATGGAGGGGAAATACCTAGAATAAGGTGGGTGTTGTTTAGCCAATAGAATGTGAATATCAGAAATGCTGGTCTTGTATATATGATATATATGATTTTATATGTATATAATATATATAAACTTTAAGGTAAGGAGAAAGGATGGAGGGGTGGTAAGATGGCCC
Organism: Apodemus sylvaticus; assembly: GCF_947179515.1. Classification (NCBI taxonomy): domain Eukaryota; kingdom Metazoa; phylum Chordata; class Mammalia; order Rodentia; family Muridae; genus Apodemus; species Apodemus sylvaticus. The sequence goes on from NC_067487.1 coordinate 48,497,851, forward strand.
TGGCTTTGCAACTCTCCAGACCCAGGCAGGGGAGCAGAGAACTGAGTTACCCTTGCCAGTAGCTCCCCTCCAGAGGCCCAGCATTGGAATAACTGCCGTCTTTTTGGTTTCTGAGAGGTAGAACACTGAAATTAAGATTTTCTTGTGGTGATTCTGTAACGTTCGGTAAGTGTGTTCAGAGAATTTGGGATGAGGGCGAGGGAATGGGGCACAAGCAGAAGAAACAAGCAAGAGTGGGATTCCAGGCAGAGTTCCAGCCTGGCCTGGCCCCCACGTTGGGCTCTGTCCTCTTCCAGTCACTAGCTATGGAAGAAAGAGGAGGAGAAAGTGATGCAGACTCTCCTAGATCTCTATTTCTGTGCATAAAATGACTCTGGTATACCAAGGGTACAAAGCTATAGGCACAAGAAATCCCAGCTTCCCACGCCTTCCCCTCGGAGCCTGGAAGAAGTTAAGAAAGCCCACGTGAGCGAGTGGAATCTGAAGGACCAGGCCAGGGAGGGTGAGGAAGCCCACGGTGCTTCTGAGACAGGCACTGGGATCCACCGAGGCCAGGAGAAAGGAGAGGCGTCTTTGATTCTGTATTAGTTCAGTCTTATATTAGGGAAACTGACGAGTGCAGCTAAACTCTCTACAAGATAACTCATTCAAATTAAGGAAATTGAATTTTAAGAGTTATCAAAGAGAAGAAATGGGAATACTTTCTACGTATGTCCCACAACTTCAGAGTGGCAGCAAACTTCTTACAAACCCGCACTGCACGGTGCCGTGCCTAAATGAACTCACGTAAGCACACAGATATTTGCATTCTTGAGAACATCTCTAGAGAGAGACTCAAGCTACTGACACCAGCTCTCCCCAGGGAGGTGAGTTAGATAGTTTAGAGGCAAGCCTACAAACCTTTTGAATTATGACTATAAACACATATTTAGAAATTATTTAAATTTTAAAATGCTTTAACTAGTAGGAAAAGAAAAGAAAATAGAAATGGGAAGGTAAGGAAGAAAGCAGCTCCCCGTAGATGGGTGAGGCTTAGTTTACAAAATACACAGCATGGAGTCTGACAAACTCACTATGTGGTAAAAGTCAACCAGCCCCCAATTTTTTTAGGTCCCCAGCACGGAGACAGAAGCAACCTTCATTCCCATGTTCATCTCTTAAAAAAAAAAAAATCTGCTCAGGAAAAACAACTGTAAGCAGGATTATGTTTTTCTGCAGGTTCTCATTCGAATCACAAAAGGGGGGGTGAAGAATTTCTTTACTAATATTCTTAATATTGAAACTACTGGAGCAAAATAAAATCCTCGAGTCTATGATGCATGTCTTCCCTAGTTACGAGAGCAAAAGGTTATCGGTGTTAGCCTCAGCTGATGACTCGGCTTTAGAGATGGGAAGGAAATGAAGGAGTCTGGAGCCCTGGATCATTGGGTCTTCTGTTACAGCTGCACATTCACCTAATCTTCTGAACCAGATGCAGCCAGCTGTGCACCAACAATATCATTTCCCAAGTGTTTTTCTTCAGTTACTATCGGGGCTTCGAGGCCTGTGCGGGTCTTGGTTAGGCAACCAGAATTGTAGCTTCCCGGTCATGTCTAGAAGATGTTATCTAACAGCAGATAACCTGCCTGCTGGCTCTTACAATTGCTCTGTACCCCTTCCACAATGTTCCCTGGGTCCTGGGTAAAAAGGTTGCATAGTAAATGTAGCAGTCAGGTCATGGTAACTTATTCCCTGCAGTTTTGGACCAGTTGTAGATCTCTGTAATGGAGATCTACAACTCTATTACATCTCTTGCAAAAAGAAGCTTATTTGATGAGACCTGGGAGCTATATTTATGAGTGGATATCAGCAGATATATTTAAAATAGTTAAAAATTGTGGTAGTTTGAATGAAAATAGCCCCATAGGCTCATAGAAAGTAGCACTCTGGGGAGGTAAGGCCTTGTTGGAGAAGGTGTGGTCTTGTTGGAGGAAGTACGTCATTGGAGGTGAGCTTTGAGGTCTCAAACCTGGTATGTCTCATTCTCTCCCTGTTACCTACAGATCCAGAGGTACAACTCCAGCACCACATCTGTCTGCAGACCACCAGTGCTTCCTGCCATGAAGATAATGGACTAAACTTCTGAACTATAAGCCAGCTCCCAATTAAATGTTTTCCCTATAAGAACTGTCATGGTCACAGCAATAGAATCCTCGACTAAGAAATTATATTGGTTTTTCAAGAGTAGGGGTAGTGAGTTCTCCTCTGGGGTCAGTGGCCTCTCTAGCTATGGATATTTGGCTGAGTTTACTGCACGAGGCATGAGTTCCATCCTGTTGAGCAGGCCTTAAGTCCAATGAGAGAGCTGTTGGCTACAAGTGCCTGATCAACAAGTGCCACCATTGCACTATTGGGGTTCTCATTGGGCGGGTCACTGCTGTGGTTTGTAGGCCTGAAAGCTGGGTAGGTAGGACTTTCTATCACTTCTCTTTCCTGGTAGCATGCATAGCACCCTTAGATGCGTTGGGAGCTAGATCTCAGGGAGGGGGCTTCCTGATTGGTTTCATCTTGATCCCGCCAAGCCTTGTGTCTGAACGTGCAGCGTCTTCAACCATGGGTCTTAACCTTCAGGTTCTAGGAGGCACCAAAGACAGTGACAACAGTCTACACTGTCTTGATGTCCTTTGGACTCCCCTGACCAACAATGGAAGTGAAGCTTTCCATGTTTAGCACTGGATTTTCGTTAGATGATCTACAGCTCTGCACTGTCAGGGTTGAGTGGTAGACAGAAGAGTCACATCATGTCCGTCTAAGCCTGAGTCTTCACTTGCACTATATTCGTCAGAGACAACCTATGCCCGTGGTTTCCTCAAGATGAGGGAGACAGGACGGAAGATGAGCTCCAAACATCAGAGTTCAGTGGGTGCAGTGGAAGGAACTTTGAAGGGTAGAGAGTTTTTGCCTCATACGATGGCCCAGATGGCTTGCCCTTTCTCGTCTCTCATCTCCAAATCCTTGAGTCTTCACATGATGTGTCAGACCAGGGAGCCCAGAGGGTCCCTTCCCGCCCCGCCCCCTCCCAGAGGCTGCCCATGCAACATCCTCACCAGGGCAGCTGTTGGGCACGCAAGTTGCAATCTGATAGCCTTTCTCTGTTTGCTCCGATTTTCTTCTCCGGGTCAGGGAGAAGATCTAAAACTGGGCCAAAATCTTTGGTGGCTGTTTTTGTGGGGTTTTTTTTTTTGTTTTTGTTTTGTTTTTTAAGCCTTTCTTCCTGGTTGTTCAGTTCTGTCAAGAAAAGCAAAAGGAGCCCTTTTGGAACCAAACTTGCTGAGGATTGCCAGGGTTTGGCCATCTCTGCAAAGGTCATTGTGTTTTTGCAAAGGTCACTCTCTGTTCATGAAATCCCCCAGCAAAGCGTGCCAGAGCAGGAAGGCCGCCAGCTTGCCAAGTGTGTGGTGTCCCAGTCACCTGCTCTTCCTGCCCTAGGAAGGATGTCGACCAATCTCTGAGGTAAAGACATCAGATGGAGTTTGTTTCTTTCTCATTCCTAAATCGGCTTCAGACATGGTGATTCTCAGAGCCCACAGCCCCTCCTCCTTTAAGGTCCAGCAGCTGCCATGGGTTACCCCGAGCCAGATCAGCAAAATGACTTTTGTGGCCATCCCGGAGTACAGATCATTGTGCTCTGAACAGAATTTCTAAGATGTCAAGCCCTGGTGAATACCCTTCTGGAGAAATACAGAAAACAAGTGCTGTGGACAGAGGTCCTGAGTGGGGTGGGGGTGCACAGTGGGGGGGAATGTGGCATCGAGCAAGGGAGTCACGAGTCACTGGCTCTTCAGGAAAGTGACTCTGCTGACAGGAGAATTAAGGCAGGATGACTTTGGCAAGCCCTGTGTTGTGTTAGCTGTGCAAACCTTTTCTTTCCTCTTCCTAATTGGGTGGGAGCTTCTCTTCACAGTTCACAGAGACACTGGGTCCTGTCAGGTGTTCTGAGGGGCGGGGGTGGGGGGTCCACATTGGGCCTGTGTGGCCAGCCGACTCACAGGGGGGTTCTCTGAGGAAATTTCACAATGCAGCTTTCTGGCTGCTGGCAACCTTTCCATGTTCCCCCCAATGTTAAGTTTTCTCACATTTGTCAAAAGCAACTCTTATCTCTTCTACAGTGTGTTTTAAAGAAAAATACTGAGTGTCACTGGGGACAACTACCATCTGGCAGAAAGCTGCCAGGCCGTGTGAGTGTGTCATGACTGAAAGTGCCTCCCTTCCCAGGGTTCCTCTCACTTGCCTCTCAGTGTGCAACTAGGAACACCAGACCCACAAATAATAATGATTCTGATGACTTTCTGTCCATTTTCCCATCTCAAGAGCCTCTGTTTCTACCACACCCTGCCTCCATCACCCACACTCAATAAATATAAACACAGCTGTCAGGAAAGGCAAGATGTCAATGATAGACTCCCTCACAAAAAGCCCCCACAGACCCCCCCATACCAACCCTTGTACCCAAGTCAATGCCCCAAGAGAGTTCCATCACCTCCAATGGACAGGACCAAGGCAGGTATCCCAGTGCTACAGGGGGATGGCTGGCTAGAAGCACCACAGAAATGGCTCATGCCAGAATCAGATTGAAACAAAAGAGCACAAAGAGACAGCCCGGTGTAAAAATGACTAAATATATAAAAATATCCCCTTAGTGCAGATTTAGGTTTACGTGCATACATCTTTTCTCCCATACTGGTCAGCCAGTCATGTATTCAACTTATATCTGTTCAGTACTCACTGTTAGAGGACAAGCAATACATACACACACACACACACACACACACACACACATATATACACACACACACATATATACACACACACACACATACACACACACACACACACACACATATATATACACACACACACACACATACACACACACATACACACACATCATCATCATGTAAGACATGAAGAAAAATTAAGCAGGGTGCTAGAAAGTGGTGTAGATTGGGAATGGGAATGACATTTCTCACATCCAGTCAGGAAAATCCTCACCAATGGGACAGACAGCCAAGGATTCAAAAGGTAAAGACACAGAGGAAGTACAACCCAGGCAGAGAAATAGGTACCTACAAGGTTCTGGGGTGGGGCTTGCTAGATACTTTATGTCTTGGCTACAGTGGCAGTAAGAAAAAAGGCATATAAGAAAGTCGTAGGTTTGGGGGTTGAGTTATGAACCTATGTCTGACAGAGGGAGGGCTCTTGTAGAGGGAGAACCTGGGTGTGTGCTCAGGAGATGTGCTTGGTAAGGACAGACACCAAGATGAGGAACCCTGAGATATTCACTGTTGGCAGCCTGCTTCTCATCAGAGATGTGAAGGGAGTTGTGGGTCCCGGGTCTGGCCCAGCAACAGTGGTTAGCAACAGCTTAGAGATGTAGCTACCAGAGGCAGGAGGGTTGAGCAAAGCCAGGTGACAGACCCTGGAGGTCCATGCAAGTTGTGTTCCTCTTAGCCGAGCTATCAGGGGAGGCACCGCCGGGACCCTGCCACAGCTCCTGTAATCAAAGCCCGTGGAATTCAGAGTTTCTACATATCCGTGTCCACACATTGAAACTTTCAGCTTGTATCCTGGGAGGAGCCTGAGGTCACCAACTCTGGCTCGCCAAGGCCTTTTGGAGGAAACCCGCCTGCGCTCAACTCTTGTGCACCTGCACTGGGTGCGGCTATTTCTCTGCTGGTTGCCACGGAAACAGAAACAACAGCTGCTGCAGAAAGCCCCTTCACACCACAGCCCTACGAACCAATGGCAGCATCTTTCTCTCTTCCTTTTTCCATAGTCCCGAAACCCAGAGCCTAACGGTTCTCTCACTGAGTAGAAAGGGCTCTCAGCATGGTCAGATTAGCTGTCCTGGTCACCAGCACTCCCAAGAGACTGCAGAATGCTTTCTTACAGGCACTGTAAAATCTACTACAGGGTGCGCTTAACACTGGGCAAGTGACTTTACTGCAAACAGCCTAAGCGGGCAGCTCATGGGGTGTGGTCACAAGTGACCCCAGAGTTTACAAGCAAACACACCAGGGTGTGGGTACTGTCCTTACCATTTCTGTCATTTCTATCAGATGAGGATCCTGAGGATATTGGTTTCTCATTCTACATGGCAAAGGCCCAACTTCGGGAAGACAATTCGTTGTGGTAATTGATGACAACTGATTGTTTTGACAGCAGCTGGGAAATACATGCCTTGCTTTGTCTGTTAACTCACAAATGGATAACGGTGACCTCGAAGGTTTTTCCTCTGAGGAAAAACAAAGAAAACAGAAACAAGCAACCACCACCACCACCACCACCACCACCACCACCACAACAACAACAACAACAACAGCAACAACAACAAAATTGCTGGCTTATATTTCCTCTTTAAGAATACAACAGGGAAGACCTGGGGCCCTAGGCAGAGAATTGGACATCCTCTCTTCCCTCCATTCTGTTAGGACCTTTGAGTGAGGGGTGGGAGATGGGGGTCAGGGGTGGGAGGTGATCCTCAGAAAGGGAGAAGGGTGAACCTGTGGTGTCCCATTTGTTCTCTCTACAAATCTGCAAGTTAAATACAGCATTTTCCACATGTTCCTAATGAGAAAATTAAACCTCAGAGGGAGGGGTGCTGGGCCTTGTCTGGAAGCTCTCATTAACTGGGCTAGAGTGTGAGCGCAAATGTTCTAGTCCTTATTACCCAGCCTATCTGTGACTTCTGACGTGGCTCTGCACTCTTCCTAGGATATCCTAATGAGCACATGACCTCAGAGGTACTCAGTTAATCACTAGACTGTCACAACTCACACCATAGTGAGAATAGCTAATAGCAGACTTATTTTCTCCAGATTCTGGAAGCAGGAAATCCCAGATTAAAGACTGGGCAAGGTTGGCTTCTGAGGCCCTCGCCCCTGGTCTGTAAATGACTCTTCCTTCATCCTTTGTGGTCACATGCTCTTGCTGTGTCTGTGGCATCCACTAGTAGTCAAGGATGATCTTGAACTTGTAATCCCCCTGCCTCCACCACCAGAGTATCAGGATTACAGGCATGCACCACCACACCCTGTTTATGCTGAGGATCAAAACCAGGGCTTTGTGCATGTTAGACAAACACTCAAACAACTGAGATACACCCCAGCCACATGCTTGTCTGAAAAGGACACTACTCACGTTAAATTAGGAGCCTCGCTAGGACCTCACCCAGTGCTAATTCAAGGGCCTCTTCAAACGCCCTTGTCCAAATACAGTCACACTCAGAGGTTCAGGGTTTTGAGTCTATAACCATGCAATTTGATGAAGAGAGACACAGTTCGTTACCTAATAGTCACCATGTCCTGCCATTTTTGGTTTTCTCCTAACAAATCAATATTGTATCTTTAGATCTAGCAACAGAATTATAAATACTATTAAAAAACATGGTAGACACCCAAGTGGGAGAGAAAGGACCTTCAGGTAAAAAATGACGATCAGGTATCACTTGTTAACAGGCATGTTCAGAAAGTATCTGCTGTGCACAAACACACAAACTATTCCTGTGCCCTAGGGGTGTGTGTGTGTGTGTGTGTGTGTGTGTGTGTGTGTGTGTGATTCCTCTTCTGCATGTACACAGCAGCAGTTCTCAGCCTGTGGGTCATGACCCCTCTGGGGGGGGTCACATACCAGATATTCTACATATCTAGATATTCGACATATCAGATATTTATATTAAAAATTGCAAGAGTTGCCAAATTACAGTCATAAGGTAGCAACAAAATAATTTTATAGTTGGGGTCACTGCAACATGAGGTTATTAAAGGGTCACAGTATTGGGAAGACTGAGACGCACTGGTGGACAGTGAGGTGGGAGACTTGAGCGTGGGTGTGGACTGTGCAGAGCTGGTGTGTTCTGGGTCCCCCGTAATGATGGCCCGCGGGTTGTTAGCGGTGCGAGGGGTGAGGCTCACCTCTCTAGGGCAAAACTTGTCAAGCAAAACTTCTCAAACGGACGATAAAGCTTCGCCTGCACAGTCTCGTGGGATTGAGTTGATGTTTCAAAAACTTATGCTTTATAAAACATCCGTTTGGGGGAAGGGGTGTGCTCCACTTAGTAGAAAGTTTGCCGCGCATGCTCAAGGCCCTAGGTTCACTCCCTAGCACCGTATAAACCGGGCACGGTGGCGTTTGCCTAAAATGGCTGGAATCAGGAATTGGAGGCGGGAGAGCTAGTTCAAGGTTGTCCTCAGCCACACAGTGAGGCTGAAGCCAACATGCTTAAATGAGACCTTTTCTCCGGGGGCCTGGAGAAAGCAAAAGCCCAAACACCAAAAACGTCCAATAATGTCTTATATTTGTATTTTTACCTCAGTTTTGATTTTTTTTTAAATACAAAAGTAGGAATAAACTTTCCAACATCATCCTGATGCTTTTGGATTGACGGAGAGGTCAGCCCACGCAAGTACGAGCATCGAGCGTCTGTCTCGTCACTGTGCTGCACCGCCCGCCGCCTGTGCCCTCACAGCCTGGCGGTCCACCTGTCCACACAGCCGGCGACAAGCCCAGCAGTGCTTGGCTCTCTTTCCCCAGTCTCCATCCAGAAACCAGGAGGGAGCTTATTTCCTAAGACGGGGAAAGGCTGGCAGCAAGGAGCTGGGTGGCTCTGGGACCACCTGTCTCTAAGCACGAGCTGGCTGGCTGCTTTACCATGAAGTTCGAGCGCTGCATTCTGTCCTTGCGTGACGTTTCATTCGTATTTAATAGAACAGATGGCCAATGACAAGATACCACACTGACAGGATTCCGAGGAGGCAAACTGAGCACTGAGTGTGTGGTCCTGTGTTTGGTTCTGCCAACCAGGGTAGCTCTGTTCCCTTCCCTAGCCAACATGGCTACCCCCTGGTCAGGTCTGGGCACCCCCAGAAGGAAAAGCATCTCCCCTCTGCACACAGAGGGTCTCGGCAGTTCCCCCTCCCCAGCCTCATAGCTCTTTCACTTCGGTAACTTGTTCTTTGGACATCCCATCGTAACCTCCACCAGGCAGTGGTCACTCATGGCCCACAGAAGGTGTTCCGCAGAGAACTGCAGGCCGGGCCACTGAGAGACAGTCTGGTGGAGCAACAATTGGAATCAGTTCTTGCTTGGAATTCTAGTTCTGGTTTTTATAATTTGGGCAATCTTATATCTCAGTTCTCCCTGCCGGAAAAATAAGAATAGCCACACAGCCATGCACTGCTTCTTGGCTGGGATAGACTCAGAAATGCACCAGCATTTTTTGGCATTGTGGGTGCTTTATAGAGTATACTTACTTATCCAAATCCAGCTGGGGATTTAGGGACACAGCTCAGTGATAGAATGCTTGCCTAGCTCACAGGAGTCCCTGGTTCAATCTAGGCAGAGTGGCCTAGTACACACCTTCCACAGTACACGGTGTGTCGTTGACCAAAATGACCGTTATGCAGCGTATTACGTTCTATCACGAGAGAATTGTAGGAGGCTCACAGACAACAGCAGCTAACTGGTGCTTTCTGGGGATCACTCCATAATACAAAGTTTTTTATTTCTCTTGTCACCCGAACCAACACCCCAGAGCTCTCAGTGCCCTGACCCTTCACCCTGACCATAAAGACTTTCATGAGCCTCATAGCCCACCCTGGAGTTTTAATTCAGGCTGAGGACCATTCTTTGTGGCTCCCTGAAGCTGGGCCACAAGGGATTTCATTTGTTCTGTAAACTAGAAGAAACAGAAAGCGCCACGTTTTTTTTTTTTTTTTAAAGAAAAGGAAGATATAAAAAAGCATTTGTAGTTTGGAGATTCCAGGATGTTGCAGAGCCAGGATTAGAGACTCCATCAGGAACAAAGCCTCAGATCAGAGCGGAGCTGGGTCACGGAAGACGCTTGCAGCCATCTCTCCTGGGCACCCACCCAGCCACTGGCAAATGTGCTCAGTCAGCGCTGGACACGCGGTGCTTGCCAGGGGACTGGAGTCCCGGTTGCCCTGGAAATTAAACTGAACACCACGGGCTGTCCTGCCTGTCTGCCCAGTGTCTGTTTTCGCTCCACTTCAGAGTTTAAGAGAGGGACATCTAGTAGGTGCAGTCCAGGCTCCTTCACCCACAACCCAGCTGAAAAGAAGCCGGAGGGAACCCAGGTCTGACTCCCAAAGAGAAAGGCTCAGTCAGTGGACATTCGTCTCTCCGGAATTGCATGGCTCTGACTTCTCCAGTCCCTTCTCACCCTGCCCTTTCAGCCTTGTGACTGAGCCCTGTGACAAACTGCTTCCCACATGTCAGTGCTTCCTACGAGGCTCCCGCCTTACTCCCTGCCCCGTTGATCTCAAACATCTCCATTCTCTTAATATGTCTTCATCCATTTATTTACGTGACGCCTCTGCCTCCAACATCTCTACAATATACGGAGCTCCAGTTAACCCATCCCTCCACTCATGTCTTCTTTTCTAAAGGTCAGTTTTATCTCAGAATAAGTCCGATCCTGCGCAGAGTGAGAGTAACTTCACATTTATACTCCCAAGAACTCTTTCTCCTCTGGGACTACCTATGTCAGTGTATGAAGCACCCAGCCTCAGTGGATGTTCCGCTCCTCAACCTTCAGGTATTAGCCTCAGGCTAATAAAAAGCAGTGAACTACGGAAGTCCTGAGGCTTTCGGTCCAACATTGTCAGAGTTATTATCTGACCATAAACCTTCCCAGTGCTCTGCCATTGTTTCCACACCTTTTTACCACCACCACACCCCCCCCCCCAAATGCAGTGACAAAACACCTAGAAACAATCTCCTCAGACGATTCAGCATAGTTCTTCTCCCTATCTGACCTGCTTCCCTAAAGAAAATCATCACCAAGTGACTGCATCTCCCGGGATCATGGGGAAGAGGAACAGTAACAATGGAGGGAGGTCTAAGAGTGAGGCTATCCCCTACTCACAGTGAGCAGCAGACTCGCTGCCAGCTGTGGGCTTGAGACACAGAGAATTTCAAGCCCTACCTAAGACCCAGAAAAGCACACTTTGAGTTGATCTCTATTTACAGCGGCGGTATAACCGTAACCATGCGGACCACATCCGCACCTGCACCTGCACATTCTAGTTCTCCATGTGCACACTGAAGGAGTTCAGCCTGGGCCAGAATTCCCTCCACTGGCTTTTGTTTCTCCCTATAGAGTTTTGCTGAGCTCAGCATTCTTCTTCTGGGTGGGCCGATACTCTTTAGAATTCTACAACTTCAAGGCAACCTTAGCAATTTGTGGTTTGGCCACAAAGAAGCGGGGTTGACTTCTATGATCTTCTCTAAAACATCCTGTGGGGATCTTCTGCCCCCTGCCCCCAGCATCAGGCCTAGAACCATCAACACAATCATTGGCTCCTTGCTGTGCTTCCCACCCCTCACCCCCTCCCGGAGGGACCATTTTAACTAGCCACAGACCAGGTAGCAGTTAGAAATCCAGTCCTGCACAGTACAAAAGGAACTCCAAAGGACACTTAATTAGTGTTCTGAAAAAACAAGTCTCTCAACCACCAGCATGTGTGTTCATCAAATGTGGATGTTAATATAAACTGTAATAGGAATGTAAGTTTGGTGTCAGGATCTGAGCCAGGCCGCCGCCCTGATACCCACCTTGTTACAAAAGGTCTTAGTTCCCACAGTGCCCTGCTTTGCAGAGCTGGATTTCAAAGGATTTATAAGCAGACAGACATCAGTCGAGATCTTGGCATTGCCTCTCAGCCCTTCGGTGTCCCTGCCATCTCATTTCCCCTCTCTTCTGTGGGCTCCTTCTTGGATGGTGGGGTTACAAAGGCCAGCCACGTGGAACCTTTGGAAGGAAGACTCCTTAAGTCAGGTGTGAGGAGCATCAAGCCAGTACCTCCCTGAAGACAAGATTTCCAGTGACTCAGAACCTTAAAGTCCCACTCCAGAAGCCACTTGCATAGTGACAGCTCGGGGCATACCCTGCTAGCCTAAGGTATCCACCCTTTAGGGTGTAGAAATAACCGTTTGCATCTTCTCTCACTCCAGCCATAGTGGGCACCATCCCTCCACTCCAGAGTTACTGTAGGCCACAGGGCCCGCAGGCTGCCTGGGAGTGAAGTAAACCTTCCTCTACCTCCTTGGTAGCTTGCTAAGGATTCTTTCTCTTCACCTGTGCCAGGTGTGGCAGAGAAGAGCGACCAGAAAGAAGTGAAGGGGCAGAATAGGTGACTCCTTTCTCCACAGACCAAACCATCTTCAGGAGAAAAGGAAATAAAAGAGGAAGGATGAAGGGAGAGGGGGAAGGAAGGAAGGAAGGAAGGAAGGAAGGAAGGAAGGAAGGAAGGAAGGAAGGAAGGCAAAAACATGTTTGTGCATAAGCCGTGGGGGCAACATAGATCAACCTCTTCTTATTAACATGAAATTTCTAGGAAGGCAATTCTGCTAACCGACTTTCATGAGGATACTGACTCAGAATTTGGGAAGAAACAAAAAGAACAATTACATATGACTTATCCATCCCTTTAGAAGAGAAGAGATGGCAACTAGCCAGATCACCAGGTGCTGAGAGGGCTGACTGAACACCATTACACAAAGTGCCACCCTCACTGTTGATCACCACAGACCTTCTCTGGTGAATTCACTCTCAGCACCAAGAGAACATTATTGTTGATCATCCAGGCCAGAAGTGTTTCCTGGATAGGAAAACCCATGCTGTGGCCTGACGACCTTCATACTCAATATACTTCATGGTAAGGAACGGCACATCCAAATGTTTAAATGCACCAACTCATAAAAGCATACAATAAGATCTTGCCTGAAATATGTTCTATAAATAACTGCATTTTTATAGTAAAAAAAAAAGTAAAAATTGGCAGCTGTCCTCAGTTTTTTAAAGTATTTGAAGGTGTGTTATAAAGCATGACTATCCAAAGAAAACAGCTGCCATTCCAGCTCAGATCAGCTGTGCCTGCTTCAAAGACCCTGATGAGCAGGACTGCTAACTACTGATGTTCCTTCTAAGAAAGAGTGAGTAGAGAGGGACATTGGACTCTCCTCCAAGATTCTAGGTTCCCCCTGCCCGTACCTGTTGCCTTCATGTGCAGTTTTGTCCTAATGGCATGGCCTCTCTCATGAATGCTAGAATTATATACTTGGGGAAGGTACTGAGGAGAACTCCTTCTGTGCAACTGTCAAGCTCTCATCCATGTGGAGAGAAGACTTCCCAGTGTGGCAACCTTGGGACATCCATGTCCTGTAATCAACTTCTCACCCATGCTCTGTGATTAACCCCAGGGAACTTATTGATTCCCCCAGGGTGTACTTTGATGGAGTCGTACTTTGGCTTATCACTGTGACCTTCTGTGGAGAGGATATGTGTTGTTTAGTGGTCCCAGTAAAATAATTCTCAAAATAAGGTGTGACTTCTATGTTCAGAACTGAGAAGTGGCTGTCACAGGATTCTATATGAGACCCGGATGTGCTCATATCCATGCAGGCACCTACTTAGAGCCACATCTCTGAAAACTTCCCATGGTGACCCATGGGTCAGGCTAATGTCCCTAGAAACTTTAGGGAGAGTCATAGGCCCCACACCAATGTATGAAACCAGAATCTGCATTCTAAAAAGATGACCTGCCAGAGATCAATATGGTCATTATCTGCCAAGAAGAGCTGTTCTAGAATCCTAGAAAACAAAGGGGCTTTTACTGCACCAGGTTTGAGGTAGACAAGGCAGACAGATTCATTCTATCACATCCATGGGAGTACATAGAAAGAATTAATACTGATCTGTAACATTGTGCACAAGGGGAAAAAGGAAGTGCCTTTGTTCTGTGTTGTATAGTAATTTACTTTGAAATAAAATGTTCCCCCTTGAAGGAAAACTTCCTTAAGATTCAGAGTATACTAAAGGTAGGTGAAAAATTCCTTCCATTCTGCAGAGAAATGCCTTACATTCTAAAGGAGGCTCCTTAAGATTCAAGAAATAAGCAACTCAGAAGCCTCAGGAAATCCCTGAAACTGACTAGATGCACTAGTCCCCTTCACCCCGCCCTAGCTTATATAAGCAGTAAGGACTATTGAGAGGCACTCTCAGATCAGCTGAGTTACCTGAAAGAAGCTGAGAGACCAGCCAAGCTGCCTTGAAGAGGTTTAGACCAGCTAATCCTCCTAGAGGAGAGATTCTCTGTCCTGCCAAGCTTCCTGCAAGTCATGCAGCGCTTTCATGAGCTTGCACTCATGCCAGGACGGGCTTTTGGTGATGCAGCAGTCTTTGAATAATTCTTGCTCCTGAAAGTAACCCCCATCCCCCACTCTGTATCTAACCCTATTAAACTCATTGACTTACCGAAATGGACTTTGGTGTTATCCTTACTTTGGCCCATCATTAGTTCCCTATCTGGAGTGAGGAGATGATTGTTCATATCTCCTCAGGAATAGTGTCACACAGGGTAATAGACTCCTGAACCAATGCTACTTACATAAGTTGATAGACACAACCCAGAGGTGAGCTTCAGCCGGGAACAAAGCGTTCTCCTGGAGAGTTCTCATAAAGCCATGTGACCTCTGCAGGGAGCCCACTGTTGTGTTTCAGGGCTCACAATGCCTGTGGAGTGGTAAGTTCATCTTCGTCCCTTTCTCTTTCTTTTTGGCCATTCTCATTAACCTTCACCCAGCAGCAGCATCGCAGGAGAGAGCTCAAGAGTGCAATGATAACAGATTATGCAATGTCCATAAAAAGTAGACAGAAAGACCAGAAGAGATGGAGCGGAATTTCACAAGATGCCCAGCAATCACAACTAGCATGACCCGTGGAATCGCTGGCTTGTGGCAGGGATGGGGAAACGCGAAGAGGGGTGAACAATGAAATGTTGGTCTCAGGTTCTGGGCTCCTAAGGTTTTCTGAGTTTCTCAATACTTCTGACAATCTATAATTATCATTATGTTTAATGGACTAGTTTAAGACGGATAGAAACGTTTCCATAGTAGAACACTTTTTTATCATATTTCTTTTATTTTAATGCATCCAGAGCCTTTGTGTGATGAGTATGAGGTGAAACACATATTTATAGTGTGAAAGGGAACCAGCTATGTGGTCAGCAGTCTTCCTTGAACTATATGTGCTTGCCCCCATTTTCCCTGCCTCTCTGAGAACAGCCAGAAAATCATACTGTTCAACCATATGCACATCTTTCTACCTTCAAATCCTCCTATGGAGAGGGAAGTTAAATAATGCAAAAGGCTGTAGCTAAGACTGAAAACAAACAAACACCAAAAAGGGAAAAAAAAGGAACACAAAGAAACAGAGAGAGAGGGGGGAGGGAGGGAGGGAGGAAGGGAGGAAGGAAGGAAGGAAGGAAGGAAGGAAGGAAGGAAGGAAGGAAGGAAGGAAGGAAACTTCTTTAGAAGGCCTGTAATACCTTCTTCCTTTCTACAGTGTTCATTGCCATGTGTTGAAAGATGTTAACAAGCAAGATGGCCAGTCAGAAACACCATTTGTGTCTACTTTATTGTCCATATTTCCAGACATATCTTCCAGTCCAAAGTCCTCTCTCAAAGTTCCCAGAAGAAAAACCTGCTCCTTCTCCAATGGCCCTCACACCCCCACCCCGCCCCAGGGAAGAAAGAGCAGGCTGGCAGGGCGGCAGACCTGAGAGACTCCTAACTCACGAGGAGATGCTGAGGAGATGCTGAGGAGAGCTGAGGCAGGCTGAACCAGGGACAGCAGTGTGTGACGTTTGTACGGCCCTGCCCCTCATTTACAAACCTCCTTATCGTGCATCATCTCAAGTTTCTGAAGAGGTATGAATTGTGTTTAATGAACGCTTGAGTGATGGAAGTGGACAGAGAGTTATTTCGAGGCCGTTCACAGATCCTCGGTCCCTCTTATCAAGCTTTCAGAGCTATTCGGAAAGGTTAGGGGGTGGTAGGAGGCAATTACCGCTTTCTCTAGCAGCTGCCAGAGACTACTGCCGTCAGAGTAATTATCACCAAATAATTGTCCCCTTTCTTCCCTGCTGACAGGGCAGAATGGGAGCAGGGGCTGAACTGAAATAGATTTTGTGCTTGCTGAATGCTAGTTAGATGGCTCAGGTCAGTGAGCATCTAGACAAGCTTTCGGCATCCTGCCTGTTGACCTTTGAGAGAAACTAAAATTCACGTGCTACAAGAGACAAAGTCGTCCAATGTCACCTGTCTAAGGTTACACCGATCTCTTAGGTTGAGCAACTGTGGTTGAAATAAGCGCTCATTTTAGTCTATTGTAAATGGTCGTCTTCTGAGGATGATTCCAGAAGATGAGACCCAAAGGAATGTTTTTCCTGGGTCTTGAATTGGAGATGAGTACTAGACCTATCTCTGTAGTGGTGGTTACGAGAAGATAGTGCTCCCATCCCCTCTCTCCCACCCCTCCCTCCTCCTTGGCTTTCTGAAACTCATTAAAAGGGTTTTAAATCTGATTGGCTTGTCTCTGGAGTAGTCACAAAGTCCACACTCTCCAGGGGACTTCTCAAAGTTGTCATGAGACTGATAGGCTCTAAACAAGGAAACAGCCTTTCAAATTCAGTGCTGTCATCTTTCAGGCTACTGTGCACCCAGAAATGGCCCAGAACTCTTGTGAAATGTATCCTAACAGATATGTAAGTGTAATTCTACATAGGATGGAGGTGAGACCAATATAGGATGAATTGTCCTAGGGATCTTTAAAGTCTGGTAGTATGGAAATAAGATGAGTTTCTCCTTGTTTTTTTTTCCTGTGAGGGAGATTTTAGACATATGTGTGCACATGCGTGTACAAATACACATGTGCCAGTACACGTGCATTTTGTACACATGTGTGGAGGTAAAAGACATCCTTGAGTACTGTTTGTCACTTTTTTTAAAAGACAAGATCTATCACTGGTCTGGAGCTCACAAGAAGGCTAGGCTGGTTGGTCAGGGAGCCCAGAGATTTGCCTACCTCTGCTTCTCCTGCACTGAATTTAAACTGCTTCCCACCACACCTGGCCCTTTTTATAAACACGGGTTCTGGGGGTCAAACTCAGGTCCTCATGGCAGCACTCCATGAGATGAGCCATCTTCACAGACAAGGGTTTGCATTTCCCTCAACAATCCTGCATCACTGTCTAATGTGTGACTGCGATCATACTAGCAGCTTTGGGAGCAAGGAAGAAGGGGCCTTGAGGTACCCAACATAAGCTCTGCCCACAGAGGGGTTCGCAGTCTTCTGAAAGATCTGGGATGATACTAAGACTTCTGAATTAGGAGAGTCATGAGAGTTTGGGACTTGCCTCCACTTCAGTCCTATATAAATTAGGGATAAGGATATCTATTCCACAGGACTGCTCTAGCAATTAAGTTGAAATTGAACATGCAAGATATCTTTCCAGATTGCAAATCATTATGCAAATATGAATATTATGATAATTGTGGTTTCCAGGGATAGCCACTAGATTCCTAACAGCAATACCACCTGAGACATAAACAGTAACCCCACCCAGAAACTCACATCTCCTAAATCCTCTAAAATTTAGCACAGAAAAAAAAAAAGCAGGCTGGCTTTCTTCACAGGGCAGGGTGTATTCTAAGCCTGTGTGTGGGCCTGGTACCCAGAACACAGGGTTGACAAATGAGACTCCCCAGGGATTCCATCATCCCATCAGGAAAAAAAAAAAAAAAAAACTAAAATGGCTGCCATCACTGCTGGTGGGAAAACTGGATTTAGATTATACTTGGATTTTGGTTTGGTTTGGTTGGGTTGGGTTGGGTTGAATTTTTTGAGGGATGATTGGGAGGTGTTGAGACAGGATCTTCATATATAACCCAGGCTGTCCTCTCATGCCTGGAATAAACTCATGATCTGTCCATCTCTGCCTCTTGAGTTCTGGAACTATAGACATGCACCGGCACAGCAGGGTCCAACTTCCCATGTTGGTGGCTACAATTACTCAGTGTGTCTCCTTATGTAATATCAGTAGATAAATCCTACAGTGATTTACCATAGACCCCAATCATAAGAAGTTTCCCTCGTCCCTCCTCTCTGAACATACAATTTCTTTTTAAATTTTTAAGAAGAGAGAGAGAGAGAGAGAGAGAGAGAGAGAGAGAGAGAGAGAGAGGATGCCATGGCATATGTATGGAAGTCAGCTTGCTTGATGGAGTCAATTCTCTCTATCATGTGGGTGCTGGGAATCAAACTCAGGTAATATTAAGCTTGGTGGAAGGCACCTCCACCCACTGAGCCATCTCACCACCATGCGTGACATGACTACAGAATTCTGAATTTGCATTCAACTCTCAAGCCAAATTCAAGGCTGAGGGTGTACCAAAACTCCGTGTTGTCAGTTACCTGCAAAGGAAGGAAATGGGTTTGCTGGGGTTCTGGTCTGTGTCTCAGCTGAACAAGAAGCTCCCATGTGGACCCTCTCCACAGGTGTGCACACACATGCCTTTACTAAGAATTTAATATAAAGCTGCTAAAAGCAGGTAAGTCATAAATCCCTAGGGCTTTAGACCAAGCCTGACACTGCATTCCTTATGGGCTACGTTGGCTCAGCTCCATTCCCGCCCCTGGCTCTCCTCTAGGATGTACCCGTTGTAGCCAAGTTCTCTCAGTGCAGATCATAACCACCTTCCCTTCTGAAGATCTTGGTGGCCGTGACCTGGATATTCTTCCATCTTACAGAACCCCTCCCACAAACTCATCTGGATTGTCTGAGGCATTGGTGGCTATGGCCATCATGGTCCCTCACGTGCTGCTGAAGGTTTGCCCTTTGCCATAGTTGCTTTAGGCTTTTCAAGGAACCATCCTCAGTGCCCAGTTGTCGGCAGAGCTTTGCTCTGTCACAGGCTTAGCCACAGAATGCTCTTCCCTTCTCCTCCATCTCTCCAGCTCGCTTCCTTTGAGGAGTACAATCAGAAGCCCTGTTCTTACTGATAGTCTTAACTCACACCAATGGCCAGGAATGCCCTCACGCAAACAGGCCGGAGTTTCTCAGTCTATAGTTGAACAGGGTTGTCCTCTGTGAATGGCCTTCCACAATTTAACATCACAGGCATCTAGTACTTACCATACATTATAGAGCAGACTAGAATCAGGCAAATATAAAGGCACGAAAGGCAAAGTCCTTTATTATTCAGAACATGTATGTGCTTGCCCATGTGTGTACATATATTTCCACATATATGTATACATATTTCCACATATATGTATACATATTTCCACATATATGTATATATATACATATGTGTGTATATGTGTGTGTGTGTGTGTGTGTGTGGAAAACAGAGATCAACATTTCAACCATAGATGTCTTCTTCCATCTCCTTCAACCTTATCTATTATGTCAGAGCCACTCATTGAATCTGGACCTCATACTTTTGGCTAGTCTGACTGGCCACCCAACCCCAGGGATCGTCCTCTACCTACACCCCCAGTGCACTGCTGTACACATACGTTTTCCATGGGTGCAAGATCAAACTCAGGTACCAGGCTTACAAAGGGTTCTGTCAACTGAGCCATGTTCTCAAGTGTCACATGTCTTTGATATAATACAGGAAACATGTAGAAAGAAAAACCTGTGTAAAGACAGGGAAACTATGTAAATCACCATGGCTTCCATCAGCTGTGAGAGCTAGAGGAGATGAGAAGGATTCTGACCAGAGGTGACAGACTATCTGTGTGCTTTTCTAGTGCCAAAATATTCCCAACATACACTAAATCGACAAATATCCACTTTCCAGCAAAAGCAAGGAAATAACTATTGCTTCATAGGGCCCTAAAGCTAGAAACAGGCAAGAAAATGGCGACCATCTTTATCTCAGTCCACAAAAGGAAATGAACAACATTTTCACCATTGCTCATTAGAGACACCCTTATAACCGTGTCACAGGAGCAAAATATTTCTTCTACTGCTTTTTTGATCAGGGTTTTGTAGCCTGTTCCCATGTAGAGAAACTGACGACTGATGTGTGAGTTCCCCTAACTCCCCTAAGGAGCACGGCCTTTCCCGCTGCCCCACAAGACAGCTACTCTTCGAGGCTTTGCCTCAGTAGTGGGATGAGGACAGTGAGAGCTCAGCAGTTTTCTAAATCCAGGTGTGGAAAGTGGATGACTCCAGCAGGAAAGACAAGGGCTGCGGTGCAGGGGGTGAGGGCGGAAGACAGACAGACGGGTGACTCAGCCCACATTCATAGAAAGCCAGGGTAGTGTTGGGAGACTCTGGCTTTCATCGTGTGGCATTTGGAGGCTTAATTCCCAGCTTCTAATTAAATGTATAAACTATAATCACAAAGATATTTCACAATTCGTTTCTTAGATCTGGAAGAAGTTCTGTGAACCAACTTGAGATGTGGGGAAGGAAGAAAAGAGGCGTGGACAAAGGGGCAGGGGGAAGGGTGAGCCGTGTGGGCGACAGAAGGCTGCCCTTCTGTCACATCATGGCTCCCCAACTCATGGCTGGGACTCTACTCCTACACCCCATTCCGGTGAATGGTAGATGGAGAAGCGAAAGAAGGAGAGGGAAGGATTTTGTTCTTCCCATCAAGACCTTGTTTCCCTGACTCTTTCAATGGTTGAGACCCACCCCAGACCAGAAGCAACAACTCCAGGTCACTCGAGTTCATCTACTAGCATGCTCTGGCCTGCCATCTTCTCTAAAAGGAGAGGTTAAGGAGCATTGTTGAGGGGCAGGGCTGTGTGGATCTGTACTGTAGTGACAGGCTAGAACCCCCCACTTCTGCCATTGTTCCCACAGCCAAGAACACTGGGAGGGGATACTCTGGGGTCCTCTCCTATCTCCTACAAAGCAATTCTGGAGTACTGGTTGCTCCCCCCGCCCCCGCCATCAACACAACCCCTCTACTCAAAGGAGATGTTTCTATATAACCAGTCAGTCTAATGACTATGAGTATAGTGAGGCTCTGGGGAAAACTGAATTCTCTCTGGAAGAGAAAAACATACCAAAGTCCAGCTCAAGGAGAAATGTGAGGTCTTGACAGTACAGCCAAGGCTGCAGTGTAACCACCCACCTGGTGCATCTTGACAACCCCACAGTTCAATTCCTAATACAGACAGGTCCTAGGACACTGGAGTTTGTCTTTCCTCCACAAAGAGAAACTCTCTGATCACTGACATTTGAAAACCAGGTGTGGTCTATCTTCTTTTCTGTGCCCTCCAAACATTATGGGGAAAGAAGTCAATAACATGTGTGATGTACGGGGGTGGGGGTGGGGAGGTAGTGGAGAGCACACGAGCTGCTTATGGGCCATTACGTCAGAACATGACAACCCTGAAAAGGTTAAGAATCGGCCTCCTCCACCTGGCAGATCAGCTCATGGTCAAGTCTGAGGACTTTGCCACAAACCACACAAATGGAAGAGGCCTGGGAGAATGCCTACTGGCCCGAGCCCCTCCCATTCCAGTGCACTGGCCTGTCCCATCTTGGAACACACTCTGATAAAGGCTGGGACTTTGTGAGAGGTAGTAGTGAGGCTGGTCTGTCAGATTTCCCTAAATCTGTTCTGAACACTGAGGTAGGGTTTGGAAAAAGGGGCTCAGTTTACCCATTTTAAAACAAGAAAGAAGTATTACTACCTACCTCATAAGGCTGTCAAGAGTTGAGCAGGAGGCATTGTTTGTAAACCACACAGTTCATTCGGTTCCTGCCCATAGTCACACTTGGTGATGTTGATTATTATTTTTAGTTTCTACACTGAAAAAAAAATCTGTGTGTGTGTGTGTGTGTCCAGGAGTTGTTGACCAGCACAAAACAACCCTCATCTGTATTTTTATGTACATTTTGTTTCATTCTGCTTTGTGTTGGCATTTTTGTCTTATTTGTTTTTTGCCTGTTTGTTTTTATTTTGTTTTTGTGGGAGGGTATTGTATGTTTCTTGGGGATTTTAGTTTTGTTTTACAATTTTGGGTTTTTTTTTTTTTGGTCTCTTTTTAAAAGAGAGAGAAAAGAAAGTTGGGTAGGTAAGGAGGTGTGGAGACTCTGGGAGGAGTTGGGAGAGGGGGAAAACATGATCAAAATATATTGTCTGAAAAATATTCATTAAACACACACTCACACACACACATATACACTCATACACACACATATACACACATACACACACATACACACACAGGCACACACATACATACACATACAGGCGCACACACATACAGGCACACACACAGGCACACATACACAGGCACACACACACATATATACACACATAGGCATACACACATGTCTACACACATAGGTACACACACAAACACAGACACACACACAAAGGTGCACACACACAGAGGTACACTCACAGGCACACACACATACAGGCACACACACACACAGGCACACACACACATACATACACATACACAGGCACATGCACACACACCCAGAGGCCATCTTGCGGGAGGCGGGCCTCTCCTTCTGCCGCATAGGTGCTGGGAATAAACTCAGCTTTTCAGGCTTGGTAGCAAACTTCTTTACCCTCTAGTCAGCCTAGGTACTTAAGAGATGGCATTGTTATCTAACACACATTCCTATATACACATTCTAATTGGACCCCAGCATTTTGAGCACACTCAGTGTTCATGAAATAAATAGATCAGCTTGTGCAGGACCTTCTCATTGGTCCCTTGTGCTGAGGGACCCGCCCTCTCCAAAACCAGAAGAAGAACTACACAGTAGAGTCATCATGGCAGTTTCGGTCAATAATTGATGCTAGCTCCTTACAGAAACCTGAAATAACTGGCCCTGAGTTTCAGGGCTGTGTGGGCCAGGAACACTCGATGCAGGAAACACCTGGGGCTCTGCATTCACAGCAAGCAGATGTCGCATGACGACCAAAGTTATGCTTTAAGTTTTCATTACTGTGCCGACGAGATCTATGAAGCAAAACTGCCTCTAACCTGCAAGCCCCCCTTGCCCAAGGACAAATAGTGTTCTAGAAGGCTGGGGGCTGTTGTTCATGTAAGAGAGCAAGCCGCATGTTCTCACTGCTGTAAACAAGGTTGGTTGCCCCAGCTGCACGGGATGTACTTGGTCTCAGTGGGCAGGGGGGTAGGTGGAGCATAGGCAGGAAGTATGTCTGGCACATGCTTGCCCGGATTGGATGCAGGTGGGAAGAACACACCCTGTGGGTGTCACCTTCATAAACACCTGGCTCACACAATTTGAGAGCATTCCCTGGGAATGGGATGGGTCTGACAAGAGCCCATCATTCTGGCCAGTATTTAATAAAGCTTGCTTCAAATTTGGTTTAAACTCAAACTGTGGTAATGGTCTTCTTGTCACCCGGTTGAATTAACAATCATCGCCAAATCACAGTACAGTGTGATGGAAACCTAGCCTCTTGTCTCCGCTGAGGTGACCCAGGCTACAGCGCAAAGTCGATTTCATAACTGTCTGCAAATTCATCGACCAATGGCACTTAGCTGAGATTTCCCATCATTCTTTTGAAATGTTTCCCATCATTTCTCCCCTGTACTGTCTAGCATCCCAATGTCTTAACTGTTTCTTCCCAGAATGCTTTGCTACTGAATCACTTGCCTAGAAACCCTTCTCTCAGGGTCTGCTTCCAGAAACCTCAACCAAAACAAATTGTTAGTTTTAGCAAAATGTTCACCCTATTACTTTGTACAGTAAACAAACTGATCTCTAGGAGGAGACGGGATTGTCCTTCAGGAGGATTACAAGTTGCAGGCTTGAGTTACTAGGTGAAATGGCACCCAGCCACCCCAGAAAACACCTCCATTTTAGCTGCTACAAACCTCAGAAGGGAGAGCCAGTGTCTCCTTAGGCGTTCTACAGAGCCTGCACTCAAGGACATTCGTCATCGACATTGATTCAAATTTGTTTACCTTCTCCCCCTTCGTGGTTAAAAATCTCTGTTGACTGCCAGTTGCCTGAAGAGACTGAGTGAACGGGCCACTTGAAGGCACGCACCTTACACGCTAACTACCTCCTGAAAGTTCAGCATCAAAGTACAGGGAACGGGGAAGATAAGCCTAAAATGAAACTGTGCGGAATGCAGTACCTGTTACTTTGTATAGAACCTGCTTGAACTACAGGGCAAAGCAATAGTCAACAGAAAACTCAGTAGACCTGCTCTGTCCACACAGTTAAAGGGCAGTACCTGATTTTTAAAAAAGCCCTGGACCACCAAGCTCACCGCTCTAACACAGATGCGGATGATAGATGCTGGGGGTGGGGAGTCGGGAGGCTCCGATACTGTTTTGGTGGGTCACAGCAATTTAGATGCAAATGCTGATTCCTGCCTCCGCATTGGAGAGCCCTGACAGGCCCGCCACAGTTTCTCACTCTGCACCAGGAAGGCGGCTTTGTGGAGGGGCGGTCACAATGGCGTCTCACATTTCTATTCATCCTGGCTCACCTTCTTCCAATCATCTCCAGAGTCCACATCAGCTAACACCCAAGTTTACAGCCCCTCCTACCCCAGGCCCCACCTCCTACCCCAGGCCCCACCCCCTACCCCAGGCCCCCCCCCCCTACCCCAGGCCCCACCCCCTACCCCCCCACCTCCCCCAACCCCATCCCGAGGGCACAGGCAGCTGGAAAGGTCAGCCTAGAGAGCTGAAACCATAGGAAACCTTTTTTCATCTTTGGGGGTGGGGCAGCAGCGTCCTCTGGAGGATCCTGAGAAGCAAACCCGCTCAGGGAAGGGATTAGATAAGGGGGCCAGGCTGCCGGTTCAAGACCAACACCAGCTGATACATCTTGGGGCAAATCCTTGCACTTTGTATTCCTCCCTTTCTTAGTTCTTCGTGTTTAGGATCCTGGGGCTCTCACATCGGGAGGGTTTTAAGGCTCACTTAACTGTGCCTGGCTCACAGCAACACTCAGCAAGCACCTTCTACCATTCCGCTTAGGAGCTCTTTAAGTCATCATTAGTCATCATCGTTGTCATCATCATCATCACCACCACCATCATCATCTTCATCACGTTTGTCGCTGCCATCAACAAACCCTTAAAGTTTTCAAACAGAAAGCGCTCTGTTTTAATTGAAAATAAAAGAACAGCTTCCCTCTCCCCAGGAACCCCCAAATCTGAATAAATTTGTAAAACTTTATTTGTACCTTGATCAAAAGGCTTACTCTGTAGTAATATTAAATGACTGTTGTAATATTTGTAGTAATATTAGCCTATGCAACTCCCCTGATGTGCTCAGAAACTCAAGAGACCTGAGCTATTCATGTCTGAACATCCAACAAACAATAAATTAACAAACAATAAATGAACACAAAGCTTTTCTCCTCTTCCTGCACGTTTTAACGTGAACAGATCCAAGGATTGAGAGCTCACTGTACTTTACCTCCTATTTTTCTACCGAATTAAGGAATTTTTTAAAAGTCAGCTGATATATAAGGAAAATATTTCTTTTTCTCTCTTGCCTTCTCCAGAAGTTCGCCAGTTTAATACCCATAATTCCTCACCTTGTCTATTGCTCAAATTATTCTCCTAACACTAACTTACTCTAAAGTTGCATAAACAAAATAAACTACCTGGTCAGGACACACCACACTGTTAGAAGGTGCAAACTGCAAAGGCAGGGCCTGCTATTTGAAAAGAGAAGAGAATTCCAAGATGGTGGTGGCAGCAGTAGAGAATTTGTCCCACAGCTAGAAACCGCAAAGAGTGGGGCTCCATCTGATGACCGAGTTGGTGACATTCCTAGAAGTCCAGCCCTGCTTCTGGTCACAGAGCAGCCATCCCCATCATTGCTTTGGCCTGACAGGTTTAAAGCTGCCCCGTGCCCACAGCTCTTGCTTTAGTCCCTCCTGCTCTCTTCTTGGCATTCCTACTGAAGAAGCCTCACAGGCCTGGCGCCGCTGTCCTCCTCGTATAGTACACAAGAAAGGTCAGCTCTGTGGATAGAACAATAGTAACAGCAGCTCATATTTCTATGTAGTCCCAGTCGTGTGTGTGTGTGTGTGTGTGTGTGTGTGTGTACATACATGTACGTACACATTACATATACACACACATACATATACATACACATACATACATATACACATATATATACATACATATACATACACATTATACATACATATGGACATTACTTTATACATACACATACATATACACACATGTGTGTGCATCTTTATGGTCATATATGGTCAAATATATATATAAGGGTATATATATGGTCATATATACTCTTTTATATAAGGATAATACACACCCCTACACACATAAATATAATATATAATATCCTTTTATAAGGATGATACACACACACATTCTTCCACTGTGGGATCCAGGGATCGGACTCAGGTGGTCAGGCCTTCACGGGAAGTGTCTCTACTTGCTGAGCCATCTCTCCAGCCCACATGGCTCTGTTCTTGAGCCAAGCAAATTCCTATTATCACAAACACCTCCTTATTTGTTTGCATTTCTCACCAGAATATCCAGTCCTGGTGTAAGCGGGCCTCACCGGATCCGTGAGATGTGACTATGGCTGTCATTGTGTTTTGGTGTGCTCTGTTTTGTTTAGATTTATTTATTCCATGTATATGAGTACACTGTAGCTGCCTGCCCCAGACACACCAGAAGAGGGCATTTTGTTTTTACCGACATCTTTCTAGGTGTCTTAGTTCCTCACTCTTCAGTCTTGAAGATGGAGGGAAGACTGACGAAGTGGGGTCAGATCCTTCCTTCCTTCCTTCCTGACCACGGCTGTCCAAGGCTTTGGGACCACAGGCCAGTGAGAGGATTAACCTCTCCGAGCTCCCACTTCCTCATCTGCTGAGTGGACTAATGGATACACACCCTTGCCTTCCTCACAAGACTGAATAACCACCCCCACCCCCCCAGTGAAGTGTGATATTTGGATGCAAACCCCACAATACACGCGGGGTCTCTGGTTCTGACCACTGTGCTCACCTCTCTCCATGCCACTCTCTGACAGTATTCAATCCATGTCAGATGGATCAAAACCACTAATAATCTAGCCAGGCAAACCTTGTGAGAACAAGGACCATTTATTTCCCCTTTAAATCTGGAAGATTGCAAGGTTCCTTTGTAGCAGTAAAAGAGCAGTCCATCCTCAGCAGAAACAGTCACTTCCTCTTCCCTTTGGTTTCAGGACTGTAATATGAGTTCACAGTCACTTTACTCTCCCACTTTCCACTCTCTAATTACACAGTGTCACAAGCCAAAAGATAGACCACGATATCTTGGTGTTGCTACAACTTGCAAGTGACGCAAATTATCGTTAGCACGCTGCATCCGAAACCGAGTTAGAGCGCTTCACCCAAAATGCTCCTGGGGGGAAACAGCCCACTGTGATGACAGAGCGAAGGCAGAGGCGGAGGTTACAGAACACAACAACCTGTAGATGTTTGAAGGAAGCGAATAATTCCTACAGCAGGTCTTGGCGGAGACTAAACGAACTGCACTTATCTGTAATGAGTTTTCACAAAAATAATGCTACCAACGCAGTTCACACATGCTGAAAACTCCGGGCTAAGCTGGCTTCCAGACATAAGGCCATCAGTGCGTTCAGAGAAACAGTCGCTGCAATTATAACTAATTAACTGGCCTAAACAGTTGGGAGCCGGTTGGAGAGGTCTGAGCTGAAATGCAAATGAGGAGGGAGGGGCCTGCTGCAAAGAGATGGCGTGGCATATTTGTTTTGTTTTGTTTTGACTTCTTTCCAGACATATTTCAGTTTGCATAAGTATTTGAAGGTCGGATCAGACAGGATTTACAGCACAATGGTATCAGGAATGTCTTTATGAAAACTCTGATATGGTCTAAATTAGGTTTCAAGAAGGGGCGGGGCAGCCGTGGGAGCTGGAGTCTCTATCAGAGGCTACTCTGCACCCTGATGGGCACTTCGAACCACTCCATCACCAGCCTCAGAACCAACAAGCGAGCCCTTTAGGGCCTGGATTTCAGCTATTGATTTCAGCAGTATCAGAGGCAGCCCGGAGAGAGCTCGCCAGCCCTCCAGTTTCAGCACTGCTTCTGTGACCTTTGGTTGACCTTGGGCTCTGCTAGTGGAGGGTTAAAGTCCTCTTTTGGCATTGGAGCCTGGCTTTTTCCTTCTCCAAATGCTTTCAGAGAAATCAGAGTGAGCCCCACCCCTCGTCAGTGGGCAAGCTGCTTCCTGTAGAAGCGAGATTTAGAGAGGATCCGGCTTGCTCCTGTGAAAAAGAGCTCTTCAGCACAGAAAATTCTCTCTTTCTCAAGAGCTCTGTTTTCCCCTCAACCTCTAATTTCCCAAAGGCCTCCTTTGGCATCTTCTCCGTGAAGGTGGATAAAACAAAGCAAATGTGTAAAAGTCCAAAATCTGATTGCTTTTAAGGTGAGAGTGAAGCTAAACCAGGCAGGCACCTGACAGACGGAACCAGAAGAGCCCTCTCCTCCATAAACTCATTACTTGCAATTATTTCCCCTGGAAGGTGACGGTCGAAGGACAGGTAAGTCTGGAGGATCTGAAACCACATGAGCAGAATCTCTTTGATAATGCCCGGTTCAGGGTCCCGCACGGCTGTTTTGCGGTATGCTGTGGGATGAGCAGGAAAACCTCCACAGAGAGGTTTAATTGTTTACACTCAATGAAAGGAAAAGTCTGACTAGAAGTGCTCCGATATAATCTCACTCTGATTAAAATGGTTCTATTGTGCTATGACCCATAGCTCTGTTAGAAAGGTGAATCCAGGACTTTGCCCGGCTATGGGCACCCCTTTTTATACAAGGGAGCTATACATGCAGGCCTGGACGGACAGACACGCCTGGTGGCTCACAGCCATCCTTGCTTCAAGAAGGGTTTATTTTCCTTTAGGAACCCACAGCTGATCAGTGTTCTGCTGCCCGGGCTGTTTCATAACTTTCCGTGTAATTAAGCAGTTGGCATGACCTTCTGTAGCAAGATACTAACAGGAGTTAGCCAAGGCAGGGCTTGTACACAGGAACCCTTTGGACTTCTCAAGCATTCAAATAAATGCAAAGCCATCTTTCTAATCCAAAACTCGGTGGCACTCGGCTCCCCAACACGTGTGATCACATACACACCATTATGCACACACATACAGCAAGCAATCACGACACTGTTTCCTGTAACTCAGTAACTGCGGGGTACAATTCAAAGATGGAAGACAAGTGCCCTGTGCATCACGTCTTAGAAGCCACCAGATGAGCCTGAAGATCTGCATCGAAGTCACTCATTTTCAAAAGGCAAATCTCTACAGATTGCCAGAAACAAGCTGGTTTTGAAAGAAATACTTAAAAATGAAGCACAGATTACACAGCCACCGAGCACCGAGTAGGTTTTAGAAAATACACAAAAGACGCGTGCCTTCCTGGAAGGTGAAATCCGACTCATGTCTCCCACACAGCGTGAAAGCAAGCAGTGGCTGGGAGAGGGGACAGCCTACAGGGATGGCCATCACCAGTTCTGTTCCTTCCTGTACTCCATATGCTGTCTCTGCACTGAGGCAGGGGCATTTGATTCTCTCCTTGGATCTGAGCTGTACACTTAACTGGACAACAACTACGGCAAAAGTGTGTCTGTGACTTCTGAGCTGCCTTCTTAATGCCATCTGCCCACGTTCCCCCAGGATCCTTTGAAACTCTGCCTGGTGGAATGCTTCTGCTGGGACCTTGTCTCTGCACTGGGTGAGACCTGAAGTTCAGTGAAACCACAAGTAGCTTGCAGTGAACCGCCCGGAAGCAGCTGCAGGCCAGGGCGGAAGCCTTCACTGGGAGTGTGCACCCTCATTAATAACAGCCTGCAACTACATAAGGATTCTGAGCAGGAACTACCCATCCCAACCCAGTGAAGGCAACGCTGCAGACAAGACTGTGTAGATTGTGAGCAGGCGTGGGGCTGACAGGCACAGAGTCTTTGCTTGTTTTTCATAGATTTGTAAGAGCCACCTGTCAATAGGGACAGTAACTCTTTACTGGATGTATATTTTGTTCATGTTTAAGAATTTACATATACATACACACATATATGCATGCATACATACATATATACATATATACATACATATATAAATACAATGTGCTTTAGTTATAATCAGTTTCACCTTCCCCACCAACTCTTCCTAGATCCACTCTACAATTCCTTGACCCTTCAAACCTTGTGTCCGCTTAAAAATATGTGTGTATGTTATAATCTATATGTATATACCTATATATCTATATAGCAAATATCTATATACCTATATATCTATATATCATCTATATATCTATGTATTTATATATCTATGTATCTATGTTATCTATGTATCTATGTCTCTATATGTATCTATATATCTATATATCTCTCTCTGTCTCTGTCTATATCTATATCATCTATATCTATATATCACTGAGCTTGATTTGTATGTGCTGCACATATACTCCTGGTACAACATCATCCACCAGAGAACAGGGACCACACCCTTAAGAAAACTGACTCTTCATTTCTCAGAAGCCATGAACCTGGTGAGGTAGGGAATCCCAAGCCCCTCCCTCTCTCCATGCTATAATGCTGACTGGCTTGATCTTGCACAGGTCTTGTACAGTTTGCCTAACATTTTCACATCTTTTTTCCCTTTTTGCCAGTTTGCCTTTCCTCTGCTGTTCAGTATTTTTGTTTGTGGTGAGGTGGTCAATAGTTTGAGTTACTTGATTCTAAGGTTTCTGTTTTTCTATACTATTTCAAAGACCTACTTCGTGCCAAGTCTATACCCATTTATTCGATCGTATATGTAAGAACTTTACAAATACTCATTATTGGGCGCCTGTTTTGTGTCAGGTACACTCTTGCTAGATAGACAGTGAATACAATAGACAAGGACCAAGCTTTCAATGCGCTCATATCTATAAAACATGCTCATAGAAACATTATTCTTATTAGTGAAAATCTATATGCAGTCCTAATAGCCATCAACAGCTGGATAAAAAAGGGTTAGGGATACACATGCAATGCTGCAAACAGTGAAAATGAGTGATCGCTTTGTCTCTCATCTATCAGTCAGGCTACACACCTACCCGTGGGAAACGAGTTTGAGCCCAGACCTCCTGGTAGGAGTGAATGATGGGAAAGGTGCTGGGCTGCTACGAAGCCCACAGGGACGCGGTTATGATCTTCCACAGAAGCCAAGCACCCTGAAGGAACGCTGTTTAAGTACTGGCCTTTGTATGATCATAATTTTGCTTTATGTTGAAATCATTGCCCCATCAGGAGTTAAAGTGAGCTCAACAACAGTGGTGCTTGTTGTTTTTTAAATTTTTTTTAAATTTTCTATATTCTTTGTTTACATTCCGAATGCTTTCCCCTTTCCCGGTTCCCCCCTCCCCATCGGTCCCATAAGCCCTTTTCCCTCTGCCCATTTTCCAATCACCACCCCCTCCTATTTCTCTGTCCTGGTACTCCCCTACAATGCTGGATCAAGCCTTTCCTGGACCAGGGCCCTCGCCTTCCCTCTTCTTGGGTATCATTTGATATGCTAATTGTGTCTTGAGAATTCAGAGCTTCTGGGCTAACTAATATCCACTTATCAGTGAATGCATTCTATGTGTATTCTTTTGTGATTGGGTTACCTCACTTAGGATGATATTTTCCAGTTCCAACCATTTGCCTAAGAATTTCATGAATTCATTGTTTTTTATTGCTGAGTTGTTGTAAAGGCAACATTAGTGCGAGCTGCTGCTACTTCGTGTCTACGTGACTATGTGCATGAGTGTCTGTCTCCTGGCCATGGATCCTACTTTAAAATTCTACCTGTGTTCCCTTACAATTATTTCAGCTTTATATTTGAGCCAGGATGAATGTTGTGCTTTCACAAATACTCTTACCAAATCGTTTCTCTTGATGCATGCAGGGCTTCTGACAAGTGCCCGGAGCCCATATTTGAACTAAGATTCATTTGTTCCAGCTAATCTCACCCTCAGTTTTCTAGCAACACATGTTTACTTTTGTCAGTAGCTGCAGCAAAATATTATTGTAAGCATATTTATTATACTCTTTAGTCTAACTTTTAAAAATGTTTATTATCTTTAAATCATGCATGATAAAGTTATACTATCTCAAGAATTACAGAATGACATCCCTGCACCCCACCATGGCTCTGACCCCTGCATGACCCTGTCTGATCTGTCACTTTCCCGCCTCCAGAGGGCATCCTCTGGTGAAGTACCGCTAAGCATTCTCTTGTTTTTTAAAACACAACGCTAAGTGGTCCTTATTCTCCAGATATGGCATTTCCTTGGTCTTGTCTCTGACATTTTTCCAAGTTGAGTCGTTCAGTATGTCTTTTCTCTGCATTTCTAGTCTATGACCATACCTGTTTGATGCACCCTATGCCTTTGGCTCTATAATTTCCTTTTCTGATTCTAGATCATTCATCATGCATGTGTGTGCACACAGAGATATTCAGACATGTAGGTAGCTTGACTGATTGAGGAAATATAGAGCATTCACTCATTTTCACTGTTTTCAGTATTGTCTTTGTATCCTTATCCTTTTTTGATCCTGCTATTGATGGATATATAGATTTTCACTGATAAGAGTATTAAGTTTCTATGAACATGTTTTTAAAATGATTTTTGAATAGAAGTTTCTCTGGGATACATAGGAGAAAAATTGCTAGACCATATTGTAGGTATACATTCAGTTGATGCCTACAATTAGTCGATGCCAAATTGTTTTGCACAGTGATTGAACCATGTTATCATTCCTCAAGCCAATTTTGACCCTCTACTGTTCCATATTATTGCCAATAATTGGTATTAGCTACCTTTTAATTTTTTATTAATCTGATCTATATGTAGATGTCATTGTAGGTTTTTTGTTTTAATCTTATCAAGACTCAGATTTCAATTATTCTCATAGGTCTTGTGTCTTTTCTGTTTCCTATTCTGGAAAATGACTGTCCACAACAGTGGGCCAGTTGTATTTGTGGATTGAAATTTATGAAGGTGAGAGAAGAAATTAAATAATGGCAAACTGTTTAATGTTTTTACTATTGAGCATACCCCCCTCTTCCTCTCTCTCTCTCTCTCTCTCTCTCTCTCTCTCTCTCTCTCTCTCTCTCTCTCTCTCCCTCTCTCTCTCCATCCTTTCTTTTCTTATGGTGTTTCTTAACTTCACCAAGAGCTGCCCTGAGAGCTGTTTTTATTTACTAAATGTTCTCGGCCGTTGCTTCTGTAATTCATTAAAGGTATCTATAGTATCTTTCCTTCTTAAATGAAATAAAAACACTGTTCCCTATCAAAGAAAATAATTGACAAAGGAAAGCCCATGCAAGCATGCACAGGAGAGCAGCCGAAGTGCACTCTTAGGATCTAAATTAAACATGAGGAAACTCCAGAACCTAAGGGCCCTGTCTGTATGTCAGGGATCTAATAATCCTCCCACTGCACACCAGTGCAATAGCTTCTGCTCTGGAATGAATAATTCCAGCAGTTCTCTGTGCAGCCATCACGTCCTCTTTACAAGAGGAGAATCTAAGATACAGTGGGCGTGGGTGGAGCTACATAAAAATGTCAGGTGACCAGAGAGTCAGGCAGACAGACAAACAGACAGACAGGCTAGAGTCCTTCTGCATCTGTGTATTTTTAAAAGCCTACATGGGAGGTCAGTACAAGGACATTCCTGCCCCTTAGGGTAGGGGATGAACTAGTGCAGAGTTGTCATTTTCCAGGGAAAGTGTGTGGGCAGCCTCCTTTGTGTCTGGACAAATTAGAACCGCCTGGGATTCATTAATTAGCGTGTGGTGATGGCTCCGTTCAGTTGCCTCAGGACTAAGATCAGAGCAAGACGAGAATTTTGAAAAGTTGCTTCTGCAAGTATCATACCTAAAAGAAAAAAAAATGAACAAAATTAAATTACTTGACTTGGAAGCAAGAGTGCTGAGGACTAAATAGGTTTTATTGTCAAACAACCAGGAGAACAGCGTGTCTGCATGCTACACAAAAGAGCCAATCAGATTATTGCAGCAGGAGTTGTTTATACAAAGAAAAAAACTTCCCCATTATAAGGGCCAGTAAAAAAAAAAAAATCAACAGACCAATTACAAAATAATAATAATAACATCAATAAGAATAGGTTTCGATTGCCAGACCTTTCGGGTACCATTTCTATTTAAAGACCCCCACAAACATTGTCTTGATTAAGGTCATAATAATGCTTTGTGGTCAATGATATTACTTCAATTTTAGATTGATTTACCTCAGCAGAGAAGTGAAAACTGGTCAGTACTTATTTTTCATCCATTTTTCTCATTTTCTACCCTTGCAAGTAAATTGTAAATCAATTGACCTGAGTATGGAGAAATGTCCCTGTGTGTTAGAGCCATCAGTGAACTGCCCCCTTTTCCCCGCTGCACCCAGCACTGATCTAGAATACTCCTCTGCCCAGGACTGATATATTGTATAACCTCAACAGTGACATTTATACCACATTTTCCGGTGGAGTGTTGCAGCATTGCCCTAAACTGTCCACCCACAACAGCCTCATAAGCAACAGAAGGACAGCACTCTCCAGATATCTGCACAGCCCTTCCGTTGACTGCATCTCAATGTTCTTTCTCTTTACCTTAGTAGAAGAGGTTTATTGGCAGACTTTTCAGATTGATTGAACATATTTTATGCACAGAAATGCTTTTCAAATCATCTCTAAAATACAGAAACACGGCATTCTCTAAGACAAAGGCTCTAAATGGGACAAGCGGAACCCCTCTGTGCCTCCACTTGAATCATGAGTGCACTGATGGTACAGAGACTGTAGTAGCCCTGTCTGAGGTACAGAGCACATGAAAGGCTCCAAGTTGAAGAGGGAGCATTTAAAATAATCCTCCATTAACCAATTCTTTAGCCTAAGCGCAAAATCACATTAGAGAAATTTGAGGCCAATGATTTATTAGTGATAGCCATGGCAACGTTAAAAATCAAACAGTTCAATTTCTGATTTCAAATCCATTCCAAAGCAATAGTCTCCATGATGATTGGCCTAGTAGAAAGCACAAGTCTACTTTTAGCCAGTAATTATTTACTTCAGTCTTCATTCTTTTACATATTGAAAAGAAACCACAATGCAAAAGAAAAAACATCCAAGAGAACGAGACTCAGAGATGAACCAGAGATTGGAACATATAGAGAAAAACTGCAAAACAATTGATTAATGACTTAAAGTCAGTAGTCAGGGAAAATAGGATCTTTAAGTAGAGCAATGTATATGGTAGGGGGGAATAACAACACAGATAATGACACAGAGTGTAACGGTATTAGAAGTGCCTTCATCTAAATCATCAGTACATTCAAGAAGCCAGTTATAGAGCTGACCTGTGACCTTGAGGTAGGGGATTGACCTGTGACCTTGGAACTGGACCAGTGCATGCTACACAAACTGAAACACAAGGAAAAGAGTTGAAGAAGGAGACAGAGCACATCAGCTTGGCTTTAATGTTTATGTAGGGTCTCGGGAATATTTGAATAAATAAAAGCTGGTTATTTTCCAGAAAGAAATAGATTATGCTCAAGTGATCTCAAACAAGTCAAAGAACAAAGTAAAGCTAAAGAAAAAAAAAAACTAGAATAAGCTCCCACGTGACTAGACCAGCTATAGTCAAGTGGCTTAAAATTAAAGACAAAGAAGAAAGAATTGTATACCGATGAGCAAAGCTAAGAATGATAATAGGTTACTAATATGGAGGCTAGAAGACTGTCTTGGATATTGTTCTATGGCTATAAAGAGGCACTGTAACCAAGGCAACTCTTCTATCAGAAATTTAGTTGGAGGCTGAAATCGATGATACCCATTGGAGAGAGGAGACAAGCGTGGTGCTGGAACAGTAGCTGGAAGAGTTATCTCCTAATCCACAGGCAGCAGGCACAGAAAAGCTAGGGCAGGTATGGGCTTTTGAAACATCAAAACCTTACCCCCCAGTGACACACCTCCTTCTACAAAGCCACACCCACTCCAACAATGCCACACCTACTAATCCTCTCCAAACAGTTTCACTAGCTGGAAACTAAACACATAAACTTAGAGGTCTATGGGTCCATTCTCAGTCAAACCACCACAAAGACAGTGGAACAGTACCTTAAAACATGGAGGAAAAACATTTTCCTAGTGAAAGTATTTTTCAAAATAAGAATACTTTTGTCAGAAAAAAGTTCAATTGCCAACAGACATAAAAAAAAAAAAAAGTTAAAGGAAGTTTTAAGTTAAGAGGTATATGATACCAGATAAAATCTTAAAGCAGGAACACAGACAGAAATCAGAAAAATAGTTAAAATAAAGATTTCTCTAATTCTACATAAATTATGTATATAAGATAGAAAGCCATGTTCACAGACTGTGGTGGTGTGTACCAGACCCCCATTACTGGGAGTGGTGACTCCCTTTCCCGTCTACAGGAGCTCACAGATTCACTCTCCTGGTGAAGACATCTAGCTAATTGAAGCCAGTAAGCCACAGACTATGTAGGAGGTCTTGCTCCCAAAGGCAGCACTATAGTTTGAATACATTTCCTACCACTCTTGTCTTAAAGATGTCTTAACCAGTGTTGGGAGATGGGGACAAAGAAGAGGTGATTAGATTATGAGAGCTCTGCCCTCACAAATGGATTGATGGGGTGCTCACAGGAGTGGGCTAGTTATTCCATATGTGTGTTTGTTACCAAAGCAAGTTCTTCTCTCCTGCTCTCTTTTTTCCAACTTCCCTAGCCTTTCTACCTTCTGTCATGGTGTTATACAACTTGAAATAGTCATCGGGTGCCAATGTTAGGCTCTTGGGTTTCTCAGACTCCAGAGTCATAAGCCAGATAGTTTTGCTTGCTTGTTTGTTTGTTTTTCATTATAGATTCAGTCTGTTAATATATTCTGGTATGTCAGCACAAACATAAATAGGTGTCTTGTAGCCAACAACTGATAGTAGGCACCTAAAAGGCTTGTTGTGACATGGGATAGCTGTTTTAGGCTGGGTACCAACAGAGCGTTCCCTTTCGCTACCCCATTTCAGAATGTGGGCCACCCCATTTCAGAATGCCCTGTGGACTTAGCTCTTCTGCATCTCTGTCCTTCCTGATGCTGCTGACTTCCCTTTTAGATGAGTTTTACCAGAGGAGACTCCCTTCAGACTGTCTTTCTCAGCCTCTGTTCTGGGGAGTCTCACCCAGGGCACCCACCATTTTACCACGAAGCAGGACATTCGCCGTCCCTCTTTGTACATGTTGCTCATCAAGCTAAGCATTTCCCTCTCGCCTTTCCTGAAGAGTTTACATTAAGAACAGGGAGTTTTATTAAGTTGTTCCACATCCGCTGATTCGATCATGTGGCGTTTCTGTGGTTAACATGAAAAATTAGAATCAACTCAGAGTTCTTAAGAATAAATGCAATGGAGTCATTACTATAAAAATAATAAATTGCTAATCTGTTGACACTTTTCAAGGCTAGCAGGGAGCAGGAGTGATGTCCAGTGCACTTGATCAGCACAAAGCAAGACAAGCACATTTCCAATCCAGTGAGTTTACATGTCCATAAACGGAACATGTCCTGCCCACAGGCTAGGCTAGAATGAGAGGGCTATAGGTACCTATCAATGGTCCAGCTCCTAAATCAGCCTTGGCAAAAAAAAAAAAAAAAACAAAAAAAAACAAAAAAAACCAAAAAAGCACTAAAACTCCGTTGTTCCACTCTTGGTACAGTCTTCTTGAGGATCAAATACATACAGAGGATTGTGAAGGAAAAGAATCCAGGAAACCGATATAAGGTCTTTCACAAAACAGATTTTGACAAAGAGAAAATTAAAAGATTTTCATCACTGATCCACCACAGGAGGCCTGGTTCACCTTTCTCTGTGAACCAGATACTTTTTAGATAGTAGAGGACAGGTCTGCAAAGATAGCTTGACTGTTAAAAGCAATTATTGATGTTCCAGAATTCAATTCCCCACACCCCTATCAGATAGCTTACAACTGCCTGTACCTTCAGTTCCAGAAGATCCACAAACATGCACAGTCAATATATATATCAACACTACACACACACACACACACACACACACACACACACAAATAAATAAATATAATAAAAATAGATCTTTAAAAAAGGAGTTGAAGAAATTCTTAGAATCATTTCACCACTTAAATATTGATATTTATTAATAAAAGAAAAGTAGCCATCAACTTCCTAACTAGAAATTACAGGAACGTTCAAGCACAGAGTGATGCCACTTCATGTCATTAGGGACAGGTACTTGCCTAATGCCATATTTGATCCCTGGGACCCACGTGGTAGGAGAAAAAAGCCTCGCTCAGGTTATCTTCCAATATCCACACACGCACAGTGGTACTCATGTGCGTGTACCACATAAATAAATAAATAAATAAATGTACCAAGATATTTAAATGGCCAAGGTACTCGATATATATATAAAGACAAAAATCCCTGTTCAGTTGGCACGATTGTTGGGGGTCTGTGGTGAAATAGCCCATCACGATCAGAGCACATGGCAGGGTAAAAAATATCAACTTTATAACCAGGAAGAGAAAGGGAATAAAAAAAATCAGCTGAGGTCTCACCATTCTCTTCAGGGAGGCGCTCCAAAGACTCCCCACCAAGCCTCATCTCCTAAAATTACTACTACCCGCCCCCAGCAATGCCAACCTGGAAACCATATCTTTAACATGGACCTTTGGAGGACATTTAAGATCCAAACTACAGCAGTCATCAAGGAGCCCAGAGACACACAAACTTGGAGTCACTGTGGTCCTATTAATCCACTCTGTCTCTACTGACTTGCATTCCTGAAATGACTGGTGACGCAAGTTTTAGCCAGAAGGTTAAAAGACTTCCACATCTGTTACCCACCCCAAACGCATTAGTGCATTTTCTGCTAAGCTCCAAATTCTTCTAAGATTGTGAGTGCCTCTGGCCTTCCTTGGGTCTGCATCTCCTGGCAATGTATTAAGGATGCAAGGGACTTTGTCAATTATCAATGAATTATAGATAACTAGCCTATTAGGATGAAGGCTGCTCTTCTACCAAATGGGTTCCTGAAGAAAGTATCCACAATGTGATGGAAGATAGAAACGTTCTGCCTGAAAGAAACCCCATCGAACTCTAGAATGGTCCTTTCTCAATTTCTCGCTATTGTCCTTCATTGATTTATGAGACCTGGTGCTTAAGGAACAGCTTTTCCCTGCGGTTCTGAAACCAGCTGCCTGTAAAATAAACACTCCATCATCCCAGAGCTGCTGAGTTGCAGTTTCATTTTTTGAGGAACTCCCCGTGGCTTAGATTTTTAATCATCTAATCAAAGGACAACCCATGCCTTCTCTCAGATCAACTCTCTACCATTAGAAGGCACCGGCACTCCTGAACTTCTAGAATCTCTCTGGTCTTTCCCACCCTTCTCACCACATATCCCTGATCCGTGCGTTGGCAATACTGTTAGCATCGATTTGCAACCAGTAGCATCTGTGTCTTCCCCTGGCTCTGTGATTGCTCCGATTTAGGAGGAAACAAGCCAGGGACAATGACCGCTATCCCTTGCATTCTGGCTTCTTACATTTCGCTGGTGTCCTGAGCCTAAGCATTTTGGTTTCATAGATCTCAGAAAGCACTGGAGTTTAGAGCTTCAGGGAACCTCAGTGATGAGTCAGTCCTCTCATGCTACCAAACCCGAGTTCCAGAATATAATATTTATTAGACCTAGAGGTAGGATCAAGGTGAGTCTAATGAAAACCTCATACATCTCTGCATCCGTGAACCAAATCTGATAGTTAACCAAGCAGGGCTTCATTGTAAGATGCCTCCATCTCCTAGAAAATGGGGGAACGCTCCTCAGGTGTTCTTTTGGCATCTCAAGGCAGAAGTTGATGTCCACTTTCAACAGATATTTCTTCCCTTCCACACCCTTGCATCTTCTGACCTGCCAGACGTTAGGGCTCTGCTTAAATAGGTCTCAAACATCTTAGAAAGTAACATGTTAGGAGTTCTTCTCTTCCACTTGCCCTGTCGCACCACCACCACCCCCCACCCTCATTCCCTGTCCTCTGAGGCTAGTTCCACAAAAGGGAGAAAGAGCAGAAAGCAACTGCTCAAATCGTGACGAGTGCCAGCTGAGAATTGGTCTTCCTGCTAATCAAAAGTTATTTGTCTGAGCGCCATGTGAACAGAACTTAAAAACTTCAACTTTGGGTTATTATCCAATACCTGAAATTCTTGTCATTCCATCATTAAAGATAAGGTTTACGATGGAAACGTGGCCAGCATGAGCATTCTCTAGGGTCATTACTGCCCCTGAAGAAATAAATGACTGGACATGGGTCATTTCTTGGAGCTGCTTTTGAAAAGGATAAGAGAAGGTCAAGAACACTAAAGAGGGTGTGGGCGTTTAGAGAAAGACTCTGAGGAGAAACTGCCTCCTCACCACCACCCCTGATAAGGTGAGATGTAGCTCTTTCTTTTTTTCATTTCCTTAGACCACAAAGCCCAGTGCTATGGGTTTCAAATGGGCAAGGATGTCTTTTGGTAACACCTACTCGGACGATGAAGATGAACAGACAGTAGGTCTGTATGTATAAACATACACAGGAGAAAGAGGTTCCAAGCCTTGCTCTGTGCTACCCGTCACTGTCTCGGCCAGTCAGGCTAGTATTTATATTAATATAGGCCACTTGACTAAAGTATTCAGATTGAAAGAGGAACTGTAGTGGATTTACAGAAAGCAACACAGTTTCCTGAATACTCAGCAGAATTGCAGTATCCAGCCATCAGAAGAAAAAAAAATTAAGAGATACAATCAACATACTTGCTAAAAGATTTTCAGAGTGGTATGATTGTCTTCTCAAATGGAGAAGCTGGTAGAGTACAGAAATATAGTCCTTTTTCAATTTTCTCTTTCATGGTTTGCGTGTGTGTGTGTGTGTGTGTGTGTGTGTGTGTATGAAGGTTGTACTCTCTTTTAAACACACTGCCTGGGTTAATGTGTAATTGACAAGATTAATGACTATCTAGTAATTACCTCTATTGTTTACTGTCTGGATGGCAGCCAGACATCTTCCAGCTCTGCCCACCAGTAGGTTTGATTTATACGAAATGTGCTAAGAGGCTAATAGGGTCTGTGTGCCACGTGTGTGTTTACTAAAGATGTTGGAAAAGAAGATCCAGGGAGGCCCCGGAGACTTTGGCTCTGGTGGGACAAGCCTCCTTCATATTATAGAGAGTCTCACTTCTAAACTGCTGGGTAAGCTGTGTGAAAACCCAACCAAGTTCAACCTGGCCAAACCATGCCAGTGAGGATGATGGAGAAAGAGATAACCCTAGGACCTATGGGATGGCCAGTCGGCTGCCCCGTCCACACTGAGTACTTTATTCTTTTACTCTTCATGCTTACTGGGCTGCGCTGGGGAGCACCCAGCTATAACCTACAAGCTCTCCAGGGTATGAAAGCCCCCTCCCTGGGCTGCCTGCCCTGTCCTCTTCTTAAACCTCTTCCTACCTCTTGCCTTGTGAGACATGTGACCAAGACATTGAGTCGTAAAGCACACAGAACTTACACGGATGGGTACTGTGAGCCTGGCTGCTCCCTGACTTGCCACATCACATCCGGCCAGTGACAGTGATTGACATGGTTTTCTGTACTAAAGCAAAAAGCCCTGTAATTCTTTCTCATGTGGCTTGGCTCTGGCCTGAGTCCCGAGGGTTCGCTTGGACTACCTTGACCTTCCTCTCTTTTCCTTATTTCCTAACAAGTGGAGTTCAGATTTCTGACAACCAAGGAGATGCTCCCAGGACACATCCCGATCTGTCTTTCGTGTCTTTTCTTCCTAAACTGCTTTGCTGTACGCCTCCATGTTTTCTTCTTTCTAGGGGCTGTCTCTCAGCAGAGGTGAACATCCCCAGTTAGAAACCTGAAATCCAAAATGCTTCAAATCGGAGCCTTTAGTGTTAACAATGAGCTGCAAGTGAAAAATTCTGCATTTGGCTTCAAGTGTCTGGTTGCACTCAAAGCTCAGACACACTAAAAACATTATGCAAACTTACCGTCTACTTCTGTATTACACTTACACACACACATGCACACACAAATGAATTTTTGCTTAGGTTTGGGCCCCTTTGACCAAGGTATTCCTTGTGCATGTGTAAACGCTCTAGAATCTTCTGGGGAGGTGTATCCAAAAATCTGAGGCCCTTTTAGC
This sequence comes from Apodemus sylvaticus, assembly GCF_947179515.1. Taxonomy (NCBI): domain Eukaryota; kingdom Metazoa; phylum Chordata; class Mammalia; order Rodentia; family Muridae; genus Apodemus; species Apodemus sylvaticus. The sequence continues at coordinate 48,539,988 of NC_067487.1, forward strand.
CCCAGGCTCTTCGGATAAGGGATGTGGCGTTTGTACCACATCCTGCCCCTCTGCCGCAGACCCTTCCACCATCTCCACACAGTCTCATACACATCACACTTTTCCTTCCCAATATTCATTGTTCCTGTCAAAGAGCTATTTATATGGTCCTGAGCTTGGTGACTCTCTCCCTTGCTAGGCAGTAAACTCCCTAGAGGCAGGGGTCATATATATGGTGTTCCATGGCGTAGCTTAGATTACTAGTCAGTTAGTCACCTGTTAAGGTGCAATCAAACTCCACCTTTAGCCTTTCCAACCAGGTTAGGTTCTTACTGCCAGTCATTTGCAATAGCAGGTGGACTTTGTGCTTCCGGCCCCCACACATACAGACACTTCATCATCACTGAATCATCTCTCCTGCTACCTCAAGACTTCTTTTTTTTTTTTTTTAATTCGGTATATTTTTTATTTACATTTCAAATGATTTCCCCTTTCCTAGCCCCCCCACTCCCAAAAAGTCCCGTAAGCCCCCTTCTCTCCCCCTGTCCTCCCACCCACCCCTTCCCACTTCCCCGTTCTGGTTTTGCTGAATACTGCTTCACTGAGTCTTTCCAGAACAAGGGGCCACTCTTCCTTTCTTCTTGTACCTCATTTGATGTGTAGGTTATGTTTTGGGTATTCCAGTTTTCTAGGTTAATATCCACTTATTAGTGAGTGCATACCATGATTCATCTTTTGAGTCTGGGTTACCTTAAGATTTTTTTTAATGTATCTGAGTACATTGTCACTGTCTTCAGACACACCCGAAGAGGGCATCAGATCCCACTGCAGATGGTTGTGAGCCACCATGTGGCTGCTGGGAATTGAACTCAGGACCTCTGGAAGAACAGTCAGTGCTCTTAACTGCTGAGCCATCGCTCCAGCCCCATACATCACATCAAGTCTTCTTAACCGAGTCCCCTTCGGTGGTCCATCATGTGGTTCACAAGTCAGAGCACAAACTTTTAACAGACTGGATCTAAAAATATTGCTGACTCCATTGGTGACGAAAAAAATTAATTCTTTTTTTTTTTTAAAGCAGTCCATATATCTTTGGGTAAATGGACATGTAACAGTGGTAGACCCCTTGTCCAGCACAGCCAAAGCTCTAGGTTGGAGTCCCTAGCACTACCCCTTCCCCCACTAGAAGTGATGATAATTTAAAAAAAACAAAACAAAACAACTTTTCATTATTTCAAAGTTTCAGCCATTCTGCATACACTTCTTCAAGGGGTGTTCCCCTCCAGGTGGTGTCAAGCTTAACAGGTAGAGACTCAGTGTTTTTGTCCAGACACAGCAACAGAGGTAAGAGACTGGGAATTGCGCGGAAACAGACTCGGTAGAAACAAGCAATAGAGTTGAAAAAAATGGAGAGAGCTTGAAGAAACTTGAACGCTTGGTGGGCTTTTGCTTGTCTAGCACTGAGTCTGTCCTGTGTATGTTCTGTGGCCTGAAAGTCACTGTGCGCTTCAGATGTTTTTACTTACAGGTGAAATGGCGCCGGCAATGCCTGTCGTTCACGCTATCTGTAGGAAAGGGCCCTGCACGTGCGCGCACGCGCGGAGTCATGGAGAGAGCGGCTAAGAGAAAAGAAATGGAGAAGTTCCGAGCCGATGAGCAGAAACTTGAGGGCCAGCTTTCCAGCAAAGGGAAAGCTCAGCCCAAAGCCTGTTTGGGATAATTGGGGATTGGAAAGATAGAGGCATTGATGATCAGTACTTGGGCAAGGGTTTCGGTGGGAGGGGCAGAAAGGACAGCAAAATTCAGGATGAATTAAGTATACAGAGTGCTGGAGTCAGGTCCAGAGCTGCTGTTTCAGGTGCTGCTGAAAGGGAGAGGCCCTGGGGCACGGGGAGGGGGCTGTAGCGCCCTGAGGCCTCAGTTCTATCTAGTGCAGTGTAGTGACTGCAGCTAGGAGACAGGGAAGCAAGGTGCCGGAGAAGCTATATCAATGGACAGGAGAAGGCTTGGGGCTCCGAGGCTCCCACAGAGCCTGGAACAGGCGTCTCAGAGAAGCAGGGCGAAGTCTAAGACTCCTTTGTACAGCAGGGGCTGGACAAGGAATTCCCTTACAACCATCTAAAGGCCAAAGAGAGCCGCAGACACCAAAGCTGGAGAAAGTGCCCAAGGCAGGGAGTCTGGTTAAACAACAAGCCCATTTCTTCTTCCTGGAGAAGCAGCCAACCACTGTGTAGTGAGGTGTGGCCCCCCACGAGACAGAGTTCCAGGCAAGGTAATTGGAACAGAGCTCACTTCCAGAGTAGGTGCTCCGCGGTCCACTTGAACTCAGCGGTCTTCCTCCGTGTTGTGTTCTTATGACAAGGCGCTCTGATGCCCCGGGGCAACATGGGAAGGCAGAAGTTGAAGACCCAGGAGCAACAGAACAAATGAAGCTAGGATTCAAGGTCACCTCCTGGAGCAGAGAGCCCTGTCCATTCAGACATCCGCTGTAGACTTTCTACCAGCCACAAACAAATAGCACAAGACAAACGCCCACAATTGGATAGCGGTCAAGCCATGTCCCATCAGGGTATTTATTACAGCAACCATTACCATTTTAATTAGCTAAGTACAAATAAGTTGGGCGGTGAGTGAGAGCACAGAGAGATTTGGAGGGGAGGGAGGGAAAGCAGGCGGAAGGATGCTGAGTGATGCAAAGAGATGAATTTTCAAGCCTGTCCCACGACTAAAAATAACATACCTCAGGACATGAACAGCCCATCAGCATTCCTGTTTAGTGTCTACCACCTATTCTGTGACCTTGGCCAAGACGTTTAATCTTGCCGTGGAATCCATGTAGAGCCACAAAGGAAAAACAATGATCAAAAATTCTCAGTCTTTCTTCACTGTTGACAAAGAATTTTTATGTAATGTCTTCCAGTGGCGCTCTCCTCCTCTCCTCCCTACCTCACCATAAAACAAAACATTAAAACACAGATTAAAAACACAAGAAACGCACGCAAACACCACAACATCAGAAAGCATTATGTACAAGCAAAAAAGCCAACAACAACAACAACAAAAAAGACCCATGAAAACAATATGACACAGAGAGTCCACAAAAAAAAAATAAACATACACTGAGCATGTTTTGTGTTGGCCATCTATTACTTGGGTGTGCTTAACACACCCAGTAAGACTCAGTTGGAGGTAAAAGGCTATCAGTTTTAGGCAGCTTCCTGGTTAGGGGTATGGCCTTAAGTCCACTTCCGTCTCCCAGTGCTGGGACCCTGACTCACTCAGAGCCACGCAGGCCCTGTGCGTGCGCCAGTCTCTGTGAACTCAGATGCGCAGCCATCCTGTAGTGTCTGGCAGACCTGTTTTCCTTGGTGTCCTCCATCACCTCTGGCTCTTCCAAGCTTCTGCCTCCTCTTCTGCACAGCACCCTGAGCCCTGAAGGGAGGGGTTTAATAAAGGTTAGGAATGAGTGCTCCGAAATCTCTAACTCCGCACACTGTCCTGTTGTGGATCGCTGTGTGGATTCCCATTCGTTACTGTGGACGGAATTGTCTCTGACTGTGGCTGAGCAAGGCTCTGATCTAAGCAATCACATTTTTATACAAGGGTTTTGACCCCTCCAATCTCATACCCATGTGCTTACTCCCACCCACCACCCACCCCTCTCTCTAAGCCACTGCCTGGGTCCTTGAAAAGTCTACAGTTCACAAAGAGAACATTAACCTGGAGGCACATTATAATAATCACCTTTAGGGCCATTTGGGATCTCCTGAGAGTATTAATGCATACAGAAGATACATGGTTTTCCAAGCTCCGGGTAACGTATCTGGCTTTCTCCACTTCTCTCCCTAGTAGGTAGCTCCAGAAAGAGAGGACACCTCTTTAACTCCTGTCAGTTCCCGGGTTGCTAAACTGTTCTCAGATTCTTATGTAAGTCAGAGACCAGTGAACCAAGGTAGATGTCAAAGGCTAACTTTTCAGAGACTCTGAACCCAATCAAGCAAAGACAAGGTGTAGACAAGCTTTATTACAATTACTATTATTTTTATTATTATTTAAAGCAAACGGGGCTAAACGTGATGGGTGAACTTAGCTTGTGAATCTTGGTCGTGAACCCGTGGGTACTTCTCTAGTCCTTGTAGGACAGTGTCAATGAGAGATTAAGCGAGAAAATAAACCTACAAATGAGTAGCTGTCTTATAATTAGGAAGCACTCACCTCTATATAAAATTGCATGTGGCGCTCTAATAGCTACACTTTATACTCACCCAGAGCCTTTCATCTGAGATACTCAAAGCACTTCTCACTTATACCCACACTGAGGTCTCTAAAATCCCTGTGAGCCAGGCCTAGGATGCCAACCTAGGGCATCTTGGCCACTGCTGAGAGATGGCCAGAGCCCATCTCTCTCCCCCCTGAGTAGTCATGGGTGGTATCCCTTCCGCACATCACCACCCCAACCCCAGAGAGACCAACGAAGGAACATCTGTTTGAAGCCATGAAGATAAGGGGTGAGAAGGGAACTTGACCCTCGAAGTGCAGTTGGCTGCAGATCCCGGCTCTGGTGTGCGTAAATTATCTAGCCTCCCTGAGTTCTGATGTGCTCATCTAGGGCTAAGAATGTGAGCTATCACATATGGTTAGCCGTGAAGATTAGCCTCTAGCATACAGCAGTATCCTTCCTATTGTCAACTCCATTGTCTCTTTAAGCTAAGTGATGCTGTATCTGGCTCATACTGAGTTGAGGATTTACAAGGGGAGTGTCGCCCATAGGAAGCATCCAGTAAACGTCACTGAAGCTGTCTTATTTCAGAAGATGTCTGTATTACCCAAGCTAACTTAATCTTTTCCAGAAGATCATGTCCATTATTACCTCAAGTAAAGAAAAAATTTAAGAGACGGGTATGGTGGTCAATGCCTACAAGCCTGGTACTTGGGAAGTAAAGGCAGGAAAATCAGGAGTTCAAGGTCATTCTTGGATATATAGCAAAATTCAAGGTCAGCCTGGGCTACGTGAGTGTGTCTTAAAACATAATAATAATAATAATAATAACAATAATAATAACAATAATAACAATAACAATAATCTTAAATACTATTATAATTCTCTTACAAATACAGTTGGATTGATTCTCCATCTGCCCTCACACTCTGCATTTATAACCAAAGGACTGTTTGGATAGTATCATTTTGTTAAATAACAAAGAAAGAATTAGGACTGGAGAAAAATGGTGGCTTAAGGATACTGGCTGCATTTGCAGAGGACAACAGTTAGGTTTCCAGCCCCTGTTTGGTAGCTCACAACCTTCTATAACTCCAATTCCAGGAGCTCTGGTGTCCTCTTCTGACCTCCAAGGGCACCAGATACACACTCAGTGCACGTACATGCCAGCAAACACTTACACACTAAAATGAAAACAAATAAATCGTCTTTAAAATAAAGAAATAAAACGTTATCTGTGGCTATGATTTATTGGAAAGTTTTTTGCCTGTTGAATGTGCTTGTATATGCCACAATGTATTCATTATTCTTTATAGATTTGCTTGATTGGTCTCTTTAAGAAAATTCTTCATCCCTTTCAACTATAAAATCAAAATAATATACTTAGGGAAAGTATATTTTACTAAATTCTGCCATAACTACCAAAATCCAGCCAAAATACTCATCAATCAAAACCTATAAGGTCATAAGGAATCAATCACACATGCCCCCATTTTCCCAAATTGAGAACAACTTCACATGTATGGGTTTATGTGGCAGCTACAGTAGCAGCATCACATCTACCTAGAACTTTCTGGTCTGACACCCTCGGCCACGTCAGACCATTCTAGTGATGGCAACATAAGAGCAGAAGAGTCATGGGAAGCTCCTAAGTAGGAAAAAAAAAAATAGAGGGAAAGGTTAAACAATGTCAGATGTTGGGACTGTTACTGGAAACAGAGTTTTCAAAATGACCTCTCAGACATAAGCTGTTCTTGTACATAATTCTGAAATGGTTTTAACTTTATTTTCTCCCATTGTCAGCAGGTCGGAACCCTCCAGGTCGTAGACCTGTCAGCCTGTAAGGCCACCAGACCGTGGGCTTCAGCAGGAACTGAGGGCTGAAAAAGCCAGTCATTGCCCTGGCTTCCCCACAGTTCACAGTTTGGTTGGAAGTAGGAAAATGCAAAATAAAGGAGATAACATTTTTTATCTTTTGCAAGGTGAACAAGGATTAGGACCGGAGAACCTGTTAGCAACATTTTTTTTTCTCTCTTAGAGATGTGTCCATTTCAGTGCTCCACTTAGGCAGTGCTATAGTGCCTGCTAATTGTCCTGTTAAAACTTAGAGAGGAGGTAAGTTTGGGGGATGGGACGTGAGCAGCGTGGCTTGGCGGCAAAGCCCTCGCCTAACACAGGAGAGGCAGCAAATGAGCGGGAAATGCCCGAAAGTAAGCAGCCTTACTCGAAGGGGAAGACATGGGCATCCTCAGGAACCTTCAGGTACCCGAAATACAGTGAGGGCTTGCCTTCACACACCTGGAAAACGGATTAACAGGAGCTGAAGATAGAGAAAGATACTTACAGAGTAAGCCTTTGATCCCAAATTATGTTCCTGAACATAATTGTGTTTTTTAAAGTCTTTTCCTATGGTACTCTTGTCTGGTTGGTTGTTTTGTTTTGTTTTGTTTTGTTTTGTTTTGTTTTGTTTTGTTTTAAAACAGGGTTTCTCTATAGAACCCAGGCTGTCCTGGAACCCACTCTGTAGACCAGGTTGACTTTGAACTCAGAGATCCACCTGTCTCTGCTTCCCAAGCACTGGGATAAATGGTATGCACCACCATATCTGGCTCTATGACATTCTTTAAACAGTTCTAATGAAAGCATGTGAAGGCAGGGGGATAGACTCAGGGGACACTGCAGTACTTCCAGGCTAAGTGACCTATGTAGGGCCAGCTGCCAGCTACACCCCACAGACCTGACAATGTTCTGAGGAACAGCTTCCCTTCACGGAAATTCCTGATGGAGGCAGGTGGAAACCATGGAGAAAGAATACCTTAACTAGTGAGCAAGATTCTACAGGGCCAGGCCTCTTCCACCCCTGCAATGAGTTGCTTTTAGTCTGGTGGAAAACATAGATATAAATGGAAACAAAACAAAAGTGATAGTAAATTTTTGTTGGCAACTTGACTGCACTTACAACTGCCTGAGGCCTAGGGTTATGGTTCAGTTGATAAAGTGCTTTCCCTGGTATGCAAAAAGGCCCAGGTTGAAAGCCAAGCACCACAGAAAGTGAGTGGTGTGTACCTATCATACCAGCATTTGGGAAGTGGAGGCAGGAGGATCAGAAGCTCAGAATCACCTCTGGCTTCTAGGAGACTGATAAGGTCTACCTGTAGATGTGTCTGTGGAGTTCTTTCCAAAGAGTATTAAGTAAGACCAAACTAAATGTGAGTATCACCACCCTGAGCGTTGGGGCCCTGCATGGAATAAAATATGAATGGAAAGAGGAGAGATACCTATTTCCTGTCCCATGTTGATAGGAACTGCTCTGTTCCGCCACACCCTGCCAGCTACGAGTGACAGACACCTCTGAAACCATGAGCCAGTTCTTCCTCCTTTTAAGTCATTTGTCTCAGGCAATCTGCTCCAGCAATGAGAACATTAGCCAGTATAGCACACAACCCAAGTTAACCTCACTGGCCAAAAGCATAAGTGATAGATGCTAGGAGAAGGGTAGTGACCCTGATCAGAGCTGACTGTGGTAACTCCGAATGGGGCATTAAGAAAAAGGGACCTCTGAAAACTGGGTGTGGGAACTCTGCACTAATTTGACATGAGAAGATGCAAAGTAAGTGTAGAGACCAAGAAAGCAAAAGTAAACAAATCAAACCCCAGGGATCAGGGCCAAAGCTGCCTCACCCAGAGCTAAAGGAGCCTGGGAGGGGCTCGCTAGAGATAACAGTTCAGTCTGGTTTCCAAGGCTAGAGTTACAGTCCCTGGCTTTTTCCAGTCCCCTGTGGAACATGAATATAAAACAATGGCCAATCACTAATAGCCTTAAGTAAAAATACAAGCAGTAAAAGAACAACCTCCTCAAAAATAAACCAATGATAAATGTTTCGGGCAGGTGACTGAATTTGCAAGCATGTCCTAGATCCAGGATCACAGAGGACTCTTTCCATTGTTCCTCAGTCTATAAACAGGAAGACATCAGGGTTTCCCAATCACACCTTCTTGCTTGCTAGTCAAGGATATAGATAATCCTTCAGAACTTCTTGGTAGCATGTGGGACCAAAAATGTGATTTCCGTTATCTGTAAATAGGGAATGAGAACAGTTGATTTATAGGAGCTCACTTGTTAATGCTTAAGTGGGGATTTTGCCCATTATGTTTTTAAGAAAAAGCTACATGGGATGGCTAAAAGTGGCATAAACACTGGGAAGACACTTGCCCTATCAGAACTTGTGGTCTAGAAAATGTCACCTGAAATTAATGCTATAATAGCAATAACTGTAATCCAAGAATTTCTGTATGTGAAATACTACATTGTGCTGGCTGACTTATATAAACGTGACACAAGCCAGAGTCATTTTAGAAAAGAGAACATACCCCACCAGATTGGCCTGTGGGCAAGTCTGTGGTGACTTTGTTGATTGATGATCAATTAATACAAAAGGACCCAGATCAAGGTAGGTGGTGCCATCCCTGGGCTGGAGCTCCTGGGTGCTATAAGAAAGCAGGCTAAGAATGCAATGGTCTCTGTTTTGACATAGACAATTATGACATCATAGTATCAATCAACCTTGAAAAACATTGAAGATGCACTCTTCCAAGTATCAAATACTAAGCCTAGATGTAATTACCTGTGAAAAATCAAGCTAGCTTATACATCTCATTAGGGTGCAAATTTGCTTCCATCTTTCAAAGACTATAAAACTCTATGCATATTAAAGAATTATTTTAAACTAGAAAGAAAGAAAGAAAGAAAGAAAGAAGAAGAAAGAAAGAAAGAAAGAAAGAAAGAAAGAAAGAAAGAAAGAAAGAAAGAAAGAAAGGAAGGAAGGAAGGAAGGAAGGAAGGAAGGAAGGAAGGAAGGAAGGAAGAAAGAAAGAAAGGAAGAAAGAAAGAAAGAAAGCAGGCTAAGCCAGCCATGAGGAGGAAGCCAGTAAGCAGCCTCCCTCCATGGCCCCTGCATCAGCTCCTGCTTCCAAGTTCCTAGCTTGTTTAGTTCCTGCCCTGACTTCCCTCAGTGATGATCATGGAAGTGTAAGCTGAAATAAATCCCTTCCTCCTCAAGTTGCCTTGCGGTCATGGTCGTGGTAACCCCAACTTTTACTTATTTAACTTAATCATTTCAAGAACCTGATGAGATGGACTACGTCATCTCCATTTTCCCCTGAAGCCTAAACTCACTTGGCGAAAGGGCTCTCATTTCATCTACCAAAGCACCTCTTTCTTTTAGCCACGTGAGCCCACCCACCCCTTTGCGGACGTGGTCTTAGCTAGACTCACATAGCTGGTGTACACAGCCACTGTGTATTGTCATTGAGCCTACGGTAGAAATCTGCACTCCTGGCCATGTCACGCAAGTCATACCAGAGTCCTTCACAGCATCTTCCAGCTTGGACTAAATAGAGAAAGCGCCTTCTTCCAGACCATCTGGTGAAGGGAGACTGGGCAGCGTGACCTTTGAAGTTCCTAATTCATGTGGCTTCGGCCTCTTGGAATATCAGGATTTAAGAACATAAGCCTATTATAGAGAAACAACCAGAAAAAGAGACATTTCCCCCACAGCATCAAAGACCATGGTTCCCTTCAGTGGAGGTCTGGGAAATATCTAACAACCAGCTCACCAGGGAGGGTTCTGATGTGACTATTAGGTGCTCATTTTCTTTAGGTAAGAAGAAAGTGACTCTGCACAGGCTGGAGACACAACTGATTTCATTAATAAGTCAAGAAATTTCAAGAACAGAATTAATATTTTCTCAGTTTTGGATACTATTCAACTGTAGACACACAATTTAAAGCATTACAAGCTAGTTACACAGAATACCTTTTTATTGCTATTGTCACACAGACATGTAATACATTTTGATTATATCTCCCCACTATCCTCCCTTGGCCACCAACAGCCCTTTCCGGTCCCCTACTCTCCCCTAAAAGTCTCCTGTCATCAGACTTTTAAAATAAATTAGATGAGATTTTGCTACGCAGCCCAGACTGGTCTGGAATTTGCAATCCTCCTGCCTCACTATCCCAAATGCTAGCATTCCAGACTTGAGACACCGTGTTCAGCTGTAGACATAAACTTTTAACTCAGATTTTTCCCACACTTTCTCCATCATCTTCCTGAATCTAGATTCCAGACAAGCCATACACGAATAAATAGGTCAAGCCCTGATTTGTAACATTTGTCAGTTTCAAAAGTAGGAAAGCTTCTACTGTGGCCAACATCAACCGTCCATCATGACAGCAACGTCCCTGAGGAGAAATAAACAATGCTTGCGCCATTCCATGGCGCTTCCACACCACATACAGGGAAGATATAAATCATCTGAAATGCAGAGAATAGCCAAACACGGAAATCAGGAGGAATTGGTGACGTTTCGAGATTTAGTGCTTTTGTGCCTAACACAATTTTTACTCGTGTCGTTTTTCTTTTTCTTTTTCTTTTGAAGTTTTAATACATGCACTATTTAGCAGCTGTGTTGAAATTCCCACCTCTGAAAGCCAGTCTGCTAACTTACTTCGTTTCATTTAAATACAAAGCAAAAACTGCACCTCCCACCTTATAAAAACCAAATGCTTAGTTATGAAAAAACCTAGCCACACTGTGCAATGGTCCCTTTAAAAGTCTTCCCTTGAAGAATGTTTAATCAGCTGAGCAGAGGCTCTTCACCCCTGCAGGAGTTGGGAGGATGTTAGCAGTTCACTGCCACAGGCTCCCAGGAGCCTAGCATCATTTTGTGAAACCACACAGGGTGGAGGCCGGCCTTCTCCCAGGAGAGGAAATGGCCAGAAGAATACCACGTGTGGCATTCCCATAGCAGCTGATGGGAGGCTGCAGCTCCCAGGGCAAAGGGAGGCACAGGAGACCACACCCTGGAAACTTGCAGTTTCTATGGTTGGAAAGGACCCACAGTTTGTTCTGTGAGGCTTGAAGCATCAGGCATGGTAAACAGAACAGTATTATTCTCTTATTCACCCAAGTCTTTGTTTCATTCCACTGGTGTCTGGAAAACCTGCTTCAAGAGTTATTCCAAGTGTTTTTGTCAAGTCTCTAATCTGTCTTCAAAAATAGCCCGGAAGAGGAAACAGGCTATTTACCCCAGAGAGCCGGGTGGAAATGGCCAGGAAAAGTCTCTCCATAGCACCTAGCTGAAAGCCACAAGGAAGAAGGGGAGGTCTGAGACCGAAGCCAGCCAGAGCTACTGCAGCTTTCTGCTTGCCCAGTGGGGCAAGCAAAATGGGGGAAGGAGGGTCAGCTAAAACCCACTGCTGTGTGACAGCAGGGGTGGGGGAGGAAGAAGAGGAAGAAGAGGGAGTGGGGGTGCTCTGGATGGTGGGGAAGGGCCTATAGGACTGCAATTGCAGAACAGCAGGGAAATCAACTCTGTAATTCATAGCAAATCCTGTTTAATGTGCATTCTTTCTGAGGGGGGCTGAGCTGGACCTGTCAGCCATACATCCAAAGTTGATTAAAACCCTGACATTTCTCATAATTGGGCCTCATTAATAAATTCCTCAGGGTTCCAGGAGGCTGTGAAGAGGTAAAGCAAGGGGTTAGGGAAATGAGGGCCACAGGAGATTGTAAGATTCCAGATGCGGAGTTAATCCCACTCAATCAGACTGGACAGAAACTTTATGTTCATGACAATCTGCTGCTCCCCAGCCCTCTCCCCCGCCTCAGCAGGGCAGGCTTTTCCTCACGTACTGCACTGCTCCCTTAACTTTTAAACCCCAAAGTCACCATGCTAACAAGTTAGGAACTGAAGCTCCTCGATAGGACACTCTCCTTGTTTCTAAGCTTAAACTGAATTGTTATGTGTCAGCTTGACTGCGTTAAGGGATGTTGACGAAAGGCTGTTTCTCACTGTGTCTGGAGAAGGCAAGTATTTGATGTGATGGGCTAGAGAAGATGCTCTCACCGCTGCAGGCTAACATTATCAAGTGTACCGTGTAGATAGGTATATATGGTTCTTGCTGGCTAGTTAGAGCGAAAAGGGAGAGAATCCACTTCCCCTTTTGGAGCTGTCCTACCTGCTGTCTTCTTCCTTCTGTCCTTCCTTTGGCTCGGACTGACAGACACTATACCACCAGCTTAAGTGAGGAAGACCGTGGAACTCTGTAGTTTCCAGAATTTCTGGAGCCGAATTGCATGGTATATCTGCCTCGATAGGTCTCTGCATATCCCATTCCATTTCTCTGATAACACAATCGCAAACCTTGCCTGGAGATACTGACTTAACTTGCTATTGTTCTAAAGCATTCATGATCAACAGAGGATTAACATCTTTAAGAGCAAGCATGCTCGTTTGTATTGTACCATTTCTTTTCCTTCCAATGGAAGTGAAACTAAACTGCGAAACACCCAAGGCTCAGATCTTTAAGAACAAGAAGCAAATCAACCGAGTGACACCCAGACAGAAGCACTAAACTCTGAACAAGAAAGGGTTTGCCAGGACTCTGCAGGTCTTGCTTTCATGGTGCCTATATCACTAATATGTGAAGCCTTTCCTAGGCATCTCAAAGGGAGTGGTCATCTAGAAAAGCTGTGGGGCAAGGAAGAGGCATTATCATTCAACATGCAGCATTTTTCAGCTTCCATTCAGTAGGGACCCCAAAGTCACGAGTCCTCGGCGTGGCTCGAGATCAAAGGAAGAGCGGCTTCTATCGAGTGTGATTTTTTTTCTTCATCCATGTTAGAGTTAAGAGAGATGGAGGGAGAAGGGAGTGGTGGTCCTCCATGTCAATGGCCATCCTAGACTCCCCCTCACTAAATCCACTTACCCATGCCCACCTCCACACTCAGAAGCCCACTGCTGAGCATAATGAGAAAGAGGCCACTGTCAACTGATGCTGAGAGTCTCGGTAGGGACAGCTCGGATGAGTATGTTTGTCAGTGTCTGGGAAAATTAGAACAGTCCATACCTGTGATCCAGAAACTCCACTGCTAGAAATATCTCCATATATCTAGAAGCACACAAAGATACAGAATGCGGAGACGGCCATGATAACTTTTGCAATTAAAAGACAAAGGGGGGTTAGATACAAAGGAATGCAGAAGAAGACAGGAACAAGACCAGAGAACTTTGGGCTGAGGTTAGACCCACCTCAAGCCTCAGGAGTGGGGGGTCAGGTTAATGTTAACCAATTCAGAGGACTGGAAAGGCCTGAACACACACCTGACTTATACATACATATATACATACATACATACATACATACATACATACATACATACATACATACCAACAGACAGACTTTTAAAATTTGTTAGGATTGCTAAAGGAACTGGTTAAGATGTGGCTGAAGTCTAAGAGGAGAGAGCTACTACTTTTTAATCTAAAATAGTTTATCTTTATTTTTTAATGTATTTTTAAGACACTCATTTTAAAAATCAATAAATCAACAAGCTCTTGCCGAACATGCTAGGCTTCCCTCTTCTGTTATGCCTGAGAACATAGTCTTTCCGCCATGATAAAGATTCCCCCACACACTGTTGGTAAGGCAGCCTTTCAAGTCAACAGAAACCTTCAATAAGTGGTAATCAGAATGATTGATGACTGCTAAGTTTTATCTACAGAAGCTTCTTTCTGGTAGTGCATTCAGAAACTGTCAGAAAGGGAAGGGCTACAGGGCAATAAAGTAATGGTTTGGGAATAGTCCTCACTGACTAGACTCTGCTTGCAAGTGGAGGAGTTGACCAGGGTGGGGACCAGCAGGCAGGAGAACCTGCTGCTTTGACAGGACCTGGCCCAGCTCACTCTATTATAGCAGTACTGGGGACAAAGTAAAGGACATTTCCAATCTCCCAACCCATGGGACATGATGGTACAGGCAAATCACTGTGAGCTCAAGGCCAGCTTTGTCCACAAAGTAAGTTTCAGGACAGAGAGGGCTATAGAGACAGACCCTAAATCAAACAAAAAAAAAAAATCACAAACCTCCAAATCCAATCCCAAGATATGATTTCAGCCATGGGGCATTCCAAAAGTTGATAAAACACTTCTTAAAGGAGGACTTTTAGAGGTAGAGGACTTTTAGTCTCCAAAAACTACACCGTTTGACATTGTACTGTTGAATCCGCATCATTTGTTCAAACTCATACAACTCAGTCACAGCAGTGGCCCACCCCTTATGTGATCCATGAGTCTGGGTGTTAGTGGTGTGTCAGTGTAAGACCACCAATTGTACCAGTCTGGTGGGTGGGGGACATTGATAATGGGGACTGCTGTGCACGTGGGGGAGTAGAAAGTGCATAGCAACAGTCTTCAACCGGATCCTGCTTCAGGAACTTGCTGTGTGCTCAGTTAGAAAGTTCCAGATCTAGGTGGCAACCTGGCCTCCTGAGGAGGGAGGGCAGCACTGCCCCCGCATGTCACGCCTACTATGTGCCGCCAGAACAGTTTTCACCCTGAACAGGCCTCTCGGGGGCTAGGCCAGCTTCCACCTCAAATTTTAGTCTCCAACCTTTGAAGATCAAGGCCTCTGAATTCAACCATAAATCCAATATGTGCTCAGGCCCACTCCCTTGTATTGATTAACCTTGGCCTGAACCCCACTCCGGGGACTTGAGATAGGTCATCACTTGCCCAAGGTTTTATGGTCTTCGTTCCTTGACTCCTGCATTCCGATGTGACATCTCATGGGCCCGTTCAACTGTTTCACTATTTCTACCAGAATCCCAAGCTCCTGTAGCCCTCAGTAAGGTTGATTGTCAGAGGATGGCTTGGTGCACTGTGTACTCAAACGCTGGTTTCTGTATCCCGAGATCCAGTTGCGGTTCAGACTTTGGTATTATCATTATTATGAAGTATCTCCCGACTCAGCATTCTATAAAACATTGTTCTCCACCACCTTCTGATTGGTTAATAAAGAGCTGAACAACCTATAGCTGGGCGGGAGAGAAAAAAGGCAAGACTTCCAGGCCCAGGGGCGGGGGGGTGGAGAGGGGTGTCTCTGCTGGTGACCTGGGGAGTCACCATCAGGACATGGATGAAGAAGGAGGTGTTGGGACAAGGCTAACGTGGCGAGTAATGGGCCACATGACTGGGAAGTAGGCCAGGTCAGTACCATCAGGTTAGAGCAGCTGAGTCTCTACCTGTGTAGTGCCTGAAGCTTTTAATAAATATAAAGGTCTCCAGGTCATTATTTAGAAAATCCCTTGCTTTCACACTCGGTTACACTGGAGTACTGAGAAACCTTAACGGACTCGCCTCCCCAGCTCCTGTTTGCCATCATTCTCTGTCCATGTTTCCCCTCTGCCTGTCTCCCTCAGTCCCTCACAGATGCTGATGGATTTATTCCCCCTAGCTTCTTCCAAGACAACAGAGACTAACTCTAGCTAATTTACACTGAAGCCGAAATGTCAGATGATGAAGAGAACTCAGAGCCCTGGGTACGACACTTTCTCTCTCCTCTCTACCTTATCCACTACACCTTCTGTCTCTGCAGCTGTTTTCTCGGCTTCTCCACCTGCATAGGGAGAAGCAAGGAGCTAAGTGTCCAGCCATTCAAAAACATGAACCACTGGTACAGAAACACCAACCTCAAATTCTGGAAATGAGTGCTAGGATTTTCATGGCCTAATGGTTTTAGGGAGGACTTAAAGCTGTGGGTCACCCAAAAGGAACGTCTATGGCTTGACATGCCTCAGTGTGATAGGGACGATACTTAAGTAACCATTAATCATTCTGAACATTCAACTTTGCATATTTCTAAAACATACAAAGTTTTGTTTTCCTTGGGCTAAAACAAGTCCAGGCCTTGGGGTCAGACCCAATAGGCTTTTAGTGTTAATCCATTGTTCAATAACTAAGCAATGTTTAAAAAAGTCTTAACCTCTGGTCTTCTTTGTCCCTTTATAAGATAGAGACAATCATCCACTCAATTGATGGCTGACAGTATGGTACACAAACATTCACATGAAGTTTCCAGGTCACAGTAAGTTATCAGGAAATTCTGGCTTTCTGCTTCCTCTTTGTGGGCCGTTGAGGCAGCGAGAGAGATCTTTCCACACCATTCTCTGGCTGTGTTATTCTCTTGCTTAACATCCTTCCATATCTTCCCAGAGCTCCCAGAGTATGGTCTTATCTTAAGATAAAATAAAATAAAATAAAGTTCTCTGGTCTCTTCTTATTGGTCTTCCTTCACAGCTGCACTATGCTACAGAAAATTCTTTTCAGTTTTCAGCACTGGCCCTGGTCTCTCAATCCCTGTATGTGTTATCCATACCCAGTGCCCAAACCTTTCCCTATCTCTCCTCACTCCCAGACTTATAGAAGTAAGTGAAGTTACACTGCAAGCCAGGGTAATGCCCAGGAAATGTTTCAAGATTTCTAATCTGCAATGCAGTCTGTATAACTCTGGGCAATAAGCTTTTGAAATATCAGGCTCATAATCATCATAATAATGTGACTAATGATTATTGAAGCTGTGTCCTGTGCCCAGCTCTGGACCTTGCCTAATGTCTACTCTTTCTTGGAGACTTTGTCCCCGGGAAAAAATGTCCTACTGTGACCATCATTCCTGCCCACACCACACGGCTGTAAACCGAGTCCCTTCCCCGCGCTCCTGAGTGAGACCTTTCTTCGGCATTCCTGGAAAACATCCCAGACAAACTAAATAGTTCTAGAAATTCTGAGTGGCAGTCCATCCCACTACCCATTTCTAGAAGTCTCTGCTACCCCTTTGCCAACCTGTAAGATAGATAAAAATACCCACCCATAACTTCCACCCATTAATCTTAGCTATTCTCTTCCAATAAAGCCTGGTACCCGGGCCTTCTACTGTGGACCCTACAGACTTGTACAGTCTCTAACTGAATGGCTTTTGTCCATTTAGGTGTGTCCTAGAACCTGTGGTTAACCATGTCCCATCTAATGTCCCATCATGTGACCTGTTATTGTGCCAAGTACAATATCTTCCCCTCTCCCAGACACACACAAGTGACACACAGGTGACTATGGTTACATTTCAAGCCAGAGACAGATATTCAGGATTTGTCATCGATAGTCTAATGTGACTCATCAGTTCATTCACCTGCAATCCTTTAAAGCAATGAACTCACATATCTTAATTATAACAGTGTGATTATAGCAACCAATGCTATAAGGTTGGGACTAAACAATATACAAGAAACTTCTCATCAACCTTCTCAAGTCTTTAACCCTAAAGACTTTATGGATGAGGAACGCAGAGATTAGAAAGATTAAGGTGTTTAATCGACTTGCTCAATATAATGGAGGGTTAAGTTAGGCTTCAAAGCAATGAGATCTTGGCATGGCCAACGTGACAGTCAGGGCTTCTCATAACCTCGTTCTTAAAATTAGAAATCTCCCAGCAACCAAACTTACCTTTGTTTAAGTAAGAAAGGCGGACTCACATCAACTAGATAACAACTGAGGAACTTTAGCTATTGTTCTTCTCTGACATTCCTCTAAGGCAAAGACAACTCCTCTCTTTCAAGACATCAGAAGCCACAAAGCTTTGGCCTCTGTTCTCCCTCCATCTTTGCCTCTTAATATGGTATGAGGACAGTTTGAAGTTTTGCAAAGCTCCTGTAGACATCTGCTGTCTCTCTTATATTTGGACTAGAACTAATTAATTTGATTGGCAATCTGATGTCAGGACTAACCACAGGTTATAGTAAAATATGGTTTACTTACTTCACACAATTCCATGAGCTTCTCATAATAAATTTTTAAGCCAATAATAAATTACTTTAATGTTAAATCTTTAACTTATTAGAAATGGCCTTGGTGGGGCAGGGTTCTGTGTGAAGAGACTCATAAGCACAGTGTCCTTCTGATAATGCTCACCTGCTTGGGACGGGTCAAGATCTTTTCAGTAACATCAATGTCCTTTGCAACCCATGAATAATGGACATATTTGTCCACCAAACCTTTCACCCACTGCAGGAGCTCAAGAGGAATCGGCTGTCAGCCAATACTCTGGACAAACTCTCTCCGTGGAGAATTCTCCTGATTGACCTCGGACCACGCCCTGCTTGTACTGAAACAGGATCAGAGATCTGCCTGCTGAGTGTATGGCATCCCAGAAGATTTAGAAATATGCTTGATGTGGCTACGGGATGAGGACAGGGTAATTCTTGAGGTCTGGTGGGGAAAGGAAGGTTCCAAGCACAACGTTAGGGTTTGGCAAAACTCAAAAACATCACGCCAAGACCTTCTGCCTTCACTTTTAAGTCCACGTGCTTACCATTTACTGAGAATCTACTGTTCCCCAACGCTGTGCTTGGTACAAGAGACAAGATGGGGAGCAAGACTGAGTAGGCCTTAACACTTTCCCCGATCCTCCTCCTCCTCCACTCCTGCAACAGGAGATGTTAGCTTACACGGTGTGGGAGTAACGGCACTGAACAGCCAGCAACACAGAAAGAACAATTTAATACATTCCCTGTGAAGACGGCACATGAGGAGGACATGTCGGACAACACAGGACCACATCCTTCAGGGTTGGTTGAATACTGGTGTCATGTGTTGAAGGCCTTGTGCTTGGGGTTGGGTATCAATACACTGGGTCTGTTAGTTTACATATGACAGAAGAGCTACTTCTAAGAATTCGCTAGTCTTGGGGAAGGCAGTTTCTCCCTGAAAAGCAAACATTTTTAAACAACACATCATCAGAAAATGTAAAAACAAGAATTACAGCTAGGTGTGGCAGTGTGCGCCTATGATCCCAGCACTGGGGTAGCTGAGACAATAGATTCTATCCTGTGTTTCAGTATGCCTGGATTATACAGGGAGGCCATACCTCAGAATGAAAGAATAAATATTTGTAGCCATTGTAGTAAGGGCAACAGAACCTACTCTGGGCATTCAAGTCAAAAGTATCTTGTATACTTTTACATAGATTGCATGCAAATGATTTCATATAGGGATGGAATGTTTACACACCATTGAAGGGCTGAAGAAGAAAACAGAAATAAAGAAGCTACTGGTGGTGGTGCACTCACACAGGCTGGGGACAGGATATGGGATGCTGTTTCTCTCCACTGGTTAGCTCCAGAACCTGTGCAGTCTTGGTTACCAGCAAAAGGAATACAAATTATCTTGAAAGTTTTAGAAAGGGAGAAAGAAGGAGGTACCTGGGGCCACACAGACAGACTCCTGTGTGCCAGTAGGCATGGTACACTGGTCGGACACGTGGGAAGCCGTAGGACTGAGCTTTTTCACCTGAGAGCCTCTATTCATCCTTGAATGCGCAGACAAGGATCCTGTCCTCTGCATGGCCTTTCTCCAACCCACTGACCAGTCCCTCCCTCTGTGGGTGTGGCAGTGGGGCAAGGGGTAGTTCTTATTAAGTTGCCTGCTATGCCTCTTCAAGTCTAGAGAGGAAGCTTCATGGGACCAGGTCACGCCATACAGTCAGTGCATAATAATTGACTTTTGAATGGCTGGGTGAGGCTGGGCCTCTGATCACAGACCCTGGGGAGACATAGAAGGGGCCTAGGAGAGAGGCACCAAATAGATGGACCTTCTTTTCATCAATATTGAGACTTTGGATGACATTAGTGCATCTTCTCTCTGGTATTGAAAATTATCAAATAAGAGGAGCCTGAGTGGGGAGTTGGAAGCAGGAAAAAATATATAATTAATGTCTCCACCTTCACTCAGATAGACTAGTTTCAGGTATAATCAATGGAAATTCCGTTTTAGATGGGTGTGGTGGTGCGGGCTTGTCATCTGATAAGCCATGGGAGCTTGAGTTAGACAGATCAAGAGTTTGGGAAATAGTCTATCACTAAGGATGTCATGGCAGGAGCTGATGCAGAGGAAACAGATGAGTACTGCTTACTGGCTTGCTCACCATGGCTTGCTCAGCCTGCTTCCTTACAGCACCCAAGACCACCAGCCCAGGGATGGCACCTCCCATAGCGAACATCAATCCCTTTCCACATCCATCACTGGTTAAGATAATGTACCACAGGCTTGCCCACAAGCCAATCTGGTAGGGGCATTTTTCTCAGTTGATGTTTCCCTTTTCTAAAATGAGGAGGGGGAGGTGCCAAATTGACGGAAAACCAGTCAGCTTGGTGACTTCTGTTCTCACCATGGCTTTTCTCCAGTGGTAGCAAAGGGGATTGCCACAGCTCCTCAGTGAGACTATACCCATTTGGCAGCCTCAGGAAACACAGTCTCTTTCTCAATCCATCCAGCACACTCTTTCCAGAGTTTAATGACTCAGCCCGGTGTGGTCCCAACTATCCACTATGCAAACCCAAGAGAAGAAATTGTCCACCTTCTATTAACAGATGCTGTGTCTGCTCCCAAACCCAGGGGCAAGTCTATGCCACCAAAGCCCACTAGTTAGCTGTGTTAGGATGAAGGAAAATCAAGGAAATACACCAGAAAGGGGAGGGCGGGTGCTGGGCAGTAAGAATGACTGACAGATGTGCACGTAGCAGGCACCGGCACTGTGGTATCTCCACAGCAAAACTACAGCCTTTCCCACTTGCTCCTTAAGCCAGCTGCCTTGGGGAAATTGGTACCAAGGAGAAGAGAAAATGATATTGTTGCTTACCCGCTGAAAGATTGGAGAGAGAAAGGAAAAACCCATGTCTTAGAGGTCTTGGGTGGTGAGAAAAGAATGAGAAGGAAGGAGGTAGATGGCCCGGATGTAAATGTGATGAACAACAGAAACAATTAAAGAGGAAGTGCTTCCCCTCGTTCGTAAGCAGCGCCTGTGAGGAACAAGAGCAGTGCCTTCCCTTGAGCCTCAGCTGCTCCCTGCCTTTCCAGCCACCTCCTGGGGAAGAATGGAGTCCTAACAAGCAGCATGGGGTCAGGGCTGGCCTCTACCCAAGCCTGAACAGTACCCCCATTGAGGGGCCTCGGGGGCAATCCTGAATGCCTCTCCCTTCTCCCACTCCCCTCAATGGGCCATTTGTGGGATTAACAAGGACTGGGAGACACGTTGCCCATCTCCTCCGAGGCCCCAACAGCTGCAGGATTCCTCAGGAACTCCTCGGGGGCCCTGCGCATCCTCGCAAAGAGGCTAATGGGAGGGAAGGGGGATTCTGAAAGGAGTCGCCAGGAGCTTGATAGATGAGAAGGGAAAAAAACAACAACAAAAAAAAATTCCTCGGTTTGCTCCTTCATGCCAGGCCTTTCCTCCTGAAGTATCCGCTCTTCATCCTAAAAGCATTTGGTTTCCTGTCTTATCCTAGCTTAGGAGCTCTGCCACGCCACCTAGATAGCCGAGACAAGAGAAAGGAGGGATTAATCTTTCTCAAACACCGAGACCACAGCTCTTCAACCAAATATTTGCCTTCATTTTCTACCTCTTCTGCAGAAATAAAATGGATCTAGAAAGGGTCCACACAGAGGAGCAACAGGCAGGGTTGTTCCATTTCTGCTGTGCTCTTCAGAGGTAATTCCTATCACCCACAGGAACCACCAGAACTCCAGAACAACACGCTGACACAGGTGAGCACAACCAACCCTAGCTTTTAGCTTCCGTGGCATACAGAGATGATTTTCTTTATGTTTTCATTCAAAACATGCAAGTTAATCCCCTGCTTCTGTCTTTCCTTAAGACTTCATTGCAAAAAGCAAAAAAAAAAAAAAAAAAAAAAAAAGACTTCATTGCTTCATTGCAGATGGAACCCATGAGAGACAGCACAGTCTACAGGGGTAGAAGTACGTCTATCTGAGGAAATCGAAGGTGGCTCAGTTAATAGTGTACTTGCCATAAACGCGTGTGGCCCTGCAGTTCATCCCCATAGCCGCATACAGTCTGAGAGTGGCAGCACAGGCCTCCAATCCCAGCACGCGGGAGGTGGAGACAAGATGATCTCCATAGCTCACTGGGCAGCCAGCTGAGCTAAATCAGCTAAGTCGGTGAGCTCCAGGTTCAGAGAGAGACCTTGTCTCAAGAAGTAAGGAAGAGGGGTGACTGAGGAAGACCCCAGACATCAACTCTGGCCACACGCACACGCGCACACAAACAAGTACAAACCAAACACACACTGGCCATGTGCACACTCGCAAGTGTACAAACACACAGAAATGTATATACGCACATGTATGTATACACACACACACACGTGCACACATATACACACATACACATTTATTTGGTAAAAATTGTATTTAAGCATAACAGCTCTGAACTCCAGATGTGGAAACTTGGAAGTCGTTAATATTCATGTGGTTGTTCTTGTGGGTGGGGTAATGGAGGACAGCCTCTACTCCAGAGACAAACTGTGTGCTTCACTCTGGACAGTGTTTGAAGAGGGAGACGTTGCAGCTACATGCCTCTATTAGACAGCCTTTTTTTTTTTGGCATTGTAATAAATCAGAAGCCACGCGCATAAAGTCTCTTCAGTGGCACTGCCCAAATGTGAATGGTGTAATGGCACCAAACATGTCAAATAGGACAAAGAAAAGCCTAGAAGGCCTCAACCCTACACAAACAACTATAGGCACCTGAGGAGAGCTAGGAGCGGGTAGCATTATACAGACTGAACTGGATAGATTTAGGAATATATATGCACATACATATGCAATATACAATTATACATATACAATCAAAGCGACTGAAAACAGAGGTCATAACTTTGAAGGAGATCAGGGAGGGACATGTTGGGTTCAGGGGAAATGAAGAGAGGAAAAGGGAGAGATAAATGTTATAATTAAATTACAATTTCAAAACATAAAATAAAAAGGACATCTGACAGACAGAAATAAGTTATGATACCGAAGGAAATATTTATTTTAGTTTCAGAGAGTTCCAGTCCATCACAGCTGGTGTGGTGGCTAATTTTGGTTGTCAACCTGGCAATATCTAGACTCCAAGTGAAAACCCAAGCAACTGAGCATGCCTGTGAGGAATTTTTTTTTAATTGGTTGAGGTGGGAAGACCCACCCTAAATCTCTGACACATCCTCTATTGGCAGCCCACATACAAAGGCAGGGAAGAAGGAAGCGTCTGCTATTTTGCCTGCTTGCCCTCACTCCTGCTGGCAAGTTCATCTATCCTGCTGCTGAGTCATTAGTTCACTGATATTATAACCCTTTTCTTCTGGATTACAATACAGACTGAAGACCCGCATCTTTCTAGGAATCCTCTGGGACATTACCAGATTGGGACTGAATAGCTACTGGCTTCACTTCCTAAAAGTTCTACAGTCTTCAAAATAGTACCACAAAGCTGGGAACCTTGCCCCCAAGTCACTCTCTAGCCTGTGGGCTCATTCCTAATTTGAACCATTCCCTAACAGAAAGTTTGTGCCTGAGCTTGTTGTAAAGGATCCAAGTGACTCTGTGCTGCTAACCAAGTCCTTCTGTTTGTTTATGTTTGAGGCAAGGTGTTGCTATGTAGCCCAGGTTGGCCTTGAATTCATGTTCCACTTCCCTCCACGGCCTGACTTCTGGGGTTCTGGGCATGCTCAGTCATGACTGTTTTCTCAGCCACTTTTGAACAGCTCTTACTCATTAGAGAATTCAGTTTTTCTGTGAGATCACACATGGACCCTAGCCTTGCCCAAAGGCCAGACAAACTTCACTAAGTTCCATTAAACATTCAACCTTTCAGATAAAAATTTCCACACAAAAGTCATCCCTGCCTCCTCCTGAACATTTTCATTTAGTGCCAACTTATGAGTCCTTCCATTTATCCCCCCACAGTTTCACAGATGATATGGTTACATATCTGCCTTGTGTCACCTGACTATTTCCAAACTGAGTTGTTTATCTTGGACCGTTTACACCGTTTGGAACTCAGCCAAGGCAAGATCAGGTTAAAACACACACACCCTGGCTGTCCTTGATAGAAGGATTCTCCTTGCTCCAATGCATCCTAAGATTTCACTCTCGTCATGTGACACTGAACTCCCTCAGTGATAAAACTCGTGAGGCCTTTCACATGAACTTCTCTTAAGCCAGTCAGCTGATAGTCTTAAAACCTAAAGCCTAATATTCATTTTTTTCTTTGAAATCTAGTTCTCTTGCCCACCTGTCAGTCTAATCTGTGGGGATCATTGGGGTACATTGATGGAACTCAGGGGCTCTCTCCAAGACATGTAACCCGCGGATGCTTGATCGTTGTCTTCTGAGTTTCATTCAAATTGTTCAAAACAGGGGAGGCAAAACTGAGAAAGAGACCCAGTGGCGCCGCCATGTCACATTCAACCCTCCAACCATGCAGTAAAGGGTAACCCTGAAAAGCTCCGTCCTGCTTCCCAACCCAGGAATGTAGCACATAGGAAATACCTACGGTTGGTCATGGGGTGTAGTTTGACATCGTGACATTTTGCAATATGACTTTCGGGTGGGAGAATGACTCACTCAGAGCTGTTTCCCACGCTCTGCAACATAAGACCCCATGGGTGCAGAAGTTACAGGTTTCTAACTTCTCTAATGCACTAGACAGTCATCTTCTGACTTTCAAAGAAGTTCATTATTATTGATCTCGTGGTTGTTAAAGTAACCTTCTTCCCAAATTCCATGTGTTCCTTCCTGTGCCAGACTCCTATACCAAAGCCTTTCCAACCAATGTGACCCTCAAATTTACATGAAAACCAAGGTTATTTTTCCCCAGGGTTTTCTAGAGATCACACCCTCCTTCCTGCAGGGAAAAGAAAGCCATGCTCTGACTTATGTACAGAAGCTAGCAGGAATCCCATATCCATTTTCTTGCTCCTGTGTGCTCATCATGTGATACTGGGTTCCCTTAGCCAGAAAACTTGTGAGCCTTTTATTCAGCAAATCTGAATGTGAAGTCAAGGCAGCTCTCCGGGTGGAAAATGTCCAGTTTAAATACAGAAATCCCATTTGGCAAAGTCATGTGAAAATACAATCGCATCTCCATCAGATGTTTAACCTCAGCCATTCCCAGCTTCCTGACTAACAGAGGCTGAGTGTGAGCTGAAAAATAGATTGAATAATAACATGAATATAAATAAGTCACTTATTTGGAGTTTAATGGAGGGGGAAATGTCACTTAATGTCATGCGCACATGCCTGAATACTCGCACACCCACACAATCTCTCCCTCCCTCTCTCTCTCTCTCTCTCTCTCTTTCTCTCTCTCTCTCACGCACACACACACACACACACACACACACATACACACACATACACACACACACATACACACACACAGGGAAAGAGACAGACAAACGGACAGAGGGACAAAGGGGAGTCAGACGTGCTAAATTTAGATTTTAAACTATTATAATTATGGGATAAGTGAAGCAAGGGGAAACCCACGGAATTATATTACTTTTGGAGCTCAACCCCAACGTGACATTAATTCATTTCTTATAAGATCCTATTACAAATAACACATAGGATCGGTGCACCTTGCCACCTTTCAGCCTTAGAAAACAACACTTTCTAAGCTGGGCAGGGTGACACAAGCCTGTGATCCCAGCAGTCAGTAGCTGAAGTAGGAGAGTTTGCTTGGTCCCTGGAAATGAGCCCCTGACTCAAAAACAAAACAAAACAAACGACAAAAGACAAACCACTCCCCATGGAAACATGATATGCCTTCGAGAAAGAATAACCATCTCTCCCCCCTTCCAAGCCCCTGTCCTAACTCTAACACAGCCATATCCCTCATTTCTAGGAGCCAGTCTGGTACTATATTATTTGCCTAATTCATTTGTAACCCCATCACTTCCCCACACAGTACTGCTGAACCTTCCCATACAGTGGCTCGCCACCCTTTTCCTCTTTTGTTTCTTCCTATGAGGTCCTGGGCTGTCCAGGCGTCCGGGTCACCTTTTCCTTTGATATGTCAGTATAATCATTTGAGCTGTATGGAGTCTGGTGACTGTGCCAGTATTTCAGAGGCTTGGCCATTGGATGCTCTTCCTGTGAGGTTGCTAGTGACGGCACCTGCCTCCAGCTCTTTGTCAGTTCTGTTCCTCTGTCTTTCTTGGCCATGTTCTCAGCCCCCTCTCCTTCATACGTGCTCTGGTCTTGTCTTTACAATCTGTAGGGCACCAAGAAGGTATAGAACATGCAGCACTGGCACGAGTTGGTGAGAAAGGAGCTGGGCATCACTGACGCCACTGCTGTGCACAGGACTCTTCTGTCCAAAGCAGAGCGCCTTAGCTCCACATGGACTCCTTGCTATTTCTTCTTCTTCCACTAAAGGAAAACCAAATCTTCAAGAAGAGGAAGGAGGATGGGGAAGGGGATAAGGAAAAAGGGGGAAAGAAGAAGAAAAAAAGAAGAATGGTAACAAATATAATAATAATAATATAATAATAATAATAATAATAATAATAATAATAATATAGTCAGGCCCTTTAGTAGTAACTTAAAATTTGAGATAAGCAAAAAGAAATTAATAGGATAAATGTACAAAATTACCGGAATATTTTTTAAAATCACTGTTTATCTTCATGATGTGGTAGCATTCAGTTCTTTCTTTATTCTGTTCATGTTTCCTGAGGTAGAGTTTCATGTAGCCCAGACTTGAACTTGCTTTGTAACTGTGGATGACCTGGAACTTCTGCTCATCCTGCCTCTCCCTTCCAAGTCTTGGGATTACAGTTGTGCGCCACCGTGTCTGGTTTACAGTCTGTGATAGAGATAGATCCTGTGCATGTAGGATCCCGTGCATGTCAGGAAAGTGTATTAGCTAGAATTTCTATTGCTGTGATGAAATGCCACAGTCAAAAGCACCTCTGAGATGAAAGGGTTCGTTCAACACATGCTTCTATAGCGTTGTCCACCGTTGGGGGAAGTCAAGACAAGAGCTCAAACGGCAGGAGCCTGGGAACAGGAGCTGATGCAGAGACCGTGGAGGAGTGCTGCTTACTGCCTTGCCCCTTGTAGCCTGCTTAGCCTGCTTTCATATAGGACCCAGGACCACCAGACCAGGGAAGACACCACCCACAAAAAGCTGGGCCCTCCCCTATTAATCACTAATTAATAAAATGCCCTACAAGCTTCCATACAGCTTGATCTTATGGAGACATTTTCCCAACCAAGGTTCCCTCCTCTCAGATGACTCTAGCTTGTGCCAAGTTGACAACCATGTGGTGCCATATAAGTCACACCCCCAACCCATATTCGATTTTTTAAAGGCCTTTTCTGGAAGAAAGAGCCTCCAAATAGGTATTTTAAAATTCTTTCAGTGGTGGGGAAATTACTTGCACGATGTTAAAGAAAATCATAACTCAAGGCCAATCATAATTACAAGGAATCCAGGAAAGCAGGCCAGATGAGCAGCGGAGATTAAAATTGGGTGGTGTCGTTGTCTGCGCTTTCCTGTGCCTCTTAAGGCCTCTGGGTAATCACCACCTCTTGTGACCAGGTGTCCGCTCGTTTTTATTGAAGTGGACACTAGCCTGAAAGATGGAAGAGTGGGGCTTACCTTCATCCCAGGGAAAGTTCTCATCCCACAGTCTCGCTCAAGCATCACCCACCCGTGATGAAGTCCTGTGTAACGCCATGTACTCCTTTCCCACCAGGCAGCTGGCTGCTTCCTCCACTTCCAACTTCCAATATTCTATACCAGGCTATTGCAGGGCATAGGTCTATATCAGTCAGGGTCTCGTCGGAGAGACAGATAGCATCCTCACGCTGAAGAGAGTTTAACACAGGGACCACAAAAGGTAAGCCACGCTCCAGAGCAATGAAGCTATTACTACTAGCCTGGAAAAGCGAGAAGAAGTGATTCCCATGGGTCCCTGGGAACGGAGAGGGATGCTTGATCAAGAGCTGTAGCCTTTAGGAGAAGCGTGATCACCTTAAACAAATGCTCAGGAAAGGATCTGATGGCACCCGTAGCCACTTGGCTCTCTTGTTCCAATCCCTCTGGAAGCCAGGGGACAAAAAGCCCTCTGATGTGCTATTCTCAGTTCTACCTTCCGTAAGACAGTAGGGGAGAGGGAGCACGCAGTCCTGAAGAGCAAACCAAGGCATACCATGACTTGCCTGCCAGGCACCCACCAGTATCTGTTGCCCGAGGGCCTCTCTTTTCCTTTAACAGTGCAAAGGCCAGCAGAAAGTCCCTCCTGCCCACCCCCACCTTCCCTGGAAAGTGTGCGTGGGTGAGGCTTCTCCTGGGCCTCTTCCTCTGCCTCCTGCCTTCCTCCTATATTCCGTTCCTCTCACCAGCACACTTCCATCCTGTTTCATCGTCACTTTCTTCCTATTCTCAAATCAGTGTGAATTCAAGGAATAAGCTATGAAGCAGACCCGTGTCTAAAGATACCAAGTGAAGGGAGGTGAGCCTCAGTTGTGGAATAAGAAACCACTTCAAAAAACATTATTACAACTACCTCTTTTCTCCAAGGATTATAGTTACCTCATCTTTAGGAACCTCCACCTTATTCTCTTGACAACTTCCCTTAATGACAATCCCTCTAAAACCAGAATTCTGTTATATCTTTCATTATCTAAACATTGGGTTAATGGTTTTATTTTTTTAAAAAATCAAATTGACAAACTTTATAAATAAAGTTTTATTGGAGTCAGGATGAAGAACAGGGTAAAGGCAAGAACATGTATGTGCAGGGTCTAAGGCTCTCCTTATTTAAAATTTCCTTCTTTGTTCTTCATGGCTGTTCCTCATTCTTTCTTCTAAGATATTGCATTATAAGATGATTTATTTTGATCATTGATTTTTTTTTGGCATTCCCTTTGTTAAAGTTATACCCAGAACAAATATATTTCATTCAAATCTCCTTACTACTGGCCCTCCTGATTGAGGAAGGTTAGAAGAAAAGACTCATCTCCCTATGTTAGATGTGGTTATAAAAGTGCTCTTCCAACCTAAATAGTAAATTATCCTCTCAGTTGTTACAGAACTGAGCTCTGACCCATCCTGCCATCGCCTTCATGAGTACAGCCATGCCCTGTTGTATATGATTGCCACCCTCTGCTTATTGACATTGGCATTGGCTCATGGGACCCTCACGGGAGTATCCTTCTGCTCTTCCTGACCAATTATATGCAATTCTATCCTGATTGCATGCAGCCTCATGGAAGAGTTTGCCATACTTAAGTTTCCTCTAGGGAGGAGACCCTTGCATGCAGCCATGGGGAAGCCATGATCTAGGCGCAATCCTTCCAATGTGCCTGTTCTAGTGTCACATAGACTCCTGTTTTGTAGCCCCTCACCCATACTCTGTAAGCAACCCCAGTGAACTCATTGGTCACCCAAGGTAAACTCCAATGGAAGGGAACTTTGAATTGTCACTGGAACTGTATAAGAAAAGTAGTTAGGCAGACCTAATCTACTCTGCCCTCTGCCACCAAGAGAACATTCTCACAAGGCAAGTAAAACTTTGCCTTCAGTTTCCAGATATTTTTTTCACTAATTTACTTATTCACTTTACATCCCAATCACAACCCCTCCCTCCTTTTGCCCCCCCCAAGCTCCCTCCCCTCCCCTTCTGAGAAGGAGAGACCAGAACCCTTCTGAGCCTCACCCCACCCTATCACATCAAGTCACTGCAAAATTATCCTCTCCCAGTGGAGTCAGGCAAGGAGGACAGTTAGGGGATTGGGATCTACAACAGGCAACAGATTCAGGGACAGCCCCCGCTCTAGTTGTTGGAGGACCCGCATGAAGACAAGCTGCGCATCTGCTACAGATGTGTAGGGGACCTAGTTAGAGTCCCAGATGCCCTTTAGTTGGTGGTTTAATCTCTGGGAGTGCCCGTGGGCCTTGGTTAGTTAACTCTGTTGGTCTCTATTCCCTTCCGGTGCCACCATCCCTTTCCCAACTCTTCTACAAGACTCCCCGAGCTCCAGCTAATGTTTGGCTGTGGGTCTCTGCCTCTGTTTCCATCGGTGGTTCCCGACAGTTGTGAGAAACTTTTTCCTTGTCATCCCTCCCTCGTCGGGGTGTGAGGGCCTCCGAGATAGCAAACAATGATGCCTGGTCTATCTCTGTATCCCCAGCGTCCCAGCTCAGCAGACAAATTCTAAATATTTACTTAGCAGTAAGATACAGGACAACACTTTGCACGTTCAGTCCATTAATGGGTAAATTTAATAAGAACTTTTCTTTTTATATATGCAAAAATTCAGTCTCTAAAACCAGCTGGCAAAGAGCAGCGGACGACCTGCTCTAGTCTCACTTTGCTACGTTAGATGGTTGACGGCTGTGTCCACAGCCATACTTGCAGGCCAGGGGTTCAGGCTTACCCAGAATAACTCATTTTTCCTGTTCTTAGGTACCTAGCAGCCCATTTAAATAATTCTGCCTAGATATCAGGTAAGCAGAACAGAGCACAATCCACCCACCCCGGGAGGGGGCTCAGAAGGCCCTGCACTAACACAGTACTAGTATTTCTTCCAAGCATCTGAAGGCCTGGAACGAAGGATCTTTATAGCAACACACAGAGGAAAGGCTGAGTGGGAAAGTCACTGACACTCAACCCAGTGACCTGGGTGAGAACAGCTTTCATCAGAAGAGAGATGCAGAAATAGTAAGAAAAAGGAGTTGGACTTTATGATCGAAGCCAGAAACCTCCGTCCAAGGTAAAAACGTGTCTCTTTACAGAAGAGCCGGCATTGACGAGAATGCTTGGTCCTTTACGATGAATTCACTGTGGGAAACTAGCCAGGCCCAGCAAGCTGAGAAGGGTCCCTTCACCCCTGTGCCCAGGACAGTTTGGCCAAAGGACATCTAGGGTGAAGGCCTCAGTCAGCACTAATCTCCAGATCCTGGAATAGCCCAGAGAACTTGTCCAACCTGCAAGTCTGCCTTAAAAAAAAAAAAAAAAAAGAAAGAAACAAAGAAAAAAAAAAGCAAGCCTTTGGAATTCTTTGTCCAGCTCTGCTCCGTACACACCAAAATGATTCTTCTGGAACTTCTCTGGTGACCTAGTCTTCACATAATGACATCCCTCAACAGATCCACCAGCCCTCAGATTCTCTCCAAGACACTAATAATAGGTCCAATTAGAAGTAAAGATTCCAAACAGATGAGGCTCGAATTGATATCCCCGGCCCGGCTACAGCAGATCAATTTCTTCCCCTGGCAGAAAAGAGACCAAACTGACCTTGAGGAGGGAACCTCCTTTTTGGAACAGTTACCATGGCAACCGGAACCCTCTCTCCCCAGGGCACCTGCCCACAGGCTCCCACCGGCCAGCTGGTAAGGGAGGGTGGATCAGCCAGCCACCTCTGTCCCAAGTCACTGTGCTCATTTGACCAATGAAAGTGCCAACGGTGCCAGTTGGCCTCATGATATGGATACCTGCCCACGAGGCATTGGCCCAAACATTGGGGACTTTCACAGAGGCCAGCCAACAGCTGGCAGGCAGGAACTACCAGGCCATTGTCATCTGGGGCTGAATTGGAACATGTATACAAGACACAAAGGCTGTGTCTGTAACCACAGCATCTCTCCCTCCCCAGGGATTTTTTTTCAGCTCCTGATCCTCTGCTCTGGGAGGGGCGTGCAGTTGAAGTTGTCTTTTAGAGGCCTCGCCCACCTGCTTTTTTTTTTTTTTTTTTTTAGCAACGCCCTGCCTCCCTGCCTTGCAGAAAAGCTTTCCCTGTCCCACGTCTCGTTTTATTGCAAATGAGAAGGTTCACCGTAAGTCACCCCAGGCCAGTGGGTTCAGAGGTGGAGCTGGTAACCAGAAGCCATGCAGACTTCCTCTCCTGGCCTCACACCAAGGCCTCCGAGGATCCCTTGTCACATGAGGTTAGTGTAGTTTCACATCCTCTAAGCAAAGCTCTGTCGAAACTCTCTAGTCTCACATGGCATCGGTTCAAAACAACCACCGCACTCAGCTGCCTGGCTCACCGGTTCAAGAGTGGGTCAGGAGATCTGGGTTCCAGTTTCGGCTCAACCTGCATGCCCTTGACAAGAACCCATCCTCAAGTTTGCATCAGAAAATTAAGAGGCCAAAGTTTCTATCCCTAGGGTCCATTTCCTGTCCTCCCCATTACCCTCTCCACTTCAGTTTTTTAAAAAAAATGTTTGGATTTTGGAGACCGTAAAGACAGGACTTTTCTGTGTTGCCCTGGCTGTCCTGGAACTCACTCTGTTGACCACACTGACCTTGAACTCAGAGATCCACCTGCCTCTGCCTCCTAAGTGTTCAGAATAAAAGCAAGCTCAACCTTTACCCAGCATTCCTGATGCTAACCCAAGAATCTCCAAAGACTGATGGATATTATTTCAACTTTTCAAAATCAGACCTCTCAAAAATATTAAGTCAAGTGAAGGAATCTTTTTATACAAGAGAGCATATGTATTATGATTATAATATGAAATTTCCTAGGCAGGCAAAATTAACCAATGGTAAGACACAAACATACACACCCACTCTCACACATGTAGCTGTGGATTGCCTCTGGGAGCGTGGTAGGACCAAGAATTACTTGGGAAGAGGCACAGTTGACCATATACATTGAACCTGGGTGTATTTGTGTGACACAATCCTCGTCAAAACTCCTGGACAACGGTTCTTCAGATGGATTGAGCGGTACAATGAAATAAGAAGAGCAAAGTGTAGATGATGGAATCGGTGGACACTTGGGCGTTCTTGACAAAATGCTGGGGGCAAATGCATACACAATAATAAGCTCCTGACCTGTCCATCTGCCCTTCTCTCCACACTATCTCTTTCTTGACTCCGCCTTTTTCCTATTAAATGAGTCCGTGGGACAGGCGATGTATCTGATGTCCTATGATGACTAATCGCTCTGTGCCCAGCCCTCAAGGGCAAAGACAAGTTCTCTGCAGCTAGAACTTGCTCTTGAACCTCCCCGACCGTGGCTTCCCAGTTCTGGTCTGCATATGGAATCAGTCATTAAATAGGATGTGCCTCTGCTCTCTGGTTGCCAACACTTTTGATATAATTTCAATTGACACAACCTACTAAAGGCATTTTAATTTTAATGCTAAATGTAATCAGGGTATATATTTTTATAACTACTCTAAGAGTTAGTAAGTATATCAACAAGGACAGATTATAAGCATATTTTTCCTATACTCACTGCATGATTAGCCCAATAGATATATCCCTAAAATACTGATTTTTGTGACTACTTCTTAAGATCTCAAACACATTCTTGGTTCTCTCCTAATTTGCTTACCCTTCTCCAAAACCTTTAAGCATAAAAATACACACATGCTTCAGTGGTGAACTCTATGCTTTGGAAAAAGATTCACACTGGGTCTGCTAACGTTAGCTAGCTCTATGTCATTGTGGTGTCCCTTCTGCCCCAATTTCAGCCATTCTTTCCAGAGAGATTCTCACCTCTTTTGTTTGTGTGTGTGTGTGTGTGTCCGCGAGCGCGCGTGTTTAGAGGGATTTATGCCCATTTTAAAGACTAAAACTTTGAGGAGAAATGTGCTTGTTATACAAGCATGAAGGCCTAAGTATGATCATCAGAGTCCACACAAAAGTAAAATAAATAACCATGTGTGGTGATGTACACTTGCACTCCCAGTGCTTTGAAGGTTGAGAGGCAGATCCTTGGGGTCCACTGTCCATCCAGCTTGGCCTAACTGGCAAGCCCCAGGTCCCAGTGAAAGATTATATCTCAAAACTTAGACTGGATGACTGGAATGACATTGAAGCTTACTTCTGGCCTGTAAAACACACACACACACACACACACACACACACACCAGAAAGGACTGTAGATTTGATAAACATCTTTCCAGAAAGCTGCTCCTACTTCAGCCCAGTGCCCATGCACATTTGTTAAATATTAACATGAAGTCCCTTTCACAAAGGCTTTTATCAGGACATCTCAAACACAGGCCTTCTGTTTTCTCTGTTTCTGCACCTGTACAACCACCCAAGGCACACAGAGAAGGGACAGGCATAAGCAACTCTTTTGAGTGATCAGCTAACCAAAAGGCTACACTAGCAGCCTGAATCTTCACCTGGAAATCATAGCAAAGATCACAGGAATAAGAGAAGGAGACCTTCTGCTTTAAAATGCTGCTGTTTCCCAATCAAACTGACCAAAACCAAGGCTAAAGATGGATTTCAGCGTTTTCACATCACCAGTTTCTCAATAGACCATTTCCTGTCCTCCTACAAAGCTGACTTCTCAAGAGTGAGTTCCACTCCCCCATAGTGTTTCAAGGCATTGCTGGCAGTCACTAAGACAAAACTTTGTATAGCCTTTCTGTAAATGTGTGTCACAAGACCTCATCTTCTGGGTGTTTGTGTGACTACAGCTTCAAATAAACAGTTCAAAAATAAAATCAAGATAACAGTAGAAAGGGGGAGGGGATAAGAGAGAGATTTAATTGTGCCACGGTTATGGGGAGAGGAACAGAATTTTTAAAAAGCACAATGAAAATAAGAAGAAAAGCAAACAAATACACATGCACAAACATGAACCTTAGAATCTGCCTTAGACAAAAACATCTTTCCATTTTGCAGAGAGGGAGGTTGGCCCCCAGGGAGATTTCCATTTTAACAGAAGGTTTCATACAATTTATTTATTTTATATACATGGCTGCGTGTGTCCCTGAATGAGATAGTGTGCATCATGTGTAATCAGATGCCCTGAAATTGGAGTGACAGGCAGTTGTGGAACATCTGATATGGGTGCTGGAGCCAGCCCAGGTACTCTGCAAGAATAATTAGTGTTCTTAACCAGGAACCCACTGCTCTAGTCCCTAAAAAATGTTTTATCTGAGAATCTGAAGATGAGAACATTTTTAGTGTTCCGTGTGTGTGTGTGTGTGTGTGTGTGTGTGTGTGTGTGTGTGTGTGTGAGAGAGAGAGAGAGAGGGGGGGGGTGGGAGAAGGGGGGAGGAGGAAGGAGAGGGGGAGGAGATGGGGAGACTTAACTTTATAAATACCATACTCCACACCTCCCACTTCACAGATACTAGAATTAAGATTTAAAGAAATGAAACCATGCAGTTACTGAGCGGAACTAACTCCATGTGTATTTATCCTTCAGAGAGAGAGGTGGCTTTGACCCCTTTCTGTCTTATTCATCCCTTTGCTCCTTGACATAAGCAATTGGTATTTTTTTCCAAGTTCGTATATGAGTGACTGTGTCAGCACAGGCTAAAGGTACTTATCTCTTTAAGAGAACAGCACTCCTCTTGGAAATAAGTAACTCAGCAGTAGAGCTCAACAGAGCATGCGCTTGGCCATCCATGTTATATCCAAGCAGTTTTAAATATCTCTCTGTATCACCAGCCTTGAAGGGTAAATTAATTATCATCCCCAGTACCTTCCCATGTCCCACTATGCAAATAGATTTAGATAAACACTAAATTAGGATACTGAAAGATTTTAATAAAAATAAAATCCTATTCAGATTTACAAGGGTTACTTCAATCTCCTGTGTTTAAAGACAAATTTTCAGAGCCATTTGCTTTGTTTATTTAATAAATAAACAAGTAATTAAATGCCAGCATGTGCCTAGAACTTTCTATGTGCTGGAACTAGAGCAGAGAAGGATGTTCTTGCCTTCTGAAGTCTGTCACTGAAGAAAAAGACAGACTTCAGACGTGTTAAGACATATGTCAGATGTTGACTGGTGCCACAGAGGTGGCACACATCGGGAGTTGAGAGATTAGGCTCCAGGCTGGGGAGGAGAAGAGCGGTCACTGTGCAGTGTGCAGAAGACGGCCTTACTAATTAGCAGGTGGCAAGAAAGGAGGGACCGACTCTGTGCAGATCAGGAGGTAGCTGTTTCCAAAGTTTGAGTAAGTGTAAAAGCCAAAAGCAGAGGTGGCATAGTCTTGGGACAAAACAAGGAACAGCTCATCCAGTTTCTTGGTATTGGAAGGTGTGGAGTAAAAGAGAACTTACCTGCTTTCCACTTAAACCAGTGGTTCTCAACCTTTCTAATGCTGTGACCCTTTGATACAGTTCCTCATGTTGTGGTGACCACCCCCAACCATAAAATTATCTAGTTGCTTCTTCATAACCGTAGCTTTGCTACGGTTATGAATCGTCATAGAAATATTTGCGGAGATGGAAGGTTGCCGTGGGTGGTCATGACCCACAGGTTGAGAACCACTGGCTTAGCCTGTGCATTGAGAAGCAGCTGCAGTGTATTGCTGTTGACCTGTTGTTGTCATATAATGATGGTGACGATGGTGGCTTGAAGGGGAGTGTCATAGACTGTGACAGTATTAGCAGAGATGGTGAAAAGCTATTTAGATTCCAGCAGGTAAGACCAACCGGACTTTCCTGTGGGTTGGGCATGAAGTATGAGAAAAAGAATCAAAGCTGAGGTCAAGGCTTTCCATGAGCACATCTTGGGTCGAATCGCCATTTGCAAGAATAATAAAGGCCAGGGAGGAGGGTTTGAATTTCAGGGGATTATGATCATGAATGTAGTCCTAAATGTGCCTCTTAGATATACAATTAATATAACTGATTGACATAATTAGCAGACTGTCCTATTAGAGGTGTATCTCAAGATTGCAGTTGAACACACAAAGAAGATTTATCTCCAGCCTGGAGACATGAATGTTGGAATCATTAACATGCAGATAATAGTGTAAGGAATGAGAGCAGGTGACATCGCCTACTGAGAGTGGACAGAAAGGGAAATAGTGGGTCCTAGGACACTTCAATGCTTAGGGGTCACTGAGATAAGGAGGAAAAGGCAGAAAGGTTGATGAAGATCCCAGAGCGGAGGATGAAGGTTAGAGGCTAATATTCCCAGTAGGCCATGACCCACCCTGATGATTGCAAAGGCAGGCTGAACTCTAATGGAACAGAGAAGACTCAGGAGGCTAAATTTGTTTCCCCATTATGGTTCAGCCTGCCAAGAGTAATAGGAATATTTGTTGTTCAATTTTCAACATACTTACTCATTGTATATGGTGCTATGCTTTGTAAAAACATTTCATACAAGATATATTATACATTGAGCACATTCCTGTAAGTCCCCTCCTCCCTGCATCTTCTCCCTCTGTCTCACATTACTTCCCCTCATTCCCCTAGATAGTTTCACTTCTACTTTTGTAGATATGTACATACATGATGTTATGTAGCTATATGAAATCTAGGGCCCATGAGTGAGAGAAATTTCACTTGTTTTTGAGACAAAACTTAAGTTTGTATCAATTCACTTAATCTGATTGTCTCAGGTTCATTCATTTTCATGGCTAACTAATCTCTAGTGTGTGCATAGAACATGTTTTCTTTCTCCCCCCCCCACCCCCTTTAGAATGCAGTTAGGAATAATGCTAGTTTAGGAAAATGGGACTTGTAGGTTCTACTCCAAGAACCATGACTTCGATAGCCTTGACTAGTTGGTTAGATTTCCAGTGCCCAACATGATTTCCCTCTTGTTGAGAAGTAGGTCACATTTTTGTATCTGTTCCTTTGTTAGCTTAGCTGCTATGGATAGTGCTTCGGCAAACACTGATGTGTAAGCATCTTTCCTATGTTGACTTGGTGTCCCTTGAGTAAAGATCCAGGAGTATTACTGTTGGGTCATATGGTAAATCTAGTTTTAGTTTTTTTGAGAGACAGATGCTTGTGATCACCTTGCTAGAATTTTATGTACATGGTCTCAGGAGCTCACACCACCACAGTAGGTATGCAATTATCTCTATTTTACAAACACAGAGACATAGTTTAGTGACTTCCCCACAGCGACATAGCTAAGTGTGGCAAAGGAGAGATAGCCTGGAACAACTGGCCTTTGATATGTACTATACAGTTTCCCCTTTCCATTATATCAAAACAGTATATAGACTTTCAGATCTCTCAGGGCACACCCCTTTCAACTTATGAAAAGGGAAGCTTACAGTTGGCAATATAAACCTTGAATGTGCTGGTGCAAAGAAAATAAGCTACAGCTGGATCCATGAGCAGACCTAGAGTTATGCTTTCAAGTGCAAATGCAATCGAATAAGAAACTAAACACAAGATAAGAGTAGTCAGATGATTCAAAGAGCAAACTTTATCATCCAAGCACAGTTGAAGAGGACACAGTACAACACTGTACGAAGAACCATTAAAATATGACTATTATCGTGTCTTTATCATTCCCATAGCAACCTAGTATTCCCTGCCAAAAAAATAACTCAGTAGGCACCAAGAATTTTCAGCTACTCTTTTAGCACCAAACCCTTCCCACAGCCATTTGTATTAACATTTGCAAAAGATTTATTTCCCTTTGATTCAAACAATTCCACATTCCCAAGAATATCTGGACTGGAGCATGGCCAACTGCCCGCAGGGTCTGCAGCCGTCTCCTCTGTCCTGGGTAGCTTGCTCGGGGCCCATGAATAGCCCATTGTTGAAGACAAACCCACTGCAGAGAACAGAGGAAACACAGAAGAGGAATCAGTGTCATGATCTGAAGACCAGTCTGGCCTTCCAGCAATGAAGCAATCAGCAGCAGCAAGCACCCCAGGCTGTTGTTAAGTGGGGTGACCAATGCTTCCCAGATCAGGGCTCCCTGCGGGTTTTCCCCACTTCAGAATTCACCAGCAGCTCACCTCTAGACATAGTGAACCTAGATCCTTCCGTGTGACCAAAAAGAAAACAATACAGGCTGAAACTCAAACTGAAAACCAACCTCAAACATTTGTATCAGGATCAAACACGGGTATTATAGAAAAATCCAAGATCTCTTTCAAATAGTCTGCATGGCTTAAGAACTGGCCAAAAATTCATGAATAGTGTTACATCTAGATTCTCACTTGATGGAGAGTGAGCTCTCAAATCTGCTCTGATGTTTGCTACTGACTTCCTAAAATATCTGTTCATCCACTCAGGCTAATCAGCACATCAGAGAATGAACAACACATCAGAGAATGATTCAAAAGAACTATACCTTTTAGCTATTTGAGGGCAGTCAAAGAAACTCGTAAGTTATTTTGGGGCAGAGTGAATCAAATGTGCCCTGATGCAGTCTTTTTGGCATACAGATCATATTTACCATCTCAGATATGTATTGATCTATAATTAATGCTTGGTGAATATAACTTAGTAGCCACAAGCTTAGATTTTTCAGCATATGAATATTTTAAAAAATTGTATCTTCTGGTACTTATCCAGCCCTTCTTTAACTTATTTAGGATTTTATATTTTTAAATAAATCAGAAAAACACCATATTTATGAATTTTTTTTAATTCTGGCATTCCCAAATGCATCAAAACACATTAAAGAAAAATGATAAAGGGATTCAGTATGGTCTGGGAATTCAGCTTAGCAGTATGGTGCTTGTCTGGCATGTACAAGGCCCTGAGTTCGATCCCTGGCACCACAGGAACATGGCAATAGCTTCGTGACTCAGTGGAGGTCACAACCCGTCTGCAAATCCAAAGGCCACATCTTTTCAAGTAAATGCATATCTGACTTTACACTCTAGGGGAAGGAGAGGATCAACCTAACTTGTTCTGACATGCCCCTCCTCTCCAACTGCTCTATTTACCATCCTGAAACTAAACCCAGAAGGCCACACGGAATCTGAAGCTCTAACCTCCGGACACAACCGTGTCTTCACAGAGGCCATCAGTGTATTAACAACAGGGAAGGGCTGCCGGTTCGGCAGAGCCATTTTTCCTTTGACATTTAATTATCAGCAGAAAAGTATTTCTGTTTTAATACCCACATTCTGGCATATAATTACTGTAATAAAGTCTACTTCTTCCCTTTGGGTGACTGCTGCCAGTACCATGAAA
Source organism: Apodemus sylvaticus (assembly GCF_947179515.1). Lineage (NCBI taxonomy): Eukaryota > Metazoa > Chordata > Mammalia > Rodentia > Muridae > Apodemus > Apodemus sylvaticus. The sequence goes on from NC_067487.1 coordinate 48,579,761, forward strand.
TCACGGCAATGGTTGTAAAAATAAGGGAGGTCACAGCCCTTCCCCCCACACATACACACCCACTCTGCAGCTGATATTAAATAGCTTTGGTGGGAAAATGCAGACCTTTAGACTCTCTACCAAACTCAATGCATTCTGCATTTAACTTCTTCTTTAAAACAGTTAGTGGCAGAAGAATTCCAAAACTGCATATGGCCATGGGGAAAAAGCAGGCACTTATACTTAATGAGCTCCTAAGCCCAACTTGGACGGAGCATAATAACAGCCATTTCTTTGTGCTAACTATCTTTAATGATATGCATTACATGCATTGGCCTGCCGGCTGCCCAGGCGGTACCAGCTCTCATTTGCTTCAGTCTTCGCTTCTGGCAAAGGGCAACATTGTGGAAAGTCTCCATTTTGACATTTTGCCACTTTGGCAGAGAGAACTCCTAACAGCACGAGTACCCTCTGAACGTCGCCACTATGGTCTCATGCCCATGAGATAGATGGTTGACATCCAAGCGTGTCACGTACTGGATGGATACTCACCGTGTGCCTCCGACAGCACCCCAGGCTTTGATTCGTCCTCTCCGGCACAAGCCAGTCGGATATTTTAATCCGATCACTTTCAACTATCCTCTTATATAATTTCCCTGCTTTCACCCAAGACCCAAGTCAAGCTAATTCAGAATCATAAAAAGGACAGACAGGCCTCTGAGGGAATAGCTTGTCCTTTTTTTTTTTTAATCCTCTACTTCATTATGTAATGAAAATATCCTTAAGAAAGTATCTGGCTTAGAACATAAGCTTGAGTTGCTCTATTAAAATCGACCTCAGGGAGGATGCTGCCTGAGAGTGAGGAGGCCAAGATCTCTTCTGCACTTTGGAATGGGTCACTGAAATCCATTGTTTTACAGCACAGCATAAAATCACATAGTAGACTCCAGAAAACGAGAGACATATGAATGAGAACAAAGCTCCGGCGTGCATACAACATAAAGACAACCCAAAGACACCACCTTGCTCCAAACCCTGCAGCTCAGCTGCCATCGCTCCTGGCCTCCCATGTGGAGTATCGTTTACAGAAGAAAATGGACGCTCCACTTGGGAACCAGTAAGGAGTGAGCCTGGGTAGTTCTGGTCCTTGCTTTTAATCCCCCAGGAACTGTACACATACGCCACCGCATGTACGGCTATGAATGTTTGGTGACAATACTGGTCTATAATGGCTCCAAATCAGAAGTGACCTAAACGTCTGCTAAGGGCACAGTGGATCAGCAAATTTCATTGTGGCAAAATCATACAATAGAGAACCATGCAAGAAGGAAATTATCAATCCAGAGGTTTAGTATGTCACAGCTTGCATGTGTCTTGAAAACACCATGTCGAATGAGAAAGAGAAGTAAGACATGCGAAAACACAGAAAATGTTACAGCAAGAGAGGAGTAAGCAGCAATCAGCTGCATTGTTTAGAAATGGCCATAGTGGTAATAAAATCCCATAAGAAAGCCAAGGAAACAATGACCACAGAGTCCGAAGCTACTGGAGGGTGGGGGATAAAGAAGTTATAATTTAGATTCCAGCTTATGAAATGGGGGGATCATCCAGGGTCTTAGCAATCTTCTGTTCTCATCTTTTAATTTTTTCCATGTAAATATTTGACCTTTTATTTTAGTTTCAAAATTAAGCAGCGACAACGAAGCCAAAAGTCACTCCCCAAAACCAAAAGTTTGAACAAAAGCATGGTTTCAATCCAACTTTTTTAATGTTAATTACAAGGCCCTGGAAGGCAGGTAAATTAGGAGGGTTGCCCATCTGCCCTGGGCCCAGATGGCATCTGTGGCTCAGGGGAGTGGCTGTCCTGTACTTAGGCACTGGGAGCTTGGAGACACCACGCCAAATAAAAGTTCTGTTGATATTGCCATGCCCACAAGAGTTTGTCTGTTGGTACCCGACCGAGTGGCCCCTGACCTTCGGAGTTTTGCCATTCCTCTCCTCATGGTAAGGACTCTTCTACTTTGGAAGGAATAGTAAAGGACTTGTCTTTCTTCCACGGTAGCCTTTATAGGAACTCTCAATTCTGGAATCTCCAAGGCCTATCATTGTCCCATCAGGTTTTTCTGCACTGTGTGCAAACTGGCTCACTCGTCCCTGTGCCTTGCTCCTTTAGGAAAACCCACCCCTTCTCCAGGTTCTTTCAACTCTGTTCTGCAGTTGAGGTCTTGACCCAGGCTCACCAGACAGACCTCAGGCAACACCTACATCTACACGGGAATGCACATCCCCAGTGGTAACCTTTCTGACGCACTCCACCTGACTTGCCAACACTGTGTAGTCAGGATATACTATTTCGCTTACACCCTAAAGCCTATCTACTCTGTAATAGTCACTAAACTTTGTGCACATTTTTAAATCAACCTTCCCATGAAGGGAACAAAGCATAAGAGCCAGTTATAGACTTGCCCTTCAGACACTGGAGAAGTCTCTTTGTGAACCCTTAGGATGCCTAACTTATGTCATTACTGTAATCAAGTTTCTAAAACATTTTATCTTCTTTAAAAAAAAAAAAAGTCAGTTGCTGAGAAACACAGAGCCAGACGTTATTCAGAAAATAAAATTATGTTGAGAAATTTCACATACACAGAAGCTCCTAAATTTGATCTCCAGCATTGCAAAACGAGATGAGCAAACAAGTCCCATATAATTATTTGGAAAGGCATCATGTGGGTGCTTTACCAGTTTCTCCAAGTAAGTTGCATTCTTGGATTTTGAAAACATAAAAGGAACTGAATAAAAACAAAAAACCCGTAACTGAAAAGATAAAACCTAGAGAAATAAATGAAAGAGTTACAGCAAAAATCTGAAGGACCCGGCCAGTGTTGCTTGCTTGTTACAGGCAGATACCCAGCAAGAGAGTTCAACTGGGACTTAAAACAGCTGTCTGTACACTGGGGCTGCAGGGTCTATGGAACCCAGCTCATATCCTGCCAGTCAGAGCAACTGGCAGAAGAGGGAGGGAGGGAGGGAGGGAGGGAGGGAGGGAGGGAGGGAGGGAGGGAGGGAGGGAGGGAGAGGAGGAAAGACAATACCAAAGGATAAGGCCAAGGGATTAATACACACTACGTGTGTGTGTGTGTGTGTGTGTGTGTGTGTGTGTGTGTGTGCTCTTGAAGGAAGTTAAACCATTTAGGCTGACTAATTCCCAATTCTAGGCATAAGAAAACTCCTTTCAAATGGTTGGTCAAGGTAGTCCAAGTAACTCCTAAAGCAGTATAGATTATTGCTGTAACCCATCATTGCGTCTCAGGGATTGCAGTAGGCCCCTATTGCTGAAGACACAATATACTTGGGATTTAGAATTCAAGTGATTTGAGCTGGATCTGACCTGAAGGCCTCTTTCCTGCAGTCTAGTCTCCATGGTTCCAGAAAATCTTGTGCAAGCTACCAAGGAAAGGAAGCAATTAAACAGTCCTACCCAGCTGCCACATCTCTGAATCATAACAATGACTGGCATTGCAAGATATGCACAAGGGCCCAATAAGTGGTAATCACGTGTCAGTGGCAACCAACAGCTGTCTCATTGAACTTAAGCACTACTCAACAGGAGGGAAATCATGCCTGGTCTTAGAAACCTAGCCAACTTCCCAGTGCTAATGAGAACAAAGACCTCAGGAAAAAAAAAAGTGTGCTCACATACATGTGAACATGCATAGACACATGCATGCATACATACCACATACATATGCACTTGCAATTATGTGTATACCTATACATATGCATATACATGTATATCATATACACATATACACACATACACATATTTATACACATACACATACACATACAAGTTTGAAGCCAGCCTGGTCTACAGAGTGAGTTCCAGGACAGCCAGGGCTACATAGAGAAACCCTGTCTTGAAAAACCAAAAACCAACCAAACAAACAAATATACACATACACATACATATACATATGCAAGTATTCCAGGAGGAGAATACAGTTCTCACAGCATAAGGTAGAAAACTCAAGCAAATGGGAATTCTGAGATAGGCCTCCTGAAAATTAAATTACAGAAAGACAAAACCGAAGGTAGTTCCCATCACCTTGATGATAATGGTCTGAACCTCTGGACCTGAAGCAGCTCCAACTTAATGTTGCCCTTATAAGAGTTACTTTGGTCACAGTGTCTGTTCACAGCAGTAAAATCCTAACTGAAACACAGGGATAATTTGATGTTAGACTCATCACGGACAGCTTCTCTTCAGATAAACTTGCTATCACTCTCCAAGACACCATCTACGTGTAGTTTTCTACCCAAGAATAACAAAGAAATAGCTGTTGAACAGTGAAAACAAAAACCTCCAAAGGAACCCAAATCCTCAGCTGTGCGGAGGTGATGCTATTATCAGGTAAAGCAAAGAAGATTGAGGACTATTTTCCTCTTAGGAAAACATTAACAATAACAACAACAACAACAACAACAACAGAAAACAATCCTGTGCACAAAAATTAGACTTGCTACCTGCTGGCCACTTCCAACAGAGTGAATTCATTTGGTGAGATATCCAGACGATACTAAATTTTAAAAAGCAATCCTAGGCAAAGTCGTTCCCTGGTCTTCTTGTAGTCGACTCCTCCTTCCCAGGGCTACTTAAGCCCTGACGTTCCCTTGAGATGCTCCTGACTTTGATGTCCTAGGACCTTATGTATGCATCACGCACGCACTCAGACCCTACTCACAGAGCACTCCACAGAGACCTATCTGCCTCTGACATGCATGTAGTGCTTCACTAACCAGGCTCTACGGATATTGTCTAACTTAGGGTTCCTATTGCTGTGATGAAGCACCATGACCAAAAAGGAAGTCAGGGAGGAAAGGGTTTCTTTGGCTTACACTTCCAGATCACTCTTCATCATCGGAGGAGGGCAGGATAGACAAACGGGTCAGGATCCTGGAGGCGGGAGCTGGTGCAGAGGTCGTGAAGGGATGCTGCTTACTGGCTTGCTTCCCCTGGCTTGCTCACCCTCCTTTCTTACAGAACTCAGAACCACCAACTCGGTGATGGCCCCATCCACACTGGGCTAGACCCTCCCCCATCAATCACTAATTAAGAAAATGCCTTAGAGCTGCATCTTATCTCAATTAAGTCTCCCTCCTTTCAGATAATTCTAGTTTGTGTGTCAAGCTGACATAAGACTGGCACAGTCAAGCAAAGCAGAAACTTTTGTTATACTTCCTTATCCACTTCCTATCACAGTGCACATAGTAGGTGCTCTGACCTACTATGCTCCATACTGCCCTTCCTCCATAATTTCCTTACCCAGAAATAAACCCCATCCTAGCAGCCACAGCAACTGAGTCTGCTACTTCAGTATATTCTCCTTTTCTGTTTTGCTTCAGGCAAACAGCAGACAGACACTAAAAATACCCTCAGGCCAGTGAGTGCCTACTTAATGGACAATGATCACTTTCAAAACCAGAATCCAGGTCAAGTCACCACTGAACTTCAGTGTCACAGGGAAGTAACAAAGAACACAGTCACTGTTTCTGATGGGCAAGGGTAAAGTCTGCAGAGCAAACACAGGCGGTGGGAGGATGCCCTCGTGCCAATTTGGAACTCAGTTCATGAAGCATCCCCCGGCATCAGTCTTTGTCACTCTTGTATTACAATGTGACACCAGACTCCTAAAAATAACCTGTTTTATCTAGAATCAAAATACTGAACTAGTTGTTTTAGTCACAGTGGAAAGACTGGGGCTAAAATTAGAATATCAGGCTTGATAATGGACAACATAGAAACCTTGTAATTATGTATTGTCCTCATACCCCAAATGGATATAGCCATTGATCAGATTGATAATGGATATACTTGGGAGTCTCCTAGTCTGCTTCAACCCCTCTGCCCTTTATCAGGGAATTCTGATTATTGACATCCATGATTCTGATGATTGAACTTTACCAAGAGTGAGGGGACAGAAGCCACACTTCAAAGCAGCTCACTAAGCAATTATTTAACAGCATCTACTTGGGCTTTGTGGAGCCTAACTCCTTTCTTCCTCCAGGCGTCCAATTCCTCCTCAGTCCGTTACATCCACAACAGCTGTGCAATACCAATCTGCTGTTTAGTTACTAAAACATCCATATTTTTTTCCTCCTATGCAAACTCTTGCTGTAGGAAAATACCCGAACTCTAAACTCAGAATTAAATCTTGACTCTTCATGTCCATTACTGACTTCCTGCAACCACATTCCTGATGTTTCCAAAAGATATTAATGACATTCCTTAAACAAAAAACAAAAAAGCCTCACTTCCTAATCAGATCCTCTGGGTTCATTACCCTCCCCCAGCAAACTGTAGGGAAATGGCTCTTCTATAATAAACATGACAAAGGTTGTTAGAAATACCTTGATTTATTTCTAATCTATGATTATACCAATAACATCTCCTCAAGCTACAGATATCTACCAGGATGACGCAGGAAGTTAGACTGAGGAGCCTAATGCCATACCTCAGGGCAGTTCTTCAGAACACAAAGAGACATAATCTTTAGAAGGGATGTAACCCTCCAGCCCCATAGGAAAAACAACAATAGCAACACCCCAGACCCTCCCCCAGAACTCCCAGGGACTGAGCCACCAACCAAGGAGTACACATGGCTCCAGCTGCATATGTAGCAGAGGATGGCCTTGTCAGGCATCAATGGGAGGAGAGGCCCTTGATCCTATGAAGGCTTGATAGATGTCCCAATGTAGGGGAATGAAGGGCAGGGAGGTGAGAGTGGGGTGGGTGGAGGAGCACCCTCATAGAAGCAGGGGGAGGGAGGATGAATAGGGGGTTTCTGGGAAACCAGGTAAGGGGATAACATTTGAAATGTAAATAAATTAAAATAAATAAGTAAATAATTTTAAAAAAAGATGGAATATAAACAACAACAAACAGTAACAGCTTCCTGGGAATGGTAAGAATGAAATATAATAGGCATCATTTATCCATCTTTTACAATCTGCCAAAATCATACCTGAGTGGAGAAAAAAAAATGTTACTTCCATATCACCAGGGAAGGCCACTCATGCCTTCTAACCCTGACATATTAGCCTGAGGTCATTGGAGACTTTAACCAAACTGCTTAAACAGCAGAGATTTACCCAACTTGTTCCTCTGGTATATTACTCTGGGGAAGCCAAATCTGCTAGTTTATTATTATTGCCTTAGTGCTGAGTACTCTGCCTGGCTGGCCCAGTCCATGCCAACATCTTCAAGAAGCTTCTAGTAACACTTTCCAGATGGCAAAACTGAGGCTTTGGGTAGTTAAGTGTTGTGGTTGTCCAAAAGATGATATCTTCTCAAAATGCAAATGTTTGAGCCTAACACTCTACAAGACAGATTGAGGTGGGGCAACAAAGGGGTCACTGAGTGCTAAGAGCACAGCCCTCATGAAGGGCATGAGTTGCATCAGAAAATCAGCCTGAGGAAACCAGGCACAGTAGGCCATGATGGTGATTCCAGCACTGAGCCTCAGGTAGGAATCCTATCGTAAGCTTGAGATAGCTTGGACTGCATAGTGAGTTTAAGGCTTTCCAGGGCTACACAATGAAAGCATGGAGGATATGAACCAGGAGAGGGAAAAGGTAAGGAAGGGAAAGGAAAGAAAAAAAAAAAAAGAAACCCCAGGGGACACTCTTGTCCCTTTTTAACTGAAGGAACCAGCCTTCACAAGATACCAAATCTGCTGGTATAGCCTCTGTGACATCTTCCTTCCAGACATGAAGACAACGCTTATCCCTTGCCTATAGATTATGTAGTCTAAGGTATTGTGTTCCAGCATCCCACACAGACTAAGATAAGTATCTTGCTAAAACATATGGTAGGGAAATGTAATAGAATCAGAATTCAGATCTGACACAGGCCAATAGGTCTGACCAGAACACCAGATTGCCTCTGCTATGTAAGTCATGAAGACGAGGAATCTAACTGGTGCGTGGTGACTTCCCAGTTGACTCTACAGGGACACAATTGGTCCCTCTCACATCCTCTCATGGCCTGAGCTCAGCCTGATTTAGCAGGCCGTTCTATGCACCGCAGGTTAATTTTATACTTTCCTGTCTCCATGACAATTTTAAATGTATAGGAGCCCAGACAGCACATGTTCTAGGCACTTTGAAAGTCTTCTATCGAAGGGGGAATGATAGACAAAGAAATGTCCAGCCCTCCTCTGACAATAGACAACTCTGAAGATATCATATATGTTTCTCTAAAGCTCTGCTAAGCCCAGAGACTGTTGCTAATAGCATCAACCCAGATAACAAACTACTTCTATATGGGCTATTTCTCCTTTCCAGCCATATAACCCGTTCCATCATTAATGCTTTTGGGTATTTAACTCCAAAATAAATTGCTTGTACCCAAGATCTTCATCTTGATTTGGGAAAACAAACCAGGACATCTAACTTATGGCTTCATGAATGACAATAGCTCTCCTAAGTCCTTCATTTTAGAGGATTTATAGAGATTTTCAATAATATTCTACTTATTTAACCCCGAGTGAATTTTATCAAGGCAGGTATTCCAGGACTTTTATCACTGTTATATAGAATGTGAAAAAAAATGGTTCTGGAGTGTGCACTGCTAGCTTCACATTTCTATCTACAGTTGCAAAGACATAACTGTCTTCTTAAGACCCATTCTACTGCCTGGTCTACAAAGAAGGTTGCCATGATTCTGTATCAAATTATCTAGAAATAGTTCTAGGAAAATGGTTCAATGGGTATCTTAGTTAGGGTTTCTATTGTTGTTATAGGACATCATGACCAAAATCAACTTGTAACAGTCCATTCAGAGGGAAGTCAAGGTAGAACTCAAGCAGCACAGGGGCATGGAGGCAGGAGCTATGCAGAAGCCATGGAGGAGTGCTGCTTACTGACTTCCTTCTTAATGCTTGCCCAGAATGAGTTCTTATGCAACCCAAGACCACCTGCCCAGGGATGGCACTACCTACAAAGGGCCTGTCCCTCCCACATCAACCACTAATTAAGACAATGTCCCACAAGCCTGCCCACAGACCAATTTGGTTGGGACATTTTTCTCTTGAACTTCCTTCTGCCCAAATGATTCTAGCTTGTGTGACGTTGATTAAAAACTAACCAGGACAATTGACTCCTGTTAACCATAATCTTTCCTTTCTTGTTCATCTCCCAAGTCTCACATAATACCACAACATAAAATATTCCAACTTCTGAAACTCTATAGCCCTTAAAAATTCAAATACTTTAAAACTTGAGACTCTTTTAAACATTCAAAATCTCTTTAAAAGTTCAACATTTCTTAAACATATCCAAAGTCTCTTTAAAATATCCCTAATTCCTCCAAGATAGCCAAGGTCTCTCTAAAATTCTAAAATTTCTATTAAAAGTCCTAATGTCTCTAAACGATGGACTACTGTAAAATAAACAAAAAGTCAAATACCTTCTTGTTACAAGAGGGAAGCATCAAGGCATAGTAACAATCAAATCAAAGCAAACAAACATCAATGGTGTCAAAAGTTGGGTACTTGATGCCTGGGATTCACTCAAAATCCTCTGAGGTCCAAAGAGCTGCGCTTTTCCATTTTCAGCATCCAGAATTTGTCTCCTAGGCTTCGGCCAGCTCTACTCCACGCCTGCTACTCTCCTTGGTGGGCTGCCACGAAGGGTGCCCTGTACCCCAGAAAAAAATCTTAGATCTACACCTCTCTAGACAGCCCTGGCCCACAGTACTTTTCAGCACAAACTCTTCTTTCTTGAGTTCAGTGACAACTCCATGGCTATTCTCCAATCAGATTTAGATTCTTTAATATACACATATTCAAAGTGACATGAAAGACTCCTTTCTTTCTCGGATATAAATATTGAGTATCTGCCTGCATACTATCTTATTTTATGACCAGGGAGAGACTGGCCCAACCCTAAGATGGCAAAAGGTGTAACAAGAGCCTACCAAATGCAGAGCCATACTTCCTCCAGCTGGCTTGGACATCCCAAAGGTCAATAGTCCTTCACCTCAACCCAAAACAGGGCAGTAAGGAGTTAGACTACCTCTATACCATAGAACCTGCTGACACTGTGCAAACTTACCAACCTACCTGTCCACCCTGGTCTGCCTTACCTTTCTTGCAGAGAACCCTTTTATGATGAGCACACATCCAGAGTCCACTGTGCTGCTGTCTTCTCCTGGGTGCTCTGGATAACATACTCATGGTTCCTGTGTCTTTACTTGGCTGACCATCTCATCTAAGAATAGGCTACTGGGCTTCCTGCTCTGCTCCTATTCACTGTGGATGCCCTAGTCCAGTACCCACCCCCACGTCCCAGCTCATGAATGGTTAGCCACAGCCATAGCTGACTATGTATCAGAAGAACTTAGATCACTGTTGGATAAAACTGTGGGTGCCTGGCTGTTACCTCAAGCCATAGAGTTCCCTTCTGGGGATGGGCTAGAAGGGTCAGAAGCTCTTAGAAACTTGACACATGCTTGTGATGGATAGTGAGAACTAAGAACCTCTGCCTGAAAACAGGGTGTCAGGGCACAGTATCTAGCCTGACAAAGGATGCCATAGACCATGCTCAAGACAAAGGGGCTAGGAATGCAGCTCAGTTAGTAGAATACTTGCCTAAGATGCACAAAGCCCTGGTTTGATCTCTACCACCACATACATGATAATGTACACCGGTAATTCCAGAACTAAAGAGATGGACACATAAGGGTCAGAAGTCTAAGGCTAAGGTTATTCTTAACCACATAGTGAGTTTGAGGTTAGTCTTGGCTTCATGAAACCTGTCTTGAGGGAAGAAGACAAATTGCTATAGAATCTTCCAAGATACAGCAAGGAATCCACTGAGAAGTGAACCCAGCCCACCTCAACAGGGGGAAGGTCACTCCTGGTCTCTCAAGCCTACAGACTCATTTCTTTCTGAGACTACTAAGGGCCTGATTCTATTCCAATCAGTATTAATGCTCCATGCACATTTCATCTGTCTAAAATTCACTTTCTGCCTTTTGGCAGCCAGGATGCCCACAGAACGCCACTTTTCTGTAGAAGCTGGGGCAACCTGTGGTACTAAAGGAAATCTCAGGGTGTGCCATGGTCTTCCATAAGCAACAGGTCGGTAAAATACAAGATAGCAAGACCTAGGAACCAAGCAGGCCTGTGAGCATTGGCAAAAAACGTGAAGAGGGCAGACCATTTTGAAGGCATCCAATGGCCAGTCTGAAAGTAGAACACACTGGAAGTCCATCCCAGGAAAGTTATAATCAGAGTGACAGACAACGAGGTAAAGAATAATGGAGAAGCAGGTACAGACTGGGTACCTAGCGGTAAGCTACTTGGATTAAACCCTGACTCTGAGTCATGTTGGGGATAAGAAGAGAAAAACAATCTAATCTCTAAGCCCCAGTTTCCTCGTTTATGGAATGGGAATAGTATTTTCCCACTCAGAGGGTCATTCTGAGGGTAAGTGAGGAAATGTGCATAGCATCTGTCACCCAGTCAGAGGTTGGTCAGATTAGTCTAAGAGGAAGACAGTTCCTAGGCCCAGGTAGATGCATCCAAGAAAACAGGGCAGGGAAAGGGCCAGTAACCAGACAGAGCTATCTGTGTCTGCAGCACCCGTCTGAGAACCTAAGGCACTATGGCTGGAAATACTCTGACCTCGCTGCTTTATAAAAGCACTGTCTTTTTCCAAGCCCTGTACATCCTGAGCAGCCAGGGTGAATCATGACCATCATGGCTAGGAGCACAGCAGCAGGCTGGCAGGCATGGCACTGTAGCAGTAGCTAAGAGCTTATATATTAAGAACAACAAACAACCAGAGTCAGAAAAAGAAAGAACTGAAAATAGCATGGGCTCCTGAAACGTCAAAGCCCACCCCTAGTGGCACACCTCCTCCAACAAGCCACACCCCCAATCCTTCCCAAACAGTTCCACCAAATGTGGAACAAGCTTTCACACATATGAGCCTAGGAGGACCAGTCTCATTCAAACCACCACAAGTTCCAAAAGTCCAGGCAGTTTCTCTTTAAGAATGTATCATTAAATATATGCATATTGAGGAATTAACAATGAACTGGCTAGAAGTTCAGATTCTCTCGCTAATGTCCATCTCAGGGGAGATGATAACAACTCCTCTGGGGGTATATTTTGCTTTCTATTATAATTACAGCATACATGGAAATTAATCTCTTCCTACAGATGACTCCAGAGCTCTATAGCCCTTAAGAAACTACAATATTGAAATAGTTAATGCCAATTTGCAAGTTCTAAGATGACAAGAATTGAACTGTTTCTAGATTTTAATAGATTTAATTGATTTCAATATATTGTTTATGATTTTAAACGACAGCAAAAAGGACAGGAAGATAATGGAGAGGACAAGAAAAATCTCAAATTGCCAAAAGAGTTTCCTCAGCAAGATTATTTTTGTCAAGTTTTTTTTTTCCCCTCCAAACCGGAATTCACATTTTATTCAAAAGAAATGATAAACAACCCGTTCTAAGGTGTTATTTTTAGATGTTTTTAATTTGCCGTGTCTAATACACAACTTAAACTGTTTCCATGTAGGGCGTGACAGTGGCTGAAAACAAACATGTTCCTGTTCCCTTTAAGGTGGGTGGATCAAAGACTGTCTAGGCAGATAAGAGGGCTGCAGAGGCTGTGTGGTTCCGGCCACTCAGACAAGGAAAGGGAAGGCAAGGCTCTGGGAATCCTGGCTATGAAGAAATTTTTGCCTAATATGCCAAAACAATTGCTGGTAAATGCTGCCTGAGGTCTGCTACATTTCACATCTCTGTCTTCAAAGCCCATAGAAGCAAAAGCTATCCCGGCCAGGTTTTGAAACCCAAGTTGCATATATTCTTGGCTGAGCCCAGCAGTCCGGTTCCTAGGATGAGGATGGGGAGAGCCAAACTGTTGAAATGACTTCCCACGATTTCTCCATCACTCGAGCTCCTTAGAGAAGTTTAAAATCAGTTCCCCAGCGGGGTGTGGCGTCACATGCCTGCAGTCCTAGCACTCGGGAGGCAGAGGCAGTGGGATGGGTACAAGTTCAAGGCCACTCTGGTCTACATAGTGAGTTCCATGCCAGTCTGAAATCGGTTGCAATGCCCTGTTTCACAAGACTATGAGAGTCTTCATGGAGATTCTAGATTCTTGAGACTAGAACGTATGCTTCCCACATGAATTGAACTGGAACTTAGATTCATTTGCGGAAATGATAGGAAATATTTCAACTCAATTTCTTCATTCCTGTCTACTTACTACACTTTCTGGTATAATTGAGCTCTACCTTAGTAATTTATCTATTGCTGTGAAAAGACACCGTGACCAAAGCAACTTACATTAAAAAAGCATTTATTGGGAGCTTGCTGACAGTTTCACAGGGTGAATCATGACCATCATGGCTAGGAGCACAGCAGCAGGCTGGCAGGCATGGCACTGTAGCCGTAGCTGCGAGCTAACATATTAAGAACAGCAACCAGAGCCTGGAATTTGTTGCAAAACCCTGTTTCACAAGATACCCCCACACATCTCCTCCACAAAAAGGAATTTTTTTTAAAATATAGATTTGAAATAAAACTCAAATGTTTTGTGCTTTCATAGCCAAAGCCTAAAGTACTATGGATACTGAACTGTAGCCGTTTCATTTGGTAGTGAACAACTCACTGAGGTTGTTGAGTGACCTTTTTCACAGGGGTGGTGATAGCCGTCATCCGCGACCAGGGTATGAAAGCATTCACATGAGCCGGATCCCAGCTTCCGTGGCACAGAAGAGTCTCAAAGGTGATTTAACGTTCTTGCTTGTTTGCTAAGCTTTTATGATAGCGCCCTCATAAATCTGAGCCAACCTTGACTTTTCATAATACGACTGGAGATAACCATTCTGAGATCTTTGTGTGATCCACACCACCACCCGTATCCCACACCCACCACTGCCCAAGCTGCCTTCATGACTGAGAAATAGCAATGAAAGGTTATCAGAGGTGAAAATCAAAGCTAAGAGAAAGAACTAAGTAAACTTTTCATTTCGGGTTTTAAACCTTTACATTGTTGTACACAAAGCAGGTGTGTGATTTGAATGAGAATGGCCTCCATATTGAATTCTTGATCCCCAGTGGATGAAACTGGTTGGGAAGGATAGGAGGTGTGGCCTTGTTGGAGGAGATATGTCAATGGGGGCTGGGAGCAGGTAAGGTGAGTTTTGAGGCTTCAAAAGCTCAAGAAATTTCCAGTGAGCTCTCTGCTTCATGTTTCTGGACCAAGGTGGATTCTACTTTCAGATCTGAAACTCCCTTCTTTCCCCTTCACTGAGTTGGTCTTTAAACTCCTCTCTCCTTCCCCTCCCCCCATGGGGAAAAAAAACAAAAAACAATGGGCAACTTTATGTTGTACAACTTACGATCTAATTTTTTTGTTTTGTTTTTTCATTCCAACCAACCACTTTTTTTTTAACTTCAAGAGGTATATTTGTCAAGCAACCAGCATCACTTTCCAGAATTAAATCAAGCAAAGACATAGCCATCAAACTTGTAAAATCTGTATCTGTTTAAAAAAAAAAAAAAAAAAAAAACACAAAAACCACTGGGCTGGAAGAAGTCTTGAAAATTTATGAACTGAAATGATGCATGACCCTAACCTCACTGGACACACAGTTCTGTGGAAAGTGGGGTGGGAACAAATTGGAAATTACAGGACAGGCACAATATCGGGAGCCTGGGGAACATGAGAACTCTTTATGGAGAGGCCATGAGCACAAAACCGCATGCTTCTATAAAAACACCGCTCTTCCGGGGAGATCTGTATTTATTTTGATCCTCTCTCATACTACCTTCTGTTTGTCTCCCATAATTCTCCACGGCCTCGGTGTGTGAGCACATCCTCCAAGGAAAGAGGTGTCACCGTAACCCTGGGACCTTACTATTCTCAGGTGAGATAGTATCAGTTTGGCTTCAGACCATGGAACCGGAAGGGTCTGCTGTGGTATAAAGGCCTTTCCAGCACTCACACACTAGAATCCTACTCCCCATTCCCATCAAGGTGACAGTACAGGGAAGTGGCTAGTTGGCCACTTTCAAGGCATGGAGGCAGAGAGAGAGTCCTAGAAGGCGCTCAACACCCTGGCCTCCAGATACACTCCCACCCTTTATAAACAACCTAGGATTCTGCCTGGGCAGTTTTCTGTTCACTCCTTAGCGTTTTATTATCGTCGATGTGGAAAATGCCCGTGAGGAATAACATACTCTTGCCTGTGTTCCAAAAAGCACAGATACAAATTAGTAAAGCAAAAGCCTCCTCGTTGTCGGAAAGAAAAGCAGGCCCAGATAGAAGGGGAGACTTTCTAGAACTCACTGAATTGTACATGACAGAGTATGAACTAAAGCCCAGACCTCCCCACCCACAGTCCAGTTCTTAAGGTCGGGGTCTTACCAGAAGTTGGTGGAGGGTTAGGTGTGGTGATGTGCATCTGAAATCTCAGCACTTGGCACACTGAGGCAGGAGGATCCCGTGTGTGAGCCCATGTACCTGTTTACAACCAGCTCAGGCTACATGCCTGCCTGAGAAGGAAAGTTGCTTTCTGAGCACAGACAACTTCTCCCTCCTGAGTCTCCTTCACAGCCCATAGATTAGAAGTCTGAGTACCTCTCCTGGGATTCATGTTGGAAACTTAATCTCAAAGTCATATGCTAATATCAAATGGGACCTTTGGGAGGCACTGAAGGTTAAGTGAGGTCACCCTGGAGGTGCCACCACAGCAGGCCCTGGCTCAGTGAAAGAACTTCCTATGACCTCCATTTTCAGTCATGGAATCTCCTGTGAAAATAATTACTTCACTTTTGATAGGTCAGGGAAAGGGGATTTGAAAGCCATTCTTGTTGCACTTGCCCGTGTTATTTTTCACACACACACACACACTAGATTGCTTTTTGAAGAAAGAAGGCAAGAAGTGCATATCACTAGATTTAACATAATTAAAAGAGAAATGGAAATTTTCAGGCAAGTCCACAACAGTGATTCCCTCATTGACATCCGGACATTTGATCTCATGATTGATTTTGAGTTCATTATAGAAACCACAGACAAGGAAACTAACGGCAAAAATCTCCATTTACACTTGGAGTTATGGCTTAAAGGTGAGCTAGAAATAGAAATTTCTCATTTTTTTTCTTGCTCTTTAGCATCAGAAGTCTCCTCAGAACAGAGCAGAGGAGTTTCTCTGCCACCTCGGGACTTGTCTTTGCCAGGGGTTTTCAGGTTCAACTCAGAGCAACATCAAAACCCTGCCTGCCTGTCTGCACCAAACCCTCTCCCGGTGACCTTTCCAACCTTCTCAGCAGGGTCCCGGGCTGGACCCCCACCTAGCAAGCAGGTTTTAGGTTGCCCTGTTTATTTTTTTTTTTTCTTAGCTTAATTGTGTCTCTTTATTTGAAGATAAAAGATTTCCTCTCAAAATCTGACTCTCTGGCAGCCTGCGCAAAGACCTGGACGGATAAGAGGTGGGGTCAGGAGAGAGAGCAGGGAGAGCAGGGTGCAGATATGGCGGCTCGGGCTGGGAATGCTGGGGCGGCAGAGGAGGACGCCGGCTCCACACCTTGCATATTGATAACTCGACACACCCGGCTTCCACACTTCAGAAACAAGATAAGCAAGATAAAAGGCGTGTGTGTCACTATAAAAGTTTTCAAGCTTACCATGCTTGCTTTATTTAGATCATTTAGGCAGTCTCCAACCCAGTCCCTTCCCACTTGCCTGTGAGTTCTCACAGAGATTCCTGGGACACGCGAAAACAAACCTAAAGCTCGTTTTCAAATGTAATGGGATTTCTGAAAATATTCAAATAAGTCACTAGCGAAGATATATAATAAATCTGGTTTCCTGGCTTTCTTGAAGAGTAAGAAAATTAACTCAAACTTCGTGCACACGCATTTGATCTGCGGTTGAGTTCTGAATCTGTTTGTGCCTGCTTATCCCCCGCGCTAAATTAAATTTCCCTTACTCATTAGCTGTCCTACCGGTTTTTAAACTGTGATTGATGATGTAAAAATCACCTAGAGAGAATGTTAAAATTCAGACCCTAGGACCCCACCCTCAAGGAGGCCAATGGGGTTGCATTTCCGGTTTCCCCAGATGATGCTCAGCTGCAGGTCTCAGGACTGCACTCAGAGAGCTGCCCCACACCGCTGGGCAGAGCCCTACTTACAAACGATGGTCCACTCTGCTTGCTGCCTTAGGTTTGAGCTTTGAACACACCTTAGGAAAACGGCAGCTTGTTCATGTACTCTTAACGTTAAAGCAGTTACTGGTTTCCTAGCTATGCTAGGATAACGAGGAAAACCTCAAACACCCGTTTCAGTGAATTGCTATCAACAATACACGAGAACACTGAATCCATAGAATAAGGGCCTGGATGCTGGTCTTGCTATTACACAACCTTTCCTACCTCATCGGTTCAAAGTCGGGCTCTTCTTTCCTTTCTCCCTTAGGATCACACCACCGTCGTTAGCTGTGCCCCATACATAACAGATACTTGAATAAAAGTTCCCTGAAAGAACAAGTAAGATACAACTAGATGCATATTCAAAAGTCACAGATCAAATGGGGCTCACAGGCCTAGGCTATAAAGGTCTTTAAACCCAGCACAAAGCCACATTAAAATATGATCATTTCTCTCTCAGAGCATAAACTCAGAGATGATTGGTAATTCCCCCATGGAGTATCAATGGGAAGCCTTTACGCACACTTTCTAGATGCCAGACACTGTTCCCCGAGCTCTGTGACTACAAAGACCTAGAATAGAGTCTTTGTTAATGATAAACCCCAGTTTGATACAACAGTTAGAAACTGTATATGTCTGCTCTCACACAGAACCAAAAAGTGGCGACTTCTGTGCACAGGGTATTTTCTCTCAGGAAAGAAAGAAGCTAAAGACAAGAAGGAGGGAAGGAGGGAGGGAGGGACGGAGGGAGGAGGAAATCTTAAAGCAGGCAGGTCAAGGCACTGGCATGACTCAGCAAGGTTTGTAAGGTTGTCCTACCTTTGGCCACAAGCATAACATAGGGTTTATCTGAAAATTCCTCACAATCCAGCAGGATTACACCGAGAGCTGCCTGCTCTTCTATCTGTACTACAGTCAGTGTAGAGAAACAGCAGCAAAGATAACCTCAGCCCACCCCCCAGCCCCCTCGGCCTAAGAAGCCTTCCTGGAAGTCCCACAGAACACTCTAATCAGCCAGAGCCTGGTCACAGGGCCACGCCCAGCTCGAGAGAAAAGTGAGCTTTGAGCTGATCTCTCCTGGCCGCCCCAGAAATCAGCTTCTGTTAGTTAGAAAGAGGGGAGAGACTGAGTCCCAGCTCCCAGTCTTCATTCCTGGCTCCCGGTGACCACAAATTATACGCATTTGTTAAGGCAGCTTCTGGGAGTGTTATGTTTCAACTCCTCCGTTTTCCCTATCACATATTCTGTTGGGGTAAAACATGAAATTTCAGCACGGCTCAGCTTTGGAGAAAGCAGCTGGGCTGGCAGCAGGGCCACACGCTGAGCAGATGCTCAGTGTAAAATTGGATCTCGCATGCTGGGAGGATGCTGGCGGCAGCGTTAAAAATAAACGGCTCCCCACACGCTCGGCGCGGTGATTATAGTAGTCAGCCCTCAGAGCAAGCGGAGGGGAGTGAGCACAGGGTGACACCTCGCATGCTCTCTCCCGCTCTTTCTCTTTTCCAGCCTCGCACCACGCCTGCTGGAACACCGCTGTCATTTTTTACCTGGCTTTCCTACGCTAAATAGTAAGGCGCTGTGTGCGACTCTCCAGCGACGCCTTTCCCAATGGGCATGCTCCACGCCATTGGCTAACCTGGATCTGCTCTTTCTCCGATCCAGACTCGGAAACAAACAAACAAACAAAAATCTCCTTTATAAAAAGAGCTTGGAAAGGACAGAGTTCTGAAGCAACAGGGTCTGTGTGTCCTTCGTGTCCGGAGACACTTTCCCAGCAAGGTTTCAGGTTATGCAGTTAAGCTTTTGTAATTCCAACAACAGAGAGACCTTTAGAAAGGGTAGCTGCAGCACCCTAACCCTGGGCTGAATGAAAACCAGTGGCATTGCCTGGAGCCTCTTATTGCAGCCGGGTTGGCAGGGTGGGAGTGGGGGTAGGGGATGGAGGGTGGGGTGTAATTGTGTAAAACTGGGTTCTGTTGGAGGGAGGCAGCAGCCCAAAGGCGGGACATTATACCTGTGTGAAACTGATTTCTTTCTTTCTTTTTTTTCTTTCTATAAGGAAACTCCACAGTCACACTTCCAATTCAGCTGATGGAAAAAGTCACTGTTGAGTAGATTTATGTGCGGAGCTTTGAGTGAGTGGGGTAGATAGCGCAGGGGTCAGAGATAAAAGACACAGGCTGTATGGTCTATAGGGTGAATGGACTCAGAGGTTTAAACTGTTCTGTGATCCCCCCTTTATGGAATTTGGTGGAGCAGAGGAAACTGGGAGGGGGGGGTATCTTAATCCAGCCACCAGACACCCTGGAAACTGTTGGCCCCTCTCTGACACGCTCTCCTGCCTTAATAAACCAGGAACTCTTTTCAACTTCAAAAGAGTTGTTTTTTTTTTTTTCAGTTTTTGCTTGTTTACTGATTTGTTTTTAGACAAGTTCCTATGTTTCACAGGCTAGCCTTAAATGACTTTGGACTTCTGATCCCCCTGCCTCCACCTCCTTGAGTGCTGGAATTACAGGAATGTCCCAGGAGACTCTAATTCCTGGGGATCAAACTCAGGGCTTTATGCATTTGAAGCAAGCCATCTGCCGAGACACATCCCCAGCCCTGGGAATGATTTAGCCCATTGCACTTGAGATTTGCATATAATGATATCCTGCCTAATAAACAACAATTTTTTTAAAAGTCCCATTATGTTAAATAGTCATCTTTCAAACTGAGCATCTGGTAGCAGAAGGACTATACAGGTGTGCAGATCAACCTGTGTTAATGGCTTCCTCCTCGTTATGTGGAATGAATGGAATTGTGTAGGAAAGACAATGAATGGTTTGAATTTGGGACGGTGGAGGTAGCTTAGTCCACAGGAGACATGGAAAACGTGCCGTAAGGGTGGGGGGACCAGCTGAACTGCAAGCAGGCAGCGTGGATACGACTGTTTCTCTCTGCTCTTGACTGTGGATGTGGCATAACAAACAGCCTGAGTTCCTCCCTCAATGTCCCTCAGGAATGGACTGCAACCTAGAATAAGACAAATCAGCCCTTGCGCGTCCTATGCTGCTGTTTATCAGGGTATCTTATCACAGAACAGAACAGTGACCTTCCGTTCTAGAGAGAAAAACAAGTCTGTGTATCTAACACCCTTGCTTGTGAGAACTAAGGATTATTACACAGGAAAGTCAAGAGACTCCTGAAACCTACCCACTGTCTTTCTGAGGCACTGCTTTACCCCTTCCAAATAATCTATAATGGCTGAATGAAGAGAAATAAAAATAGTAATAATAATAGTGATGATGATGATGATGAGCAGAGGAGGTGAGGGTTCAGGGGCAGAAAGGACTCCCAAAAGTTTCAGACAATCCATTCTAGATAAAGTGTGTGTGTGTGTGTGTGTGTGTGTGTGTGTGTGTCTATGTGTGTGAGTGTCTGTGTGTGTCTGTGTATGTGTCTGTGTATGTGAGTGTCTGTGTGTGTCTGTATGTCTGTGTCTATGTGTGATGTGCACATGCCCATGTCTATGGGTATGTGTAAGCTGGAGGTTAACTTCAGTGACATTTCTCAAGTCCCTTGTTTGGTTTGAAATAAGGTCTCACATCAGCCTGGAACCTGACAATAGGATGGGCTGACTAACCAGCAAACCCCAGGGCTCTGCCTGCCTCTGAGGCCTCCTCAGCACTGGAATTACAAGCCAGCACCACCACTCCCAGATAGTTTATGTGGATTCTAGGACATTGAACTGGGGTCTCCAGGCTTATAAGAGAACAATTTTACCAGACAAACTATCAGACCAGTCCAGGACCCCAGTTTTGAAAACAGAGTTAAAGGGACTTTCAAATGTTATGAAGACTAGGAAAAAAAAGAACTCGGGGAGGCAGTTGAGGACCCAGAAATCCTCCAAAGCATTACATTCTGCACCTAAGGCACAGTTATTAAGCTATATAATATGACGAAGATACACCCTACTGTAAATATAAGCAAGCACATATTGCAAAATAGCATTTAAGTGTCAATCCTTCATCTCATATTTTTGTAGTCTTCTTTGTAAGATGCTGTGCACATCTGGAGGGGAAAAGCACAGTCCAAGAAAACTGGGGGTGGTTAAGATCCAAGAATAAAGTTATTGTCGTTGAGCACAAATGAGTGGTTCTTTGGAACAAGCTTTCATTTGCTGTATAATAATTCATTATTCACTAAGGGTAGAGTACAACGTTGCTGTTCTGGAATGCATCGCATAGATGACTCCCAGAGTTGGTGTCGGCATGCTTCTAGCCATAAACGGTTACAGATGGATTCTTAGGGTTCTGTAGATTACATGCCAAAGAGAAACGGCTTGCCTTGTCTTTCACTCTTTGTACAGTTGCAGGAGTTTGAAACTTATTAGTGCCTGGCTCCCCTACAACAACAGACTTTGACCTAAAGGCCTGTGTGTTTACACTGCACCTGAATCTTGACCCAATCTGAGCAGAAGAATGAACCTAGTACATATTTCTTCCAATCATTCATCACTTTTGCAAATGGCTGCCCTGAGCCCACGATATTTCTCTCAGCATTCCAGTGCACGTTATAGTCTGTACATGTTCCATTCCATGTATGTTCTACTCCATGCTTATTCTGATCCATGCATGTTCTATCCCATCCATGTTCATTCCCATGCATGCTCCATTCTCATGCATGTTCTAGTCCACGAGTTTTCCATTATGTGCATGCCTCATTTCTTGCGCCTTCCCTTCAGAGCATGTTGTAGTTGAGTGCATATTCATGCATCTTCCACCTCCTGGCATGATCCACCCCAAGGCGTGTCTTCCCAAGGCTTCTTTTAATATGCCATCCAGGAGAAAGCTTCTTTTCAAGCAAGAAATAGGAGCAGCTATGGAATCAGATATTCTCTCCAAGTACCTACAACAGAGATGCCAAGACCGATACACTTGAACAAGAGACTTCTAGAAACAAATTTAGACATAAGCTGACAGTGGATTTCAAAGGGGTCTGTTGGGAACCGGTGAGCTTAGCTCAACACCCCTAACTGAGCTGTTTGCACAGGTTTCTTGAGAGCAAAACATTCTGCAAGCCTCTCAGGGCACAAACCCTCCTTTGTCTCTGCCTGCTTTGTCTATATTCCGCTTTCAGGAGTCACCTCAAACATCTTTCTCAAACCTCCCCCCAGGCCCACTCACAACACCCAATATCTCGACTTTAGTGTGTATGTTTTATTTATTACATGACTTATCATCTCTTCTCAGCTCTTATAGCTCTCAGTATAAGAACTACACCTTCATTTTTCATGCTAGGAACTCCTGCATATCCAATCTGCCTTGCTTTTAAAAGAAACTCTCACAGAAGCTGTGAGGTGATATAATAGGTGCTTAAGGTAGCAGCTGGATAGAGTGCTGGACCTTCTACAATGGCAGGCCAAGTCAGAGTTTCAGAGGCAAATAGCTCTGAGCACAAATATGTCTGTGGCAGGCACTTACCTCTGTATAACCAGGACCCTTCAGAGTCAGAGAACACCTCAAAGACCCTGACCCAGCCTCAACAGGGCCTCAGAAGGGCCAGAACAGGCAGCCACTGGGGTTAATTCTCCGCTGCTGTGAGCAAAAGACTCCACACTTAGCTTGTCACTGCTGTGGATTGTGAATTTTACTTTAGCAAATATATAAATATGGAAGCAAGTATAACATTATCAAATGTTTATTTTATGTCATGTACTGCACTAGTGCTTTGTGCTTCCCATGTATTCTGTATGCACACACCATCACTGGCTTTAGATGCCGTTATTCAGAGGGTCCAGGTGGGTCCATCTTGCTTTCAGTTTTCCACTTAAAATTAAACACATGGACATTTTTTCTGCTTCAAAACTTTCATATTTCAGCCATCTGTTTTCTAGCCCTGTGTCATTACAAAATTCTGAATATAATACAGTAAGCTATTGAATTTTAATCCTACTTTAATAAACAAAAAGTCTACTTGAAATCCCTTCTATTGGCAGAATAGCATCTATCTACAAAAAATGTTGAATTGTTAAAAATGGATCTTACTAATCTTACCAATTCAGGAATGTACGTGATAATTACCTTAATAAGGTCAGGAAGCTAGGAACATTGACCATGTGCTCATTGATAATGACACTCTAATCTTCTCTTCCAGAGTGTGCAAGGCTTTTAACCCACCTCTAAAAGTGCTTACCTCTAAAATTATCTACCTCCACTCCTGCCACTCCTCTCCCGCCTTCTATGTCAGACATGGTAAAAGCTCAAGGCATTGTAGATTAACTACATTCAGCAAACATTACCCGAGCTAAGCCATTCCACAGGCTGGTGATCAGAGCATGCTGCTGCTGAAGGTAAGGTCCATGGACAGCTGTGTGGGATCCACAGAGTCTGGGTCAGAACAGTAGTCACAAAACCACTTCTGCAGCAGTCACTGGGTGGATTTACATAACTGATTCAGACAACCATAAGCACTGACTGAAACTGAGCCTGGTGTCGTCTAATTAAAACTAAGTTTTTTTTATTGTCAAGGAAGACACGAGGATATCGGTTGTGTACATCAACAGTGTCTTGCACAAGCCTCATTGCTTACTGTGAGTTTGATATGAGGCAGTGGAGGGAGAATACAGTGGAGGTGATGTAAATACAGTGCACACACACACACATACACACACACACAAACAAACAAACACAGACACATATACACACACATAGGCCTTGCTAGGTAAGGAAACCCTGACCAGTGAGCCTGCTTCCATGTCCATTTTCTCCCATGACCTTATTCTTTCTCTCAAATGCATTTGCCCTCCCTCCCTGAGGCTGTGCCCCTGTGTCATATCCTAGAGCCCTAGACTCCTCTCATTTCTCTACCTTCAGTAGACACCAGGTCTAACAAGCCAGCAATATAGAGCTCCACATTTATAAGTTCCCTGTACCCAGAAGAAGCTCTTATTTATCATTTCTCCTTGTTTCTGAGAGCCTACCACTTTCACAAAATTCTATTAGTTTTCACAAAATGATGATATGAAGTCTAGGATGCAGATATAGAAGAGATTGGATGATTTATCCAAAACTCTTAGCTCCTTTCTTTCTGAGCGCTACATGAGGCAAGGCTTGCCCTAAGTACTGCATGCAAACGAATCCCATGCAGGAGAGTGAACCATCCGCTCCCAACAAACACCTTCTCAGTCATTTTTATAGATAAGAAAGCTGCAACTTCAAAGGATACGAGCTTTAAGCTCACCCCGCTAGATACTCACGGGTGGTGTCTAAAGTTCGCCCTAATTCCCAAGTTGCTCCCACCACGATGCTGCAGAAATCTGAGCCCAAGCCTCCTAACTCCCAGCTTCATCTGTTGGACGTTGATCCCCATCAATGTTAGGTGTTCTGTGTGAGTTCTCCCAACAGCTCGCAGCCGACCTGGAGCTGAACGAGGAGCTGGGATTCAGGGAGAAAATATTGAACACATTAGTTAGTTCCTTTTCTCCTTGTGAGAGTGGACAGCAGAGAGAGTTGATCCCTGTCAAGCTTAGAGAAAGAGGACCCTTGGGAAGACAGGTCATCGGCACTTCATCTTCTCATCCCGTTTAGGCCGCACTCTACATGTGAGTGTGTGAATTAAGCGAAGCCAGGCAGCTGCCCCTTTTATGTAGTTTATACCTCAGAAATAACTTGATGAAAGGCTTTTCTATAAAACATTAGACTCTTTGGTTCCCCGTAAGATTGGAGCTCTCTGGGAGAGAGATTTTAAAAAGACGTGAAGCTGTCTGAAGCTACCCCTGAAGGAAGCCTGTTCTCCCCCACTTGCTTCTTCAGCGCCATTTTGCCCCTGTCAACTTCCACTCTGAAGCCAGTGGAGGCTCTCTGAGAGAAGATGGGACCTAAAGGAGCTTCCTTGCTTGTTTCTGTCACATGAAAAAATTAAGCTTAGAGAGGAAGGTGTATAGAGCCATTTCTTTCTTTGGTGTATCCTTGTTTCTTGTTGTTATTGTTGTGCTGTAGATACTTAGGATTTTAAGTAGTCAACACAAGACTGAATCCTTTCTCCAGATATCTCACTTCCTATAAGGATGAGGTTTCAAAAAGCCAAACCAGCTATCTAAGCGATTCCACTGAAGCCCATAGCTCCCTGGGTCTGGTCCCCAGGAGAGAGCAGGTGTGTATTCATCAACATAACCATATAAACACCCACAAAGCTACAAAGAAAAAAATCAGATGCTCTCAAAGACTGGAGCTTCTCAGATGGCCCAAAGGACTATGTAAAATAAGTAAGAAGAACGATGTTGTAATTTTTGCCATTTGCTTTCGTTAAGACACCAACACATGCACACACACACACACACACACACCACTACCATCAGTAAGTATAACAACAACCTCACAGTATCATCTGAAAACGTGTGGTGTAAACATCATGATGTATATTATAAAGAACGTTCATGAAAGTGAAGATATGGAAGTCTTTCTAATTCTCAGCCCAAATTTCCTCCCTGTGAGATCAATGGTTATAGACTAGAGAACTGTCTGTATGGCTCCTTTTATGTGAGAACAACACACTCATTTCTCCACCTCCTCTCCTATGCTTCTGACAAGTTCATCTGGTATTGCCTGCATCCCACACTTCTATAATTAGCACAAAGACCTGTAGGTACCTCGTACCAGTAGGCATAAAGGAAAAAACAAATATTAACCCAGACGGTGCTTAAAAATAAACAAATAAATAACTTGAGATCTCAATCCAAATTGTGAGAGCTAGTGCATAAAGGAATTTTCAGAATCTTTATGACTCTAGAAAATTTCAAGATAGCCATTAGCCAACTGTTGCTGAGGACTGCTTGTTAACAACACCTTGCATAAGGCCGCTGGGTCTCAGTCACTCACAACTTTTGACCAAAATTCTATGATGTGCACAATTGTGGCTTACTGACACACCTGTGTTCTTAGCAGTTATAAAATGTGTACAGATACACTTGTTAGGTTTGGGGGGTGGTTGTTTATTTGGCTGGTTGGTTTTTGTTTGCTTGGTTGGTTTTTTTTTAATTTTTGCTTTTGTGTTGGAGTGCTGGGGGTCAAATCCAGGTCCTTGTGAACACTCCACAACAGCACTAAGCTATGGTCCTATCCACAGATATGTGAGTGTGTGTGTGTGTATGTGTGTATGTGTGTATGTGTGTGTGTGGTGTCTTTGGTGTGTGTGTGTGTTATATTGTGTGTGTGTGTGTTGTATGTATGTGTATTGCGTGTGTGTGTGTTGTGTGGTGTGTTTGGTGTGTGTGTGTTGTATGTGTGTTGTGTGTGTTGTATGTTGTGTGTGTTATATGTGTGTTGTGTGTGTTGTATGTGGTGTGTGTGTATTGTATGTGGTATGTGTGTGCTGTATGTGTGTTGTGTGTGTTAAATGTTGTGTGTGTGTGTTGTATGTGGTGTGTGTGTGTGTGTGTGTGTGTGTGTGTGTGAAGTATTGGACACATTGAGACTATTGAAGCAATTAAGAGAGCTGAAGTTCTACTAGGCTGCTAAATTGCTGTGAAACCCTTACCTTGGTTTCTAAATCCACCTGCCTGTACCCTGATTTAGAGGTGGATCGCCATCTGTCATCCTATTCTCCATCCCCACGGCCTCTTCCGAAGCCCATACAGCGATGGTACTGGTGCACATTTTGTACTGGAAAGCAGTATCCCCTCACTCTTTACCTTTCCGCATCCCACCCACGGCAGCCAGTCCTGGTTGTCAAGTCGATAGGATCTGGAATCAGGTAGGAGATAAGGAACTAGTGTGCCGGGGGAGGTATAACTGAGGCAGGAAGTCTACCCTTCCAGGGGTTGGAATTCCAGACTAAATAAAAGGGAGTACGCCAGCAAAATACCAGCACGTGTGTGTGTGTGTGTGTGTGTGTGTGTGTGTGTGTGTGTGTGTGTGTGTGGTGTTGTTTGTGCTGTGTGTGTGTTATATTGTGTGTGTGTTGTATGTATGTGTAGTGTGTGTATGTGTATGGTGTGTGTATGTTGTATTGTGTGTGCTGTATGTGTGTGTGTGTGTGGCGTGTGGTATGTGTGTGTTGTATTGTGTATGTGTGGTGTGTGTGTTGTATTGCGTGGTGTGTGTGTGTGTGTGTGTGTGTACACGCACATGTACGTGCAATTGCATGACCAGCTGTTTCACACCCCTATCCTATGGACTGTGACCTCAAACTGTAAACCAAAATAAACCCTTCCTCCCTCTCTGAAGACATTTTTGACAAGTATTTGTTACAGCAATGCGGAAAAAGTAGCTACCACATTATCTTATGTTTGTCAAGCCACAAACCTCCATCTTTCCTATAAGGAAGTAAGAACTGTACCCCTAGACTGTGAGGGCACAGAACAGAAGACAGTGCAGAAGTCTACAGAAGGAACAGGAAGGGAGAGGAAGGGGGGAAGGAACCTCAGATTCCCGTTTAAGGAATCAGTGTGACAGGAAATGACAGAGGGGAGGGGCAGTTTTAATAGCAAACCTGATCAAGGAGCAGCTCTCTAAAATATGGGAGCATCTGTTCATGTCCCCACCTCCAGTGGGTTGAGGAGCCTCCCCAAACAGTCCTGCCTCCTTGGAGGAGAGGCTGAGAGAAGCGGCCTTTTCACGGATGTGCAGTCCTTTGATTTGTCTTTCAACTGCCAGATACCAGCCATGAGGGAAGGAATGTTCTAATCCCTGCTGCCCAGCACAGATGGAGTGGAGGGAGGGAGATGGGCAGGTTATCTTTGCACTGCTTGGCTCCTATCTGTGGTTGACCATTGTGAAGTCTCCAGATGAAAGACAGAGAAACAGGAAAGAGGAGAGGAGAGGAGGGGAGGGGCGAGGAGGGAAGAGAGGAGAAGGAAGGGGAGAAGATGAAAGAGAGAGAGAGAGAGACACAGAGAGACAGGGGGAAGGGAAGGAGGGGGAGGGGAGAGAGAGAGAGAGAGACAGAGAGACAGAGAGAGAGAGAGAATAAAGAACCTATTGACTTACTAAATGTGCAACAAAAATCCACCTCACCAGGACCCTGGCCATGGACAGAAATAACCCCAGACAAGTTCCTCTCTTAATCAAGAGACGATGATCATAAAACCAGAAACAGTGGGATTCAAGATTATAGAGTTCCCCTAAGCTCCTCACACCCTTTCCCCATGTCCCTCTGCACCAGGAGAATGTTCTCAATGGTAGGTTTCCATTCTACAAGCAACAGCCCGTCTGCCGTATGGTAAACCATTCTACAACCCGAGAGAAGGCATAGGTTGGTAGCCTAGTGCTGCAACCAAGCAGGAAGACCTAGCACTTGCTGAGTGTCCGCTCTGAGGGCGGGGCAGTTGCACATGCTATCTCTTATGGAAGTCCTATCTGGAACAAAGATGTTATTTCTGTGTCTGGTGCATGGGTTCTGTGGTGGTCAGTCTGATTACAGACAGTCTATTTCACCAGAGTAACTAAAGCATTTTTCTAGTGGTTTTGCAAGCTGGGTTTGTTTTGTTGTTGTTGTTGCTGCTGCTGTTGGTTTTTGTGTGTGGTTTTTGTTGTTGTTGTTGGTGGTGGTGGTGGTGGTGGTTGGTTAGTTGGTTGGTTGGTTAGTTTTTTGTTGGTTTTTTTGTTGTTGTTGTTTTGGTTTTGGTTTTTTTTTTTTCTTTTGAATCTTGGCTCAAAAGACAAAGAGCACTACCCTCTGATAGGAAGGTGTCCTGGTCCCAGTCTCACTCTGTTGGTTGCCAGTCCAACCTCCTTTATGCAAGAAGCAGACCTCACCGGGTGTGGCAAGCATGCCTGGGCAGGAGACAAACTGCACATTTCTTTTTGGGGACCAGCCTTTGGGGGTAACCTTTGTGCGGTGTCATCATGTGCCCACTGTCCCTGGTCTCAAGACGAAAGCTGAGGCTCTGAATACAAAAGAGGAGCCCTGACCACAGGCTGATGTGGAATGATAGTCAAGTCCCGGTAGCAGCTTGGGCTGGAGGGAGGGCATGGAGGTGGGGAGAGGGGGGTGGGGGGGGGGCGGGGGCGGGGGCGGAGGCGGAGCTCAGCGATTAGCTGGGTGCTCCCCAACCGTGCACCAGTGAGTCCCTGGGTTCCGAGCACAGGAGCAAAAGCACACAAAATTGGTTGGCTGGAAGGAGACCGGAGCCTCATCCTGGGACAGCTGTAGTTGTGCCAGTCCGGCGAGCCTTCCAGAGTGGCCCTTTGGTCCATCAGAGGAAACTGGGGTGCCGACTGACAGGAGCTGACTGACAGGAGCACTGCAGGCAGGAGCACCTCACGGAACAGATCAGGGTGCTGCTCAAATGTGGCCCAGAAGGCACTGTGTCCAGTCAGCAGCCCTAGACGACACGCTTCAAGCGAATGCATCAGCTTCTCAAGGAGTGAACCGCTTCTTCGCAAGATCACGAGATAAAAAACATGCAGCTCCACGGAGACTCGTTACTATAATTCTCTCAGTGGTTTTGAGATTATAATTGTATTTTTCTTTTCCCTTTCCTCCTTCCAACACTTTTCTTGCTCCCTTTGAAACACATAACCTCTGTTTCTTTAGCTGTTGTTACATACGCATGTATGCCTATGCATGTATTCCTAAGTATTTGACTGCAGCCTGCCCGGTTAGTTCAAGGTCACTATGTGCACGTTTTCAGTGCTGACTGTTTGGTATCGGATAACCAGGCAACTAAGGAATGAGTGAGAGAAATAGTATCCCTTATGAAAGAGCACATCAGGAATGCATTTTTAGAAAGAAAAATGCCCAAGCTTTGGAGAAAGCTGTGCAGGGTCTGAACCTGTTACAGCTCTTTCTGAGCCTCCTTCCCAAACATGCAGGAACCCAAGTGTTTCTGGACATGAAAACACTGTTTTCTTCAGGATGGCATTTGATTGTAAAGTTAGATTATAATTTAATTGGTTTTCCTCTGTGGTATTTTTCTTACTAAAAAATCATCATAGAAATATAAAAACAGTCACCTCCCAAAAAAATAAATACAAAGAAAATTAAATCTATGCGCAATTCTAAAATTGGATGAGCACTGTTAATCTGATCTGTTTTATTAAAATTCTCAATATTTTTGTTTATGTGTGTGTGTATGTGTGTGTGTGTGTATATAATTATTTTGGAAAATTAGGATCACCCTAACACAGTCTTCCAATCTGTTTCCCCCTCATGAAAATCTTAAATATTCTTTGAAACCACATGTATAAAATGACTACATAATTACTGTTCCTTTTCCAATGGTGACAATCTAAGCCTAGCCCACTAAGTAGAAGAATATATTGCTTTTTAATGCAACGCCGAGTCATTTGTATTTGATGCAACCCATTTAATGCACTTCTCCATTTTCCCTCAAGTTCAGACGCTTTAAGTGCAGCCAATTAGATTAAAAAAAAAAAAAAAAGGCTAAAGTGAAGACAAATCGGGAAGATTTATGGGTGATCTGAATTACTAAGGAAACCTGAGACATCTGTGCTTTTCTAAACAACACTTATATCAGCAATCAGGTAGAGTCGGCCTTCTGTGAACAGGAGATTGCTCTATTTGTGTGCTTCTGGGTGTTATAACCGGACGGCTGGGCTGCATCGCGAGCTAAGATGGCACTGTGCCCTCAAACGCATCAGAAACCTTTTATTCCAACAGATGCCGTTCGTTTAGCACCAGAGCGTCTGGTCATTCAGAACAATCTAAACTCCGAAAGAGGTAGTGTTCCTAGTGTCGGTTTTCAGACTGGTTGTTCGAAGCTCTCAGAAAGCTTCACACTCCCCAAGAGGTAAATTCTAGATGGTGGGCAGCTGTCTGGGACCTCAGGCAGCACAAGCTCCAGCGAGCAGAACCACACCAGAACCTAACATGGTGCCGAGAACAAGTGACTCCAAAGCAGGTTAGTGTGATCGGAGGCTCCGTTCCCCGCCTTTCACAGCTGCCCAGCTGAGAGGGAAGGAAGGCTCACGGGCTCCAGGGAACCCAGCTGCTTCCTCCGCCCTCCTCAGCATCAATGGTCCAGCAGCTGCTCCTTTCAGAGCGAAGCTTTGCCCCCTTTCCTACCCACTTCCCAGTTTATCTTCAACTTTCCTTTCTCTAAAGCAAATTTAAAACCTTGTTTGAGGCTTTCTAAGCATTTGTGTTGCTAAGAAACTGGGAAAAGAAAGTCAAAAGCTAGTCCGGAGTCCACTGTGATTGTCACGTGGTAAGCTGAACCGTCACACTATTGTTAATGGGTGTGGCAATAGAGCGGACCTCGCAGTGTGCAGAGCTCTGGAGAAAAAGGTGAATCTATATCTCAAAAGAATTTAGAGTCCGGGGACTCCTCTAAAGCGTGGAGGCCCCTGAGAAGAAGACATGATACGGTAGAGTCCAGGAGTTCTCCCAAGAGGTGCTTCCTGGTCACCAGGGGGAGAAGACCCACGCGCCTTTCCTCTCTTCTTGCTATGATCCTTTCTGCCACTGTGTGAATGGGAACCGAGGCAACTTAAGTTAGAGGAAGAGTCCCTAAGTTCTTACTGTGGGCAAAGCTTTGCGATCTTGCAAAGGAGGACACAGAAGTCTAGACAACTATATGAAAAGGACAAAGTGAAGCAGTAGAAACCTCAGCCGGGACAGAGCCAGCATCAAGACTTGGATCGTGGAGGCTCCCAAAAGCATCAGCCCCCGGCAGCCTTCTGCTCCCCCGGCTGGACCATGGGCGCCATTCCCGAGATGGCTGCCACAGAAGGCATGGATGCGGAGAGGCCTGATCCGCTACACTGCGGGATGTCTGGCCTTCACGTGCACGCCACTGTTGTGTGTTTCAGCTTCTGCCAAACCAAAAGAGGCTCAGAAGAAACGATTTATAATTATTTTCAACCAGGCAGCCACTCCTTCCTCTCCAGACGTCACCGTCAAGCTCCGCCATCTTGATCAGGCCTGCATTCAGAGATCAAGTTGTGATTTAACTGGATAGGACCATAGCCTACTTTGAGTTGCTCTCATATGAACTTCTTAGATTTTCTTTCCCTTTTTTAAGATTTCTCAGCTCTTGGTTTCATACCTTTCTTCTCGCACCACCAGCAATTAGAAGCTCTTAGCGATCACAGTTGTGGAACAATCCATAGCCAAAGGTAAGCACCACCCAGCCCAGAGTCGCAGCAACACCAAGTGCCAGGAACAAAGCGAGAGTTTCTCCACTGCTCTGTTGGAATGCTAGAAGTGTCTAAGGCCCAGAGTTCACCCTGTTCAGGCAAGGCAGCTCCCCTCTGCCTTCCAAAGTGTTTCCTACTCACATGGTTCTATGCTTCTCAACGGCGGAGTTATTTCCTTTAACAGAAGTCATAATGTCAAAGAACACTAAACGGCTTGAAGACATTACAATCTTATCTGCTAATTCAGACAGACTTATTCCACAGCACCTGAAGATTTCTGTGGTTTTATAATGTTCCTGAGCCATGTGCGCGTGCGCGTGCGCGTGCGCGTGCGCGTGCGCGTGCGCGTGTGCGTGTGTGTGTGTGTGTGTGTGTGTGTGTTTCCTATCAATTTGTTCTGAGGCATATAGTATACATGTGTCTGTGCATATGCACATACATGTGTGCCTCATATGTTGTGAATTACAGAATGTACTTCACACGTGATTTTGACAGAAGTCCCAGGACATGAATCTCAGCCCAGAATTCTCCAACATACTGATAGGGTAAGTTTGGTCTCCATACTCTTCTTTGGCACACTTGAGAGCTTTGATAAATCACAGAAGGTATTTTGTCCACCAACCAAGTAACTTAAAGCCTGTGGAGTGACATCTGGATATTTATATGCCCTAAAACACAGTTATCTAAGTTTTCTCTTAGATTATCTAAGTTTTTGTGAAAAAGACAAGCCAAACGCGGGTCTCTTCTGGCAAAAATTTTGACAAATATCAACAAAAAGACCTTTACATCCATATCACTCCTAGGTGTCTGTGCTGGGTAATTGTCCACTTAACACAGCCTAGAGTCACCTGGGAAGACAGAGTCTCCATGAGAAACTGTCTAGCCCAGATTTGTCTGTGGGGGATGGTCTTGATTGCTAACTGACTTAGGAAGACCAAGTCCATTATGAGCAACACCATTCCCTAGCCAGAAGGTCCTGAACAGTAAGAGAGAAAGAGAGAGAGCCAGCCAGCCAGTAAGCCTGGTTGCACTCAAGTCTCTCTGTTTTTTCTGTGGACATGACGTGATTGGCTGCCTGAGCTCCTGCCTTGACTTCTCCTCAATGTTGGCGATAACCTGGAATTATAAGCAGAATAAACCCTTTCTCCCCTTTTTGTCAGAATATTTCATCACAGCTACAGAAATAAAACCAAAACAGCACCCTAAGACCCTGCAGTATTCCACGAAGCTCAGGATGAAAGAACCAGGGAAAGATGATGAGGAAACAAGAGGCCTAACAGCGGTCGGAAGGCAACTGGGTGACAGTCATGGAAGAACCTGAACAGTGTGGACCACTGGCTTCAGCCCTCTTGAGTCCCATAAACACACACAGGTCAGGGATATCAGAAAGAATACCACATAGCCTAATACACACCTGTGAGATGGGAAATGTGTTTCAAACAGGGATGTCACATAGACACATTCTTCTGCCAATACCAATCTCTTTATAGCAACGCTCGCTTCGTGTTAAGTGAACACATTCCAGGTATACCTTGGGTCTCACTAGATGCCCACATCCCTTCAGATCATCAAGAGGCCTTGGGATATGTAAAAATCTTGCCTGCCTGACAAACCTTGTGGAGAACCAGTTCTCATTTTAAATGAAACCATCTACAAAACAAAATGAGCCACATCTATCAAAATGCCAAGGGGCATGTGAATCACTCACAGAAATCAGTGTCAGGTCAGTGAGGCTTAGACCCATGTTCCAGAGGGAATTCTGACAGGAAGGGTATAGAATAGGCATTATAAGAAGAAAATGTGTTCCAAAGCTTTGAATAAACCCTCACATGTTTGCTTTTTATATCAATTTTTATTACTATACACATATGCGCACACACATGCATGTACACACACATACACACATGAACAGGAATGCACACACACATACAAATACACACACTACATGCATGCATATGCACACACACCACACACACATGCACACACACATACACACACATACACACATGCACAGGAATGCACACACACACACACATACAATGCACACATACACACACACACACACACACACACACATTTCCTGGTACATGGACATTTCAAAATAGATTTAAGCACTTACTTCTGTTTGCAAAGAGGACAAGTCATTTCTCAGACATTGCATGGGAAACACAAAGGTTCCAGAACCTAGTAGGACCATGGAAATGTGGGAACTTTATTTTTTAAGACACGTCAACTTTAGAAATGCCGAGCGGGTGGAGCATTCAAGCTGTCTCTTGAGCTTCTTCATAATAGCGCCATTGTGCATTCTGTCTACTCAACGTTTAATGAGTTTTAATATTACCCCCCCAAGCCAGGGAGTGCCTTGTATCTACAGAAACATCCTTATGAAGCTGAACAGAAGTGTCTTATTTATTTTCCCTTGTTAGATAGAATCTTGGTTTAAAGAGCGCAATGGAACGTTGCGTTGTGTAAGGAGACAGACCCTGAGTTCTCATGCTTCCAACATGACCTAGTTTTTAAGCGCATTGCGATCTCTACCTGGTGTCCAATGGGTTGGCAGTGTGGGTGAGCATGGAAGTACAAATGGGAACAGGGGTAGAGGGGGGAGAATTTGGTTCAGAGCAAGGGAAGTGTTGTTTCTCACACACACAGGATCTGCAGGACCAGAACCAATCACTATGGACTGCAGGGGTCTGAGGAAATCAGCAGGAAAGGACTTACAACCTTCCTTCAGCCCCCCAAAATGGAACCACATGAATACTGAGGCTTCAGAGACCCAACAGCTCCAACATCCCTGTCCACCACACGACACAACATGGAAACTGCTAGACAGAGAGATCTGAGAACTTTGCCCTTCATCTCAGTGCAACTGGACCAGCAATTCAGTCCATACATATTACTTATATGTCTTATTTTCAGTTATTTTTTCCTATGTTTGCATATGTCTCCTGGTAGATTTGGTTGTCCGTAGTCTGCCTAGCTGGGCTTGGGGCCGCTGCTCCCGGCTCTCTAGTGGTTCCCACATGTCAACATAATAAAAGCTATGTATAACAAACCTACAGACATTTTATTAAAAGGGAAAAGCCTCATAGCATTTATCCTATCAAGAACAAAATAGGTATCTATATATTTGCTCTTACACAATTTGTTACTGAAAATCTTAGTTAAAGCGATAGAACAAGAGAAGAAACTAAACAGGAAAAGGAACATATAGAAAATAAATCGAATTATATCCATCTGCAGATGATTTACACACGAGACCCTGAAGACTTCACCTAAAACTAATAAACATGCTCAGCAAAGTGGCAGGACTGAAAATTAACATTCATAATCAGCAGCCTTCCTATATATCAATGACAAGCAAGCTATTAAAAAGTCAAGGAGCAATCATTCACAATATCTTTTTTAAAAAGACCTTGGAAGGCTAAAGGGATTGCTCCCCAGTTTAGGGACCTTATTGCTCTAGCAGAGGACCTGGGTTCAATTCCCAGCACCCACATTCTCAAAACCATCTGTAATGTAACCGTTCCAGGACACTAATACCCTCTTCATTCCTGTGGCAGTACTAGGTACACATGCAGGCAAAACATTCATACACAGGATAAAAAAATCAAGTATTTTTTTAAAAACAAAAATTAATGCCTTGGAATAAAATTAACTGAGCATATAAAAGACCTTTATATGAATACTTTAAAAATGCTGAAGAAAGAAACTGAGGAAGACACTAAAAAATAGAAAGACCTCTCCAGGCATATGAACTGGTAGGATTAATACTATGAAAATGACCACCTTACCAAAGGCAATCTACAGATTTAGTGAAATCTCGATCTAAATCCCAGAGGTAATCTTCATGGAAATGTTTAAGATCTTAAAGTTCATATGTAAGAACAAAAGACCCTCTCTAAAGAAAGCAATCATGAGCATTAAGAATACTGCTAGAGCCATTACCATACCTGATTTCAAGTTATACTAAAGCCGTAGCAATAAAAATAGCACAACACTGGTATAAAGTCCATTAAATGGACCAGTGAAATAGAATAGAGGCCAGATATGAGGCCATGAGACTACAGCCACCTGATTTTGACAAGGATGTCAAAAATAGACATTGTGGTAAGAACAGCATTGTCAACAAATCATGTAGAAAAACTGTAAATCTACACACAAAAGAAACCATGCACACCATCTCTCACCATGCACAAACCTGAACTCCAGATGGATCAAGGACCTCAACATAATACCTGAAACTCTGAGGCTGCTGGGGGGTAAGGGAGAAGGAATATACTTCAAGATATAGGCATAAATAATAATTTTCTGATAGGACTCCAATTGTTCAAGAAATAAGGCTTATAATTGACCACTAAGCCCTTGCGGCATTAAAAAGACCTTGCATAGCAAAGGAAACTGTCAATTAACTAAAGAGGCACCCTATAGGATGGGGGAAAAATGTTTGTAGGGCTATGACCTGAAGTAGAAACTTTGGTTTCTCTGAAAAGTCAGTTGTGTCCGATGGTGTTTTGCTAGGGCAGACACGTGAAGGAGTGTTTTCCTGAAGCAGACACAGGTGAAAGGAGGTTTTGCTAAAGCAAATGCGTGAAAGGTTGACCGATGAAGAATTCTTTGCTAAGGACACACATTATTGGTTCTCCTTACACTGTATTGCTAAGCTTTGCTTGTTGTAGCTTCATAGAAGACCACACACACACACACACACACACACACACACACAACCCTCCTGGTGGTGATCTGGAGGCTTCTTGCTGCTTCTTCAGACTCGGGCTGATTAGCAGAGTGATGTCAGCTGATACAGACTCACATGGAGTTTTGCTAAGACACACTCATGGGGTGTTTGGTTGAGGCAAGTCCTGTGGAAGGACCTGTGATCTTTGGAAGGAGTGTAAATAGGACTCAACAGATGGTGACAGAGGCTTGCCTGCATAGCTAGCTCGGCAACACTTCTTGGTCTCTCATCTGTCTTCAGCTTTGTGATCTTTACTTCATTGAGAGGCATGGCAGAGAACCCCTGGTGTCCCTGCTGATCCTTGTTGCTTCTGCAGACTCAGTGGAGACCTGGATGTCTCTGATGGGTTGTGCTATTTGTGGTTGCTGTCCTAACACTACTGATCTGGACTGCTGGTCTATCTGTGATGTGTTTGCAAATGGATGGAGCTGCCACTGCTTATTTCTATGAACTGAACTGCTGATTTCCTGACAATGAATATTGGATTTTCTCCAAATAACAATTTCTAAACAGGCCCACTTCCCCTATATCCTAATAACCTTTCTTTTCCACTATCTAAGAGAGGTTAAAGCATTTAAGAATCCTTATTAAAAGTAGGACTTGAAAAATTGAAGCCTACAATAGCCTACAATATCCAGAATATACAAGGAACTCAAGAAAGTAAGTACCAAGAAAACAAACAAGAAGTCAAAGTGTGGCCTGTGGCCTTGAGCAAGTTCTCAAAAGAGGTGAATAATGTGTTTGAAGTGTTTGACATCATTAGCTTTCATTGCAAATTAACACTACCTTAAAATCCCACTTCACTCCAGTCAGAATGGCTATCATCAAGAAACCAAGCAATATCGAATGCTAAGGAGAATGTGGGGAAAGTGGAACCCTTGTCCATTATTAGTGGATAGATTAACAGCCACTATGGAAGTCAGTCTAGAGCAGTGGTTCTTGACCTTAATGCTGCAAACTTTTAGTACAGTTACTCACCTTGTGGTGACTGCAAAACATAAAATTAGTTCATAACTGTAATTTTGCTACTCTCATGAATTATAAGTATCCAATAGGCAGGATATTTATTATGTGACCCTTGTAAAAGGGTTGTTTGACCTCCTCCCCCCAGTGGTTGAAAACCACTGGTCTAGAGTCTCTACAAGCTAAAAACAATAGTATGACCCACTAACCACTCCTGGGTATGTATCCAAAGACTTTATATCCTACTCTAGAGACACTACACATCCACATCTATTGACATTCTATCCACAATAGCTAGGAAGTAGAATCAACTTAGATGTCCATCAACAGAGGTAAAGAGAAGTATACAAAATAATATTACTGAGCTGTAAAGAAAATGAAATCATGAAATTTTCAGGGAAATGGATAAAACTAGGAAATATTATTCCAGGTGAGATAACTCAGGCCCAGAAAGATACATACTACATATTCTCTTTCTCATCCAGACCTTGGTCTTGAATTTTTAGCTTTGTATGTTTAACTTGAAGTGTTGACAGAGGTCAGAAAACCAGAAAGGGTTCATAGGGGTGCATTAATGAGCAAAGGGGGCAATACTGGGGTTTAAAGATTTAAGTGGGGATAGGAAGAGGAGAATGGGGGGAGGAGGTGATGGGAATGGGTGAACAAGAACTAGGAATGTGTGGAAAAGCCCTAGGAAAACCTACTACTGCATAAGTTAGTTGTTGTTGTTGTTGTTGTTGTTTTAAGACATTTAAGTAGGTATACTTTGCGGTGTAGACACCGATGTCTGCAGAAGACATTTTCAGTTTAATAATTCATGCCTTCTGGATTATTAAATGAAAATCTCAGCTCCAGGCATGAGATATCTTCTTCCTATGAATTGCTGGTCAGGGATGCCCCTCAGGCCTCCAAAGCAACACTGGTTATTACTTTTGCTATCGCTATTGCTATTGCTATTGCTATTGCTACTAGTTTTCTGTCACAATTAGACAGTTAATAACCTATTGCTGAAAACATCACATACTTTGTTTGCAGGACACTGAGAAATCAGTCTTAAACTGACTAAAAAACTTGTGCTTTGATGTCTAACTTTCATAGTACGAAGGTACTATGCAGGACCGAAAATTATCAA
The DNA here is from genome assembly GCF_947179515.1 of Apodemus sylvaticus. Taxonomy (NCBI): domain Eukaryota; kingdom Metazoa; phylum Chordata; class Mammalia; order Rodentia; family Muridae; genus Apodemus; species Apodemus sylvaticus. Next base: position 48,618,900 of record NC_067487.1, read on the forward strand.
TAATCTTACCATGCCCTGAACACCACATTCCAACATGCCAGGAGAGGTGTTTTTGTGTCCCAGCTAAGGTTGTCATTTGTATGATGAAGCACCACTTGGGGAGGAAAGGTTTTATTCAGCTCATACGTCCACATCCTAGTCCATCACTGATGGAAGTCAACGGGACAGAAACCTGGAGGCGGGAGCTGATGCAGAGGCTGCAGAAGGATGCTGCTTAATGCCTTGCTCCTCGTGGTTTTCTCAGGCTGCTTTTTCTAATATAGCCTAGGACCACCAGCCCGAAGATGACCCCACCCACAATGGGTACATCAATCGCTAATGAAGACAATGCCCTATAGGCTTGCTACAGTCAGGTCTTATTGGAAGCATTTTCTCAGTCAAGGATCCTCTTCTCTGATAGCACTAGCTTGTGACAGGTCAACATAAAACTATCCAGCACAACGGCACCTAATGGTGCAATAACGGCATGAAGTTTCGGGGGTAATCAACTGCTTTCTTATTGGCCTGCTTCTGTCTATCAGATGGAAGAATCAAGATAATATCTATACTATTACAGGAATATTTAATCATTGCTTCAGCTGTTTTAAGTTGTCTCATTTCCTTACATAAATCTACCTACCTTTTGAGGGAGTTGCTATCATTATCCTGTTCATAGAGAAGACTGAGCCAGGCCTGGAGGCCTGTATCTGCCTGTAATTCCAGCTACTCTGGAAACCGAGACAGGAAGATCATTAGTTCAAGGCCTTCCTAGGCTACAGTGTGAGCTCAAGACCAGTCCTGGCAACATAGTGAGATCCTGTCTCAGAATATAAAATAGAAAAGAAGATCTGAGGACATAGCTCATTGGTAAAGCAATGGCTTCATGTGCACAGGCCCATGTTCAATGTCCAGCATTGCAATAATAATAATAATAGTAGTAGTAGTAGTAATAGATTTAAAAATAAAGGACTATGGATACAGCTCAAATTAAAGCACTTTCTTATCATGTGGAAGGCCCTGAATTCGACCTCTAGTACTAAAGAGAGAGACAGAGACAAAGAGAGTGACACACACACACAGACAGACAGACAGACAGACAGACCCAAAGAGAAAGAGAGAGACAGCAAAAGGCAGAAATATAAAAAGAGAGGCAGAGACTAAAAGAGACTGACAGACACAGAGAGAGTCATAGGAAGAGAGACAGAAGAAGACAGAGAAACAGAAACACAAAGAGACACAGAGACAGAAAAAGAGAGAGAGAGAGAGACGTACACACAAAGAGAGAAAGACACACAGAAACGAGAAAGAGAAGCAAGAGAGCACACACTGCAGCTGGGAGAGTCGGAGACCGAGAACGTCCTCCAGCCTGACCGTCCCACTCTCCCTGAGGAATCCCCTCCACACAACTGCAGTGCCCCCCCCCACTTTCTTGTCTTGCCTCTCCTCCATGACTCTCATTCCTTTTTGCTACAACATAGATTTGCTTTTTTTTTTTTTACATATCTGACATTTTTATTTATTTTTGAGGGTTTCATACACACATACAATGTATTTTAATCATATTCTCTCCCCATCCATCTAACTCCTCCTTGGTTTTATTTGCTTTTTATCCGACCCTTTTCACATGTCGAGTTTGCAGGAGAACAGAACTGGCATTGTTTGCTGCTGTTTTCCCAGCACACAGACTACCTGGCATGGAATTAATACTCAATAAATATTTGCAGAATAAAAAAAATTAACAAAAGCTATCTCAGGCTGCAGAGCGGGCAGTTGGTGAACTCAGTATTCGCACCAAAGACTGAAACTCTCAACATTGACTTGTCCATTTGACGTCACTTAGTGTCTTCATGTGCTACGGCGTCCGTCACAAAGGAACATAAACTAGAAATGTATTTCTTGTGATTCTGGAAGTTTGAGAAGTTTGTGACCCAGGTGATTTTTAAAAAGAAAATGGTGTCTGAAATGAGGGTCTACTTCCTGGTTCATAGGTAATGTGTTCTTAGTCTGTCCTCACATGGGACAAGAGCGTCTTCCTTCGGCTGCTTCTATGACACAGAGAACACCGCTTGGGAGGCCGCTGCTCTCAAGGTCTGAGGCTGCACTGCCTAAGATCGTCCATTACCTTGGGGACTGGGATCTCCACATAAAAGTGGGGAGGGGCGTACAGATAATCAGCCCCTCACACTTACTAAGGTGAATAGTCCCTACTCTTTTCGAAGGATTCATCTGATTTCACACCAAAATACTTTGCAGGAATTCCAGGTTACCCTGGCCTTTCTCTGGTTTTTGGTTGTATGGGGACTACGTTGTTAGTATTATTTACTTGAATACCACAGAAGGACACTTGGATCGGAGTCCTGAGGTTCTAAACCCATCCAGCAGGGCAACTGAGGCCAAATAATCTCTTTTGTACATCTCTGCAAATTTATCACCATGGATATTCTATTCTGTTCTGCCTTAATTGTTCTGCACTCCTTGGGCTAATATTAAATGACAGGACCCCAAAGCATGGCAGAAAGCTCTGAAACCAAACTAATATTGGGGAAATTGAAATTGTAAAATAACTGCATACATTATAGCTCAGATTCCATTCCCACCCTGCTAAGCCAAATAACATCAACAATAAAAATAGGACATCCTTGGGTTGGAGAGATGGCTCAGCAGTTAAGAGCACACTGACTGCTCTTCCAGAGGTCCTGAGTTCAATTCCCAGCAACCACATGGTAGCTCACAACCATCTGCAATGGGATCCAATGCCCTCTTCTGGTATGTGTGTGAAGACAGCTACAGTGCGCTCATATAAATAAAAATAATTTTTTTAAAAAAAAAAAAAGTGAGACTTTAAAAAAAATAGGACGTTCTCTAATAATGGAGAATCCACTGTTTTATTTTTTTTTTAAAACATTTAAAAAAGTAAAACAAATGCATCAGATGTAGCTTTTGGGGATAATAAAGTTTTATTAAAAGAACAGCAATCATCTGTTCTATAATGTATTGAGTGTATTTCCAGCTCTTCTATGAGGACGGTAAGTTATTTTATAAAGCTTAAAACAGCTGGAGTAGAGGAAAGAAAGGTTTTGTTGAATTTTATTGCATGTAGAGGATGGACTGGACCTACTAATATGCAGAAGACATATGCTGCCCTACTGTCACCATCTGACCCTTGGTTCCTTTTCTATTCACGAAGCAAATTGTCACTTCTGACTTTCATTCAACACCACCACCACTCCTGTCAAGGATATTCGCATAGCACTGGCCCAGTGCAAAGGTCTGCAGTGGGTCTCAGCCACAGGATAAACACTCTACTACTAACACAAGATGAAAGTCCTCAGTTAGAGTTCTGCTCTTTTTCCATGGTAGTGATCTCCCCGGACCTCTCCCTCCTCTGCCCTGGGGTCTCTGCCCTCTGGTTGCTAGTTTCCCTGTCAGTCTCCTCAGTTGCACTGGCGGCCACCATCTTCCTGCCTATGCCATCAGACTTGGCCAAAGTAGAACCGCAGGCTTAGTGAGAAAGGGGGCAAGAGGAAAGCCGATCCAACTTAGAGACCCATCAATGGTCTTGGTGTCACCTTGTCTTCCAAAAACAATAGGGCAGTAATTAGCTTGGCTTGGCCAGCTGGCTAGCCCATGATAAAAGGCAATGAATGGCAATAAATGGAAAGACGGGGAAAAATAAGTTTATAAGCAGCATAGCTTTAAACATTTTATTATCATCTTAAATGAGAAGGTTCAGACCTTTAATTACATAATTAATAGCCCAAGAAGATACTTGTCTGGACAGAGGGCATACCGACTTCAAGCACCCAAGGGAGGATGCCCAAAAGCAAGTTGGGCGCAGCAAGGTACAAATTATAAATTCTTTTACAGACAGCAACATCTAAAGTCCTCTGATCTGCCTCGTGAATCTGCTTCCAGAAAGGAGTGTTCTGTTATCCCTGAGGGAGCCATCGTGGCCGGCAGTCAGAAACCTGGGGGGTGAGAGGACAATTAGGAAGATGTTATGTGTCTTGAGAGCAACAATGTTTATTTGTAGACTGAGTCCTTGTTGCACAGATACCCTAGTCATGTCTCTATGTGCACGTGTGCACGTGTGCATGTGTGCACATGCACACAAACACCTTGCCAAGCACGAATCCCATTTGGGCCGAGCTTGTTCAGTGTTCTCTTGTGATCACCCTGCTGCCAAGGTATGGTGACAAGCTAGGGAAGGTATCCTAAGCCACAACTGAAAAGGTGAGACCTTTTTACCACCATGCTCTGGTTCATTTCCAAGTCTATTTGCTTCTTGTCAAAATAATTGATGATGATGATGATGATGATGATATATGATTGCTAAGAATAATGCTCATAATACAGATGGAGATGCTCACAGCCAACTGTCGAACTGAGCACAGGGACCCCAGTGGAAGAGTTAGGGGAAGGACTGACGGAGCTGGCATCAATGGGAAGGGAGGCCCTGGGTGCTGTGAAGGCTTGATGCCCCAGTGTGTAGGAGTGCTAGGGCAGTGAGGTGGGAGTGGGTGGGTGGGTAGAAGAGCACCCTCATAGAAGCAGGGTAAAGGGGGATGGGATAGGGGGTTTGCAGAGGGGAAACCAGGAAAGGGGATAACATTTGAAATGTAAATAAATAAAATATCCCATTTAAAATTATGTTCAAAAACAAGTTAAAATTTTAAAAAAAGAATTAAAATTAAATTTAAAAAAAAATTTTTTAAAAATTAAAAAAAAAAATAACAAAGAGTGGTGTCGTGATGGCCTCCGCCCAGTGGTTCACATGAGCAAGGGCTGGTGCTGCAGGACTTTGGCTGGGAGAAGGAGCAGTGAGTTGTCCTGAGACTTGGAAGACAAGTCAAAGGCAAAGGAGAGAAAAGCAAGTGAGTGAACAGGGTGGGGTGGGGGGCAAGGCGGGAGCGAACAGGGTAAAATGGAGGCCTTTCATGGAGTAGCCAGCTATCCAAGGTGCAGAGGGATCAGATAATATCAACTTCGATCTTGATCTCAATTCAATGCTCACAGCACCTGGAACAAACCTCAGCTCAGTAACTCCTGGAGGTTCTAGGTGAAGACCCTAGCCTATACAAAAGGTCTCTAGAAAGGCTTAACGTAGTCCAGACAAGCAGGCTGTGATTGAAACCCAATTCTAAAAGAATAAAATTTAATAAGGAACAAGGAGAAAGTGACTGTGTGCACAACCATGGTCAGGCACCTCTGCATCCACAAATCTATAGATAGCCAGATGTAAGGCAAGAAACAGAGGTGCTAATATCCCTTTAGCAGGACTGGCTCAGAAGCTGCCTCTGTGGGCCTTGATATTGTGGCCAAGCTCAGGGTACTGAGGGAATTCATAGCTGGCCTCAAGATTTAGTTCCTGGGAGCTAAGTAACAGACAAGCCACCAAAGGAAAAAAAATGTATTGAAATAACCGTGCAAAACTAAGATTTGGCATCTACATCCACCCCAGACTGAGGGGTAATGGAAACCTGCTCGAAAACTCTTTTTATCCCCCACAAAGTGAGCATTTAAGTACAAAATCAATACTCTGAATTCTTTACCTCTGCTGTAGATAGGCAGGAGGCCTTCCCCCACCCTAGGACCAGGCGTTACCTCCTTTAATATGAAGAAGGCTGGGAGCAAAGATAACCAAAAGATATGCCTCTTGGAAGAACTCACAACCAGGAAAACCTTGAACAGACCGCCATCTTGACCCTTTGGGGAGAATCCTACAAGAGCTGAACATCTGCCCTTTGCCAGGCACTTCTTGGCCAGAATGCAGAATAAACATTCCCTCACCACAGCTGTGGACGTCACTTGTCTTTCAACGGGAGAGAAAGTCAATACCTTGGAAACACAGAGGCTACCCAGAGCACAGGTCAGTGGTTCTCAGTTCAGACTGCACCTAGAATCCTTTGGCAAGTTTTCTTTATAAACAACAGTTGCACGTCTCTATCCATAGAGATGGTAACTCTCTGTGCCTGGGAAAGCAGTCTGTCTGGGAATGTTTTGAAAGCACCACAGGTGATACCTCCACACAGCTGGGCTGAGAGAGGCGCTTTGCAAACTCCAACTGCATAGGACTCTCATACGAGATTGCAAAACAACACAGACAAGGCCTTGTATTTTTAACTACCTCCCAGTTCGTGCCCAAACTGTTTGTCCGCGGGCCATCCGCTGAGGTGTGAGAGGGTGGCAACCTGTGACAGGGAAGGAAGCTCTGCCCCGGGCCCTTGGCATAAGAGTGTTCCCCAGCCAGCATACACCCTACCCACCACCCCAATCTAGGGTTCTGCTTCAGCCCAGTTGAACAGATGTCCTGGGCTCAGAAATGACCGTCTGAGTTAGTCATGAGCCCTAACGTCCAATAAGGCTCCAAATAAATCAGAACCGCTAGTGGGACTCCACCAATGGGAGGCAGGGGCACGGGGGGGGGGGGGGGAGGTGGGGGGGATGAGAATCAAGCAGTGAACTTTAAAAAAAAAGTATCTTCTTTTGTTTGGCTTTGGGTCTGTTTGTGGGGAAAGTCCACAAGCAGCGGTTTGTGCAGCCCTGGCTCAGACAGATGGCAAACAGCTGCGAATGAAGAAGAAGGGTACTAAGGGTGGAGGAGTCTACCGGTGTAGTGTGCTACGAACCATATTGCTGACAAAGAACCTCTGCCGGCCAGCCTCGGTCACACAAAAGTTAGACTTTATGAATACCTCCTACAGCCTGCTCCTCTTGCTGTCTTAATCTCCTGACCACACACACACACACACACACACACACACACACACACGGACCATCCAATGTGTGCCTTCCTTCCGCCTTTTCCTCCTCCGAAGCTGGGGGGGCCATCTTCTCCCCATGGCTCCCAGCACAGAATCTCCTCCGTGCAACAGTCTCTCCCACTCATTTCCAATCGCTGTATTCAAGATTCCACCCTGTACAGCCCTATTTTGCTCGTGTGTTTCTCTCTAGTTATTCCGAAGCACGGCCAACCCTGACTTTCTGGGGCACATCTAGAATATTCTCTTGTTTTCTGTGGCTTGAGCATACTCTATTGCTCCCGTATATGGTATACCCCAACCACATCAAAAACTTGCTTATCATCCGTCTCCTCCCTTTCTCGTCTTGCCTGGTAGGGTTCTTTGCAAACAGTAGATGCTTGGTGATATTTCTCCAGTGTTCACCACAGTTTCTGAACCTGAGATTTCTCAGAGGCAAGGAAGATTCTTGGGAATTTGTACCTTCTAACCAAAAACAAATGTCTTTGTCTCCTTAGTGTTTGAAAGTAGGGAATGCAGGCATTCCAGGGGCCAGTGGTGATTTACTATCAGATCTTTCTGATTTGAAAGTGTGTTGCTTGTGTGGCCCCTCACGGTCCTGCTCTGGATTCCCTCAAAGTCCCTTGCTTGCTGTTCCAACAGCCATGCCATCTAGTCCAACCTTTGGGCTGGGGTACATATATGTTTCCCATGTGTGGGAAGTCTCAGGCACATGTAGTTTTCGCCCCTCCTAAGGCAATCTAAGTTCCTTGCAGAGTCAGGGCTTCAGTTTGAAGAGAAAAACAAGAGGGTGTGGTTGGAAGAAAAGTCGAGTCCCAGCCAAATAAACGTCTCCTGGAAAAACCACTCACACAGAGCAAACAGGTATGGCCACTCTGCTCACTGTACACCCATACAAGACTACAGATGGACATACAGCAGGCCACTCAACATCCTGTGCACAGGCCTATGGATTATCTCCACTGGGGGAACAGGCTCAAATAAGAAGAGTTGTGGGAACAGCAATAGTGATAGGAGTGAGAGCAGAGATTGTAGGGGCTGCAGCCAGAGGAAGACTTGGAAAGCAGTCTTGCTGGGGTTCTTGAGAATGACTTGGTAGCTGGTAGCTTGGACAATGAGCAAAGGAGAAATTAGATACCTCTGCTAGCCATTTCTGCCTCTGCCCCAGTGCCCATATCCCATCGGTTTTCCGTGGATACAGTGCCAAACTCTCTACCCTGGGTTACATGCACGACTCTGCCATAACCAGATTGTGTGTTGGCTTTCCTGAATCCTCTCCTATCAAACCAGCAGGACGTCCTTATCTATCAAGACAGACTTTTCCCGCTTGTTCCATCCCTGTGTCAGAGAGGGAAGAGAGTTAGATTCAGGCAAGGCTGAGGAGGGAAGAAAAGACTTTGTGATTAAATTGCTAATTAAGGAACCACGAAGCTGAAGAAGCTAATTTGCACTGACCTATTTAACATATCTTGCAACAGATCATTTGTGAGGTGAGGTACAGCCCCTTTAGGCTTTAGCCAACTGGCTTTCTTTCAGAATCACAGCTATCAATAATTCCATGCTGAGGAGCATCTGATAGGAAATCACCGCTGGCTCCTGGAATGCCGCCGTTCTCCACTGCTCTGTTTTCCCAGTTGTCAGCTCTGTTTATAAATTGTCCATTTATAGCAAATCCAGCACCTGCTAGGAACACCTCACCCTGCCAAGTGCTGGAGCGGGTCTCAGAAAGAGCCACTATAGACTTTTCCCCCAGTGCCTCTTTAATCTTTTCCCAACCTGGGAGGCCGAGTGTTTGCATAGGGATCCCGAGGAATGGCTGCTTCTGCACAGGAAGAGCCAGATATTCTATTAAAAGTGTTCTTTTGCTCTACTTTAAAAAAATAAAAAAGAGAGAAAGAAGAAAGAGTAAATTATTGTTCTCGTGAGAGATACAATACCATCTTTCTGAGTTGGTCAGAATGGGACACGTTGAAAATAACTCTGAAGAAATCAGCAGGTTCAAAATCCCCTGAAGAAGACTCTAAGGCCAGAAACATCCTGAATTCTAACATTTGGGTTTTTGTTTGTTTGTTTGTTTTGGGGGGGTTGGTTTTTTCGAGACAGGGTTTCTCTGTGTAGCCCTGGCTGTCCTGGAACTCACTCTGTAGACCAGGCTGGCCTTGAAATCAGAAATGCACCTACCTCTGCCTCCCAGAGTGCTGGGATTACAGGCGTGCGCCACCACCACCCGGCTTAACATTTGGTTTTTAATCTCATCGTCAACATCAAATCTAAGATGCTGTCTGCTACATAAAAGCATTTTGTAAACTACATTTCAGAACAGTTTCCTAATGCTAGAAATGTGTCATATGACCTAATCTGAGGGCTTCTGCTCTCCCCTTTGCCAATTATCCAATTGAAAAGTACCTAAGTGATTGTCAAAGTCACATTCCTATTACGTCCTCATTCGATTTTTCGTTCTTTGCATAATGAAATATGATCAGTGGCACATAGACCATTCACAGAACGGAAGGGGTCACCTTTCTTGGGCATTATGATGGTCAGATTAGATGCTTTGGCAGACAAACTTGCTGAGTAACCTTGGGAAGGCAGGGAGAGCCCTTGATGCTTCCGTTGACACATTCCCACAGTAATCCTGCTCAAGAATAAGATTGTCACCCTTTTAAAGCCAGAGAGGGAGATCTTGATTAAGACCATGTGGCAGAGGCAGCTGGGCTGAGCTGAGGACATTCCCGAGCCACAACTCTGCATTCAAGAAGGCAGCACTATATTTTTAGGGCAAAGATAGGAGCTTTAACATTTCTTTTTTTTTGAAACGTTGAGACGTCTGGATTAAAACCGACACGTGCAAGCTTGTTGTTAATTGAATTGGTAAAGCCGGTGGTTGTGAGATCAGGATTGGGACTGGAAGGAGAATTAGAGGAACGAAATATATCTTCCATCCTTCACCAAGTTTCCCCTGACTCTGTAAGGTAAGGGGGTTTCCTTTGCATAGCCTTGGTCATCAGCATTCTGGTCCCTATGCCTTGTAGCTTTTGTTACACTTTATATCCAACAAGCGGATCTCCGATCAGACAGGCACCCATTATTTCTTTGCCAGATGTGACTGGCTCTCATCAATTCCATGGCCCTTCTAACGCTAACCACGCAAGCTTACTTCCCAGCCATTCCCCGGCCATCTATTTTATCAACAAGGGTTCATTCACTCAGCACACAAGTCAGCCCCCAATGCCGAGCTGATCTCTGAGATGCCCCTGCTGGAGAAAGGAATGTGCAGATCAAGACACTACAAATCAGTTTGAAAACTCACTGACTCCTGCCCGTAAATCTGTGTCTATACTATTAAAGATCATTTGGAGGTGCTGAAAAGATAGAGACGCGATCGCTACAGAAAACAGCAGCGCTCCTCTTCTCTGGGCACCGATTCGTGGAGAGGGGTTAGACAGATCCAAATCCATATTCTGCTACCAAAAATAGAAAAGAGGAAACCTTTGAAGCTAAAGAAGGCCTAAGAATAACTGTCAGCAAAGAGAGAGCCACACGGACAGGAAGCTACACTCAAGTGGCGGTTTTGTGTTGCCTTCTCCCCCATCCCCAGAGCTTTTCACATTCATCCTGTTAAAAAAGATAGCTTTCAAAGGCTCGCCTTCAGCTTGGACATGTTGGCCCGCACAGCTCGCCCTTCCACAGCAGCTCAAGGCCAGCTCTGAATGCTGCCTGCACACAGCCCCGGGGTTTGTTCTCGCTTTCCTGGTGGATCATTTCAATCTGTTTAAAGCTGAACAGAGAACGCTTCAGAGACTACGCTGCACAGAGAACCCTCAGTCGGAAACAGCTGGCTGAGAAAATACTCATTTCCTGTTTGCCTTTAAGTTTTACATCGCAACCCAGCCTAGCTTTCATCTTTTAGTCGTTCTGGTCTTGTGAAAAATCTAAATTAATACCACCAAGCCGGTGAAGACTGTGCTATCTCCAGGGACTTAAATGACATTAGACAAATAAATACTGGAGTATATAATATATATATTATATACTATATATTATAATATGTTATAACATTTATTGTATAGTATATAGTATAGTATATAGTATATATACATATACATATGCATATGCACATAATATATATATGCACATATATATTTATTAGTTATTTCACATTAAGTAGTTTTCTTAGGTGAAAAAAGAAACAAACAAACAAAAACAAAAACACCCCCCCAAAACCCCAGAAACCACCGTATCTATTACCTCCTGCATCATAGATGACACCTCAGTGTCATGAATCCCTGAAAAAATACAGGCAGGAAATCTGTTCCCTACTTTGGACTGAAGTTTAACCAGTTGTTTGATGAGAACATTTTTTGAATTTTGAGATACATACAGATAAACATTCTGTGTGGGGGTTGGAGAGATGATTCGTGGGTTACGGACACTTGTGGCTCTTGTAGAGGACCAGAATTTTTTGATTTCCAGCACCCAAACTGAGCAGGTCACAACTGTCTGTAACCAGCTCCAGGGGAGCCCGTGCCCTCTTCTCGCCTTGGAGAGGACCTACACAGATGCACATTGTACATACCCATATATACACTATAAATACACAGACACATGTACACTAAAAAGACTTCTAAAAGAAAAAGAATCTCCAATGTCGTCACATGAAGCACGGATGATGTTGAGTCTTGGTTGAGGATCCAGCTCATCAGATAACTCGTGTTGTTCATATCTAAACATAGATCTGGGTCCTGTCAAACAAATAGAAAAAGGGTATGATTTCTGGAAGTTGTTCACTGGCTGTGACTAAAAACAAAACTCCCTTAAATCCGACACTACTCACACCAGATAAAAAAGGAGACATGATTTCTGTCTGCTGCTTTGAAGACATTGATTTTGCTAACTGTTCTCCATAAAACCTCAACCAGCAGCAGAATTATGACTTCAACTGGAATTTTGATATGCTACTGAAGGATCTGTGATATATATATATACATGTATATGTTTATATAAACATATACACACATATGTTTATATACATGTGTTTATATATACGTATATATGTTTATATATACATATATGTATAAATATATATAATTTTTCTTCTTTTTTTTTCTTTACTTCTAGTACGTCTTCAGTTCTCCATTTGCGCTTTTTAATGTCTTGTGCACATTTTTGCCCAAGATCCTCATGTATGGCATAGTGCTAGCTGTGCCCTGTGAAACAGTCTGCAATAAAATCTCATTGGGTCTCTCACGGGGGCTTGTGGGTGCTCAAAGGAAGAGGTATAGTTTTCCAGACTGTGTTTCAAGTACGACAAGGGCTCAAGTTATGCTCTCCCACCATGTCTTCTTTCTCCTTGCCTTTCCTGTCTCTTTCAGCTCCCATCTGCTGTTTTCTAACCTTGGATATCAAGCTGTCTCTCCTCCCCTTAATTCAGGCCCTTTTCCCTCCCTTTGTCCTTCTGAAGGTCCATCTTCACTTGGTCAGCCCATCATTAGCCACCCCCAGTCCTCTTCTAACTCTAACACCTTTATAGGACATACTAAAGTAACATATATATATATATATGTATATATATACATATATATATATATGCGTGTGTGTATGTGCATATGCATATATATATGTATATATACTATATACTATACAATATATGTTATAACATATTATAATATATAGTATATAATATAATACATATATTATATACTCCAGTATTTATTTGTCTAATGTCATTTAAGGCCCTGGAGATAGCACAGTCTTCACAGGCTTGGTGGTATTAATTTAGTTCCTCAGCAGCTTTACCCACAGCGTCTCACTAAGGGCTCAGAGCAGCCCTTTCCACAAAACATCATCTCATCACTGCCTCTTGTAGATGAAGAAATAAAAACTGTGGACACGCTAAGAGTCTTATCCGTGACCACTGATAGACGTTGAACCCTGTCCTGGCCTTCTGCTCAAAGCAGTGACTCAACACATCAGCTTCCTGGTTCCTCTGAGACATCTCCCGGAGCCTTGCACATCACGGGCAGGCCACTCAACGCCCAGGATGACAAGCACTCAGCTGGATGGGTGAAGGTAAGCACTGCAAACATGGGCCACCTCATGCCTCGGTGTCTCAGTCTCTACCCTCCAGAAAATGTGAGCCTAGAATACCGAGTTGTCTCCTGCCAGTGACTCAAGAGGGTAACAACCAACTTAAAAAAATCTGCGGCTATACTAATGGAGTTGTAAAGCCAGAAGCAATATTAAATAAGATCAGACTCCGAACAGGACATGTTTCCTGGGGTTTTATTTTCATCTTAAACTGGCGTGGCAAAGTTAAGTGTGATGGTTGTGGTTAACTTGGTAGCATTTGTCAGAAGCTATAGTCTGGACCTGGACTGTATCCCTAAAACCCATGTACTATAAAGAGTTTACTGGCTAGCTTGCTGCTATTGAGAGATGACGGAGCCCGGAGGGGACAGGACCTGGTATAAAGTCTTAAGTCACTAGGGTTTATTCCCTTACAGAGGAGAATATAAAGCAAGCCCCTTCCTATCTCTAACTTCCCATCATGGGATAAAAGGCTTTGATTCTCCATATACACATTGTGAGATCTGCTTCACCAGATACCCAAAAACAGCAAGACCAGTTGACACTGGACTGACATCTCCAAAACTGTGAGCTAAAGTGAGACTTTCTTCTTTATAAATGCATCGCCTTGGATTTTTGTCACAGCAGTGAAAAGCTAACTAACACAACGAAGTTGGAAGCAGGTCTTGCAATGCACACATGGGGTGAGTGAGATGGCTCATTGGGTGAAGGAGCTTGCCACCAAGTCTGACAGCCTGAGCTCCCATCCATCTCCAGGACCCACACAATGCAAGGAGATAATCGACTCCCATGAATTGTCCCCTCACCCATGTGCACATGAACACTTAGCAAATACAATATTTTAAAAGCATTAAGACATTTGTGGTTGTTTAAAGAGAAATGCCCCCCATATACTCAAATGACCCATAGACTCATATATTTGAATGCTTAGTCATTAGGGAGTGGCACTCTTTTTTTTTCTTTTTTTTTTTATTCGATATAATTTATTTACATTTCAAATGATTTCCCCTTTTCTAGCCCCCTCCCTCCCCTAAAGTCCCGTAAGCCCCCTTCTCTTCCCCTGTCCTCCCTCCCACCCTTTCCCAGTTCCCCGTTCTGGTTTTGCCAAATACTGTTTCACTGAGTCTTTCCAGAACCAGGGAAGGGAGTGGCACTCTTATGGGGTGTGGCCTTATTGGAATAGGGGTGGCCTTGTTGGAGTGGGTGTGGCCTTGTTGGAGGAAGTGTGTCATCAGAGGTGGGCTTAGAGGTCTCAGAGGCCAGGCCCAGTGTTGCCCTCTTCCTGCTGCCTGCAGATCCACATGTAGAACTCTTAGCTACCATGTCTACCTGCGTGCCATGGTTTCCGCCAGGATTAAACCTCTGAATGTAAGCCACCTCAGTTAAGTGCTTTCTTTTATAAGACTTGTTGTGGTTATGACATCTCTTCATAGCAATAGAGCATTAACTAAGACAATGTTTGAAACAATCTAACTGCCTTTTGTTGGAGAAATAAATTTAAAACCGTAAATCAATTTGGATAGAGAGAAATTGTATACAGCAAATAAAATTAATTGATTAGATACACACATTACAGAATGTTTATAAATATATAAAAATATATAAAATATATATTAAAAACAAACAAAATGTGATAAAAGTTTGAAAAGACTCTCAGGAATTTTGCCCACCAATTTCATAGGTGAGGAAAAATAGAAACTTAAATAGTTTTTAAAACCATCTATCAACATTCTTAAAAACGCTGTAGATGATTTTAGCTTTTATAGTATTTAGACCAAAAAGTATTTGTACAAAAGTAGGCAGATCTCCTAGTAGAATGAAATCAGGACTCCAGAGGCCTCAGAATATGGTTAAGTGGTTTTTAAGAAGAGAACCAAGACCAAACTGGGAAACAATCTACAGCAAATAGCAAAGAGAACACTGGACATCAACATGTAAAAGAATACGGTTAGACAATAATTTATATCACACTTTTGAATAAAGTCAAAGCAGATGAAAGAGTTAAACATAACTTCTCAGAAGGAAATACGGGAGAAAAGTTTCATGGCTCTGGGCTCAACAATGATTACTGGTTGTGACACCAAACCTCCAGCAATAAAGCAGATCCACTGGGATTCATTAAAATGTATATTTTTTATACATACATCAAAGAAATGCCACCCCCAGTGCTGGAGAGCATTCACAGATTAGAGCTCTGGCAGAGGGTTGGTATCCAGACTTTAAGGGGAAAGATAAAAGCTATAATTTAAAGATAACCAAAGAGCTGGACATGGTAACACATGCCTTTAATACCAGCACTCAGGAGGCAGAGGCAGGTAGATTTTTATGAACTCAAAGCCAGCCTGGTCTACATACCAAGTTCCAAGACAACCAGAGCTATGTGGTGAAATTTTGTATCAACCTACCAACCAACCAACCAACCAACCAACCAGCCAACCAACCAGCCAACCAACCAGCCAGCCAGCCAGCCAGCCAACCAACCAACCAACCAACCAACCAACAAACCCCACCAACCAACCAGCCAACCAACCAACCAACCAACCAGCCAACCAACCAACCAACCAACCAACCAACCAATCGAAACAAAACCTGATCAAAGGACTTGAATAGACATTGCTGCAAAGAAGATAAATAGAAAGTCAAAAGGTCTTCAGGGTCATTGTTCACTAGAGAATGTAAATTTGCAAGGTGCCATTTCACAAGCTCGAAGATGGGGCAGAGCAAAAAGAAAGCAAGAGTTGATGCTAATGTGGAGATGTGGAATTCCGCCAGCACATCCATTCTGATAAGAATGCAGAATGTCACAGCCACTCTGCAAAGCATTCCTGTGGTGAAACTCAAACACAGAATTGCTATATGATCTGTGTGTCCCCTTTCTAGGTAAATTTACAAATAAATTGATAACAGGGACTTAAACAGCATTCATAGCAACATTATTCACAAAGTCATAGTGGAAACCACCCAAATGTTCACCAAACAATGAATAATAGACATATAAGATACAGTATAAGCATGCTATAGATTATAGTACTGTCTTTTTAAAAAAAGGAAATTTTCTATGGCATGCCACATGAATGAACTTTGAAAGTATTATGGTAAGTGGAAAAAGCTACACCCAAAAGAATATACATCACTAGTTGCATTTAGAGGACTTATCGTGAAATAGATTCCCAAAGTACAATAGTTGTGGACACAGGCCAGGGGAGAAACTATTGCTACTGCTTAATGGGTCAGAGTTTGAGACTCAGGGATACTGAGTGAAGGGTCTCAAGACAGTAGCCTCAAGTGTGAACACATTTAATTTGATGGAATTGTACACTACCTGGGTTTTAAAAGCACATTTTTGATATATATTTTGTCATATACATATATATATATACATGCACATACATATAATGTGTATATGTAATATGTATGTGTGTATATCAGAATATATATATATGTAAGAATATATATTCTCAATAAAAGCATTTTTAACCAAGAGACATAAGTAAACTATGGTAAGATGTTAAACTTAAGTCCAGTGCTCTATTTCTGTGAGTTTCCTCATTCCCTGTAAAATGCCTCACCTTGTGTAGGAACTGTTAGAAACCTTGAAAGTGTTCCACAGACTCGCTCTGAAGAATCTGGAGCTCTGCTTGGCTAGTGAACCTTCTGATCACGTGATTAGCTTCCTGTGGCCTCAAGCAAAGCTGCCTGAGCTCACACTCACTATGCAAACAGATG
Source organism: Apodemus sylvaticus (assembly GCF_947179515.1). Lineage (NCBI taxonomy): Eukaryota > Metazoa > Chordata > Mammalia > Rodentia > Muridae > Apodemus > Apodemus sylvaticus. Next base: position 48,635,453 of record NC_067487.1, read on the forward strand.
ACCTAGGGATAGTGTTGAAATGCTGATTTGTTGGTCTGAAGGGGCCCGAGACTCTCTGTTTCTCATTCCCAGGTGTTAAGTCCAAGTTATTAGAAGCAAGGATCCAAAAGAATGATTACAATCTACATAGATTAGCTTGCACCGGAAGTTTTCTTCTCTCTGTTTGCTTGGTTTGGGTTTTGATTGTTTTCTGAAATAATGACTTATGGAATAACTGGCCTGGAACTCACTATGTACCCCAGGATACCTCAAACTCATGAAATAGTCTTAATTATTGTTCTGATGAGCGTTTTGTCAACTTGACACAACATAGGGTCATCTGATCAGAGGAAACCTCAGCGAGAAAATGTCCCCATCAGATTGGCCTGTAAGGCATGTTCTTGATTGATGGTTGCTGTAAAAGGCCTAGGCGAGGGTGGGCAGTGCCAGGTGGTCCTGGGGAGTGTAAGAAAGCGATATGCACGGCCACGGGTGCACATAAAATGTCATCCAACATCTGTTCCTTTGTTGGATAGATAAGTATAAAGCCAAATTAGAATTAAACCCTAGTGTGGAGAAAAGGGAACACTCCTCCACTGCTGGTGGGGTTGCAAATTGGTACAACCACTCTGGAAAGCAGTCTGGCGGTTCCTCAGAAAACTAGGCACGTCACTTCCAGAAGATCCTGCTATACCACTCCTGGGCATATACCCAGAGGATTCCCCACTATGTAATAAGGATACATGCTCTACTATGTTCATAGCAGCCCTATTTATAATTGCCAGATGCTGGAAAGAACCCAGGTATCCCTCAACAGAAGAGTGGATGCAAAAAATGTGGTATATCTACACAATGGAGTACTATTCAGCCATTAGAAACAATGAATTCATGAAATTCTTAGGCAAATGGATGGAGCTAGAAAACATCATACTAAGTGAGGTAACCCAGACTCAAAAGGTGAATCATGGTATGCACTCACTAATAAGTGGATATTAACCTAGAAAACTGGAATACCCAAAACATAATCCACACATCAAATGAGGTACAAGAAGAAAGGAGGAGTGGCCCCTTGTTCTGGAAAGACTCAGTGAAGCAGTATAGGGCAAAACCAGAACGGGGAAGTGGGAAGGGGTAGGTGGGAGGACAGGGGGAGAGAAGGGGGCTTATGGGACTTTCGGGGAGTGGGGGGCTAGAAAAGGGGGAATCATTTGAAATGTAAATAAAAAATATATCGAATAAAAAAATAAAAAAGAAAAAAAAAGAATTAAACCCTAATCATATTGAAAATGATACACACTTCATCTTCTTTAAATAATACTGCCTGGAAACATTTGGATCTGCAGCCAAAATGAAAAGGAAATGCACAGGTTGGGCTGTATTAATTTCTCTTCCCACAAATGATTTTTTAAAACAGGAATTGTTATGGCACAAATTTCAATTGATGACGAGTCACTTTACTTAATTACATAGGCCTTGAACATTTTCTCTGGTATTTTTTAAATTGTAAAATAATTTCAGGCTGGGACCTAGTGATTTTACCTGCTATAAAATGACTGATTAATTCCTAAATCGAAAATGCCCTTAGGAGAAAGAAGACTTTCTGCCAGGATTGTTTAGAATCTATGCCGTCTCATAGGCCCCAGGTGTCAACCTAATAAAGTTTTCAGACACTCTGATGTCCAGCATTAACCTAAATGTCACCCACTTGACTGGCACATAGGACAAGCCCTCTGTATCCCCATTCTGGCCTTGGCCCCAGGCCCTCGCTCAAGATTCAAATGGTAGGTTCCCCCACAGTGGTCCGGAGGAAACATCTCAGCTGTAATCAGCCTACTGATGAGCTTCTTTGCTGACCACAGTGACGTTCTGAGCCTTTACCAACCCTCCAATCGCTGGTGAGTCCAGAGGTCAAACCAACTTTCATCCAGACTGAGTACCTGAGTCATGTTCTCCGCCAATGTTGCTTCTTAGAATCTATACCCAGCCTTTCCAAACAGAACACTAACTTCACTAATAACAAGACTTAACAGCTAAACGTCATGGCGCCCCAACACTGTGCCAAGCCCTTTGTAGGCATTTCATGTGAATTATTCCATAGCCCTTGAAAGACTCACATTCTCATCTTCAATCCCTAATTTCAAGGAATCTCAGGAAGTTAATACAACCATAGCCACAGTGCGCTGTTATAGTCAATGATACTAATTTTATTTTAGTTTTTCCTTTGCTGTAACTCTTGCTCTAAGATGAGGTAATACTACTGAGCCGAGGCTAGCCTACAACGTGAGATAATCTTCCTTGCTCTGTCCCCTAAGTGCTAGGAATGCAGGAATGAGCTGCCATGGCCTTCCACTGGCCGCTATCTGCGGTCTAAATGACGTCAAATGGAGTCTCTCTAAACTGCCTCATAGAGGGGTGATAAACGGGAAGACAGTTTCTTAGCAAACAGCCTCTTCCCTAATTTGCTTCTGGTCACTCTCCCTCAGAGCATTTATTAGGCACATACTGGTCTGCTAAGTATTTACTATCACGGGGGAGACGTCTCTATGTGTGGCAGAGAACCTGCAGTGTTTAACCAGGTCTGATTTCAGTTCCTGTCATAATGGCCACTTAGCAGGTTATAGCAGGGTAAATAAAATCTAGGAATTGCTGAGAGTCCTTTTTCTTTTACTTGTTAGTGTGTGTGTGTGTGTGTGTGTGTTGATCATAAAAAGAGAAAGAGGCTAGAGAATATGTTCTGTGGCAGTGTGGAGGAAGGGGGTGCCTCAGCAGACCTATACGAGGCATCCCTTCCCCCTGAGGAACCAGACACACACCAGTATAGTATAGACTAGAGTTTATTCAGGCCATGGGAGGGGAGTTAATGGGGTAGTGGAGGCAGAGAAAGGCAGAGAGAGGGAGAGAGTAGAGAAGCAGAGGCCGGCCATGACCATGGGGTGGGGAGGGGAGAAGAGAGCCCAAGAGGGGGCAAGAGAGAAGCTGAGAGTGAGAGAATAAGAGATGCAAAAGATGTAAGAGAGGGAGGAGGAGCAAGAAGCCCCTTTTATAGTAGGCCACGCCTACCTGGCTGTTGCCAGGTAACTGTGGGGTGGAGCTTAGACAGAATCCTAAAAGCATGTGTGTGACAGAGACAGACAGACAGACAGACAGAGAGTTGTAGGCATAAGCGGAGCTCAGCAGAATTCCAGGAATCAGTTCTCTTCTTTGGGTTCCAGGGATACAACTTCGGGCATCAAGAGTTCATCACAAACACCATATCCATCTCATGGCTTCTAAAGTTTCATTCTGAACGATGAATTATTGTAATGAGGACCTAATATAAAAAGGACTATTGCCAAATGTCAGCGTGTTATCATGTCTAAAACAAGTTGAGTTTTCTTTTAAACTACTTACTTTCTTCAGCTGAAAGGCCACCTCTTCCCTTGCTGGATCTGATATTTTACCACCCATCAAAAGACCCTATGGTACAGGGGTCCATAGCCAGGGGGCATATTCTCACTGACTCAGGAATCATTCCTGCAGGTAGTGGGGCGTGGTGAGATTGTGCTCAGGGTTGGTAAAGGAGAAGAGCAGACATGCTGACAGAATAGAGTGCCAAAGCAGAAAATCCAGCCAATCTCATCCCATTTGCAGCCTTAAATTCTGACTCAAGCTGACAACATAGGTGGTAGTTTGAATGCGAATGACCTACAGACTCACATGTCTTAATGCCTGCTCTCTCTCTCTCTCTCTCTCTCTCTCTCTCTCTCTCTCTCTCTCCCCCCCCCCCTCTCTCTCCCTGCCTCTTACTTTTAGATCATAATGTGAGCTCTCAGCTACTCCAGCAAACATGCCTACTTTTTGCTGCCTTGATGCTCCCTTAACCCTCTGAAAATATAATGTCAGTTAAACGTTTTCTTTTATAGGTTACCTTGGTCAGGATATTTTATCACCGCCATATAAAAGTAACTAAAATTACAACTTCACTTCAAAAGACATTGCTCAGTAAAATGTAATTCTGTGACAATTTCCTTACCAAACTGCTACCTTGCTCTTGCAGGCTTGGCAGCATTTTTGTCAGGGCCCTGGGGGCACTAATGTTCTACCTAGATGAAGAGGCACAGAAGATGCAATGGTCCCTTTAAACTGAACAATCACGGAGAAAACGCCTTCTAAATCTCACTGAAAAGCAATTGTGTTGTTAATCACCCTGGTTAATCCTACAAACCTTAACATATTTCTCTTAATTGCATGTTTTTTCCTCAGACGTCCAGAGAGAAAATGGCCAGGCTACAGCATGCCCTGTGAGTGGAGTCAGAATTACAAGGTGGCCATTGAATAGAAAACATAAACATATGTTTTTAAATGAAAATAATTGGGACCCCCTTGGTCACTTTGGGGGGCAGGGGCTGTGTAGAAACCCTCTGTTTATCAGCAATGTCAGAGCTTCTGGGGCCTCTCATCACAGATACGCATTCAGCACTTGCTAAAAATGCTGTATCTGTGACTGTGTTCATTACAGTTCTGCACACTAGACCATGTTTCAACAGACAGAAGCAATCCAAAGGATACCTATGCAAGTCATTCACTGTGTATAACTTGCCAGTGTGTCCAGACATTATGCCTACCCTACCAAGACATTGTTCCATTTAATAGACTGACACATGCCAAATTTTTGGTTCTGAGAACTCTTCACATACTTATAAATTACTGACAACCCTAAAGAGCTTGTCTGTTTTTTATAAAGCAGGCTACACTTACCAGTTGCTATTGTATTTAGAAATTGAAACATAAAAAAAAGTAAAGTTACTTTTTAAAGATTATAAATGATAAAAAGTCTTCTCCTTCCTAAAGTCTAGCTTTCATAGTTCCAGAAGGTGATGTTCAGGCTACCGAGGGAAGGAAGAAATCAATCACCTTTCCAGCTGTGACATCTCTGTACCACAAGAATTGTCAGCATGGTCTAAAAGTGCAATAGTGGTACACAAGTCTTAGCGGCAACCAATAGATATTTAATTGGACTAAAGGCCCACTCAGTGGGAGGGAAATCATGCCTGGTGTTGGAATATCTTACAAGCATTGAATCATTAATTACAAAATAAGAAATTATACTTCCTACACAATAATAACTTAGTAAATATTATTTAACATAGGTTATTAGAACAATGAGCTCAGAAAAACCTTTAGGTCTTATTTGATAAACTTCTAATGGTAAGAAGATACAGTGTATTAACGTTGTATTTTTTTGCCTGAAATCCAAGATTTTTTTTAAAGAAATATTTTTCCATTCAAACCACCACACCCAGGAAGAAGACTGTAGACGTAATTATTCACATCCCCTTATGTATTACCCTTCATGGGAGAAGGTTACAGTTGTTTGTCTTTCCAGAGTCATGCAAGCCCCAACACCTAAGCCTGGCCCTTGCTTTCACTGAAGCAGATTTCAAGACCACAGATCCAAGGATGCTGAAAGCTGGAAGGATCCGGCCATACTGTATTCCTGCTTCACTGATAAAAAAGGTTCCAAATCAGAATCAACATTTTTATCTTGCCTTCCTTTGAGACAGTAGCATGGGATCTAGAAGCCAGCCTATCCCAGAATATTCCCTCATAAAATCACCCATAAGGAAGACCTTCCTTTCCCCTCCGTGGTATCCTCTTACTACTCTTGATGTCTATAACTATGGGGACACATCGCCAGCATGCTGCATATGACAGTGACATAAAACAGAAGAGCCCATGTTCTCTGTCCTTCAAACATTGATCTGGCCCCGAAATAACTCAGCGTCCAGGGCTTTGATTTATGTGTGGCACATTTCTTATTTTAAAAGACATTTTTATGTGGCTATTCTATTTTACAGCCCAAAGCATCCTGAATAGGCGTCATTTCATCCATTATTTGGTTTCAGGAATAAAGCAACTGAGACTCACAAGACCCCTGCCTTCCCAAAAGAAAAACAAAAACAAAAAAAGAAACGGACTCCAAATGCCTAAACAGCTTGCCCGACACCACAGTGATTAGGTGACACAGAGATTAGCTACAGTCAGTGTCCTGACTCTTAGGTTGAACATTTCCCAGAAACTTCTAGAGAACAAACTAGCTCTAATCAAATGAAAATACACCCAGACAGAAGCCTGGTAGGGCTCTGCAAGGAAGCCATTCCAGATGCCCAGGGGCAAGGGACTCCTGTGGGCCAACAGAGCAGCAGGACAGGAGATGACCCAACTGCGCTGCTTCTGCCTTATTCCTGACCCCATCACCCACCCGTATGTCCCCTGAAAGGCAACTAAAAGCAAGCACGGACCATGTCATTGTCCTAGATACACCAAAATAACATTACTGTACATGACCAACAGCAAAACCAGATTCTCTGCATTTTTATCCAACTTCCAAAAATAGTTAGGACTCCCTGCCAAAGAGAGCAGGGGCCTGAATTCCCATGAAACAACTTCAGTCCATGGCTTTTGCTCCAGTGTAGAAATAATTAAACACACGCTGCACAGTGGAACTCTCTGCGCTCTTTCACCGGATCAGCTTGCTCTCTGAAAGTTAAAAAACACACACACACAACAATGTAGCAACCATTGTGTTGCTAAGAATGTACTAGATTCGAAATCAGGGTTTAGTCTGTGTAAAGCAGTTGAGGCTCTTAAACTAGGCACAATCTGACCTGTTAAAATTGATTTATTTTGTTTTTTGGAGATTTTTTTTTTTTTTGGGAAGCCTTCCTCTTGAGACAAGGAACCCATTTCTCACTGTTTATAACTTTGGAAGGCCAGATACTTACATGTGCAGCCTCTCTTGCAACTAGTTTGGGTCCCTGACCTAAGATCCACCATGGTGGATAATGGTATGTGCCAACTTGACTTCGGTACTCAGTACCCAGATTTTTGGTTAAACATTATTCTGTGCCTGTGACACTGTTTCTGGGTGAGACTAGCATTTCAATCAATAGAAAGAGTAGAGCAGATTCTTCTCCTGGACTGGGCAGGTCCCATCCAACCCAGTAAAAACAGGATAAAATATAAAGAGGGATTTTTTGTTTCCTCTACCTGGTTTTGAGCCACCATTTTTGTCGTGCCCTGACTTCCGATTTTATCTGGAACATGAACCACTGGCGCTCCCGACTCCCAAACCCTCAGGTTTAAACAGAGGCTGTGTCCCCAGGTCTCCTGAGTCTCCCTCCAGATCAACAACTACAGGTCTTGCAGTTCTTGTCCTCTATAACCATACGAGCCAATTCCTTGTTTACACAGCCTCTCCCTTCAGGTTCCATGTCCTTTTCTCGGGGAGTTCCCTTGTATCCAGCCAGAGATAGAGGTTGGAAACGAGGAGATGGAGGAGTGGATTAGATAGCTACTCCTGGTTGAGTGTCTGGGAACATTCTAGAAAAGTTGGCTGTTGTCATCTCTCTTGATGTTGAGACACTGGACATTGCTGACTCACAAGACTGCCTTTCATTATTGTCCATACAAGAAGCCCCACGGGAGAGCAGGCTGCTCTGGCCTATTCATCATTGTATCCCCAGCAGCAACTGCCTCAGTGCCTGGAACTCCACACCTCTCCAAGAACAGCTGCTGAACAAACGAGAGCCACTCCACACAAGATTACATCAGTCATTTCCCTCTTAAAAAACTTATTAGAGGAGGAGGTAGGTGAAGGAGGAGGAGGATGGGGATGATGGTGATGACGGGGATGATGGGGTGGTCTGTGCATATATGTCTATGCACCACACTCATGCCTGGTGCCCTTAGAGGCCAAACAAGGATTTCAGATGCCCTAGAAGTAGAATTACAGATTGCCGTGTGCCTCCACGTGCATGCTGGAGGGCCCCAAAGAGCAGCCAGTGTTCATAATCTCTCAGCTGGATATCCATACAGCCCTGATAATAACCATCTTTTAAATAAGATAGGACTGTTTTGGTTTTTGGATTTTTAAATCTGATTAAATCAAACTTTGCGCAGTGTAGAAACTCTGAAGAAAGTCTTAGGCTCACAAGGGCAACATACCAGTCAAGGAGACATGGAGTGGAGCTTACACTTAGGTCTGGCTTTTGCTTAGAAGACAACAATATTGAATATATCTGTAGTGATAAAAGTGCACAGGTCATTTATGCCTTGGCTGGGAAGGTGGCATCTTCCAACCCATATGTCCTCACAGCTCCTACTGAGATGCTCTGGGATACAGGTACCCAGTGCAGGTGCCCTGCTGAGCAGTAGCTCTCCTTTCTGGCTTGATAGCTACATTTCTCCCATTGCTGTTTGTATGAGTTATTTCCTAGTCACTGGGGCCATATGCCCATCAGGAACAAGGCAAGGAAGGTTATTTGGCCTCACAGTTTCACAGGGTTTGTGGCATCACCACAGGGAAGGCGCAACTATGGGAGAATGGGGAGGCCAGTTCATTCCATAAGAGGCTAGAAAGCAGAGAGAGTGTAACAGAACCAAAGACAGGTAGACCTTCACAAGCCCACCCCAAACAATCTGCTTTCAGCACCCGGGGTCCCCCTCCTAAAGGTTCCAGAGTCTGTCAAACAATTCCACTGGCCAGGAACAAACACTGAAGCCATAAAACCATAAACCTATGGAGGGCTTCTCACATTCAAACCATTATACTGTTAAGAGGGGAAGAGAAACTAGAGAGTAAGCTGATGCCATGTTATAGCTTAGCTTGTAGCCAGATCTGGAAGCCTCTGTCTTCTCTGTGTGTTCATTATTACAAAGTTGAGTTTAAAAGACAGCCTGAAAGTTAGAGTTGTATTAAAGAAGAAAGAAGTGAGGGGGGGGGATAGGGAGTGGGAGAGGGAGAAAGGGAAGGAGAGAGGGAGGGAGGGAGAAAGGGAAGGAGGGAGGGAGAGGGGAAGAGAGAAGAGAGAGAGGGAGAGAGAGAGGGAGAGAGAGGGAGAGAGAGAGAAAGAGAGGGGAAGAGAGAAAGAGAGAGAGGGAGAGAAAGAAAGAGAAAGGGAGAGAGGGAGGGAGGAAGGGAGGGAGGGAGAGTGGAAGAGAGAAAGAAAGAGGGGGAAGGAGGGAGGGAGGGAGAGAGAAAGAGAGAGGGGGAAAAGAGAAAGAGAGAGTGGGAGGGAGAGAGAGAAAGAGAGAGGGAGGGAGGGAAAGGGAGAGAGAAAGAGAGAAAGGAAGGGAAGGATGGAGGGAGGAAGGGGGAGAGAGAGAGTGTGTGTGTGTGTGTGTGTGTGTGTGTGAGAGAGAGAGAGAGAGAGAGAGAGAGAGAGAGAGAGCTCTTCAGAGTTGCATTTCTTCAGTGTTTAGGTGTGGTCAATTAAAAAGACAGGAAACAACAAGGCTCCCAACAATCCATTGCCACAGAGCCATCTTTGGATTGACAACTTCCATCGATCCCTCTGATAGAAATAAGAGCCAGCACCATAAAATCTCATGATGTGTCGATCACCATTTTACATGTGTTTATGGAGACTGCTCAAAGATCTCCACAATGTGTGTCACGGTCATCACACCCTTCTGTATCTAAGGCAAAGCAGACCGCACCCCCCAGACGTGCGTCTGATACCTGGGTTTGCACAGCCAGGAGGAACACAGAATGTGATCTTTACTGCCACATAACACAATCACTGGTGGGAAAATGGGACACTGCTTAGCTAGACATCATGGTGCTGGCTGCCAACAGAGGGACCAGTGCTGGGTGTCCACGAGTAAGAAACTGGCTGGTTTTGTGTGTCAACCTGACACAGGCTGGAGTTATCACAGAGAAAGGAGCTTCACAGGTGGGGAAGTGCCTCCATGAGATCCAGCTGTGGGGCATTTTCTCAATTAGTGATCAAGTGGGGAGGGCCCCTTGTGGGTGGTACCACCTCTGGGCTGGTAGTCTTTGGCTCTATAAGAGAGCAGGCTGAGCAAGCCAGGGGAAGCAAGCCAGTAAGGAACATCCCTCCATGGCCTCTGCATCAGCTCCTGCTTCCTGACCTGCTTGAGTTCCAGTCCTGACTTCCTTTAGTGATGAACTGCAATGTGGAAGTGTAAGCTAAATAAACCCTTTCCTCCCCAGTTTGCTTTTGGTCATGATGTTTGTGCAGGAATAGAAACCCTGACTAAGACACCTAGTTAAGGAAGAGACAGCAAAGTCTTTTAAACATCCCTAATATTTCCTTCTGAAATATAGTATATAAAAAATAACACAAATATAAATAAGATACTAGTTAAAGGAAGTGTAGAAAACACAAAACATATTGAAAAGAGAACAAAAGCTGATCTAAGTTCGAGTCTCTATCCATATGTCTAATTTGTTAGTTATTCGCCCCCACCACCACCAACAATTCAATGTACATTCACCAAGTGCTATGCACAGAAGTGCAGAATAGTTCCTTCTGGTTCATTTACAAGTGGGAGCTAAACATGCGCAAGAAATGTCTTGTCATTTGTAATTGGAGGCAAGTTGTAATTAAAAGCAATACTTGTAGAACACACGGCTCTGAAGCAAGAGAAACTGTTCATGTGATGCTGTCATGGCGAATGCCATTGTATATTGTTCTAACAAATAGACAGGACAATACAAAGCATGTACCTCAGTGCGAACTATAGGCTTTGAAAATGACCTGGTATGACACCGTATGATCACTGACATACTGACATGTACTGTAAGGTCATGCCATGTAAAACTCTCTGCTTTCTGTTTGACTTTGCTGTAAACCTAAAAATTCTCTTTAAAAAAAAAAGACAAGTGTCCTTTAATCTCAAAAAGAGTACACTTCTGAAGATTGAGAGGAAGTCGAAATCACTCATGCTTTTTGAGTGTATGCTGTAGGCCACACGTAATTTTATGTGAGTTGACTCCCTTGTTCTCCCATCACTAAAGGAGGTGAGAGTGTGCTTAGATCTCCCTTCTATAGGCAAGAGAACTAAGGGGGCAGAGAAGCTCCAGGGCTTCCTGAAGATACCGCTGGTTACTAAGAAGTTTGCACTGGATCTGACCAGAGCGGCACACATCTAATCATTACGTGTGGTGCCTCGGTAAAGGTTCAGGGAGGGCGTCCTGCCAGGGAGGGGAGGGGCTGACTGACGATGGCTGGGACTCTCAAGAGTCATGAGAAAGAAGGGCAGAGGAGCATCAGAGGATTCTGAAGCGTGAGCAGAAACCCTTTATCCTGGCCCTTTAAATAATCTAGAGCCTTGCAATGCCCATGTTAGTTTCTTTGGAGGGCCACAGTGCAATTTCTGATCGTTCTGTTCCTCCCAGGAGAACACGCCATAGCTGGTATGTGCTTGGTGCTACTAAACACCACAGATACCTTGTCTCTTTAAGGTGGGGTTGGAGCTCTCCAGTTGGTCACCATGTCCGACACCTCCTTCTTCCTTCCCCTCAGCCATATCTCTGGTCAGTTCCCAGAAGTGGTATCTCCAGCCTTGTTCCCTTCAAAGCTAACCCAGCACCCTCCCTCCTGGCTTTTCTCCTCATAGTGTGGTTTGGCCCAGGAGGTCTGAATTGGACAAGGACAACCTGAGATGAACTTCTGGGAATGGCAGGTCTCAGTGTTTGCCTGAGGCCTAACTAGTCATTCAGCAATCAGAAACTCTTACCTGGAAGCTGTCCATCCCAGCTGTGACTGACTTCTCCTGGCACCGTGGGTCTATTGAGGAGGGTCAACCCAAACAGACTACTTCTGCTCCTCCTTCAAGAGACATTCACGAGATTACCTTCTATGCAACTTTTTTAAGTAAGAGAAAACATCAAAAATCTGTAAAATTTTAATCAAATGATAGTTCAATACATTTTCAAAAAAATGATCTGGACTCTGAAGATGGCTGCCAATCTCTCCTGCCTTCTCTCAAGGCTCAGCTGCTCTTCCTTGGGGAAGCAGGGTCTATTCCTTCTCGTCTTTGAATCAAGGCTGGCTTGAAACTGCCATCAACTGTAGAATATGGTGGAAAGGACACTGTGTCAGATCTGAACCCTCATCTTTAAAAGGGTTGTCAGCTTCTGCTTCCTGCCTCTTAGAATCCTGAGCCCCATGGGAAAGACTTCATGTTCATGAAGAAGCCATGGCAAATGCCCCACCCCTTCTGACTCCCAAGAAAGAATCATTAAGCTCAATGCACTCACCCTATAGCAGAACCACCAGAGTCCGTAGGGAAGCCAAGCCCAGAACTCTGAGGCAGGAACTAATGCAGGAATGTTTCTTACTAGCTCACTCCCCCTGGCTTACTCAGTTTGCCTTCTTACATGGCCAGGACCACCTGCCTAGAAGTGACACTACCCACAGTGGGCTGAACCCTCACACATCAATGATCAACCAAGAAAATGCCCTACAGACCAATCTGTTGGGGGTGTTGCTCAGCTGAGGTTTTGTCTTCTCAAGCGACCTTAGCTTGGGTCAAGTGGACAAAGCACCAACCCAGGACAGGCAAACTATGAGCACTAGCCCACCTGGAACAGAAGGTCTTTCTCTCCCCATCCTGGCTCTCAGACCTTGGCAAATAACTTCTGTTTTAGGAGTTACCATTTCCTTCTCTAAAACAGGACATTCTTAACATCCCCCAAAGGAACACTATGAAGACTGAACGGAGCAGTCCTGGGACTGTTTGGCAGAGCCAATTAATATCTAAATGGTAGTAATGTAGTTATTATTCCTTTAGTTAAAAAAAAAAGATTGTTGTATTTGATAGAGCCCAAAATCCACTGAGACAAACCAGCAATCGGTCATTAATTTAGAAAAAGAGAAAGTAGACCAGTGGGCCACAGGAACTGTGCATCGTGTAGCAGACATAAGAAAATTAAACAAGGATCCACAATCTGTTAATATTTCATAAAGTGGATTAACAGAGTCTGGAAATAGCCATAAAAAGATAGATATTTAAGTTTATTTTTCCCAAGATATTTACACATAACAACAGGAGGAAGAAGGAAAAATAAAGAAACCTATAATTGTTTCATATTTTACTTTACCGAGTGTTACACATAATGGAGCAGCTGTAGAATGAGTCATATCAGTATTATTATTCCTGTATTATAAATGAAAAAGCCAGTTACAGCTCATAGAGTTCTCACTTTGCAGCAAGAGCCTGCCTTGGATCTCTAGTTCTACAAATAATAATATTTAACAGTAAATGAAGAAAATAGGACTTAAAGAAATTAATTTACCTATGGGTACACTGTGGTAAATAACTTAAGCAGGATTTGAATCCAGCGTTTGATCCTAAGAACCGGGTGCATGGTGTCTCTGTCACCTTCCCAGTGGTGTCTCTGTCACCTTCCCAATGGCTGCATGGTATCTCTGTCACCTTCAGCATGACCCAGAGTAAATTCCTGTGAGGGTCTCCATAGTGGGATTTTAAACATCATTCTGGAATAATCATATTCCATATATTTTATTTTCAAGACTGGAAAATGGCTGAATCCTCTCCATGAAGGAGCTGACGTTCTAGGTACGCGTAGACCAAGGCCTTGCCGGGTCTAATGAGACAGCATGAAGTGACGCTGGCCTCCATGATGATTCTGTGGAGAGCAGGTGACTTTCTCACCCCTCCCTCCAGGCATGTTTACTCTGTCCACCCAACTCCCATCCCGGGTGGGCTCTTCTGTCTTCTCTCTCCTGTCCCCTCTCCCCTCATGGATGACTTTAAGTCTCTTTCCTGGATGTCCCATCCTGCTTGCCTTTCAAAGTTTCCTAGAAGGCTTTGATGGAAGCAGTGTCCAATCAATCATGTCAGGGAGGGAAATCTCCCGGACATGGTTATGACCCTCCACAGATCACCAGCCAGCCATCTTTCCTAAAAACCCATCCTACCTGTGTGATCTCCTTTTCCAGATCTGCCTGGCTGGCATCGTGTTTGCCCAAGAACTCAGATCTTAGGCGTGTTAAGGACTGTAATTTCTAGAAGGGAAAACTTGACTTGTTCACCAATGGAACTGTATTACAGACAGAGCTTTAGGGTCTGGGGAGATAGCTCGGTGGAGAAAGTGCTCCACGTTCTTGAGGACCTGAGTCAGGAGTGATGGCATTTATATGTAACCCCAGAGCTGGGAGGCACAGAAGCAGGCTGCTCCCTGCAGCTTGCTGGTCACCTAGCATACCTCAGTCAATTCAATCCCTGATCAGGGAGAGACCCTGTCTCAAAAAGTAAAGTAAAGGGCAATCCAGGAAGACTACAGATGTTAAACTTTATCCTCCACATGCACACACATTCATGCATGTACACACATAAATACACACACATACTTATTCATGTATATATATTGTATATATTTGAATGATTTGTGTATATATATATGTATATATATATATATATACATAAAGCACATACAGACACATACACACACACACTCACACATACACACACAAAGCACACACAGGTAAATAATAAAGCACCAACGTGATTAAATTAATTTATTGCTCTAAGTTCATTGCTGTTTCCATTGACTAAGGCCTTACAGAAGCTAGCTCCAACTGATAACAACATGCAAATGAAAATATAGTTTTCTCCAAGGATTCTCACTGAGGAAACAAACCATTCTTAAAGAAGCTGGCCAAAAGGAAACTCAACATTTTAGAGATTATCTCTTTGTCTTATGATGTGTGTCGGGACTTTTTGGTTTGTGGGGTTTTTTTTGTTTTTTTTTGTTGTTGTTGTTGTTTTTTGGGGGGAGGTTGGTTTTGTATTTTGTTTTTGGTTGTTTTGTTTTAACTTTATGGGTCCTTTGGGTATATGGTTTCCAGTTTTGTGGTTTTATGGGATTCCTGTGCATGTGAACTTGTTTGTCTCTGTGTCTGTTTCCTTGCTTTTTCTTTGGCTCCTCTTCTTCTATTTCTTTTGCCCTTTTCTGATTCATTTGGTTTTGTTTTATCTTACTTATTATTTCTTAAATGCCTGCTTATTTTAGACTCAAAACTTGTAGAGACTCAACGGGCGTGGAGCTGAATGAGAGGGAGGTGGGGAAGAGGTGGGAGGAGTTGGAGAAGGGGAAACTGTAATCAGAATATAGTTACAAAAAAATCTATTTTTAATAGAAGAAAAAACAGTGTAATAATTAAGTTTAGAAATTTTTTATCTAATTGCAAATCTGCCAAAAGCCCAATAACCAGAGTTTGCTCTATGTTCTTTTTCTATGAACAGATAAGTATGGATAATTGTAATTATTTTCTTTTTTGTACATACCATAAAACTTGTGGCTTTTTTTCCTACTGATTATAGAATGAATATTTTTCCTTACCATCAAGTAAATATTCTTCTGAAAAAGAAAAATACTATGTAAGACATCTAGACTAATCCAAACAGATTTTTTCCATTTACGTTTTTATTTTACCACCCATGCATGACCAGCACGTTTTCGTTTTGTCAAAAGTTGTTATATTTTCTAATTGAAGAAAAGAGTTCTGAAGCTAAAAAAAAAAAAAAAAAAAAAAAAAAAAAAAAAAAAAAAATACCTGGAGGCCTAGAATAGAAGTTTTTAAAGCATATGGTTATATTTTAACTGGATCTATAAGACGAAAATACTCTATTTTCTTGGAGATATTTTCCATGTTGTCTCTAAGAATGAATGCTATTAGCATGCCTGTATGTCTTCATTCCACACAAAATGTTACGGTTTCCTGCTCCCTGGTACAACCCCAAAGAGTCTGTCCTGAAGTGTCGGTGGCCTACGGTGAATTTTAAATGACCATCACCGCCTCTGAGAACGATCACCGCCTCTGAGGATGGGAGTCCACAGAATATCGAGAGCCTAGTAAGGCAATGTTTGTAGCGTTCAGCAGCTGGACCCACAGGGCAGAGAAGAAATGCCCCCATTGTCCTTCAAAGCAGAAATGACAATTCTCCACAAACAATCACTTGTCCATTGCTGTTATAAATAGACTTTAATACACAGCCAGCTGTCTGAGAGCAGTTTACAAGTGTTGACACAAAGCACAGTAGGGAAGGGAAATGAGAGATTTCCACATAGCAGGAGAACGGCTTGTCTGCAGGCCACAGTAAATAAGGATGCACCCAGCACTCAGCATAAAATAAGTCAGCATGCCTGGGTTCCGGCTAAAATATGGGAATAGCACTATGGACCTCGTGTGGGAATCTCTCCAGAGACACTGTATTCTGCCTTCCTGAGCATCCACACATTCATGATTGTAAAATAATTAGCAGTTACTACCGGGTAGCTTGTGAAGGGCCGGTCATGAGCGGTCATGAGCAGTTTCTGAGGATACAGTGTGATGTGCCCCAATTGGGTTGTGATAAAAACTACTCCTTTGTCTCAGCTCTCATCCATTTGCTGATCTGTTTCCCTTCATCATTCCCGAGAACGGCCCTCTTCCCCCCACCCCATACTTCTTTCACAACCTTCCTCATGGATAATTGCTAGTGTTCTAGACAGTTAATTTTAACCAGACCCAGTCCCTCGGGCAAGATGTCTCAAGAATCCGATCAGGTGTGACAGAGAACAGGGCTCAGAGCAGCCAGCCGTGGACACGTGACTGCCCTAACCACAGCACATCCCACCCACACAACTCAAACCCCGAGGCAACCAGAAAGAACTGCGCATGGCTGAGACTAAAGGTGGGTGGAAGGCCTAGCAAGGCGGGTGTGACCCAGCAAAGCAGGACAAGTGTGCCCTCAGGAACCAAAGTCAGAAACAAAAGAGGGCGCGCACAAAAGACCGAAGGTAGAGAGCATCAAAAAGACGGGCGTGCCCCTTGCCCAGAAAAATAAGTGAACAGGGCAACATCACAATTAAAAGGCCCATCTTATGCATTTTATCGTAGCTCTTCCTGATGCATCTATAAGAAAGACAATTCGAGGTCCTGAAATTTTTCAAATGCCTCCTTTGATTCCTCACCCATTAAAAACTTTAAGACCGGTCACCAATTCTTTTTCATTAATTGACTTATTTTATTCACTTCGCATCCCGATCACAGCCCCCCTCCTCAGTCTCTCCCACACACCCACCATCACCAATTTTTTTTAACTCACTTTTAAGGTTAAAAAAAATTATAAGCCTATCATGATTGCCTTAAAACCTCCAGAGACAACATCCATAAGCTCAGTTCACTTTTAAATGACCAGAAGTAAGAAATGCACTAACAATTTTAACTAGAAAATTAATTTCCAAGCTGGGTGGTAGTAGCACATGCCTTTAAATTTGAGCAGGTAGGTCTCTGTGACTTTGAGTTCAGGCCAGCCTAGTCTACAGAATTAGGCCCAGGACAGCCAGGGCTATTCGGAGAAACCCTATCTTGAAAAACAAACAAAGAAAAATCAGAATAAACTGAATAAACAAAATTCTAAAAAAAAAAAATTAAAAAATAATAGGAAGAAAAGAAAGAAAGAAAAGAAATTTTCCTTCCACCTGAGTTCCACCTCAAAACTGATGGCTAGCCAGGGCCTGGTAATTGGGAAAGTGAAAGTTAGTTTTCTTTAAGGGTGTGGTAGCTGGATGGCCACACCCCTAAGAGCATATAGGCAGCACTAATCGAACTCAGAGTGTCAATCTTTGATTGAGTATGGAATGGGGGAATGGATCAGAAAGAAGCTTGGGAATGCGGTGAATATGATCAAATTACAACATAGAAAAGTCAGTGAATTCGTAAAAATATTTTTAAATGCTTCTGAGTCATGATTACAAACCTCCAATTAAGTAGCTAAAGGCGTGTTCCCCCATAACCGTGTGTTGACGTGCTCAGGAATCTGCTGCTATGTCTGTGTGTGGATGCTTGCACAGTCCCACGCCTCAATCTGCTCTTCTGTAAATCGCCACCTCCTCCTTGGGTCTGTAGAAGATCAACTGAGTTTCTAGAAGCTTGCCTTGCTCCCAGTGCTTAATAGTGTATCTGTTGCAAGACGGTTCACTTTCACAGCTTTTCATTGTTCATCCTTTCAAGGTAACTTCTTATTAAAGGATAATATACATGCAGAAGTACATATAAATACACATCCTGAATGTTCACATATCTACAGGGCCTCTGGTTAAGTATCCGGAACATTCGATGCTCTTCAGAGCCTCTTTCACACACAACCCCGTACCCTGCCTTCCCCTGCCCCCTTCGCCCCCTCCCCCGCCCCTTCCACCCACTTTAGCTCCACCCCCAGGTAGGCGTGGCTGTTATCCCAGTAATGTTTTGCTCGCTTTAAACTAGATATTTGAAGTGTGATAACTATACATAAAATTTACAATCATAATCATTGTTTTGAGACACGGTCTCCATATACAGACCTCACTACATATATGGAACTTACTACATAGACCAGACTGGTCTAAGAACTTACTGACTGCTTCCTGGGTGCTGGAATTAAAGGTGTGTAGCATCTTGACCAGCCCTTTTAAAATGTATTTTTGAAGATTTATTTTTTTTAACTGTGTGTCTGTGTGGGAGTTTGTGCCCATGAGTGTAGGTACCTGTAGTGGCCAGAGGCATCGGATCCCCTAACAGGCCGTTGTGAGCCATCAGCAGGTCGTGTTAGGAATCCTCTGCAAGAGCCCTTCACTGCTGAGCCCTCTCCAGCCCTGCCTTAACCTTTTGAATTGCACAGTTCTGTGCATTAAGTACAACCCCATAGGTATGCAATTATCACCACCATCCATCCCAACCCTCTTCGTCTTGTAAGGCTACACTGCATACACTACATAGACTCTCCCTACCGTTCCTGCTGGAGCCCCAGGCAACCTTGAGGCTGCGCTGAAGCTTACCGTTCTAGCTGCCTCCATAAACGGAATAAAAGTACACGTCCTGATCTTGCCATCTTCCTTCTGGACAGGTGTCAGGTCACACCGATACCTTCTCTCCCGTGTCTGCCTTCTTCCCCTGAGTCATGCCTGTGGGATTCCCTTCCACTGTGAACAGTCACATTTTATTAATTCTCATCCTATCTTCATTAATGTAAGTACATATTATTAATTATTATTATTAAATACATACCTATTGATGATAGGTATTTGGATAGCTTTTTCAGTTAGGAGTCTTTATGGATACTGTCAGTTTTCCTTCTGGTGCAATTACAAGGTCTCGGGCACATGTGAGTCCGTCACCAAGGCTATCCTCAGGGCCTTTGAGAGTCAGTCTACAAAGAGTCAATCTCTTGGAGTATGTCACTAATGCAGTCTCTTTAGTGAAGAAAAGCAATGAACTATTTGAACAAACACAGCATTGCTAGCTCCGCCCAGAAGAGTTCTCTTCCCAGGGTTTCCCTGCACTCATTGCCCTCCACCTCAGACTCACGCTTACATTTGCCAAGATCACTACTCTCACCCTCTCAGCGGCCTAGCACCCCATCCCTGGCCAACAGTCACAATTCTCCTAACAACACTAGCTCTGCAGGTACTGTGTCATTCACCCCGGGCTTCTCTTCTGCTTGGATTGACAGCTGCTTGTCACTCAGACCTCAGCTTCTTTGAGATGTGATCCCAAAGGATGAAAGAAAGCACGTCTCCTCACCCATGAGACTGAGTCTGTTCTAGTCTGCTTTCTGTCGCTGTGACGACGTTCTGAACAAAGGCGATTTGGGGAGGAGATGCTTTAGCTTACACTTTGTCCTGGTTTGCTTTTATCTGTGTGTTAGAATATTGGCCAAAACCCAAACAAAGAGAGAAGGGGCTTATTTGGCTTACAGATTACAATCCATCACTGGAAACACCACTGCACAGGCTGAGGACAGGAACCTGGAGGCAGAAACTGAAGCAGAGCCCCCACGAACATAGCCACTGGCCAATCTGATGGAGGATTCCTCATTTGAGATTCTCTATTCTCAGGTATAAATCAATCTGAGAAAAACAACAACAACAACAAAACTATGATGCACTTCCAGGCCCATCTTTGAGGAAAGTTGAGGAAGGAACTCAAAACAGAAACCCATGGAGGAACTTTGCTTGCTTGCTTGCTGCCCATCCATGCAGTCCAGGAGCACCTGTATAAGGGATGGTGTCGCCCATAGTGGGCTGGCCTTCCTACATCGATTAACAGTCAAGAAAATGCCCTACAAACATAATGTGCCACATTTTGTTTCATTAAGAGTTTCATAAACAAAAAGAGGACTCACGTGCTTTTGATCCTGGCACCTGGAAGGCAGAAGCAGAGAGTCTCTGAGTTCAAGGCCAGTCCGGTCTAGAGAGTGAGTTCCAGGACAGCCTAGACTACACAGAGAAATCCTGTCTTGCAAAACAAAAACAAACAAAGAAACAGAAATGTTCCAATTCTCATTTTAGAAAGATACAACTTGAAACAACACAATGGTGTTTTTCTCATCAGAGTAAGTTCCTCTGTAGAGAAAATGGGGACACCGTCTTAGAAAGAAGTAGAACATAGCAATCTTTAGAGGGAAGCTCAATAGTGGGACCGGCCACTTCACAACTTTATCAGCTCTATGTCTGCCATTTCTGCTTTAGAATTCCTTCTACATGAAGATATGATGAATTCAAACATTTAATAGCCTATGACTTTAAACTTACATTTGTCTACCAATAATCAATCAAATGTATTATTGAAGTTGTTAAATATAACACTAGCATAGCCAAATGCTATCACTATAGAAATCTGAGTGTTAGAATTTTGAAATGTTCCCATTGAAACCTTGTTAAAGCCGGGCAGTGGGGGTGCACACCTTTAGTCCCAGCACTCTGGAGGCAGAGGCAAGAGGATTTCTGAGTTTAAGGCCAGTCTGGTCTACAGAGTGAGTTCCAGGACAGCCAGGACTCTACAGAGAAATCCTGTCTTGGAAAAAAAAAAAAAAAGAAAGGAAGGATGGGAGGAAGGAAGGAAGGAAGGAAGGAAGGAAGGAAGGAAGGAAGGAAGAAACCTTGTTAAGGAGCTACAGGCAAGAGATCTGTGTCACAGGAATGTCAAACCTAACACTATCCGTCATCCTCCAGAGATAGGGTTGCATCTCAGCAGTAGACTTTTCACGTTGCTCATGCTGTAGATGCTATTGAAACCTAAACCAAATTTAAATTGTAGAAGCGTACTGAATAGGGCTCACAGAAGGTGAAGACACTTGCCCGAGAACCTGATGTCAGTCCTTATAATCCACATGCTAGAACGCCAGTTCCCACAGTGGTCTTCAGAACTTCACACTGTACCTCCTTCTTCCCCTCCCTCCCTCCCTCCCTCCCTCCCTCCCTCCCTCCCTCCCTCCTTCCTTCCCTCCCTCCCTCTCTCCCTCCCTCCTTTCCTCTCTCCCTTTGAAACCTCTACCAAAAAAAAAAAAAAAAAATCACTTAGGGCTGACAGAAATTTGAGCATCGCTGTCTACTTTAGATATTCCAGCTTCAGCCAAGACAGAGCCCAAGAAAAGCAAACCTGGGACCCCCACCCGAAGGCCTTGTGTAAAACCAGCCCTCACCTCACCACCAACCCACACAGATTCAGAGTTATGACCGTCCTTTAAGACAGTGTCACAGGGCAATTCTGAGATTCGTAATGCCCCTAGCAGGCTCCGCCCCTCCTGTGGAAGAGACACAGAACATATAATGGCGGAAGGTACAAAGTGTCTCTTTTCTACACCAAAACTGAAGGGTACTTTTGACATGAAGGCCACACCGGAATCCTTCTCTATGTCTATTTTTTTTTAGCCATTCCAGAAGTCACTTGAGTGGATGTAGTGAGAGTTTTGGTGTCTTTAAAAACCCACTTATATTATGTGAACATGTTTCTGTTTTAATCCCAGGTGTGGCATCTAGGGCTGCTTCAGTTTGTCCACGGTCACTAACTGTGACTGACTGACTCTTGCTTAGGAGAGGCAAGAACTTTGCCAGCTACAGATAGTTTAATTCTGGAAACCCTGGAGAATGTATTACTGCCAGAGCCCAGACACGGGTGGGAAGAAAAAAAAATGTGTCTGCTGCTTCCCACTGCTGCTCCTAGCTGCTGCTGTTGAGGTTTGTCAAGAAGTCATAAGCAAAGTGAGCAAAGAGACAAGAAGAAGTGGAGATACACTGACAGTAAAGGTTGGACTTGTCACAACATACCTAGCAACCTTAATCAGCAGGAAGTAGCCTACAGAGGCCTACGCCCCTTCCCCTTTAACCTTCTTTCTCTACTACCCAGTGTTGAGGGTTTGAAGGAATTAGGGTGGAATAAAAGTTGGAAGAGAGGTAGCAGAATAGAGCATAGAAAAATAGTGTGTGTGTGTGTGTGTGTGTTGCCCTGGATGCTTGAATGGGCAAAGATCACCCTCTTTTTCATGGTCCTTGACAATTAAGACTTGAAACCTAACATATACTCACTCGTCTTGCTGATTCAAAGAAAGGAAATAGAGAGTCCAAAATAAGATCCTCTCAAGTAATAGCATAGCATTTTATGGAAGGTAATAAAAAAGCTAATTCCCATTAAGTTAAAGTCATTCAGCAGGAAGTGTCTTTTAAACAGTGAGACCTAACCCTCCCATGAAACAAAAGACCTCCATGCACACTAGTCTAAAGGCAGCAAGAGCCTTAGTGTCCCGTGCCAGGGCTAGCCTGTGACACAACACCCCTACAGCAGAGTTTCCACTCACCCCAGAGACCAGGAATGCTGGGCTAAAGGGACCTGTCATTCCAAGGATAGGTCAGCTTCCAATCAACCCCAAACCTATGGTACAGAGAACAGCAGGACAGGCTAAAAGAATCCAAAACAGAGCCCTGTTTAAACAGTATAGTTTTAGCCCAACACGGAGGCGAAAACATTTATTCAAGCTCTGCTTCCACGAAGTGTCCTCAACACTAGCCATTAAACCTGACCTCCCCCGACAATCCACCTCAGATCACTCAGACAGCTGGATACAACGGGTCCAAGTCCCTCAGTGATACCAATGTCTGAGAACAGCAATACAGGAGCTCTGCTCACATACAGAAGAATCCATGGAGGGGTGACTCCTGCAACTCCATCTTTATTGTGCTTTGGAAAAGAGAAACCGAATCCCCTCACCCGCCACCAAAAGCCCTCTGGAGACAAGACCCTTAGTAGACTACTAAGATCTAAGTGGATGTCAAACCCATGAGGCTCCAGGGTATCTCGGGGGTAGCCACACTTCTCTATGAGGGAGGCAATCACTCAGTACACACTCATCTTGTGTTCATCGCCCTGGATATCAAGGAGCAAAGACAAACCATGACAGGACTGCAGACCTGAGAGAACCAGGAGCAGGCGGGCGCCTCCTTCTGCAGAACAAATGACAACTGTGAAATCTATTGTAGTCATGGCTACAGCAGACACAGCAAGTGAGAATGGAAAAGGAAACTGGGTACCTGGGAGGAGCCTCCGGGTTAGGACTTCAGAATGTTCTTTTAAAACCTGGAGGTGTTCAGCTGGGCGCGGTGGCCCACTCCTTCAGTTAATTGAAGCAAAGGTAGGTGAGCCCTCTTTATGAGTTCAAGGCCAGACTGATCCACATAGTAAGGGTTATGGCAGCCAGAGCTACATAGGAAGGCCCTGTCTCAAAACAGAACAAACCAAACCAAACCTGGAGGTGTTAATGGTGAACAAAAACTATGGTAAAGAAAATCACATTGGGGAAAGGCATGGGACACTACGTTAGTGTAGATTATCTTAGTTCCCACCTTTCCTGGCTTCTTCCACTCGAAAGGAGACATACTCAGAGAGTTGAACATTTAGCATTATTCCAATATAACCCAAAGCAAAATAAAAGCAGGACTTCATTTTCTACCTTATAACATGCAAAACTGGAGTGAAGGGGCTCCCTGTTCAGGGGCAGGCAGATCCCTCGGCAGTAAGGGAAGCTGAAAGTCTTGGGTCCCACCACACACTGGCCCCGAAAAGCTCTGTGAAGGTTCATCTTTTGATCTTCCAGGTGACCGAGTTTCTCTGCAGGGAAATGAGTCCAGCCGCAATTCACACCCTGGTGATTCTGGCTTAAGATCAGAGGTTCCACGTCAGGAATAAAGGGCTCCTGGACATAAGGCAGGTGAGATGGAGGTGGTTGAGCGTAGACACGGATCCAAGCAGCAGCAGCACATCTTGAGTGCTGGGACGGTCCATCAGAATGGCTCCAGAGGCATCAACAGATTCCGCCTCCTCTGCCAGGATGATAGGAACCGCCCCCGTCCAGTCCATTAATAATAAACAATAGACCTGCAATAATGATCCTCCTTCTGGATGATAGGATGAGAAGGTGATGGGGAAAGCACCCAGAAGGATTCTTTGTGGCTCCTTTTAAGGGTCCTTGAACTCTAGAACGAGTTCAGAGGCTTGAGGAGCAATTGGTACCCAGGCCCAGAGCTGTATTACAGAAGTACCCAAGAACAGAACTGCTTCAAAGTGCCGAAGCCAGTAACTGTGTAGAAATCGGCTGCCTACGGGAACAGAGAGACACCTCAGGACGTTGCCATCACAGATGTTCAGAGAAAGCCTACTGACTCCCCTCTTACTCCCCACCACCCCAGACTTGCAGGTCAACCAGTTGCTTAGCAGATCCAGCTGCGTACCCATGAAGCCAGCTCTTGATCCCATGGCCAATGAGAAACAGACTTCTCATCCTCCTAAGTTACACCCCACAGATGGAATTAAATCAGAGAGTGACAACACAAGGCTGATGATCATAGAGATACTATACAACCCAGGACAAGTCACCTGCCTGTCACATTTCACAGCATGGTAGAGTTGTTGGCTGGACTCCCCGAATTGCAGACGACCTGAGGACCAGCTGAGTATCCATGCTCAGTAACTCCATGCTCTGCTCTCAAAAATCCAAATGTCTGTGTTTCCCTACTAGGCCCACAAGATGGTTGCTGGATTATTGCCTCCCTGGCAGAGAACAAGAACTGTAGTCGCTTACTTTTAGATGTGCTGGTAAAGCTATGCTGTCTGGAAGAGACCATCTCATTGACTCGAGAAGGCAGAGCATGAGTGGGGTATTCCAGTGGCTACACCCAGCTCAAATTCATGCACCAAAGAACCAGAACAAAAAGACCACAGCTAAGCCAAGAGCTTCCACCCATGCTGCAGCAAGACCCCTGTCAGGCTGTTCTTTAAAGTTCATGGCCCCTTCTTCTGCCTTTGTTGTTCACCTACCCGGGTGTGGGCTTTAGCTTGAACCTTATAGGGCATCCAAGAAAAGGTGGATTCCTGTGGGAGAATCCCACAGGCACAGCTTCAGGACCTGCTTATGCGGCAGAGGTCGAAAGTGACTACACAGAGTATTTCTCAAACTAAACTTGGAACGCCCAATGATATAATTAGTAGTCAGACTCATTCGTAGGGAGCATGCGCACTGACAGACTGTGTCAATACCACCTGCACTCTATCCCAACCTTGAATCCCCCAGAGCATGGCCCTCACACTTCAAACAGCAGAATAGTCTCAGGCAGTATTTGTCAAAACAGAGATTGCAGGCTGGTGCGGTGGCTCAGCAGTTAAGAACACTGACTACTCTTCCAGAGGTCCTGAGTTCAAATCCCAGCAACCACATGGTTGCTTACAACCATCTGTAATGGGATCTGATGCCCTCCTCTGGTGTGTCTGATGACAGTTATAGTGTACTTACATATAACAATAAATAAATCTTAAAAAAAAAAAAAACAGAGATTGCTGGGCCCCTTGCTTGAGTTG
Organism: Apodemus sylvaticus; assembly: GCF_947179515.1. NCBI lineage: Eukaryota > Metazoa > Chordata > Mammalia > Rodentia > Muridae > Apodemus > Apodemus sylvaticus. The sequence goes on from NC_067487.1 coordinate 48,660,898, forward strand.
CCCATCAGTTAAGAGTCTGAGAAATTACCTTTCTAGAAAGTTCCCAGGAAATGCTGAAGCTGCTGGTCCTGAGACTAAACTTTGAGAAGCCCTGATGTGCACTGCCTATACTACAGCCGGCACATAGAAAATGCCCAGGGAGTATGTTCATTCACTCATTAGAAATAAGTAAACGGTGCCCCGGTGTTGTAGAACTCTGGAATTCTTACTGAAATCCATTCATGTTAAAAGGGTAAAAGTCACCAAATCTGGGAGTATCAAATTAAGAACCCCCATTTTCTTAAGTGCGTTCAAGGAGAGGAAAAAATGTAAATCTTTAAAACAACGCAAAAATGACAAAACCAGGAGCTGCCAGCACAATTCTTGTCAAGTCAAGACTGCGATTGTTAAGAGCACATGCACGCACGTGTAAGTGTGGGGTGAACCTGTCAATTAAGCATACAAGGTAAGATGTTCTTCATTCACTAGCTAACCTGCCTGTCATAATACTTATCTTTATTAAAAGACTAAATCACGTTGACATACACACAATCATTAAAAAAAAAAACTTGACGATTTACTCTCATTAACAAAAAATCCCTCTCACATTATGTGAATAAACATATCATAGTTAATAATGGATGCATTCCATCTTGAAAACTGTTTCCTCAGCCTCAGATCACGGGTTCACACAGCATCACAGAAGGCTTGTGAGGTCAGGAGGCAGACATTTGTTTAGTAGCTGGGGAAAAAAATAGAGAAAGAAAGGTAAAACCAGCGCACAGCAGGGCTCAGTTGGTTCCCAAGGAAGAGTTATATGTTAGGACAGTTTCTCTGGATTTTTTTTTTTTTTTTTTTTTTTGCGCTATAAAAATCATGAGATATTGCTGGACGTGATGGTTCACACCTTTAGTCCCAGCATTCAGAGGCAGAGAGAGGCAGAGCTCTAGGAAGTCAAGGCTAGACAGATCTGTGCAGCTACCTGCAGGACAACCCAGGCTACATAGCAAGCCCCGGCCAAGCCACCACCTCCCTCCCCCCACAACAGAAACAGTCCAGACAGGAAGCTACTGAGGAGAGTTCTTAACGTTGTGATAAAGACGCTGACATGACGCTCTTCACTCTTGATGGCATCTGGTGGGCGTTGGAGGTGGGGCGGGAAAAGGCTCGCTTATCTTTAAGGGGCCAGCCACTGGGAGTTTGACGGAGCTCCGGCAAGTGTACGGGAAACACATAAGACTTCGTGTATTTTTTTTTTCTTTTTCTCAGGGAGGGTGAGAGGGTGGGAGGGTTGGACTAAGGAGTGAGTGTGATCAGGGTGCATTGTATGAGATTCTCAAGTAATTAATCAAAAGGTTATGTTGAGGAGGGAAGAGGCCCTGTCTCTAAAACAAAGGAAAATCAATCATGAGATAGAGGGCTAGGGATGTGGCTCAGTTGTAGGGTGTGCTTAGCACACAGAAGCCCTGATCCAGTCTCTGGCACCGCACAAACCAAGCACGATTGAATGCACCGGTAATCTCAACAATACAGGAGTGGAGGCAGGAAGATGGAAGTTCAAGGTTATCTATCTTCTGCTACATAGAAAATGTGTGGCCAGCCCGCACTTCATGAGACCTTGTCAATAATAGTAGTAATAATAATAATATTGAAACCTGCTCAATTTACAAAAAAATGAGCTTCTGTGAAGGAATGAGTACTTCTTTTTTTTTTAAAGCTAAGGGCAGAAAACTAATTTTGAAAATGAATAATTTATGTGTACACGAGCAGTCTGCTAATTACCACCAGCCCCCTGTTATTTTTCTGTCCAGTGAGATTACCTTCCCTGCTTTTTTTTTTTTATTTATTTTTTTTTTACGGAACTCCAATTAGATATATAGTGAGCTTATGTAATTCCTAGCAAACCTGGGTCTCCTTTTTGTTTACATAAATTAATCTTCAAATTCTCAGCAAGACTTCAAAAACTACACCAAGTGTGAACGTGTGAAGGGAAATCCTTCATGAATTGCATTAAGAGCCAATAGCCATGTGGCGCAGTAGCTCGTTTTACTAACTGGTAGCTACACAGCTGTTGTTCTGTTAGCTTCTTTTACATGAGAAAATCTGAAAATGAATCAGGCAGAGAAGCCAGATTGCTCCGTCTGGTAAATGTTTTCACATGCTTCTCAGAGGGCTTTCTTGTTTGCCAAAAAAAGTCGGCATCGGAAAAAGATCATTCGTTAGCGGTCACTCTGGAGAAATGATACGGACTCCTCAAATTGCCACGGATTATGCCTTGTTTCTCACACCACGCCACAGCTGAGAGTGTGGCGTGAGAACACAGGCTAAGGAAATGGGAGCAACTCCTCTGGGAGCCTGCAAAACCTGTCAGAGGCCTGGTGGGGATGCGTAGGGCTGAGGTGGTAGGCGCGGGCCTCTCGGCGACACTCTGTCCATGTGGATGTCCTGAGGACCGGAGGCAGATGCGGACACTTCAGATGTTTGCGCTATCCATGGGAGTGCTTGGTAAATTGTAAAGCTCATGTTCCTTCCATGGGTGAGGTGTCATGTATTCCTATCATACAGTCATCTTTAAGCTTCCTTGAATACTTTGCCAATAAAAAAATAACTATACACATGGACTGGCAAGATGGGCCAGCTGGTTAAGATGCTTTCTGGGAGAGTTTTATGCCCTGGATTCAATGCCCAGAACCCGTGTAAAGATACAAAGAGAGAACCAAATCCACAAAGCTGTTCTCTGCCCTTCATATGTATAATACAATAATAATGATGATGATAATAACAATAATAATAATAATAAATGCATACATATAATTCACACACAATAATATATACAATTTAAGACATTTTAAAATAAAAATAAATCATGTAAATAAGAAAACTACAAGCATCATAGCTACATTCTAAAACACAAAACCATAGGAATAGAAGAAAATAAGAAAAACACATAGGAATTCTACTTTCAATATTCTTCCTATTTCCAATGGATTATCTGTGGAGATTTCCCTCTATAATCATGCTGAACTTATTTGAAGATAAGGAATGATAAGCGTAATTAGCATTCATGTAGTATATGCAAATACTGCTAGGTATTCCTAATCCTGGTGCTCCCAGCACACTGACTTGTTTGATCCTGGTAATGGAGATATTATTGTGTTCCTTCCTCAGGTGATGAAACCAGAGGCCATGGTCTCTTGGTTTATCCACAGCTATACAATTACAAAGGAGTAAAGATAAGTTTTATGTCCAGGCAGCCTAGAGCCAGTTCCAACTATAACCTGAACCTGGGAAGCCTGGTAGATGATCGCCAGGGTAACCATTGAGTGAAAGGGTTCGTGTGGCCATTGCCCCCCCCCCCCCGTAGGGTCAGGATGATGACCAGTCTCTCTCCATGTTAGTTTTATTGTTTCAAATATGTGTCTCCCTGCTAGTGTGAACAGACGTTTAGAACAGAGAGCAGGTTTATATTGAACACCTATACAAGTGCTCCTGGTAGGCATTGCTGAATAGCTATTGGATGAAAGAAAAAGATTTTTTAAAATGGTGTGTGTGTGTGTGTGTGTGTGTGTGTGTGTGTGTGTATGAGAGACAGACAGATAGACAGACAGAGACAGAGACAGAGACAGAGAAAGAGAGAGGAGGTAGGAGGTAGGAGGTCAGGGCAGAAGAAGGTATCAGAGCCCCTGAGTTAGAGTTCCAGGCAGTGGTGAGTTCCCCTGTTGGTCCTGGAAACTGGACTCTAGTCCTCTACAAGAGCAGCAAACATTTTTAACCACTGAATCTGCTCTCCAAACCCCAGAAAACTGGGTACATGGAAGAACTTAACCAAAATCACTAAATACATATTGAAATTTTAATATGCTTGAAGTAGAACTGGACATCACTCCTATTAACAAGAATATTCAGACTTCTCTTACTCGTAAGAAATCAGTCTGTCGTTACGCCAGCAGACGGGAGGCATGGCCATGGATAGCTTCAGGCTCCACGGGAGGATTCTGCACATTCAGGTTCTCCAGACCCTTGAGCTCAGAGAACAAAGGAAAAGATGAAAGAAGAGAGATAAGATAGGGTGTGTGGGGCCTATTCATGGTTCCTCTCAGGAAAGAGCAAAACACAAGGAGAATCTGTGCTCACACTCTGGAGACAACAAGAAGGATATTTCATTGCAACTGTAGCCTATATATCATGTTAGAAAAAAATAATAATTGAAAATTTTAAAAAGGTAAGAAATATGGGCAAACAGACGACTAGTGGGTTTCCTATGTATAGATCTGGGTTAATACGGTGTTAACACAGGATGTAAGGTTTCTCTTCCATACGGTGTTAACACAGGATGTAAGGTTTCTCTTCCGTGACTGCTATGTTTCTCCAAGCTACCCAGACTGCAAGATCATTTAACGTTTATTCCAACCAGTAGAGTCAGGGTGTTTCCATCCTTTTGAATGGCATGGTTTGGTACTGAGATATGATGCCTACAACTTGAAAAGTCTGTTCCAATATTTACCTCTCTTTTTCACATTTATTTTTATTTTATGTGTACTGGTTGTTGTGTTTTATAAAAAGTGAAAAAGAGAAGCCAGGGACATGTTTAGTAAAGGTGTGGTATGGCATCAGGGAAGGAGGTACCTCTACGGACCCCATGAGGTGGCAGCCACATAGATACAGTATAGAGTAGAGTTTTATTAGTAGAGGGGAGTTGGGGGGGTTAGGAGAGACAGAGAAAGGCAGAGAGGAGAGAGGGGGAGGGGAATGGGGATGGGGATGGGGAGAGGGAGAGTAGAGGCCAGCCATGCACAAGTGAAGAGGGGGGGAGGGGAATGGGAGAGAAGGGGTAGAGAGGGAAGACGGTAAGAGAGGTAGAGAGAGGAGGAGACAAGCAGCCCCTTTTATAGTGAGTCAGGCATACCTGGCTGTTGCCAGGTAACTGTGGGGCGGGGCCTAGAAGGAATGCCAACACTGGTGTTTTGTCTGCATGTATGTTTGTGTAGCATATTCATGCAGCATCCATGAAGGCCCGAAGAGGGCCCTGGAACCCCTCAGAGTGGAGTTTACAGTTGTAACCTGCCATGGGGCGGGGGGGGGGGGGGGGGGGGGGGGAGGGGGAGGCAGGAATCTAACCTAGATCCCTCGGAAGAGCATTCTGTGCTCTTGACCTCTAAGTCAGTGTTTCTCAACCTGAACCCACAGGTTGGCAGCCTCACTGCAGATCAAACGACCCTTCCACAGGGGTCACCTAAAACCTCCAGAAATATCAGATATTTACATTACAATCTAGTCAAAACAGTAAGCAAAAGTACAGTTCTGAAGTAGCAAGGAAAATAAATTTCTAGCTAGGACTCACCACAGCGTGAGGAACTATGTCAAAGGGTCACAGCAATTAGGAAGGTTGAGAACTGCTGCTCTAAACCATCTCTCCGGCTCTAAAGACACTCATTGAAGACAGGAGCTCTGCTGCTTGGAGGCTAAGTGACCTCTCCAGTGGTCACCTGTCTCACCCACCTGCATCTTCACATGTAGAATCCTGCAACTCTGTGGCTGTCACACGACTGAGCTAAGTAAGTTAAAAAGCAGATTCTGACAACGGTGGGGCTACGATCCTGCAGTTCCTGACACTCTTCTAAGTACTTATCTCTCAGGACAGTCTGAAACAGGAGAGCGGCCAGTGATAAATCCCGGGCACCAAAGTCTTCTGCCTTCAGGAAAGGCATTTACCAGGGAAAGCCAGTCCTGGGTGCACAAGGATTTCCTTAGCCTATCTAGCCTATTGTGACTGCGTATCTATGGTTGAGCATTTGACTTATCTAGCCCATGCTGCTTCTCTGCTGGTTAGAACCCCATGTTGAATACAGACAGCCCCTCCTCTAGTTTTCTGATAATGCTGGCACTTGACCCTTCTACCCAGCTGTCACACCCTATTAGCTGATACCATTAAGACAAGCCAACTATCATTTGAGATGTTATTTTTAGAAGGGGACAGAATCAAAGATGTAATTCTCAAGTAGAAAAAGATGGCTTGCCAGTGTTATGATCGAATATCAGTTAAATGTTACCGAAACCAAGAGATTCCAGAGTTCTCCACAAACCTTAGCAACGGGCCAAACTGATTCCCTCATCAGCTTCCTCTCTGACGATTTAAGCACAAAAAAATCAATTTCCTGAGAGGAGAGGTTACAAAAGGTGCTACCATATCGGATGGATTCCATAAGTGATGTCAAGGCAGAAAGGGGACTCCTGAGGGGTGGGAGTGAACTAGACAGGAAGTAAGATGAAAATCAGCATATTTTAATACTAAATGCCAAAATGAAGCCTACCACTTGATGTGCTAGTTAAGAAGGCAACAAGCAAACAATTTAATAAGTTTAATAAGTGGGGGTGCCTAACATCCCCCAATCCACTGGTTTCTCTGTATCAATAGTCCTCAACCTCCCTAATGCTGTGACCCTTTAACACAGTTCTTCATGTGATAGTGACCACCAACTATAAAATTATTTTTTGTTGCTACTTCATAACTGTGCTTTTACTACTGCTATGAATCATAATGTAAATATTCTTGAAGATAGAGGCTTGTCAAAGGGGTAGTGACTCATGTGTTGAAAACTGCTGTTCTATATAAATGTTCTCAAAGTATGTATGGTCTTTGGATAAACAGTACCATCCCTGGAACGTCTCAAAGAAACAAGTTCTCAGATCTCATCCTGTCTCTACAGATCAAAAGCTTCAAAAAAAAGCCAACAAGTCTGTTTTTCAAGAAGCCCTCAGTTGATTCTGATATATGCTAACATGTGGAAACTGCCACCTTCTCTATAATTCTCTAGAATCATCAGATAATTTTCCTTCAAAAATAAGGGGCTTTTCAGGTGATGGTCACAAGAATTTGCATCTCTGTATGTATAGGGGTGCAAAGAAGGTATGAGTACGTATGTGGGCACATCTGTGCACCTGAGTGGGGACCAAAGTTGGCATCTGGTGTCTCCCTCAATTGTTTCTTCACCTTATTTTAAAAGACAAATGCCCTCACTGAACCTGGAGCTCACTGACTGACTAGTCTGGTAGACCAGCAAAGTCCCCAGGGATCCTCTTCCCTTTGCCCTCCACCCCCAAGCTGGGGTCACAGGTGTGTGCTGCCATGCCTGGGTTTCAGAAGCATGCTGGGAATCCAGACTGAGGTCCTCATACTTGTGAGCCATCTTCCCAGCCTAAGAATTTTTTAATAGGATAAAAGCAATGCTAACCCAGCCATGATGATGCACACCGTAACCTCAAGGCAGGAGGATAACCCCAAGTCCTGGATCAGTCTGAGCAACAGAGTGAGACCCTGTCTCAAAAAGAAAAAGTAAAAGCAAAGAAGACAGGAAGGGAGGGAGAGTGGAAGGAAAGAAAAGGGAGGAAGGAAAGAAAGAAGGAAGGAAAGAAGGAAGGAAGGAAGGAAGGAAGGAAGGAAGGAAGGAAGGAAGGAAAGAAGGAAAGAAGGAAAGAAGGAAAGATGGAAGGAAGGAAAGGGGAGAAGGAAACCTAGTTCCAAAAAATAAGAAATTTCAAATTCAGAATGCCAAGGAAAAAGAATTACAGTGACCAGGGTGGGCACCAGGGTGTAAGTTCCGGGAGTGGAGCTCAATCCCCTCAGGGGACCAAGAGGTGCAGTCTGGGCAAGTGAGGTGTGAACTCAAATTAGCCTGGTCAGTATATCTAGGGCCCTAAGAAAGAGGAGAGCTGGGTAATGTCTACCCTCTGGGGAGCTGCTCTTTTCTCAGCCACAGAGCCAAATGCAAGCCAGCAGCTGAGCCTCACAGGAAGGGCAATCAGGTTCACCTCAGAGGGGGAGGGGAGGGGCAAGAAATCCTGAAGGCCCTGGGCACAGCAGAGGCCAGCAAGACACTGCCATGTCGGGGTGTTTGCACCACCACCAAGGTGCAGTCCATTGCTCCAGGGAGAGAGAGAAGAGCCAGAAGACAACTTCAAGCCTAATACTGCAGGATGGGTGGAAGTCCGTGAGTATTGGACCCAGGAAGAAGATTTTACAGCTTCACTGTACAAATGGACAGAACTACATTGAAAAAAAGGCGGCAATAGCTATTTCTTCTAAGAAGATAAGCGGGTGGCAATGAGTACTCAGAAAAGTACTCAGTATCATTAGCCATTAGAAAAATATAAACACATATCACATTAAAAAGAAATCTCATACTCATGAAGAGGATGTTCAGAGTGACTAGCAGCCACGAACTCTCACACATTGCCTTTAGGGATATAAAGTGCTGGCGTCATTTTGGAAATTTTATCGGCAGAGTTTAAAAACATTAAACGTAGAGTCCAAGCCAGGCAGTGGTGGCACACACCTGTAATCCCAGCACTTGGGAGGCAGAGGCAGGCGGATTTCTGAGTTTGAGGCCAGCCTGGTCTACAGAGTGAGTTCCAGGACAGCCAGGGCTACACAGAGAAACCCTACCTCAGAAAAAAAAAAAAAAAAAAAAAAAAAAAAAAAAAAAAAACACATAGAGTCCGAGTGTGACCCAGCCATTTCTCCTCTAAGTACACATCTGCAAGAAGCAGCAACAAACCTACACATGAAAACTCAGATGGATGTTCACAGCGGTATTATCTGTAATAACCCAGAGATGAAAGCACTCCAAATGTTATCCATCAACTGATAAAAATGCAGGTATAGGTAAAAACAACACACACACATACATACACACATACACACACAAACATACACAAATACACACACATATATACAGACATATATGCACATATACAAATACACACATATACACACATACACAAACATACATAAATACACACACATATACATACACACAAATAGATAGAGGCTGAGACAGAGAGAGACACTGGGACAAAAGAACAGAGGAAATCTGATAGAACTCAGAACACTGTGGCATAAAGATTGCAGCTGTTAGAGCAACTTGGGCTACTAAGGACAGCCTGGGCAGGTTATGTATGAAACTCTGCCACCTACAAAAGGAAAGAAAAAAAAATAAAAAATTATGCTTAAGCAAAGTCGTCTGCTAAATTTATATGAGAAGATTATTCTTCTAAAACTAGGGGAAAAATAATTAACAAAAAAAAAAACTTTCTTAACTGTCATAATGATACACCTGTAAAGTTTGCCAGTAATCTCAGATTTGAAAGTAGAGGCAGAGGATCAGGAGTTCAAGGCCAGCCCCAGCTACATAAAGCCCTACCTCAAAAAACAAAAACAACAACAACAAAAAAATCTATAAAATCCTAAGGAAACTGAAGGCTCTTAAAAATTTCACAAACAAAACTTTAAGTTGCTCAGAAAGTAGGATGAACACTGTGATCATTTTTGTGATCAGTTTTGTTTGATTTTTGTTGTTGTTTACTTTGTCAACTGACATAAGCTAGAGTCATCTGAGAAGGGGAATCACATTTGAGGAAATGCTTCCATAAAATTGGCCTGTAAGAAAGTCTCTGATTAATAATTGATATGGGGGGACTCAGCCCACTGTGGGCGGTACTGCCCCTAGGCAGGCACTCCTGCAGAGTATCACAGAGTATCAGACTAGCAAGTCCTGAGAGCAAGCCAGTAAGGAGGGCTCCTCCCTGTGCTCCAGCTCGAGTTTCTGCCCTCAGAGATGGACCATGATCAGGAGAGGTCCAGCTTTCCACAGGTTGTGTGAATTCAAACTCATGTCCTCACACAGACGGGGCAGACACGTTACCCTCTGAGCCTTCTCCTCAGCCCATGCTTTTACATTTGTGACCAGCAATTTTTTTTTTCTATCACAAACATTTCTTATTGCCTCTTTTATTGGTGTATATTTGTTGTAACTGATTTGGGCTTCATAAAGCCATTTTTTTTACAAGTGTACAATGTGCACCGACCCTCTTTGCCACATTACTCCACTCTTCCTTTCTGTCTCCTCCTTTGCCTGTCAGTACCTGGTCTCTCTAAGCATTTTTACTTATCCTATGTGTTTTATGATTGTATTTATCTGTATACAATCTAAGATCCAAAAGTGAGAGAAAACAATGTTGCTCTTTCTTAGTTTGACTTAGTTCACTTAAAATGATATCTGTCTGCAAAAAAACATAATTTCTTTCCTTTTCATGGATGGATAAAACCAGATTGTGTGACCCTGGCACATTTTCTGTATGCGTTCCTACGCCATGTTCTGTGTATTGTAGCGGGTCTGTACTGCTACTTTGTTACATTTCCTGACTGCAGTGTTTCTCAACCTGTGGGTCACGACACCTTTGGAGGTCAAATGATGCTTTCACAGCGGTCACCTAAGACCATTGGGAAACACAAATATTTACATTATTATACATAACAGTAGCAAAATTGCAGTTGTGAAGTAGCAATGAAAATTTTATGGTTGGGGGAGTCACCACAAGGTGAGGAACTGAATGAAAGGGTCACAGCGCTGGGAAGGCCGAGGCCGAGAGCCGCCGAGTCATTGGTTGGTGATGTGAGTCGCCTTTTCATACGACCACGGGCCACTTGTACACCTTCTTTGGAGAAATGTCCATTTTAATCCTTTGCTCATTTTTAAATTGAGCTTTTGTTTCTTTATTATTAAACTATACAAAGGCTCCATGCTCTAGATACAAAATCTTTATCAGTGTTTCTTGCTGGTATTTTTGATGTCATATCAAAGAAATCATCGCCACATCTAATTATCAAGATGAGGCCCCGCTGTGTCTTTTGGGCGTTGTAGTTTTTCCTCTTATGCTCAGGTCTCTGGTCCACTGGAGTCAATTTCTGTAGCTGCTGCCAGAGACCAGGCATCATTTTTTTTTTTGCACGTTACTATGCAGTTCTAGAATTGTTTGTAAAATAATAATAATTAATAATAATAATAATATCTCTCTCCATTGAATTTTCTTAGGATCCTTGTGAAAAGTGAATTAATTCTAATGTGAAGCGTGGTTTCTAGAGTCTCTCTTCATTCCAGGGACCCATTTCCTGTTTTTATATCGGTACCACACTGACTTGATTACTGTCACTCCAGAGTTAGATTTGATATCAGGAAGTGTGAGTCTTCCAACTTTGTTTTTTCATGATTATTTGATGTGTGTGTGTGTGTGTGTGTGTTCTAACCTATTTTGTTTTACACGTATCCTTTTTACAGTTGACTCTACAAGCAAAACCCTTCATTTTGGTTCTCCATAAGAGCCTCCTTTTCCTCCCTACGGAGATGTCCTGGCTGCTTCCTTCAGGGACCGCCATGGTGAGCAAGGTGGTGTCCCTTTCTGGAACTGTCTGCGTCAGTGCTGGTGAACAAAAGGCTCTCTGTGATGGGTTTTTCCTTCTTCCTCAAGTCTGTTCTTGGGCCAGGTGTCTCTTCGTAGTATTGTTGTTTTAAACTCTTGAGACCTTTAAGATAATTATTCTATGATGATTCCAGTTTAATTGTTCAAACTTGATCTGAGTGCATTCCTTAGTAACAGACTGTTTGGAATATTTCCCATGTGTGTATACAAAGTATGCATACGGAGACAAGCATAATGTATAGTGACATAGGCATATGCCTACAGTTTTAGACAATTGTGTTGTGGGGGCAATGGGGCCCATATATACATAGATACGTATGTTTACTTGTAAGATTCTATATGTAACTTCTTCTCTAATTGATTAAATGTCAAGTCAGGTTCAGTCCCCCACAGAGTAAAATTTTAATACAAAAACAAAAAAACAAACAAAGAACCTGTCCCTCCTCAGGCATTAGGGTATCTATACCAATGTTTTGTGTCTGGAAGGACATAAACCCCTTGGTACCATCACACTGGCTTTTAAGGAACTCCGAGACCAGCAACGTTTAGTTAAAATTCTATCAAGTCTTTACATGCGGCCAGGAAGCCATCCTGGCAGAAGAAACTTGATATTCTCCAGATGTGTAAGCTATCCGATATTTATCTTAAGAAATCGTTCTTTTAAAAAAAAAATCAAGAAGGGTTGTCCCATAAGTTAACAGTAAACAAGAAAAAATGATTTTAAAAAAGTAGGCAGTATTCTGTTTATGTGGGCAGCAAACCTGGTTTTGGGTCATTTCTCAACACCGTGTGAGGGTGTGAGAAGGCAAGTCTGGGAAAGTAGTTTGTCAGAGCTTGGATGTTGAATGTTCGTTCCCCCAAAAGGAGCATTCATTCCCGGCCCCTCCCTCCCGCCTCTTTTGCTTCCTGGTCATGAGGTCTGCTGTTTCCCCTGCCAGGACTTTCTTTCCCTTCCACTGACTGCCATCAGGCCCACTTCCCCAAGTGCAAAAGCACTCTGTCCCCATAGCAAACCTCTTTTCCTCTTTAAAAGCTCATTAGGACTTTTTTTTAATGGCCAACGGAAAGCTCACTAAAGAAACTTGTTGCTAGCAAGCAGAAATGGATTTAGGGGACAACATGAGCAGGTTCCCAGAGGTCCTCTATGGCAGAGTCATCGATAAGGCCCAACCACAGGGAACTTACCGGCTTCAACTATGGACAAGGGAAGACAACTGAGACAGGCCCTCCCTTGACCCCTGGGGGAGTGCAAGGCCCCAGACAGCAACATCCGAAAGGCAACATTATAATACTTCGATGACACCGATACTAGAAACACTCTGCCGTGTACATGGCAGTTAAAGATAACTGAGCTTGAGTTCCTCACCACCCCAGGAGCAGAACCTAAAACATGGAAACAACCGCAGTTAGCAAGAACTTCAGGGGAAATAATAATTATTTTTCACAGGTTAACTATGAACGGTAGCTATAGTCAAGGAAACACCCAGTTCCTACAAAACCTAAATTAAAGCTCTGTTCCAGACTCAGGTGGGGAGTTAAGGTGAGACTGGTCGCGAGGTGGGACTGGGGGAGGAGGGACTAAATCCTCTTCTGCTCTCATGGAAAGAAGGCGGGGCTTACCTGGGGCGGGGGGGGGGGGGGGGAGGGGAGGAGGGGGAAGGGGGGGAGGGGAATCAAGCAGCAGCAACGTTGCACGTTCAAAGACACGAAAAGATGAACCGAAATCAGCAGTGAGCACCTCAGCGAGGGCATGTGGGAGTGGGAGCAGAGAGCCAGTATTTTTCACAATAAAGCTCACAGAACTGGTCAATGCCCTAAGCGACTTTTGTTATGAAACTTAAGAAAAGGAAAGAAGAGGAGGTGGCGAGAGTGAGAGCGCGGAGCTGGGACATAAATTACCCAACCATCGCACTAGTCCAAGAACAAGGGAAGGCCGCCTGAATGGTGGACACAGGGAGGGCGGGGCGACAAGGTGAATGAAGGCTGTCTTAGAAGTCGTGGAGAAAGCTCAGTGCCAGAGACACTGAGGAGAAGAGATACTGAGGGCTCAAATCTCAAACCAGTCCACAGGGTAAATAAAATCTCCTCAGGAAAATAAACGAGATCACATCACCACCTCATACAATGAGTATATGTCTATAGACCAATGGTTCTCAACCTGTGGGTCGCAACAAATGACCCTTTTATAGAGTCACCTAGGACCATCAGAAAACAGAGATTTACATTACAACTCTTAACAGCAGCAAATTTACAGCTTTGAAGTAGCCAGAAAAATAACTTTATGGTTGGGTGGGGGTCACCACAACGTGAGAACCTGTGTTAAAGGGACAGCAGCATCAGGAAGGTGAGAACTAGTGCTATAGACTCTGCTTTTCATATGACAGGGCTTGATTTGTACAGGACTGTCATATCCATGATCTACTAAAGTCCACGTTGTTATTTTAACTCTACTGGATGAAGATCCTCTGATCCCACCTATCTAGGGATAATAGCAGAAATAGTCTAGGGCAAATGGATGCCTCTGTAGAAAATGCAGACTTTAATGATGATAACTAAAGAGTAAAGAGATATACCAATCTATTGTTTCTAAAGTGATGTCACAAGGGCCCATAGATATGGCTTCATAGAGAAGTGTAATGGCTCAGACCCTGTAGTGTCTTCGTGTCTCATTAAATCTTTGTGTATTTCTAGCATTCACTGCTCACATTAACGCTATAGGCTATTATGACCTTTCAGCTGTATATTTTATACAGAAGGAAGTCAGCATGCTTACCAGTTGAGTAATCTGCTTGTAGTTGCCAGAAAAGGACAGTTAGTTGGACATGGATTCTTGGGACATGTTTTCAAGTACAGTGAAGTTGGCTTATCATTGTTTCAAGTAAAACCAGACTTGGGTTGGACCGGTGGGTGCTTCAGGTCATTTGGTGAAAGTGACTATTTCATGATATAATTTCTAACTCAGCGACGTGCATATAAGGGAGGAGTTAAAAGCCAATGCCGAGCTGCAATGTAAAGTCTCTTCACTCCTCCATGCATGCTAGAGCCCGACTGTCCCTGCAGCACAATGCTGGAGGCTGCGCTCCCACTTTGCTACAGTTAAATTTTAATTAATAAGGAGAGGTGAATCAGTAAGGAGGGTGGCTTTCACCGGTGGCCTTCTCACCTGTGGCAGGTCACCTGAGAGAAGAAACGTTGTTTTGAGTTCACTTCTTTCCTTTGCCGTTGAGTTTTGAATACCTCCGTTCTTCCCTCTCCAATGGGCTTGCGAGAGTCCTACGAGATGCTAACAGCAGGCTGTGGCATTGAACATGAAGAACACATACGATGCCCTCTGTCTTCAGGGATGCACAACCTCCGGGATTACATCCTTTGCAGATGGAGCTGTTCCTATTAGTTAGCCTAAGACTGGGTATCAAGGGCGTTAGAAAGCAAAGGGTTCTTGGCCCCTTCACTCAACTCTCTTCCTCCTTAAACACACGAGCAAGTATCACACCAGGATGCCAATCCAAACCATTGTGTCTGCCCTTGTGGATTGGAGAAAGCCAGTTCCTTGAGTATAACCTCTGCTGACCCCCCACGGGAAGGCCAAGGCTGAGGGCACAGAAGATGGGCAGGGTTGGTCAGTATCATTCCAAGAAAATCTGATGCTTTGGGCATTGACTGTATTACTAACCCAGCAAACTGCTGGCAAATTTTATGTTGCTGCTCAAAATAGGCCTGGTGAGACCTGAGAAATTACTACACCGTGACTGCTCAAAAGCTGCATGGGACCCTGCAGGCACTTGATAAGTATTTGTTGACTAAGATACACCTGATCACCATGCAAAGACTACATTTATCCTTCCCAAAAGGATGGGTATTGGCGAGAATGCTGAAATTAAAGTTAAGAGCCTGCTGTTTTTTGTTTTGTTTTGTTTTTTAAATCTCTCTAAGGCTCCATTTTCAAGACTATAAAACAGGAAGTCCTAGATCTACCTCAGAGGGAAGTTGTGAGGGATTAAAAGAAATGCTATGCAAAACAGTCACCCACAGCATCTGCTTAATAAACACTTCCTCATTGTTAGGACAGGGTGCCCTTTAGTCTTTCCACCAATAACTATGATACCCAATAATTCTCTCAGCTATTGGGTAGTTCTCTCTTTGAAGCAATCTTGGGTAGTTCTCTCTTTGAAGCAATCTTTTTTTTTTTTTTGACAAATTTAAAATCAAGACAAAAATGAAGAGAACATTAAAAATCACAGCAATCATAGAAAGGGTTAAAATCATTTTTGGAATATCAGGTCCACCCTAGAGAGTAGCTCAGGCTCCTGCAGGGATGTGCAGGCAGCAAATTCAACAGAGACTCCCAAGGAAGGGGCCATGCTGGGCTTTCACTGAGGGCCCAGTGGATTATGCTGCTGCCCCATTCTCTTACAAAGAATGGTCTTGACAGCTACATCCCAAGCTAGCCTCCTCCTCCTCCTCCTCCTCCTCCTCCTCCTCCTCCTCCTCCTCCTCAGTTAGAAAGCTATGAAAAGTTATGACCAAGACTGAGCCTCTTCAAGTCAAATGGAAACAGCATCCAAGGAAGAGAGAAGAGGCCTAAAGGCTGCTAAAGTATAAATGCTTGCTCTAAGCAGGCCCTCAGCTGCCAGGAGTCTGCTCCGATGGGGCTAGCAGACCATTTGAAGGCTGCCCCTTAGTCCTGCCAGGATGACTGACAGGTGAACAGAGAACCTGGGGCTATGCCCCAAACCACACCAAAGAGCTCTCATCTGTTCAAGGGTCTGCAAAGAAGTTTTGTAGTCAAACTAGTAGTCGTCCTGGGGCTCCTCTGTCAACATGCAGAAGGAGCCTAGGGACCTCGTGATTGATAGTTTACAGAGGAAAAAAAATACTTTATAAAAAG